>NC_068927.1:33747500-34997500 GCF_023091745.1 Budorcas taxicolor | reverse complement strand
TATGGAGCTTCCTCAACCTTCGTATTCCCCTGATGGAAAATTCCTCCCATCAGAGACTTGGCAGGAACACCTCAAGTCTCAGAATATGGTGTCCAACAGAATCCCGGGGGTGAAAGAGACAGGAGGTTTAGGGGGAATCTTCTGCTTGTAGCCGCTGAGTCTGTAGCAATCTCAGCTGCATGAGATGGATGTGACATGAATGTGTTTGCTTTTTTTTTTTTAAACCGGTGTTTATAACTGGTTTTATTTAAATTATTTACTTTTTGGCCACAGCACTTGGCATGCAGTATCTTAGTTCCTGATCGGGAATTGAACCTGCCTCCCCCGCATTGGACGCACAGAGTTTTAACCACTGAACCACTAGGGAAGTCCCTGACTTCCTTGCTCTTAAATGCTGAATGCCAGGGGCCTCTGTGGGATCCAAGAGGCAGGCTTTAACCTGGGCCCCTTCAGCCTGGAGGCACTGGGAGGGTTGACCAGGGAGAGCATGATGCGTGAGTGAGGAAGGGAAGAGGCTGGAGCCCAAGAGAAGTACGAGAGAAGCTCACCCGGCAGTGATTGTGGGAAGACTTGGTTCGCAGATGCTGGAAGGGGATGGGGATTCAATGAAGTAGCATAGAGTGGCTGATGCCAGAGAGCTGTCAAGATGGGTGAGGACTGATGGAGGTGGCTCCTAGGAGCCGAACAGTGAGGCTGGGAAGAGCACTGTCTGTGGGGGTGGGTGGTACTGAGAGTGATAGTGGGACGGTGTGAGGGGCTAGGATGGTGTCCGGAATCACACTGGCCAGAGCAGGAGTAGCAGCGTGCCCAGAGGGAAAACAGTGGACCATGGTGGTTAGAGAGGACGGGACCTGAGAGTAACGGATGCTGAAGGAAAGGATGGAGGGGTGTGGTACTTTGTGATGGTTTAACTCTGCCACCTTCTGAAGACCTGATGGAAGCTCTGCGATCCACTCTGCAAACTTGACCCCCTACAGACAGATTTTACATCCTGTGGTACAGAGTTTACACACCCTCTGAAACCTACTGGGACCCCAGGAGGGAAGATGCTGGGAGGCAGGGAGACAGCGGCGCTGAACTGGGGAGGCCTCAGGTTTTTCCTTGGAGCCCTTGCTTCCTTCTCTCATTCAAGGCCATGCTTCCCTCTTTCACTAGGACTGTTCCCATTTTATAGGCAGAGAGACTAAGGCACCAGGACTGGGGTTAGGGGTCATTCTGATTAACTCCCTGCAGCAGAGGCAGGAGGCGGCCCAGGGCTGGGAGTCATGCGGACTAATTAGCCTCTAATTGAGTTCCCTCTCTTCCTCTCGGGCATCACAGTGACATTAAATTACAGGATTCAAACATATAATTTCCTAAACTTAAATGTGATTTATCTTCATAAGACTTTGTACCAGGTCACTTTATCATGTACAGTGTCAGAGACCAGATCTATTATTCACAGGGACTATTAGGGAATCAGAGACAGTAGAACTTGGAGAGACCTTGAGAGGTCAGCTTGTGTTCAACTCCGTTGCCCCCAGCCTGGCTGCCCCCAACCCTGGGCAGCCCCTCGCCCCATGCTGGAGGTCTGTGGATGGACAGCTAGGTTTAAGTGTGAGCAGAAAGGGAGAGACCCAACCTTTATAAACTTGACATCCTGCCTGGGGTCCAGCTCAAAGCCTTGTTGCTGTGAATCATCGCCTAAATTTTGTAGACTGTGTGTATAATGCTGGCCCTGCATCCACATACCTTCATTCTGTCTGGCCAGTCACTAAGCTGGGTGGTTCATTAGAGAAATGGATCAGAGTCAGAGTAGCTCAGAGCAAGAAAAGGGCTGGTATATTATTATCACTGATTAACTCATCAGTTCATTCGCTCAGTCATCACGTAGTTTAGAAAGGCCAGCCTTGCTGTACAGATGGAGAAACACAAACCGAGAGAGGAGAAGTGATGTGCTCAAGAGCAGAAGCAAAGCTTCGATTCAAACCCAGCCTTCCGCAGGCCAGGCCATCTTGTCCTGCCTCCAGCTGCCCACCAGCTGACATGCGCTCTTGGCAGGTGGCCATGGGGGAGTAGAAGGCTGATGTTTATCTCCATGATGAATGGGATTCCACTTGGCAACTTGATCTTCAGCCTTTGCGACTTTGGGAAGACAGGGTGATCAAAAGAATATATTTTTCTAATGAAAGACACCTTTGGAAATCCGATATACCACTCTGTCAGCCTCCTGAGTCAGGGGAGGAGAGATGGGGAAGATCCGTGGTGAGCAAGGCTGCCATTGACAAGTTGATCTAAATATGTGCAAGCCATCCAGTCTCTGGAGCACGAGCCAGACTGTTGAAATTGTGCTGGAGAAGTTCAAACACAGAGGGGTAGGGCTCACATGCAGTTCTGAGCTGTGTGTCTGGACCCAGGCCACTGGAGCTTGAACCCTGGGTCAGCTTGACTGCTTAATAGCCCTGTGCCCAGCCAGGCAAAGACTATGATACTGTCTTGGTTTCCTGTTCTGTAAAACTGGGGTGGGTGGACTTAGCTCATCAGGTTGTTTCGAGGATAGTGGAGATAAATCATGTAAGATGTATAGCGTGGGGCTGGGTAGATACAATGTGAAGCCCCTCCCTGTAATGCTGGCTTTTGTTAAACACACAGTTACCTGCTTTTCCCAAATCAAGAATAGACAGAGCTGGGCACAATCTTCTTGGGGCAGAATTTGCCTCACTGGTGATCCCAGACACATGCTTCTGAATTGAGGGGAAGGGAAGGGGAAGCCCCTTGAGACCTGAGTCTTCTCAAGCCCCGTCCTCGTGGGAGCCAGGTTTCTAGCTCATAAAATGAGGAAAGGAAGCCCTTTTAGGTTTCCTGTTCCCAGTTGTGGAGTGAGGTAGGTTCCATGTGTCAGGAGCAGTGTGGGGACCAGGGAGGTTAAAGGCGGTTTAGACCCAGATGTTACGGTCTGAATATGGCTGAGATGGGTGCTTGTTTTCCATCTGTGACAGCCACATGGATAAACTACTGTTTGGAGGGGGAGGCGATGTGGGGGCAACAGGGGCGGCAGGGCACCAATGTGCAAGGGCAGCTTTATGGATTCTGGTCAGGAGGGCCTTCAGGGAGGAGGTGATGTTTCAGCTGGCAGTTGAAGGAGGTGGAGGTTCTGAGTTTTTAACTTAGTTTGACAAAGATGGGAAAGTACGTGGATTACTGGAAACTCAGTGGGAAGGGACAGGGTCTTAGGGGTTTGAAGTATGTGTGTGTCTCAGGGATGAGGTCTTATAGGTTTGAAGTGTGTGTGTGTGTGTATGTATAGTTTGGTTAAGGCAGCAAGACAAGATAGGGAGGGAGCCTGGTGCAAGTGGGGCTGGGAGAAAGGTGGCACTGAGTGTGTGTGGCAAGCTTAGCATTTACTGCCTCAAATCAACAAGTCATCACAGAATAGGCAGTTAATCCATCAGGGGTGGTCCCGGAGGCTGTGATGCTTAAGTGGGGAGCTTAAGGCCTGGGGAATGGCTGGACAGGCAGGGAGAAGCACAGATATGAAATCCCAGGGTTTGCAGAGGATAGAGAGACAGCTCAAGGGAGAGTCAGCCGTGTCCCCCTCAGCCCTGAGTTGGAAGCAGGGCTTCGAGGAAGCAGGTGGTCGAGGTAACGCATGGATCGCAGTTGGAGTCAAATCGTTCAGCACCTTACAAGCCCTGCAGCCACCAGGATCCAAAAGACAGCTCGCTGGCAGGGGGCTGATGGGGTTTCTTTGGCTCCAAGCCCCTCCCCAGCTGACTCAGGCCCACAGACGATGCTGTTTGGTTGATTGGCCCTTGGCTACACATCTGTGTACCTGGACACGGAGGATGCCGGCCATCACTGAGGATATTAAATGCAGACTTGTAGCTCCGTCTGTGGAATCCATTCGGCACGAAGAGAGTATGATATTACCCAGTGTTTATGGATGGCTGAGTCTAAAATATCCATTCTGAAGTCCACTGAAGGATGAAATTCCTTGTTACTTTCGTAGATTCTCTTGTCTTATCCCCCCACCCCCACCCCGCCCGCCCCGTGGAGGAACATAAAGCATTAGTATTTTTAGCTCAAAGCCCGCTCATTTTTCTAATCATACCTGAGTGAGAAGGAAAAGCATTTTGTTGGGGGCGGGGGTGGTTTGATGAAAACAGTCACAGCCCGAAAAGGGTCCCCTAAAGCAACCCCTTCCCAACCAGGCTCTCTAATTCGTCACACTGGCCTCATCTGGACGCCGAGGACAGCAGCAGCTCAGGATGTCTCAGCGTCTGTTGGTGATCCTGAGGCTCATCAGGACTCAGGATTGAACTCTTAAGCAGCCCAGCCTAGAGCCCCACTCAAGAAGAAAGCAGGAACCAAGCTGAAGCCTCAAGTCCTCGTCCCTGTCTCTCTCTGTGGTCAGCATGTCAGTGCTCCTGGGGATTTTATTTTAGTGTTTGCATTTATTCATTGGCTGCACTGAGCCTTCGGTGGGCTTTCTTTAGCTGTGGCAAGCGGGGGCGCCTCTCTGGTTGCAGCACGCGTCTTCTCGTCGTGGCGGCTCCTCTTGTTGCGGAGCACAGGCTCTAGGCAGACAGGCTTGGTGGTTGCAGCAGGCAGGCTTGGTAGTTGCAGCAGGCAGGCTTGGTGGTTGTGGCTCCCCGGCTCTGGAGCGCAAGCTCAGTGGTTGTGGCACAAGGCCTTAGTTGCTCCGCGGCATGTGGGATCCTCCCGTGTCAGGGATCAAACCTGTGTCCCCTGCCTTGGCAGGTGGATTCTTACCCCCTGCTCCATCAGGAAAGTCCTCGCCTGGGGATTTTATAAAATGTCTCAATACTCCATGACCCTGGACTGAAATGCTTTTCACTCCACTAACTGCACCTCTGTCCCGTGTCCGTCATGGTTCCCTGCTACCCAGCAGGTCCTGCCTTCTCCTTGTTTGCCAAATTAACCTTTTTTGCTGGTTCCTAGTAGAACCATCCACCCCCTGCCTCTGACCTGCAGTGCATCACCTGCCATGCACTGTAGCATTGGTGCCTTTACGTGCCCGGTGCTGCCTTCCTTTATGTCTAAACTTTTGGATCTTTTGTGTATAGATAGTGTCAACTGGCACCAAAGATACGTGCTGAATGAATGAACCCATGAGTCAATTGATGGAGAGACACTTCTACTGACAGCCTAGAGCCTGTTTCACTGTAGAGACTGCAGCTCACCCACACGGAGCGTCTCCCCTTGGCCACGTTACATTGCTGTGCCGTGTACTCAGACTTTCATCTACGGCATCTCAGAATGATATCGTTAGTAATGACATTAGTGAACCCCAGTCTGGGTGGTGGGGTTTGAACTGCCTGCAGCGGGGCAGTGATACAGACACAGACCTTGTGCTCTCAGAGCATGTAGTCTGGGTTGCTGTTGTTTAGTCCCTAAGTTGAGTCTGACTCTTTAGTGGCCCCATGGACTGTAGCCCGCCAGGCTCCTCTGTCCATGAGATACTCTGGAATACCAGAGTGGATTGCCATTTCCTTCTCCAGGGGATCTTCCTGACCCAGGGATCGAACCCGCGTCTCCTGCATTGACAGGCGGACTCTTTACCACTGAGCCACCAGGGAAGTTCATAGTCTGCGTGGAGGCAGCCAATGACACAGGATAGTGGGGTTAGCAGAGTTCCAGGACAGGCGGGATGCTATGAGAGTTCAGGACAGAGTATCCTGCTCAACTGGTGATTCCTGGAGGGATCCCTGGGGAAGAGCCTTTTATACAGAGACAGGTAGGATTTCCAGCCCAAAGGCACACAGGAGTACCTGCAGGCTGGGGACCTGGCACGTCTCTGGAGGAGATCTGGGCTGGAGGGTGTGGTGTGCTTTGATCCGGGTGGTTATGGCAGACCTAGCTGTGTCTACCTCACCTCTGGATGCCTCCTCTTGCCTTGATCTGGTGCTTAACGGCTGGAGGAAGCCCCCCTGGGGGTGGGGGACCAGCCTTAGGCAGTGCCCTGCCTGCTCCTGAAGCTTCAGGGTGTATCCTGGAGGGAAATCCTTCCTGCTCAGTGAGTCAGCTCCTTCTTCTCATATCCTCTGTCCTCTGAACACTGTGCAGGCAGCAGCCCAGCCCTCTGTGAATTTTTAATCCCCCCGGAGCCCCCGAGGCATGCTGGGATGTGGGGTACTTAAGAGGCAGGCACAGGAGGCTGAACACCTCTTGCTATCAATACTGATTTCAATCTGTCACTTAACCTCTAAGGCTTTCTTCCTCCTCACAATGGGAATGACACACCCATTTCCTTGGCTTGGTTTCAGGATTAAATACAAAAGCCTAAGTTATTAGTAGCACATAGTAGGTGCTTTACACTGCCACTGCTTTCCCTTCTTTTCCATTAACAGAACCCCCAAAACTCAGGTTCTGATCATTCAGCTCCAACTAATCATAATCCTAGCACTTACTGACCGTCGGCACCCCACCATGCACTTTCACACTGCACCCTCTGGCAATGTTAATGCCCACTTGACAGATTTGAAAACAGATGCTCAAAGGGGTAGTTACTTGCCCAGAGTCCCAACTTTAGTAAACTGGGGGTCACCCTGGCAGTGTGATCCCGGAGCCCTCACTCCTCTGTGCCTTCCCAAACCTCCTCTCAGGCCCTCCTCAGCTGGCTCCATGCACACGGGCTGGTGGAGACCCTTGTTCTTGCACCTTCCAGTCCTTCTAAAGTAAGGTGCTGTGAGCAACCAACACGCAACATGGGGAGGAACACACTGTTGTAAATAACCATCGTAGGAGAACAGGAGGCCTATTCTGGACCCCACACCCTGACAGGTCCTTCTCTCCCCAGGCTCTTGTTTAATCTGGAGGAACATACACAGGCTGGTTGGATGCAAGCCTGCATGTCGGGATTCAGAGAACAGACTCAGGCAGTTGTTGGTTACATCCAATGCGTCACTGGGCCTGTGGAGGAGGTGAGTTCCCTCCAGGGAAAGGCTCCAGTGCTTTTCAGGGGAATCCCAAGGAGGTCTGATCAAAGCCTGGGTGGCCTGTCTGCTTCTTCTGAAGAGAGGGCACCAGCAGCATGCACGTTGGTGCCCACAGATAGCAGGTGTGTTCCGGCATCGCCTCACTTCATTATCTCACACGACCCAGTAGGGAGGCTCCATGGATGAACAAACTGAAGCTCTCAGGGGCTAAGGACTTCACTCCCATCACACAGATTGGACTGGATTCTAGATTCAACCTTGGGTCTGTCTGAACTCAAATCTGTGCTCATCTGCCTGTTTCCAGCTGGGCACCCTCTTGAGGAATATGCTGTGTGCATTAAGGCAGGAGCTACCTCTCAGAGGTGATTTCAAAGACCAGAGCGAGACGTGGGTCATAATAATCAGCAGCAGGGCATCAGAGGCACGCTCTATCTCCATCTCACGAAAGCCTCCCACCCCCTGTAAAGTGGTGTTGTCAGGGTGCCCATTTGACAGAGGGGGAAACTGAGGCCAGTGCTGAATGAGAACATCTGGCCAGTGAGGCCGGGGTGGTGGACTTGAGAGAGCAGTCAGCATCCAGAGGTCTTCTCCAGGTGTCCTGGCAGTTGCAGGACAGGGCAAACGCAGGAGGCCACTGCCGTCTGCGATTTGGAGCTGAGTCGGGACTCACGAATGAGGGTGGTGCCTGAGAGCAGTGCGCGCGTCCGACATGGGGGGACAGCGAAGGTGAGGGAGTGGGAACTTGATCCCTAGGGAGGCAGTTACCCCAAGACTCAAGCTGGGACACAGGGTGAGGCTGCCACTGGATTGAGGCAGAGGCTGAGTTCTCAGGAGGAGGCCTGGGGCCAAGAGTCGCCTGCAGGGAGTGAAGCCCACAGAGGAGGCTGCCCTTCTTCCACGGGCTGGGCTGGGCTACTCAGTTGGGTCCATCAGTCCTGGTGGGGAGGGGAATGGGGTCAGCAGCAGCCTGCAGACTAGATCCCTGCGAGCTCCCCCCACCGCTGCCCCATCTCTCTGCCAGGAGCACCATTTCTCAAATCTCCTGCAGAGCTGGTGGCTACAGGCTTCTTCATGGGAGGGGACCCTACTTCACAGTTGGGTACAGCATGGACTGAGGCACCATCAGTGCTTCCAGAAAAATGCCAATCGGTGGGCAGGGGTGAGGGGGGAAGGAGGAAGATGAGCCAGCCCTTCCCACTGCCTGGTTGAGCACTACTCAGGTTTCCACAGGGAGGAAGAAAGGCTCTGCCTGACTTCTCACAAAGGGCTCTGGATTTTCCCTGCACATTACAGAACTCCCAGGGTCTCTGTCCTTGGGAAGAAAAACACACAAGACACCTGAGGATGGGGGTTAAGTGGGAAGGAGAGAGTCCAAGACAGAATCAGAGAGAGCAGGAGAGTGCCAGCCATCCCTGGGCAGAGCCCCTGCTGGCCACATGCACTTGGAACCAGCACGTCTCTCAAGCCCCCACACAAGAATCCATTGCTGAGCCATGCAAGGCATAGCCTTTTATCCTCGTTCACTAGAAATAATAGCCCTGCACCAGACCCTGCCATGGTGAGGAATGGGACTGGTATTTAGTGAGCTGGGTCTGCATGGTGGGGCCTCTGTGGAAGAGGTGGCATGGACCCTGGTCTGCATTTCCGTTTACAAAGGGTTTTTCCTCCCACGTAGGGTTTGCCTTCATGCCTGGTTCTGGCTCCCATCTATCACAGCCCTAGAATCTACCCTCCTCTGCTTCTTGCGGCTTGAACCTCAATCTCTTTCTCTCCCAGTCACACAGACCACAGTCTGCAAAAGTACATAGCTCCAACCCGTGTTCAACAACAGCTGGCGCCTTCACAGCCTCCCAGCCTTGCATCCCCCTGCCTTTCTTTCGGACTCCTCTCCTCGCCTCATTCACTTCCCAGTCAATCACCTTACAAGAACCACCTGCACTTATTTGCCCCATCGTCCTGTTTTATTCTGTGTCACCATCACTTTCACCACCCAACCCTATGGAGATGGTTTTCTAAAAATACCAGGGGCCCTCCTAAATGTCTCCTCCTAATGACTCACCACTGCTGGTCCTACATTAGATGCTGTTGACTAGGAGTTTCTGCTCCCAGCCTTCTCCTCCTCTGAATCTGGTGGCCCATCTCTAGTGGGCCTTCTACTTCTCTGTCCATTCCCGTGGGTGTTGATGATCTCTGTGGTTTCTTCTTCATTCCTCTGGTCTCACTGTCTTCTGCTGGACTAACCCCTGGAAGACGGTGGACTTAATCCACCATCTACCTACACACTGATGACGCCAAAATCTCTCTCCTCAGCTCTACTCAGGATTTCACATTGATGTGTGGCTGCAAGGGAGCCGGAGTGATGCTTTGGATGAGCCAGGATTAGGGACTGCCAGGGTGAGTGTTTCAGAAAGTTAGATTGGTATGGCAGTTAAATGAGTTGTTTTAATTCCATTTAGATGGGAAGCAGAGTTGATTAGAAACTCACGGCCATGTAATTGTATTTGCCTGCTTTTTAGCCTGTATCTTTGTCATAAATTAATTGACTCCATATGCACGGGTTTGTCTCTGGGCTGTCTGTTCTGTTCCATTGATCTATGTATCAGCTTTTTTTTTTTTTATGCCAGTAACATACTATTCTGATATTTATAGCTTTGTAATATAATTTGAAATAAGAGAGAGTGTATGCCTCCGACTCTGTAGTTCTCTCTCGGGATTGCTTTGACTTCCTTGGAGTCTTTTGTGATACCATTAAATTTTAAGGTTATTTCTATGAAAAATGCCATTGGAATTTTAATGGAAGTCTGTAGATTGCTTTGGGTGATATGGACATTTCAACAACATTAATTTTTCCAATCTATGGACGTTGAATATCTTTCCATTTATTTGTGTCTTCTTCAGTTTCTTTCATCAGTATTATATAGTTTTCAGTGTAGTGGTCTTTCACCTCTTGGTTAAATTGATTCTTAGGTATTCTTTTTGATGTAAATGGGGTTGTTTTCTTGATTTCTTTTTCTAATAGTTTATTGTTAGTGAATAGAAATGCCACAGATTTTTGGGTGTTTATTTTATATCCTACAAACTTACTGAATTCATTTTTTTCTAACATTTTTTGTTGGCAATTTTTACTGTTTTCTACATATAATATATCATCTGCAAATAGTAAGTTTTATTTTTTTTCCAGATTGGGTGCCTTTTTTTTCTTCCTTGCCCAATTTCTCTGGCTGGGACTTCCAATATTATGCTGAATAAAAATGGCAATAATGGGCATCCTTGTCTTGTTCCTGACCTTCACAGAAAACCTTTCAGCATTTTACCATTGAGTATGATATTAGCTGTAACACTAGATTAAAAACATTAACTATGGTAAAGTACTTAAAACACAAAATTTATTTTCTTAACCATTTCTGAGCATACAATTCAGTGGTATTCAGCACGTTCACATTGCTGTGCAACCCTCACTACCACTCTTCTGCAGAGTTCTTTCCATCTTGCAAAACCTAAATTTTCTACCTGTTAAATGACTACTCATTTTCTCCCCTTCCCTAGTTCCTCCTAGCCACCATTGTTTTCTGTGTCTATGAATTTGAGTACTCCAGGGAGCTCTTATAAGTGGAATTCTGCAGCATTATCTTTGTATGAATGACTTCTTTTACTTAGCATAATGCGTTCAGGGTTCATGCATATTGTAGTATGAGTCAAAATTCCCTTCTTTTTAAAGGTTGAATAATATTCCATGTGATGTATATGGCATGCACCCAGATGTTAACTGATGAGCTTCAAGTTGAAAGTTGGTTTAAGGTCTTCTTTTGTGTCTGAATATGAGGTCTCATAGCTTAGAGTTTTGCTGGAGAGAAATGGAGATTTAAAAGTAGATTTTCCCTGTCCTCTCCAACTGCACCCATCTTTATGGCTTTTATGTTCACTGAGTTTATTTTTCAATTCTTAGACTTCAGTAAAATCTTCTTCCAACTCTTTGCAACCACATGGACTGTAGCCCACCAGGCTTCTTTGTCCATGGGATTCTCCAGGCAAGAATACTAGAGTGGGTCTCCATTCCCTTCTCCAGGGGATCTTCCCAACCCAGGGATCAAACCCAGGTCTCTAGCATTGCACACAGATGCTTTACCATCTGAGCTACCCAGGAAGTCCCTAAAATCTTCTTAGTTATGCTAAGGGAAACAAAGGAAAAGGTGGAAGTCCAGACTCAGGTCTTAGGTGGGAAGCAGCATGCCATGCTCCAGAGCCTGTTAAATGATGTCAGTGGGTAACAAATTGAGTTACCCCCAAGGGAAATGTGCAGTGGGGCCAGAGCTTTAGGTCACTGGTCCTGATGTCCCACCCACCACAGGGATGACTGGTAATTTTGGCCAGATCTTCCTTGGGCATGAAGAATGCTGAAGATTATCCTGTGTTTTTCTATTTTCTCAGCTTGTGGCATGCAGGTGGGCAGGAAAAACTCAAACCACACCTCACCCTGGGACTCCTTCCCCTCCCTGGATCAGAACCACACCTTTGATATATTACTGTGTGAGGAGAATGTATCATGTCCCAGTTTCTATTTTATTGTGCCTCTGAGTTATATTCACAGTGCTAACTTTTCTACAAAGAAATACTCATAGAAATGCTGGATGCAATAGGAAGCTTTTAAATGAGAAAAATGGAGATTCTATATGCCTACTTGGAAACCAAGATTCTGCCCAAAAGTTAAATTTATTTGGAAAGAGTCTAAACTGGTGTTTCCCTGCCCCTGATATAATCTCTCCTCTCTGCCCTTCTCTCTCTCCGTCCTCCTCCCTCTCCCTCTCATGAGCCTCATATGGGAGCCATATGGTTAAAATAAATGACTCTTGACTCTTGTTTTTGTCCATTGAAAACGTGACCAGTGTCTGCTGGGTGTCTGGAAACTTCACAAGCTTGCCTTCTGCAGCCCATGTAAGTGGCTGAATTAGTGTTTCTCACCCTGTCCTCGGACAGAATTTGTTATCAAAGCCCAAGGTACAGTGGAGGCCAAGGCAACCAGCTCAGAGGCCAACAGAGCCTTGAGGATTGTAGCAGAAGATGGGTATTTTTTTTCCTCTAAAGAAGGATTTTAAAGATTATCAAGTTGCTCCCTTTCAGACAGAGAGCAGAAATACCAGAGGCTGTAGTTGTTGAAGGAAAGTTGACAAAGTTGAAAGCTGGTCAAGAGGTTGCAGAGAGGAAGCTATTTTCAGCATACTGAAAGGGCACCATCTGAATTTAGCCAGAAAAATGAGGTCCTTGGTTCAAATTCCAACCCCCTTCAGGGGCTAGCAAGCCTGAGCCAATCATTGACTTTCTTTGGACTTCAGCAGAAGGATGTTCCTTTTGGTTTCTGGGGTTTACTGGGGTGCTGTCACTCACTCACTGTGTAACCCTGGCTGTGATGTTTAGCCATATCTCTCAGCATCCTTATCTCAAAGTGGAGATTATAACACCCACTCATTTGGGCTGGCTTTTGTGAGGAAGGCTCTCAGCTCACTCCGACTAGGTGAGTGTCGTTCCCAGATACTGCCTGTGGTGATAGGATGGTGAGAAAGATAACTAAATGGTACTTGCTGGAAATCCGATTGCCCTCCCAGTGCTCCTGCACATTGCCAGGGCCAGTTCTGAAAGGCAACATCTCACAAACCCCAGCTCCGTCTACGTGCAGCTCAACATTTTCACTTGGCTCCCTTTGTCCAGAGATGTACAGGGCTGCACCATTTTGAAACTGAATGACACCCAGTCTATTCTGATGTCTTGGCGGGTGTGTTTATTTACCCAACACGTGTTATATTTTCTCTCAGCGTGCGTCCTTCTCCTGCGTTTCAAGGTAGAAGAGCCATTACCTCTAATGAGAGCTCCTTTGTCGCTTGTGTGCCACTTAGAATGTTCAAGAGTATGCTCGATTTTTAACCTTTCAGTGCATCTCTGTAATAGCATGCCACCCTTAAAAAATGAGAGTCAGCTTCCCTCTAAAAGGAATGGACAACGATTTTCAACCTGAAAAACCACCACTCATCCTTGTAGGAGCCTCAGTTCTGCTGAGGATGCTATAAAGCACCACGCATGGAAAGGCAGGGGAACTGCCGCTTGTGGAATCCCTCTGCTCTGCTGTGACCCACGATGCAAACGAGACCAGTGCCTTGAAGGATGCTGCATTCTCAGTGCATGTAAGCACCGCCCTGGGAGCCTGCATCACATCACTAGGAAGTGCATGCAGCCCTATTTTTTTTTTAAGAGGCTTCAATATCACCTAGGTGAATTAATGTTGCCAGGAAAGGCATTTGGAGAATTGATGCATTAGGAATAATTGTCTTCTGGATGCTCCCCTCACTTGATGGATTCATTCTGCCTTTTTATCCCCATTGCTATGGAAGCAGTCCCTGCACCTCTTTTCATCATCAGTCATCATCGTGGAAACCTCTTTTGTCCAAATGAAGCGCTAACTGCTCCCTGAACACATCAGACGCCTCACCTGAATGACGGAGCCCTGCTCATCTTTCAAGACCCACTTCAGCTCTACACTCTTGCCAGATTTCCTTACACCAAGGTGTTTGCTCCCTCCCTTCTCTGCATCCTCCAGTACTTTCTTTGGGCTTCCCTGTAGCTCAGCTGGTAAAGAATCCACCTGCAATGCAGGATATCCTGATTTGATACCTGGGTCGGAAAGATCCCCTGGAGAAGAGATAGGCTACCCACTCCGGTATTCTTGGGCATCCCTGGTGGCTCAGTGGTAAAAGAATCTGCCTGCAATGCGGGAGACATAGTTCAGTCCCTGGGCTGGGAAGATAGATTCCCTGGAGGAGGGCATGGCAACCCATTCCAGTATTATTACCTGGGGAATCCTCATGGACAGAGAAGCCTGGCGGGCTACAGTCCATGAGGTCACAAAGAGTCAGACACAACTGAGTGACTAAGCACAGCACAGTACTTTCTTTACATCAATAACTCTACAGTGGCACTCCCACCCTGATCAGCAGTTAGCTGCATGCGTGTCTTTTAAAAAAAATTTATTTATTTATTTGGCTGTGCTGGGTCTTAGTTGTGGCATGCAGGATCTTCAATTGCACTGTGTGGTATCGAGTTCCCTGACCAAAGATCGAACCCAGGTCCTCTTGCTCAAGAATGCAGAGTCTTAGCCACTGGACCACCAGGGAAGTCCCTGTGTACATGTCTGTTTCTCCTCTTGGACTGTGAGCTCAAGGTTAACTGCAGGGAACACATTTTGTTTTTTATCAGCAGCACCTGCCTAATAGTGCCCAGGATATATCTGACACTTCTTATAACTCTGAAGAAGAAGAAAAAAATAATGCACAAAAGGGTTGACTATTAAGAGATACCAAAGCTGCTGTAGGTAGGAGGAGCCAGAGGCAGCTAGGCTAAAAGGTATAGGGAGAAGGGGCTTTCCTCCTCTGTAGTAAACCCTCCCCTTCCACATGGGAGTAGATGGAGACCTGGGAAGAGTAAGGTTCATGTCCAGAGGCACACATGATCCGGAACTGGGGCCACCACTCAACAAGGAAGCCTCTCCTCTCACTCAGGCAGGCCAGCCCTTCTTCTACAGCACCACGTCTGAGACACTGTCTTGAAGGAAGTGAGGGAAGCAAAGTGGTACTACTGAAGGATAATGCCTAACGTAAGTCAAGAGTAAAGCAGACAAGTCACTGCCTCACTTCACGTATCCAAGTCCCTCCATAGCTGTTTCCGGCCAAGTCCTCAGAGCTTGTGTGCTTGGCTGGGACTGGAAAGAGGGTGTTAGCCATGGATCCATGGGATGATGGTAGCCATGAGGTCATGGGGCTGGCATTGCTGATTGCCTTTCCAGATCCCCTCTCCTGTCCGTACGGCTCAGGAGCCCTTCTGTACACCCATGACCCTGTGCGTTGGGAGGCTCATGGGGTTTATCCGCAGTTATTCAAGCCATGCGTGGAAATTCTGCCCCCTTGCTAAGGGTGGATATGGACATGGGCCACAGTTCTGGCCAATGACACAGGAGGACCGGGCTTCCTCACTGTCGAAGAGAGACTTCTGCAAGATTGCCAGATTTAGTAAACAAAACAGAAAAAAAAAAAAATTCCAGTAAAAAACAGCCTCCAGATCCAAACAAGACACCCAGTTAAATTTGAATATCAGATAAAGGATGTATTTTAGTCTAAGTATGTTCCATGTGCTGTTTGGATGCCCCAGAGCAACATCCGTGAGGTGCCTTCCTCCAGAGTTCTCCAAGCTCTCAGAAGGCTGATGAAACCCGTGGGCCGGGAGAGTCACACACAGATTTAAGCTTCCTTGGGTTCAGACACTTTGATGAGGGCACATTCGTATTCACAAGACAGGCTTGCTTCTTCAGTGCCCCTTCTGTCTTGAAGGGTTGTTTGGTCCTCCAGAACCATACTTTTCTGTTTGCTTGTGTTTCCTAACATCATTCTCCTCTTTATCCAGCCTCCAGCAATGCTGACTGTGTTTAAAAATGTCATAGATTTTCTGTTTTACCTGGAGGTAGGGCTGTGGGCAACTGTTTGAAGCTACAGAGGAACATCTCTAGAGTATCTGGGATGGCAGGTTGGCTTGAAGGGTGTTGAGTGGTGAGTCATGTCTTCACTGCCTGGCCTAGAAAATTCATTGCAACTCAGTTTTCTCATCTCTAAAACTATTCCTGATCTCACAGGGCTGTTGTAACAATTCAAAATAGATGAAATGTGCATACCGGTACAGTCACTTTAGAAGACACTTTGGCAGTTTCTCATAAAACTACACCTGCTATTATATGATCAGTGATTATACTCCTTGATATTTACCTAAAGGAGTAAAATGCTTATATCTACACAAAGACCTGCACATGGATGTTTATTCATAATTGTCCAAACTTGGAAGCTACCAAGATGTCCTTCAGTTGGTATGCACAAATCTGTGGTAGATCCATGTGATGAAATATTATCCAATCCTAAAAAGAAAGGAGGGCTTTAAATTTGCCTGCCAACGCAGGAGACGTGGCTTCGATTCCTGGGTTGGGAAGATCCCCTGGAGAAGGAAATGGCAACCCACTCCAGTATTCCTGCCTGGGAAATCCCATGAACAGAGAAGCATGGTAGGCTACAATCCATGGGGTCACAAAGAGTCAGACATGACTTAGCAACCAAAACACAGCAACAAAAAAGAAATGAGCTATTAAGCCATGAATAGGAATAGGAAACTTAAATGCATGTTATTAAATGAAAAAAGCAAATCTGAAAAGGCTCCATACTGTATGATTTCAACCGCATGACATTCCAGAAAAGGCAACACTATGGAGACAGGAGGAAGATTAGCAGTTGCCAGCGGCTGGGGAGGGAGATGAATAGGTGAAGTGCAGAGCAATTTTAGGGCCATGCGACTATCCTGTACAGTTCTATAATGATGAATGCATGCCATTCAACATGTGTTTAAACTCATGGAGTGTACAGCACCAAGAATAAACCCTGGTGTGAACTGTGGACTTGGGTGATGAGTTAATGTAGGTTCATCAGTTGTAACAAACGTACCACTCTGGTGGGCATGTTGTTAACAGGGGAGGCTAGGTGTATATGGGGCCAGGGGGTCTGTGAGTTTCCCTTGCTTCTCAATTTTGCCATGAACCTAAAACTGCTTGAAAAGCTAAAGTCTGTCTTTTGTGTTGTTGTTTTTAAACGAGGTGAAACAGCAAGGAGCTCAGTGATAGGGCACTCACTGTTTTCCGAATGGTAACATTCGTTGCACTCATTCTCGGGGGCAGTGGCTCTGCGCTATTGTACGCTTCTCCCTGCCACTTTTGCTTTGATGAGCTCTCTGGGTTTCCATCAGGCTAATAGTAATAATGTTGTGAAGAAGGATTAACTGACTCTGAGCCAGGAGGCCTGGATTTCTGCCCAGCCTCCCACTGCTTCCTAGATAATAAAGACCGAGGAAACAAATGAAATCCAGGAAGCTACAGCTACTGAAATGAAGTGAGTGATGGTGATGATGATGATAGTAACAAACACTTGTATAGTTCTCATCAGTCCTGAAGCTTCTTAGGGGAGATTTATTCCTGATAAGGAGACCTGAGGCTGTTTATTTCATTGGATCAACAGCCCTATTTGGAGCACCAGCATTATGTCAGATACTATGCAGGGTATGAGACATACAGATATAAATAAGACTTAGTGCTTGACCTCAAGGAATATCAGTCTAGTAGGGCAGAAGGCTGATATTCATAATGGCGATGCCATACATTACAAGCTAACCAGATACCATAAAGTGAGATGTGAGGGCATAGATGAGAATAGTGTAAATGATGCCAGGTGGGAGGGGTTTTCAGGCAGGGGGTCTGTGGGCCTTGATCCAACATGTGATCGAATGTTGTAGAAGGGAGCCAAACAAATGAGAAGAAGAAAAGATGTGGATGTATATAGTTATCTTTAGGCTTTAGTAGGCCCTTCAGAATCTTTATTTTGCTCTAGCTGTCTGATCAGGCTGCTAACTCATTACAAATATTACTATATTTTGTTAAGTCAGATGTAACTGCTCTGGGTCAGATTCAGGACCTATGTAGTTACAAAGTCCTTGGACCCCTCTAATAGATCAAATAAAAAATTGGTACAACTCAATAGCTTCCTAATTAAATTTATGGAAGATTTTAAAAATAGAATACATGTTAAAAACAGATTTGCATTTCAATCCAGTCAAAAATTTATTTTTTAATAATTCAGCATATTTTAATTTGGTCTTGAAGGTTCAGTTCAGTTCAGTTGCTCAGTTGTGTCCAACTCTTTGCAACCCTATGGACTGCAGCTTGCCAGGATCCCTGTGCATCACAAACTCCCAGAGTTTATCCAAAATCATGTCCATTGAGTTGGTGATACCATCCAACCATCTCATCCTCTGTCATCCCCTTCTCCTCTTGCCTTCAATCTTTCCCAGCATCAGGGTCTTTTCAAATGAGTCAGCTCTTTGCATCAGGTGGCTAAAGTATTGGAGTTTCAGCTTCAACATCAGTCCTTCCAATGAACACTCAGGACTGATCTCCTTTAGGATGGACTGGTTGGATCTCCTTGCAGTCTAAGGGCCTCTCAAGAGTCTTCTCCAACACCACAGTTCAAAAGCATCAATTCTTCGGTGCTCAGCTTTCTTCACAGTCCAACTCTCACATTCATACATGACTATTGGAAAAACCATAGCCTTGACTAGACAGATCTTTGTTGGCAAAGTAATGTCTCTGCTTTTTAATATGCTATCTAGGTTGGTCATAGCTTTCCTTCCAAGGAGTAAGCGTCTTTTAATTTCATGGCTGCAGTCACTATCTGCAGTGATTTTGGAGCCCCCCCAAATAAAGTCTGACACTATTTCCACTGTTTTCCCATCTATTTCCCATGAAGTGATGGGACCGGATGCCATGATCTTAGTTTTCTGAATGTTGAGTTTTAAGCCAACTTTTTCATTCTCCTCTTTCACTTTCATCAAGAAGCTCTTTAGTTCTTCACTTTCTGCCATAAGGGTGATGTCATCTGCATATCTGAGGTTATTGATATTTCTCCTGGCAATCTTGATTCCAGCTTGTGGTTCATCCAGTCCAGCATTTCTCATGATGTACTCTGCATATAAGTTAAATAAGCAGGGTGACAATATACAGCCTTGACACACTGCTTTTCCTATTTGGAGCCAGTCTGTTGTTCCATGTCCAGTTCTAACAGTTGTTTCCTGACCTGCATACAGATTTCTCAGGAGGCAGGTCAGGTGGTCTGGTACTCCCATGTCTTAAAGAATTTTCCACAGTTTATTGTGATCCACACAGTCAAAGGCTTTGGCATAGTCAATGAAGCAGAAATAGATATATTTTTTGGAACTCTCTTCCTTTTTCAGTGATCTAGTGCATGTTGGCAATTTGACCTCTGGTTCCTCTGCCTTTTCTGAAACCAGTTTGAATAACTGGAAGTTCATGGTTCACGTATTGTTGAACCCTAGCTTGGAGAATTTTGAGCATTACTTTACTAGCGTGTGAGATGAGTGCAATTGTGCAGTAGTTTGAGCATTCTTTGGCATTGCCTTTCTTTGGGATTGGAATGAAAAGGGACCTTTTCCAGTCCTGTGGCCACTGCTGAGTTTTCCAAATTTGCTGGCATATTGAGTACAGCACTTTCACAGTCAATACAAATTAGAGGTATGCTCACTATGTAAACCACACTTATCAGATTTAAAATCCAGGGACAATCACATGGCGTTAAAATAAAAAGAAACAGAGGACAGTTTTGTATAGACCTGTCTCTACCCTTTGTCTGTAGTGCCCTGAGAAGGAAGTGTGTCAAACTGGGTGTCTTCACAGCCCAGAGGAAGTCTTTCACAAGGCTCCACCCAAGAATACCAGAAAGAGACTTACCTGGGGGTCCAGCAGTTAAGACTCCACACTTCTACTGCAGGGGAATGGGTTTGGTCCCTGGTCAGGGAGCTAGGATGGCGCATCCTATGTGCCCTGCCCCTCCCCTCTCAAAAAAAGATACCCAAAGATAGTTGAAAGAAGCTTTCGTACCATGAAAACTTTCCTAGGTGAGACATTTGGGCCATAGTTAATGAAACAAGGGCTGATGATATGACCAGCTCCCAATTCATGTGTTTAAAGAATTAAGTAATTAGCTTTCTTCCAGAGTGATTCTTCCTGCTTAATATTACACACACTTTCTAGAATGATTTAGTTATTCTGGAATTTTTCATCAAGAACAAACCACTGTGAGTCTTAATGGCTTAAAAAAAATAGCCTTTTATTGGTCCTATAATTCTGTGGACTGCCTGACTGCATCAGCTGATATCTCCTAAGACCACACATATATCTGTCATTAGCTGGTTTCTTGGCTGGTGACTGGTTGAGCTGGGATGGCCTCACTCAGCTGACTTGCAGTTGAGAGAATGCCTCATGGCCTCTCATCCTCTAGACCTGGCTTGTTCATCAGGTGATAAGCAGGTCTGGGTGAGACTGGGGATGCTGGTATAAAACCAGGAGTTTGAGTTTTAATGGATGTTTTAAGATTGGGATGATACAGACATAGAATAAGCAGATACAGAATAGGCAGTTGAACATAGGAGTCCAGAGTTCAGGGGCAAGGTATAGACTAAAGATATATATATGGGAGTCATCTATAATAATATCATTTGAAGCCACGTGACTGGAAGAACTCAGCATAGGAATATGAATAGAAAAAATGTCCAAGGCTAACTACTCTGTAGCTGTTGGGAAGGTGAGATTCAAACAGAGAGAGACTGAGAAGGAGAAGCGAATGATGTGTCATGAAAATGGAGCTACATCCTAAAAACCGAGCAGAGGGTGGGGCAGAAAATATTGGAAGAAGGAGAGAGTCGAACGCTGCCAGCAGATCAAGCGAGAGGGCTGGGGAGGGACCAATGCGTTTAGCAACATGAAGGTCATGGGTGCCTTGGATAGGAACTGGTGAACAGTGGTGGTGAAAGCCTTCTTGGGTAGTTTCAGAAGATAATAGGAGGAAAGGAAAAGAAATAGAGACACTTTCCCCCTCCCCCAAGTTTTACTTTGAAAATTTTCAAATATTCAGAAAGGTTGAAAGATGAGTACAGTAAATACCCATAACCGCGTCCCCCCCACACACACCTAGATTCTGTCCTTAACATTTTAATAGATTTGCCTTCTCACATCTGTTTATCCAATCCTATATTTACTTAACAATCCCATCTTTTCTATGCTGAAGGAATAGAGAGTTGAGGCAGCACTGGAGTGAGATGGAGAGAAAAGACCTTTCTGTCTATGTGGGTGTATCCGTGCATGTATGTGCATGAACACGTGTGTGTGTATACATGGCAGCATGTGTTCATATGCCAAAAAGGATGATCCCCAGGAACAAAGGTATGGTTGGAGGACCCAATATTTGGAATGATGTGTTTGGGTGGGAAAAGGAGCACAGACTTTGGTTCAAGTGGGGAACCTGCCCTTAGATAGGTTCATCTCTAGTAATGAAAGAGGGTAGAGACCATGGACAGTCACGTGGATTGCTTGAGATCCAGCACCTTCAGCCGGTACTCTGGCCTGCCTTCCGTTCCCAACTCTCCAGCGATGATGTGCTCTGAAACTTTGGAAGAATGGCTTAACCAACCTCTCGGGTCCTCTGGGACCTCAGCTGCAAAATGAGTCTAATTATGAATGTTATAGTCAGGCTCCAGGGAACTCTGGAAATTGTGCACTGGGGATGTTGGTTTTGTTGTTATTTTTGTTACACACACTTTCCCAGAAGAAGAGCTGTGCAGGCTGCTGTGACTCTGTCCCTCTCCCTGCCTGGGGACTTGCAGATACTGGATGAACTACCCAGGACTTCTCAGGCTTTGTGTAGGGACCCCCGTTAAGATCCCTTCAGGTTAGCCGATGGACCAGCATTCCGCTGGAGGGCAGGGAGCATAAGGAGTATCACAGAGGACTTGAGTCCCTTTCTACCTCGGATTGGTCCCTGCTCACTACAGCCAGGGGCAGCGGCACCAGGTTCATTCCCCCCATCCTCCCCGTCTTTGTCTTGGGGCAGTGGAGCAGAGTCTAAGGCCTGGGATCCATTGTTGATCGTTTTAGGCTTATGTTTATTCTAGCAAATGTGGTGTTTCTGTACCAAAGTGCCTTTGTTCTTTCTGCAGCTTTCCACATCCCCTTACAAATGCTTGGAGTTATTTGCGTCTGCAAGAAGATAGGTGGGTGACCTGTCACAAGTAAGCACACACAGTAAAGACAGTCTCACTGCAAAAACACATGAGATATATTTAGTGCTGCTTAATTAGAATGAACTATTTTGAATTCATTTTCCTTCCTTTATGGTGAGGCTTTACATTAAAACCCAAACACCCTGTGCTTGCACTTAGTATGAGGGAGAAACCACGGGGCTTGAGATCGGGGTCAGTTAGGCTAGAACACAGATTCTCTCACCTTGGGCAAGGTACTACACCACTCAGCCGCAGTTTCCTCACCTATAATCTCAGGATGATATTTTTCTCATAAGGGTGCTGGAAGGATTGAGAGAGATCATGTATGTGAACAACCCCAGTACAGGGCTGGAAAATAATAAGGTCCTTTATTGTTAGAAAGTGTTAGTCACTCAGTTGTGTCTGACTCTTTGTGACCCCGTGGACTGTAGCTGGCCAGGCTCCTCTGTCCAGGGAATTCTCCAGGCAAGAATACTGGAGTGGGTTGCCATTCCCTTCTCCAGAGGATCTTCCTGACCCAGGGTCTGCTGCATTGGAGGCAGAGTCTTTTCCATGTGAGCCACCAGGGAAGCCAAGGTTAGATTTTAACACAATGAGCATAGCACCAGCCATAATGAAAATACTTAAACACCCAGAGATGATAGTGGAGTGTGTGTTGTGTACCTGGGTTGGTGTCTTGCTGTCTTTATTGGCTGCACTAACCATGACAGATAAAGAGGTTATGCAGACACTGTTTTCTTGTTTGAAAGTTAACTCTTCTCAATAATTAAAATATGTAATTAACTCCCAATCAAATTCAGGTTGCCAATCTCTCTTTTAATTTTTATTATCCGATTGTATTCCACTTGCCTCTAAAATGATTGAATGAGTCTCTAGTACGTTTGTCTGAGAGGTAAAATACAGGACATCTAGTTAAGCCTTAATTTCAGACAAACAAATATTTTATTCTAAGTACATCCCAAGTTACACTGGGTTCGCTGAAAAGTTGGTTCAGATCTTATGGAAAGACCCGAACCAGCTTTTTGGCCAAGCCAATATTTGAGATAGATTTTCAGATAAGCAATGACTTTTTACTATAAGTCTAACTTAACTGGGAATTCCATGTTTTAATTTGCTCAGTTCCAGGAAATACAGCATCTGAGGTGTGTGTGTTCCAAAGGCAAGGAATCTTGACCATGAGGTATGAGGTGTGTGGGTATGACAGAAGGTCACGATGACCTCTGGAGAGGCAGGATTTCCCCAACCCTGATGTCTAACGTAAGGTGGGATATCACCCACCCACTCCTCTCCCACTTCTGAACGTCATCTCCTTTGTAGAAACCTTTGGCTTTTTTTTTTAGAGCTCAATTAAATAATGATGAATTCTTGCTATTTATCCAATTAGATGGTCAGAACTTATTTCTGTTTCATTCAGTCCTGTATCACCCTGCCTAACAGAGGGTCTGGCACATAGTAGGTGGTCAATGAAAGTTCACTGAGTAAATGAGCTGGTGTGGATGTGTCAGGGATACAAATTATGTTCCCAAATCTCTGCTAGGCAAAAGGATCCCGGGATGGATGAAACAGATTTAGTTCCTGCACAGCAAATGAGAAAAATAACAGCGGAGAATATAGGATCACTTACCTGAGGGGATTTGATTGCTCTGAGCCTCAGTTTGCACATCCTATATGGAGATAATCCATCTGCCTCAGAGGATTGTATTGAGGGAAAATGAACATCCGTATCTGTGTTTAAAACTATTTCTGTATCTACTTTGTGTGTTTGTGTGTTGAGGGTGGAGCCAGCTGGTAAATGCCACTGCTGCTGCTGCTGCTGCGACACTTCAGTCGTGTCCGACTCTGTGTGACCCCATAGACGGCAGCCCACCAGGCTCCCCTGTCCCTGGGATTCTCCAGGCAAGAACACTGGAGTGGGTTGGTAAATGCTAGATTTCCTAAATTTATTGGTTCCTTTCCCTTTTTTTGACGTTAGAAAACTAGCATTGGGCTTTGTGTGTACCTTTTGCTGTTTCATCAGGGGAAGGGTAATGCCTCGACCAGAAAGGGTTCTAAAGGCCATGAGTATAACAGGTGGATTTTTCCTTTAAATATGGAATAAAATTTCCAGATGCATGTCTTTGATAGCTGAGGGACTTCATCACAGACTCAGGCAAACATTTCTACTTCTGCCTTCAGGAGGACCTCTGAAATAGGGTGCTGATGATCTGACAGAATATCTCCACTTTCCCTGGGAGTTCTGAGTTTCAGACAGTCTGGGGAGGGGAGGGTGGTGATGAGATCTTATAGCTGACTATTGTGTTTCGGCTGTGTGAGTCTGGAGTAAATTAAAACCCTGAAACCAAATGACAAGACCTGAGGAAGCTGTCCCCATGTGAGACTCCCTGCTCCTTGGGAAGATGGTTTTGACCCTCTGTAGGGTGCCTAGGGAGTTCATAACAAAATCTTCTAATACATTGCTCTTGTTATTCGGAGCTCATGGCTTTTTCAAGGAGCTCAAAATCATTCACCAGCTACATGATTTCAGTATGAAACTAGATATTAAATGCAAACCTTCAGCCAATAAAACAGTTTAGTTGAGAATGTAAATACCCCAAGGTCACAGAATACCAAGAGTGAAGTGAAGATGGCCTTGTGCTCTTCCTGCCCATATGCATCTCGCAGCCCTGGGAACCACAAGCTCAGCTTACGTGGGTGTTGTCTGAATGCATTAAGAGTTGCCGTGGGAGCACTGTCTTTTTTGTTCTATTAGGGTATGTCAGAGTTATTTACTTCTCTCAGAGGTTTGTACACCTGCTAATGCCTAAACTTGGCCTCTGTGCACCAGTACCAGATTGAATCTCAGAGACAGAGTTTTGAGTGAAATAGAAAATGATAACTTTATTGCTCTGCTGGGCAAAGGGGGACACAGTGGGCTCATGCTACTCAAAACTGTGTCCCAACATGGGGTAGGGATTTGGTGAGCAGTTTTATAGCGATGGTTCAAGGGCAAGGTTGCTAATAAGGATGAGGGTGTGTGCAGGGCCTGCATTCCTTTCATCTAGCTTAGAGTGAACTCTTGATGAGCTTCTGAGGTTCTCAAGGTTATCAAACTGTGACCTTGTCTCTGGAATGAAGAATGCTTCATCATGTAGTTAATGTCTTCCATGTATTGGGGTTTTTAGTTCTGCAGAAGAGCTCAAAGATATCCCTGAAGGCGAAACCAGGGCCCTGTCCCAAGGCTGCACTGTTGATTCTTGACTTCTCCTCTGCTGACTGTGCATCTCCTCCTTTCCTTGATTAGCAACTGTTTGAACTGCCCTTTGGAACACAAGGAAGATCATGGAGGCTGGAGCTGGTTCCTTACAAATGACAAACAGGAGACACAGAAAGGCTTTGGTGCCCAGGAGCCCCACAGGGTCTCCTGCTCAGCTTCACTACCACCAGGGTGCTTTGATCCGAAGAGTGTGACTGGTGTTTGGAAGACCACCACAGAAGAATGTGGCCAGGCATTTGCTCAGGGTATGCTTTCCTTTGGCCACCGGATGTGGGGAGCCAACTCATTGGAAAAGATCCTGATGCTGGGAAAGGTTGAGGGCAGGAGGAAAAGGGGACAACAGAGGATGAGATGGTTAGATGGCATCACTGACTCAATGGATGTGAGTTTGAGCAAAGTCCAGGAGATGGTAAAGGACAGGGAAGCCTGGCCTGCTGCAGTCCATGAGATTGTAAAGACTCAGACATGACTTAGCAACTAAACAACAACGATGCTTTCCTTGCCTTCTCATGCTCCATCTGAAGATTTAAAGTTCTGAATTTCTCAGGTCTGTCATAAATTTCTAGAGTAAAAACTAGATTTATTAAATTGGGCACATTTGTTTCAAACCTATTCAATCCAGATAACAACTCATTTTAGCATGATTTTTCCACTTAATAAGAACACTTTTTCCAACTCGATTTGGCAGCTCTTAATAATCGTAGACAGAATAACTAGAGATGCAAGATATTCAAAAGTCGATTGTTGAAAGAAGGAACAGCAGTGCATGAGTTGAGCAGCAGAATGTACCCAGCAGTATGTCAAACACATAATAGAAGGCGAGTCATAGGATTTAAGAATCTAATGAGTTCCTAGAAAGACAAATCTTAGATGTCGAGCTGAATAAACAAAATGAAAAATTAAATCCATACAAGAGACACTGTATGGCAAAATTTTAGTTCATTAATGGCAATTCCAAAAGCTTCTGAAGTATGGAGGGCTGGGTGGGCTGATTACCTGTAGAAGGATGTGAATCAGGTTGACATCAGACTTCTCAGCAGCAGCAATGGATGCAGCAGGTAATGGATCAATATTTCCAAATGTTGGGGAGACAATGAACTTTGACTCTGGATTGCTAGATCCAGTCAAGTTTAATTCAAGCTTAAGGGTAAAATCCATAGATTTTCTGATATGCAGAGTTTTGGAACATTTGCAAATGTGCAAATCTTGCCATGTGCAAGATCCCTTGAAAAGAATTAACTAGCAAGGGGAAAAAAATCCAGAAGAGAAGAAGTAGGATAAAAGAAACAACTGTTGAACAAATACATCAGGAAAAACCTTATTTTGTGGTTTAAAAAATTAATTTCCTAACTGAAATACTTCAGCTGATTTCAAATGCAATGTGCTTGGGCTGCATAAAGGAGGCAGATGGAATTTAAAGCCTGCTGAAATTCTTGTTATATAGAGAGCATAGATGCTGATTATCTCTAAAATTGTTCTGAATAATCCATGTTCAAGTATGTTTATCAGAAGTGTAAAGTACCAATTATAGAAATAGATCTGGGGTACATTCCCCTGGCCGCTAACTATTCCAGCTAGGGGAAACACAGCAAAAGAACCTCAATCGACTCAAGAGAAGTCAGAGAAGAAACAAAGAATTAGGAAATAACCAGAAAGAATGGCAAAAAGAGAATGAATTAACTCATTCATAGTATCATAATTACTAATATAGACCTGGACACTTGTACCCAGTACTATGAACGAGTTTATGTTGCTTGTTAAAAGGCAGTGATTCTCAGACTGAGAGATAAAACCCAATCTTTGTGCCATTTGCCACAGGGACACTAAATCACAGTAATAATAAAAAAAAATGTTCACAATGAAGGGATGTAAATATTTCCACAGATAAGGATGCATTTAGATCAGGGGCCAAAAGGAGGACCACATACAGATTGTGGAGGCTCTTCAGGGAGTGTCAGAAACTTGAAATCTCTCCCGAAGGGAAATGAGCAGTAAGGTAAAAATGGCATGACTTAATAAGGTTTGCATTGGAGAAAAGTTACTAGGGCCATCAGGAAAGTTTTCGAGGCAGGTCAAGCTTGTGGTGGGGAACACGCAGTAGATATTCAAGAAATTCATGCCTGGAGCAGTAAAGAGCTGGACCGTGTCACGGCGGTGGAGGTGGAGAAAAGATGGTCAGTATTGTTGATTTCAAGGAGACAGACTCAGTAAGACTTGGAGACGAGGGGAGGAGAATTGCAAGATGGTGCACAGGTTTCTGAAGTGCAAGCCTGGAGGGGCATCTTCACCACGATGGGAACACGCAGGGAAGAAGATACAGGGAGGGAGATGATGAACTTGTGCCTTGGTGTACTGGAGTGCTGAGCGATAGTTGATTCTCAAGATTCAGATTTTGAGTGGCTATGCAAATGTTAGAGCCACTGTCTTACCAAGGGAAGGAGTCATCATTAATTTATAACCGGAGCTTGTACTACAGAGCCGGACTTACTTCTAAGAGGTAGTATTCTTTAGATCCATTGTATGAAAAGCTGTAACTCTGACACGAGGCCTGACTCTTTCCTTTCACATTCAGTGGAGAGAAAAAAAAAAGAGTGAAAATAATCACGTCTTTCTCAACCCAATTAGGAAAGCTGAAGATTTGATGAAGCAAAGATCATGTCAGTCACTGAATTCCCAAGGCTGTGCAGTGATGGGAATGGTGTAGGTGAGAAGGGGAAGGATGGGACTGTTCTCGATGCCTTCTGGCATGAAATGAAGCATTAACAGCAAAACATTTAGGAAAATTAAGAAGCCCCTTGTTGGTCTCTGAGGAAAAGCAGCCCCTTGGGTGAAATGGTTGCTAATTATCCTTCTACCTAGTCATTAGTTGAACGTGATAATTGACTTCACAGATTATAAATGACAAGCCTTTTTTGAGCTTTCCCCAGGGAAAAAAAAAATAAAAACACTCCCTACTCTCCCCATCCAAAATGAAAAGACCTAGAGTGGAAACAGGGGTCATCACAGTGTGGTCTGCTTGGAAATTCCCAAGGTCGTTGATTGGGATAAGAACTTCCAAAATGTGGAGACACTCCAACCAAAAGGATAGAGTTCCCTAGATTCCTCCTCTTGCTCATATTTGAGAGAACTTCTGGGAGGCACCTGCATTTGTGTGGCTAAACAGATTCCAAATCTAGTTACTTCCCAGATCTAACTGTTTTCTCAACCTGTCAGGAGGGAAATGTAGATGGAACCCAGTGACTCTGTTTGCAGTCCTTGGAATTTGCTGTATTTTTTCTGAAACTTTCGATTGTTCATTGTTAACTGCTTCTCGAAGGAGCTGACTTTTGAGCCACGACTTGAAGGAGGGAGGCATTTTCTGAGTCGAATGGCATCAGGTTAGTCTTCTTTCAGAAAAAAAGGGTGCTCACCCTCCCCTGTGCTTCTACAGCACTCTGCAAATACTTCCTTTACAGTTCTGGGATCTGCACCGGATTTATTTGTAATACTTGTAAGACTATTCTTTATTATTAAATTTATGCTTTGAAAATTAAGATACACTCCCAAAAGAACTCAGGATTTGGAATCTCCTGGGTAGAGTTAAACAATCTATTCAAATAACCAGTTAATGAGTACGGATGTAAGAATGGAGGCCGTTGCCAATGGTAATAACTAAACTGCAGTGAAGGAGGCAGGAAGGCAGGAAGACCCAGTCAGTAGAGAAATGACTCGAATTCTGTCTCTCTTTTATTTGAGGGGAAAACAATGTTTTCCCAAATCAATGGATTCTAGTGTCTGGAGAGCCAGAGGGGTGGGTTTCCTTGGGAGCCTTTGCATCAGAGATACGGATTTCCTGGAAAGATTTGAACACCAGGGGAAGGGAGTTGGACTCAGGTGTCTCCTTCAGTGAGAATGGGTTGGAGTCAGAAGGCAGGCAGGTGGTTTGGGAGGGCAGCAACAAGTTACCCAGCAGACGCTGGCTTATTGCTTTGATCCAGGTGAGAAGGAAATCGTAGCTTCTCAAAAATGTGTGAGGAATCCAGGGCTACTCTGTTCTGTGTAAGCCCCCACCTCCTCAACCAAGCCCTTGACTTTCCACTGTAGCCAGAGGTGGGGCTTGCAGATACTGTCACTATGAGTGATAAGCCATACAGATCCTATCACTATGAGTGATTTGGGACCAGGCAAAGCTATGGTTTTTCCCGTGGTCATGTATGGATGTGAGAGTTGGACCATAAAGAAAGCTGAGTGCTGAAGAATTGATGCTTTTGAACTGTGGTGTTGGGGAAGACTCTTGAGAGTCTCTTGGCCAGCCAGGAGATCAAACCAGTCAATCCTCCAGGAAATCAAACCAGTCAGTCCTCCAGGAAATCAACCCTGAATATTTGTGGGAAGGGCTGATGCTAAAGCTGAATCTCCAATACTTTGGCCACATGATGTAAAAGAACTGATTCACTGGAAAAGACCCTGATGCTGGGAGGGATTGGGGGCAGGAGGAAAAGGGGACAACAGAGGATGAGATGATTGGATGGTATCACCAACTCAATGGACATGAATTTGGGTAAACTCCAGGAGTTGGTGACGGACAGGGAGGCCTGGCGTGTGCAGTCCATGGGGTCGCAAAGAGTCGGACACAACTGAGCGACTGAACTGAACTGATAGTGGCTGATGAGAAGGAGCCTGGGGCGAGCACGTCCTGAGCTTTCATTCTGTGCTAGTTACTATCCTAACCCTTGATGCGCATAGAACAGGGCTGACATTTTATCTCCTAAGGAAAGAGGAGCAGTTAATATCCCTTTGACAGATGAGAAACTGAGGCTTGTAGAGGTTCGCTACAAGGGGAAGGAAAACTTCTGAAAATGGGAAAACAGTCCCATTTCAAAATTCTGAGTAAGAACATTTGAAATTCAGAGGACGAAGGTGTTCCTAATAGCTCGTCAGACCAAGGCATCTGATTTGAGAACTGGGAGCCACGTCTGAGAGCTGAGATGAGGGGCTGGGGGGCATCAGGGTAGCAATGATGCCAAGAGCAGGAACTATCTGGGTCAAATAAATGGGCCGGGGCCCCAGAGAAATACTGAGACCAGAGACCGGCAGCCTAACGTTGTTGACAGAACTTGTAGCGGGTTGTTCCTAGAAGTTGCCAAGTCCCCTGAAAGGTCCTAGGATGGAATGGCTAACCTGAAGACAAGGAAGCACCCTTCTTAGAGGAAGGGTGATGCCTTTTATAGTTCAGGGAGGCAACTGTGTGCTGGAGGAGGGGCTTTGGAGACAGCCAGGGAGGTGTGTTGTGTGACAGACTCAAAGTTAACTTTAACCAGAAAGATTCAACCTTGTGTGCAACTTGACTTTCTGCTGATACTACTTACTTGACCTTGGATAAGTGACTATCCTGGCTGGACCTCTCTTTGTTCATTTTTACAAGGCGGACCTCATCTAATACTGACATGACATGGTTGTAGGGAGAATTCCGGGGGATCATGTAGATAAAATTATGCGGCATTTGCCTCCCTCCTCAACCTCTTCCCTCCTGGACACAGTCCCCTTGGTGGCTGACAGAGCGTAGAAGAGGAGTCGAGTACCTACTCAGTGGAGCCCAGAGAACTCTTTTCAGGAACCCGTGATTGACAGCTTCAGCTCCTCCCGGGACTGGCTGGGAGGGAAAAGGCAGGGAGGTGGGACATGCGCAGTGGTAACTCGGTATACCACCAGCGGATATCCTTTCTGAAAGAGTCACTGTTAACTTCTTATCCTGTAGGCAGGCCTGACCTGGTATGCCCAGGTTCTGTTTGAACTGAGAAATAAAATACAGGGAACCATGCTAAACACTTACTCCGTAGACACTTAATGCCGCCTCCACTGGGAAGGGATGTTGGATGTTGAGACCGGGCTCAGGGAAGGAGGGACTCTCTGTTGGCCTTTCCTGGGTCAGAGCCCAGCCTTGCTGTGTGCTTCATAGCTGCCGCCACTGGGAGAAGCAATTTGTCAACTTTATACCTTTCTGCTTTATGGTCTGGTGACTTAATAGGATTCGACCTTCCCTGGATTCCATTTCAGTTGGGTCAGACACTGCACTTCAAGTTAAAATTGGGGCTCTGACACAGATGATGAGGAATGGGTGAGGTGTGTGGACTCATACCCATGGGAGGGCTCTAGCCCAGATGCTCTCTGAGCCAGAGAGACCAGTCCCTGTGTCCACGTGGTTACCCGGCCAGAGCTCTGCACTTCACATAACACTGTGACCATCCTGCCTGCCCCCCGGCACTGCAGTGGGCCTACTCAGCTATCGACCCATTGAGAGGAAGCCTCAGTTTTTATGCAGCAGTGGAATGGAATTCAAAGATGGGCGAAGACACTGTCACTGCCAAGGGTTTCTGAGATGACAGCATTCACTTGGCCAGTCTGTGTTTAGCATCACTGCGTTGTCAGTCACGGCGGCAGACAGCGAAGGGAACGGAAGGGTTTCAGCCACGTTGCCAAGGATCTCGCCTTCCAAGTGAGAGAAAGTCAAGGGCATGCATGACTGTAATACAAGGCAGAAAATGATCAGACTAAGGAGAAAAGCTGTTATAAAACAAGATGGGAGAGCGAAAGCTTTGGGGGTGTTGGGAGACAGGTGAGAGTCCTGGAAGGCTTTATAAGTGAGCTTCTGGAGAGAGGGATGTGGGCAAGTGGGCACTGAGTTGAGGGAAGGTCAGTCTCGGGGGAGACAGGAACAGAGGCGGAGGTCAGGGGTGTGGCGTCATGCCAGGCATAGGGAACAGGGTGGTCCATGGTGTCTCGGGCTGGGGTGTTCCTGGGAGACCTGCCCTGGTGATGGGCATATAGCCAGAAGTAAGAGCTAAGGCTTCCTGGGACAGTGGTATGGATCACTGTTTTAAGCACTTTTTTGTGCATAATATGGGCTTCCCAGGTGGCACAGTGGTAAATAATCTGCCTGCCGATGCAGGAGACACCAAGTTCAATCCCTGAGTCAGGAAGATTCTCCTGGAGTAGGAAATGGCAACCTGATCCAGTGTTCTTGCCTGGAGAGTTCCATGGATAGAGGAGCCTGGCGGGCTACAGTCCATAGGATCGCAGAGTCGGACTTGACTGAGCACATGCGCGTGTGTAATATACGTGTGTGTCTGTTACATCACCTGTATCTGAGCACTGATTCGAAGGGAAATAGATTATACTTACTAAATCTTCACATCCCTATGAGTTGTTACTATTATTCCCATTTGATGGTTGATGAAACCAAGGCTAAAATAACAAAATCTGTAAGTAGCTTGTCGTGTCACTTGCAGCTTAGGCAGAAGGATGGGTTTCAGAGGAAGAGAGGAGGGAAGGATGTCTCCCAGGACTGCCTCTGTCCTGAGCGGGGTCCACTGGAAGCCAGTCTCCAGGCAGGGTGTGCGTGTGCAGCGTGCAGTCGCTCTAGAGCAGCTGTCCTCGGCCTTTTCGGCACCAGGGACCTGTTTCATGGAAGATAACTTTTTCCACTGACTGGAGTGGGAGGGTTGGTTTGATCACTGCTCCCTTCTGAGTCATGTGCCCTTTCTGTGCGTCGTCCCCTGCTGGTGTCGCATGGTTGATGTCCTTGGCTTTCTCTAAATGAAGGTGTCACTGAGACGCAGCTCAGGGAGGATCATCGAGGAACAGGAGGGACGTGGCTGGGGACTAGTGTCCTGTGATGAACCAGGAGGCCGGTCATCTGCCCACTGTGTGCAGAAGGCCATCCTGAGAGCTGACTTCATAAGGCAGATGGTCTCACTTTTAGGATGATGGGCTCACTTTTAGGATGATGGGCTCCAGCCAGGGGTTCAGAATCTACCCTTGACCACTTTGGTAGGTCTTCATCTCATCCAAGAGCTACGAAAAGTGAATAATAGGAGCTTTTCATGAAAAAATGAGTTTTGTCAACTTTGGGGACACTAATCCTTCAGAAATAAATTGAAAGGATTTTATTATGAATGTTTATCGTAGCACTGTATGCATTAAACAAAAAATGAAAACTCTCCAAATGACTAGAATGCTAGCAATCCATCAACAGGGAAGTGACTGAATAAACCGTGGTATTTTGGTGCATTTGCACTGTAGTGGATTACAAAGCTGCTTCAGTGAACAATAAAGATCAATGTCCATTAATCTGGAAAGATGTCCAGGAAAACACTGTCGATGATGCAAAAAGAAGCTGCAGAATAATGTATAAAACTTTATAAGATTTTTTAGTGAAAAAAGAGGAAGAAAAAGAATAAGCAAACCTGTATATCTTTGTCTGTGTGGCTATAAGCGTAGCTAAAACAAGAAACAGAACAATTTAAAAAACGGTATCATTTTGTTATCTTAAGGCAAGGCATGAATTTGAAGAAAAATAAATTTTAAACTCTTTATAAAGTTTCTTATTTAACTTAATAAAAGTCATGCATTTATTTTATAATTAAAAGTCCAACAAGCTAAGCATTGTTCATGGATGAAACTGAGGAAACAAAGGGAAGTAGAGCTAAATTACACAGTATATTCAATGCCAGAGTATAGATTCTGTGATTCATATTATACACCAGAATTTTTAAATACAGTTTCCAAGTGACATGAGTACCATAAAATACCGCTAGAACAGTTTTTTGATAAAATAATTTGTGGAAAGTTACCCAATATATTCTATTATATCCATGATCACCAATATACTTATCAACCTACTTATCAAAATCTTGTCAAAGCCATGGAGAAATCCTGCATTTTAGCATATTTTTCGAAAGTACTACTCTAGTTTCCCAGATGTATTTTCAGAAAACCTCTCTTTTGCATTACATTTAGCTGGGAAACACTCGGTAAAATGCTTGAACAACAACAACAAAAAAGCCTTGATTTTATGGTAATGAGTAGCTTCTGGAGGTTTTGAGGTAGAGGAGTAAGAAGACTTGGACAGATTTTCAGGGAGCGATGTCATGAGAACCACGTGCTTGGTAAAGGAGGGATCCAGGGTAAAGACAGCCAGCTGGGGTGGAGGAGACAGTGGTATGAAAGAGGACGGAGGTGTGCAAGTGGAGAGTAAGAGAGCTGGGGCTTGTCTGCAGAAAGTCACTGGGGTGTGCTGAGAGGAGGCGTGGGAAGGTCAAGGGAAAGGAGTTAGCATCTGTGTTTGGCTGTGGGGTGTCTGCTGCTGCTCTGAAATGGGTAATGCCAGGAGAGGAGCAGTCTGTGATCCAGGAGGATGGAGATCAGGAGGGGAGTCTGAGGAAATGTCCAGTGAACAGGTGGATGTACAAACCCCAACTCTTGTGAAACCACATGAATCTATTACCTGTCAGGAAAGAGGATGTTGGCCTTACTGGACTAAATTTTCACCTGATAACCCTGCAGCCATAAAGCCAGGACCGAGGTCCCTCCAGGAGGAGATGGGCCCCCAGCAGGAGTTCTGGCCCTTAGAAGATTGGGTCTTGCTAAGCTAGCCTTGGAGAAGGCAATGGCAACCCACTCCAGTGTTCTTGCCTGGAAAATCCCATGGATGGAGGAGCCTGGTAAGCTGCAGTCCATGGGGTTGCTAAGAGTCAGACATGACTGATGCGACTTAGCAGTAGCAGCAAGCTAGCCTTTGACAGCACAGGGGAACAGTTTCTTGCCTTTTTTTTCTGAGACTCATTCTCTTGTGCCTGGAATTCCCAGAGGGTAGACCTCATGCTGTGGGCTCCAGGGTGATATAAGTTCATCAAGGCCAACCCAGTGCTAGAATGAATATGCCACAGAGTTCAGAGATCAAGTCAGATCTGCTAGGTCAAGTGATCTGATTTTCAATTTTTACAAGATCCTCTGAATTTGTTTCCCTTTTGTTTTCCCTAGGACATTGATCAGTCTGAGTTGGAGGCACAAAGAATTAAGGGGAGGGTTCTGTATCCATAATTGGGATGACATTTATGTGCCAATGTAGAGTTGACAGCAGAAGTTGGTGAGAAGTCTCTGGAGCGGGGGTGATTATCACAGGCAGGGTTTTAGGTAGAGAGGTCCAGTCGCTACTCCCCACTCAGGCATTCCTCCTCTTTTCAACCTTTAAAGGAGGTTTTCCAAACAGGGACCTAAGGCACAGTGACTTCATGGTTCTCTTCTTCTGGTCATTAGCCATCTTTAGTTCATGATGGCTGCCATGTCTAGGTGAAGGAAAAATAACTTTCTAAGGGGTTTTCCCATTCTGTTCATTGTCCAGTTGCGAAGTTGTGTCCCACCTGTTGTGACCCCACGGGTGGTAGCATGCCCGGCTTCCCTGTCCTTCACTATCTTCCAGAGTTTGCTCAAGTTCATGTCCATTGAGTCAGTGATGCCATCCATCCATCTCATCCTCTGCCACCCCCTTCTCCTCCTGCCCTCAATCATTCCCAGCATCAGGGTCTTTAACAGCGAGTCAGTTCTTCGCATCAGGTGGCCAAAATATTGGAGCTTCAGCATCTATCCTTCCAATGAATATTCAGGGTTGATTTCCTTTAGGATTGGCTGATTTGATTTCCTTCCTGTTCCAGGGACTCTCAAGAGTCTTCTCCAACACCACAGCTCAAAAGCATCAATTCTTTGGCACTCAGGCTGTTTTATTCTGTCATAAGATCCACCAAAATACCTGTCTCCCCTATTCATGAGAAACTGTATGCATCTTGAGGATGGATTGGTGAGGTTTCAAGTTCTCCTTCACATCACGTTTAGAGCTATTTTGTGTTAAGAAGAAAGGTCGCTGTCACAGAGGGTCAGATCTTCAGGACAATTTTCATCCTTGTATGAGACACAGACACAGTCACACAGGATGGCAAGACCCCCCAGCCAGCACCTCTGAGCTGTCGTCTGTTGGGAAGTAGCTTTGTTACAGAGCAAATGAAACGTTGCTCTTTGTTATAGCAACGAGATTGATTTGAAGATGGGCTCTTAGGTTGTCAGCATGGGCTTAGGATCAGAAGGCAGTGGCTGAAACTTTGGGACTTCCTGGTAATTCTAACTCCATGTCCAGTTAGGATCTACCCAGAGCTTTGTATTTTATTTTTCTCTCCTATGAAAAAATACATTGTAGATTATGTAGTTCATGTGAAGCAAATTGCCCTAAGTAACCCCAAAGAGCATCTCCTCTCCAACTATCAGTTTCAGCAAGGGAATTCTTTCTGAGACCAGGAACTGGTTTTGTTCTGGGATCATGCAGGTTGTTTGTGGCAGAGCCAGGCATCCTGACGTCCTGGTGAGTGTTACACAATCATGACATGTATCTTCCGCAGTCGAATGTAAAGACAGTGATTGAATGTCCACCAAGTATTGGGTGCCATGCTTTGTCCTGGAGAAACAAAGTTGGGAAGTAATTGTTCTTTCCTGGAGACACAAACAGTACACTGGAGGAGCCTCAGACAATGGGGCAATCCATGCCCAAGAGCATGTCTCATGGAGCAAGGGGTTTCGTTTCTTTGGTCGTTTGATGTTCCTCCAGAGCCTGACACAGCACATGGTACCTGGCAGGTGGTGCATTTACACTTGGATGAATGATGCTTAGAGGCTTGTACAGGGTGCTGTGTTCTCATCACTTCTGAAAGTTATTCATTCTGTCAACAAAGTCACAGGGATTCTGAGAAAGCTCGAGAGGGTTGTTGGTGAGAAACATTTTAGAGGTTGACAAGAGGCTCACCAGAAACATAGATGATTACAGAGTCTAGGTAGAGCAAAGAGCACCACCAGGAGTATGGACTTATTTCCATGCCAAGGTCTTGGGATGGGGGCATTCTCAGCCCTGTGTGTGGTCAGAGCTCACCTGTGGGTGGACTGGAACAGCAGGGGGAAGAGACCAGGGGCCTGATCATGAAATGCCTCTCAGTCTTTGCAAAGGAGACTTTATTTTTTGACAGTGGTCAACTAGAAGGAGATTTCTTGTTATAGGCAACCACTTATGACCTGCAGAATAGGGTAAAATGACTTTTTTTTTTTTTTTTTGCTGTGATTATAATGTTTGATTTCCCAGAGAAAAGTTCCAGATGAGCTCTGCAAACAAGTGAGACTAAATGAGACTAAAATGTCTCATCGCTCTTGTGGCAGATGTAGTACACACTGGTGCCTCTGGTCCAATCTGGTCCCTTGGAATGCACACAGTCCCTGCAGTCCTGTGGTGTTTGCAGGAGGCTCAGTGGCTCAGTCCCATTTAAATGCCAGATTCCAGGGAAGGGCCGGGGGAGAGGTGTGAGGTGCGCTACACATAATCTTTGCTATAAGTGCAGGAGAAGAGTGTTTTGCAGATGGGAGAGGAAGGCAGATAGTCTTAAAAAGCAAAGTAGATTTGTTGGGGTGGCCCTGAGTGGAGGTTGGGGAGACATCAGTCTTAGAATTAGATGGGCTCAGAGTTAAATTCAGACTTGGTCCCTTAAGACCTAGAGGTCGAGGTTTTTGCTTAACCTCTGTGAACCTCAGTGAACCTCGGTTTTCTCATCTGACAAGTGTGGCTGGTAGAATTATCATACGGGATGGCTGTAAGAGGGAGATGCGATGTTGGTAGACTGTGCTCTCTGCCTCCTTTTTCTCCTTCTTCCAATAATAAGGCTTGACCCTGTGGGGCATTCATAAAGGGAGAACTGGTATCCCTGGCTCATTAAAGGAACTGATGGCCATGGTGGGATTTAACTGACCTTAGCAAGTGGTGGACAACAACCAGGATGGGAAAAAGGGCTTGATGCAGGGCTGCAGTGCTCAGGGCGGGGCATGGACCCTCCCGTTGGTGCACAGGAAAAGCAGGGTGGGCTAGAAGACCTTGGCATCTAGGATAGGTGCTAAGGATTTTGACATTTGGGAGCTGAAAATAAAAGATGGGGAGAGAGCTCTTTGCACAAAAGGTGTTTAAGCAGTGTAAAAGTTATGTTGGGTGTGACGCAAGTTGGGGAAAAAAAGGGGCGCAATAGGCTATAAACCTTGAGAGACGTTCGGGGCAGTATTGGAGACCCAAAAGTCCTGAGGGGGCTTCCCAGGTGACTACGTTGTAAATAATTCACCTGTCAACGAAGGAGAGGTGGGGCTGATCCCTAAGTCAGGAGGATCCCCTGGAGGAGGAAATGGCAACCCACTCTAGTATTCTTGTTTGGAAAATCCCATGAACAGAGGAGCCTGGCAACCTACAGTCCATGGTGCCCCAAAGAGTTAAGACATGACTGACTGACTAACACTCACTCCTTGGGCTTCCCAGATGGCTCAGAGGGTAAAGCTCTTCTTTAGACCAAAGCTCCTTCCAATGAGGACGGGTGTTCTGAGAGTCTTAAGTACCTCTTGACAACTTTCTTAACAAGTGGGGGCATATAAACAGAGGACCACTGTTCTTCCTGGATGAGAAAGTGTCAGCATGGAAGTTCCAAAGGTCCTGTTACAGATGAGGCGAGTGATGGTCAACTAAGGTAACCGACTTGTTTATTTATCAAATGTTTATGAAGTGTATTCAATACGAACTTTGGGGGTTCAGAGATGAAAGAGGCTCATAGCAGTAAGTGTGATCTCTGCCTAAATCAGTTCTGTCACTGCTCTGCTGAAGGCCCATTAACAGCCTCCTACTTGCCTTCAAATAACCTCCTAGACACAACTGACGGAGAAGGCAATGGCACCCCACTCCAGTACTCTTGCCTGGAAAATCCCATGGATGGAGAAGCCTGGTGGGCTGCAGTCCATGGGGTCGCTGAGTCGGACACGACTGAGCGACTTCACTTTCACTTTTCACTTTCATGCATTGGAGAAGGAAATGGCAACCCACTCCAGTGTTCTTGCCTGGAGAATCCCAGGGACGGGGGAGCCTGGTGGGCTGCCGTCCCTGGGGTCACACAGAGTCGGACACGACTGAAGCGACTTAGCAGTAGCAGCGGCAGACACAACTGATAAGGTTGCATGTGATCTGGCCCCTGCTTACAGCTCTGTACTCATCTCATGCTTCTTGTTCCTCTTGGCTACTCGATTCCTCTAACAGATTCGCATGTGACAAGCTTTTGCTGGCCTCAGGTCCTCCTCACAGGCAGTTCTTTCTTATTGAAACCCCCTTTCCTCTGCTTTTCATACAACAGACTATTTCTTATCTCTCAGATCCTAGTTAAAAATGTTTCGTCCTCAAAAGACTTTCCACGATCAGTCTAGCTACTATCCATGTCCTTATTTTTTTTCTTAAATTTCATTGATGTATAGTTGATTTCCAATGTTGTGTTAATTTCTGCTGCACAGCAAAGTGACTCAGTTATACATATACCTATATATATATCCTTTCTCTTATGGTTTATCACAGGATATTGAATATATTTCCCTGTGCTATACAGCAGCTTCCCACTAGCTGTTTTACACGTGCTAGTGTTTATAAATCAATAGTACTCTCTCGATTAGTCCCTCTTCTCCTTCCCCCACGGAGCCCATAAGTTGTGGGGCAGAGGATTTCAGGCAGAAGGGGTAACAAATATGCTAGATTAGGTACACAACAAATACTGTTTTAATATAAGTATATCCCAGGCAATATGTGGGACATATTCGTACCAGAACATATATGTTGTTTAGCTGAAATTCATATTTTACTGGGCATTTGTATTTTATCTTATAATTCTACATATATTCTGGTAAGGACCAGCAATAGCACAATAGGCTTGGATAAGAGAAAGATGAAGGGCAGATGATCTCAACGTTTCTTGGGGAGCAGGGGATGTCAGGCACAAAGGCTCAAGGGCATTGCCCCGTGAAAATACCTAATTGTTGGGCCAAGGAACATGGCTTTCATTCCGTGAGCAGTGGATTACAGACAGGAGAGTAGCCAGACAGGATCTCATCAAACCTCTGAACACCACCCCCACCTTCTTCCACCACAGAGAGGTTCTGCCAGTTCCCTTGGAGCTGGTGATAATGCATTCCATGTGGCAATGGGAATGTGGGTTGTCTTTGGTCTGTATGTACTGTTGTTTGTGGGAGTTGATTTGAGTTCCAGTTCTATGTGAGCTGGGTAAGTTGCTTCTCCTCACTGGGTGTTGGCCATCCCATCTCTAAAACGAAAGGATTGACCAGATGTCTTTAAGGCCCCTCTGAGTTTAAACAACATTGCGTTCTTATTTTGAGACCCTATAATACATTCTAGTATGGTATCCGGGAAAATGATTTAATGGCAAAGACTTCAGTGTCCACTCTCAACGCCTTGCAATGCTCAACTGTCTCTTCCCTTAGACAGTATCTTAGGATGGGTTCCCTAGCAATGGAGTCTAAGACATGGATGATTCCTGTGCAAGTGACTTCTTGAAGGAGTTTATTTTAAGGAAAAGGAAACTGAGAGGAGTAAAAATAGGGCAAAAGAAAATAAGCTAAGAAAGGATGTTTTCTTAGCTGGAGACTTGTTTTTGGACTGATCTCATGAGGAGTTCTGGAGAGGTATGGTCCCATCATAAAGAGAGCCACGTAAGTGACTCTCACATCAGTCATCTGTTGGCTACATGAAGCCCTGGTAGGGGCACAGCTGGGAATCACCTCTCAGCCCACTCTTGTGGCCCGTTAGTCAAGGTCAGTTCTTCTGAGAGATTGCAGATCTGAGCCATGAGTAACCAGCATTCGTGGGGGTCGGGAGATGGGTGCCCCCACCTGGAAAGAGTATCTAGACAGAATAATTAAAGGTGACTGCTGAAGGTGGTTAGTCCTCAGAACACCTAAGAAAAGATGTGTCATTGGAAGTATGAGTAAATAAGAGCCTAAGGAGATAAGAACAAAGGCTTTAACCTATTATGTGAACACTTGCAAGGCACATCTTTTTTTCTGGGACTCAGTTTCTTTATCTATGAAATGGGAACACTGGATCACATTTTCTCTCGGTAGTCTGTCACTGCTCCGATATTCACAGGCTCTGGAGTTCAACTACCTTAGTTCAAACTCTAGCTCTTCCAGAGTCTGTCTGTGTTTGCCCAGATGAATGTCCTTTGGACTTTAATTGTCAGTGATGAGCCTCATCTGTAAAATGGCAGCAGTCATAGCAGCACACACCCTGCATGGTTAGTATAGAGATGAGTGGGATATGAAACGTATATAGAGTGCTGAACTTGCATCCTCTTTTGCTCCCTAATATCAGTCATGCACACCTTAGTAAGAAATTTAGAACATGTTGTCCTGGGGAATTTCTTAACCAACTCCTTTGTTTCTGATTGAGGGATGAAGGCATGTTTTCTTATCTGTAATAATTACTAAGAAAAGAAATTCAAGCTGTGATATCTGTATCAGGCTGGGTACTTAGGAATAGGGTTCAAGGTCTTGCCTGGGCTCATGAAATCTACCACCAGGCAGCCACCAGCGTTCTAACCCTTGTGCCTTGTGAGCCTTCAGACAGTGTCATAGGAGGTTTAAGGGAGCTGGGGAGCCCTCAGTGAAACTTGTTCTCAGCATACTGCCTTAGGAAAACCGCACACAGATGGGCTTGTGCTGATTTGAGGAAACAGAAGGAAAATAATTCATGGTTTCAAAACTTGACATTTTTTATCTTCCCACCAGATATGTCATGTGTACTATATTTGCCACACTTCTTGGCCTGACTTTCTCAAGCTATCTCAGGCTCAAGATTCAGGAATTATATTTGACATTTCCTCCCAATATGGTCACGAGAGGCAAAGAGGAAGGGCTCTGTCATTGGTAGGGAAAGAAATGCGGGCTTTGGAGATGACCAGACCGAGGTCCAAGTCCAGGCTCCAGGATTGAGTCATCACGGGATCTCCTTCATGTTTTCTCCCTCTGAGCTCAACGCCCTGCAGCTGTGAAATGGGAATAATCACTGGTTCCCAGGGATGGCACAGGACTACAGGGCAGTCAAGCCTATGCAGTGCCCGTTCAGGCTACAAGCACGTAGGTCAGCCTATACTTTCAGAAGAACTTATGTAAGTAGCTCTCATGAGGTTGTTCTCACCCTTAAGAACACTGTTCAGAGTCTTACAACAGTGCATCTTAGAGGCAGAATTTCAACAAATATGTCTCACTCACTCTGAAAGGGAGTTCCTGACCACTCTCCTGTTCTACCTCCTTCCTCTGTCAGCTCCTTCTCTCCTCCCCAAGCTTGGCACCTTTTTTTTTTTAACTTTACAATATTGTTTTGGTTTTGCCATACATCAATATGTATCTGCCATGAGATACATATGAGATACATATACACATGTTCCCCATCCTGAACCCTCCTCCCTCCTCCCTCCCTGTACCATCCCTCTGGGTCATCCCAGTGCACCAGCCCCGAGCACCCTGTATATGCATAGAACCTGGACTGGCAATTCATTTCATATATGATATTATACATGTTTCAATGCCATTCTCCCAAATCATCCCCCCTTGGCCCTCTCCCACAGAGTCCAAAAGACTGTTCTATACATCTGTGTCTCTTTTGCTGTCTCGCATACAGGGTTATCGTTACCATCTTTCTAAATTCCATATATATGTGTTAGTATACTGTATTGGTGTTTTTCTTTCTGGCTTACTTCACTCTGTATAATAGGCTCCAGTTTCATCTACCTCATTAGAACTGATTCAAATGTATTCTTTTTAATGGCTGAGTAATACTCCATTGTGTATATGTACCACTGATTTCTTATCCATTTGTCTGCTTATGGACATCTAGGTTGCTTCCATGTCCTGGCTATTATAAACAGTGCTGTGATGAACACTGGGGTACACGTGTCTCTTTCAATTCTGGTTTCCTCAGTGTGTATGCCCAGCAGTGGGATTGCTGGGTTGTATGACAGTTCTATTTCCAGTTTTTTAAGGAATCTCCACACTGTTCTCCCTAGTGGCTGTACTAGTTTGCATTCCCACCAACAGTGTAAGAGGGTTCCCTTTTCTCCACACCCTCTCCAGCATTCATTGCTTGCAGACTTTTGGATCACAGTCATTCTGACTGGCGTGAAATGGTACCTCATTGTGGTCTTGATTTGCATTTCTCTGATAATGAGTGATGTTGAGCATCTTTTCATGTGTTTGTTAGCCATCTGTATGTCTTCTTTGGAGAAATGTCTATAACTATAAGCAAGGTGAAAAGACAGCCTTCAGAATGGGAGAAAATAATAGCAAATGAAGCAACTGACAAACAACTAATCTCAAAAATATACAAGCAACTCCTGCAGCTCAATTCCAGAAAAATAAACGACCCAATCAAAAAATGGGCCAAAGAACTAAATAACTTGGCACCTTTTATAGCCATGATCCCACATCTCATGAACTGACCCCCGTGGAGAGAATTCCCAAAGTGCAAGGTGGAGATGATCTTGAAAACTGGCCACATAAAGTGAACCTGACCTCTCTTCACACTGCCACATCAGTAGTTCTAACGGCGAGGAGGATGAGGACCTAGATGGCCTATGAGCAACACGACCAGGATGGGAGGGAGACATTCCATGTGATACAGTTGGGGGCCAAAGCCAGGAGGCGGACAGATCGAAGCCCACACCTGTGTATCACTGGGACGCCTGTGGGGCCCTCCAAGGAGGCTGGCGGGCGAGGGAGGCTGAGTTGGGGTCAGGACCGTGCGGCACGATTGGGTATCAGGGTTCAGTCCCGGGCGGGGTACGTCCTGCTGTCCTTGAGGAAGATTGGCTCCGTCTAGACCAGCATCCACACACAGGGTGGGCTCGGCATCAGGAGGCGGAGTGCATCAGCGTGGCCTCAGGTGCACACTGGCATTATTGCCCCATCCCAGTCCCTTCTCCCTCTGAGCCTGGACAGCACAGGACTCAGGGCCTCAGAGTGCAGAGCCTAGTCTTGCCCTCCAGGAGGAGGCAGGGTTGGGAACGTTTTGTGTTGTCAGAACCTTCTGTCTGTGCCCAGCCCCTTCTGGGCTCCAGGTTCCCCAGGGGAGCTGGGGGGTTCAGCCAAGAAGGCATAAAGATGAGGGTGGGCAAGAGTAGGAGGACACTCACTCCGGGAGCAGTGGGCTCTGACCTTGATGAAATGACCCTCTAAGTTACTCATGGAAGGCAAGTAGCCTCCTCTGAGCCCCACATCCCCATTTCTTAGACCTTCTATGTTTCCATCAGAAAGACTTGTGGTGACCTAGTGGCCCCCATGCCTCTGATCCCCATCCTCATCCTTCTTCTCTTTCGTGTGTATCAGTTTGTAAGTTTCTCTCATTCCCTTCGGAACCCAGGCAGGTCCACCTTCAACTGCACACCTGCATCTTTGCTCACATTCCCAGAGCCTTCCTGGTGGAGGAGAGGGGTGGGTTCCCTTTTCCCCCATCACTGCCCCCCACCCCCGCCACTGTTGCCATTTTCCCTACATCCCCAAGGGGATGGTCTGGCCTTCATCCTGGTGGCATGAAACTCACAACCCCCCACACCCCATTCCCCCACCTCGTCTTCTGCCTTTCCATGTCACACTGCCTGCATCTACCCCCAGGGATGGTGACTATGACCCCAAACTGTCAGCTCGCTCTTTCACGCTCACTTAGAGCGCATTACAGACATATTGTGCAAAGAGCTTCCATTTACAGAAGCATCAATGTGCAGTTTTTGGGCTGTGAAGGACAAATGCACTCCTGTCATTTATTGACCAGGAAAGGAGGGCTGCAGGTCTCCCCCCAGCCAGAGAGTGGGCTGGGGATTGCCCCAAGAGGAGCAGGCCCTTTCCATGACTAGAGGGACAGGGTCTCCCCATGCTCAGCATCTTCTGCTGGTCATCCATGCCCCCATGACCGCCAGGCCCCAGGGCAGCCTGAGGCTGCTGAGAAGTCCTCATATCTTGGCCCACATGCCTCTACCATTGTTCTCTCTGAGCCCTTCAGTTCCTTTAATATTGAAAGAAAATTTAGCCTCCCACCCTGGCTACTTCCCCTTGAAACTATGGCCTTCACCCCACCCACCCTATCTGGTTGTCTTTCCTGGGTCCCTGTGGCTCTGATTGGGTCTCCAGCCCTCCATGACTGACTGCCTGCTCAGCGTGTGTGCTGTGAGCATGGCAGGGAGGCAGGGTCATGGTACGTCAGAGTCCCAGAAGTGGCCCCATAATTCTCTCCCGCAGGGCTCTGCTTCACTCCCTGCACAGCACTGCCTTCTGTGGCTGAGCACATCCCACCCTGAGACTGTTGAGCCCTTCCTAACTCCCCCCTTCCCCCTCCCGCTGCATGTCCCCTCCTTCAGCCACAGTGAGCATTCTGGAGACACGTCCCTGCTCTGTGGTGTCGCATCTGCACCCAGACTGTGCCCCTCCCTCTCTGCTGGGATGCTGTTTCCACCCTCCTTTCCTTGAATGATTCCTGGTCATTTTTAGCACTGACCTCAGGGGGCGCCTTTTAGGGGAGAGCCCACCCAGGCTCTGGTTCACCTCTGTCCATCTCCTTTTGGGGCCGTCTTCCGGGTCATGTAATACCCCATCCAAACATCAATGCATCTCTAAAATAGGATGTGGGGATGGCCAGAGCATGGGCCACTGTCTTGGTCTGTCCTGACCACTGTAACAAAATACCCCTGGCTGGGTGGCTTATAAACAACAGAGATCTCTTGCTCACAGTTCTGGAGGCTGAGAAGTCCAAGATCAAGGCACCAGCATGGTTGCCTTCTGGTGACAGGCCCCTTCCTGGTTCATAGCCCATGCCTCCCACTGTGTGTGCACACAGTAGTTAGGGCTAGGGATCTCTCTGGAGACTCATACCATCACATTGGGCATTAGGATTTCAACATACAGATTTTGCAGGGACAAGCATTCAGACCACAGCAGCCCCTCTAGCTATGCTTGAGTGAAGTCCTGGCCTCAGTTTCCTCCTCTGTGAAACAGAAATGACAGCAGATCCTCTCTCCTAGAGAGGTGGGTGTCCCCAGGTGACTCTCTTAGATTGGGGCATGGCCTTGATTACATGACTTACATGACACACATGAATGATGGATGGGCTTGGATGGTGGCCAACCCACAGTAAGCTGGGCCACCCCCAGCTTTTCTTTGTAGTGTCTCATACAAGACAGTGGTGTGGTCTTTCAGTGAAGGGGCTGGTGGTGCCTGTCCTTATTGCTCCAGTGCCCACTACAAGGTCTTAGCAGAAACTTAGTCCTCAAAACAAAGGGAATGGATAAGGAAAGATATAGTAAGGAGATGCACAAGGTATCTAGACATCACTTGTGCACCTTACAGTAATTGGTTGAAAGCAGTGAGGCAAGCAGGTTTGTCTTTCTGATTGCATAGCAGTGGTCTGGAATGGTAGCTTAAGGACCTTTCATTCTTAGTTGGCCTCTTAGATTGATTGACACTCTGAGCATGTGTGTGAATGTGTGAGTGTATATGTATCGTGAGGGGACGTTTCCTTTCCTCACAGCACCAATTGAAAACCCTTGTCATCCCGGCATGCAACAGTCAAGGGACAGAGCCCCAAGGATGGGTTTACTGCTGGGTCAGTTGTTGGGGAGGCCCAAGCACCTGCTGTTATTCTTGTCTGAGTGGCTGCGGTTTGGGAGTAATGCTTGAACTGCTGCCGGGGTCCCCCTGTGACTCAGACCTGGGGATTGATGATGGGTTTTGTCATATTTCTGAATAATTAAAGAGGAGCTTCCATTTGTGGGGACTTACTCTGAAGCCATCACAATGTATTAGTGGTCAAGTAGGCTTCATACTTGAGAGTTTAAAAGGTGAGAGAGGAAACCCACAGCCCGGAAGATAAAGTTGAGCACTATAAATAATTGTGTACCGTGCATGGCGGCTACGTCACAAGAAATGCCGTTTCCTGGAAGGCATGCCTTCCAGGCCCCTTCACGTATGCACACCATGCTATTTCTTCAGCAAAGCCGGCCCTGAATAATCTGGAAGTTGGGGTGAGCAGACGTGCTTCTTGAGGCCAGGCATTTTCCCAGCCGTGGAAATGTTCAGCCCAGGGCTTCATAGAACTGAGGAAGTGGCCTCAGGGGCAACATGTCTTTTTTCTCTCTGAGCCTCTAGCTTTCGTTTTTCTGTAAAATGGAACTAAAGGTGTAGGAACTGCCCGTCTTATGAGGTTGTGATGATGGTCAAATCGGGTGATGCATGTGATGTAAAACATGAGCATCTGGGCCGATGTAAGGACACTATCACTGTATGAAGAGAAGTGACTTCACGCCTTCCATTGGTGGAGTCTCCCTGTGATCCTAGCATTCCTTTTCCTCCTGTGACTCGGTGAACAGCAAGAGTTAGGGTTTTGTCTCGGGGTGGGGCGGGTGGGGGACAGATGATTTACAAGAGCTGGAGTAAGCCAACTCTAAAAGCTGACAAAGTGGGCTCCAAAGACTGAACTAAAATTCTCCCCTTGCTGAACTCAAAGGAAATCTGGGCAGGAACCAGAAATCACTCAGAATTCAGAAACAATGGCCACTTACAGAGTAAAGCCACTAAATTACACCCAACCAACTGTCGTTAGAATAAGATGATAGGTGATCCAAAGGAGCAAAACCAGTCCATACTCAAAAGGAATGAGTTGTCCTTAGTGTCATGATGTACAGAGTCAAACATCAGCTACCATTGACAGAATTTATGTGAAAAATTTATGGGAATTGGTATGTCCCATGCTGGATGTCTCTGAGCTTGCTCAAATTAACATTCTTTAGTTTTAAACATTTGATAATAAGGTAGATATGTAGGTAGTTGAAAGAAAGAAAAAGGAGGGAGGGAATGTGGGTAGGTAAATATAGACAGAGCTAGAATGAACTGTTTTTTTTTTTTCTCAACTTCCAGTCCTTCCTTTGGTGGAAGAAATGTTCATACATTGAAAAGACCAGAGAAGAGCCTTGTGTTCAGAGTTGAGGAGTCTGTAATAGAATTCCAGCAGGGCCAATTCCTTGAAGCCCCCATGTGTGAACTCACACCTGCTTATGCACATAAGTGTATCCTATAAAAGAAAGGAGTTGGTTCTGATTCATGCGTAAACAGCCTATCCCAGCTTCAACCACCTAAGATCTATTCATAACAGTGAGGTTTAGTTGAGAAAATCTCAATACCTGGGCAGAGTTACGATGTGGCTAGTGGAGCAGCCATCATATATTTTAATTATAGCAAGAAAGCAACTTTTTGATAGAATGGGTGAGCACAAACATTTGGCAACTTCCTGCATGAGTGCAAATGAAAAGCAATTCGATCAGGGCTGTTATTTTTTTTTTTCCCCCTCAAGAATGACTTCCTTTGTGTGGCAATAGGAAGCTTTCAGGAAATTATTCTTTCTGGCACTGCTGGTGTTGAAGAACCAGAATGAACCTGCATTCAGTAATCTAAAGTAACTTTGTTTTCCAAGTTAATTAATTGAATGATTCTTGATGTTTGACAATGAAATATAACATGGTAACAGCATGAGGCAGTTTTCTCCTTTAATTTAAAAAAGAAAGAGTCTTGTCTACTCCATTTCATATTAGAGCCACCGTCATTATGCAAAAGCAGACAGAGTTGATGGGCCAGATGTTTTTGGGGTCAGACATTTTCCGCCCCCATGCATAAAGCAGTATAGACTAGCGATTCTCAAATTTTAGTGTTCCTCGGAATAATCTGAAGATCTTATTGTCTTAATTGCTTGATTTATTTATTTGGCTATGCCAGGTCTTAGTTGCCACATGCGGGTTTGTCTCTGTTGTGGCATGTGGAATCTTGAGTTACAGCATGTGGGATCGAGTTCCCCGACCAGGGATAGAACCCAGGCCCCCTGCATTGGGAGCATGGAGTCTTAGCCACTGGACCACCAGGGAAGCCCTGAAGATCTTTTAAAAATGCAGACTAGGACCCAGTCAGTTTACAGTGGAACCTATCTGAGATCCTGCATTTCTGTCGGTCTCTCAGGTACAGCTTATAAGGCTGCTCATCCATGAATCCCACTTTCAGATCTCTGTGTCAGTGATTCCCCCACTATGTGGGGGAAGGGAAAAGAGGGCAGGAGGGAGAGATGAACCAAGTTGCTGTTAGATGCTGGGGCTGCGATGGGCTACTCTTCCCCATCAGCCAGTAACCCCTGTCCTGTGTGTTAACTAAGCTAGGGGAGCTCTTAGGGTGAATTGAGCTGTCAACTACAGCTGTGGCTGAAATCAGGTGTAGGTCAGAGGGCTGTTACCCTGGGCACCAAAGCCATCTGCTGCATTAGGACACAGTGGAGTGTGAGAAGGAGATTGCGTCTGGCACCCAGGGTACCTAGACGTGAATGTTAAGTGCCGGGCGCACCAGGAATCCACAGACACGTGCCTGAAATAGACCAGCTCCAGAAATTAGACCCATGGACAGATGCTCAGAAGCAGTCACCATGAAAGCTAAATTCAGATGCTTCAGAGTCTTCAGACTTGATGAAGGTTCTCAGAGCAGCACCTGGCTGTCAGTTTGGTGTCTGTCCCCTTGTCGTCAGGCTTCCCTGGTCGCTCAGACAGTAAAGAATCTGCCTGCAGTGTGGGAGGCCTGGGTTCGATCCCTGGGCTGGGAAGATCCTGGAGGATGGGCATGGCAACCCACTCCAGTATTCTTGCCTGGAGAATCCCATGGACAGAGGAGCCCAGTGGGTCCGTGCAGTTGCAAAGAGCAGGACAGGAGTGAGCAACTAACACACACAGTAGCACACGCCCCGCTTGTCACTGAGTAGCCTGAATGTGCACTGCCTCCTACCTGTGAGGTCACCTGGGGAGCTGGAGCTGGAGCTTGTGCGTGAGTGGTGGTGAACTCTGTGTGCTCAGAAATCCGCACAGAACTGGGTTGAAATAACCCTCATTGCTATGTACTGGGCTCACTGGCCAGGGTTCCAAACATAATCCTACAGCTTCAAGGCTGCTTTGCTTTTCTCTCAAGCTGTTAAAGGAACAATCTAAATACATCTTCTTTCATTTGTCACTTATGAACAGCTGTAGACCCAGAGATGTCTCTTTTGGGATCAGAGAGAGTTTAAAGGAGAAGCAGGGTTGTGAAATATTCTTTGACATTTCAAATATAATCAGTTAACAGAATATCCAGATCGGGAAAGGGGATTCCCCTGACACTAGGCTGTGGGGCGCAGAGCCAACGCCCTCATCAGTTTTAGGACTGCCAAAGCTGGAGCTCTATCGTTCCCAGCACCCTGGTAAGGCTGTCTCCTTTATGGCCGTGCCACCACAGGGGCTCAGATGATTAAGCATCTCTAATGAGCCTAACAGAAGACAATGGCATCTGTTATTTACCTAGGGAGAAGTTAGGAGGGGAGGGACATGTGTGTGTCCTGGGGACCCTTTATGCAGCATTTAACTAGGGTTGGGATGAAAGGAAGCTGGAGGGGGAACATCAGTTAGGCCTAAGCATATGGGAGTATTTTCCAATCAGACATAGGATAGGCTCTGTGTTGTTCAGACCAGGGCAGAAAAGAGAGAGGGCCTCTCACATCATGCAGGAGGAAAGGGGAATAGCCCCCGTGGAGCACCCACCACCTACCAGGAACCAGCCCTTGGCTTCTACAGAGTTTTTCCTAGAATGATGCCATAGACTCAGTAAACAGCGACTTAAAATGTTTCTACTTTAAATGAAGAAATAGAGGTTCAGAGACCTTAAGACTTATTTATTCCTTCAAAGCTAGAAAGTGCTGGAACTTTCAAATCTAGATCTACTTGAGCCCAAGGTCAAGAAATTCCCACTCTGAGTAATTTAAAAAACATTATCATTATAATATTAAGGCTGTGGATGAAAGAGGCATACACTGCATATAAAATGTATGCAAATATCTTTTTCTCTATGTGAGTATTAATTTTGGCTCTGTGCTTCCTGGAAGGGAAGTCAGGGAGGGAAATAGGAATGAAAATATTTTGCAGAACTGATGAGGCCTGTCAACTTTGAAGACAAGGTGTTTAAAGGTTTTTGGTACTATCATCTTCAGACTTTATGCATGTAGCTTCTTCAACAAAATAAAGTTATATGATCCATTTATATCTATTTATATAGGCCCCCTTACTCCAGCCCTTCTCCCCCTATAATGCCTACTTGAAGCTCCACCTCTAATGCGTATCCCACCTGCACTGTTTCAGCAGCATCTCCCAGGTGTGTACCTTACAGTTTTCCCCAGTTTTATTGAGATGTGATTGACATACAACACTGTATTAGTTTAAGGTGTGCAGTGTATAGACTTGATTTAGGTGTACTGTGAAGTGATTCAGTAAGTTTAGTTAACATTCATCATTTCATACAGACACATACACACACAAAAAAGAATGTTTTTTCCCTTGTGATGAGAACTTTTAGGATTTACTTTATTAGCGACTTTCAAATAAGCCACACAGCGGCGTTAATTACAGCAAACATGTTGCATGTTTTGTCCCCAGTACTTATATATGTTACAGTCGAAAGTTTTTACCTCTGACCACCTTCATCTAATTAGTACTCCTTCCTCCCCCATCTCTAGTAGGGCTTCCCCGGCAACTCAGTGGTAAAGAATCCGACTGCCAATGCAGGAGCCACAGGTTCAATTCCTGGCTCAGGAAGCTCCCCTGGAGTAGGAATTGGCAACCCAATCCAGCATGCTTGCCTGGTAAATGCTGTGGACAGAAGAGCCTGGTGGGCTGCAGTCCATGGGGTCACAAAAGAGTTGGACACGACTTAGTGACTAAACAACAACCAGCTTTGATAACCACAAATCTGATCTCTTTTTCTGTTATTTTTTTTAAATTTTTATTGGAGTATAGTTGATTTATAGTGTTGTGTTAATTTCAAGTGAATCAGTTATATGTGTACAAATATCTATTCATTTTTAGATTCTTTTCCCATATAGGTCATTACAGAGTATTGAGTAGAGTCCCCTATGGTATAGAGTAGGTCCTTATTAGTTGTCCTTTTTGTATATAGTGGTGTGTATATGTCCATCCCAATTTATCAACCCCCTTACCCCCTGGAATCCATAAGTTTGTTTTCTATATCTGTAACTCTATTTCTTTCTTATAGATATCTATGAATTTTTCTTTAAGATTCCAAATGTAAGCCAGATCATACAGTATATGTCTTCCTCTAATTCTCCTTAGCACAATGCTCTCAGGTCCATTCATGTTGTTGCAAATGGCAGGATTTCCTTTTTAATGAATAATACTCTATTACCTATCCATATTTTATATGTATATATAGTACTTATATAAAGATATTATATCACAATGTCTTCACCCGTTAACCCATCAGCGAACACTTAGGCTGTTTCCTTGTCTTGGCTCTTATAAACAATGCTATAGTAAATATGGGTGTGTCACTATCTCTTCAACATGTGTTTTATTTCCTTTGGAGATATACCAAGAACTGAGACTGCTGGGTCATATGGTAGTTTTATTTTTCATTTCACTGGGGCCTCTATACTGGTTTCCATAGTGGCTTTACCAGTTTACATTCCTACCGACAGTGTACTAGGATTCCCTTTTGTCCACGTCCTTGCCAGCATTTCTTCTCTTGTCTCTTTCACCACAGCCATTCTAACAGGTGTGAGAGGATATCTGATTTGGATGTCCCCAGTGATTAGTAAGACATTAGTAAAGATACATCATTGCATGTATCTGTTCATCATTTGAATCAAATATTTTCTTTGGAAAAATATCTATTCATGTCCTTTGCCCATTTTTAAAATTGAATTATTATTTATTTATTTTTGGCTGTGCTGAGTCTCCATTGCTTCACAGGCTTTTCTCTAATAGCTTTTCTCAAGAGGGGCAACTCTTGTTGCTGTGCACAGGCTTCTCATTGTGATGGCTTCTCTTGTTGCACCTCCCAGGCTCTAGAGAACAGGCTCAGGAGTTGCGGCTTGCACACGGGCTTTGTTTCTCTGCAGCATCTGGGATCCTCTGGGATCAGGGATCGAATCTGGGTCTCCTGCATTGGCAGGCAGATTTTTTACCACTGAGTAACGAGTTCAGTTCAGTCGCTCAGTCGTGTCCAACTCTTTGCGACCCCATGAATTGCAGCACACCAGGCCTCCCTGTCCATCACCACCTCCCGGAGTTCACTCAGACTCTCGTCCATCGAGTCAGTGATGCCATCCAGCCATCTCATCCTCTGTCGTCCCCTTATCCTCCTGCCCCCAATCCCTCCCAGCATCAGAGTCTTTTCCAATGAGTCAACCCTTTGCATGAGGTGGCCAAAGTACTGGAGTTTCAGCTTTAGCATCATTCCTTCCAAAGAAATCCCAGGGTTGATCTCCTTTAGAATGGACTGATTGGATCTCCTTCCAGTCCAAGGGACTCTCAAGAGTCTTCTCCAACACCACAGTTCAAAACCATCAATTCTCCAGCGCTCAGCCTTTTTCACAGTCCAACTCTCACATCCATACATGACCACTGGAAAAACCATAGCCTTGACTAGACGGACCTTAGTCACCAAAGTAATGTCTCTGCTTTTGAATATGCTATCTAGGTTGGTCATAACTTTTCTTCCAAGGAGTAAGCGTCTTTTAATTTCATGGCTGCAATCACCATCTGTAGTAATTTTGGAGCCCCCCAAAATAAAGGCTGACACTGTTTCCACTGTTTCCCCATCTATTTCTCATGGAGTGATGGGACCGGATGCCATGATCTTCGTTTTCTGAATGTTGAGCTTTAAGCCAACTTTTCCATTTTCCTCTTTCACTTTCATCAAGAGGCTTTTGAGTTCCTCTTCACTTTCTGCCATAAGGGTGGTGTCATCTGCATATCTGAGGTTATTGATATTTCTCCCGGCAATCTTGATTCCAGCTTGTGTTTCTTCCAGTCCAGCATTTCTCATGATGTACTCTGCGTATAAGTTAAATAAGCAGGGTGATAATATACAGCCTTGACGCACTCCTTTCCCTATTTGGAACCAGTCTGTTGTTCCATGTTCAGTTCTAACTGTTGCTTCCTGGCCTGCATACAGATTTCTCAAGAGGCAGGTCAGGTGGTCTGGTATTCCCATCTCTTTCAGAATTTTCCACAGTATATTGTGATCCACACAGTCAAAAGCTTTGGCATAGTCAATAAAGCAGAAATAGATGTTTTTTCTGGAACTCTCTTGCTTTTTCCATGATCCAGCGGATGTTGGCAATTTGATCTCTGGTTCCTCTGCCTTTTCTAGAACCAGCTTGAACATCAGGGAGTTCACGGTTCACGTATTGCTGAAGTCTAGCTTGGAGAATTTTGAGCATTACTTTACTAGTGTGTGAGATGAGTGCAATTGTGCGGTAGTTTGAGCATTCCTTGGCACTACCTTTCTTTGGGATTGGAATGAAAACTGACCTTTTCCAGTCCTGTGGCCACTGCTGAGTTTTCCAAATTTGCTGGCATATTGAGTGCAGCACTTTCACAGCATCATCTTTCAGGGTTTGAAATAGCTCTACTGGAATTCCATCACCTCCACTAGCTTTGTTCGTAGTGATGCTTTCTAAGGCCCACTTGACTTCACATTCCAAGATGTCTGGTTCTAGATGAGTGATCACACCGTCGTGATTATCCGAGTCATAAAGATTTTTTTTGTACGGTTCTTCTGTGTATTCTTGCCATCTCTTCTTAATATCTTCTGCTTCTGTTAGGTCCATACCATTTCTGTCCTTTATCGAGCCCATCTTTGCATGAAATGTTCCCTTAGTATCTCTAATTTTCTTGAAGAGATCTCTAGTCTTTCCCATTCTGTTGTTTTCCTCTATTTCTTTGCATTGATTGCTGAAGAAGGCTTTCTTATCTCTTCTTGCCATTCTTTGGAACTCCGCATTCAGATGCTTATATCTTTCCGTTTCTCCTTGGCTTTTCGCCTCTCTTCTCTTCACAGCTATTTGTAAGGCTTCCCCAGACAGCCATTTTGCTTTTTTGCATTTCTTTTCCATGGGGATTGTCTTGATCCCTGTCTCCTGTACAATGGAACAAACCTCTTTCCATAGTTCATCAGGCACTCTATCTATCAGATCTAGGCCCTTAAATCTATTTCTCACTTAGAGAAATAGATTCTATTTCTATTTTTACCTAAATCTATTTCCCACTGTATAATCATAAGGGATTTGATTTAGGTAATACCTGAATGCTGCTGCTAAGTCACTTCAGTCGTGTCCGACTCTGTGTGACCCCATAGACAGTAGCCCACCAGGCTCCCCCGTCCCTGGGATTCTCCAAGCAAGAACACTGGAGTGGGGTGCCATTTCCTTCTCCAATGCATGAAAGTGAAAAGTGAAAGTAAAGTCGCTCAGTCGTGTCTGACTCTTTGCGACCCCATGGACTGCAGCTTACCAGGCTCCTCTGCCCATGGGATTTCCCAGGCAGGAGTACTGGAGTGGGGTGCCATTGCCTTCTCCACATACCTGAATGGTCTAGCGGTTTTCCCTGCTTTCTTCAATTTAAGTCTGAATTTGGTAATAAGGAGTTCATGATCTGAGCCACAGTCAGCTCCTGATCTTGTTTTTGTTGAGTGTATAGAGCTTCTCCATCTTTTGCTGCAGAGAATATAATCAATCTGATTTTGGTGTTGACCATCTGGTGATGTCCATGTGTAGAGTCTTCTCTTGTGTTGTTGGAAGAGGGTGTTTGCTATGACCAGTGCATTATCTTGGCAAAACTATGAATCAAGGCAAATTGGAAGTGGTCAAACAGGATATGGCAAGAGTGAATGTCGACATTCTAGGAATCAGTGAACTAAAATGGACTGGAATGGGTGAATTTAACTCAGATGACCATTATATCTACTACTGCGGGCAGGAATCCCTCAGAAGAAATAGCCATCATGGTCAACAGAAGAGTCTGAAATGCAGTACTTGGATGCAATCTCAAAAATGACAGAATGATCTCTGTTCGTTTCCAAGGCAAACCATTCAATATCACAGTAATCCAAGTCTATGCCCCAACCAGTAATGCTGAATAAGCTGAAGTTGAATGGTTCTATGAAGACCTACAAGACCTTTTAGAACTAACACCCAAAAAAGATGTCCTTTTCATTATAGGGGACTGGAATGCAAAAGTAGGAAGTCAAGAAACACCTGGAGTAACAGGTAAATTTAGCCTTGGCATATGGAATGAAGCAGGGAAAAGGCTAATAGAGTTTTGCCAAGATAATGCACTGAGTAACCAGAGAAGCCCTAATTAATTTTTTTTTTTTTTTTTGCTACTGAGTTGTATTAGTTTTAAAATATACTTTGGATATTAACTCATCAGGTATATGATTTGCAAATATGTCTTCCCATTCTATAGTGGTTGATTTCTTTTGTGGTGTGGAAGCATTGTAGTTTGATGTAATTCCCCTTGATTTATTTTTAAATTTCTTAAAAATATATCATTGGTAAGACCCATCACAAGGAGTGTTTTTCCTATCTTTTTTTTCTATGAGTTTAATGTTTCAGGTCTTCCATTTAAGTGTTTAAGTTCAGTCATTTTTATGAAGGGTAGATGATAGGGGTATAGCTTCATTTTATTTTTTATAAGTGCTTTTCCCTAGCAACACTTACTGAAGCTATCTTCAGTTTTTCCATGACTCATCAGTGTCCACAGAACTGGAAAAAGCTCTGTTTTCATTCCAATCCCAAAGAAAGGCAATGCCAAAGAATGCTCAAACTACTGCACAATTGCACTCATCTCACACACTAGCAAAGTAATGCTCAAAGTTTTCCAAGTGAGGCTTCAATAGTACATGAACCGTGAACTTCCAGATGTTCAAGCTGGATTTAGAAAAAGCAGAGGAACTAGAGATCAAATTGCCAACATCTATTGGATCATACAGAAAGCAAAAGAGTTAAAAACATCTACTTCTGCTTTATTGACTACACCAAAGCCTTTGTCTAGTCAAAGCTATGGTTTTTCCAGTAGTCATGTATGGATGTGAGAGTTGGACTGTGAAGAAAGCTGAGCACCAAAGAATTGATGCTTTTGAACTGTGGTGTTGGAGAAGACTCTTGAGAGCCTTTTGGACTGCAAGGAGATCAAACCAGTCAATCCTCAAAGAAATCAGTCCTGCATATTCATTGGAAGGACTGATGCTGAAACTGAAACTCCAATATTTGGCCACCTGATGTGAAGAACATACTCATTGGAAAAGACCCTGATGCTGGGAAAGATTGAAGGCAGGGGGGAGAAGGGGACGACAGAGGATGAGATGATTGGATGGCATCACCAACTTGATGGGCATGAGTCTGAGCAAGCTTTGGGAGTTGGTGATGGACAGGGAAGCCTGGTGTGCTGCAGTCCATGGGGCTGCAGAGTCAGACATGACTGAGCGACTGAACTAACTGACCATATATGAAGTGAAGTGAAGTCGCTCACTCGTGTCTGACTCTTTGTGACCTCGTGGGGTTTATTTCTGGGCTCTCATTTCTGTTCCATTCTTGTATGCATTTGTTTTAATGCCAGTGCCATACGGTTTCAATGACTACAGGTTTACAGCGCAGTTTAGAATCATGAAGTGTGATGCTTCCTGCTTTCTTCTTCTGTCTCAGAACCGCTTCGGCTATTTGGGGTCTTTGCTTTTTCCATGTATTTTAGGATGGTTTTTTTCTACTGATGTAAAAAATGCCATTGGAATCTTGATAGGAATTGTGTTGTCTCTCCAGATGGTTGTACAATAGTTTGAACAAGTTTTATTAACAAGTTTGGGCTTTTATTATTGCTTTTATTTCTATTTCCTTGGTAAAATGACCTAAGAAAATATTGGTACAATTTGTGTCAGAATGTTTTGCCTATGTTCTCTTCTAGGAGTTTAATGGTGTCATGCCTTATATTTAAGCCATTGGGCCATTTTGAGTTTGTTACTGTGTATGGTGTGGTGTATTCTAACTTCATTGATTTACATGCAGCTCTCCAACTTTAGTGACACCACTTGCACAAGAGATTATCTTTTCCCCATTGTGTATTATTGCCTCCTTTATTGAATGTTGGTTGACCTTAGGTGTGTGGGGTTATTTCTGGGCTCTCTATTCTATTTTATCCCACTGATCTATATGTTGTTTTTGTGCCAGTATCACACTGTTTTGATTACTGTAGCTTTTAGTATTGTCTGGGAGGGTTATGCATTCTGCTTTATTCTTTTCCCTCGTACTGCTTTGGCAATTCTGGGTTTTTTAAGTTCCATTTATATTTTAGTATTACTTGTTCTGTGAAAAATACCATGGTTAATTTGAAAGGGATTCCATTAAATCTGTAGATTGCTTTGCATAGTGTGGCCACGTTAACAATACTAATTTTCTCATCCAAGTGCACGGGATTCGATATCCTTATTAGTAATTAATCTGTTCAGATATTCTCTTTCTTCCCAATTTGATGTTGGTAGATAATATATTTCTAAGAATTTTTTCATTTCTTCTAGGATGTCCCATTTGTTGGTATATAGTTGTTCATAATAACCTCTTCTGATCCTTTATATTTCTGTAGTATCAGGTGTAATGTCTCCTTTTCCTGTGATTAGACTAGTTAAAGGCTTGCCAATTTTATTTATCTTTTTAAAGAAACAGCTCTTAGTTTTAAAAAATCTTTTTTGTTGTTTTTCTGTCCTCTGTTTCTGGTCTAATGCTTATTATTTTCATCTTTCTGCTAACTTTGAGTTCATTTTAATTTTCCAGTTCCCTGAAGTATAGTTAGCTTGCTTATTTGATATCTTCTGTTTCTTAATGCAGATATTTATTATTATGAGCTTCCCTCTTAGAACTGGATTTGCTGTATCCCATAAGTTTTGGCATGTTGTATTTCCAGTTTCATTTGTCTCAACGTACTTTTCTATTTCCCCTTTAATTTCTTTTTGATCCACTGGTAGCTCAGGAGAGAGCTGTTTGATTGCAGTGTTCAAGAATTATCCAGTTCTCTACTGTTATTGATTTTTAGGTTCATGCCATTTTGGTCAGAGATACTCAGTATGATTTCTATCTTCTTAGAGTTTTTCTAAGACTTTTGTTGCCTAACATACCATTTATCCTAGAAAATGTTCCATGTGCACTTGAGAAGAATATGTATTCTGCCATTGTTGTATGGAATGTTTTGAATATGTTTAGTCTATCTAGTCTACAGTGGTGTTCAAATCCACCATCTCCTTATTGATTCTCTGTCTGGACAATCTGTCCATTTGTTGAAAGTAGGATATTAAGATCTCAAACTATTATTGTACTGCTGTTTATTTTTCCCTTTACTTTTGGTTTATATATTGAGGTGCTCCAACATAGGCTAATGGTAAATATTAAAATTCCTAGATCTTCCTGAAGAATTGATGCCTCTATCATTCTATAATGTCTTTCTTTGTTGCTTTCAACATATTTAAAGTTTAAGTATAGCTACTCCCTGCATTTTACTATCATTTGCTTGAAATATCTTTTTTTTTGTTGCTTTACTCTCTGTCTTTAAAGTTGAAGTGAGTCTTGTAGGCAGCAAGCATATCATTGGATCTTGATTTTTTTAATGCCTTCAGCCATGTTGCATATTTTGATTAGAGAATTTAATCTGTTTACTTCAAAAATAATTATTAAGAGGGAAAGACTTACTATTGCCATTTTATTAATAGTTTTCTGACTGTTTTGTAGATCCATTGTTCCTTGTTATTTATCCTGGTCTGTGTGTGTGGTTGGTGTGTGTATGTTTGTGTGTATTTGTGTTTGTATGTGTGTGTTGAAGCCTTTTGGTATTAAATATTCTTTAACTTGATGATTATGTTCTTTTGGGTAACTACTATAAGTTTTATCCTTATCATTAGCATGAGGCTTGCATAAAGTATCTTAAAATTAGAACATCTTATTTTCATGTTAAAATGTATACATTTTTAATATTTCACATCCATAGCATATTGATATAGTTATGGTTATTTTTTATGACATTTCTTTTTAGTTTTTAACTACAGTTATAAATGAAACATCTCTTCATCACTGTATTACAAAATCTATCTGTGATTATAAATTTATCTGTAAGTTTTTGACATACTTTATGTTTTTATGATGTTAATGAGTGTGCCTTTACTTTTACTAGAACTCTTTCACATTTCTTTTTTTAAATATAAATTTATTTTAATTGGAGGCTAATTACTTTACAGTATTGTATTGGTTTTGCCATACATAGAGATGAATCTGCCACAGGTGTACATGTGTTCCCCATCCTGAACCCCCCTCCCACCTCCCTCACCATCCCATCCCTCTGGATCATCCCAGTGCACCAGCCCGGAGCACCCTGTATCATGCATCGAACCTGGACTGGCAATTCGTTTCACATGATAATATACATATTTCAATGCCATTCTCCCAAATCATCCCCCCTTGGCCCTCTCCCACAGAGTCCAAAAGACTGTTCTATACATCTGTGTCTCTTTTGCTGTCTTGCATACAGGGTTATCGTTACCATCTTTCTAAATTCCATATATATGCGTTAGTATACTGTATTGGTGTTTTTCTCTCTGGCTTACTTCACTCTGTATAATAGGCTCCAGTTTCATCCACCTCATTAGAACTGATTCAAATGTATTCTTTTTAATGGCTGAGTAATACTCCATTGTGTATATGTACCACTGATTTCTTATCCATTTGTCTGCTTATGGACATCTAGGTTGCTTCCATGTCCTGGCTATTATAAACAGTGCTGCGATGAACATTGAGGTACATGTGTCTCTTTCAAATTCTGGTTTCCTCAGTGTGTATGCCCAGCAGTGGAATTGCTGGGTCGTATGGCAGTTCTATTTCCAGTTTTTTAAGGTATCTCCACACTGTTCTCCATAGTGGTTGTACTAGTTTGCATTCCCACCAACAGTGTAAGAGGGTTCCCTTTTCTCCACACCCTCTCCAGCATTTATTGCTTGTAGACTTTTGGATCACAGCCATTCTGACTGGCATGAAATGGTACTTCATTGTGGTTTTGATTTGCATTTCTCTGATAATGAGTGATGTTGAGCATCTTTTCATGTGTTTGTTAGCCATCTGTATGTCTTCTTTGGAGAAATGCCTGTTTAGTTCTTTGGCCCATTTTTTGATTGGGTTGCTTATTTTTCTGGAATTGAGCTGCAGGAGTTGCTTGTATATTTTTGAGATGAGTTCTTTGTCAGTTGTTTCATTTGCTATTATTTTCTCCCATTCTGAAGGCTGTCTTTTCACCTTGCTTATAGTTTCCTTTGTTGTACAAAAGCTTTTAATTTTAACTAGCTCCCATTTGTTTATTTTTGCTTTTATTTCCAATATTCTGGGAGGTGGGTCATAGAGGATCCTGCTGTGACTTGGAGAGTGTTTTGCCTACGTTCTCCTCTAGGAGTTTTATAGTTTCTGGTCTTACGTTTAGATCCTTAATCCATTTTGAGTTTATTTTTTTGTGTGTGGTGTTAGAAAGTGTTCTAGTTTCATTCTTTTACAAGTGGTTGACCAGTTTTCCCAGCACCACTTGTTAAAGAGATTGTCTTTTGTCCATTGTATATTCTTGCCTCCTTTGTCAAAGATAAGGTGTCCATAGGTGCATGGATTTATCTCTGGGCTATTTTGTTCCATTGATCTATATTTATGTCTTTGTGCCAGTACCATACTGTCTTGATGAATGTGGCTTTGTAGTAGAGCCTGAAGTCAGGCAGGTTGATTCCTCCAGTTCCATTCTTTTTTCTCAAGATTACTTTGGCTATTCAAGGTTTTTTGTATTTCCATATATTGTGAAATTTGATCTAGTTCTGTGAAAAATACCATTGGTAGTTTGATAGGGATTGCATTGAATCTATAGATTGCTTTGGGTAGTATACTTATTTTCACTATATTGATTCTTCCAATCCATGAACACAGTATATTTCTCCATCTATTTGTGTCCTCTTTGATTTCTTTCACTAGTGTTTTATAGTTTTCTATATATAAGTCTTTTGTTTCTTTAGGTAGATATATTCCTAAGTATTTTATTCTTTTCGTTGCAATGGTGAATGGAATTGTTTCCTTAATTTCTATTTTCTCATTGTTAGTGTATAGGAATGCAAGGGATTTCTGTGTGTTGATATTATATCCTGCAACTTTACTATATTCATTAATTAGCTCTAGTAATTTTCTGGTGGAGTCTTTAGAGTTTTCTATGTAGAGGATCATGTCATCTGCAGAGTGAGAGTTTTACTTCTTCTTTTCCGATCTGGATTCCTTTTATTTCTTTTTCTGCTCTGATTGATGTGGCAAAAACTTCCAAAACCATGTGGAATAGTAGTGGTGAGAGTGGGCACCCTTGTCTTGTTCCTGACTTTAGGGGAAATGCTTTCAATTTTTCACCATTGAGGATAATGTTTACTGTGGGTTTGTCATATGTAGCTTTTATTATTTTGAAGTATGTTCCTTCTATTCCTGCTTTCTGGAGGGTTTTTATCATAAATGGATGTTGAATTTTGTCAAAGGCTTTCTCGGCATCTATTGAGATAATCATATGGTTTTTATTTTTCAATTTGTTAATGTATATTACATTGATTGATTTGCGGATATTGAAGAATCATTTCTTGTAAGGTAAGTCTAGTGATGAACTCCTTCACCTTTTGTTTGTTTAGGAAAGTCATTAACTTTCTTTCATTGTGGGGTAATTCTTGGTTAACAGTGCTTTCCTTTCAATGTTTTAACATATCATTCCATCCTCTTTTGGCCAAAAGTTTCTATTGAAAAATGCACAGATGCTCTTATGGAGGTTCCTGTTTATGTAACTTCCCTCTTTTCCCTTGCTGCTTTCAAAATTCTTTGTCTTTGACTTTTGACAAATTAATTATAACATGTCTTGGTGTAGCCCTATTGAAATTCAATCTATTTAAGATTCTTTAGGCCTCATGGATCTGCATGTCCATTTGTCTCCCCAGTTTAGGAAGTTTCCAACTATTATTGCTTTAAATATACTTTCCTTTTTCCTTCTCCTCCTGGGATCCCCATAACATCAATGTTTATTTTTTAAATTTTGTCCCATTTATCCTGTGGGCTTTCTTCACCATTTTTCATTCTATTTTCTTGTTCCTCTGACTAGATAATTTCAAATGCCCTGTCTTCTGGATCACTGAGTCTTTCTTCTGCATGGATGAATCTACTGTTTAAGCCCTCTATTGAATTCTGTACTTTACTCAGTATATATTTTTTTCCTTTGGGATTTGTTTGTTGAACTTGTTTTTGTTCATGAATTGTTTTACTGATTTCACTTAGTTGTCTCTGTGTGTGTGTGCTTATAGTTCACTAAACATTTTAAAAGAGGATTACTCTGAATTCTTTGACAGTTCATAAGCGTCCATTTCTTTATGGCCAGTTATTAAAGCTTTATTAGTTTACTTTGGTGGTATCATCTTTATGGTTATTTTTTGTGTGTTATCTTTTATTTCCTTTGTTGGTGTCTGCACGCTTGAGTAAGTAGTCTCCATTTCCAGACTTTACCAGACTGCTTGCTTGGTTTTCTGCATGTGTCAGTTTGTTATATCCTTGGAAGGTGGGGCTTGCTCTCAGGGTCTATCTAGGTAGACCCTTGTTGGGCTGGGCTGTACTCAGCTTTGTGTGGGGCTATATCTTAGCTTCCCTGCCCAGTCAGAATACAGAATAGGCCTAAGACCCAGCAAGATATTTGTTTGGGAATCAAATAAGACATACCTGTATGCTAAGCTTTTTGGATAGTGTGGGCCATTATCTTGACTCTACAGACCAAAGCTGCTGGTCAAGTACTCTGTTCATGTACCGCTGTACTGAGGGCTGCAGAGTATGCTACCGGGATTCCCAGGAATGCTGGTTAGGGTTTTTGGTTTGCAGGGTTGGAGGCTGTATGCAGCATGAGCAGGGCTACAGCTTAGTTTCACTACACAGAAAGGTAGGGGTAGTCACAGAACAGGCAGACCTCTCCATCAAACTCTTTGGCCAGCTGGGGTCGCTGGCTTGTCTCTGCAGATGGGCAGAATCACTGACCAGGTTCCCTGCTCAGATGCTGCAATGCCAAGTCATTTTTCAGGTTCCAAGGCTTCATGGTTGAGCAAGGCCATGAATTAGCTCCCCTGCTCCTCTGTGTAGGGGTTAGGCTCCAGGTAGGCTTGAACTTTTCATCTGAGTCCCCAAATAAGGCAGACATGTACTGTCTTGAGTTTCCCACCATCTCAGGTCTGCAGCTGAGTGAAGCTAGTGGTTAAGACTTCCACATAGGCACTGTAGGTAGGAACTCATTCTGCCAAGATCCAAGGGTTGGTTGGTCAAACCTGTCCCCTCTTCTCCATCACAGTCTGAGTCTCAGCAGCCAAGGCTGCAGTGGGGACTCCCAAGAAGTTACTCTTGCTGGGGCAGCTGGATGTGCACCCTGGATCTTCTTTTCTCACTGGAGAAGCTGTAAGCTCAGGGGAGCTCTCCTGGTGTGGTGCCACACCAGCCTGGGGAGGGGCAGTGTGGTCAGCACATAACTGTTCCTCTTACCCTTCTCCTGTCGTCTGCCTCGGTCTCTGTGGTGCTTCAGCCTCACTCCCATGTTCTAGGATTTTCTCAGTGGTATCTTGTCTACTACTAGTTGTTCTTCTAGGAAGGGGGATGAAACCAGTGACTCCCTATGTCGCCATCACCTCCACCCCATAATTCATAAGTAGGCAGCCTTTTCTGGTCTATCTCTTCATTGTTCTCTATTTCCTCCTGCCAGTTTCTTTCCTGTGTCTTGGGGTTTCCCAATGGCAGTGAAATCACTGGATCCTTCGTCTGTCTCTACTACAAGGTCCATTAAAAATGGATGGCTCACCCACTGTTGTTGGAAGGTTCTCTTTTCTTTCCCCTGTAGAGATCTGATGCCAGCAGGCAAGTGTAACGTCTGTGTGAATAGAGTGTGATTTAAATTCTTGATAAAATTTAAATCTTTCTAAGAATGCTGCACAGGACGCTTGATGAGTAAACAGGCCAAGAAAGGAAAAGTAGGATTCCCTGAATCATTTAGCCAGGAGTTGGCAGCTCTGCAGATAAACAAGGACCCTCTATTCCTGGGTCTCCTATCTTACTTGGAGCTTGCTAAGCCCACCTTGGGTCAAGGCATTTATATTTCCTTTTCCTTTTGCCTAGAATGCAGTTTCTCCTGTCCTTGACTGTACATTTCTAACCTTTATCCATCAGGTCTCTGCTCAAATGGCAGTCCTACAGAGAGTCCTTACCTGACCACTTAATTTTTTTTTCATAGAGACTTAACATGGTCTGCAATATTTCAGTAATTTAGTTGCTTATTTATTGTTTGGACTTCCTCTAGAATTTAAGCTCCATGAGGGCAGGGATTGACTCCTTATTCACTACACTATCCCCTGTGCCTCAAAATATTGTGCTGCCCCAAATATTGGGAAAGTGTCCAACTCTTTGTGACCCCTTGGACTGTAGCCTGCCAGGTTCCTCTGTCCATGGAATTCTTTGGGCAAGAATACTGGAGTGGGTTGCCATTCCCTTCTCCAGTATTAGGAGAATAAATGAACTGGGGATAAAGTATGCCTTCAGTATATCTGAAAATGTGCTTCCTGTACCATATGGGCATCACCTGGGATCACCTGTCTAAGAGCATTGTTAGAAATGCACAGCGTCACTGTGGGCCCAGCACTCTGCATTGTAACAAGCCCTCCAGATGCTTCTGATGCTCAAGCCCGAGAGCTACTAGTAGAGCACTGCTTTTTTATGGATCTTGAATATGCATATGAACAGACCTGAGATACTTAGTAGAATGTGGATTCTTGTTCAGTAGGTCCTGGAGCGCTCAGAGAACCTGCATTTCTAGCAAACTCCAGGTAGTAGTCATGCTGCTGACCACTCACGGAATCTTTGCAGTCAGTCAGTGAGCTGTAAAAATTACTGATTCTGGTCTCTCCCTTAGATGTTCTGATTTAAGTCATCTGGAGTGCAGCTAGACTGGGGGCTTCCCAGGTGGCACAAGAGGTAAAGAACCCACCTGCCAGTGCAGGAGACATAAGAGATGTGGGTTCGATCCCTGGGTTGGGAAGATCCTCTGGAGAAGGGCATGGCAACCCATTCCAGTATTCTTGCCTAAAGAATCCTACGGACATAGGAGCTTGGTGGGCTACAGTCCATAGGTCTCTAAGAGTCAGACATGACCAAAGCAATTTGGCATGCACACATGAAGCTTGATTGGATCTTTTTAAAAGCTCCTCAGCCAATTCTAACATACAGTCAAGACTGAGAACTGCTGCCTTGGAAGGTTTTCAGGTGTGTACATCCTCAGAATGCCACTAGGTGTGTGGACAGGTGATGCCCTGCAGCTCAGGGCAGCTCTGAGCCAGGGTATGCTTAGAGTTTAAGACACTATAAGACACAAGACCTGAGGGTGCTGTGGAAACCTAGAAAAGGAAGTCTACAGGGAGACAAACTCAAGGAGAAACTGTAAGCAGTGAGGGAAAGTAAATCCCTCAGTCCCCTCAGTGACCTAGATCTGAAAACTCATCTTCTCAATGCAAGGGTTTGATGATGCCCAATCCGCACAGATCCAATGAGCACAAAAACCAGTGATGATTTTGTCCTGAAGATAAAACTCCTGTGGATGAACAAATGTTCCGGGGATTACATTAGCTAGCCAGGTTAATTAAAAACAACTCCAATAATTAGTTTTGTGCATTCAGTTTCTTTGTTATTAGTGCAGATGCTTTTCATAGAGGGGACAAAAGCTCCTCAATGAAACCTTGCTGGCTTCTCTGTCTCTCCTCTGAACTTGTGTTCCAAAAAATGTATCATGCATTCAGAGGGTTTGCTAGATTTAAAATAAATCATCTCTTTAGCATATGCAGCATCAGATACATTGAGTTATACCTTGAGATGAAGAGACATAAAAACACGGTGTCTTATTCTGTCTTCTGTTGCTATTAACATGCCCAATGGGACATCTTAAAAGAGGGTTGATGTTGATTAGGATGTGTTCAAGAATGCTAAAATGAACAAGAACATAAATATAAACTCCTTTCCTAATAAAGTAGATTTTTAAAAAGAAGAATGTGAAAGAAGACATTGTGAATGTAACAAATGAGACAGAGGAAGTGGGTTGTAACCCTGAATCTACTTCCCTGATTCTCCATTTCATCATCATCCCAGGCTGCCATAGATGAATAGCAAGCTCTAGGAGGCATTACTCAGAATCATGTTAAGATATCACATTTGACTAAGAACAGAATTACCATATGATCTAGCAGTCCCTTTCCTGGGCATATGTCCAGAAAGTGAAAGTGAAGTCCCTCAGTCAAGTCCAACTCTTTGTGACCCCATGGACTGTAGCTTACCATGCTCCTCTGTCCATGGGATTTTCCAGGCAATAGTACTGAAGTGGATTGCCATTGCCTTCTCCAGGGGATCTTCCTGACCCAGGGATCGAACCTGGGTCTCCTGCATTGTAGACAGACACTTTACCGTCTGAGCCAGCAGAGCATGTCCAGACAAAACTCTAATTCCAAAAGACATTAATACTTGCACCCCTATCCACAATAGCAAAGACACAGCAACAACCTAAATGTCTGTTAACTGATGAATGGATAAAAAGATACACAAACACATACACACCATGGAATATCACTCAGCCATAAAAATAAAATAATGCCATTTTAAGCAACAGAAATGAAACTAGAGATTATCATACTAAGTGAAGCTAAGTCAGAAAGAGAAAGGTGAATACTGTATTATATCACTTATATGTGGAAACTAAAATAAGACATGAACCTGTCTATGAAACAGAATCACAGACATAGAAAACAGGTCGTGGTTGCCAGGGGTGAGAGGATTGGGGGAAGGATGGCGTGTGCAATTAATATAGCATATGTAAGCTGTTATATATAGAATGGATAAACAACAGGTTTCTGTTGTATAGCAGAGGGCTATATTTAGTATCCTATGATAAATCATAATGGAAAAGAATATGAAAAAAGAATATATATCTGAATCAGTCTGATGTACAACAGTAATTAATACAACATTGTAAATCAACTATACTTCTATTGGGGGGGGGGGGAAAGACACCACATTACATAAGTCTAGAAAATAGTATGACCCATAGCTTTTTCTGGGAAGGATCTCTTATATGCCACAACCCCAGTGGAGGCAACCAGCTAGGCAAGGCCTGTATGAAATGACTCTGTCCTCCCCAGTCATTGTCGATTTTTCTGGCATTCACACACAAGTCTGAACCAGGCCAATCAAATTCTGTGTCCAAAATATTAGTGAACTAGAATAGGGTAACACTGAGTCTGGGAGTCTTGGGAATGAGCCGCTTGAATGTGTTGAGTCCATTCTAAAGGAGATCAGTCCTGGGTGTTCTTTGGAAGGAATGATGCTAAAGCTAAAACTCCAGTACTTTGGCCACCTCATGCGAAGAGTTGATTCATTGGAAAAGACTGATGCTGGGAGGGATTGGGGGCAGGAGGAGAAGGGGACGACACAGGATGAGATGGCTGGATGGCATCACCGACTCGATGGACATGAGTTTGAGTGAACTCCGGGAGTTGGTGGTGGACAGGGAGGCCTGGCGTGCTGCGATTCATGGCATCACAAAGAGTCGGACATGACTGAGTGACTGAACTGAACTGAGAGCAGCACTCTGCTATGGAACTTTCCCAGTGATGACAATGTTCTATAGCTTGCACTGTCCAATCCAGTAGCCACATGTGGATACTGAGCAACTGAAATGTGGCTACTGTGACTGTGGAACTGACCCTTTCATTTTGCTTAAATTTACATGTAAATTTAAGAGCTAGCATCTGTTATAGTGAATGGCACAGCTCTAGAGCTGTTTTGCAGTCTTCAGTATCTGCTAAGGAACCCCAAGAGGCTCTTCTGTTATCTCTTTTGCCAAGTTTTGGCTGTTCCGCCATTGCATTGTTTTTGTAAGACACCCCAGGAACTTTGCAATAAATCCCCCAATTTAATTCAGCTAGCCAAAGAGCCTTAATTAAGACAGGGTGTTAATTAAGCTAAAAGCTTAAATACTGTTCTTTAATGGAGGGATGTCTGTCCATCACACCAAAACCATCCAGATGCAAAGATACTGGATCTCCTCTTGCCTGTGGGTGTTCTACCAAAGTAGGAATGAAGAAGGAAGATGAAATTTTTACTGCCCATCTAATACCCGAAGCAAACTATCTTAGGAAGCCACAAGGCGATCCTATTTGAGATGGGAAAGAATTAGTGGTGCAGTTTGTCCATGCCAGAGTTACATGAGACTCAGCCTTGGCCTAGGGATCTGGAAAAGTTGAGCTCACATTCTGCCTATTCCTCTTTTCCTCAATGAGATGTGACAAGCTATGTAGTCAGTATAAGTCTCAGTAGCCTCCGAATTTTAAGGAAGCCTTAAAACTAGACTATCGTTAAGGTCATTCTACTAGGCTGTAATAAGTTATAAGCCATGAGCGTCCTGACACCTTCTTATTCACTGTTGTAACCTTACACAGCTGATGTGGAATGCACGGTTGGCATCTCAGACCTTGTCCAGGGGAAATATGGAAGCTTCATCTTGAAGCTGAGCTAGATTTGGGCCAAAGGTTAACAAACTCCTGAGGTTTCACAGGTGGTCATTACATTGGCAGTGTCCCAATTTGACATTCATGGACACAGTCTGACTGTGGGTGACCTTGAGTCTCTTCTCCATGTTAGGGGGTTTGGTTTCCCCAATCACAAGACAAATGGGAACTTTACAGGTTAAACAATGCAACCATCATCACAGAATAATTCACATAACTTTCCTAACAAGTTTGTGAAGGAATTCCTGTCTCACCATCATTGCTACCTCATTGCATCGTTGTTACTACTTTGCAAATGGGGACGCCAGAGCTCAGAGTGAGGAAGCCAGTTGATTCAGATCCCAATGTTAATATGCAGAGGAGGCAAAATTCACAACCAGATCTTCTGACTCTAAATCCAACACTTAGTTGAGAAGAACATCTGTATCTGCTTTAAAATTTTATGGAGACAGATGAAATACCATATGTTTAATACTTTGGAAAGAAAATGTGAAGCAAATAAAGTTTGCATTTTAAGAGATGAGAAGGGCAAGAGTGTCATTCTTTTGGGGGATCTGGATTTTGAGGTGTGTTCCTGAAAGTTTGGTGCTTGGATGTTAGCCTATTTTTATCTTGTAGCTAACAGTTATGGGGAAATCTGGAGAGCATACCTTACATATAAGTCAGATTACTGTTGTCCTGTGTTTAATTGTAGCCAGTTCTTTTGACACCTGGCATATTCTATCATTCTCATTAAACCCTTACAATGGCCCAGTGTAGTCAATACTATGATCTGTAAATATAATATGAAGGCAGTTTGATGCAGAAAGGCTAAATGACGTGTCTGAGACCACAGATATAAAAGCTGACCAAGCCAAAAAGTGACACTTCTGATCTGCTTAAATGCCAAGCTCAGGTTCTCAGTCATAAGGTGATTATTTACTTCTTGTTAATTATGAACCTTTGATAAACTTTCACCTTAATGACTCATCTGTTTTACTGACACTGCATGAAAAGAAACCAGGGTCCATACAGGGACTATCATAGGGCTTCGAGGGGTCAATGTGATGATGACAAAAGGACCAGCATGAGAAACCCTGGGTGAGGGGAGCCTTTCCTAGCTATTTCCTCTCTAGTGTTAACACCGAAATACCATGGCTTTTCTTCAGCACTGGGGTGGGGGTGAGGCAGAAAACTACCTTCATACTCTCACTAGATCATGTCTGACAGAATGCCCCTTGTTCACCCTGGTACTTCCCAGGTGGCACAGTTGGTGAAGAATCTGTGTGCCAGTGCAGGAGACACAAGATTTAGGTTTGATGCCTGGGTGGGGAGGATCCCCTGGGGGAGGGCATGGCAACCCACTCCAGTATTCTTGCCTGGAGAATCCCATGGAGAGAGGAGCCTGGCGGGCTATAGTCCATGGGGTCATATGAGCTGGACACAGCTGAGTGCACATGTGCACACACACACTCTCACTAGATCATATCTGACAGGATGCCCCTTGTTCATCTTGGTGCTACATAACCAAGCTCAGAGCCTGACCCAGTAGACTCTGCTGGACACATGAATCATTCTGACTTTTAATACTGCTAATAGGTAAGCACACCCAGACTGTGCACCAGCCTTTGTCTTAATCTCCCATAAAGCACCATTTATGTATTACATGTGCAGAATGCAAGAAAATGAATGTGAAGTTAACAAGTATTACAGTTTCTCATTAAAATTTATAGTCAGCTGTTACAGGAACACCCTCACGTGTGGTGTGTAGTTAGGAAAGAACCTGTATTTGGACCAAAACAAGAGCCCCTCAAGACGGTTCCATTATATCAGAAACATCCTGGGGCATTGTGGGAATTTTTTGAACAGGCCAAGCCAGGAAAGCATAGTGAAACCCATACTGAGGATGTTTTGGGGGAATCTTAGAGCTTTCATGGACACCTGAAGTTATTCCTCTTATCAACAGGCTATCTTACAGACAGAAAGTAATCCATTGAGGAAGTGGGATTTCATGGTTTCCGAGTTAGTGTTCACTTTGATATCCTGGTGCTGGGGGTTATTGGTCTGTTTTTGGTCTGAATTCATCTACCACCTGGCCTGCCTCTTGAGAAACCTATATGCAGGTCAGGAAGCAACAGTTAGAACTGGACATGGAACAACAGACTGGTTCCAAATAGGAAAAGGAGTACATCAAGGCTGTATATTGTCACCCTGCTTATTTAACTTCTAGGCAGAAATGCTGGGCTGGAAGAAGCACAAGCTGGAATCAAGATTACCAGGAGAAATATCAATAACCTCAGATATGCAGATGACACCACCCTTATGGCAGAAAGTGAAGAGGGACTAAAAAGCCCCTTGATGAAAGTGAAAGAGGAGAGTGAAGAAGTTGGCTTAAAGTTCAACCTTCAGAAAACGAAGATCATGGCATCTGGTCCCATCACTTCATAGCAGATAGATGGGGAAACAGTGGAAACAGTGTCAGACTTTATTTTTTTGGGCTCCAAAATCGCTGCAGATGGTGACTGCAGCCATGAAATTAAAAGACGCTTACTCTTTGGAAGGAAAGTTATGACCAACCTAGATAGCATATTGAAAAGCAGAGACATTACTTTGCCAGCGAAGGTCCATGTAGTCAAGGCTATGCTTTTTCCAGTAGTCATGTATGGATGTGAGAGTTGGACTGTGAAGAAAGCTGAGCACTGTAAAAATTGATGCTTTTGAACTGTGGTGTTGGAGAAGACTCTTGAGAGTCCCTTGGACTGCAAGGAGATCCAACCAGTCCATCCTAAAGGAGATCATTCCTGGGTGTTCTTTGGAAGGAATGATGCTAAAGCTGAAACTCCAGTACTTTGGCCACCTCATGTGAAGAGTTGACTCATTGGAAAAGACTCTGATGCTGGGAGGGATTGGGGGCGGGAGGAGAAGGGGATGACAGAGGATGATATGGCTGGATGGCATCACCCACTCGATGGACGCGAGTTTGAGTGAACTCTGGGAGTTGGTGATGGACAGGGAGACCTGGCATGCTGCAGTTCATGGGGTCACAAAGAGTTGGACGTGACTGAGCAACTGAACTGAACTGAACTGACTGAACATACTTTATGGCTATAATAAGGAATTGTTGGTCTGAAGAGTTCCTATCAATATCAAGGGGAATTCACATACATGGCTTTGTTGTTTGTAACTCTCACGTACTCCCAAGAGTATGAGAGGCAAAGATGGGGTGGCCAGGAATGTCAAGAAACTCTGATAATGGCATATTAGTAAGAATTGTATAACACTGAGCTAGTTAGTTAGGAGGAGAGATGCTCATTAGGAAGGAAGAATTATTTTTCAGACTCCTGTAGAGCCAATTATTCAATGATAATCAAAATGTTCAGTTTTATATAAGATTTAATGGGAGGAGATGACCATGTGGAAAGAGATTTTACCCAGACTGAAAGTGTGTTTATGACAGAGGGCCAAGTCTATGCCATACTCTCCATGCATAGCACTGTGTCAACCACACCATCCAATATCAACAACTGTTTGTTGATAAACGGAACACAGTGATTATTCAAGAAGGGGCTTTACACGAGTCAGAACTGTCTGAAAAGTATAAGGGGTTCCTGGGGGGGTGGTTATCAGTTCTGTCACTATATATTTATTATCAGAGTTGAGCTAGTCACCTGTCAGGTGATCTGTTCAGGTGAGAAATGCCTAGATAGATAATTTTCTGAGATGCCACAATGATGTGCCAGAAAGATGTCTGCTATGATGGACACACTATAATATAAATCACTAATCATATATCAGTCCTTGGAGACCATTGTGTTAGTGAAATGGATTTGGGATTGGAATGGCAAAGACCCTGAAGTGAGAAAGAGAGCTCTGACTGGGGAAGAGAACATAGTAGGGGAATAGAGATCCTTGATGAAAAATGTACCTTTAGAACTGACCAATTATAATGTTGCCCAGAAACCAAATCTCTTTCCCCACAGGACCTGTAGGCTGCTCTGCCAAAGTCTTGGTAGAGTACCTTCTGCCGAGTCTGGTGGGACTAGAGAGGAACTTCTACCCCTATCAATTGAACACCTTAGTTGTCATTTTTCTATTATCGGGCTTTCCCCACACCTTTAAATCAAGAGTTTGACAGATATCTACTTACAGTGTACACATTCATCTATCCCTCACTCTTCCCCATTCCTGGAAAGTACACTGTAGTGGATTTCAAGTGATGTGCTGTAAACAATCTCTGTAAAAGAAGGGGTCTGATGACTTTCCTCTTAGAGTTTTTCCCTTTTATAAGGTATCATTACACAATGTGCAGCACAGGCATAGTGCAGGATAAAGATATAAGACCTATTTTCTAATCTAAGGGAACTTTGGATCCTGATGTGGAGAGTCGCACAGGTAATAACACAAGACAACAACCAAAGCCACTTGACTGGGCAGAATATGGTTGTGTTGAAAGACAAGAGGGACCAGTAAGTTTTACTAAGATTTAGGAGAGGGAGAAATCCCAGGGAGGGATTCCAGGAAAAGTTGGGTTCTTATTGATAGAAATTGTTACAATGGCCATACTACCCAAAGCCATCTACAGATTTTAATGTGACCCCTATCATATTACCCATGAGGTTTTTCACAGAACTAGAACAAATAATCCTAAAATTTACTGGGAACCATAAAAGACCCAGAATTGCCAAACCAATCCTGAGGAGGGAGACAAGCAGGAGGCATGACCCTTCCAGACAATACCACAAAACTACAGTAATCAAAACAGTGTGGTACTGTTACAAAAGCAGGCATACAGATCAATGGAACTGAACAGAGAACCCAGAAATAAACCCACACACCTATGGTCAATTAATTTTTGACACAGGAGGCAAGAATATTGTTGTTCAGTCACTCAATAGTGTCTGACTCTGCGACCCCATGGACTGCAGCATGCCAGGCTTCCCTGTTCTTCACCATCTCCTGGAGCTTGCCCAAACTCATGTCCATTGAGTCGGTGATGCCATCCAACCATCTCATCCTCTGTCGTCCTCTTCTCTTCCTGCCTTCAATCTTTCCCAGCATCAGGGTCTTTTCTAATGAGTTGGCTCTTTGCATCAAGTGGCTAAAGTATTGGAGCTTCAGCTTCAGCATCAGTCCTTCCAATGAATATTCAGAGATGATTTCCTTTAGGATGGAATGGTTTGATCTCTTTGCAGTCCAAGAGACTCTCAAGAGTCTTCTCCAACACCACAGTTCAAAAACATTAATTCTTTGGTGCTCAGCCTTTTTTATGGTCCAACTCTCACATCCATATAAGACTACTGAAAAAACCATACCTTTGTTGGCAAAGGAATGTCTCTGCTTTTTAATATGCTGTCTCAGTTCAGTTCAGTTGGTCAGTCATGTCTGACTCTTTGTGACCCCATGAATCACAGCACACCAGGCCTCCCTGTCCATCACCAACTTCCAGAGTTCACCCAAATTCATGTGCATCGAATCGGTGATGCTAGGTTGGTCGTAAATATCAGATATCCAGATGACACCACCCTTATGGCAGAAAGTGAAGAAGAACTAAAGAGCCTTTTGATGAAAGTGAAAGAGGAGAGTGAAAAAGTTGGCTTAAAACTCAACATTCAGAAAACTAAAATCATGGCATCCGCTCCCATCACTTCATGGCAGATAGATGGGGAAACAGTGGAAACAGTGGCTGACTTTATTATTCTGGGCTCCAAAATCACTGCAGATGGTGATTGCAGCCATGAAATTAAAAGACGCTTACTCCTGGGAAGGAAAGTTATGACCAACCTAGACAGCATATTAAAAAGAGAGACATTACTCTGCCAACAAAGGTCCATCTAGTCAAGGCTATGGTTTTTCCAGTAGTCGTGTATGGATGTGAGAGTTGGACTATTAACAAAGCTGAGTGCCAAAGAATTGATGCTTTTGAACTGTGGTGTTGGAGAAGACTCTTTAGAGTCCCTTGGACTGCAAGGAGATCCAACCAGTCCATCCTAAAGGAGATCAGTCCTGGGTGTTCATTGGAAAGACTGATGTTGAACTCCAATACTTTGGCCACCTGATGCAAAGAGCTGTCTCATTTGTAAAGACCCTGATGCTGGGAAAGATCAAGGGCAGGAGGAGAAGGGGATGACAGAGGATGAGATGGTTGGATGGCATCACCAACTCAATGGACGTGGGTTTGGGTGGACTCCAGGAGTTGCTGATGGAGAGGGAGGCCTGGCATGCTGTGGGGTTGCAAAGAGTCAGACATGACTGAGCAACTGAACTAGGTTGGTCATAGCTTTTCTTCCAAGGAGCAAGTGTCTTTTCTGCAATCACGATCTGCAATGATTTTGGAGCCCAAGAAAATACACTGTCACTGCTTCCATAGTTTGCCTATCTATTTGCCATGAGGTGATGGGACCAGATGCCGTGATCTTAGTTTTTTGAATGTTGAGTTTCAAGCTAGCTTTTTCACTCTCCTCTTTCACCTTCATTAAAAGGCTCGTAAGTTCCTCTTCACTTTCAGTGGTTAGGGTGGTGTCTGTCATCTTTGTATCTGAGGTTATTGATATTTCTTCCAGCAATCTTGATTCCAGCTTGTGCTTCATCTAGCCCAGCATTTCTCATGATGTACTCTGCATATAAGTTAAATAAGCAGGGTGACAATACACAGCCTTGATGTACTCCTTTCCCAATTTGGAACCAGTCCATTTTTCCATGTCTGGTTCTAACTGTTGCTTCTTGACCTGCATACACGTTTCTCACGAGGCAGGTAAAGTGGTCTGGTATTCCCATCTGTAAGAATTTTCCAGTTTGTTGTGATCCACATAGTCAAAGGCTTTAGTGTAGTCAATGAAGCAGAAGTAAATGTTTTTCTGGAATTCTCTTGCTTTTTTTATGATCCAACAATATATAATGAGAAAAAAGATGATCTCTTTAGCAAGTGGTGCTGGGATAGTTGGACAACTGCATGTAAATCAATGAATTTAGAACACACGTTCACACTATGCACAAAAATAAACTCAAAATTGCTTAAAGATCACAAAACTCCTAGAAGAGAACATAAGCAAAATATCCTCTGACTTAAATCATACCAACATTTTCTTGGATCAGTTTCCCAAGCAAAAGAAATAAAAACAAAAATAAGCAAATGGGACCTAATCAAACTTATAAACTTTAGCACAGCAAAGGAAACCATTAAAAAAGCAAGAAGACAACCTATAGGAGAAAATATTTTCAAATGATGTGTCAAACAAGGGCTTAATCTCCAAAATATACATACAACTCAACAGCAACAAAACAAAACACAACCCAACCAAAAAATGGGCAGAAGACACAAATATAGAAATTTCCAGTGAAGACATATACAGATTGCCAATAAGCATATGAAAATATGCTGAATATCACCAATTATTAGAGATATGTAAGTCAAAATAACAATGAGGTACCACCTCATGCTGGCCATCATTAAGAAATCTACAAATAATAAATGCTGAAGAGGGTGTGGAGAAAAGGGTTCCCCCCCACCTTCATTGTTAGTGGGAACATAAGTTGGTGCAGCCACCATGAAAAACAGTATGGAAGTTTCTCAAAAAACTAAACATGGAGTTGCCATCTGATCCAGCAACCCTACTCCTGGGCATATACCCAAATAGCTACAATTCAAAAAGAAACATGCTCCCCTATGTTCATATTCACAATAGCCAAGAAATGGAAATAACCTAAATGTCCATCAACAGATGAATGGATAAAGATGGAATATATGGAAAGATGAATGGATATATACAATGGAATACTATTCAGACATCAAAATAACAAAATAATGCCATTTGTAGCAGCATGGATGCACCTAGAGATTATCATAACATGCAGTCAGAAAGAGAAAGACAGACAAATACCATGTGTTATAGCTTATATGTGGAATCTAAAAATATGGCACAAATGAACCTATCGGCAAAGCAGAAACAGACTCAGAGACATAGAAAACAGATTTGTGGTTGCCAAGGGGTTGGGGAGAGAGAGGGATGGACTGGGAGTTTGGGATTGGTAGACACAAACTATTACATTTAGAATGGGTAACCAACAAATACTGCATAACACAGGGAACTATGTCCAATCTCCTGGGATTAAACCATAATGGAAAATAATTTTAAAAAGAATTTATATATGTGTATAACTGTTTCACTTTGCTGTACAGCAGAAATTAGCACATTATAAATTGACTATACTTTAGTTTAAATATAGACAAACAGAAAGAAGAAAGGCACAAGAGCTTCCCAGAATTGGTGGAGAAAGCACATTGTGTATGAAACCATGAGTACTGAAAAAGGTGAGGAGCAATCTTGGTGTTTTATTTTATATGGGTGAGTTATGTGGCCAGATACCAGATATCTTTAAAAGTCAGGCTAAGGACATAGGGCCTTCCCATCAATGTAATGGTGATCCTTTGAAGGTTAAGCAGGGTAATGCCATATAAATAGCTTTTGGGGGAAAATAATCTGGTGGCCTTGAGGAATATGGACTTACTGTATGGGACAGAGTTATAAGGCAGATAAACTAGACAGAAATGTCTTATTCCAAGTTGGCTATTTTTCTGCTGGAAAATAACCCCTCAGCTTCCAACGAACTGCCTTTTATTATGACACAAAAGCCATAAAAGTAGTGATGTATATAAAAGCAGTACAGGATGTTTTTAGTGGCTTTATGAAATAAAAACAGCAGTAGATAGTTAAAATCGGAATGCCCTGCATCAGGTTATAACCATCTGAGTTTGGGAAGTTGCAACAGCAATGCAATCATATTTTTATAGCTCTAGCTTCATCTTTTCACTCAGGTAACTGAACTATGAGTGGGTGAGAAGGGAAAATCCAGCCAATCAATGCCATTAAAGAGCAAAGGATGAGAGTTGTTGAATTTCAGTGGTCATAGAATTTACCAGATTGATAAAAGAATCATTATGTTCCCAAATGAGAAATAAATGTGCTATGAATAAGGCTAAGATTGACACTTGGGAAAACAGGGTCCCTAACAAAATAATACCATTGGTAGAAAAGCAGTCACATCAGGCCTTTGTTTCATACATATCTCAATTCTGAGGAGGGTGATTTTCACAAATTCATTGCTGTAGACTGGGGTTCAGACAATTTGAGAAACTTGCCCATGGCCAAACAGTGAAGACATGGTATCCCAGGATATATCCCAAGATGGGTGCCATCTCTCCTGTTGTACATTTGAATGCAACATGAAGTTTTTCATAGATTTTGATTTTTCTTTGCTGGTCTGTGAGGGTTCAGTATCTTTTTGAAGCGACCACTGTGGGTCTCAGACTGGAGTGTTCCATTTGTTCACCTGAGACAATCCTGCTGGGGACTTTTAGAAAAGACTGCTTTCTGTTGGCAAAGCTGACAGTCTAGGGTCTTCCGTAGGATGGGGATGGAAGTAGACACCTTTGATGATTACACAATCAGCTGAAGAATGGTTCTCTCAAGAAAGTGATTTGCTTGGTGCAGGGCGTTCTGACAGACATGGGTATTAATGGATATCATCACATAATCCATACCATGAAGACTTTGATTTTGCCCCCTACTTCACCCAAGTTTGAGGTCATAAAATGATATGCTAACTTAAATATTACTATATCAAGGAATAAAGGATAGATAGGTATTTGAATATACAAAATGCTTCTAAAACTAGTTAATTTATTTTGCTACCATCATGACCCAAAGAGGAATCTGAGGCCTGGAGTGTTACAGAATCTGAAAGGCAGCTCACAGATTGAAAGCTCGATCAGGCTAACTCTTACACCTGCTCTTAAATGACCTCATAACCCTTGCTATACACATTCTCTACTTGCACAAATGCACAAAGATGGTTTTGATTCAGTAGCATTCAATTCTATGAAGGGGGGAAATATTTATATTTCTTTATGGGTTATGTTAATAAATAAAATCATGTAGTTGAAGTCAGCTACCATGTTGAAGTACTTCCAAAAAGCTATAAGAAAGAGAAGAAAATATGAGAATAGAAGTGTTGGGATTGAAAGTATAGGCTCCATGGTGAGCCAGGGTTGGCCTCTTCACTCTATGATTTCCTAACTGTGTGAATGAGAGTTGTACTTGCCTGTAAGGTGGTTGTGGGGATGAAATGACATGATGCCTATGTGCTGCTCAGCTCTGGGCTTCAGTTCAGTTCAGTCGCTCAGTCACGTCCAACTCTTTGTGACCCCATAAATCGCAGCACACCAGGCCTCCCTGTCCATCACCAACTCCCAGAGTTCACTCAAACTCACGTCCATCGAGTGGGTGATGCCATCCAGCTATCTCATCCTCTGTCGTCCCCTTCTCCTCCTGCCTCCAATCCCTCCTAGCATCAGAGTCTTTTCCAATGAGTCAACTTTTCGCATGAGGGGGCCAAAGTACTGGAGTTTCAGCTTTAGCATCAGCCCTTCCAATGAACACCCAAGGACTGATCTCCTTTAGGATGGACTAGTTGGATCTCCTTGCAGTCCAAGGGACTCTCAAGAGTCTTCTCCAACACCACAGTTCAAAAGCATCAATTCTTTGGCGCTCAGCTTTCTTGACAGTCCAACTCTCACATCCATACATGACCACTGAACAAATCATAGCCTTGACTAGATGGACCTTAGTCGGCAAAGTAATGTCTCTGCTTTTCAATATGCTATCTAGGTTGGTCATAACTTTTCTTCCAATGAGTAAGCGTCTTTCAATTTCATGGCTGCAGTCACCATCTGCAGTGATTTTGGAGCCCCCCAAAAATAGTCTGACACTGTTTCCACTGTTTCCCCATCTATTTCCCATGAAGTGATGGGACCAGATGCCATGATCTTCGTTTTCTGAATGTTGAGCTTTAAGCCAACTTTTTCACTCTCCACTTTCACTTTCATCAAGAGGCTTTTGAGTTCCTCTTCACTTTCTGCCATAAGGGTGGTGTCATCTGCATATCTGAGGTTATTGATATTTCTCCCAGCAATCTTGATTCCAGCTTGTGCTTCTTCCAGTCCAGAATTTCTCATGATGTACTCTGCGTATAAGTTAAATAAGCAGGGTGATAATATACAGCCTTGACACACTCCTTTTCCTATTTGGAACCAGTCTGTTGTTCCATGTCTAGTTCTAACTGTTGCTTCCTAACCAGCACATAGGTTTCTCAAGAGGCAGGTCAGGTGGTCTGGTATTCCCATCTCTTTCAGAATTTTCTACAGTTTATTGGGATCCACATAGTCAAAGGCTTTGGCATAGTCAATAAGGCAGAAATAGATGTTTTTCTGGAACTCTCTTGCTTTTTCCATGATCCAGCGGATGTTGGCAATTTGATCTCTGGTTCCTCTGCCTTTCCTAAAACCAGCTTGAACATCTGGAAGTTCACAGTTCATGTATTGCTAAAGCCTGGCTTGGAGAATTTTGAGCATTACTTTACTAGCGTGTGAGTTGAGTGCAACTGTGCGGTAGTTTGAACATTCTTTGGCATTGCCTTTCTTTGGAATTGGAATGAAAACAGACCTTTTCCAGTCCTGTGGCCACTGCTGAGTTTTCCAAATTTGCTGGCATATTGGGCTTGGAACCTACTAAAAGTCCCCATCATGATAGATATCATAGTAGTCATAGAGACAGTATAATATGAACTGAAGACTTATTATGTGCCAGGCATTTTTGTAAGTGACTTATGCACATTTACTCATTTGGCCCTCATGATAACAATAGGTATTCTTATTTTCATCTCTATTGTAAAGATAAGGTGACTGAGGCACAGAGATGTTATGCAATTTGTCTAAGGCCTCACAGCCAATAAGTGGTACCCAGTAGTGGGACACAATAGCCTATATTCTTAGCCACTATGCTATGTGTCTTCTCTAGTTGTGCAAGACCCTTAATAAAGTCCAGAGTGGGCAAGGAAGTGCCCAGTTCCTACAATTAGAGACCAAATGTGTAGGCCACTGGAAAACAAGCCAGGGAAAACTTTAGGGTGTAAAGGAAGGGCCACATCCCACTGAAAGCATCAACATGGCTCATGAAAGACAGGATTTGAGATAGGCCTTGAAGGATGAGTCAAGACAGGTACAGATGGACACACAGAGGAGAATATTCAGGTAGCATGATATACAAAAGGAACATTCTGTTATGTGGGAATACTCAGCAAAACTCTATAAAATTGTGAACATTGGGTTATAGAGCACCTGACTTCCCCTGAACTATTCAGCATGATGCTGGTGTTGGGTTCAGACAGACCTATGTCAAATTCAGCTCTACTGCTCATGAGCTGTGGCTTTGACCCCTCTCTCTCAATATAGCTCTAGCTCAGTCATTTAGTTGTGTCTGACTCTTTTGCGACCCCATGGACTGTAGCCCACCAGGCTCCTCTGTCCATGGGATTCTCCAGGCAAGAATACTGGAGTGGGTTGACATTTCCTTCTCCAGGGGATATTCCTGACCCAGGAATCGAACCCTCATCTTCTGAATTCACAGACAGATTCTTTACCACTGAGCCACCTGGGAAGCTCCCTATCCTAGCATATCAGTTAGTAAATGGGATTATCATACCTCAGAGCACTGCTATGATTCTGCATGAGGTGCTGTAGATAAAGGGCCAGTGGTGGGTTTCAGTAGTAAAACTGGCTTCCAGGTCAGGTCCTTGCCATGGCTTACAGGTGAGACTTGGGAGCATTCAGAGTGAGAGCTGCTGGGTAAACTTGAGTTTTCCCAGCCAAGTATTCTATCCACTGTGTATATCAGTTTGATTTAGAATTCTTTCTCTGCACACCTTTGGAGTATCTAGACCCACATCAAATTTGTCCAGGAAACACAACCTAAATCACCTCTGGAGATTTTCTTCCCCTTTATTTTTCTAAAATTATTACAATTTCTATCATGGAAGACTCTTTATTATTTCTGAAGGGTCCATTTCTGAGAATAGCCTTATGTGCCTAGGGAAAGGCTGGGGCACACCACTTCTGACCTGCTCACATGACATGAGCCTCCTAAGGAGATTTGCCAAATAAAATACAAGATGCCCAGCAAAACTTGCATTTAACATAAATTTAACAAATATTTTAAGTAATACTGAGGATATACTTATACTAAAATGTTTTGGATATGCTTATACTAAAAAATATGTTCATTATCTGAAATGGAAATTTAACTGGGTGTCATACATTTTTATTTGTTATGTCTGATAACTCTAACCCTAAGTCCAGGGAGCCCAGTAGGGTGGGATATCAGTTTTGGAAATCAGATCTTGGTGTTCAGATCCTCATTCACTTATTGGTTATATAATCTTTCCCTTGGGCTCTCCAGATGGTGCAGTGATAAAGAATCTGCCTGCCAACGCAGGAGATGCAAGAGACATGAGTTCAATCCATGGGTTGGGAAGATTTCCCTGGAGTAGGAAATGACAACCCTTTCCAGTATTTTGCTTGGGAAATCCCATAGACAGAAGAACTTGGTGTGCTGCAGTCCATGGGGTTGTGAGAGAGTCAGAAGTAACTGAGCACACACACACACACATACACACAATCTTTCACTTAATCTCTCTCAAGTGAAAGCCCTTATATTAACCATGATGATTATTGGTGAAGATATTCCTCTTAGAAACACTGAAAAGATAAAGTGAAGTAGCATAGGCCAGTACAACTGGTATACCTCCCAGTGCATAACAGAAGTGCCATATATGTGAGAGTAACTTTATGTGTTGTTTGCAAAGTTTTCTGTCAACAGTGCTATTCCCTGAAATTGTTCAGACTAATTATGGCTATAAAGAAAGCTTAGTGCCAAAGAATTGATGCTTTTGAACTGTGGTGTTAGAGAAGACTCTTGAGAGTCCCTTGGACTGCAAGGAGATCCAGCCAGTCCATCCTATAGGAGATCAGTCCTGGGTGTTCTTTGGAAGATGTTGAAGCTGAAACTCCAATACTTTGGCCACCTGTTGCAAAGACCTGATTCATTGGAAAAGACCCTGATGCTGGGAAAGATTGAGGGCAGGAGGAGAAGGGGACGACAGAGGATGAGATGGTTGGATGTCATCACAGACTCAATGGACATGGGTTTGGGTGAACTCTGGGAGTTGGTAATGGACAGGGAGGCCTGGCATGCTGTGGTTCGTGGGGTCGCAGAGTCAGACATGACTGAGCAACTGAACTGAACTGAACTGAATTATGGCTACCTTTTCTCCAAGGCCATCCAATGGGTAGGTTGTAGATCTGAGGTTATAACTCAGATGTCCAAACTCCCACTTCAGGGCTTTCTCTAATGTCTCTGGTAGCCTCTCTCACATGAGTAATTGTTGTCTTCAGTCAACTGAAGGAAGACTCAGAATGAAATCAAATCCCAACATTTGCAGAATGGTTCATTGCCATGGCTTGCTTTAGAGTCTGTAAGAGCAGGATTCCTTAGGAAAGTATTTTTCTCTTATGATTGTGTTCCCAAAGATGGGAAACCCATTTTAAGTGAAGGAATGAGGGGTATGGTGGTGGAGCCAGGATCACTCTCACCCAGCACATACAATGTACGGCAGTGCTATCAGCAAACATAAACTATGAAGACATGAACTCCAGAACTCACACCAAACCCTCAAAATTTATGCTATACCCAGTTTACAAAGGATGAAATTGAGGCTTGTTGGAGTTATCTAACCTTCCCCAAATCACATAGGCTGTAAGTGGCATAGCTGGGATTCAAACCCAAATTTGACTCCCACCAAAGCCATTTCTTTTCTTTTCTTTCTTTCTTTCTTTTTTTTTTTTTTTAGCCATTTCTTATCTACTGCCCAAGGGTATTTCTTGTTTTCCCCAGTTTTTCTCAGCAATCATTAAAAAAAAACAAGTACCTGTTTCATGAACCAACATGCCTCTCCTGGCTCCTTTTCCTCCCATTCCAACCCATGAAGAGGGAAAAAGAAACAGGGTCTTGTGAAATTTCTACTGTATCCTTAGGGACTGCAGCTACAACGCTTGGATTGCTCAGAATTTCACCTTCCACATTTCCTCAGCCACGAAAGTCATTTCATTGCCATCACAACCCCAGCATAGCTGGTCCCTTGTTCTAAGCCTGAGAAATCCCCTCAGGATCTTATTTCATGCAGAGGGACAATGCCAGGCCCTGGAGGTACTAGTGATCAAGAGGAACAGAATCTGAGACAGGCCTGTCTCATTTATTACCATGTGGCCTGGAAAGGGAAACCTTATCTTACTGATGATGATGATCTGCCTCTCCAGCTAAAGGCTACCTGTTCTGACATGATCCATACTCAGAGCATAGGGTGACCTGATGCAGCCACAGAAACATAGGAAAGATCTACCAGCTGAGTGCACCTGGATAACTATTATCAGTGTCATGGTACAGTGAGTTCCAGGCACTAGGGGGCTGCTTAACCAAGAGGGAAAAACATTAATTGCCCTCTTCCTCTTTAACCCCCTCCACACCATAATCTAGTGAGAGAGACAGACAAACAGAGAGTATGAGAGGTTCTGAGTGAGAACACAGGGAGCCTGGAGGGAAAGTTGGCTGTGAGAGAGCAACCTCAGGGTCGCTTTCTAGAGGGGATACCACTTAAGTCGATCCTTGAGGAATAAGAAACCATGTTCCAAGTATAGAAACTAGAAAGCATGTTCTGAAGAACAGATACAGAGTGACATCATCAAGATAGTGATGTCATCAAGATGGTGACATAGGGTGCTTTGGACTTTAGAAAACCTATGAGAAGACCACTGACCACTATCTATGGACAGGACAGTAGTGTAAAAATCCTAGAACATGGAGGTGAGGCTGAAGTTTGTCCCCACAGAGAAGGAGATAGGGCACATTAGAAGATTATGAAGAGTGCCTACACTCTGAGCACACTGCCTCTCCCTCAGGCTGGGGCAGCACCACACTGAGAGGGCCCACCTCCCCATGCACCAAGCCTACAGTTCCTCCAGTTTTGTGAAAGCACCAAGGGTGGATGTTCAGCTACCCTGGCATTGTAGAATGCTTCTCAGGAGGCCGACTTGCATCTCATTTTATATGGATTGTGGGTCAGTCCGTGAAATCTGAACACTGGGCATCAGGGAGTGATGGAAAACAATGAGGCTTACAGCAACCAGTGCTCAAATTTTGGCAAACCAAGTGCCTACTGCAACAGTACCTCAGTATAACCCAGAGGCACCACTTATCTAGCCATTAGTGGCCCAGTCTGAGCAGAGAATTGTATCAGGGAGTTGGTCTGCCTGATTCAAGAATCCAAAGAATAAGCTGTATTGGTCCTAAAGCCAGTTCAGCCATGCCTTTTAAGCAGGGAAGTTGATTCATAGACCCTCCTACTGCTGAGTGTAGCTCCTATTCCTGCCTGAGCTGGAAACCTGGCCAGTGCACATGGAAAGAACCTTAGCTCAGTAGCACTTTAGTAGAGAGTGTTGCCAGTGACTCTGCCTATCTGCAGACCCAAGTCAGTGGCTTGTTCCAGCCAGAGGGCTTGGTCCATAGTCATACCTAATTTGGTCCCCAAACAAAATTCCTAGCCAGTCCTGGGGTCTATTCTGTGGCCCCATCTGGACAGGGAATCTAATTTACAGCCTTACCCACAGTTGAATATATCCTCCCACTCACCTAGCCCAGGAAGCTTAACCAGAGTTACTGGAAATCTGTAACACATCCTGCAACCCTGAATAGAGTGGAGTCTGGCTAGTGGCCTTGCCTACCTGCATAGTCAGGTGCATAGAACGTGTCTGCATAGTTCTGTCTAATTTGGTCCCAAACAAGGACCTTAAGGGCTATATGGTGGTCCTGCACAAGTAGGAAAACTAATTCAAAGCCCTGACACTGCTGAAAATAGCCTTCAGCCTGCTCAACCAGAAAACCTAGCCAGAGCACATGGAAAGCTGTGTAACCCATCCTATGGCTTTCCATACAGTAGCACATGAACAGAGAGCACAGCCAGTGCCTCACCCAGTCTGAAGGGCAAAGCCTGTGGTACCTTCTGCCTGGGGAATTCTGTGTGTAGTCCTGCCAAATATGGGTTCTTTAACAATCAACTGTGATGATCATGGTGCCCATTCTGGTCCTCCACCTGACAACAGAGGATTGTTGAAGCTAATTCATAACCCTACCTACTGGCTGAGTATAGTACCCAGTCTTACCATCTAGAAAGCCTGACCAGAGAATCTAGGCCACTGCAGAGCACATCCTACAGCTGCACTAAACAAGAAGTCAAGCAAACAGTCTTATCCAAATGTTCTTAGCCAGCAGCAACCCCATCCAACTTTAGATCTTGGGCAGTGGCCTTGCCCCAAACAGACCCAGATAGCAAGCCCCACTGCCCAAGGATGCTACCAGCTGACATGTCCAGAGGCCTAAGCTGAGCTGACTATAAGAACTGTCTTGCCAAAGTGAAAATGTGAAGTCTAGAAAAGGGGATGACTTATCTCAAATGCAGATACCACTTTAAAGAATCAAGAGTTATGAAAAATCAGGTTTACATGACAACAAAAAGAAACCAATAAAGCACCAGTAACTGACTCAAGGAATGAATATCTATGAACTTTAAACTGTGAGACAAAAATTTTAGAATAATCTTCTTAAAGAAATTTAAGGACTACAAGAACAGACAGACAGTATAAAGAAATTAGGGAAACAATGCATGAACAAAACAAGAAGTTCAACAAAGAGATATAAACCATCAAAAAAGAAAAAAAAAACACTCGAAACATTAATTCTACAGATGAAGGACACAAATATTGAATTGAAGAATTCATAAGAGCTTCAACAGTAGACTCAGTCATGCAGAAGAAATAATCAGTGATCTAGAAGACAAGGCATTTGGAATTACCCAGTCAGAGAAGCATAAAAGAAAAAGACATGAGAAACCATTAAAGGAAAAAAATAAGCACATCATGGGAATTCCAGAGGGAGAAGACAAAGAGAAAGAGACAAAGTACTCTTAAAGCAAGATCTGAAAACTTCCCGAACTTGGGGAGTGGGGGAAGAGTCATACAGATTCATGAGGCCCAAAGGACTCCAAACAGGTTAAACATGAGTAGGGTAACACCATACATTAAACTGTCAAATGTCAAAGTAAAAAAAAAAATAATAATAATTCTGAAAGCAGCAAACATATAAAGTGAAGAAAGTTACAGACAAGGAAACCCCATAAGATTATCAGCAAATTTCTTGATAGAAACTCTTTAGACTAGGAGAGAATGGAATGATATAATCAAAATATTGAAAGAAAAAAGTTGTCAACCAAGAATCATCTACCCAGCAAAGTTCTCCTTCAGAAATAAAAGACACATAACAATTTTCTCTAACAAACAAAAGGTGAAGGGGTTCATTACAATTAAACTGGCCATAAAAGATATGCTAAAGGGAGTTCTTTGAGTGGAGTTAAAAGACACTTATTAACACTATTAAAAATATATGAAGGTAGTGTAAAATTCACTAGCAATGGTAAATATATAGTCAAATGAGATTCTCTAATATGGAAAGAGTGGTATGCAGTTCACTTACAACTCTACTTTAAAAATGAAAAAAAACAATGTATTAAATATTTCTGGAACTATAATAGTCTGTTATTAGATGTGTAATATAAAGTGTGTAAATTATAATATCAGTAAACTAAAATGAGGAGGGAAGTAAAAATGTAAAGTTTAGAAGTGCTATTTAAGGTAAGTTATCAGTTTAAAATACACTGTTATAATTACATGTATAATGTATTATAGGTAAGCCTCATGGTAACCACAAATTAAAAAGTGTAGTACCTGCACAAAAGATCATGAAGTCAAAGTATACCTACCAAAAAAAGTCATCATATCAGAAAAGACAACAGCAGGAAAAAAGGGAACAAAGGAACTAAAAACAGGAAATGTTTAATAAGATGGCAGTATTAGGTCCTTATGTGTCAATCACTACTTTAAGTAAATGAATTTAATATTAAAGGAATAAATGAATTTAATAAATTTAACTTATTAAATTTAAGAAATTTAATTCTCAAGTCAAAAGACTTATAATGACTGAATGAATTAAAAGTAAGATGCAACAATATCCTGCCTACAAGAGACTTTCATTAGCTTCAAAGACATACCTAGACAGAGAATGAAAGAATCAAGAAAGGTATGTCAAGCAATAGTAACAACATAAATGTGGGACTAGCTATGCCTTTATCAGACTTTAAACTACTAATGGTTACAAATACAAAACAGGTCATTATATAATGATAAAAGAGTCTAGCTTTCAAGAAGGTAAAGTAACTAAATATTCATGGACTGAACATTGGAGCCTCAAAATATATCATGCTATACTAACAAGACTAAAATAACGGGCAATAATATTAGTTGTGGATGTTAATATGCCACTCTCAACAATGGACTCTTCATCCAGACAGAGAATCAATAAGAAAACAGAGAATGTGAACAACATGGCAGACAAAATAAATCTAACAGACACAGAAAACATTCTGAAAACAAGAATATACATTTTTTTCAAACATACAAAAGACATTTTCTAGGATAGATCATATGTTAGACAACAAGACAAGTATTAGCAAATTGAGTAAGACAGAAATCATATGGAGTGTCTTCTCTGACTTATATAAATGATACATGATATACAACTTGAAGTCAGTAACAGAAGGAAAATCGGAAGATTTACAAATACATGTAAACACTCTTTCTGAAAAACCTACGGATCAAACATTAAATTAAAAAGGAAATTAAAACATATCTTAAGAGAAATAAAGATAAAAAAATCAAAACCCATGGGATGCATAAATAAGAGATGTTTATAGCTGTAAGTGCATATTTGAAGTAAATAGAAAGATCTGAAAAAAAAAATAACCTAACTTTATACCTCAAAGGACTAAAAAAGAAGAACAAAGTTAGCTCAAACTTAGCAGAAGGAAGGGAATAATAATGATTATAACAGAAATAAACTAAGAACAGGAAAACAACAGAAAAGATTAAGAAAACTAAGGGTTGGTTCCTTGAAAAGATCAACAGAATTGACAAACCTTTACATAGACTTATGAGGAAAAACCAGAGAGGACCAATATTAACAAAATTATAAATGAAAGAAGAAACATAACTGATACCTCAGAAATAGAAAAGGGTCATAAGAGGGTACTATGAACATCTATATGACAACCAACTGGACAGCCTCGTTGTCTGACCCGAGAATCGAACCGGGGTCTCCTGCATTGCAGGTGGATTCTTTACCAACTGAACTATCAGGGAAGCAGACCGACTGGAAAACCTAAAAGAAAGAGATAAATTTCTAGAAATTAGAGCCTACCAAGGCTGAATTAGGAACAAAGAGCAAGTCTAAACAGACCAATTGATAGTTAGGAGTTTGGATCAGTAATAAAACAAAAAAACAAAGTTACTGTCAACAAATCAACATCTAGCCAGGGCTAGATGGCTTCACTGATGAATTTACCAAACATTTAAAGAATTAATTCCAATCCTTCTCAAACCCTCCCAAAGAGTTAGAGGAAGAAATACTACCAAACTCAGTTTACAAGGCTAGAGGAGCCTTGTGGGCTATAGTCCATGGGATCACACAGTTGGACCAACAACAACAAATTACACTGATACTAATGCTACATGAGAACACAACAAGAAAACTCCAGACAAGTATCTCTGATGAACATAGATGCAAAAATTCAACAAAATACATGGAAACCAAATTCAGCAGCACGTTTAAAAGGATCATATACCATGACTGAATAGGATTCACACCCAAGATACAAGGGTGCTTCAACAGACACACATGAATATGTGTGGTACATCACAATGATATAATGAAAGATAAAAATCATATGACTGCCTAAATAAACACAGAAAAAACATTTGACGAAATACAATAACCTTTTATGAAAACTTTCAACAAATTAGGTATAGGAGCAATGTACTTAAGTGTAGTAAAGGTCATATATGACAAACCCATAGCAACATCATACTCGGTGGTGAAAGGCTGAAAACTTTTCTCTAAAATCAGAACTAAGACAAAGGGTCTCATTTTCACCACTCCTACTCACCATAGTAGTGGAAGTCTTAGCCAGGGCATCAGACAAAGGAGAGAGGGAAGAGAGGAAAGGAAAGAAGTCATAGAATTAAGAAGGAAGAATTAAAATTGTCTCTATTTGCATTCTATATTTATATATAGAAAATCCTAAAGACTACTAAAAACCCATTAGATCTAATCAACATAATCAGTAAGTTGCAGGATACAGTCAACTTATAAACTTATTAGCATTTCTATACATTAACAATGAATTACTTGAAAAATAAAGAAAACAATCCCATTCACAGTAGCATGTAAAAGAATATAATACCTAGGAATAAATTTAAAGAGGTGAAATATCTCTGCACTGAAAACTATAAGACATTGATGAAAAAAATTGAACTCAAATAAATGATAATGTGTTTACAGATAGGAAAAATTAGTATTTTTAAGATATCTATACTATCCAAAGCCCAGTATTGACTCAATGCAATTACTATCAGTGTTCTGATACCAATTTTATAGAAGTAGAAAAAATATAGATCCATAAAAGATGCCCAATAGCCACATCAGTCATTAAAAGTCAATGCTAGAGGCATCACAATTTCTGATTTCATGGTCATTATAAAGTAATAGTAATCAAAACAGAATGGTATTGAAATAAAAAACAGACACTTAGACTACTGGAACAGAATCAAGAACCCAGAAATAAACCATGCAATTAATTACTACTTCACAAAGGAGTCAAGAATATTCCATGTAGAAAAGTCAGTCTCTTCAATAAATAGTGCTGGGAAAAAATTGGACATTCACATGTAGAAGAATGAGACTAGACCCCTATCTTCCACCAGTCACAAAAATTAACTCAAAGTGGGTTGAATACTTAAATGTAAGACATAAAACCATAAAATGCTAGAAGAAAGCATAAGGGGAAAGCTTCTTGAATCCTGGCAATGATCTTAGGATATGATAGCTAAAGTGCAAGCAGCAAAATAAAATCAAGTTGGGTTACACTGAACTAAAAAGCTCCCACACAGCAAAAGAAACAATCAACAAGATGAAAAGGAAGAAGTTTTTACAAATAATGCATCTGTTTCAAAGTTAGTGTCTGAAAGAGATCAGAAGCTCAGGAAACTCAATAGTGAAAAAAAAACTCAATCCATTTTTAAAATGGAGATATTTTTCCAAAGAAAATACTCAAATGGCTAACAAATACACAAAAGTGCTCGACACCACTAATATTACAGAAATGCAAGTCAAAATCACAATGAGACATCACCTTGTGCCTGTCAGAATGGCTACTATCAAAAAGGCAAGAGGTGGTAACAAATGCTGGTGAGGTGGTGGAGAAAAGAGAACCCTTGTGCACTGTTGGGGGGAATGTAAATTGGCATCAGCTCTACGGAAAACTGCATGGAAGTTCTTAAAAAAAAAAAGTCAAAAATAGTAATTTCAAGTCACCTAGCAATCCCACTTCTGGGATATGTCCAAAGAAAATGAAATAACTATGTCAAAGAGATATCTGCCCCTCAGTGTTCACTGCAGTATTATTTACAATAGCCAATACTTGGAAACATCCTAAGCGCCAATCCACAGATGAGTAGATAAAGTATATGAGGCTACAGACTACACCTAAATAATATTCAGCCATAAAAAAGAAGGAAGTCCTGCCAGTTATGAAAACATAGGTGGACCTTGAGGACATTCTGCTGAGTGACATAAGTCAGAGAAAGACAAATACTATATGATCTCAGTCGTAGAATCAAAAAGAAAAATCCTAAATGAGTAGAATGAGATCAGATTTATAGTTACCAGAGGCAGGGGGAATTGGGTGAAAGTATCCAAAACACACAGACTTCCTCTAATAAATGCTGGTGATGTAATGTACAACATTATAAATATAGTTAACAGGGCTGTATGATATATTGGAAAGTTACTAAGAGTAAATCTTAAACGTTCTCATCACAAGGAAAAAAGATCTGTAACTATATAAAATGATGAATGCTAACTAAACTCACTCTGGTAATCATTTTACAATATGTACATGTCAAGTCATTTTGCTCTACACCTTATACCACTTTGCCTGTCGATTATATCTCTATAATACTGAGGGAAAAAAGAGAATACATGCAAAGACCTAGGGTTCAAAGAGACATTTTAAAACCTTTTCACATTCAAGTCTCTCTTGATGATAGGAGCCCCGCCTCATTTCGTATCAAACAAATACACCCATACAGCTCATATTACACTCTCAATTTTCACTTTTGGCAAAATAAGGTTATTTCTATAACTTCATCTTTTGTATTTATATAGAATTCTGTAACTTGAATTATCTTTGACTAGTTACAATGTATCAGTTTATGGATATGTAATTAAATGTTTATTCCTTTTGATTTGTTTCCAAATATATAATCCAATCCATCTATATTTCCAGACCTTGAACACTTTTGCAGGCTCTTGACATCCCTGGGTATCAAGGGCCTCCTGTTTACAAGGCTGAGAGGATGAGTCAGTTCTGAGAAGGAATGGGACATTTTCAGGGAATTGTTTGGGATTGTTTGCCCAAGGAGCAGACAGTGAAGGGGAGTGGCAAGGGTGGATACTTCTTGAAAGATGAGGGGAGGTAAGCAAGGGCAAGGACATTTAAGTGCTTATATTTCAAAATGAAGACTTTAGTCCAAAATAAATGGAGAGCCACGGAAGCTTTTTAAGCCTGGGAAGACAACTCCCAGTTGCATACAGGTTGGTGGTTTAGAGGATGCCCTGGAGATGGGGGACGGTGAGGAGGCTGCTGCTCACCTCTGATCTTGGAAGCAGCAAAGAGACATCCTAGAGCACAAGGTGAGGACGGCCAGAAGCCGACATGAAGCAGGTGGAGCAGCAGACGGCTGGAGAGGAGGTGGGTCTGGGAGCCCAGTGTGGCCATGCTGAGGGTGGGACTGTTGGTGTGAGCAGCTGTGGTACACATGGGATCTTTTAGCAGCCAGGCTGCTGGAACCCCTCATGGTTCCCAGGCTGTAACCAGAGGCTGAAGGTAGCCCATTATCACCATGGGGCTTTTCCTTTTGGAGAAAGGCAACTGTGAGAACCAGGAATCTGACCTATGACCCTGGCTGATCCTAAGGCCTGCTGAGTGCACTGGTTAAAATGTCAGCAGCCATCTCCTCCATGGGAAACATCTTTCTTTCTCAGCGCCTGGCCTGTGCAGACCCCAGGAGGGAGCCAAGAGTTCATGGGTGATGCCAGTGTCCTCATTCCCTGCGGTTCCTAAGTCTGAAACAGGGAGACTGGAAGCTCCACAATTGATGGTTGACATGAACAGCACTAAATGAGCCCAGCAGATGTGTAAAGAGAGCATCTTACTCTCAGGCAAAGAGGTCTGTCATCCTGTGTATAGCAGAAATCATCATGCGGATGATACTGACACCAGTTAATATTTATCATGCATTCACTATGGACCGGACGTTGTGCTGAGCACCTTATGTGTGGCTTCTCATTTAATTCTCATGACTTTATGAGGTAGGTTCAGGGAGGAATAGATAAAGCTAGGATTCTTAGCCAGCTGCCAACTCTAGGGCCCATTCATGTGATGTCTCTCAACTCTCATCCTTTTGATTCATCTAATGCAGTGACTTTTTAACTGGGAATGATTTCTGTGCTCCTTAATCCCCTATCCCGTGGATATCTGGCAAGATCTGAGACATTTTGGATGGTCACAACTGGGGTTGGGGCGTTGCTACCAGCATCTCACAGGTGGAGGCAGAGATGCCCAGAACAGCCCGTAGAACAAAGGATTATCCAGTCCCAAATGTCAGTAGTTGAGATACCCTGACCCAGCACCAGGGGCTAGATAAACATTCAGTAATGTCTGCACAGCTTTGGGGTAAACACTTTGCTTCACCCTCTTCCTTTCTTCTACCTTCAGCTGTTATTTCATTTGTTCCTTCATTCAAGAAACTGCAGCCCTCTTCTGAAGATTTTCGCAGCTTCCCTGATATAAACAGGTGGCTCGTCTTGGCTCAGTGTGCCTTTTAATTGGAAAGGAAATCACACTTTTTTCTCTTCACCTGGCTGATAACTAAACTTGGGTTGAGAAGGTATTCTCCCTGGAAAAACGTTGTATGTCAGTGCTTCTTTAAAAAAAGAAAAAAAAAAAAATCACAGGTTGGTGTAATTAGCTGGAAGTCTAAGGACAGTGTTGATCCCAAAGCTGTGTGTGTGTGTGAGAGAGAGAGATGCCCTAAGGAAATCTGTGTGTGGGGCGGGGGGGGGGGGGGGGGGGGGGGCGGGGGGGGGATGGGGGGGGTGGCGGGGAGGGAGAGAGGGAGAGGGGGAGAAAGAGAGAGAGAGAGAGAGAGAGAGAGAGATATGCCCTAAGGAAATCTGTGTGTGTGTGTGTGTGTGTGTCTTGTGTGTGTGTGTGAGAGAGAGAGAGAGAGAGGAGGGGGGGAGGGAGAGAGAGAGAGACACACAGAGAGAGAGATGCCCTAAGGAAATCAGTCTGATCCCAGAGAAAACAATTAGAACCACGTGGTTTTTCATTCACCACTGTCTTCTGAAGCACTGCCAAAACATTTGAGATGAAGACAAAGGGATCATTCATGCTCAGCAACCCACCCTGGGGGACAGCAGAGTGCCCCGGATGGAGAAGGGCAGGCGGTCTGCCGGCTCCCACCATTAGGGCTTTATTAGTGGGGCAAACACAATTTAGAGAATCAATGAGGGGTCCAAACACTGCTCCTGGTCAGAGAGGAAGCCTTCCAAACAGTACCTGCTGTGCCCAGGGAGCTTGCATACAAGGGCTCCCCACCTAATTAGTGTCCTCCTGAATGTGCAAAAGCAGAAACCCACAAGGATTTCCTGTGACTATTTAATTACAGTTGGGTCTCTTTTGTCTTAAAACTGGCTGGAGTCTGCTAGTCCACTGCAGTACCAGGGGGGAAGATGTACAAAACCTCCTAATGAGTTGGCCTCTCTGTGTTTCTGTCCTTCCCTGAGGGTGAGAGAATTGTCTGCTTCGAAAACTGACCAAGTGGAAGTAGCAACCTATTGAACTTGAGGAAGCTCTGGAAGTAATGAGCTCTCATCAGCAGAACAATTCAGACCTGGGTGGAAGAGTCTCTTGGCACGGAAACAGAGAGAAAATTCAAGAATGAAATTCAGAAAAAAGAGGGAAGAGAAATTCCACTAGATTTAAGATGCTCCCTAGATCTGAGATTTTAAGCTTCCAAGTAAACAAGTCTTATGTATAAAAAAAATGCCTGGTCCAGTGGGGGAGCTAACTGATAAGTTGACTGAACAAATGAAAGAATAAAGGCCTGGGGGACACTTAAAGAAATGAAGATTTTAGCAGAAATCCCCCATGCAAATACAAAAATTCCTCAATGAATTTTTAAGTTAGGGGTCAAATCTTCATTTGAAGTTGGTTTCTGGTTATAAAGAATGCTTGGCTTCATAGGACCAATGACTTTTCTGTCTCTCTTTTATGCACTCTTGTTTTATACACTCTACACTTCAGGGACAATCTTTGGGAAATAGTAATTTTGAGATCTTAGGAAAAAAAGCATAAGCCCAAGGAAACGATTGTTATTCTCTCCCTTGGAGAAGATTAGTGGGTAGGTGCTGAGTTGTAACAACTTGCATAGAGAGCTGAATATAAAACCCCAAACAAAGGGCAGTCAAACCCAGGGCAGCAGTAAAGACAAGGAAATTTCCTGCTTTTTATTTAAAGCAAAGTGGCTCAGGAGGGTGTATGGGAAGTGAAGTTTAACGGTGTGAAGTTCAGAGGTCTACATAAAGTCCCCTGCTCTGCCAGTGACTTACCAGGTGGCCTTGAGGAATTGCCTGTTTCTCACACTTCTCTTCTGTAGGATGGAAGCAGTAATATCTGCCTAGCATAGCATTCCAAGTGTGTCTGAATACCAGTAAGATTGTACTGCACCCACGGATGCTATTTAAAGACTGTGTAACTCTCTAGCAAACTCTTATATGGTCATCTTTATGCGGTCCTCTTGTGTCAATGCTCAACCTTAAACAGCCAGTTTGGAACTTGCAGTACCTCTGCAAGAAAGACTGTTACTTCTATAGTAACTATTATTCTTGATCTCGCAGAAAATGAAATAGGAATATAACTTTCACTATCAGAATACATACACGGTCAAGTGGCACTAGAGCTGAAGAATCTGCCTGCCAGTGCAGGAGACTGCAGAGACCCAGGCTATACCCCTGGGTTGGGAAGACCCCCTGGAGAAGGAATGGCTACCCACTCCAGTATTCTTGCCTGGAGAATTCCACGGACAGAGGAGCCTGGCAAACTACAGTCCATGGGGTCACAAAGAGTCAGACACGACTGAGCAAATGGGCACACACACACACACACATTTTATTTACAGATATTTCCGAAAGAGCCATAAAATGGGAGAAAGGACTCTGGACCAAGCAATAGGGAACGTGGGAACTGGTGCATTCTTTTCTTTCTTTTTTTTTTGGTTCTTTCCTTCCTCTCTCTCTTCCTCCCTCCCTTCCTATATTATTTACATGATTGTCATATATTGAGCCTTATGATAAAAAATTAATGAGACTGATTCCCTGATCTCAAAGACTTTGGAACTTATTGGTGGTGAAAGTCAAATTGAGAGAGAACTGAAGCAGAGCCTCAAATGCATCTGAGAAAGGCTGGGTTGGGGTGGGATGTCTAGGGGGGCTTCTTGGGGAAAGAAATGCCAGGTTTGGATTTTGAAAGGTAAATAGGAGTCTGGAAGGAAATAAAGGATGAGTGGAAATACAGGCCAAGGAAACTCCATGTCGTTCCACAGAACTGAAGCGTAACGTGTCCATGAGCACATTCTAGGGAATAAAACCACAGGGATAGAGAGATGCCTGACTGTGAAGGGCCTTCTATGACATGAGGTGCTTTGGTTTCTCCTAAGAGTTATAGGGAACCATGGAAGACCTTGAAATCGGGGTACTGATGTGATCCAATTGTTATTTTGAAAAATCATTCAGTGATCTACTGGAGATGGAATTGCAATGGGGAGACCAGAGGCAGGAAGACCAATTTGGGGGCTGCTGCAGTGCCATAAAAGACAATGGCCAGGATGCAGATCAAGGAAGTAAGGAAGAGAAAAAGGGGGCACCTCAGACAAAACCACTGGGATGGGCATCTGAGGTCAGGGGAGAGCAGAAGGCTTCCTTCCCTGTTCCACCTCAAGCTTTTTGACCCCAGGCACATCATTCTGCCTCCTTTAACATTATTTTTCTAATGCATAAAACAGCAAGTTTATATAGCTCACTTTTAGACAGTGATTGTGTTTATGGACCATATGTCTTCATCATCTGTTGGAGAACATTCCAGGTAAAGTGATAATTGGTTTAGTTGGTTGGTTTGCTTAAAGAGATGGGACAGTATTTTAAGAAGATGAAGTTGGACTTCTTCCCTTTCTTTGTGTAGAAGCAAGCAATTCCATTATCTTGTGTAGATCATAGCAGGTCAAGTAAGGAAACGGTTTTATTATAATAGACCAGTCATCTTGAAAGCTCATAAACTTACTACAATTAAAAAAAAAAGTCATTCCTCTGTGGATTTCCATTGGGCAATGAAGATAATGTGCAGTCTCACCCTGGTTAAAACCTAATGCACCAGAATTGATACCTTGAATTCCTTCTTTTTCCTTTGTCTTTTATTTTCTCCAGTTGCACCCTTATCTACATGACCTCATCCACTACTGTGATGTTGTTTAATCACCTATGATTCAAACAGCTATTGTTTCAGACAGCTGCCGTCCACTGAGACATATTTGCAGACTTCAGTGGGCTTTGGTTTCCAGATAAAACCTTTCTTTTGCATGAAGAGTTTCTTGAATATTTATTTGGCTGCGTTGGGTCTTAGCTGCGGCATGTGGGATCTTTGTTGTGTCATACGGGGTTTCTCATTGTGGAGTGCAGGCTCGGTTGTCTCGTGGCATGTGGGATCTTAGTTCCCTGACCAGGGATTGAACCCAAGTCCCCTACATTGCAAGATGAATTCTTAACCACTGGACCACCAGGGAAGTCTCTATAGTTTTTTACTTTAAAAGACAATTCCTTTGCAGCCCTCTGCTTTCACCATTCCTCACTCTCATTTGACCTCAGCTGAGAACTCAGTCTTTGAAATGTCCTCTCTTTCCAAATATTAAGGCTGTTAAGGGGAGGGATCAAAACCTATGGAAAAGTTTTCCTTTGCAGAAACCAATGGATCTGTTCAGCATCAAAACCCAAAGGCTTATCTTCAGAAACATGGATCACTGCCTCTTTTAACCCTTTCAACTCTAACTCATTGTGAGATTTATGGTATGTTAATGACTGAACCTTAGTTTTCTCACTTACAAAGTGGAAATCATCATATCTATCTCATAGAGATTTTTGCAGATTCAGTCTCTAATATAGAGCTTGGAAGACATGTGTATCTGTCAGGATAGATTAGGTTTTGCTGCAATAACATTCAAACCCTGCTTCTTGGTGGCTTAAAACCACAAAGGATTAATCCTTAAAAAAATTAATTTATATATTTGACTGCATGGAGTCTTAGTTGTGGCATGGGAGGATCTTTAGTTGCAGTATGTGAGCTCTAGTTCCCTGAACAGGGACTGAAACTGAGCTGCCTACATGGGGCGCATGGAGTCTTAACCACTGGACCACCAGGAAAGTCCATGGAGTCTTAACCACTGAACCACCAGGAAAGTCCATGGAGTCTTAACCACTGAAAACCATCAGGAAAGTCCTAGGGTTATTTCTTGCGCATGCTTCATGGCTGATTGAATCAGGGCAGGGGGACTCTGCTCTCTGTCATCCCACCAGGATCCAATCTGTTAGAGATGCCATCATCTTATGGTATCAACATCCCAATACCAGGCTTCAGGGTAACTCAGATAATTCATAGTCACATTTCACTAAATAAAGACAGTCATGTGGCTATGCTGAACCTCAAACTTACAAGGCCGTATAATCCTTACATGTCACTGGACAGATAGAATAACTAGGAACACTGGTATGGGAGGAATGATGGCACCATGGTGGTGATGCAGATCATTCTTGACTTTGTCCCCCCATAGGAATAACTAATTACTATTTATGAACAATATACCATTTTGAAAACCTTAGAACATAGGCATGAGGCAGGAGTATACCCCTGCATCACAGACACTGAGACAAATTGTATTAGGAAGGTAAGAGAACCTCCCTGATCCTATGGTTTCCTGAGGGGGCAAAATGAGGGCTCTTGTAGACATCCTGCTTCCCCAACATTGTGAGCTGCCTCTGAGGAGGCCCACTTGGGTCCCATCCCATGGGAATGGTGTGGAAATCTTCAGGGCTTGACCATGGGCAAATGGATTGTGATGGAGAAGAAGGGAGGGTCTTGCAGCAACCAGCATTTTGATCTTGGCAGATTGAGTTCCTATTGTGTGTTTGTGTGTGTGTGTGCGCATAAGCTTGTGTGCACTCAATCATGTATAGCTCTTTGCAACCCCACAGATTACAGCCCACTAAGCTCCTCTGTCCATGGAATTTTGCAGGCAAAAATACTGGAGTGGGTTGCCATTTCTTCCTCCAGGAGATCTTCTTGAGCCAGTGATCTAACCCATGTCTCCTGTGTTTCCTGCATTGGCAGGTAGATTCTTTACCACTGCGCCACTGGGAAGCCCCAGGTTCCTAGTACCAGTGCCTAAATATTGATAGAAGTCTCAACCAGTGACTTTGCTCCTCTGTAGAGACAAGATGGTAGTGCAGTCTGATCAGGGAATTTGGTGGGGCACAGGCCTGCTTGATTTGGCACCCCAAAAGAAGAGTCTTGTCATCTTAGAGCCTGGTCTTCCTCTCCTTGTAGGCAGGGGAGTTAAGTCATACCTTGCCCATTGCTGAGTATAGGTCCTGGCTATCCCAACCAGAAAGCTACTTATCATAGCCAACACTGGAACTAAGAGCTTAGCCAGCAGCACTAACCATCTTCAGAACAAAGCCAGTGGCCTCTTTTGGTCAGGGAACTTGAGGGTACAGCTTGGCTTGAGTCAAGTCCCCAAACAAAAAGCACAGTTGCCTTGGAACAATTCTGCTGCTCTCCCAGACTGGGGAGTTAATTCATAGCTCTGCCCACTGCTGAGTATAATTCCTCATCTGACCAGGAGGTTTGACCTGAGACCCAGGAAGCTGCTCAGTCCAGCAACACTGCAGATGTGACCTCAGCCAGCAGGTATGCCCATGTGCAGAACCAGTTGATGTCCCAATCTGGCCTGAGAGCTTGGTACACAGTTCTGCCTATTTCACTCCCCAAACTAGAGTCTTACCAACCTTGGGGCCTGCTCTGAAGCTCCTGACCTACATTAGTGAAGGTAATCCATGTCTGCACCCACTGCTGAACCCAGCCTCCAAACCTGCCAAGCAGGAAAGCTCAGCAGAGCTTGTAGAGATCACTGTAGCCCACCCTACAGCCTCAACTACAGCAGCACTTGAATACTGAGCCTGACCAGCGACTCAGTGCCTGCGGAGCCAAGACAGTGGCCCCACATATTCAGAGAGCTTAGCACACATTTATGTTTGAATTGACCCCCAAAGAAATGAAGATTTATGAACTGTCATACAAAGAATTCAGAATATTCCTCTTAAAGAAATTTGCTTAACTTCAAGAACACACAAACAACAAAACTAGGAAAACAATGCATGGGAAAAACAGAGGTTCAGAGAAATAGAACCCATTCTGCTCCTAAAAAATGAAAATCCTGGAACAGAAAAATATAGTGATTGAACTGAAGATTCAATAAAGAGTTTCAACAGCAGTCTTGACCATATCATTCAACCAGCATGACCACTGAACCATTCAACCAGAAGACAGGACACCTGAAGTTATCTAGTTAGAGGAACAAAAGGCAAAAAGAATTTTTTTTTAATAAAAAGTAAAGAAAGCCTGCTGGACATAGGTGATGACATTAAAAGAAAAAAAAATTCATATTAGAAAAACCCAAAAAGAAGAAGAAGAGTAGAAAGGGACAGAAACTGTATGTAAAGCAATAATGGATAAAACATTGCAAACCCAGAGAAAGAAATGGATATCCAGATCCATGAAGCCCAAAGGATTCTAAATACTTTAAACCTGAATAGGGCTTCACTGAGACACATTCTTATTAGATTTTCATGTCAAGGAAAAAATAATTTTTTGAAAGCAGCAGGCGAAAAGGGACATGTTGCATACAAGGAAACATGATAAGACATTAGGCAGAATTCTCAACAAAAACTCTGCATGCCGAGAGAGAATGGGATGATATATTCAAAACACTGAAAGTCGGGGGGAGGGGAGAGGAATCTGTCAACCAAGTATTCTATACCCAGCAAAGCTGTACTTCTGAAAAGAAGGAGGGATAATGACTTTCCTGAACAAACAAAAGCTGAGGAAGTTCATTACCACTGCTGTTGCTGCTGCTGCTAAGTCGCTTAGACCTCACTTAATATAAATTCTAAAGGGGTTTCTTTCAGTGGAAGAAAAAAGGATGCTAATTAACATCATAAAAACATGGCTACATCAAACTCAATGATGGTGATAAATATATAATCAAAGTTAGATTCTGTAAATTAATTAAATTACAGCTGTGTAATTAAATTACAGCTCTAGATAAAAAGTTAGAAAATAAGTTAAAAAGCATTAATATAATAATTTGATACTGGATACATAATATAAAAATACGTAAACTGTAATATCAACAACTTAATATGTGAGGGGAGGAGAAGTAAAAATGTAATGTTTAGGAATGCTATCAAGTTGTTATCAGGTTTTAAAAAGGTGTTAAAAATAGAATGCTCTAATTTTAAGCTATTTTATATAAGCCTCATGACAAAAACAAGAGAAACCCAGGAGTAGCTATGCACAAGAACAAGATAAAGATGTCAAATTATATTTATACCATAAGACATTAAATCATACCAAAAAAGATATAAGGATCAGAAAAAAAGAAACAGTGGGTCTAGAAAACAGCCAGAAAACAATGAACAAAAGGAATAAGTCCTTACTGATAATAATTACTTGAAACATAAATGAACTAGATTCTTCAACTGAAAGACACAGGATGGCTGAATGGATTTAAAAATAAAGATTTAACAATATGTTAAGAGACTCATTTTAGCTTTAACGACACACACAGACTGAGAGTGATAAGATTAAAAAAAAAAGATATTTCGAGCAAAAGTAACCAATAAAAATCATGTTCTGTGTGCTCAGCCACGTCTGACTCTTTGTGACAGCATGGATTCTGGCCCACCAGGCTTCTTTGTCCATGGAATTTTCCAGGCAAGAATACTGCCGTGGGTTGTTGTTTCCTACTCCAGGGGATCTTCCCGACCCAGAGACAGAACCCACATCTGTTGAGTCTACTGCATTTGTGAATAGATTCTTCATCACTGTGACACCTGGAAAGTAAAAAAAAAGCATGGGTAGCTATAATTATATAAGACAAAATAAAACAGGTTAAAAATGCTAGAAAGAAGGATCATTTTACAATGATAAAGAGGTAGATTGATCCAGAAGATAAATCAATTGTAAATATCTATGCATCTGACATCAGAGCACCAAAATATATAAGCAAAAACAGAACTAAAAGGTGAACTATACAGAAAAATAACAATAATTGGAGATTTTAAAACTCCATTCCAACAATAGGTATGTTATTGGACAATCAGTAAGTAAACAGTAGATTTGATCAAGCGGACCTAACAAGCATATACAGACTGTTCTACCCAACAGCAGTGGAATACAGTCTTCTAAAGCACAAGTGAATTTTCTATGATGGAGCATATGTTAGAAAACAAAACAAGTCTCAACAAATTCAAGTATTAAAATCCTATCAAGTATCTTCTCTGACCACATGATATGAAACTAGAAAGCTAGAAATAAATAACAAGAGGAAAATTGGAAATTCATTAGTACATAAAATTAATCACCACTTCTGAACAGTGAAGGGATCAAAGAAGAAATTAAAAGGGGAACAAAAAAGCATCTTGAGACAACTGAAACTGGAAACACACATACAAACTTACGGGATGCAGAAAAACCATTCCAAGAGACATAAAACACAACAAACAGTGTTATATATAAATTCATAAAATCGTTTTCTAAAATACTGGCATAAAGAGAGATGTAGCCCAGTAGAACAGAATTGAGAACCCAGAAAAGAAACTCCACATATATGTGTGGTCAACTAACATTGACCAGGGAGCCAAAAAAACGCAATGGATAAAAGACAGCCTCTTTAGTAAATGGTGCTGGGAAATGGATATTGACATGTAAGAATGAAACTAGACTCTTATCTTACACTACTCATAACAATCAACTTGAAATGGATTAATGATGTAATTGTAAGACCTGCAACCATAAAATTCCTAGAAGAAATATAGAAAAAAGGGTCCTTGGGGTGGATCTTGCAAATGAATTTTTGTACTGTATATAATAGCTAACGCATAAGCAACAAAGTAAAAAAAACAAGAGGGGCTACATCAAACTAAATGGCTTCTATTCAGCAAAATAAATGATCAACAAAATAAAAAGACAACCTATAGCATGGGAAAGAATATTTGCAAATCATGTATTTGACAAGGGGTTAATATCCAAAATATATCAAGTCACACAACTCAATAGCAAAACTAAATAATCTGATTAAAAATGGGCAACCAACTTAAATATTTTTCCAAAGAAGATATTCAAAAGGCCAACAGGTACCTGAAAAAGTACTCAACATTAGGGAAATTTAAGTCAAAACTACAATGAGGCATCACCTCATACCTGTTAGAATGGCTACCATCCAAAAAAATAGGAGATAACATGGTGACAAGGATATGAAGAGAGGAAAACCCTTGTGTACTATTGATGGGAACGTAAATTGGTACACTGACCGTGAAAACCAACACAGAGGTTTCTCTGAAAATTAAAACGTAAACCGACATATCATTTAGCAATTTCACTGCTGGGTACATATCCATAGGAAATAGAATCACTATGTTGAAGAGTAATCTGCATCCCCTTGTCCACTGTGGCATAGTTTATAATAGCCAAGACATGGAAACAACCCAAGTGTTCACTGATACACAAATGGATGCAGAAAATGTGTGCACATCCATATACTATACACATGTTATACGTATATATGTATGTTTATATATATATGTATATGTATACACACAATGAAATACTATTTGGCCTTAACAAATAAGGAAATTCTGTGGTTTGCAACAACATGGATATACATTAAGGGCACCATGCTAAGTGAATTCAGTCAGAGAGAGAAAGAAAAATACTGATCTTACTTATATGTGGAATTTAAAAACAAAAAAAACTCAGCACCAAACTCATTAAAACAAGAGATCAGAACAGTTGTTATTAGAGACAGGGGGTAGGGGTGGGGAAGATGGATGAAGTTGTTCAAAAGGTACAAACTTCCAGGTATAAAAATAACAAGTATTGGGGATATGGTGTGCTATTTTATGACTTCAGTTTATACTGCTGGTGGTATATTTGAAGGTTGCTAACATGGTAGATCCTTAAAGTTCTTATCCTAGGGGGAAATAGCTTTTTCCCTTCGGTCATGCTGGTGCAGCTTGTGGGGTCTTCACTTCTGGAGCAGGGCTTGAGCCTGGTTCCTCAGTGGTGGAAGCACTGAGTCCTAGCCACTGTACTGCCAGGGAATTCCCCAGATTGCTTCTTTTATATGTATGACACACATTAGCTAAATCTATTGTGTTAATCATTATGCAACGTATATGTCAGGCCATCATGCTATTCGTCTTAAACGTATACAATGCTCTACGTCAATTATATCTCAATAAAAATGAAAGAAAAAAAGACACACTGGTTTGTATAAGAACACCTAAGTTTCTAAACAATGAAGCCAGCTCCCATTATAAAAAACTTGTCAGTATGCACAATAAGGGGCTTCTAAAAATCAAACACATATGCTTATGAAAAAAGATTTGGAGTGTGAGTGTGTGTGTGAAGTATACCCTATACCTGTATGCTGTGTGTGTGCGTGAAGGTGATAAAGTAAGGGGAGCATCAGAAATACACTGACAACTACTGATTTGGGGTTGTGTTCATGGTATGCCATTTAGGTTCTGTCCTCATACTACCTGAAACTTTCCATTTCATTCATGTTCCCCTGTTCTGGATAGTGAAACCATTTAAGAACATTTTTCTTTAAATTTAACAACTGCACTGTATATCACTTATGCTCTCAACCACTGCTAATGTGTCTTATATAAAATAGTAAGCAGAGGAGGATAAATGAAAAACAACAAAAAAGCAATGTGTCTGGTTAGAATGGCCCTTGTTAAGAAGTCTGTATGTAACAAATGCTGGAGTGTGTGTGGAGAAAAGGGAACCTACCTACATTCTTGGTGGAAATGTAAATTGGTGCAGCCACTATGGAAAAGAATTTGGAAGCTCCTCAAAAAACTAAAAATAAGAGTTGTCATATGATCCAGAAGTCCCACTCCTGGACATATATCCAGGAAAAACTATAATTTGAAAAGATACATGCTACCAGCCTCTGGGGTGGGAGAAGGTCCCTGGCAGTCACAAAAGTTGAGACTTGAATAGGACTACTCGTACAATGAATAGTATGTTCATTGCAGCACTGCTCACAATTGCCAAGACATGGAAACAATCTAAATATCCACCATCAGATCAGATTAATAAAGCAGATGTGGTGTATGGATGTGTGTGTGTGTGTGTGTGTGTGTGTGTGTGTGAAAGTAAAAGTGTTAATCACTCAGTTGTGCCGACTCTTTGTGACCCCATGGACGAGGCTCCTCTGTCCATGGGATTCTCCAGGCAAGAGTACTGGAGTGGGTTGCCATTCCCTTCTCTAGGGGGTCTTCCGGACCCAGAGATCGAACCTGGGTCTCCCGCATTGCAGGCAGATTCTTTACCATATGAGCCAACAAGGAAGTCCTTACATATAAACATATACACACACATTCGGATACATACAGTGGAATGCTACTCAATCACAAAAAAATGAAATAACGTCATTTGCAGCAACATGGACAGAGCTAGAGTTTATCATACTAAGTGAAGCAAATCAGAAAGACAAATATTATATGATATCACTTACATGTGGAATTAAAACTTAAAATTCAGAAAACTAAGATCATGGCATCCAGTCCCATCACTTCATGGCAAATAGATGGAGAAACAATGGAAATAATGAGAGGCTTTATTTTGGGGGGCTCCAAAGTCACTGCAAATGGCGATTGCAGCCATGAAATTAAGACACTTGGCTCCTTGGAAGAACAGCTATGACCAACCTAGACAGCATATTAAAAAACAGAGACATTACTTTGCCAACAAAGGTCCATCTAGTCAAAGCTATGGTTTTTCCAGTAGTCATGTATGGATGTGAGAGTTGAACTATAAAGAAAGCTGAGCGCCAAAGAACTGATGCTTTTCAACTGTGGTGGTGAAGACTCTTGAGAGTCCCTTGGACTATGAGATTAAACCAGTCCATCCTCAAGGAAATCAGTCCTGAATATTCATTGGAAGGACTGATGCTGAAGCTGAAACTCCAATACTTTGGCCACCTGTTGAGAAGAGTTGACTCATTTGAAAAGGCCCTGATGCTGGGAAAGACTGGGGACAGGAGGAGAAGGGAATGACAGAGGATAAGATTGTTGGATGGCGTCACCAACTAGATGGACATGAGTTTGAGCAAGCTCTGGGAGTTGGTGATGGACAGGGAAGCCTGGTGTGCTGCAATTTATGGGGTTACAAAGAATCAGACATGACTGAATGACTGAACTGAACATGTGGAATGTAAGATATAGCACAAATGAACCCACCTACATGTCCAGTCAATCACCATGAGCATTCAATTGTTCTTCCTAAATATCGGCAGAGTCTGTGAACTACTCCCCTCCTCTGTCACTACCACATTCCAACCAGCCAATGTTGATTCGTTGATTCTCATCAGGATAACATCAACAGCCTCCTGACAGCCTCTCTCCGTGCACCCCTGCCCTGTTCAGATACATTCCCTACACTGCAGTCAGAGCTATTTTAAAGATGTGACTGTGTATAGACTGTTCCTTGTTTCAAAATCTTCAATGGCTTTTCATTCAAGAATAAGTTCTAAAGTCATTCAGTCAGTTCAGTTACATCTGACTCTTGGCGACCCCATGGACTACAGCATGCCAGGCTTCCCTGTCCATCACCAACTCCCAGAGCTTACTCAAACTCATATCCATCAAGTCGGTGATGCCATCCAACCATCTCATTCTCTGTCGTCCCCTTCTCCTCCAGCCTTCAATCTTTCCCAGCATCAGGGTCTTTTCCAATGAGTAAGTTCTTTGTATCAGGTGCCGAAGTATTGGAGTTTCAGCTTCAGCATCAGTCCCTCCAATGAATATTCAGGACTGATTTTCTTTAGGATGGACTGGTTGGATCTCCTTGCAGTCCAAAGGACTCTCAAGAGTCTTCTAAAGTCTAAAGTCGTTACTGTGCCTTAAAAGGCTATCTGTGATCTGGCCACCTCAGCATTTCTTGCCTTATCTACCCAGCCATCCTGAGACCCACAGTCAGTCCTGCTTTCTGACCTGATGCTTCTGTTAACAGGCACTAAGCACTTACCTTGGATGAAAGTAGCAGTGAGCTTTAGGTAACAGGGTGTGCATATGTTTTTTCTTCTCCTTTTCTGTTTTCTTAAATGTTCTTCATGGAATCAGAACCTCTGTTAACTACAATATTTTATTGTTGTTGTTTAGTCATTAAACCATGACTCATTAAGCCATGTCCAACTCTTTTGCAACCCCATGGATAGTAGCCTGCCAGGCTCCTCCGTTCATTGGATTTCTCAGGCAAGAATACTGGAGTGGGTAGCCATTTCCTTCTCCAGGGGATCTTCCCAACCCAGGGATCAAACCCACATCTCCTGCATTGGCAGGCAGATTCTTTACCCCTAAGCCACCCGGGAAGCCCAACTATAATATAATTGATACTAAATGAATGAATGAATGAAAGATATTTTTCATGTTCCCACTAGACTAGGAAGATTTGTAAAAGGCAAATTATTTCTAGGGTTGGCTAACCAGAAGAGGGATTTCAAGCAGAATGTCTGCCTGTGCACAGAAAGAAAAGCAGGGACTAAGTATCTGTGTCACCCATTTATAATTATGAAATAATTATAAAATAAGTTGAGAAAATATTACCATAAGGCTGGCAGGATTCAGAATGAATCTTCACAAAAGAGCATTAAGCAGTTGCTGTGACAAGATTGAACAAGTGAACGAATGCCCTCCTATTTTTCAAGGTTTGTGGGGGCAAATGCTCCCTTCCTGCTCCCCAAGGCTCATTGTAGCCCCCTGCCTCGCACTCCCTGGTAAGAGTGTTCTCAATATGAATTGCTGGTGGTGGACTCAGAGGGCTCCACTGAGGAAACAAAATTCTGGATATCTCACAGTTCTATTGCTGCCAACAGAAATTTTAATCTGTAAAGGAAATTTTATTTTTTCCTCTTTTCCTGATTCTTTTTATAATTCAGCAGAAAAAGCAGTTCTCAGATTCTATCCCATCTACAGCATTTGAATCTATTCACAATTATTTAAAAGTGCTGCAAGTGGTCATTGACTTTCGCACGCGTTCCTGCTTGGGAGTGATCTCTTTGGTGGCACCCGCCCCTTTCTCCCTTCCAACCCCAGTCACGGCTCTCCTGGTCCAGGGCTCCATCACAGAGGATGCTTTCCCAGACAGCTGATATCTAGAATGCAGCCTGGCAGCAAGTATCCAGGATGTCACTGGACTCCTCCACTGGTCTGACATAGCAGTGCATGCTTTAATGTCCAGCTGATTTCAAGGCGGTGGCCATGGTCTCAGCAAGTGAAAGGGATGCAGCTTCTGTAACCACATGCCGACTTCCCAGGTGCCGGCAGCAGATCTAGACAGCAGCCCTATTATTACTTCCGTGAGGACGTATTCCTGGATTCTCCCTGATCAGTTCAGATTGCCCTATTATAGGCTGTCATAACGACATGCTCTCATTATACATTTATTTCGTGATTTCTCTGTTTTTCTCTTGTTAGAATAAGTTCCACGAAGATGGGAGTTATCATCTTTTTTATTCGTTCACTCCTTCCCTTTATGTTTTCCTTCCTTCCTCCCCCTCCCTCCTTTTCTCTTTCTTCCTTCTATATAATATAGAACAACCTGACAAACTCTAACAGTAAGGCAGGATCAAAATGATCTGTGAATAACTACTCAACTGCCAGGGCAGAAAAGCAACACTGTTCCAAAGGAAAAAACATAATTCAATCTGTACAACCAAGTAATGATGCCCAACACACAATTTTAAAAATTATTAGATGCAGGAAAAAGCAGGACAGTGGTGAAAACAGTCAATAAAAGTAGACCTGAAATGTCCAGAAGCTGGAATTAGCTGGCCATCAGTTTAACCAAGGCAGGACTTCCCTGGTGGTCCAGTGGTTAGGAATCTGCCTGCCAATGCAGGGAACATGGGTTTGATCCCTGGTCCAGGAATATTCCATATGCTGCAGGGCAAATAAGCCTGTGCATCACAACTACTGAGGCCGCGAGCTGCAGCTACTGAAGTCTGTGCCCCTAGAGCCCGTGCTCTGCAACAGATAAGCCACCACACTGAGGAGCCTGTGCACTGCGACTGGAGAGAAGCCCTCACTCGCCCCAACCAGAGAAAGCCCTCACGTAGCAATGAAGACCCAGTGCGGAAGAAAACACAATTTTTAAAATTAAAAGCAAATAAAATAAACCAAGCATTCTGGGAAATAAAGACAGTATAGAAGATTGCAGCTTCCCTGTCCTCCCACAATGGTCAATGACTAGAGAGCTACCCGCAAATACACCTAAAGACATTTTGGCAACACCATCGAACAAAATAGATGAGAAGAACGGCAGAAGAGGAAGGCAGCTTTATTTTGCCTGCCTCGTCCCATGTCCCATGCTGTCTTTGTTCAGCTCTGAGAAGGAACTTCCCAGCTAGTAAAAGTTCCTCTCACCAGGAGAGGAAGAGAGGGGTGAGTGACTAGCTTCTTCAGCCTTTCTGAGCACTGTGTGAAGGTCCAGCTTAGTTTTTTCCATCCTAGATAAGCAAAGAGAGCTGGCTAGGGAAAAGAAAGAAGAGGCTGTTATTAGCAAACACACAGTGGAAATGATTTGGTCAAGAGAGATCTTTCTTTCAGACAAATTCAGCAGCTTCTACCACATACCAAGTTATGGACTGGCTATGCAGATCTTGCCAGCTGCCTTATAGGTATTTATGTTCACTAACACCAGTTGTGATTCAATCCTTCCCTGCTCCCTTCACACTCCTCATACCCTGCCAGGGCCTGCACCTACCCTGGCAGCCATCTAAGGTTTTTGTGGCAGTACAAATATAAAACAATAGCCACTTGGATCCCCTCTCCTCATCAGAACCCAGGATCTATGCTCACAGCCAGCCAGGCTTTAGGAGCTAGGTGAATACTGATTTTTGAAAAAGATCAACAAAATTGAAAAACTTTTAGCTAACTAACTCAGGAAAACAGAGAGAAGACTCAAAAATCAGAATTAGAAATGAGAAAGAAGACACTGAATTTGATACTGCAGAAATATAAAAGATCATGAGAGACTTGTGTGAACAGTTATATACCAATAAACTGGACAACATAGAAAAACAAATACATTCCTAGGAATATACAACCTACCAAGGGTGAATCACGAAGAAATAGGAAATCTCAACAGACAAATATCAAGGAAGAAGATAGTACTAGTAATCAAAAACCTCCCCAAGCAGAAAAGCCCAGGCAGATTGTTTTACTGGTAAATTCTACAATATTTACAGAAAAATTAATGCCATCTTTCACTAACTCTTATAAGAACTGAAGAAGAGAGAACACTGCCAAACTCATTTTATGAGGCTATCATCAACCTGATACCAAAGCCAGAGGATACAAGGAAACTACAGACAAGTATTCCTGATGAATATTGATGCAAAAAATTCTCAACAAAACATTAGCAAACTGAATGCAACAGCACAGTTAAAAACATTGTTCACTATGATCAAGTAGGATTTATCTAAATTTAGGATGCAAGGATGGTTCAATATGCAAAGCGGTAAATGTGAAACACCACATTAACAGAATGAAAGATGAAATCATGATCATCTGGATAGATGCAGAAAAAGCACTTGACAAAGTACTGTATCCTTTCATGATAAAAATGCTCAACAGATTGGGTATAGAGGACATACACCTCAAAAAGTAAAGGACATATATGATAAACCCATAGCCAGCATCATTCACAATAGTGAAAGTTTTGAAAGCTTTTTTCTAAATTCAGGAGCAAGACAAATGTGCCCACTTCCACCACTCCTGTTCAACACAGTGCTAGAAATCTTAGCCAGAGCAATTAGGCAAGCAAAAGAAATAAGAGGCATCAGAACAGGAAAGGAAGAGGTAGAAATGTCTTTGTTTGCAGATGACATGATTATATATGTATTAAGTCCTAAGTTATATATATATAATGTATATATATATATAAAATCTCCACCAAAATCATAACTAAATCAATAAATTCAGTAATATTGAAGGATATAAAATCAACATACAGAATACAGTTCAGTTCTGTATACTAAGACTAAAACACATAAAAAGAAAACAATCTTGTGTATAACAGCATTAAAAGTAATAAAATACTTAGCCTTTTTTTTAGCCAATCCGTTGATTTTTTAACGTATGAAGTGTAACATTTTCAAACATCAAGTCAAAAGTATATTATAAATCTATTTTTTGGCACTTTAACATATCTTTAATGCAAATGTCCATTTTAGTGTTCATTTGGTGCCCAAGCTCCAATGAATCATTGGAGTGGAATTTTGTTGCATACCAGGACCCTGAGCTATGGGTGGGGGCAGAAATTAGCAGAAGACTCATGACTTAATTCTGGTACTTCTTGGCTGCATGGCCCTAAACCATTTTCTGGATTCCTTGTGCTTCATTTTCATCCTGTGTAAAATGAGTCTTAATGGTACCTGTTCCTCAAGTGCTTAACTCAGTAAGGTATAGGCCACAATGCTTACTCTCCTGGTTTGGGTTCATATAAGCATGGTCTGTACTAATCCAGTATATGACCTCCTGGGCATGTTGCGTGTTGCTGAATAACTGCTAACATCTGTGTCTAAACATTGGTATACACTCAGGCCAAGAGTTTCAAGAGATGGTTTGCTTTTATTTCCACTACTCTGGGAGGTGGGTCATAGAGGATCATGCTGTGATTTATGTCAGAGAGTGTTTTGCCTATGTTTTCCTCTAGGAGTTTTATAATTTCTGGTCTTACATTTAGATCTTTAATCCATTTTGAGTTTATTTTTGTGTTTGGTGTTAGAAAGTGTTCTAGTTTCATCCTTTTACAAGTGGTTGACCAGTTTTCCCAGCACCGCTTGTTAAAGAAATTGTCTTTTCTCCATTAGCTTCCAATTAAAATAAATTAATTTACAAAAAAAAAGAGGTGGTTTGATTCTGAATTTTGCAACTCATGATATGTTCCTTGAATCTCCAAATTTTTCTTTTCTTTCTCCCTAATGTCCTACTGTGGGTTATCTTAGAAAAGTCTGTTGAGGAACTCCAAGCTTGGTGAACTCCAGTTCTCATACACAAGATCTATCCTCCGAGAGCTTAGTAACAACATGGTAACAGGAACAGAGCTGGTGCGTGTGTGGCCAGCCTATGGCCCAGCCTGTCATGTTTGGAGGAAGAACCACAGCATGCATGCTGGCAAAGGGCCTGACGGTGAAACGGACTTAGTCCCCAGTTCGTGAGAAACTCCATGCGCTGCACTGGGCTTTCTTAGCCCTCAAAATCCCAGCTTTGCCTCCAGAGCTGCTTAGTCTCCAGAACCATTGTCCCCAGTCAGGTGGGAGGACTTCAGGCTTGAGAGGGTGGGCAAGAAGAGATCTAGAAAAGCCAGGCATCCCAGACACATGCTGCAGGAGGGAAACGAGATGAGGACCAGGCTTCTTGCTTGCTATTATTTTAGGCCAAGTGACAATCAACACACAGTCACAAGAGAAGCTGACCATGAATTAGCAAACTCAGTTATGTTCCCAAAACATGAGGCTACAGAAATCTGATCTGTTTTCCCAGAGGGCCTTACCAGGTGCTAGCAGCTAGGTTTAAAAATGTCAAGTGATGTCACAGATCCTTCACCCACTCCCCTTTTCAGTTACTTCCCAAATCTCCCCATCTCCTTTTTTTTTTTTCCCTTGGACCACTCCCTGTGCCTGTCACAACAGTATCACGTGGAACTGAAAATAGTGCTGTGCCCTCTTGATTTGCTGCTGGAAGGAACTTGTTTGTTCCAGAGGCAAAGGGGCTGAGAGAAAGCAGCTGGTGTCTGGTCAGCTTTGCTTGTGTTCTGCTGTGATGGTGAGGAACTGTTTTCCTTTGGCCGTCCTTCCTCATGGTTGGGGCTGGGGGCGCTCTGTTCTGAGCACATTGCTTCTTTATTACTTTTCTTTGGGTCTCTCTTTGCTGGTTTATTTTCTATCACATGCCACTGTAAGATTCATTTAGGGTGAAAGTAATGAAGGCTGTTTTTTTTTTTTTTTTTTTAATCAGCATCCTTGATAAATGTTTTTAAGTCTCTGAATGTAGAATACAGGGCTAGACCCAGATGTATAAAGTATATCTTTCCTTCTCCAGAGGATTACAATCTACCTAAACAAGTAATCAAATTTAATTCAGTTCATACAGAGTGGACAGGGCAAAGAGTAGGGGCGGGGTAATCACACATCTTGGTCATTGCCAGGTGCTGGGTCCCTAGGATGCATCTTACATGAGTGGTCCATCCTAACACCCCTTGAGAAGAGGGTGGTCCCCATTTTTCCCACAAAGAAAATGAAGTCAGGGAGGAGAGATGGCTCTTCACAGGGTGTGATGTGGCAGGACTCATCTGCCACTCTGTGAGGGGGAAAGTAAGAGGGTTAAACAATAGGAATTCAAGGCAGAATTATTAATATTAGAGAGCCAAGGTCCAGCAGTGATTCTCAAAGCGTGGTCCCTAGACCAGATGCATTAGCACCCGCTGGGAACTTGTCAGGTAGGCACATTCTGAGGCCCCACCCACACCTACCGAGCCAGAACCTCTGGGGGTTGGCGCCTGACAATCTGTGTTTTAACCTGGTCATTTTAACCAAGTTATTCGGGACAGGAAAATGTTGACAAGCACTGACCAGGGAAAAGAAGTCCAGCTGGGCGAGGAAGCAGGCACCCAGGAGACAAGATGATGGCGCAGGACTGAGTAGCAAACTTTGAGAAGGCGGCATGCAAACCTCACCGGGGAGGATGGGCCTGATTAGCACACTCTCAGCAAGGCCTGGTATCCTGCCAAGGATGGAACCTGAGGCCTCAGCTGGTTCTCTTAGACCCAGGGCCTTTGAATCATCTCATTACAATGAATTCAGCAGGCAACAAAGGTTGTGACTACCTTAAAATGCTCTGTTTGGGTGCTTATTAAGCATCTAACCATGATGAAACGCATTCAGGTCTTGGGTGGAAGACCATTTGTCCTTCAATTTTATTTCTACATTAGTTATTGTGAAGTAGAGTTTAAGTGTGCACCATGTCCTCTGATTCCAGCTAAAAAGATAAGCACATTTGTATCTGTGTGGACAAGCCTGTAGATTTCTACCCATTGTCATAACCCGGATAAAAGCAACACCTTTAAATAACAGTTCCCCTACATGATGAGATTAAAACTTGTCCTTATTGCTGTTAACAAGAATACTCATGGGTTGGTTATGCAGATGAACAGAAAGTATTTCTATTGTTGCTTGGAGTTGTGACATCATCTGTTGCCTAGTAGCTTTACTTGGGGCTATCTGTCAGAAAATTGATAAAAAGTCAGAAACACAAAGGATTCAGAAGAAATGTTCCCTGAACTCTATTATGAGAATTTCTTTTCATGTGTTTATCCTCACATTTTCTCCTTGGAAAACATTAGTTTTGGGTAGAAAAACATACCAAGTTCAGTTGTGGGGTTTTTGTTTCTGAGCTACACATTATATAACTTAGAATTAATCACTCTTTGGTTCTAATAAAATGTACCAGTTGACCTTTAAACTTTTTTGGCATCTTGAAATTGAAAATGAACGGTTTCTATCTAGATCGCAAGGAAAAATCAGAAAAACTCAATCCTGACATCATTACAGCTTGGCATTTTGCATATATATGTTCAAAGGATGTGTGTCCATGATGTACCAGAAAACATCACGCTGGCGCTTGTTTCTTCACCGTTTACTGTACATCCAGTGTCCAGGATAGTGTGCATTCCAGTGTACAGCTGAATGTACAGTCTAGTGTACATTCCGTGTATAGTATACACCCCAGTGTATGGCGTACAGTCCAGTGCACACTCACTGTCCAGTACAGTGTACATCCCAGTGTACAGTCTAGTGTACAGGTGTACATCTATGTGCTATGTACAGTCCAATGTACATCCCACTGTATAGTGTGCATTCCAGCGTACAGCTGGAGCACAGCTGGCATATATATGGAGCACATCTGGACACATCTGGTGTACAATCCAAAGGCACATCTCGGTGTACACAGTGCAGTGTAAGGTCAGGGTATGTCCAGTGTATATTCCAATGGAACAGTCTGATGTACAGCCCAGTATACACCAGTGTATGTCTAGTGTAGATCCATGGACAGTCCAGTGTACAGTCTGCGCCTGTCTCTTCCACATTTATAAAATCTTATGAATAGCTCTTACAGTCATTCTTACAAGAAATGGCAAAGAACAAATAATGAATAGGTTCAAAGAAGAAAGGAAAAAAGGAACAAAATTTAGGCAAATTGAAAACTGGATTGCTTGACATTGAATTCAAGTCAGTGGTGTGCCAGAGCTCTCTCGTTGTCCTACACAAGCAGTATTCAAAACATCAGGAATTTTGCCAGCTGATTATTAGGTCCTTTGTAGCTTGAAACTGCTGGGAACAGTTACACCTGGGAAATCAGCAAGCTCTACAAGTCAGGGATTTTCTCAGTGAGTCCAGGTTCTAGTGGACAATTGACATTCATGATTGTGGTACAGTTAGTCCAAGTTCTTGTCCATCCAACATATGATGCTACTAAAACTCCCAGATGCCAGTGACAGGCAGTTCATGTCCTAAGTATCTCCCTGGTATGTCCCTTTTCGCTCATCCTGCCATCTCTTCCTAGTTCTGTCTTTATTGTCTCTGCCTTAGATTACTGCTATTGCTTCCCAGCAGACTCCACCCCTGGAACAAGATCATGGTTAAAGCTATACCACTAGAGGGACTTCTCTCGTGGTCTAGTAGTTAAGACTCCATGCACCCAATGCAGAGGGCACAGGTTCAAATCCTGGTTGGGGAACTAAGATCCTACACATTGCAATGTATGTGTGTTAGTCAGTCATGTCCAACTCTGCAATTCCCATGAACTGTAGCCCGCCAGGCTACATGAAATTCTCCAGGCAAGAATACTGGACTGGGTCACAGCTAAGCCAAAAAAAAAAACAAAAACCTACCACTATAATAAAGTTTAGTATGAACCCTGCTAGTCTGGAATCTAAGAAAATAAGATCATTATCTTTGACTACTGGGAAAAATAGTGTGTAACACATTCCTATATAAACAGGGCATTTTTGATAGACTATAAAGTAGGTGCTTTTATTTTTCCTCGTTTGATATAGGTTTCTACACATTGAATCTATGACCATAGGTTTTATTTTCAAAATAGTTGGCCATGGCTAGGTTACAGCTTGTAACTGTGACAGTGACAGTAATATGAACACAGTGGTGTTGACCCCATGACTTTTAACCTCAGGGTTGTCCTGTTCTAGCCAGCTGATCAAAAGCAATTTGTCAATGAAAACATCCACCAGAGGGAATGTTCCTATGGGGCATGATTAGACCTATCTCTGTCTTCACTCCACCCTGAGCTTAGTCTGGGGGAAGAAGTCTTCCAAGCTGCCTCAGCACTGGTTTTCTGTCACCCAGGCTGGTGTAAGTGTATCTATAATTAACACTGGTAGACATGCAGAAATGCAAGAATGCCATGTTTTCTTCTAAGCCATGCAGGTTCATTAAGAAAGTAAAACATTGATGCATCTCCTGCACGGTTTCCTCCTCTGGGTTGTGGAAGCTCTCTGGCTGTTGGCACAGCACTCTGGGCCAGGAAAGTTCAGGAGAGTTACTTCAATAACATGACAGCTTCGTCTAAAATGTTTAAAATGGAATTCAATGTTGGCTTCCCTCAGAGGCATTCATTGAAAGTCTGCATGATCTGTTCTTGTAGTCACTTAACAGTGTCTCTTATGTTTGCTGGCCAGTGACAGCATTCCTCAAGATCAGTAGGATGAACTGGGCTTACTGGGATGTGTGTATGCTCCTGTGGCTCATTCTGCATCTTGTTCCAAGCAAGAACAGCAGCTGCCACCAGGCCATTAGGGATTGCCACCATTGGCACAAGTGGAGGTGTCTTAGAAGTCAACTTAACCAAGGAGAGGAAAGATCTGCACACTAAATGCTATAAGACTTTGCTGAAGACAAACAAATGTAAAGATACCCCAAGTTCATGGATTGGAAGAATACTGTTTAAAATGTCCATATTATCCAAAGTCATTTATAGATGTAGTGTAATCTCTATCAAAATTCCCATGGCATTTTCCACAGAAATAGAAAAAAGTCCATGCCCAAATTCTCATGGATCCACAAAGGGCATCAAATAGCCAAAGCAATCTTGAGAAAGAACAAAGCTAGAAGCATCACATATTTTTATTTTAAACTAAACTATAAAACTATAGCATTCAAAACTGTATGGCACTGGCATAAAAACAGACATATGGAACAGAATTGGGAGCCTAGAAATAAACCCCTATATATATGGGCAACTAATATTTGACAAGTGTACCAAGAATACCCAATGGGGAAAATATAATCTCTGCAATAAATGATGATTGGAAAAGTGTATAACATACAGAATAATGAACCTGGATCTCTATATTTCACAGTGACAAAATTGAGCTCGAATTAAAGGCTTAAATTTAAGACTTGAATCCACAAAATGATTATAAGTAAAATAGGGAAAAATCTCCTTGACATTAATCTCAGCAGTGATTTTCTGGATATGATAGCAGAAGCACATGCAACAAAAGCAAAAATAACTAAGTGGGACTACAACGAACAAATGAGCAGACTTCAGGAGACAGTGGAGGACAGAGGGGCCTGGAGGGGCACAGTCCACGGGGTTGCAAAGAGGTGGACATGACTTAGCAACAGAACAACATCAAACTGAAAAGGTTTTGCATAGAAAAGGAAAAATAAACAAAACCTAAAGGCCATCTAAGGCATGAGGGAAAATATTTGCAAATCATACATCTGATAAGGGCTTAATATCTAAATTATCTCAATACAATCTGATAGCTAAAAATCTAATAGATTAAAAAATGGACAGAGGGATTTAGTAGACAGTCTTCCAAAGAAGACATACATATAGCCACTGGTACATGGAATGCTGGTCAACATCATAGATCATCAGGGCAATGCAAGTCCAAACCACAGAGAGATATTACCTTACAGTAGTTAGAATGCCTGTCATCAAAAGACAAGAGGTAAGTGTTGGTGAGAGTGTGGGAAAAGGGGAACTCTAGTGCGATGTAATGTAGGAATGATGTAATGTACTCTAGGAATGTAAATTGGTACAGCCACTGGAAAACAGTATGGGAGTTCCTCTAAAAATAGAAACATAACTATCATATCATCCAGCAATCCTACTTCTAGGTATATTTCCAAAGAAATTAAATCAGGCTCTTGTAGAGATATCTGCACTTCCATGTTCATTGCAGCATTATTCACAATAGCCAAGACATGGAAACCACCTGTGTCCATCAACTGATGAATGGATAGGAAAAAATGTGTTTATTTAAACATAGAGAAAAAGGAATATTATTCAGCTCTAAGAAAGAAGTCTCGGTGTTTGCCAGCAACTTGGATAACATTGAGAGCTTTATGCTAAGTGGATAATTCAGAGAGAGAAAGATACAATACTGAATGATATCACTTATATATGGTAGCTAAAAAAGACAAACTCAGAAAGAAACAGAGAAACAGAGAGTAAAATGGTGGTGACCGGCATTTGGGGGTTAGGTGTAATGAGCAGATCCTGGTCAAAGGCTACAAACTTCCAGTTATAAGATGAACAAGTTTGGGGCTCTAATGTAGGAGCATGGTGCTTATGCTCTACATTATATACTTGAATATTAGAAGATAGTAGCTCTTAGATTTTCTCAGGACAAAAACAATATGGTAACTATGTGACAGATAGATGGCAGCTAATGGTGATAATCATTTTACAATTAACAAATGTATCTATCAAATGAAGATATTGTTCACCTTAAACTGGCACCATGTTACCTTGTTAATTACATCTCTGTGAAGCTAGGGGGAAATGCCTTTGCACTTTGTTAAAAAATAACCAATAAAAAATGTTAGAGATAAAGATAATAAGTAGATAATTTCAGGAGATATAAAAACTTAGAAAAGGCTCAAATAGAGATCTTACATGGACAGCACATCAGCTAAAATTAAATAAAAAGAATTACTGATTAACAGAAGATTGGATCCAAGAAAAATAATTCATAAATGTATAGACACATTAACAGTAATCATTTTAGACTAAGAACAGAGGAAAGAAAAACTGGGACAAAAACCCCATAGCTGTGTCCAAGAGGATAGGAAAGTGAGAATTAGGGGGACAAAAAGTGTATACTGGAAAAAATGCTGGCCAAAGTTTTCAAAGTTTGAGCAAAATCATCAACCCACAAATTCAATAATCCCAGAAAACCTCAGGCAGAACAAATACAAAGGGAATCACACTTGAGCACATTACAGTTAAACTGCTGTCAAACAAGGTAAGAGATAAACCTTGCAAGCTTAGGGGAATGGAAGGTGCGGAAATGTCTATAGGAGAACTCGGAGAGGAACGACAGCAGATTTATTATTTAAAAAGAAAGCCAGAAAAAGCGTGAAGACTGGAAGATAAAGGAATGACATCTTAAACGTGTCATGGGGTGATGTGTGGGGAGGGACTGTTATATAAATTGCTCCACCAAGTGCGAAAATATCCTTTTTAAAATGACAGAAAAAAATAAAGACTTTTTCCCCAGTAAATAAAAGCTGAGAAAATATATCCAGACTCATACTACAAGAAGTGCTATAGGAAGTTCTTCGAGTTGCATGTGAATAATACCAAATGATCAATTAAATCTGAAGAGCACTGCAAACAGTAAATATGAAAAGCTGTATTTTCTTCTCTCAAATTTTATACCATATAATGAACTGTTTAAAGTGAAAAATAATAACACAGTTGAGGCTGATAACAAAGTATTGGTAAAATATGTGATGATAGCACGAAGACAGGGTGGGAACATACTATTTTAGGCTTTTTCATTATATGTGAAGTGATATAAAGTTAATTCAAATTAGGTTTAGATAAGCTAAGGATGCATATTGTTATCAGAATAACAATTTTAAAAAGACTAACTAAAAATGAAAATGCCAATAAAGGAGGGAGGTTAAAAAAAATTCAGAAAGTTGATTATACCAAAACCAGACAGCAAAGGGAGGACAAAAGAACCAAGAAGGAGAGTACAAATAAGCAATAAACAGCCTGCTGGTATAATTAACACAAACCATATTGATATTTACATGAAACGGAAAGAAAATACACATTCCAATTTAAAGGAAGAAATGGTCACATCAGACAAAAAGAACCACCAAATGCATGTTTTTAGGAGATCTCCTCTGTCCGTGGAATTCTCCAGGCCATAATACTGGAGTGGGTTGCCATTCCCTTCTCCAGGGGATCTTCTTGACCCAGAGATCCAACCAGGGTCTCCTACATGGCAGGCAGATTCTTTACCATCTGAGCCACCAGGGAAGCCCTTTGAGGAGATACAGGGTAAGTATAACCACATGGATGAGTTGAAAGCAAAAAGAAAGAAAAATGGTGAACAGAACCTTAATGCCCTATGTGGCTGTGAAGAAGCTCATACTGCATATCAGGCAAACAAGACTTAAGACAAGGAGGACTGCCCTAACTAAAGAACAGCATTTAATACCAACTTGAGCATACTGATATTTTGTAGAACAAATACCAACAGCTGCAAAATGCATGTTCTTTGAAAGTACATGTAGCACGCTCACAAAGATAGACCATATGTTGGCCCTTAAAGTGAAGTGAAAGGAGCTCAGTTGTGTCTGACTCTTTGCAACCCCATGGACTATACAGTCCTTGGAATTCTCCAGGCCAGAATACTGGAGTGGGTAGTCTTTCCCTTCTCCAGGGGATCTTCCCAACCCAGGGATCCAACCCAGGTCTCCTGCATTTCAGGTGGATTCTTTCCCAGCTGAGCCACAAGGGAAGCCTGCTGGCCCTTAAAAGATGTCCCTAAAATCATCTACTGGTTGGAATTACACAGAGCATATTCTTGTACAAGAGTAGAATAACATTTGAAGTCAGTTAAGATTTCTGGAAGATATCTAGAAAGGTCTAACATACTTGCAAATTAGTAGAAATCACAAAGGGGGGTGGTTAAAAATATTTTGAAATAAAGGATAATGAAAGCACAATCGATCAACATTCGTGGGCAGGAACTAAAGAAAAATTTAGAAATGAATGTGTAAACTGTAAATGCTTATATCAGAAAAGGAGATAGGCTTAAAAGTCAGCGATTGAAGCTTCCACCGTATGAAGCAGATAAAAGTACAAATTAATCACAAAGGAAAACAAAGATCAGGAAATGATGAAGATGAGGTCAGAAATCATGACAGAAAACAAACCAACAGTGGTCAATGTTGAGTTGTCAAGTCCACAAGGCCAAAGTTTGTTCTCCAAAAGGATTCCTAGACCAATTAAGGACAAAAGGAGAAAATAGAAATGACAAATATTGTTATGATAGAGGAGAAATAACTACTGTATTATTGGTCCCCAGACTGCCCAGGTTTACTGGGATGTCTCAGCATATAGACATATTCATGGCGAAGTATTTTGTTTGTTTTACAGAAAAAGGATATAAAACAAAATTAACAAAGGGAAGCATTTCATGGAGTGATGTTCAGAGGAAACCAGTGTGCCAGCAAAAATGGCACTGATGGCATTCCTATCTGTAGGGCAGGAACAGAGACACAGATATGAGAATGGGTCTGCAGACACAGGTGAAGGAGCGGGGGTACACACGGAGCGAGCAGCACTGACATGTATACACTTTCACGCGTGAAACAGGCAGCTAGTGGGAAGCTGCCCACGGCAAAGGGAGCGCAGCTCGGCGCTCTGTGATGACCCGGAGGGGTGGGATGGCGGAAGGAAGGCTCAGGAGGGAAGGCACAGATGTATACTTTGGGCTGACTCACATTGCTGTGTGGCAGAAAGCAGCACGACACTGTAAAACAATTATCCTCCAATTAAAAATAAATTAAAAAATAAAACCATGCTTAGTTCCCCCACAATGACTTACAACAGCGTATGGAATGCATCTGATGAACTTAACAGAGATGCAGTGTCCAGGGATTTGGGGGGCTGGTCACGTATGCAGCCTCTGTCTGGCATGTAACAAAATTCCAGGGGGATTTCCCTGGTCGTCCAATGGCTAATGTTTTGTGCTCCCAATGCAGGGGACCTGGGTTCAACCTCTGGTCAGGGAACTTGATCCCACATGCTGTAACTAGACCTGGTACAGCCAAATAAGTATTTCAAAAAATTCCAGAAGGAAAGTACATATTTAGCACGCACCATATTGTCTATACAGTTTAGGACGACGAGGACCCTCTTGAAATCCAAGTTTCTAGATGCAGGCAGGGGCCAACCTTGCAAGCAGCTCTTTCAAATGACAGCAGTCAGACCTACTGTGTTACCGCTTTTTCTGCACGATTAGATACCCTCCAAATACGACAGAACTGACCGTTTTACACTAATATCAGGATGACAGAGGAGAATAACAACAAACCCCACAAATATTACAGAACTAACAACTTTGTGTCATTTTATTATTTGTCAACTGAAACAAACGGTCAAGTTTCTTGGCAGTGACAACATACCAAAACAAACACAGGAAAGATTTTGAATGGGAATACAGCTTTCAAGCACTTTCACAGCATCATCTTTCAGGATTTGAAACAGCCCAACTAAAATTCCATCACCTCCACTGGCTTTGTTAGTACTGATGCTTTCTAAGGCCCACTTGACTTCACATTCCAGGATGTCTGGCTCTAGGTGAGTGATCACATCATCGTGATTATCTGGGTCGTGAAGATCTTTTTTGTACAGTTCTTCTGTGTATTCTTGCCACCTCTTCTTAATATCTTCTGCTTCTGTTAGGTCCATACCATTTCTGTCCTTTATTGTGCCCATCTTTGCATGAAATGTTCCCTTGGTATATCTAATTTTCTTGAAGAGATCTCTAGTCTTTCCCAATCTAATGTTTTCCTCTACTTCTTTGCATTGATTGCTGAGGAAGGCTTTCTTATCTCTCCTTGCTATTCTTTGGAACTCTGCATTCAGATGCTTATATCTTTCCTTTTCTCCTTTGCCATTTGCTTCTCTTCTTTTCACAGCTATTTGTAAGGCCTCCTCAGACAGCCATTTTGCTTTTTTGCATTTCTTTTCCATGGGTATGGTCTTGATCCCTGTCTCCCATACAATGTCACGAACCTCCGTCCATAGTTCATCAGGCACTCTATCAGATCTAGGCCCTTAAATCTATTTCTCACTTCCGCTGTATAATCATAAGGGATTTGATTTAGGTCATACCGGAATGGTCTAGTGGTTTTCCCTACTTTCTTCCATTTAAGTACAAATTTGGCAATAAGGAGTTCATGATCTGAGCCACAGTCAGCTCCCGGTCTTGTTTTTGCTGACTGTATAGAGCTTCTTCATCTTTGGATGCAAAGAATATAATCAGTCTGATTTCGGTGTTGACCATCTGGTGATGTCCATGTGTAGAGCCTTCTCTTGTGTTGTTGGAAGAGGGTGTTTGCTATGACCAGTGCATTCTCTTGGTAAAACTCTATTAGCCTTTGCCCTGCTTCATTCCATACTCCAAGGCCAAAGTTGAGCTATTTCAAATCCTGGAAGATGATGCTGTGAAAGTGCTGCCCTCAATATGCCAGCAAATTTGGAAAACTCAGCAGTGGCCACAGGACTGGAAAAGGTCAGTTTTCATTCCAATCCCAAAGAAAGGCAATGCCAAAGAATGCTCAAACTACTGCACAATTGCACTCATCTCACACACTAGCAAAGTAATGCTCAAAATTCTCCGAGCCAGGCTTCAGCAGTACGTGAACCATGAACATCCAGATGTTCAAGCTGGTTTTAGAAAAGGCAGAGGAACCAGAGATCAAATTGCCAACATCTGCTGGATCATCAAAAAAGCAAGAGAGTTCCAGAAAAACATCTATTTCTGCTTTATTGCCTCTGCTAAAGCCTTTGACTGTGTGGATCACAATGAACTGTGGGAAATTCTGAAAGAGATGGGAATACCAGACCACCTGACCTGCCTCTTGAGAAACCTATATGCAGGTCAGGACGCAACAGTTAGAACTGGACATGGAACAACAGACTGGTTCCAAATAGGAAAAGGAGTACGTCAAGGCTGTATATTGTCACCTTGCTTATTTAACTTATATGCAGAGTACATCATGAGAAACACTAGGCTAGAAGAAACACAAGCTGCAATCAAGATTGCCGGGAGAAATATCAATAACCTCAGATATGCAGATGACACCACCCTTATGGCAGAAAGTGAAGAGGAACTCAAAAGCCTCTTGATGAAAGTGAAAGAGGAGAGTGAAAAAGTTGGCTTAAAGCTCAACGTTCAGAAAACGAAGATCATGGCCTCTGGTCCCATCACTTCATGGCAAATAGTTGGGGAAACAGTAGAAACAGTGACAGATTTTATTTTGGGGGGCTCAAAAATCACTGCAGATGGTGACTGCAGCCATGAAATTAAAAGATGCTTACTCCTTGGAAGAAAAGTTATGACCACCTAGACAGCATATTAAACAGCAAAGACATTACTTTGCCAACAAAGGTCCGTCTAGTCAAGGCTATGGTTTTTCCAGTGGTCACGTATGGATGTGAGAGTTGGACTGTGAAGAAAGCTGAGCACCGAAGAATTGATGCTTTTGAACTGTGGTGTTAGAGAAGACTCTTGAGAGTCCCTTAGACTGCAAGGAGTTTCAGCCAGTCCATCCTAAAGGAGATCAGTCCTGGGTGTTCACTGGAAGGAATGATGCTGAGGCTGAAACTCCAATACTTTGGCCACCTCATGTGAAGAGTTGACTCATTGGAAAAGACTCTGATGCTGGGAGGGATTGAGGGCAGGAGGAGAAGGGGACAACAGAGGATGATATGGCTGGATGACATCACCGACTCAATGAACATGAGTTTGGGTAAACTGCAGGAGTTGGTGATGGACAGGGAGGCCTGGTGTGCTGCGATTCATGGGGTCGCAAAGAGTCGGACACGACTGAGCCACTGAACTGATAGCTTTTAAAGAAATCAAATTAGGGGGGAAAGATTACAAGAAAACCCTAGATTCATATAGTTACTCTTGTAAATTCTGTAAAATGTTTTAGGAAGAAATAGCATGAATCTCACACAAACTCTTTCAGAAGACAGAGGCTCAGGGAGCATATCTGACTTGTTTCATAAGATCAGCATTACTCTGATACCAAAACCTGACAAACATATTATTCGTGAATATAATTATGGTCCACTGTCCCTCATGGTTATAAATGCATGGTTATAAATGCATACTTAAAAGTATGCTAGAAGATTAACCCAGAAATATATAAAAGGAGTAATGCATCAGTGGGATTTATTCCAGCAAGTCAAGATTGATTGATTTAGGCATGTTAAACCAATGTAACTTAACCCATTAGCAAGATAAAGAAGAAAAACTACATAACTGCCTTAATAGATGCAGAAAAAGCATTTGACAAAATTCAGTTCCCATGAATGATCACGGAAGAGGGGTAAAAAAAAAAAAAAGACCTCAGCAATCTAGGAATAGAAAGAAATTTTTTTCAAGCTAATAAGAGACATCCATGATAAACCTATGAACAACATTATAGTTTAGGGAGAAATACTGAATGTGTTCTACTTGAGACTGGAGACAAGACAGGGTTTCTGTTCACACCACTTCTGTTCAACATTGTGCTGCATATTTTAGCCAGTGCACTAAAGCAAGAAAAATAGGTGTACATTAGAAAGAAAAACCTTTATGCGCAGATGACGTGATTTATTTTACAAAGAAAATCCTAAGACATCTTAAAAAGAAAAAAAAAAAACCCTACTAAAATTAATGTCCACGTAGCAAGGTCACAGAATGCAAATCAACATAGAGGAATCAGTTCTATTTCTATTGATGGGATTGGCGTCCAGTTTCTAAAATGATTTTTAGTGACCCCTTGCTTCCCACTATTTACTCCCTGTCTAGTCGGCTCAGGCGGTAAAGAATCTGTCGGCAATGCAGGAGATCCAGGTTTGATCCCTGGGTTGGGAAGATCCCCTGGAGGAGGACTTGGCAACCCACTCCAGTATTCTTGCCTGGAGAATCCCCATGGACAGAGGAACCTGGCGGGCTGCAGTCCATGGGTTTGCAAAGAGTTGGACCTGACTGAGCGACTAAGCACAGCACACAGTCTCTGCAGACACTGAATCGGGGCTGCCTTAAGTGACTGATAGGATAAGGCAAAAATGACAATGTGTAGTTTCTGAGGCTGGTCGCAAAAGGCATTGCAGCTTTTGCCCTGGTCTTTTGGATCACTCTCTGTGGAGGAAGCCAGCTACCCTGATATGAAGACGGCCAAGCAACCCCACAGAGAGGCCCACACAAGGGGAGTGATCAGCATCAAACCACCAGGTGTGTGAGGAGCTTATGTGTGATGGGCTCACCTAGTTAGGGTCAAGCCTTCAGACGACTGCAGCCTGATTTTACTTTTTCCTGAAAACTTAGGAGAGACTCTTGAGTTGAAACTTCCCATCTAATCAGTTCTAAATCTCTGACTAACAGAAACTATGAGGGGAAATAAAGGATGACTGATTTTTTGAGCCCTGTTGGAAGGTGTATTGTATAGCAACTGATAATGAATATAGAGATTAGAACATGAAATATAAAGTAATACCATCTATAACATCAAGAAAGTATTTGAGGATATAACTTTATATGTCAGGTTTTATGCTATAAACTACAAAACACTGTTTGGGGTGGGGGGAAGACCTAAGTAAAAGACTCACCATGTTCATGGATTGAAGATTCAGCACTGTAAGATGTCTTCCCCTCCTCATTGTTCTATAAAATTAATGTCTTTCTTATTAAAATTCCAACAAGCCTATTTGTACTAATTGATTAGTGGATTCTAAAATTTTTATGTAAATACAAAGGAGCCAAAACTATCTTGGATAAAAAAGATAGAAGACTTACAGTATCTGAATTTTAAGACTTAAAAGAATTCAGTAATGAAGAGTGTTATTGTATGATGAGGACAGACAAATCAATCAAGTGTTACCAAATGGAGAATCTGTAAATAAATTCATACATATAGATGTCAAGGCAAGTCACTGGGAAAAGGAAGGTCTTCAAGAAATAGTATTGGAAGATGTTTCTAACAACTTTTTAAGATTTTTTTTTCTTTGAAGTGAACCATTTCCAAAGTCTTTACTGAACTTGTTACAACATTGCTTCTGTTGTTTATGTTCTGATTTGTCAGATGTGATTCATGTGGAACATTAACTCCCCAACCAGGGATCAGACCTGCACCCCTGCATTAGAAAGTGAAATGTTAACCAATGGGGTCCCAGGGAAGTCCCTCTAACAACTCTTAGCAAAAGAAACAGTGTTAGATCAGTTATTTACTAGATGCCTTCAGAGGACTGCAGCCCGATTTTACTTTTCCTGCAAACTTAGGAGAGACTCTTGAGTTGAAAAAAAAATGGGAAAATTCAATCCTTACTCATACCATTCACAAAAGTTAATATGAGATGGATAGTATACCCAGCATACCAGCTAAAACTAGGTAACTTCTAGAAGAAATATAAAATAATATCTTCATGCTTTAAAGGAGATGAAAATTTCTTAGCTGGGACTCAAATAGCACTCATCATAAAAGGGAAAAAAAATAGACTTTAGTAAAATTAAAATCATCTGCTCTTGAATAAAAGTAAAAAAGTATATATATCAGACTGGTAGACATATTTGCAATGGAAGCATTTTATCTAGGATATACAAGAATTCATGCAGTTCATTTTAAAACAATAGCCCATTAAGAAAATGGACAAATGATTTGTAAAATAATACACACATAGCCAATAAGTATATGAGACGATGTACCACACAATTAGTCATTAGAGAAGTACAAATCAAAACCACTGGGAGATATCACTTTGTAGACAGACATCAGAACAGCTAAAATTAAAAAGACTGACAGTACCAGGGGGTTGGTAAGGATGGGGGGCATCTTGCAATTTGATGGGAATACAAAATAGTTCAGCTGTGTTGAGAAATAATTTGGTAGATGCTTATAAAGATACAGCTACTCTGTGACTCAGAAGTCTCACTCTTCTTTAGCCAAGTGAAATGAACGCGTGATTATTTCCACAACAACTGTACAGGAATACTCATAGCTTTACTTGTTATTGCCCCAACTGGTATCAACCCCAGTGTCCACCGACAAGGAAATGGATTAACTGTGATACATTCTTTTAATAAAATACTCTTCGGCTATAAAACAGAACCCATTTTTATTGCACACTACAGCAGAGACAACTTAAAATCATTCTTCTGGGAGAAAGAAGACAGAAAATCATACTGTATGATTCCATTTAAATGAAGCTCTAGAACAAGCAGAAGGATGACAGAAATCAGTGTTTGCCCCTGCAAGGGAGGTGGGGTGAATACTGGCTCGAAGGGGCAGAGGGGAGCCACGCTGGGTGATGGGGAAATGTTCTGTATTTTAATTGGGACACTAGTTACAGGAGTGATCTGTTTGCAAAACTCAAATTAGCTGCACCCTTAAAAAACAAAACAAAACAACTTTTGTATGTAAATAGTTCAGTTAGAAAAAGTAAACACCAAAACACTTTTATCCTCGGGGTCAGGTTGGCTAAGTGAGAAGCTGGGACATTCCTGATTTGGGGTTTTTCAACCTGGAAGTCTCCATTCGGAATCATGACTGTTCTTTTCTGCCCACAGTCCCCAAAGACACCCTCCCCTTGGGAAGGGGTGACCTCTGGCTTGGCACGTCTCCTCAGCCCTCCCTCTGACCCGCAGGGCTCCCGGCCTGCCCACCCTTTTCTCCACTTCTGACTCCATCCCGGACTCACAGATATAAAGCCTCCCAGCTGGAACAATTTTCTTCCTTCTGCCCCTGAGCTCTTGCAAATTTCAGGTTGATTTGTCTCTAGGGAACAATCTCCACTTAAAGTCACAGCCACCAAGAGGCTTCTCTAATATCAAAAGCATTCGTGGAGCTGAAAGCCATGTTTTCCTTTCCAGGTTAACTTGCCTGCAGTCACCAAGCCTGCCTCGTCCTGTTGCACTTTTTTAGCGAGTGCAGGCAAATGGGGCCCACTTTCCCTAAAAACTTCTCTTCCTGACAGGTGATCCTGAACCTCATTTGTCATCCTGAGTTGTTGCTATCCAACACAGAGACAGAAAGGCAGGCTCTGGCTTCCTGAGTCCCCATCAGCCGTTCTGGGGCACAGGGACATCTCATGGGACCACCAACCCCTTTGGCAGACAGCATCCTCTCCCTTCCCAGCACACCCTGCGTGTGAGCCTTTCCCCCTTCACAAACCATCAGTCATGACATTTTCTCCCGGGCCAACACCTGCCTTATTAGGGATGTGCTCCACTCAGCGAGCAGAGCCCAGGCCTCCAGCCTGCCCCAGGGCTGGCTGAACCCAAGAGATGATAGAAAGTCAGTTCAGAACATCAAAACCGAATTGCAGAGATTTACAGACACATGTGTCCTTGAGGGAGGTGTTAGGATCCAGGGATATTTTCAGAGTCACCTGACTGGATGTGATTTGGGGGCTTCGTTAGTCCTTGTTCAATGGCATAATCCAAACTTCCTCCATCTTGGCACGTGTGGTTTGCATTTTGGGGAGCTCCCTCTGCACTCACACAGGGCTCAGGGAGTTTGGAACTCAGATAACAAAAGTTCTTAGAAGGTCCACCTGCATTCTTTGTGTCAGCTCACTGCAGATCAGCGAAGAAGGGCAGGGATTCCTGGCTGCCTGCATCTAAGGCAATAGATGGTAAGGACAGGAAATGCTGCCTGGAGTTTGCACACAGGGGGAGAACACTGAGCCTGGAGGGGCAGGGGGTTGAAAAACATCTTGCTGTAATGAGAGAAACAGTCATGCAGACTGTCTTCCCAGACATACTGCTACCAGGAAGCCTGGAGATGTTCTGGGAACCTGATTTCCTTGAGCTTTTCCCAGGCTGGAGGCTCCAGGGGGTCCAGACTGAGGCCATGGGAAGGCATTAAATTGTGTGACTCGGGCATAAAGAACACACATTTCTAGTTCAGACCCCACAGCTGGGCTCCAAATGCTGATCAGGAGTCCTTCCTTCCAGGGCTGTTGACCAGCACATGTCCAGATCTGTCTGCTACGTGCCCTCCTCATGTGACTTCAGTGGTCTTCCCTGCTCACAAAGGCCTGGCTCCTGGAGGCTGACTGTGACTGGAGAGGGGGACAGAAAGGCAGTTGAGACCAGCACAGGTTTAGAAAATGAAGCTGGAAGGTATAGTGGGCAGCCGCTGGGCAATACAAAGCAGAATCAAAAATAAAACCCAGGCTTAGGGGTGAGACAGTTGTGTACTTGAATCCCAGCTCTGCCATCGGCCAGCTGGTTGGTTTTGGGAAAAAAACACCGACGTCTCTAAGTCTATTGTTTCTTTCTCTGTGAACTGGGGAAAATATATGGTATCTGGTGGCTGTGTGAATCCAGGTAGGTAATAGATATAATCAAGTGCTCAGCGCTGGGCATAGCACATAGTAGCATGAGTAAGTGGTTGTCTTGGCTTACCAAGTTTAAGTTTGACTCATTACGCCAGAGTTTGAGACCAAATTTCTGTCGTTTCATAGCTATGCTGCCTTGGGCTACTAAGACAGAATCTTTTAAAAGACTTCATTGTCCTTACTTGGACAAAGAAAGTGATGTCCAACTCATCAAATTGTTGAGCACCTACGAGCAGCTCTTCCCAATCCCCTGCTGCGTGAAGTACTGCTCTCAGACTTTAAAGTGCTTTTGCTAAGGCATGGCTCATGATCAGCATGTCTGTGATGGGGTCTGAGAGTCTGAATTTGTAACTCACATCCAGGTTACGCTGATGCTGCTGGGCCATGGACCACACTTTGAATAGCAAGGATATAAAGTTAATCATTCCGAGAGAGAGAGAGGCTGTATGTGTGTGTGTGTGTGCCTTTACACATGTGCATGTGAGTGTATACGTGTGTGCCTTTACACACGTGCATGAGTGTATACGCGTGTGTGCCTTTACATATGTGCATGTGAGTGTATACATGTGTGTGCCTTTACACGTGTGCATGTGAGTGTATACATGTGTTTGCCTTTACACATGTGCATGAGTGTATACATGTGTTTGCCTTTACACACGTGCATGTGTGTATATGTGTGTGTGCGCCTTTACACACGTGCATGTGAGTGTATACGTGTGTGTGCCTTTACACACGTGCATGTGAGTGTATACGTGTGTGTGCCTTTACACATGTGCATGTGAGTGTATATGTGTGTGTGTGCCTTTGTCTCCTATGTACAGGGCAGGGACCAGGCTGGACTGTCTTCTCTCCATTCCTCACAGATGGGTCCACCACTGTCAAGGCAACTTTCACAGGCAGGAGGCTCCAGCTCAGGCTTTGAGACTTTGAATGAAGTCCCCCACAGTGACCTGGAGTGGAGAAGCCCAGCTCCATCTGTTGGGCAGCCCCATGATTCCATCTTGGATCTCCTCCATGTCCCTTCACCCTCAGAGTCCAGTGTCCCTAGGTTGCCTTGCCCATACACATAACTTTCTATTCACCACCCTTCAATGGACATGAGTTTGAGCAAACTCTGGAAGATAGTGAAGGACAGGGCAGCCTGACATGCTGCAGTTCATGGGGTCGCAAAGAGTTGGACATGACTTAGCTGCTGAACGACAACAATCCCACCCCATGTTGGCTTCTAGAACTCTCTCCTAGTCTTTGTGCCCAGGATCCAGTGTCCCTCCATCTGATGCTGCTATCTTCTGCTCATGGACCATAGGCTGCCCTCCTGGGTGGGGAACATACACTGAGTCCATACATCCGTGGACATAACTAACCCTAATCTATCTGCTGGCTCAGGACTGACCTTTCCTCTGTCAGAGACCTCAGAGCCAGAAAGCCAGTTTAGCCCTTGTTGCCTGTGGAAGCTGAGTCTGACCCTGCGATAGACCCCAGCACCCTCCCCTCTGACCGCTTTCAGGCCTGCAGGATTCCCCTCCAGAGTGACCCCCTGCCATGCCCCAGGATGTGAAGCAATAAACCATGGAGTCACCAGCTGCTGACAAAATGACTGAAGAGCTGGTTCCTTTCCAGGAAGAGAGGAAGAATGAAAAGAAAAGCTCCTTTGGACGCTTAGCGGTGTCTGAGGTAGTGAGGGGCGGGTGAGGCAGAGGGCATCCTGTAAGTCAGAGAGCTTCAAATCCCGCGCCTGTCTGCGGCTCCTTCCACACACACACACCCATCACATGTGCACACACGTATTCTCACACACCTGCAGCATCCGTCATACATACTCACACATACACCCTCGTACACACGCCCTCACACCTACCCTCACCCGCGGCTGTCAGCCTCGGGCGCAGTCTGTTCACAGACTGGCCTCTTCTCAGAGTCGCCAGACTCCTGTTGGTCTCTGCCTTCTGTCTCATTCTGCTCTCTCTGTCTCTTTCAGTCCTCCTTGCCTGTCTTTTCATGGCCTTTCCCTCTGTGCCCTTGACTCTGTGTCTCTGTCTCGCTCCTCTCTCCCTGTCCCCTCTTCCTGTTGCCACTCTTTCTCTCCTGCCATGCCTTTTTCTGAGCTCTGTCTGCTCTCTGGGACTCACTCTTTCTCGTCCTATCTCCCAGCATCTCTGAGCTTCTCCATCTGTCTCTCTCTCTTTCCCCAGTGTATGGGTATATTTTGTCTCCTCATATACCTCAACCAGGCTGGACAATGAGAGCAGGGAATGGCCAGCTGTCTTCCTCATCAGAGCCTGACAATCTGGACTTAAGCCCTTTGAGTCAACCCAGCAGGCCCCTCTGCTTCCTGGCAGGAGAAGAGCTGGGAGGTCCTGCCCGAGTTGTCCCATCCCCGCATCATCCAGTGGGCATGGGTCAGACACAGCCCGTCAGTGATGCAGACGGCTAAGCGGGATGGACACACACACGTATCAGCTTCCAGATCTCATTGTAAACACACCCTCCCGCCCTTTCTACTGTCAGTTCTGAGGAGGATCATTTCCTCTGCCTTTACTGTCTGCCCTGAGGGAATTCTCTGAAGGGTTGACTCCTTTCTGCTTTCTTCAACCCTTTTCAAATAATTTACAATGACTGTGAGTGATCTTTGTTAGAAGAGAAAAAAAGTCATGAAATAAATAATTAGTGTGTCAAACTTAGTCATCTTTGGACCCACTTTTCATGATTCTGTGATAGCTCCTGACTTTGCGAACTCAAAAACAAAAGAATGTTATGTGTCAATTATAGCTCAATAAGGGGCTTCCCTCGTGGCTCAGCTGGTAAAGAATCCACCTGCAATGTGGGAGACCTGGGTTCGATCCCTGGGTTGGGAAGATCCCCTGGAGAAGGGAAAGGCTACCCACTCCAGTATTCTGGCCTGGAGAATTCCATGGACTGTACAGTCCATGGGGTTGCAAAGAGTTAGACGTGACTGAGTGGCTTTCATACACACACGTAGCTCAATAAAAAAAGAGAGAATGTTAGCACGCATGGGTGAGTGTAGGCTTCTATGCTGTGGATAGTCATTCTACACATAAAGGGCCTCTGCTTCTCTTTTGAGCTAGGAAGGAGGAATTTCAGAGGTGATTGATATTTTTTAAGTATTTCACAACAAGAATGATAGATTAGGTGATTAGCACCTGCCCAAGCCATCATTTGGCTCCTCCCAGTTTCTCCAGAACTCACTTCATCTGCTTAAGTGGAGCTTTTAAGTGGTCCAAAGATGCCCAGTGAAACACCAAAACCCTTAAATTTTCCAGGTGACATCAAGAATATCAAAGATGCCCCATGTACAAGGAGACTCAAGTCATTTTACAAAAGGGTAACAATGCCTATAGCATTTGCTGACACTGTCTCTTATATCCTCCTTCATAGCATCACAAAAAACAAAATGCCCGTCTAATTCCATCCACGGACCTTGGCTGTCTATTACATTATCCCACAATTAGCACAACAACGGGTGATCTGGGCGGGTGGAGTGATATTGCTGAGAATGACCTATTATTATCTGCAGATTACATTTTCCATGGAAATTAAATGAATTCTGTCAGAGCTCTGGGGCCGGGGAGAGAGGAAAATGCCTCATTGTTCAGTTCCATGAGCCGGAGGGACTGCACGTGGCGATAAAGAGACCTGTGTTTGTGCAAACAAGGCGTGGGCTTCCAGTTTGAAAGATGCATTTGTTACACCAAAGCTTGAAATAGGAAATGTGTGTGGGCAGAAACAACAGAGATGAAAGGGGGAGAAAACTAATTATTACTACCGCTGCATATGCATAGTGGGGTATTTATATAACGTGTTAAACTTCTTCTGTTGGGAAAATGTTTGTCATATCAGTGAGAATGAAACTTTACCCTCAGAAGGGGTGTTCTAAGGCTTCATGCTTTTAGCTTAGTGTTGTTTTTTTTTTCTCCTTAAAAATTATCTTCTGCACTTTTCTCTTCTCTCCACTTGTCTTTCAGTGAACACTCTCCTTTTTCTCTGTAAGTGTGCCTTTTGTTTTTCTTTCTCAGGCATATGGCAGTTATTAGTATCAAGTAAAGAGCGACTTAGCAGCAGCAGCAAAGAGTGAAAGGAAAAATAGCCTTGGCCTGAAGCCACAGTGATCTGGGGAAACAATATTAAAGCTGAGAAATCTATAAAAGGCCAGAGACTCATAGAGACCTTAACTTGGACGGGAAAACATACCTTCAGCCAAGTGTTCTGAAATGTGGAGGAAGAAATGGGGTGACCTCCTTTTGGAAAAGGAGTTGAGTTCTGACTGATGAAGGTGTTTTCTCATCTGTAAAAGGAGAGGGACAGGTATGAATCAAGTCTCTCAAACTCTTCTACTTCTGATAGTCACACAAGGCTGATTAGTATCTTGACTCATCTGTCTAGCAAATATCAACTGACTTACCATTAGCAAGCATTGGTGAAGACTGAATCTGGGAACAATACATACAACTAATGAGCTAACTCCTAAACAAGCCCTTTTTACCAAGCACCCAATAAAACTTTACCCCTTCCCCCTTTTTTTTTTTGTGCATGTCTCCTTTTAATTTTCTTTGTATTTTTAGTTAATGTTTAGGGACTTCCTGGCGGGCCAGTGATTAAGACTTTGGCTTCCATTGCAGGGGGTGTGGGTTTGACCCCTAGCCTGGGAGCTAAGATCTCACATGCTACACAGCCAAAAAAAAAAAGAACACCAAAATGTAAAACAGAAGCAGTATTGTAACAAATACTAAAAATGGACCACACCAAAAACAAAATCTTTTTAAAAAGTAATGCTTAATTGAGGTGATGTTGATTTATAACCTTATGTTTTATGTTGATTTATAACATAAGTTCTATTATGTACAGCAACATATGTGTACATATGTTAACTTCTGTGTATACAACATGCTTACCACCAAAAATTTTGTTTCTAGCTGTCAGTACCACAGGGAAAAGAATGAAACTAGACCACTATCTCACGTCATACACAAAAATCATCTCAAAATGGATTAAAGCCTTGAATGTTAAGACTGAAACCATAAAACCAGAAGAAAACATAGGCTGCATGCTTTTTTGACATTGGTCTTAGCAACATCTTCCTGGATACATCTCCTCAGGGAAGGGTAACAAAAGCAAAAATAAACAAATGGGCTTTCATCAAGCTAAAAGCTTCTGCATAGCAAAGGAAACCATCAACAAAAGGAAACCTACTGAATTGGAGGAGATACTTGCAAATCATATATCCTATAAGGTGTTAATATCCAAAATATATAAAGAACTTGTACAGATCAACAATGATAAAAAAACCCCTTCCCCTTTTTGAGGCACCTTTTTCTTGAGTAGGAAGACTCTTGCCATCTCTCCGTGGCTATGCATCTTTGTGTCTTAAATAGGGACAGAAAGACCATGATTGTATACCCAATTCAACTCATCAGCACAAGGGTATAGCGGATCTGGAACAAGGTTGCAACTAAGCCATTTGAGTTGTTGGGGAGTGAGGATCCTCTATGTATGTTTTAATAATGACTAGTAAAAACCAGATTTTTGCGCTCATTCTCTTAGTCAAGAGGTGCTGCAGACACACCGAGGAATTTCTGTTTTGTTTTGTTTTCCTTTTTGGATTTTTTGGGAACATAATGTATCATCAACAATGTAACACATATGGATTGGGAAGAGAAGAACATCTTTCCCCATCCACAGTGGAAATGATGCTGGTATTGTGCATTCTGGCTATTAGGGGATGTGAATCTTTTCAGGGAATTGCTGAAATGCTGTATTAAATGCTCAAGGAAGAATAACACTATGGTATTTAAACTTATGTGAATCAGAATCACTTGTGGCATATTAAGATTCTGGGTGCATGTGTGCTAAGTCGCTTCTGTCATGTCTGACTCTTTGCAACTCTATGGACAGTAGCCTGCCAGACTCCTCTGTCCATAGGATTCTCCAGGCAAGAATACTGGAGTGGGTTGCCATGCCCTCCTTCCCAGCCCTGGGATGGAACCTGCATCTCCTGCATTGTAGGTGGATTCTTTACCCTTGAGCCAGGGAAGCCCAAGATTCTGAGTACCACCTTCTCATTCACCTGGTCTCATTCAGTTGGTCTGGGCTGGGGCCAGATAATCTGTGTATGTGATCTTAAAGGTGGTCTTACAGGTATTCCTTGTCCAGGCTGAGAGAAACAGCCCTGATACAGGAGTGAAGTACTTGAATTCTGCCCATATTAGCCGAGTAACTGTATACAAGGCCCTACAACATTTAGAGTATGTCTGCTGAGATCCCAAGGAAGAGGATGGCCATGAAGATTGAAAGTTAATCTCTATTAGGGCTTCCCTGATGGTCCAGTGGTTAAGAATCTGCCTTGCAACATAGGGAACACCAGTTAGACCCCTGGTCTGGGAAGATCCCACATGCCACAGAGCAACTAAGCCTATGAGCCGTAACTACTGAGCCCACAGTCCTCAAATACTGAGGCTCATGTGCCCTAGAACCTGTGCTCTGCAACAAGAGAAGTTACACAAGGAGAAACCCACGTGCCGTGACTAGCTAAGTCCCTGCTTGGCACAACTAGAGAAAAGCCCGCACACAGCAATGAAGACTCAGCACAGCCAAAAATCAATAAAAATAAATACATAAATTGGCATATAAAAATTAAACAAAAATAAAATTAATCTATATAAAGCAATTATGCCAGTCTCAGTTGACATTTTGTGCTTATTAATACCAATTCATTACCTTTATCCTGTGAGAAGGGTAAGAGGTTCTGGGGTGTAAATGGCACCCATTGACAGTTCCCAGGCATATCACAGAATGGTAGAAATGTATGGAAGGAGTCCAGAGTCGCAAATCGAATAAGGCCATGAGGCTAAGGCATGGAATTGGAAGCGAGGCATTTAGCTTAGAAAAGCTGAGGAAGAGGATCATGCTGATAGGAGATGGTGCAGAGAAATTCCAAAAGCAAAACACTGTAGAGGCCTTTATGACATCCCAGTGTGATCTGGAGCTGGCCTGTCAGGCTCATTTAAAAAGGTCAGAAGAGGGTAACCACAAGTTTTATGGTAACTGCAAAGACTCCAGGTGACTATACACAGACCATCATGCACTCCAGAAGGATCTTATCTGTGAATCAACACCAACACATGTTTTTTTTTTTTTTTTCTTTCTTTTCTGGTATGAATCATACTTGATTATTAGTTAACTTCCTAGAACAGTTCTAGAAAAGGTCTACATGGCTTAGGTTTGAGTCAACAGTTTGTTCCCAAATGAATCCTAATGAAAAAAAGTCACATTCAAGCTCTGTGAACAAAGTCACTGAGTTAACATTCACTTTTGTAGCTAGCACATTCTAAGATAAAAGTTTGCAGTTTTCTATATAAAGAAACTAATTAATACTGAATATGTAGAATGAATATAGTATATATATATATATATACACACAGAGACACATATATAGTTTTAAAACTATTTTATTGATCCAGCCCTGTCAAATCACTTTACAGATAATTTTCTCATTTTGCTATCAAGGTTGTTGATGTTATAAATGCATCTTTCCATTACCTTATTATTTCTAACATTTCAAAACATGCTTTTCATCTGTTTCCAGCTATTAGTTTAGGGATATACATACCATTTATAATGAGATAGTTTCCTATATTTTAGAGGAGAATGATGATTTACATGTAATACAAATTTCCATGGAAGAATAAAAGGGTTGTTTTTACTTCATTGAAAAATGAGTATTGAAACAGGAAAATAATCTGGAGTCTCACAGGTGTAAATATACATTTTCATAATACTAGCCCCACTGCCCAAGTGTGGACCAATCTTATTCATCTTTGAATTTTCAATTCATTGTTCCTTTTCTTAAACAATTAAAAATGCTTTATTTAGATATAATTTACTTATCATATAGTTCCATTTAAAATACACAACTCAAGAGTTTTTAGTATGAAATTGTATAACCATCACCACAGTCTGAATCACAAAACCCATTTATCACTCCAAAAAGGAAACCCCCTACCTCTTTAGCAGTCTTTATTATCTCCCAGTTTTAGGATAACCATTGACCTATTTGCTGTCTCTATGGATTCATCTATTCTGGACATTTCACATAAATGAAATCATGTAATACATGTCCCCCCCGCCCCCCAGCCTTGCATTTAGCATATGTTTTCAAGGTTTATCCAGATTATAGCCTGTATCAAAACTTCATCCCTTTTCATTGCTTTTTATCACAAGAGTATATCACCTTTTATTCATCCATTCATTTTCTGTTGAATACTTGTTTTTTTCCACTTTTTGGCTTTGTGAATAATGCTGTTATGAACATTCATGTACAGATTTTTGTCTGGATATATGTACTTATGTATCTACCTAATAGTGCATTCTGAAGGAGATCAACCCTGGGATTTCTTTGGAAGGAATGATGCTAAAGCTGAAGCTCCAGTACTTTGGCCACCTCACGCGAAGAGTTGACTCATTGGAAAAGACTCTGATGCTGGGAGGGATTGGGCAGGTGGAGAAGGGGACGACCAAGGATGAGATGGCTGGATGGCATCACCGACTCGATGGACATGAGTCTGAGTGAACACCGGGAGTTGGTGATGGACAGGGAGGCCTGGCTTGCTGCCATTCATGGGATCGCAAAGAGTCGGACACGACTGAGCGACTGAACTAATAGTGGAATTGTTGGGTCATACGACAATTCTATGTTTAACTGTTAAGGGAATGTCAGACTATTTTCTAAAGTGACTGCATCACTTCACATTCCCACTGGCACTGTATAAGAGTTCCCATTTCCTCATATCTTTGCCAACACTTGCTAGTTTCTGTTCTATTATAACCATCCTTCTGGGTAGGAAGTGGTATCTTATTGTGGTTTTGATTTGTATTCCCTAATTACTAATGACATGAACATTTTTCATGTGATTATTGACATTTGTGTATCTTCTTTGGAGAAATACACATTCAGACAATTTGGCCACTTTTTAACATTGGATTTTTTATTATTGAGTTATTAATTTCACTTTAGATATTTCATTCATAGTATACAGAAATACAATTAATTTTTAGCATATTGCTCTTGTATCCTGGAACTTTGTTAAATTAATTTGCTACTTCTAATGGGTTTTAATATTAAGTAAATTCCTCATTTCTATGTATAACATCCTGTTACCTTCAAATATACTTGGACTTTTCCTTTCTAATCTGAATGCTTTTGATTTCTTTGTCTTACCCTCATGCCCCACATAGAAACTCTGGTATGATGTTAAACAGAAATGATGAAAGCAGTCATCCTTGTCGTCTTTCTCATTTTAGGGAAAGTATCCTGTTTTTCTCCACAAAGTTTTAGCTATGGGTTTTTCATAGATATCCTTTATCAGATTCAGGAAATTATTTTCTGTTCCTAGTTTATTGACTTTTTTAAAAAAAATCATGAAAGACTGTTGATTTTTTCAAATCCTTTTCCTATATCTATTGAGATGATCATATTGTTTTTATCCTTTATTCTATTAGTAAAATGTATTGTGTTAACTCAATTTTGGATGTTAAATTTGCCTTTTTTGTATAAACCCCACTTGGCTGTGGTGTGTAATTCTTTATAATGTTTCTAAGTTTGGTGTGCTAGTATTTTGTTGAGAATTGTTGCACCTGTATTCACAAGAAGTGTTAGTCGGTAATTCTCTCATGATGTTATTGTCAGATTTTGGTATCAGCCTATTATTGGCCTCATAACCATATGGTATCACTTACATGTGGAATCTAAAATATTTATGACACAAATGAACATATCCTTGAAACAGAAATAGACTCACAGATATAGAGAACAGACTTGTGGTTGCCAGTGGGGAGAACTAGTGGGGAAGGAAAGGATTGAGAGTTTGAGATTAGCAGATGCAAACCATTATATATAGGATGGCTAAACAACAAGGTCCTGCTATATAGCACACAGAACTATATTAAATATCCTGGGATGAACCATAATGAAATGAAATGTGTGTGTGAGAACACACACACATATGTAACTGAATCACTTAGCTATACAGCAGAAATTAACACAACATTGTAAATGAATTATACTTCAATAAAATCTTTAAAAGACCCAGAATTGCCAGAGTAATCCTGAGGAAAAATAACAGAACAGGAGATATAACTTCTCAGACTTCAGACAATACTACAAAACTACAATAATCAAAACAGCGTGGTACTGGCACAAAAAATGGATGTATATGGAACAGAATAGAGAGCCAGAAATAAACCCACACAGCTATGGTCAATTAATCTTGAGCAAAGGAGGTAAGGATATACAATGGAAAAGACAATCTCTTTGGCAAATGGTGCTGGAAAAGTTGGACAGCCACATGCAAATGAATGAAGCTAGAACACACCCTCACACTATATACAAAAATAAACTCAAAATGGCTTAAAGACAAGATAGGTCACCATAAAACTCCTAGAAGAGAACATTTTCTGACATAAATCAATGTTTTCTTAGGTCAGTTTCCCAAGGCAACAGAAATAAAAGCAAAAATAAACAAATAGAACCTAATAAAACTTACAAGCTTTTACACAGCAAAGGAAACCATAAACAAAATGAAAAGACAACCTACAATATGGAAGGAAATATTTGCAAATGATGCAACTGACAGGGCTTAATTTCCAAAATATACAAATGGCTCATACAACAACAACAACAACAAACAACCACAATCAAAAAATGGGCAGATGATCTAAGTAGATATTTCTCCAAAGAAGACGTACAGATGGCCAACAGGTACGTGAAAAGATGCTCAATATCACTATTAGAGAACTGCAGATCAAACCTACAATGAGGTGCCACGTCACACCGATCAGAATGGCCATCATTAAAAGTTTTCAAATAACAAATGCTGGAGAAGTTGTGGAGAAAAGGGAGCCCTCCTACACTAGGGTTGGAATGTGGTACATCCACTATTGGCCCAGCCACCCTGGAAAACAGTACAGAGGTTCCTCAAAAAACTAGAAATAGTATTTCCATATGATTGAGCAATCCCACTCCTGAGCACATACCTAGACAAAACTACAGTTCAAAAAGACACATGCACCCCTTTGTTCATAGCAGCACTATTCACAATAGCCAAGACATGGAAACAACCTAAATGTCTATTGACAGGTGAGTGTATAAAGAAAATATGGTCTCTCTCTCTCTCTCTCTCTCTCTATATATATATATATATATATGTTTGTGCATGTGTGTATGTATGGAACATAACTCAACATAATAAAAGCCATATACTATATGACAAACCAACAGCAAACATTATCCTCAATGGTGAAAAACTGAAAGCATTTCCTCTAAAATCAGGAACAAGACAAGGTGCCCACTCTCACCACTACTATTCATATAGTTTTGGAAGTCCTAGCCACAGCAATCAGAGAAGAAAAAGAAACAAAAGGAATCCAGATTGGAAAAGAAGAAGTAAAACTCACTGTTTGCAGATGACATGATCATCTACATAGAAAACCCCAAAGATACACCAGAAAATTACTAGAGCTAATCAATGAATATAGTAAAGTTTCAGAATATAAAATTGATACACAGAAATCTCTTGTATTCCTATACATAACAATGAAAAAAACAGAAAGAGAAATTAAGGAAACAGTCCCATTCACCATTGCAATGAAAAGAATAAAATATTTAGGAATAAATTTACCTAAAGAAACAAAAGACCTATAGATAGAAAACTGTAAAACACTGATGAAAGAAATCAAAGATGACACAAATAAATGGAGAAAAATACCATGTCCATGGATTGGAAGACTCAATATAGTGAAAGTGAGTATATTACCCAAAGCAATGTATAGATTCAACACAAGCCCTGTCAAGCTACCAATGGTATTTTTCACAGAACTAGAACAAATAATTTCATAATTTGTATGGAAACACAAAAAAACTCAAATAGCCAAAGCAGTCTTGAGAAAGAAGAATGGAACTGGAGGGATCAACCTTCCTGACTTCAGATTATACTATTAAATTACAGCCCTCAAGATAGTATAGTACTGGCACAAAGACATGAATATAGATCAATGTAACAAAATAGAAAGCCCAGAGATAAATCCATGCACCTGTAGACACCTCATTTTTGACAAAGGAGGCAAAACTATACAATGGAGAAAAGACAATGTTTTTAACAAGTGGTGCTGGGAAAACTGGTCAACTATGTGTAAAAGGATGAAACTAGAACACTTTCTAACACTATATACAAAAACAAACTCAAAATGGATTAAAGATATAAATATAAGACCAGAAACTATAAAACTCTTAGAGGAAAACATAGGCAGAACACTCTGTTGCATAAATCACAGCAAGATCCTCCATAACCTACTTCCCAGAGTAATGGAAATTAAAACAAAAACAAATGGGACCTAATTAAAATTAAAAGCTTTTGCACAATGAAGGAAACTATAAGGAAGGTGAAAAGGCAGACTTCAGAATGGGAAAAAATAATAGCAAAAAAAAAAAAAACTGACTAAGAATTAATCTCCACAATATACAAGGACCCCATGCAACTCAATACCAGAAAAACAATCTAATCAAAAAGTGGGCCAAGAACTAAACAGACATTTCTTCAAAGAAGACATACAGATGGCTAATAAACACATGACAAGATGCTCAACATCACTCATTATTAGAGAAATGCAAATCTAAACCACAACGAGGTATCATCTCACACTAGTCAGAATGGCTGCCATCAAAAACACTCAGTTCAGTTCAGTTGCTCAGTCATGTCCAACTCTTTGTGACCCCATGGACTGCAGCACACCAGGCCTCCCTGTCCATCACCAATTCCCGGAGTTTACTCAAACTCATGTCCATTGAGTCAGTGATGCCAAACAACCATCTCATCCTCTGTAGTCCCCTTCTCCTCCCGCCTTCAATCTTTCAAAGCATCAGGGTCTTTTGCAATGAGTCAGTTCTTTGTATCAGGTGGCCAGAGTTTTGGAGTTTCAGCTTCAGCATCAGTCCTTCCAATGAATATTCAGGACTGATTTCCTTTAGGATGGACTGGTTGGATCTCCTTGCAGTCCAAGGGACTCTCAAGAGCCTTCTCCAACACCACAGTTCAAAAGTATCAGTTCTTCAGTGCTCAGCTTTCTTTACAGTCCAACTCTCACATCCATACATGACTACTGGAAAAGCCATAGCCTTGACTAGACGGACCTTTGTTGGCAAAGTACTGTCTCTGCTTTTTAATATGCTATGTAGGTTGGTTATAACTTTTCTTCCAAGGAGTAAGCATCTTTTAATTTCATGGCTGCAGTCACCATCTGCAGTGATTTGGGATCCCCAAAGAATAAAGCCTGTCACTGTTTCTACTGTTTCCCCAACTATTTGCCATGAAGTGATGGGACCAGATGCCATGATCTTCGTTTTCTGAATGTTGAGCTTTAATCCAACTTTTTCACTCTCCTCTTTCACTTTCATCAAGAGGCTCTTTAGTTCTTCACTTTCTGCTGTAAGGGTGGTGTCATCTGCATATCTGAGGTTATTGATATTTCTCCCGGCAATCTTGATTCCAGCTTGTGCTTCCTCCAGCCCAACATTTCTCATAATGTACTCTGCATATAAGTTAAATAAACACAGTGACAATATACAGCCTTGACATACTCCTTTCTATATTTGGAACTAGTCTGTGGTTCCACGTCCAGTTCTAACTGTCGTGTCCTGACCAGCATACAGATTTGTCAAGAGGTAGGGCAGGTGGTCTGGTATTCCCATCTCTTTCAGAATTTTCCACAGTTTATTGTGATCCACACAGTCAAAGGCTTTGGCATAGTCAATAAAGCAGAAATAGATGTTTTTCTGGAACTCTCTTGCTTTTTTGATGATCCAGTGGATGTTGGCAATTTGATCTCTGGTTCCTCTGGCTTTTTTAAAACCAGCTTGAACATCTGGAAGTTCACAGTTCATGTACTGTTGAAGCCTGGCTTGGAGAATTTTGAGCATTACTTTGCTAGGGTGTGAGATGAGTGCAATTGTGTGGTACTTTGAGCATTCTTTGGCATTGCCTTTCTTTGGGATTGGAATGAAAACTGATCTTTTCCAGTTCTGTGACCACTGCTGAGTTTTCCAAATTTGCTGGCACATTGAGTGCAGCACTTTCACAGGATCATCTTCTAGGATATGAAATAGCTCAACTGAAATTCCTTCACCTCCACTAGCTTTGTTCATAGTGATCCTTTCTAAAGCCCACTTGACTTCACATTCCAGGATGTCTCGCTCTAGGTGAGTGATCACACCATCATGATTATCTGGGTTGTAAAGATCTTTTTTGGACAGTTCTTCTGTGTATTCTTGCCACCTCTTCTTACTTCTGCTTCTGTTAAGTCCATACCATTTCTGTCCTTTATTGTGCCTATCTTTGCATGAAATGTTCCCTTGGTGTCTCTAATTTTCTTGAAGAGATCTCTAGTCTTTCCCATTCTATTATTTTCCTCTATTTCTTTGTAGTGATCACTGAGGAAGGCTTTCTTATCTCTCCTTGCTATTCTTTGGAACTCTGAATTCAAATGAGCATATCTTTCCTTTTCTCCTTTGCTTTTCACTTCTTTTCTTTACACAGGTATTTGAAAGGTCTCCTCAGACAGCCATTTTGCTTTTGCAAAATGTCTACAAACAATAAATGCTGGAGAGGGTGTGTGAAAAGGAAACTCTCTTACACTTTTGATGGGAATGCAAACTGGTACAGTCACTATGGAGAACAGTGTGGAGATTCCTTAAAAAACTGGAAATAGAACTGTCATATGTCCCAACAATCCTACTGCTGGGCATACACAGTGAGGAAATCAGAATTGAAAGGGACACTCGTACCCCAGTGTTCATTGCAGCAGTGTTTACAATAGCTGGGACATGGAAGCAACCTAGATGTTCATCAGAAGATGAATGTATAAGGAAGTTTTGCTACATATACAAAATGGAATATTACTCAGTTCTCAAAAGAGAACACATTTGAGTCAGTTCTAATGTGGTGGATGAAACTGGAGCCTATTCTATAGAGTGAAGCTAGAAACAGAAACACCAGTACAGAATATTAACATATATATGTGGAATTTAGAAAGATGGTAACTACGATCCTACATGCAAGGCAGCAAAAGAGACACAGATAGATGTAAAGAACAGACTTTTTCACTACGTGGGAGAAGACAAGGGTGGGATGATTTGAGAGAATAGCACTGAAACATGTATACTGCCATTTGTAAAACAGATGACCAGTGCAAACTGAAGCATGAAGCAGGGCCCTCGAAACTGGTACTCTGGGAGAATGCAGGGAGATGGGGTGGGGAGGGAAGAGGGGTTCAGGATAGGGGCACATGTGGATGTGTGGCTGATTCATGTCAATGTATGGTAAAAGTCACAATATTGTCAAGTAATTATCATCCAATCACAATAAATAAATTAAAAAGCTAAAAACAAAAAGAATAAAATAGTACTCGGCCATAAAAAAAAAGAATGAAATAATACCATTTCAGCAACATGGACAGTCCTAGGGATTATTATACAAAGTGAGGTAAGTCAGAAAGACAAATGCCATGTGATATCACTTATATGTGGAATCTAAACTATGACAAATGAATTTATCTATGAAACGGAAACAGACTCACAGAGAACAGGCTTGTGGTTTTCAAGACGGGGGGATAGACTGGGAGCTTGGGATTAGCAGATGCAAACTGTTATATATGGAATGTATAAACAAAACGGTCCCACTATATGGCACAGGGAGCTACAGTCAATATCCTGTGATAAACCATAATGGAAAAGAAATACAAAGAATGTATGTGTATGTGTGTGTGTATGTGTATATATATATAAAATACATATACATACCTAACGTGTGTGTGTGTATATATATGTATAGACACACATATATACACACATACATACCTGAATCACTTTGCTGTACAGTAGAAATTAACATTGTTAGTCAACTATAATTCAACAGCTTAAAAACATTACCAGTTGTATGCGTGCATGCATGCTGAGTCGCTTCAGTCATGACCAGCTCTTTGCGACCCTGTGGACTATAGCACACTAGGCTCTTCTGTCCATGGGATTCTTCAAGCAAGAATACTGGAGTGGGTTGCCATTTCCTCCTCCAGGGGGTCTTCTCTATCCAGCAACTGAACCCACATCTCTCATGTCTCCTGCTTTGGCAAGCAGGTTCTTTACCACTAGTGCCACCTAGGAAGCCCCTTAGCAGTCACAGGTGCAAATTATTATTTGACTGTTGGCTTAATTTTCAGGCATCTAAATCTGAGTTTGGATGTATTTAAATGTTTGCAATCCACTTTGATTTGCTTTTGTGTGTGTTTATTCATAAACTTGTCTATTTTTCCTGTGAAGTTTCTTTTCTTTGTCAATATGTTAAGGTTACTTTAAATATTATAAGAACCATATAGTATGCAATGCAAAGACATTTGGGGAATATTTTCATATTAAATTTGTGTATACTATATCATGTTATAAAATTTCCTTTCAATTCTGACTTGAGCTAATGTGCCCATATTTTCTTTCTTTTTTTTTTTAATGTGCCCACATTTTCTGTAAAAAATTTTAGATTCTCAGATCTGATCAACAATCTCCCCATCCCCTATATATCCTATGCATGTTTCTTGGGTTTTATGTAGTATTTTATTTTTACATTTAAGACTTTAATGTATATAAAATATTCATGTATATGGCCTTAGACATTTTTTTTAGATGGACAGTGAGTTGTACCAATACCATTTTGAAATAATCCACTCTTTTCCTGTGGATTAAAATCAATCTTTGCCACTTTTGCTGCTTCTTACAGTTATTAGTCTTTAGTATATAACAAGTTTAACTTGTTAACATTTAATACTTGTACTGACATATTCATAAGAGAACACTCAGGATTTTTATACTAACTTCATCAGATTTCGGTGTTTTGCTAGCTGCCTGTTAAATTGGTTAGTTTTCTGTTTTTTTTCTATATCTGAACTTACATAACATTTGATTGTTTATTATAAATGATGGATGAATATAAACTTTGAATTTGTCTTGTTGCCTTTGTAGTGATAAATTTTAAATTATGTTTCCAACATTATTTAGGGTAATATTGTATTCTATTTTTTCCCTTCTTGAATCAATCATGATAATATACATATATATATATATTCTAGGAAATTATATATTTATTCTAAGTTTTTCAATTGATTCCATAAAGTTGCAGGTATGATTTTCCCTTAATTATTTTAATCTCCTTTCTGTTTGCAGTCATGTCTTCTTTCTCATAATGTTGCATGTTTCTCTCTTCCTCTCCCTCTCTGAGTGTGTGTGTCTCTCTCTAACAAAACTCATAATTGGTCTATTTTATTGGTCTTTCCAAGGAACCATTTTTTCAGTTTCATTGCTTTTTTAAAAACTTGATTAATTTTATACTTCGTTAAATCCTTCCTATCTTTTGTTTCTTTTTTTCTGATTAAGGTAAGTATTACATTTCTTAGCTTTGTCTTATTTTTAAATTCTAAAATGAATGCATTTATCAATTTAATTTGTACCTGTACATTTTCTCCTGAGAATAGTATTTTTTTGTTTGTTTTTAACTTCTGTAGGTTTTGGTATGTGAGTATTTATGTCTTCACTGCTTTCTAGGTTTATAATTCAGTTATTTAGGGGTATTGTTTTTAGTTTTCAAGTAATTTTGATTTTGCTTATTTTTGGTAACTACTTTTGAAAGAGATGGGAATACCAGACCACCTGACCTGCCTCCTGAGAAATCTGTATGCAGGTCAGGAAGCAACAGTTAGAATTGGGCATGGAACAACAGACTGTTTCCAAATAGGAAAAAGAGTACGTCAAGGCTGTATACTGTCACCCTGCTTATTTAACTTAGATGCAGAGAGCCGGGAGCCAGCATGAGGAATCCCGCCCTTGGCAAAGGTCATAAGGAAGGAAGCCGGACAAAACGCAAGGGCGTGATCAGGCTTCAGGGGTTCCCCCTGGAATTTCCTGAGCATCCACCCCCAAAAACCAGAGTCTGCCTGCTTTACTGTGTTATGCTTTCCACCTGCTCTTCTGACATTAACAGGGGGCTGTCCCCCCACCACCTTTTTCTGGAAAAAGTTAATTTAGAGCTTTTAGATAATAAATCTCCTGGGCATAATAAGAGTGTTTCAATCCAAAAACCCCTCTGATGGCTTTCTAGCCTGCCTGCCGGACTCTTACAGCTGTGCATGTGTGTGAGAGGCACAGGAAGCTTAAAACATCCTAGGAATGTAGGAGCTTCCGAGGAGTCAAAATCATTAGAATAGGACTGATTAAAGGTTTCATTTGTTGAGCCAATACTTGCTGCTAAATTTTCATATCTTTTATTTGTAGATATAGTTGGTATATAGAAAAAACAGGTACTAGACCTGGTATTAGCAACATTAGATCTTTGAGTTAAGTACTTTCTTTGTTATAACTCATTGCACCTTTTTTCTACAGGAATGTAACTTTATTTAGTACTTTGAGGGTGATGCAGAGTAAAGAAAAAACACTTCTAGGGAAAAAGAGTTTTCTGGTTGATAGACATTTATCTAGGAAGAGAGCCATAAAAATGTTAACAGGCCTCTTGGCCAGAAGATAATGTAAACCACCTGAGACCTTTTGTATATGGGAAGGTATGCAAAAAGAAAGCCTGGTCTCAATGAAGGTCAGGACTGCTACCCCTGCATAACTCTGCATATTCCATTATTTCTTTATGTACAACTTGGGGTATATAAGCTGATTTTGAAAATAAAGTCTTGAGTCTTGCACCGATGCTGGGCTCCCTCATGTCATTCTTTTCTCCCCTTTTCCGGATGAATTCCCATCTGGAGCGCAGAGGCTTGCCAAGTCTACTTACTTGCCCTGGCTTCTAAGATCCACGCGAGAGGGAGCCCAAGGTGGGGCGCCCTCCACTATTCAAGTGGGCACCGGTGGCCTGACGTAGATGGTGAAAACCTCTTGTCTCAAGGTTTTATTAATTTTCTGTGTAAACCAAGTTATTCAGCCTCTTTTCTCCACTAATTTTCCTACTACACTATTCTTTCCTAATTTCTTTATGTTTCTAATTAAATAGTCCTTTTCCAGACTCCGACTTCGTCCCACTTTGAATTCCCTGGATCCACCAGGGCTGGACCCTGGCAGCAGAGTACATCATGAGAAATGCTGGGCTGGATGAAGCACAAGTTGGACTCAAGATTGCTGGGAGAAATATCAATAACCTCAGATATGCAGATGACACCACCCTTATGGCAGAAAATGAAGAACTAAAGAGCCTCTTGATGAAAGTGAAAGAGGAGAGTGAAAAAGTTGGATTAAAGCTCAACACTTAGAAAACTAAGATCATAGCATCCGGTCCCATCACTTCATGGCAAGTAGTTGGGGAAACAGTAGAAACAGTGACAGACTTTATTCTTTGGGGATCCCAAATCACTGCAGATGGTGACTGCAGCCATGAAATTAAAAGATGCTTACTCCTTGGAAGGAAAGTTATGACCAATCTAGACAGCATATTAAAAAGCAGAGACAGTACTTTAAGGCTATGGTTTTTCCAGTAGTCATGTATGGATGTGAGAGTTGGACTATAAAAAAGCTGAGCACTGAAGAATTGATGCTTTTGAACTGTGGTGTTGGAGAAGACTCTTGAGAGTCCCTTGGACTGCAAGGAGATTCAACCAGTGCATCCTAAAGGAGATCAGTCCTGGGTGTTCATTGGAAGGACTGATGTTGAAGCTAAAACTCCAAAACTGTGAAACTTCAACTTTGTTGAAGTGCTGACTCATTTGAAAAGACCCTGATGATGGGAAAGATTGAGGGCAGGAGGAGAAAGGGACGAGAGAGGATGAGATGATTGGATGGCATCACTGACTCAATGGACATGGGTTTGGGTAGACTACGGGAGTTGGTGATGAACAGAGAGGTCTGGTGTGCTGCAGTTCATGGGGTCGCAAAGAGTTGGACACAACTGAGCAACTGAATTATGTCTGGATTTCTGATTTTATTGGATTTTGATTAAGGAATGTGAATTTTATAATCTCTCTTTAATTTTATTAATTTCTTTTGTGATCAAGTATATAATTTCATATATTGCTGGTGGCAATAAGTTGGCATAGTGATTTGGGAGAACAATTTGTCAATGTCCAATATTGCTATGGATGTGTGTATTCTGTGACACAGCCATTCCACTTATATTAATAGATTTGTATGAAACTCATACATATGTACAATGTCTCCTGTATATGTGCATGTGTGTGTTTACAAGTTTGCACAAACATATTGAGAAGATAATGTATATATATATGTATATATATGGATGTATATGTATACCTATATAAAATTTTAATTTAAAAAAACTGGAAAATTTGCAAATGAAGTGACCAACGAGGGATTAATCTCAAAATATCAAACAGCTTGTGCAGTGTTACATCAGGAAAACAACTCAGTCAAAACATTGGCAGAATATCTATATAGGCCATTTCTCCAAAGAAGACATATAGATGGCAAAAAAACACATGAAAAGATGCTCAATATCACTAATTATCAGAGAAAGGCAAACAAGACTACAATGAGTTAAATTATATATATGTCTTTGTGTATACACATATATGTATATATATGCATGTATAACAATCACTTTGCTATAAACTAACAGAATATTGTAAATCAACTATATTCTGATAAAGTTTTAAAAGCACTGGAATTACCCTAATTATTGTACAGATAAGTGGCCTCACACTGGTCAGAATGGCCATCAACAAAAGTCTACAAACAATAAATGCATAAGAAAGAGTGGAGAAGAGAGAACCCTTTAACATTGTTGGTGGAAATGTAAATTCGTAAAACCACTGTGGAGAGTAGTATAGAGGTTCCTTACAAAATTTAAAATAGAACTACCATATGATCCAGCTACCCCTCTTCTGGGCATAAATGCAGAGAAAACCATACTTTGAAGGGATACATGTACCCCAATATTCATTGCAGCACTATTTACATTAGCCAAGACATGTAAACAACCTAAATGTCCACTGACAGAGGAATGGATAAAGCAGATGAGGAACACATATACAATGGGATACTACTCAGCCATAAAAAGAATGAAATAATGTCACTTGCAGTAATGTGGATGGACCCAGAGACTGTCACACTAAGTGAAGTCAGAGAGAGATAAATATCATGATATCACTCATATGTGGGATCTAATTCTTAAGATTATATAAATGAACTTATATACAAAACAGAAACAGTCTTACAGATTTTAAAAACAAACTTACAGTTATCAAAAGGGAAACATCGAGGAGAGGGATAAATTAAGGGATTGGGATTAATATATACACACTACTATTTATAAAACAGATAACTAAGAAGGACCTACCATACAGTACAGGAAACTCAATATTCTGTAATAGCCTAAATAGGAAATTGGAAAAGAATATGAAAATTATATATATGTCTGTGTGTATACACATATATGTATATACATGTATGCAGTTATAACAATCACTTTGCCAACACAATATTGTAAATCAACTATACTCTGATAAAATTTTAAAAGCACTGGAATTACCCTAATTATCCTACAGGTAAGTGGCCTTTATAACAGGATTGAGTAAATAAAGAACAGTTGAGTCACACAGTGAATTGCTATACAGCAATTAAAATTAATGTATATAACAATGTTGATGAATCAACACAGAAATATAATACGAGATGCAGACAGTAAGACATAAAGTGATATGCACAATATGGAAGGATCTATTTAAATCTGAAATGCTTGCACCAATACTACACAATATGAAAATTATATATATGTGTGTGTATATACATATATGTAAATATGTGTATGCATGTATAACTGAATCACTTTGCTATAAACTAACACAATATTGTAAATCATCTATACCTCAATAAAATTTTAAGAACATTGGAATTAGCCTAATTAGCCTATAGGTAAGTGGCCTTCATAACAGGACTGAGTAAATAAAGTATGGTTGAGGCACACAGTGAATTGCTATACAATAATTAAAATTAATGTGTATAATAATACAGAAATATAATATGGGATGCAGACAGTAAGACATAAAGTGATATGCACAGTATGGAAGCATCTATTTAAATCTGAAATGCTTGCACCAATACTACATATTATTTGTGCAAGCATCCACATGCATCCACATACAAAAATATACATGAAGAGGTTACATATCAACTTTCAGATATTGGTTCTCCCTCTGGGGACAGGGAGGGAGGTGAAGCCATACTGTATTATTTACTATTTAAAAGAAAATTGAAACAAATATGGTAAAATGATAGCAGCTGTTTAATCTCCAAGGAAAGTACCTGGGTGTCTTATTATTGCCTATTCTGTCTCTTGCATTATTAGACAGAGCAGTTGTTCGGCTGGTTCACCACTGTTACTCAGCATGAAGCACAGAGCTGAGGAAATTTCTCAATTTTAAACAAGTTAGGAAGTGAAGTTCAAGTTAAATTACACAAGAGCCTAAAACTAAAAGAAATGACTTTTTTAGCCTAGAAAATAGACTTGACAAGATTAGGATGAATCGCTTTAAATTATTGCAGGGATTTCTAATAGAAGAATTGGATTTGTTCAACCTAGGGGGCAAATGTAGAAACAGTGGTTTGGAACTGAGAAGTTTCAGATCCTAACCCAAGTTATGGCAGATCAACCCAATGGTCAGAAGTATCTACAATGAGAGGAAGTGACTTTTTTGACAGATGTTCAAACAGAGGTAAAACAACCCTGTAAATGCAAGCTGTAGCAATGCTCCACAATACTAATGGATATACTTTACTGAGTGCTTTCTATATTTTAAGCATTTTAACAACCTTATGAGTTTATAGCAGTTTGTACAAATAACTGCTATGATGCTTGCAAAGCACATACCACAGTATCTGGCACTGGATCATCTCACAGGGAATCATGTAGTTATTATTTTACTAACAAGCTTGATTAGGACCCCACTTCTTATCCCAAACTTGGTAGTCAACCAGAGGGTTATTATAAAGAGAACAGACACTGAGTCTTAACACATTCATACACAGTGAATTTACTACCCAAGTCACTCCTTCATGAGGTGGTTAGACATAGAATAAGGAAGCAAGGATGAGGTGTAAGAATTTGGACCAAGATCACACATGCCTGTCAAACCTGGGTGTTGGAGAAAGGGCATTGAACCCAGAAGCCTGTAAGCTTGGAGTAGCAGAAAGGTCTCTGTCTTTTACAAGTGGCCTTGTGTCCCTGAGCTAGTACTTTTATGTCACCGAATCTGGGAATCTGGGTCTCCTTAGCTTGAAGTCACCTTTGTCTCCAAACTCTATGCTGTTTAGATCCCATGTGGGGTCAGTGGAGACAATTTCTCAGAAAACAGATGACCCAATTCAGTTGAACCTTGAACAATGTAAATAAATGTTAGGGGTGCTGACCCCTTAATAATTGAAGTTCTACGTGTAACTTCTGACTCCCCCAAAACTTAACCACTTATAGCCTACTGTTGAAGGAAGCTTTACCTTACCTATATAATATAAGCAATTGATTAACACATATTTTATATGTTATGTGTATTATATACTGTATTCTTACAATAAAGTAAGCTAGAGAAAAGAAGATGTGTTAAAATCATAGGGACTTCGCTAGTGGTCCAGTGGCTAAGACTGTGGGCTTCCAATGAAGGGGGCTTGGGTTTGATCTCTGGTCAGGGAACTAGATCCTGCATGCTTCAACTAAGAGTTGGCAGGCTGCAATCCCACATGCCCCAATGAAGATCAAAGACCCCAAGGGATGCAATTAATACCTGGTGCAGCCAAATAAATAATAAATACAATAATAATTATATTTAACTTTTAAAATAATTGTATTTTATTATTAAAATAATAAAAGTAGTAAAAATTATAAAGAAGAGAAATACATTTATACTATATATGTGTATTTATTGCAAAAAAACCCACATAAGTGGACCTGTGCAGTTCAAACTCATGTTGCTCTAGGGTCACCTGTACATAAACAGGAGATAGAAGCTATTTCCCTAATTTAAACCTGTTGGTAAACCTGCTGTATTAACTATCAGGCCTATTTGCATACTGCATGCTATGTGGCTGCTTCCTCCCAATGACGGACATGTTCGGAGCTTTTCAGATCCTGGGGATGATTTGGGTGGATAATGTCAGCTGATTATGAATTTCTGGTGTGTGGCCCATGGCTATCGGTGATGAATCAGGCTGCTACACAAGGGGACTTTTGATCAAGAGCACATTTCCGCATAATGAGAAGTAAAGTAGTGCAGATTAATGGTGTCAGCATTTTAATGGGACCTGGGAAAATGGCTGGGTGATGGATTCCTTTTGCAGAGAGCAGCCCAGTCTTCTGCTTCTCAGATCTGCATCTGGAAGAGCCCAAGGGGAGCCACTGAAAGGTCATTGCCTCTCCCTTTGACAGGTGTTGGCACAAGAGTTCCCTTTTTGTGGGCACCTCCTCTTTGTGGCTGTCCTTTCCCCCACTGAATGTGATACTCAGAGCAAGAGACAAGGAAAATTGTCCAGGGTCAGGGATGTCAGAAGCACCATCATTAAAAAACATTAAGGACGTGTATAGTCATTGGGGAGTGCTAGGGTCATGAACATGGCACTTGCCAAGCAAGGAAAACTTATGAAAGTGGCCCATCTTTATGTCTGGGTGTGGGTGTACACAGGACCTGCCCTCTACATAAGCTTTGTTACCTCAAGTAAACCTGGAGGAGGAAGACCTGTCAGTACGTGAACATCACCTATAAGCCGCAGACAGGGCCACGCTCAAGGCCAAGGCATCCCATGAGGTTTGGGCTATTGCTGTGAATACCAAGTGGTATCTACTGAACATCTACGGCATGCGGAGAAGATGCACATCCTTTGCATTTATCATTTCAGTGAATAATCCCCCTGCAGTGAAGGTATTCATATTACCATTTTATGGATGAGGAACCCGAGGCTTCGGGTATTTATCTGCCTCTTTTGAAATTACATAGAAAACAATAATAACAGCAGTAATAATCATGATTATACTCATGATCATAATTGCTAACATTTGGACAGCTTTCGTTATTGAGCTGTCTCCACTCTTCTGTGAGCTGCTGGGTATGAATTTACCAGAGTATCAAAATAATGCTACAAGATCGGGCATTGAATTTTTACATGTAGAAGTGTGGAAACTGAGGCACCATAAGGTTATATAACTTGCCCAGGGTCACACAGTAAGTTATAAATATATGATTTGAATCTCAGCATCTTGTATTAACCTCTATACTTATGAGCCAGATGTAAATGTCAACTTGTAGTGATAACTGGAGTACACTTTTCCCAGTCCTCACTGCTTCCTTGTGTAACTCCACATCTGCCTGTGAATTGCTAAAATGACACACTCATAAATATTTATAGAAATGTCACTGACCCCTAAATTGAGTTAGGTCTCTGCTATATGTTTCCTCTCTTAACACCCATCACAATTTCCTATGAATTCTCACATAACATTGTGTCTTCCCTTGCAGATTTTAAGTTACAGCAGGGCAGGTGATGGACCATCTTTGCTGAACAGCATCCATATGAATAAAATCACATTTCTAATTGTTACCACATTTCACAAATACTCTTGACAGGATATTGGCAACTGGGAAGGTATATTTTATAAGGTCTAAGATAAATATTCACTGGAAGGACTGATGCTGAAGCTCTAATACTTTGGTCACCTGATATGAAGAGCTGACTCACTGGAAAAGACCCCGATGCTAGGAAAAATTGAGGGCAGAAGTACAGGGCAACAGAGGATGAGGTGGTTGGATGACATCACCGATTCAGTGGACATGAGTCTGAGCAAACTCTGGGAGATAGTGAAGGACAGGGAAGTCTGGCGTGCAGGAAGTTCATGGGGTTGCAAGGAGTCAGACACAACTTAGGGACTGAACAACAAGATAAAATATAAAACCATATGTCTAAGCAAACGTTCCTACTGGAGTTGTTATGGTGCTCCAAGGGGCACATAAGAATTAGACAAGAGCATTCCTGAGCCGTGAACACTGAGCTACAGCAGTGATGCTTGATGCCCCAGGACAGCCAAATAGAAAAGAAAACCCCTTCTTACCATGTGCTATGAAAACAGCAAATAAACCATGACTTCAAATACAAGCTCTAAATTGAAAAACTGTATGCCTTGACTCGCAGTCAAATTTCCTCACTATGGTAACTCTGTCTGGAATGATTAGTGATAGGGAGCAAATATGGTGCATTATTAATGATAGTGAGTGGGTTTTCTAAGCTAAGTCATGGAATAAACATTTGTAGATGAAGGGATGAACAAATGATTGAATAAATGAATCAATATAATAAATTCATGTTTTCTATAAGGAAACCTAAGAATTTTTCCCCTAAGGAAAAGTTGCTGCTTCTCCACCACAAGATGCTTCTATTTCCAATGATCCTTTATGTGTTCAGGCCTGTTTCCTGGTGACTGTCTGTGATCTAAAGATGAACATTAGGATCTGCATTTTACAAAGGAAGAAAGGGCAGTTTGCAGAGGTGAAGAAATTTTTTTAAAATGATACATCATGGGGACCTCCCTGGTGGTCCAGTGGTTAAGAATCCACCACACAATGCAGGAGACATGGGTTCCATCCCTGGTTGGAGAACGAAGATCCCACATGCCACAGGGCAACTAAGCCCATGCACCACAACTACTGAGCCCACAGGCCACAGCTGGGGAGTCTGTGCGCTGCAAAGATCCTGTGTGATACAGAGAAGATCCTGCACGTCATAAGACCCAGCACAGCCAAATGAATGAAATAATGTATCATTATTGTTGTTGCTGCTATCTTACATATGCCCTTGCCTTTGAGCACCTGTTATATGCTAGGGATGATCAGCCCAAAGACAAGCTCAAGTGCAGCAGAGACTGACGGCCTTGGTTGCCTACCAAGGAAAGAGTGGAGGGTCCCAGAGACCAGCACAGCTAAGGACTGCCAGCTGGATCTGAGAACAAGCAGAGAACAGCTACTGCCCCATTTAGAACAGCACTTAGTATGTTCTCAGATCTTTAGTGGTGACCTACTTCTTGTGGCCTCATCTTGCTGGAACATTTGCTCATTTTCCTGCTCCCAATATCCATGACACCCTGGTGTTTATAAATCCAATGTCAGTCTCACTGCTTGGAACGTGTCTTTAATAGTAAAAAAAATGTTTCATTAGATGTGGCTTTGTTTATTCATACCTCATTCTTCCCTCACATCTTAATGATTTTAAAGCTCAGACTATTAATCTTCTTACCCAAGTTAAACCTTCCTCCCAATATGTTCTTTTATAGATATTTCTCAGTGCAGAAGCTTACATTCATTGCCCTCTGTGGACTTTCTTGGGGACAGTAATTAGCTGTGAAGCCTTGTTATCAGTCAGAAATGCTGAAGGAAGTGTTTTAGTATTAGGTGGGACTGGGGGGTGGAAGCTTTCTGGGGCATTCACCCCGCTGAAGTCGCTGAATCAAACAATTTAATTCAGTTCATTTTGGGAAAAACATTGACTTTCTCTCTGCACTGGCTACTGTGTAAGTCTGGGGAATAAGATGTGCTGAAGCCATCATCATATGGTGATAAGAGGTAAGAGATACAGCAGAATTACAAATAATGACCTCCATGTAGAAATTTATATAAATAGAGTTGTAGCAGGGACTTCCCTGGTGGTCTAGTGGTTAAGACTTCGCCTTCTAAGAGCTGGGGGTACAGGTTCATTCCTAAGATCTCATGTCTCATGGTCAAAAAAACACAAAGCATAAGACAAAAGCAATATTGTAACAAAGTCAATAAAGACTTTAAAACTGGTCCACATCGAAAAAAAAAATCTTAAAAAAAATGTTGTAAGGGGAAGAATTAATTCCATCAGGGGAGTTGTTGGGCAAAGTTTCAGGACATAGTAAATACTGAACCGAAGTACGCACTAGACTAAGAAGGACGACGCCACTTGACGCCAAGGCAAGAGCAGGAGCGAAGACGACCGCGGGGCACAGAACAGTTTGTGCGTTATGTTGGGAGAACTGTTTCTTCTGCCAGTGTTTTGGTTTCCTTCATTTCCATGAAGACAATCTTCTTTCTCAGTGTTGGTTTTTTAAACTACTCTTCCTTCAACCTGTAACCATATCCCCAGCCCAGCTCTGTCCACTTGCCTACCTTCTTCCCATTCCTTTAATTCTCAGCTTCCACGTCACGTTCTCAAGCTGGCCTGTTCTAACACACTAGACTCAACTCCATTGTGTGCTTTATGCTGAAATCCTCTTTGTTAACTTTCATTACATCCTACACACTTGCTTAATGCCTACCTTCCTCAATCCAGGGTGTTAATAACAAGGTCATTAGACTGATATGTCTCTAATCCACGGACATAAGCACATTAAAATCTAGTGCTGAAAATGCCTTGAAGCTAGGAAACCGAAACACTAGGGACAGCCAATCACAGACAAGGAGGCTTTCAGCTACAGCCAATCAAATACTTTTTCTTTGCTTCCACTTTTTTCTGTGTAAGTCTTCTGGCTCCTGTTGGCAGAGAGCTTCTAAACCGCTTCTGGTTTGGCATTGCCTGATTAGAATCAATTTTTGCTCAAATAAACTAAAAAATTTTAATATGCCCCAGTTTATCTTTTCAGAAGAGTAAACTCGTGCAGGCTAGACTGTGTTTGGTTCTCCACGTGTTCTCAGTACCTTCCTCAAGACCTGATCCCTAGATACCACTTGTCAGTTTGTTTCTTTGTGAAAATGGTGGGAACTGCCTAGGGATGAGGAAAACACTGACAAAGGAAGAGGAAATTACAGCGAGTTTGAGCAATGTCTTCCATGCAAACATGCTTCCAGACACCTTTATTTGAAAAGGCAAAGTAAATGGAAGAAACACAAACATAATTTTCTTTGAGCTCTTAAGGGACTGTTTTATAGGAAAGGAAGATAAAATACGGGTAATTCACTACTATACATACATACACTTGGAGGCAGGAGGTAGATGGGCCCTGCCTCTAGGGTAAAGCAATTGGAGACTCCCTGTGGGCCCGTACTCCAAGATGAGAATGGCAGGACTATTGAGAGAGGCGGCTAGGCCCCACCTAGATAAAAGGCAAACAACTCTATATTTCTCATTCTTGAAGTCTGGTGACCTCTCCAACTACACATGCTCAGAAAGGCTCCTTAGAGATCAAAAGGGGTGTGATGCTAACTAACGCCAAACTACCCATAGGCCTCTTGGATAGATTCTATCTTGGCTAAGAGTCACATGGACACATAAGGGAGGATCCTGGATATACCAAATATAGACTCTGAACCAGGTGAATCAAAATGATTGGCTGAGGAAAATCAGAAGAAATTCCCCATAAAAGTGATTCCAACTATCACAACGGCATGACTCAGGGACTCTCTCTCTGAATCTACTTATATGTCTATTCACACATACTGCGTTCTTTTTTCCTAAAAAATACATGCTTCACTACTTTCCATCTTTGTGGGAATTTTTTTCTTCCTGCCAAGTCAGAGAACCAGGGTCTTGTCACTGACCGTTGGTCTAGTGGCTAGGATTTAGTGCTCTCACTGCCACGACCCGATCTCAGTCTCTGGCTGGGAGCTGAAGCCCTGCTTCAAACTGCTGCAGGCTGAGGCCGCCCTAGATCACACTGATAATGATTCCTGAGAACTTAATCTCACAGGAAATGATGGTGCTAGAAAAATAGTCTCATACATGCGGCAGTCTTTAAATGTTCTTCAAAGTATGGAGTAATTTATCCATGCATATACCTTAAAAGAAGAAAGAAAAACGAGGGGGGAGGCTTAAGGGTTCATTCATATCTATGGTAACGGGAAGTAGACACAACCACATAAATGAAAAGGTCTGTCCAGTCATACTAGAGGAATGTAGCACCTTGGCTGCTGGTTGACTGATTCATTCACTCAGTGAATGTTCACTGAGCACTTGCTCACTCAGTATCATGTCCATCATTATACCAGGCTCAGAACTTTTTCTTACAGGATTCACCATCCAATAGGAGAAAGACATCAAATAAATAAATAAACGATAATTAATTCACCACAATGGCCAGGGGCACTACCAAGGAGAAGCACAGATTTGAGGGCAGGCTTGGCCACGGGCAAGTCCATTAGAAGGCATCTAAGACAGCTTATGCACTGGCACTGAGAGAGGGAAGCTAGACTCAGGCCATGCTTACGAGGCCTTGCTGTGTCTTGAGTGTGCCTAGCCTACCTGCCAGCACCCATAACACATGTGGGTTCATTTTTATTTCTCATCATGTAATGAGTGACATCAGATCAGTTCAGTCGCTCAGTCATGTCCTGCTCTTTGCAACCCCATGGACTGCAGCACGCCAGGCCTCCCTGTCCTTTACCACCTCCCAGAGTTTACTTGAACTCATGTCCATTGAGTCAGTGATGCCATCCAACCATCTCATCCTCTGTCGACCCCTTCTCCTCCTGCCTTCAATCTTTCCCAGCATCAGGGTCTTTCCCAGTGAGTCAGTTCTTCGCATCAGGTGGCCAAAGTATTGGAGTGTTAGCTTTAGCATCAGTCCTTCCAATGAATATTCAGGATTGATTTCCTTTAGGATGGACAGGTTGGATCTCCTTGCAGTCCAAAGGACTCTCAAGAGTCTTCTCCAACACCACAGTTCAAATGCATCAATTCTTCAGAGCTCAGCCTTCTTTACAGTCCAACTCTCACATCCATACATGACCACTGGAAAAACCACAGCTTTGACTAGGCTGACCTTTGTTGGCAAAGTACTGTCTCTGCTTTTTAATATGCTGTCTAGGTTGGTCATCACTTTTCTTCCAAGGAGCAAGTGTCTTTTAATTTCATGGCTGCAGTCACCATCTGCAGTGATTTTGGAGCCCCCCCAAATAATAAGTCTGTCACTGTTTCCTCATGTAGTTGCCATGAAGTGATGGGACCAGAGGCCATGATCTTCATTTTCTGAATGTTGAGCTTTAAGCCAACTTTTTCACTCTCCTTAGTTTCAACAAGAGGCTCTTTAGTTCTTCTTAGCTTTCTTCCCTAAGGGTAGTTTCATCTGCATATCTGAGGTTATTGATATTTCTCCCAGCAATCTTGATTCCAGCTTGTGCTTCATCCAGCCCAGTGTTTCTCATGATACAGTCTGCATATAAGTTAAATAAGCAAGGTAACAATATACAGCCTTGACATACTCCTTTCCATATTTGGAGGCAGTCTGTTGTTCCATGTCCAGTTCAAATTGTTGTTACCTGACATGCATATACGTTTCGCAAGAGGCAGGTCACGTGGTCTGGTCTTCCCATCTGTTTAAGAATTTTCTACAGTTTGTTGTGGTTCACACAGTCAAAGGCTTTGACATAGTCAATAGAACAGAAATATATGTTTTTCTGGAACTTTCTTGCTTTTTCAATGATCCAATGGATGTTGGCAATTTGATCTCTGGTTCCTTTGCCTTTTCTAAATCCTGAACATCTGGAAGTTCACAGTTCATGTACTGTTGAAGCCTGGCTTGGAGAATTTTGAGCTTAGCTTTACTAGTGTGTGAGATGAGTGCAATTGTGTGGTAGTTTGAACATTCTTTACCATTGCCTCTTTGGGATTGGAATGAAAACTGACCTTTTCCAGCCCTGTGGCCACTGCTGAGTTTTCCAAATTTGCTGGCATATTGAGTGCAGCACTTTCACAGCATCATCTTTCAGGATTTGAAATAGCTCAACTGGAATTCCATTACCTCCACTAGCTTAGTTCATAGTGATGCTTCCTAAGGCCCACTTGACTTTGCATTCCAGGATGTCTGGCTCTAGGTTGGTGATCACACCATCATGGTTATCTGCATCATGAAGATCTTTTTTGCATAATTCTTCTGTGTATTCTTGCTGCCTCTTCTTAATATCTTCTGCTTCTGTTAGGTCCATACCATTTCTGTCCTTTATTGAGCCCATCTTTGCATGAAATGTTCCCTTGGTATCCCTTGGTTCCCTTTATCTAAGTCAAGGGCCTATATCATGGCTTTCCACCTGTCTTTACCAGTATGACTATTTCTTAAACAGAAAAAAAAAGAAAACCCCAAAACTGGGGTCCTCTTAGAATATATGCAGAAGAGGTCTGGAAAACACTAAAATGGACCTTAATCCCCAACCCAGAGGTAGACTGCCCCTCTCCTTAGTGAGCTGACCCCTAGACCAAAAACCAGTGTGAAAAATTTGACACAGTGATAGTCTTTTTTAGAATAAGAATAGTAACATTATAGTTTTAACTTCCAGATTATTTTGAATTACTGTCTCCCTAGACTTTCTCTCTCTTTTGATTATCTCTAGGTTAAAGAAAAAGAAAACAGAAAAAACATAAAAAGCAACAACAAAATAAACAGCTTCTAGACTCCTTAACAATCCCCAGCCAAGGGCTCATGCCAGTTACTAGATCTATGATGTAGAAGCAGAGTCCTGGCTTCTGTTTGATTTCATGACTTCCTGATTTACTTTGAATTTAAATTTGGGGATGGGTCAGAAGTCTAGATTGGGCACAGATTTTAATCCTCTAGAATGCTAAGGTTAGGGAGGAGGAGATGGGTGGAAACGCATGTGAAGTGAACTGAAAATGGCATGAACTGAAAGCTAGTCAGGAATGAAGGATAAACATCCCCCAACAGGGACTTCACCCCCACCATCTCACAGTACTGACTGTTGGCACATTTTGGATCCTGCTGGAATACCTTCTGTGATGGCTAATCTCATGTGTCAGCTGAGCCAGGCTATGGTGTCTTGTTGTTGGATAAGACACTAGTTCATAGTGAAGGTATGTGAAGGCATTTTCTTAGATATGTGTGTGTGTGAGTCACTCAGTCATGTCCAACTCTTTGCGACCCCATGGAGAGTAGCCCACCAGGCTCCTCTGTCGGTGAGATTCTCCAGGCAAGAATACTGAAGTGTGTAGCCATTCCTTTCTCCAGGGGAATCTTCCCAACCCAGAGACAGAACCCAGGTCTCCCACATTGCAGGCAGATTCTTTACTGTCTGAGCCACCAGGGAAGCCCTTTCTTAGATGTTATGAACATTTAAATTGGTAGCTTTTAAGCAAAGCCAATTGCCCTTTGTAATGTGAGTAAGCCTCATCCAATCAGTTGAAGGCCTTGAGAATAAAGACAGGTTTCTCGACGTTGAAGAAATTCTCAAGACCACAAATTAGAAACCCTGCTTGAGTTGTCAGCCTGTTGCCCTTTGGAATCCGAACTCAAGCCTGCAACATCAGCTCTGATCTGAATCTCCAGCCAGTCCTGTGAATTTCAGACTTGCCAGCCCCCACGTCACAGGAGCCAATTCCTTAAACAAAAACATACCCTACATATATCTTCAAAGAAAGCCTGCTACACAGACTAGAGCACTTCCTTCTCAGGAAAGGTCTGCTGAGTCTCACTTCTATGTCAGATCCCGGAATCTCAGATGGCAGTACCAGAAGTGACCTTAGCCCGTTGGGTCAGTGGATGTAAATCTCTGTAAACTGCAGTGGTACTCGACCTCCAGTCACCAGGGTGGGTGTCAGTCAGGGTCTCCCTTGACTATCCTCACAGCATGAGGGGCGTGCCTGGCTCACGAACCACTGCAGACCCCCCGTCTCCCCTGGTGGCCATGCCCTTCTCCTTCCTTTGAACCACCACTCCTGCCACTGCAAAAATGAGGACTTAAGAGAAGGAAAAGTAAGGTTTACTCTAGCTCTGCAGTGGTAAGACTTTCACTTTGCTGAACATCAGAATTAAAAGGGCAAAACCTCCATCCCGGACCTCCGCAGCCACCCCTGCAGATTGGCTGCAGAAGAGAGCGGGGCGAGAGGTAATTAACCACCTCCGATCACTAACAGCTCAATGGGAAGGCCTGGGTCCAGGAATTCCTTTTGCCAGAGGTCCTGGGAGCATTTGCTGAGGAGAAATGAGTTTGCAAATAAGCACTTTTCTTTGAAAAGGCCCCCTTTCCCCAGCTCCATTAGCTCCCAGCTCGGCTTTCAGCTGCGAGGGCTGTCTTTTCATCTTGAATTTGACATATTCTTCTACTTTAGCCTGGTCACACAGAGCCCTTTGGCAAGCCACTCTCTCTCCCACTGTGAATTGTTGGGTACCAAGGCGGAGAATCAAGTTCGAGGTCGGCCAACTTCTCCCCCCACCGCCCTCTGACTCTGCGTCTCTTTGTGTTCAACAACGGGTTTCCAAATCTTGGGTTTTCTTCGTCATCAGGAAAGATATTGGAGTCAAACAAAGGGAGAACAAGAATTCCAGACATGCTGAGAAAATGAGTGTGTGTGTGTGTGTGTGTATGTGTGTGCGCATGCACGCGCGTGCGTGCTGTCTCACTAGCCACCCCCAAGGCCATTGATCAGCATTTGCAACCCTCAGGAATGTGTGTCATTTAGGGTTGAGTTAGTGGTTGGAGAAATGTTCCTTCCAACTTCTTGCTGTAATATTTGACCTCTTTCTCATCTTCGGTGAGCTGAGGAAGCAGAACACCCTGTGTCTCTGCTGTTACCTGCGGCGCTTCTTTAGAATGCAGTTCCAGCTCCCCGTCTGCATTGTCCCAGCCATTTTCCTTTTCCTGGATTCTCAGCCTGTGTCCTAAGCTTTTCTCATCTCCTGTCTTTTGCTCCCTCCAAAATATGCTCTGACCACAGCCTAAGGGATCTTTCTAAGACGTGGATCTGACTACCTAGCTGCCCATTTCCTGGAGATTTATGTCTAAGCTCCTAGGAGCAAGTCAAGGTGCCCTGGCGTTCTGATCACACCCACCACAGCCCCTCAGCTTCCCTTTCTCTTCTCTCCTTCTCCCTCTCCTTGCCTTTCTCTCTCTCCCCACCCACTCTTTATTTTTCGTAGCTGTGCTCCTTTCTTGATATCAGTTTTTTGTTTGTTTGCTTTTACAGGTAAACTCTGCCCTTCCCTAAACTCTTAAGTCCAGATCTACTCTTGCTATCCTAGATGGGGTGAGCCATTTATGAAGTTTTCACTGCTCCTCTCCATTCTCAATGTATCACATGCATTTGCTCACCTTTCTGGCCAGCCTGAAAGCCCTCTGGGGTGGAAGCTTTCTATCCATAATGGAGCCCTGCATGGCGCGGGACATGTAAACTATCCTCAGCTATTGCGCTGGACTAACAGGAGGCATGATACAAATATACTGTAGGAGTTACCCACTCTGACTCTATAACTGGATCCATGCAGATTGAATCCCCGCATTCATTGCCTGAGCCTCTATTGCTTTACCTGTGAAATGGGCATAATCATATCACTTTCAGAGCACAGCTGGTCAAAATTCACCAAGATACTGCATACAAAGTGCTCAATGCACCCCTAACATAAACAATTAATAAAACATTGATATTTACCATCTTTGAGAGGTGGAGACCTGTTTATCTCCTCCCTCTTTGTTCATAGGCCGCCTCCATCCCAGTTCCCCACCGAGGTCATTCACTACAGGGGCAGAAAGAGTTAAGCCTGACTCTTCACCACAAATCCACAGGCACTAAATAAGGCTCCAGCGCTCAAGCTTTAAGTATGGGCTGCAGTTAACTATAAACAGCTGTTGGAAGATAATAACCTTCTACTGGTAAAATAAGGCCAGCCCCCCTTCCTCACAATGAAACCTTTCTTGTAAAGAGCATTCAGAACTGATAGATAGATCTCAGTCTGGCAATAATCAGAATTAAGAGATTGGGGGGTGGAGGGGCCTTCCCAGATCAGGCCAACATATATATAGCAATTCTATTTCCGTTTCCAAAAGCCCAAACACCGGGCATCTCTTATCTTCAGTACATTCCCCCTTTTGTTCCAAGTGGGAAACACAACTCTGGCCCCTGCTGCTCCCCTCCTGGGCCCTCATTAACAGGCAAAAGAGCAGACATTAGCCAAGAAGACATACATATCGTTCTTTATACTAAAGCACTTCCCTTGACTAATCTCTTCCCATTTTAGGAAACTGTGTTTGAATCAGAGCTCAGCAATGTGAGTCTACATGGAATTTAGGCACCTTTAGGTCCATTTTGGAATATAACAAAGGAGAGGTTCCTGTGAGTTGCTTCCATTCTGCTGGACACACATGCGTGGGATGGGCTTGGGGAATAGATTATGGAAAACAATATTTGTTTCAGAAAATATCCAGAATTTGTTAAACATGTACCTGGTGTCAGGCAAACAGGAGGAACTTGATGTTTGTGTGTTCTTAACTGTGCTCATCAACATCCATGTGTGAAGAATGATGAAACAACTCCAGGAGCAAATGGGATTTGTTTTCAGAGTGGTTGCTGGAGCCATAGTCTTTGAAATGGAATTTTGAGTGGGCTGTCTAGTGTAAATTCTACTCATCCATCCATCTAGCCCATCCTTCCTTCCATCTATCATCTATCCTTCTATAACCTCTATCTATTGAGTTTGTTGAGAGCCTCAGAAAAACTAAGTAGTTTATACAGTGTCAATCAGAAAGTGAGAAGAAGAAACAGGAGATGTAGCAAACCTTATGACTCCCAGGCTTGTGAGTCAATCAGACATGGAAAATCACGGGACTAGTCATAGCACTGTTGCAAAAGTTCTAGGGCCCACAACAGATTTCCCAGCCTGGGGATCTGGCATACCCCCAGGGAATCTGACTCTGATGGGCCAGTGGGATTTGATGAATCTTGGAGGGCACAAACAAAAACTTGTGCCCACCAGGACCCAGGAGAAAGCAGCAGTGACCCATAAGAGACTGAGCCAGACTTGCCCGAGAGTGTCCAGGAGTCTCCCGGACAGAGGGTTGGAGGCGTGGGTTGACAGTGACCTGCTGCAGGGTCAGGAGTACTGAATACAACGGTCCTGGGAGCCCTGGCTTGCTGGAATAAGTTCCTTTGTATGAGGTCACCATTATCGCCATTTCCCCCTACCATAGTTTGGCCTCACAGGGAGGGAATACAGCCACACCCATCAGCAGAAAATTGGAATAAAGACTTACTGAACACGGTGAGACATTATTGGTTGGGGGGAGGGGCCTCCAAAATCACTGCAGACAGTGACTGCAGCCATGAAATTAAGACACTTGCTCCTTGGAAGAAAAACTATGACCAACCTAGACAGCATATTAAAAAGCAGAGACATTACTTTGCTGACAAAGCCCACAATTTGTGTTGCTGAAGTTGAACTGGAATAGAAAAGTAGAAAGTAAAGAGATACCTGTAGTGACCGAAATCTGAATGCAGAGTTCCAAAGAATGGCAAGAATAGATAAGAATGCTTTCCTAAGTGATCAATGCAAAGAAGTAGAGGAAAACAATAGAAGGGGAAAGACTAGAGATCTCTTCAAGAAAATCAGAGGTACCAAGGGAATATTTCATGCAAAGATGGGCACAGTAAAGGGCAGAATCCATATGGACCTAACAGAAGCAGAAGATATTAAGAGGTGGCAAGAATATACAGAAGAACTCAACAAAAAAGATCTTAATGACCTAGATAAGCACAGTGGTGTGATCACTCAACTACAGCCAGACATCCTGGAGTGTGAAGTCAAGTGGGCCTTAGGAAGCATCATTATGAATAAAGCTAGTGGGGTGATGGAATTCCAGCTGGGCTGTTTCAAATCCTAAAAGATGATGCTGTGAAAAGCACTGCACTCAATATACCAGCAAATTTGGAAAACTCAGCAGTGGCCACAGGACTGGAAAAGGTCAGTTTTCATTTCAATCCAAAAGAAAGGCAGTGCTGAAGATTGTTCAAACTACTGTACAATTGCACTCATCTCACACCCTAGCAAAGTAATGCTCAAAATTCTCTAAGCTAGGCTTCAGTAGTACATGAACCAAGAACTTCCAAATGTTCAAGCTGGAATTTAGAAAAGGTAGAGGAACCAGAGATAAAATTGCCAACGCTGCTAGATCATAGGAAAAGCAAGAGAGTTCCAGAGAAACCTCTACTCTGCTTCACTGACTATGTTAATGCCTCTGACTGACTTGGAAAATTCTTCAAAAGATGGGAGTATCATACTACCTCACCTGCCTTCTGAGAAACCTGTATTTAGGTCAGGAAGCAAAAGTTAGAATGGGACATGGAACAATGGACTGGTTCCAAATTGGGAAAGGAGTGCATCAATTCTGTATGGTCACCCTGCTTATTTAACTTACATGCAGAGAAAAATGTGAAATGCCAGGCTGTATGAATCACAAGCTGGAATCAAGACTGCAGGGAGAAATATCAATAACCTCAGATATGCATATGACACCACCCTTATGGCAGAAAATGAAGAGGAACTAAAGAGCCTCTTGATGAAGGTATAAGAAGAGGGTGAAAATGTCAGCTTAAAACTCAACATTCAAAAAACTAAGATCATGGCATCTGGTCCTATCACTTCATGGCAAATAGATGGGGAAACAATGGAAACAGTGACAGACTTTATTCTTTGGAGCTCCAAATCATTGCAGATGGGGACTTCAGCCATGACTTTAAAAGATGCTTGCTCCTTGAAAGAAAAGCCATGGCAAACCTAGACAGCATATTAAAAAGCAGAGACATTACTTTGTCAACAGAGGTCCATCTAGTCACAGCTATGGTTTTTCTAGTAGTCATGTATGGATGTAAGAGTTGGTCCATAAAGAAGGCTGTGTGTCAAAGAATCGATGCTTTTGAACTGTGGTGTTGGAGAAGGCTCTTAAGAGTCCCTTGGATTGCAAGGAGATCAAACCACTCTATCCTAAAGGACATCAGTCCTGAGTATTCATTGGAAGGACTGATGCTGAAGTTGAAGCTCCAATACTTTGGTCACCCGATGCTAAGAGCTGACTCATTAGTAAAAATCCTGATGATGGGAAAGATTGAAGGCAGGAGGAGAAGGGAATGGACAACAGAGGATGAGATGGTTGGATGGCATCACTGACTCAATGTCCATGAGTTTGAGGAAGCCCTGGGAGATGGTAAAGGACAGGGAAGCCTGGCATGTTGCAGTCCATGGGGTTGCAAAGAGTCAGACACTACTGAACCACAGCAACAAAGTCAAAGTCTCTGAAGCTTGGGTAAACAAAACTCAAAAGGAATGGTAGTAGGAGCAGCACTCAGGAGTTATATTCTGTTTCTCCCTGTGGTCTCAAGAGAAACAGTGTTGTCTGCTGATGTCGATCCCCAGCTAGATCTTATATCTTGGAAAGTAACAGGGACAGTAAGTACTGTTGAATTAACAAATGACGTATGGACCTGCCCACTGCTGTGAAGGCAGCTTTTGCATGTCTAACAATGCAGGAGTAATGAGTACCCATGGTTATCCTTACTGAGGTTCATCATGAACCAGTAAATGATGGCCTGAGAGATGGGACTCCAGTTATTCCCATTTTGTAGATATGGAAACTGAGGTTTGGAAAGATTATAGCATTTGCTTCTTGTCACTCAGTTAAGTTCCAGAGCCAAGGTTCAAAGCTCTATTTTCTGACCTACACCTTGATGTCTTGACTACTAAGCTGCCTTACTGAAAAATAATAAATTGAAAAATCATTGCCCTCCATGTATGATGCAAAGCATATTTGTGTTTTTGCTTTGTGCCCTTAAACTGTCAAAAATGTACCATCCTGAGAGAGAACTTTGTCATTCCTATTTGACATGAGTGAGATCTGAGGCTCTGAGAAGGCACCTGATTTGTCCAAGCTCACTCAGTTTGTAAGATATGGAGATTCCTAAAATCAAGTCCCATGCTTCTTTCATGACAGCATTGTGCTGTGCTTAGACACTTGGTCTTTGTGACACCATGGACTGCAGCCCGCCAGGATCCTCTGTCCATGGGGATTCTCCAGACAGGAATACTGGAGGGGTTTCCATGTCCTCCTCCAGAGGATCTTTCCAACCCAGGGATCGGACCCAGGTCTCCCACAATTGCAGGTGGATTCTTCACCATCTGAGCCACCAGGGAAGCTATCTCCCTGGATATTTTAAATCCACAAGGTGTTATCTATACTGTGTCCTAGCAAACACAGGTTAAGATCACCTTTCAAAAAATTCTAAGACGTTACCAACTTCAAAATGATCAAACCAACCAAAGAAGAAAAAGGAACAAGGTCCCAGGCTTGGGTTGAGACAAAGGTGACAGATGTAGCCCAACTTCTCATCAGTTACTTTCAGGCCAGTTCCAGTCAATTACTCTTAGATCCCTGGAGGGCTGTGCCAAGAAAACCCATGATCAGAATGGGAAAGCATCCGTTGATACTGAATTAAGCAGGTACCATGTTGGGATGCAGATGGGTGGCTGGGAGGGAATGTCTTATTTGTCTTTCCAGGCATCCTTTTCCCTCTGCTCTGTGGTTGACCCCTCCACCAGAGGAGTCCCTTACTCTCCAGTCTCTGGCTGGGTTTGGCCAATGCAGAGCCCACCAGGAGACTGAAAGGAGGGAGAGATGAGGTGGAGGTTGTGGTTTTTAGTTCCCTGATTCCCTTGTCGTGCGACCCCTATGGCTGGTTGCACCCCCCTCGGAGGAAGACCACGGCTCCTGCTGGGAGGCTGCCTGCTCTTGGCATTCTCTCTCCAGATGCCAATCCTTCCCTCCTTCCTCCTTTTCCAGCCCTGGGTTGCTGTGCACTGCACGTGTCTTGAGGGTTTCTCACATGGTGCTATGTCTGTATAAACATTCTCTTTACCAAACTCTCTCCAACTGGAGTGTGACCAGCTGACACACAGTGCCGAATGAGAGAGTGGTCGTGTCACATGGGAACATGTCATGGATGGATGAAAGAGTACAGCCTCTTGTGGAAAGGGGATCCTAAAGATGCTTTTTCTCTTTTCTCTCGTCTTCCTTTCCCTTCCTTCTCCCCCCTTCTTTTACTGGTGACATTTTATTGTAAATGTATTATATATTACTGGAAAAGATTGGGGACGAAAGGAGAAGGGGGTGGCAGAGGATGAGAAGGTTAGATAGCATCAGTGACAATGGACATAAATTTGAGCAAACTCCAGGAGACAGTGGAGGACAGAGGAGCCTGGCGTGCTACAGTCTGTGGGGTTGCAAAGAGTCAACCACGACTTAGCGATTGAACAACAACAACATTATTGCAGACGTTTCTTGGATCTGTCCGACCTCCTTCAACTGGAGACAATGTCACATAGTGAAGAGAGTCTGGGATCTCACACCAAATGGAACAGACCTGGACTCATTCATATCCAGCTCCAGCCACGCCTGAGTGTCCAAGTTCCAAGCTTGGATAGGATGGTTAGGCATTTGGGGCCTCAGTTTCCTATACAAAATTGGGATAATAACACCTACATGACTAGGTTTTGTGTTATTTTTTGCTTGGAAGACATGGCACCTGTAAAATTACTCTTATTTATAACATTTGACCAAGTTTACATGGATACAGAGTAGAAATTTGGGGATAAGGCATTTTTTTTTTCCATCTGCCTAAAGTTAGCAGGATGGCAGGGTTCTTTCCTTCTTCCCTCCCTCCCTTCCCTCTTCCCTCACTCCATGACTCTATTCCTTCTCTTTCTATAATAATTAATCTTGCCACTTCTTTAACCCTGACAACTTAGAGGTGGTTCTCACCTCTAGGAGTCCTGGAAGACTCAGAGAATAGGGAGGACTTAACCATCAGCTTTTCATACCATAGAAGCCTCAGCCATCCAGACCCCAGTTAAATTAGATGTTGAGCTTCCTGAAGAGAGGAATTGATATTATTTGTTTCTTTATCTCCAACTCCTCATGTACAGTTTATACACAGTAAATGATTACTGACTTAATGAGTTATACTGGATAGTCTTGCTTTCCAAAGATATACGGCTTCCCTCCTTTAAATGTGGAATGACTATCTCTTTTATTTAAATCATTTTGGATGAAAACCTTTTTGAAAAATCACCATTTCAAGTAGAGTACACAAAATGCTATTTGCATTTAAAAATAATTTGGAAACATCTTTCTGAGCACAGATTATGCCACCATACTTAAATGAAGGGAGACTGAGTTGTACAGAGACCCTTTGCTTCTTGACCAAATGTTCCTGGATGGTTTCCTATTTTAAATCCTTAAAGCGCAATTTTTCTACTCACTCTCCTCTCTTTCCAGTTGCTGTTTCTAACATGTTGTGGGACTGGATACCAAGAAATTATGAGCATTTGAGTTTTGTGTAAAGTAAGAGTAAAAAACTCTGAAAAGGTGTGTGCAAACAAAGAGGGAATGGAATGAACACCACCTGCTCTGACTGTTCAGAAACTTTTATTCTTATTTTCTGGGTAGTTTTTAAAATGATGTTAGATATGAGAAAGCATTGGTACCTAAGAATGACTTGGGAAGACAAAATAAAACATCTGCTTTCTTTGCCAAAGGAGGCCAAAGGACACCTTGACATGCCTTGAGGTGACATCTGGGCCTAGCATACCTGTGAGGGATTTTATTTAAAGTCCATATTGTCCATACTGAAATCCCCATCCCTCTAATGTGGATTCTCATAGGAATCAGAAATGAAGTTTACACACACAGCCTCAGGTTCAGATTAGCTTTATCTGGGGTTCTGTCCCCAGAGTAGTCAAGGGTGATGGAAGCAGCAAGAGTCCCTTTGGAGGAGTGGAGGAAAAGCTGGGTTCTGGGATGGAGCTCCCATCCTACGTGCCAACGGGAAACCAAGCCCTTTCTGATCCTCAGCTTGCTAATCTGTAAAATAGGAATGACTATACACCTGGTAAGGCATCCCAACGTGGACCTGAAAATGATAAGAGGAAGAACAAACAGAAGGATCTCGTAAGGACAAAGGTTATCAAAAGTGTTCAAATGGTATGTTCAAATGTTAACAGAAGTGTTCAAGTGTCTGACATGATGATGAAGGCTCATTTCCAGGGCTGGCTGTGAATCTCACTGTGCTTTTGTGAACTTCTAGCAGAGATTCCTGAACCAACCCTGGGAATCTGAAATGTCATCTCCTCTGGACTTCGGGGTTAAAGACTTTCCATCTGGGAGACTGCAAGTAGCTCCAAAGTCAACTTCAGTCCATCTCACTTTCCTACAGAAACTTTACAGCTGATGCTGTGTTTAGGGCCAGAAAAGGATCTGTCTGTCCTAGGATGCTACTCTGCTTGGAGGCCAGGAGACTCTGAACTTTCAGCTTCTATTGCAGCAACTGCTTCACATTAAGCTCTGATCAGTTTATCTACACCATTTCTCTCTGAGAATCCCTGTAGATTCTGATCTTTCTGTTTTACTTTAAATACCTTTAAAGACTATTTCTAAATGTCAGTTAATTCAACTTATTTTTGAGTGTGTGAAACAAGAGTACTGTAAACTGTGAATAAATGGGAAATAGATGAAAAATAAATGAGTAATAAAACTTGTACAGCACAAAAATGTACTTTATTGCATGCGCGTACGTGTGTGCACACACACACCATTTAGGAAATCGGGAATTCCAGGAAAGAATGTAGACTGTGACAAGAAAATCTAACTGTGTTACAAATGTGTAAGACACCCTCATTGAAAAGGGTGGGAAGAAAAGGTGCTGACCTAAGTAATTTTGGAAATGAGTAGAGTCTTCAAGATTGAAGCCAGGAAGAATGACATAAGGACTGTACCCAGGCTGACAAAGTTGTTTTCCACAGGGCTTCAGTTCAGTTCAGTCGTTCAGTCCTGTCCGACTCTTTGCAACCCCATGAATCACAGCACACCAGGCCTCCCTGTCCATCACCAACTCCTGGAGTTCACTCAGACTCACATCCATCGAGTCAGTGATGCCATCCAGCCATCTCATCCTCGGTCATCCCCTTCTCCTCCTGCCCCCAATCCCTCCCAGCATCAGAGTCTTTTCCAATGAGTCAACTCTTCGCATGAGGTGGCCAAAGTACTGGAGTTTCAGCTTTAGCATCATTCCTTCCAAAGAACTCCCAGGGCTGATCCCCTTCAGAATGGACTGGTTGGATCTCCTTGCAGTCCAAGGGACTCTCAAGAGTCTTCTCCAACACCACAGTTCAAACGCATCAATTCTTCGGTGCTCAGCCTCTTCACAGGTTAACAAATCTGATACTGCTGTGCATGTACACTGGAGGTAAACAACTAAATGGATGGCAGAAGATGGGAACTAGGTTTCTCACTGCTGGAGTGGAAACATAAATAAGCAAGGTGAGGAAGCTAGAGTAATTCATGTGATCAGTGATCAAAGCTGGAAGCATCAAGGATATTTCACTTACTATAACTGCAGATGGTTACAGATGGAAATAGTTACATGTGCATATACACAAATGTGTGTGTGTACATATATGCATATATACATGAATCAGCATACCCATACATAGGTAATACACATTTTTTGATCACTTAGCTGACAACATCCAAAAGAAATAGTACCCCAGTAGCAATGAGCACAGCTAGTACCCGGATCTTGGTTTCTAATACCATTCTCCATTAAGAGAAACCAGGGCTTCTTGGAAAAATGCTTTAAAATGAGCTTGAAGGAGAAAGTAAGAAAAGGCTCAAAAATTTTAAATGCTCACAATGATGTAGGGATGTCAAAGGAGTACAGGTGCTCGTTGAAAGAACTGAAAGAACTCTCAATAGCCAAAGCTAGACAATTTACAGCAACAAAAGTATGTAGTGTTGGATTAAAACTCAAAGTAGAAAATGCACATTTATGAGTCTATACATATCTAAATAAATGATTGGATAAGTTAACAACTCTGGGAGAAGAGACGAATAACCGGTTTAAATGATTTCCAGGCTATTTTGTAGATACTCTTGTCTTTAAGGAGGGGAGGCATAGTTTCAGACTCTCTAAGTTTGGTCTGTACACTGTGACTTGGTTCCCAAGAATATATGAAAATCAGGGGGGAGGGGATTAGTAATTTCACAGTAAAGAAATCTGACAAACACTACCTTGGTCTTGTGATCAAGGTCAGCCTCCACCCTCGTAAATCATGTTGATGATGAATAGCCTTGATATGATATGATGGCAATGGCGTTTTGCCACTGTAGTTTTCCTCTCAAACCCCCATAACTCTAGATTAGCCGTGGGAAAACGTCAAATTCCAAAAAAAGGGACGTCTTACAAAATACTTGACTCCTTAAAACTGTCAAGGTCTACAAAAACAAGGAAAGTGACACATGGTCACAGCCAAGAGGAACCTAAGGAGACATGACAACGAAATGTACTGTGATATCCAGGATGGGATTCCACTGCAGAAAGGTCAACAGATGAAAATTAAGATCTGAATAATCTATAACGTTAATAATAATGCATAAATATCAGTTGATGAGTTATAGGAAATATGTAAAACTCATGCATGATGTTAATAATAGGGAAAACAGCATGGAGTGCAAGGAAACCTTCTGTACATTTTCAATTTTTTGACAAATCTACGACTTCTAAAAATAAAATCGATTTTTTAAATGAATGAAAAACAGTTATAAATTTAGCTTTATAAATTATTGAGCAGTTGCTATGTTTACTATGTCCCAGACATTGTCATATTTGGAAAGCTCCAGATTTTGTTTGTTACTTTATTTAATTTCAAATCTATAGAGATGCTGTGTATATTAAAAAATGAGAATATATGTCAAGTGATTAGAACAGTGTCTCAAACCTAAGGGACTCTCAATGATTTTTTTGGAGAGTGATGATGATGACTAGGTTTTGCTTTTTACTTTCTAAAATTGAGATATATTGATGTACAATATTATATAATTTATAGGCATACATCATAATGATTCACAATCTTTAAAGGCTGTACTGTATTTATAATTATTATAAAATATTGGCTATATTCCCTGTGTGGTACAATACATCCTTGGAGCTTTTTTATTAAGAGATCTCTTAATCCCTACCTCTCTCTTGCCCCTCCTCACTTTCCTCTCCCCACTAATAACTACTAGTTTGTTCTTTATATCCGTGTCATTTTGGGATTTCATATTTAAAGATATCTTACAGTATTTGCTTTTCTGACTTATTTCACTTAGCCTAATACCCTCCGCGTCCATCTGTGTTGTTGCAAATGGCAAAATTTCACTTTTATGGCTAAACAAGATTCCATTACACAAACACATACAGACATACCCCTTGCTAAGTGGGAGAAAATATCTCCTAATGATATGATCAGGGAGTTAATAATCAACATATATCAACAGCTCATACAATGTGACATCAAAAAGCAAACACCATGATTTAAAAATGGGCAGAACAAAAATACACATGCACCCTAATGTTCACTGATCACTATTTACAGTAGCCAGGAGATAGAAACAACCTAAATGTCCGGAGGAATGGATGAAGAAGATGTGGTACACACACACAGTGGAATACCACTCAGCCGCGAAAAGGAACAGGACTGCATAATCTGCAGAGATACGCATGGACCCAGGGACTATCACACAGCGTGAAGTCAGTCAGGAAAGCGAGTATATCATGCTGCTCACATGCGAAATCTAGACGGATGATGCAGATGAACTTATTTGCAAAGCAGAAATAGAGACACAGACAGAGAGAATGGACACATGGATGCCAGAGGGAGAAGGGAGGGGGAGGAACTGCGAGACTGGCACTGACATAGACACACTCCTGCATATAAAACAGACAGCTAGTCAGAGTCCACTGTAGAGCACAAGGAGTGCTACTCAGGGCCCAGTGGCGACCTAAATGGGAAGGAAATCCAAAAAGGAGAGGGTATATTTATATGTATAACTGATTCTCTTTGCTGTTCAATAGAAACTAATGTAATATTGTAAAGCAACTATACTCCAATAAAAACTAATTTAAAAATCTCCCAAAGAAAATCTATATCTAGCTGGCTTCAAGGTAAATTCTACCAAAACTTTTTCAAAACGGGCAGACCTGAATAGACATTTTTCCAAAAAGAAGACATACAGATGGCCACCAGGCATGTGAAAAGATGCTAAACATTGTTAACCATCAGAGAAATGCAAATTAAAACCACAATGAAATATCACCTAATATCTTTCAGAATGGCTATCATCAAAAAGGCCACAGATAACAAATGTTGGTGAGGATATGGAGAAAAGGGAACACTTGTACAATGCTGGTGAGAATATAAATTGGTGCAGCCACTGTGAAAAATAGTATGGTGGTTGCTCAAAAGCCTAAAACCATATGACCTACCATGTGACCCACCATGTGACCCACCATATGACCTACCATGTGACCCACCATATGACCCACCCTGTGACCTACCATGTGACCTACCGTGTGACCCACCATGTGACCTACCACGTGACCCACCATGTGACCTACCGTGTGACCCACCATGTGACCTACCATGTGACCCACCATGTGACCCACCATGTGACCTACCATGTGACCCAACAGTTCTATTCCTGGGTATTTATCTGAAAAAAAAAAAGCTAATTTTTGTGAAAAGATACACATACCCCAGTGTTCACAGCAACATTATTTACAATTGCCAAAATACAGAAACAATCTAAATGTTCATCAATAGATGAATGGGTTTTGCCTTTAAAAACTCATAGATATAGCCTAAGGTGACTCCCCTGCTGTAGTCTGGGGCTGGTCAAGGAAGTTTTTGGATAAGGTTTGAGTCCTTAAGGATGAGTAACGATTTGCTGAGTGAAGAGGGCAGAGGCAGAAAATTGAAACTGACATAGATACACTGGGCTTCCCTGGTGGCTCAGCTGGTAAAGAATCTGCCTGCAATGTGGGAGACCTGGGTTCAGTCCCTGGGTTGGGAAGATTCCCTGGAGAAGGGAACAGCTACCCACTCCAGTGTTCTGGCCTGGAGAATCCCATGGACTATCCATCGGGTCACAAAGAGTCAGACACGGTTGTGCAACTTTCACTGATACTATGGATAAAATAGATAACTAACAAGAATCTACTGTGCAGCACTGGAAACTCAACTCTGCTCCAAAGGAAAGGCAATCCCAAAAAGAGAGGATTTAGGTAAACATATCATTGATTTACTTTGCTGTACAGCAGAAATTAACACAACAAAGTGACTTCCCTGGTGGTTCAGTGAACAAGACCCCAGGCTCCCGATGCAGGAGGCCTAGGTTTGATCCCTGGTCAGGGGAACTAGATTCTACCTGCCTCAACTAAGACCTGGCACAGCCAATTAAATAAATATTTTAAAAAGAATAAGTTAGCAACATTGTAAAGCTGCTATACTCCAATAAGAAAAAAAAAGTTAAAAAGATTATAAAAAAGATGGCAGCATTCCTGCAGTGGAACCAGCAGTCAAAAGCAGGAAAGTATTACCCCAAGTGTTCTATAAGTCAGGGTACAGCTTGATGTGATCTGCTTTTGTTGAAGAACATCATGGAAGGCTGAAAGGAAGGCTGGAGTGATCAGCAGTGGCCACGGCACAAAAGGCATTGTGCACTCGGCTAAGGAACCTGAGCTTTCTTCCAGAGAGCCGGTGAGACTTTTCAACCCTACAGAGAAGGCAATCACATTCCCCTTCTGGATGGACTCATACCCCTGGCTGCAGTTAAGAGCGGGGTGAGAGTACAACCAGATGGGAAGCTGGAAGGCTAGGGAGCTTGAAGCTGTCTGAAAAGTGCGACATTTTCTTGGGGCCACGTATAGCCCTCTGACTTCCTAAACTAACCGCACTTTTGTGAAGCGCCTGTCTAAATATTCTCTTTTGACGTGTATTAGCTATAAAGGTAGACGCTGACTTTGGCACAGAAATACGTTTGTGAGACAGATGGAAACGTTCCCTTCACGACTGCTTCTTGTTCCAGCCTTCCTTGCCAGGAGAAAAGAATCCGTGCTAGAAACGAGAAATTTAAAACTCCAAGACGTGCCATTTTGAAACTCTCCCTCTCTTCATACACAAAGCCATGGTATTTTACAGGTCCTGTGTTTTCCATTCATCTTTCCCTAAGTATTTATGATGGCTAACCCCAAACCAATCTTTAACAACTAGCTATTATTCTTGTTAACCATTCATGGTTAAATGGACAGAACCCAAATCTGGAATTTGGGCATCCCTGTTCTTATTCCAGCTTGGCTACTTACCAGCTGTGGGACTTTATATATGGCCCTTCAATATTTTGGATCCCATTTTTCAAAATTTCTTCAATGGGAAATATGTCCCAGTTTCCACCAGCATCACCTACATAAAGACATCGCCAATCCTGACTCCTTAATCTCAGGTTTCCAGAAGGATTAAACGCAACCATGGATAGAAAAACAGCTTGCTCTCGTCATTGGCAGGGGCTTCCCTCATGGCTCGTTGGTAAAGAATCTGCCTGCCAGTGCAGGAGACACAGGTTCTGTCCCTGGTCCAGGAAGAGGCCACGTGCCATGGAGCGACTAAGTCTGCGTATCACAAAGTCAGAGCCCGTGCTCTAGAACCTGAGCGCCCCAACGACTGAGCCCACATGCTGCAACAGCTGCAGCCTGGGCTCCACAGCAAGAGATGCCAGCACACTGAGAAAATCACACACTGCCATGAAGAGTAGCTCCCGCTCGCCGCAACTAGAGAAACGCCCGCATAGCAACAAAGACCCAGCACAGCCACAAATAAATAAATATATATATATTTAAAAGATAATAGCATATGAATAATCCTCAAATTGCAATGTTGAGACATTGGTCAAATTCAATGCCTGGCACCTACTAGTCACTGAGAGAATATTTGCTGAATGAAGACCAGGTCATTTATTACAGCCGTGTGCCCCCTGTGCTATTTGGATGCATGCTCTATGACATGGAAACGAGGAATCAATTTGTCCTGGTATTGCTGGCTTTCTGGCATAGAGTAGCCTAATGAACTGTGGGTATAAGCACTGAAACAGCTTTGGTTGTGTTATTATTAGGGACTCCAGATATGTCCTAAAACATGTGTATGATCTCTTAGAGTGAGCTTGGTTCATTAATCATTGAATCCACTGAAAAACAGAGATCCTTTCATGCAGTATCTATCTATCTATCACCATCAAACTGATCATCTTCTTATTCCTCAGCTAGGTAGATCATTTTTGTCCTTTTTGCTCAGGGCCAAACAGTAGTTTCCATCACAGACTCCATGTCTTGCTTTTGTTACCCTAAATTGCTAGATTTTATGTCCTCCCTTCTTTCCATGTCTTGAGCTAGCTTTTCTCCCATCAGGGATGCCAGATGCCTTTTTCACTAAGGACATTTTCTTAAAAAACAAACCAGACCAAAACAGACATAAATCCTTGACAAACAGTCCTCCAAACACAGCTAAGTAAAGGTGGTATACACAGAATATTTTCTTTTGCCTCTCTCCAGCTATGTGGACTACATGCAAATTCCTCTGTGGCAGACATTAGATTTCTGTGCTTTAGTGTTTAGCATAGGGTCCAGTACAGAGCAGAAAATAAATACTGGTGGAGAAAATAATCTCTTTCTTAAGAAGCCACCACAATGAGAAGCCCTTGCATCACAAGTAAGAGTAGCCCCTGCTGGCCCCAACTAGAGGAAGCCCGCGCTCACCAATGAAGACTCAGCACAGTCAAAAATAAATAAATAAAAGAGTGAATATTGTTTTAAATATATCTCAGGACTTGACTTGGACACAGGGATAATTCTATAATCTATAGACCAGCAGCACTGACAATAGCTTGGAGCTTGTTAGCGCTGCAGAATCCTCTGCGCCGATTTGAACCAGTTAAATCACAACCTTCATTTTAACGAGATTGAGGCGATTCATTTGAGAACCACTGACCTTGTCCAATGCTTATGACCCTTAGCTGAAAACTGAATTGTCTAAAGAACTTAAAATAAATAAATAAATAAATAAATATATATATATATATATATACACACACACACACACACACACACACATATATATTGCTATCAGGATCCCATAGATAGAGATTCTGATGTATTTGGTCTGGGAATGTTGCTTGGAAATTAAGATTTTTAAAAGTTCCCCATGTCACTCAACTGATAAGCCAAGGCTGAGAACCATTGATCTGGTCCAATTTTCTCATGTAAGTATAGATAGCTCTCTACTGAGCTCACATGCCACAATGATAGAAGCCCGCACACCTAGAGCCCATGCTCCACAATAGCAGAAGCCAAGAAGCCATCGCAATGAGAAGCTTGGGCACCACAACGAGAGGGTAGCCCCTGCTCACCGCAACGAGAGAAAGCCCACGCATCACAATGAAGACACCATAGCAATTTTTGACACCAGCACAGTAAAAAAAAAATATTTAAAAATATATATTAGATAGTTCTTTAAAACTGGATGGACACATCTAGATATTCAACAGCACTTTATAGAGAATAGTGACTGAGCAACCTTTAATCTGCTGCTGCTTTCTAAATCTCTTCCCTCTTACATGTTTCCTAAAATGATCAATCTATTCCTGTATCATAGAATATCCAAGGTGCATAGGAGCCCCTAGTAGCCATTAGGCACTCTATGACTTTACTTACCACTCAGAGCTGATGCGTAGAAGGCAGACTCAAGCTGAAGGGATCAGATTCTATCTTCTAAGAGTCTGAAATGGGACCAGGAGCAGACTGATGGTCTTGGCTGCTGGCTGGTCCTCTCACAGGTGAAGCCAGGATCCTTGGGGCCACACAGTCTACCCTGGGAATCTGGAGCAGAGAAGGGCTGTAAGGGAACAGAACAATAAATCAAGTACATGGCGAGAAGTAGGAACAGTGAAGGGGAGAGTGTCAATTTTTAGGTTTACTTATGGCTTCCAGTTCTTGTTTCCAGACCCTTCCCTGCTAAGCTCAGTTGCAATTCCATCCCATTATTTTATGAAACATTACTATTTATAATTTACCACAAGCATTTTTCCTTAAGTCAGCTCAAGTTGGGTTTAGCCTTGGCAAGCACAAAAAGTCCTAACTAATTCAGTCATCTTATTTCCCTGCTTAATTCTGATCAGCACTTTAGCACACATGTGGCATCAGTGAAACTCATCGTTAAGGGCTGAGCTTCAAGGCCATCCAACTCAAAACAGGGATAAGGAATATCTGTATGTGATGGCAATTCTCTTTTTCAGTGAGGGCATTATTATTAAAAAAAAAAAAATTCATACGATTGAGGCTCTGAGTTAGACCTTTCCAAAAATAGCTACTGTTTAATCCTCTCAACATTATCGGCATGATACAGAAAACAGAACCTGGGTTTCAGAGTGTTTGACGGAGTTTCCTGTGGTTGAACATCTAGAAAGCGGGCATTGTTTGGATTCACGTCAGTCTTTCAGACTTTAAACCCATGCTTGGGGACCAGCAGGGATGGGTGGCAGGGAAGTGTGGCAGGTAATAAAGCTGAGTGAGGGAGGGAGGTGAGGGAAGAACAGCCTGGTTTGTCATCAATCAGGGATCTGATAATGGAACAGATCAACCAGAGCACCTCAAGTATCCCCCCTTCTTCTCTTGAATGAGAGAATGACTTTGGAATGTTTGGGGGTCACCCTCCCTGAAGAGTTCTTCTACCTGAGGACAGTGGACTACCTGGTGTCTTACAGACTGTGGCCTCGATAACCCTTGTCTGAGACCATCTGCAGGCTGCAACCATGAAACACACCTTTCTGATGTGTGCTTTCTAACTCATCCTAGGACATATCTGAAGAGCGGCCTGCAACAGAACACTCCTTGTCCCTTAAAACTACCGACTGCAACTGTCCCCTGCCATTCTCATTCAGGCCTACTTTTCATCTACCATTTGAGTAAAAACCAAAAGGCTGTGGGTGTCTCCACTGTTCCCATTGAATTAGACTTTCTAATTGACTGGAATAGTAGACTTTCTAGTCTGGCAGTGGAAGCTAAAGGAATGTCCACTAGCCTTTCACTGAGGATTGGAGTCTCTGTGGAAGGAAGTGGCTATGATCACTCTACTCTCAGAATCTTGTGACTTCTGCCCAGCAGATTGGTGTTGCTGGCAAGGTCAGGACACATCTGAGGCTTATTTCAATATTTATGTTCCAACCTCATGATAAGAAGTATAAGAAAGCAAATCGTCTTGATTGTATGAATTCTATTAGGAATGTATACCCAGTTCAGTTGCTCAGTCATGTCCGACTCTGTGACCCCATGGACTGCAGCACACAAGGCCTCCCTGTCCATCACCAACTCCCAGAGTTTGCTCAAACTCATGTCCATTGAGTCAGTGATGCCATCCAACCATCTCACCATCTGTCATCCCCTTCTCCTCCTGCCTTCAATCTTTCCCAGAATCAGAGTCTTTTCCAATGAGCTGGCTCTTTGCATCAGGTGGCCAGAGTATTGGAGGTTCAATTTCAGCATCAGTCCTTTCAATGAATATTCAGGACTCATTTCCTTCAGGATTGACTGGTTTGATCTCCTGGCATTTCAAGGGACTCTCAAGAGTCTTCTCCAACACCACAGTTCAAAAGCATCAATTCTTCAGTGCTCAGCTTTCTTTAGAGTCCAACTCTCACATACATATGTGACTACTGGAAAAACCATAGCTTGGACTAGATGGATCTTTGTCAGTGAAGTAATGTCTCTGCTTTTTAATATGCTATCTAGGTTGGTCATAACTTTTCTTCCAAGGAGCAAGCGCCTTTTAATTTCATGGCTGCAGTCACCATTTGCAGTGATTTTAGAGCCCAAGAAAAGAAAGTCTGTCACTGTTTCCATTGTTTCCCCATCTATTTGCCATGAAGTGATGGGACTGGATGCCATGATCTTAGCTTTCTGAATGTTGAGTTTTAAGCCAATTTTTTCACTCTTCTTCACTTTAATTAAGAGCCTCTTTAGTTCTTCACCTTCTTCCATAAGGGTGAAGTACAAGCTGGAATGAAGGTTGCCGGGAGAAATACCAGTAACCTCAGATACGCAGATGACACCACTCTTAGGGTAAGAATGTATACTGCTGCTGCTACTACTAAGTTGCTTCAGTCATGTCCTACTCTGTGCAACCCCATAGATGGCAGCCCACCAGGTGCCCCCATCCCTGGGATTCTCCAGGCAAAAACACTGGAGTGGGTTGCCATTTCCTTCTCCAATGCATGAAAGTGAAAAGTGAAAGGGAAGTCGCTCAGTCGTGTCCGACCCTCAGTGACCCCATGGACTGCAGCCCACCAGGCTCCTCCATCCATGGGATTTTCCAGGCAAGAGTACTGGAGTGGGGTGCCATTGCCTTCTCCAGGAATGTATACTAGCCATTCACAAATATGAAAGCTCCAATTCAGTATGTAGCAGGCCCATATGAAATAATTCTTGGTCTTTAGTTGAATCAGAGAGAGCCTAAGGCCCAAGTTTTCTATAGGCTGCACATCCCATTAGGGCTGAGATTGCTCTTGAGCACTAACCTTACATCAAGTGCTATGGCAGGTGCTAACAAGTATGGATTTTCTTCTCTGAAGGGCCCATCCCCTCCTGTCCATTCTCACTCAGCTTGCAAAACACCTCTGCCCCATCCTTTTGAAGCTTTTCCTGATCGCTCTGGCCTACCCGGCTTACTCTGGGTGCCATCTTGGATCTGTATGCACCACCCTACGGCTGCACCTGTCATTCTGGAGGGACGGCAAATGCATCTGTGTTCCTAGGAGTTCACTCTCCTGGACCAAAGCTCCTTGAGCACAGAGAGCATGCTTCAGCCAGTTCGGGATCTTCAGCCTCTTTCTCTGTGCTCAACAAGCAGTCCATGGTCATTTGATCATGCACCTCAACATGTCAGCTTTGTTGGTTTGCTTTTACATCCTCATTTGGAAGGTGAAGACAACAAAGTCCACAGAGCAACCCCCTTTGCCCTTAGGTTACATCAGACCTAGGCTTAGAAACAAACGTACCCTTCCAATGAATGTGCACATTTTAATTTTCAGACTACCAATATATAAAAGGAATGCACACTTTGGTCTAGCAACTCCCTTCTAGGAATTTATTCTATGAATATAGTCACAAAATGTTTGTCAGAACATGTACAAGGATGCCCCTCGCTGTACTGGTTATATTAGCTAACACTAAACCACTGTGGTCACTCACAGAGGGCCAGCATATGCCCCAGAATGACATCTAAAACTCTGATTTTATGGAAAGCATAATTCAAAAAGACTATTTACAGGCAAACATATAAATATCACTACTGTAAACAAAGCATAATACTGAAGCATATGTAGAAGTATCCCTTCCCATGGAGAAGGGAATGGCTACCCACTCCAGTACTCTTTCCTGGGAAATTCCATGGACAGAGGAGCCTGGTGGGCTATAGTCCACTGGGTGGCAGAGAGTCAGACATGACTGAGCAACTAACACGATACATTGGAGTTTCCCAGGTGGCTCAGTGGGTAAGAATCCGCCTGCAAAGCAGGAGACTCAGGAGATGTGGGTTTGCTCCTTGGATCATGACGATCCCTGGGAGGAGGGCATGGCAACCCACTCCAGTATTCTTGCCTGGGAAATCCCATGGGCAGAGGAGCGTGACGGGCTACAGGCCTAGTGTGGCAGAGTCAGACACGACTGAGTGACTGGGCACACACATGCATCATAGCAGCTATTGCACTGTTCTTAATATGCAGAACCATGCAAATATTTTAATTCACTTAATCCTCATAACTATCATGAGCCCCATCTTACAGAAGAGGAAGATGAAGCAAAGAGAGGTTATCCTGTCCAAAATCAGAGCTGGAAAGTGGCAGAGCTGGGGTTAGTGCCATCTGAGAAACTGTTAAATGTGCAAATTCCCCACCTCAGTGGCTGAATCCGAATCTCTGAGAATGGGTCCCAGCAACCTGTGATGGAACAAGGTTTCCAGACATCAGGTCAGAGACGCCCTCCTCTAAGCCATTTTGCTTCCCCAGGCACACTATTTCTAAAGGAAACACAAAACTCTATTAGCTGTTGAGAGACTGTGCTTAGAAGAGGGGGTGGGGAAGATAGTCACTTTAACTTTGTTACTTATTGAACTCAGATTGTCTAGACCTACCTATATTGTATTACTTCCATTTTGATTGGTATTAAAGGTCAAATGAACTCACTGGGTAGGATGATTATGGGCCATTTTTATATGTTTGGTGTTTTCTCTCTACTTCTCTTTATTAAGACAGTAAGAAAACAAAGTTAACCTATATATGCTTAAAATTTTTTTTTTTTTACAAAGTCCCCCTTGGAAACATCCCAGGGAAGATGCCAGGAGAGCTCTCCCACCGGAGATTTGAACCTTGCATCTGCCTCGGGGAAAGCATCTCCTGGCAAAACAAATGGTTCTTTCACCACCTGAGGAGCTGCCCTCCACCCCTTAAATTGGTCGCATCCATCACCGTCAGCCCAGACGTGGTTGCTCTTCAGTCCTGAGCCCCGGTGTGATAATTGGCATAATTTCCCCGAGATAATGTGGAGGTTAATGAGCTACAGGCAGCTTCAGGCCATCCACTTTCATTTTCAGCTCAGGCAACTGGGCTTTGATGAGAGTAGGGGGAAATCTACCAAAAACAAGAATGAAGAGGTCACAGAAGAATGTGGGTGCAGAGTGGAGACCAGAGTGGGAGAAAGGGGTCCTCCCAGCCCACCACTGATGACACTGCTCTGGATGGAAGCCCCCTCCTCCTCTTAGCTTCGTGGGAGAGTCTCCATTCAGGAGGCGGTGTGGTGCACCCCAGCACATTGCAACCCTGTACTAGGCTTAGTATTTCTTGTTATTTGCTCATTAAATCATATCTGACTCTTTGTGACACCATGGGCTGTAGCCTGCCAGGCTCCTCTGTCCATGGGATTTTCCAGGCAAGAACACTGGAGTGGGTTGCCGTTTCCTTCTCCAGGGAATCTTTCCAACCCTGGAATTGAACCCATGTCTCCCGTGCTGGCAGGTGGATTCTTTACCACTGAGCCATCAGGTAGGCCCTAGTATTTTTTCAGTTCAGTCGCTCAGTCGTGTCGCACTCTTTGCGACCCCATGAATCGCAGCACGCCAGGCCTCCCTGTCCATCACCAACTCCCGGAGTTCACCCAGATTCACATCCATCGAGTCAGTGATGCCATCCAGCCACCTCACCCTCTGTGTCCCCTTCTTCTCCTGCCCCTAATCCCTCCCAGCATCAGAGTCTTTTCCAATGAGTCAACTCTTCCCATGAGGTGGCCAAAGTACTGGAGTTTCAACTTTAGCATCATTCCTTCCAAAGAAATCCCAGGGCTGATCTCCTTCTCAATGGACTGGTTGGATCTCCTTGCAGTCCAGGGGACTCTCAAGAGTCTTCTCCAACACCACAGTTCAAAAACATCAATTCTTTGGCGCTCAGCCTTCTTCACAGTTCAACTCTCACTTCCACACTTGACCACTGGAAAAACCATAGCCTTGACTAGATGGACCTTAGTTGGCAAAGTAATGTCTCTGCTTTTGAATATGCTATCTAGGTTGCTCATAACTTTTCTTCCAAGGAGTAAACGTCTTTTAAGTTTTAGCTTAGGACTGTTCAAAAAATTAAAAAATAAAAATGAAATATCTAGAAGATGATCTACCTTCTTAGAATTTCTGAAGCACAACAGAATGTTTAAGGCTCTGTGAAATTCAGCAGTAAGGAAGCAGGTTTAGTGTTGATTAATCTAGAGTAGTAATCTAGCCTAGATCATCCAGGCTAAGTTCACTATGGAAACTTGTTTTAAAATTTTTAAGTTCACCTTCTGGTTGCTTCTAAGAGAGTCAGAGTTGTATTGTATTCACTGCAGTATAACCTGGGAAATTCTAATACAAACAAAAGTAAGGTCTCTAGACTAGACTGTTAAAACCATGAATGCATTCATTTATTTAACAATCGACAGGCTGTGTGTGCCTTGCAGGTAGGTACTGGGGCTGGGAACCCAGAGATGAAAGCAATACTGTATCTTCTCTGAAAGCCTTCACAGTCTAGAAGGGAGAGGGGGATATAAACAAACAGGAAGGATGCCAGAGAAAAGGCTGTGGGAGAGGCAAGTGCCTCCTGCTATGAGAGCACCGGGCGGAGCTCCTGCCACAAGAACTAAGGACAGGAACTGGGAGCTCGGTAAGGGCTGGGGGAGTCCCCAGGGAACAGGAGCTCAGCATGGGCTTTCCCCTCAGAAGACCAGGCTCTGTCATCTATCAGCTCTGTACTTTTAGGCACTGTATTTATCCTTTTGAACTCAGGTTTCTTTAACTGGAAATGGATCAGTAAGAATACGGAGCTTATAGGTCTGGCCCGAGGACTGAACACACATCACTCACTCAATATGATGCTCTGGGGTAGAGGAGAAGGTTTCGAGTGCAAAGGCGGATTCCTCAGGTCAAGTACTGAGGAGGCACAGGTGGCTAACAGTGGCTGTGCAGGGGGGCGAGGGACTGCTGACGAGAGTCTGATAAATGCCCGGACAACGGGGAGGGGAGAGAGAAGAGGGCATACAGCACGTTCCTTTGCCCCTTTCTACTTTGGGGGGTAATGTGTATGAATATAGGGCTTCCACAGAGTGTATGAATATAATCAACTTTCCATCAAACCAGGGTAAAGTAGGTTGAATAAAGTGCAAAGTGAAAGTTCTCAGTCACATAGTCATTAATTCGACTCTTTGCAACCCTATGGACTGTAGCCCGCCAGGCTCCTCTGTCCATGGGATTCTCCAGCAAGAATACTGGCATGGGTAGCAATCCCCTTCTCCAGGGGATCTTCCTGACCCAGGGACTGAACCCAGGTCACTTGCACTGCATGTAGATTGTTAGGCTGAACAGCGTCTCCTAAAAAGGTATGTCCCAGGAGTGCAAAGTGGGCCTTAGGAAGCATCACTACGGACAAAACTAGTGGAAGTGATGGAATTCCAGCTGGGCTATTTCAAATCCTTAAAGATGATGCTGTGAAAGTGCTGCACTCAATATGCCAGCAAATTTGGAAAACTCAGCTGTGGCCACAGGACTGGAAAAGGTCTGTTTTCATTCCAATCCCAAAGAAAGGCAATGCCAAAGAATGCTTAAACTACCACACAGTTGCACTCTTCTCACATGCTCACAAAGTAATGCTCAAAATTCTCCAAACTAGACTTCAAAACTGTATGAACTGAGAACTTCCAGATGTTCAAGCTGGATTTAGAAAAAGCAGAAGAACCAGAGATCAAATTGCCAACATCCACTGGATCATAGAGAATTCCAGAAAACCATCTACTTCTGTCTCATTGACTCTGCTAAAGCCTTTGACTGTGCAGAACACAACCAAGAATGGAAAATTCTGAAAGACCAGACCACCTTACCTGCCTCCTTAGAAACCCATATGCAGGTCAAGAAGCAACAGTTAGAACTGGACATGGAACAATGGACTGGTTCCATATTAGGAAAGGAGTACATCAAGGCTGTATATTGTCACCCTGTTTATTTAACTTATATGCAGAGTACATCATGCAAAATGCCAGGCTGGATGAAGCACAAGCTGGAATCAAGACTGCAGGGAGAACTATCAATAACCTCAGATATGCAGATGACACCACCCTTATGGGAGAAAGCGAAGAGGAACTAAAGAGCCTTTTGATGAAAGCGAAAGAGGGGAGTGAAAATGTTGGCTTAAAACACAACATTCAAAAAACTAAGATCATGGCATCTGGTCCCATCACTTCATGGCAAATAAATGGGGAAACAATGAAAATAGTGACAGACTTTCTTTTCTTGGGCTCCAAAATCACTGCAGATGGTGACTGCAGCCATGAAATTAAAAGACGCTTGCTCCTTGGAAGAAAAGCTATGACCAACCTAGACAGCATACTAAAAAGCAGAGGCAGTACTTCACTGACAAAGGTCAGTCTAGTCAAAGCTATGGTTTTTCCAGTGGTCATGTATGGATGTGAGAGTTGGACTGTGAAGAAAGCTGAGGGCTGATGAATTGATGCTTTTGAACTGTGGTGTTGGAGAAGACTCTTGAGAGTCCCTTGGACTGCAAGGAGATCCAACCAGTCAATCCTAAAGGAAATCAGTCCTGAATATTCATTGGAATATTGGAGCTGAACCTCCAATACTTGGCCACCTGATGCAAAGAACTGACTCATTAGCAAAGACCCTGATGCTGGGAAAGAGTGAAGGCAGGGGGAGAAGGGGACGACAGAGGATAAGATGGTTGGATGCCATCACTGACTCAATGGACTTGAGTTTGGTCAAGCCCTGAGAGGTGGTGATGGACAGGGAGGCCTGATATGCTGCAGTCCATGGGGTCGCAAAGAGTTAGACAGGACTGAGTGACTGAACTGAACTGAGTTTGAACCCCAGTACCTGTGAAGGTAGCATTATTCAGAAATAGGGCCTTTGCAGTTGTAGTAGCTAATTAAGATGAAGTCATTAAGTCAGGTTCTAAATCCAATGTCTGGTACCCTCACAGGAAGAGGAGAAAAACAGACACCTTGGGAAGGAGGCTGTGTGAAGACAAGAGGCAGAGATCAGAGAGGCAGGCAGCTGTGAGCCAAGAACACTCCAGACTCTGCCACCAGCAGAAGCCACCGGAGAATCAGGGAACTGACCCTCCTCAGGCCTTCTAGAGGGGACCAGCCCTACCAACACCTTGATTTTGGACTCCTGGCTTCCTCAACTGTACCCAGCTCCATTTCTGTTGTTATCAACCACTGTTTGTAGTGCTTTGTTCAGCAGCCCTAGGAAATAACTTTACAGGGTTTCTCAACTTCGACACTGTTGACCTTTGGGGTGGAACACAGTCTCTGCTGGGAGGCGGGGGCCCCTGTTCTGTGCAGGTTATTTGATAGCACCCCAGCCTCTGTCCACTGAACGCCAGTAGCACCACCATGGCATGACAAATGAGAATGTCTCAAAATATTGCCAATACATCCCGGGAAGGGGGAGCTCGAGGGGCAAATCTCGCCTGGTTGAGAACCATGGCTTGCTTGCTCACTCGTTTCTTTATTCGTCCATATCATTCACTTATATTGATAATTTTCTATAATATTTACATAGAAATGAGTATGGACCAGGTTATCTCTTTAGGCTCTGGGAATGCAATGGAAACATTCTTTATGTTCATGAAGCTTACAGTGGAGTGGGGAACAGTCTAATCGACTAATCCACAAACCCTTACCAAGTGGGATAAATACCCCAAATCAAGTGACCATGGTTCTAGACAAAGGAGCCTGCCTTAGATGGTGGGCCCAGGGGTTTGATGGAGGTCTGAGAATGAAATGCCTAGGCACAGATGACGGGGCAGATGAGATTCCCAGGTAGTGCAAAGGCTCTGGGGTGGAAAGGAGCATGGGGAAAAGGGCAGGAAGATGGTGGCTGAGGGAAGTGGAGGGCAGGGCCCAGGATCTGGCCTGTATCCCAGAATCAGATCTGGTTACAGGGCAGAAGGAAAGAAATGCCCCAGCAACAGACAGAAAAGGCCCCCTGGGAACTCCGTCATTCATCTCCAAGGTAATTCTGAGGCAACTGGCCATTGATTCCCCCTGCCCCCCGACAAAGCAGGGCCCTTTTTGCCATATGGCTGAAACCCCCCACGTCTGTATGGGACACAGGTAGACGCACAGTTTCTGAGAAGGGCTGTCTGGCTTTTTATGGTTTAATGAAGAGACGTGCAGGGGGCATCAAGTCAGGTAATAAAAAGTGCTCAGAAATCTATATTTATGCCCTGTAGCTCTCTGGCAAAAATAGCATATTGTCCTACAAGATGGATACAGCCAGCTCCTTCCAGGGAGTACCATTCTCCCCAGAAGGCCCTTTGGAGACGGATGTGCTGCCTCGTGGCCCAGGACTGAGCTCTGGGGAAGAGCCCTGCTCAGCAGGCATTGGATCTGGAACAAGCTGCGCCCCTATTCCTGCCACCCCCATCTCCACTGCCCTCATTCTGCACTGTTGTATGGACACAAGTCTGACCACAAGACTCCTGGGCAGAGGACCTTAGCATGAAACACTGATGCCCGACCTCTGGGTCTGCAGCTCATGAGGAAGGACCCCCCCACTCCTTGGATTCTTAGCTTTCTTTTCTGTAAAATGGCGTGAACAATCTCTGTCCTGGATTTGCCAAACCTCTGGTCTAGGTCAGAGAAAAGCCCCACGTATGAACTACTCCAGAAATCGTGACATGCTTCACAATACAGGAGGCCACAGGCCCTGGTGTATGTGTGGACATGGCACCTAGGGTCCATATAGATTCAGGGTTAAAGCTTAATTTCCTCAGCTACCAGCTTTGAGACTCATCTGAAAAAAGGGAATAATCATACTATCATAAGCATGTGTCCGAGGGAGTAAATATTTAAATATGGAGGCCTCCTAGCACATCCTTGACTCAATGCCTAGCTGCAATTACTAACGTAACTGTGGACCTTGGGAAGCTGTAAAGATGGGAAGGGCTTCCCAGGGGGCCCTGTGGTAAAGAGTCTGCCTGCCAATGCAGAGATGTGGGTTCAGTCCTTGAGTTGGGAAGATCCCCTGGAGGAGGAAATGGCAACTTACTCTAGTGCTCTTGCCTGAAGAATCCCATGGACAAAGAAACCCGGTGGACTACAGTCCATGAGGTCGCAAGGGGTCGGACACAACTAAGCAACTGAGCACACACACAAAGGATGGAAGGGAATCCAGGCTAACCTCCTGGAGGCTGCGGAACTGGTGTCCAGGGCCACGTACACTGAGGGCCTCTGACAGTCACCTGGGCAGGCTCCCGGCTTGAAGCCCCTGCAGCCTCTTCCATCCCCAGCACACACAGCAGCATCCCCCACCTGGTCCATGGGCCTTCCCGGGATGCCTCTCATACCTGCTCCATCCTCTCCTTCCTCCCTTGCTGCCTCTCACGAAGGCTGTGCTGTGGAGCGGGCCTCCTCCCCTCAATTCAGGGGACTTGGTCACAGCTGTCCCCCTGGGCAGAATCTCCCCATCCCTGCCAGCGGAGGTCAGCTCCTGCATTTCTCTGCTCCCTGAGGATGCTGTCTGCCCTTTCTTACAATTTCTTACCACGTCCTTCTTAACCCTTCCGTCCATGTGGTACAGCCTCCCCAGAACCTTCTCCATTTACCTGTCCACCTGCCTAGACTGTGACCTGGTGGGGGCTGGGTCTGAGCGGGTTCTCACCACATCCCTCTCAGGGTCTCTCGTTTCTCCCTTCCTCAAAGATCATCTCATCATCTCGGCACCCTTACCTGCCAAGAGCTCTGCTGGGGATAGATTCAGAGGTGAGCCTGGCTGTCAGCCCTGCCTTCATGGAGCTCACATCCCTTTATGTTTGGGTGGTGGCGAGTGGTGGTGGTGGGGAGTTACTATAGGAAAAGATGAGATATTATCAGGTCACTACAGGCTCCATGCTGAAAAATAAAAGCAGAATAATCCTGTAGGGACTTCCCTTGGTGGTCTAGTGGCTAAGACTCTGAGTTCCCAATACAGGGGGCCCAGATTCGATCCCTGGTCAGGGAACTAGATCTCCCATGCTGCAACTAAGACCCAGTGCAGCCTAATAAACAAGTCTTTAAAAAAAGATAAAGAAAAAAAAAAGAATAAGCCTGCAGAGAATATCATGAGAAGCTACTTTAGAAAAGGGAAACCAGGCCCCACCCAGTGTGTTGGGGACTCAGCAGGGCATCCTGGATGGGCTGTCCAATCTCTTTTCAAATCCCAGACTCTACCCCTGGCCCAGGAAGTCAATCCAATGCAACCTGTGCCCCTTCAGCAACAGTGTTAGTTTCCTGTGTGTTAGTCACTCAGTTGTGTCTAACTGTTTGTGACCCCACGGAGTGTAGCCTGCCAGGCTCCTCTGTCCATGGAATTCTCCAGGCAGGAATACTGGAGTGGCTTGCAATTTCCTTCTCAGAGGTTCTTCCTGACCCAGGGATCAACCCTAGGTCTCCTGAAGGCAGATTCTTTACCTGCTGAGCCACCAGGGAAGCCCTATGTTTCCTAGCCTGCTGTAATAATTACTACCATCTTCATGGCTCAAAACAAGACAAGGTAACAAAGGTCTGACATGCCCTGATCCTGGAGCTATTACACTGGGACCCGGGCCAGCCCAGCAGTTCAGTCGCTCAGTCATGTATGCCTCTTTGAGTCTGAAGCACACCAGGCTTCCCTGTCCATAGCCAACTCCTGGAGCTTGCTCAAACTCATGTCCATCGAGTTTGTGATGGTATACCATCATCTCATCCTGTCGTCCCCTTCTCCTCCCGCCTTCGATCTTTTCCAGCAGCAGGATCTTTTCCAAATGAGTCAGTTCATTGCATCAAGTGGCCAAAGTATTGGAGTTTCAATTTCAGCATCAGTCCTTCCAATGAATATACAGGACTCATTTCCTTGAGGATGGACTGGTTGGATCTCCTTGAAGTCCAAGGGACTCTCAAGAGTCTTCTCCAACACCACAGTTCAAAAGCATCAATTCTTTGGCGCTCAGCTTTCTCCATGGTCCAACTCTCATATCCATACATGACTAATGGAAAAACCATAGCTTTGACTAGACGAACCTTTGTCGGCAAAGTAATGTCTCTGCTTTTTAATATGCTGTCTAGCTTAGTAATAGCTTTTCTTCCGAGGAGCAAGCATCTTTTAATTTCATGGCTGCAGTCACCATCTGCAGTGATTTTGGAGCCCAAGAAAATAAATTCTATCACTCTTTCCATTGTTTTCTCATTTGCCATGAAGTGATGGGACTGGATGCCATGATCTCAGTTTTTTGAATGTTGAGTTTTAAGCCAACTTTTTCACTCTCCTTTCACTTTCATCAAGCGGTACTTCAGTTCCTCTTCACTTTCTGCCGCAAGGGTGTTGTCATCTGCTTTTCAAGTTATTGTTATTTCTCCCGGCATCTTGATTCCAGCTTGTGCTTCCTACAGCCTGGCATTTTGCATGATGTACTCTGCATATAAGTTAAATAAGGAGGGTGACAATATACAGCCTTGACATACTCCTTTCCCAATTTGGAACCAGTTCATTGTTCCATGTCACATTCTAACTATGGCTTCTTGACCTGCATGCAGGTTTCTCAGGAAGCAGGTAAGGTGATCTGGTATTCCCATCTCTTTAAGAATTTTCCACTGTTTGTGGTGATCTATATAGCCAAAGGCTTTGGCATAGTCAATAAAGCAGATGTTTTTCTGGAACTCTCTTGCTTTTTCTATAATCCAATAGATGTTGGCAATTTGATCTCTGGTTCTTCTGCCTTTTCTAAATCCAGCTTGAACATCTGGAAGTTCACAGTTCATGTATTGTTGAAGCCTGGCTTGGAGAATTTTGAGCATTACTTTGCTCGCATGTGAGATAAATGCAATTGTGTAGTAGTTTGAGCATTCTTTGGCACTGCCCTTCTTTGGAATTGGAATGAAAACTGACCTTTTGCTGTCCTGTGGCCGCTGCTGAGTTTTTCAAATTTGCTGGCGTTTTGACTGCAGCATTTTAACAGCATCATCCTTTAGGGTTTAAAATACCTCAACTGGCCTTCCATCACCTTTGCTAGCTTTGTTTGCAGTGATGCTTCCTAAGGCCAATTTGACTGTGCATTCCAGGATGTCTGTCTCTAGATGGGTGATCACACCATCGTGGTTATCTGGGTCATGAAGATCTTTTTTGTAGAGTTCTTCTGTGTATTCTTGCTACCTCTTCTTAATATCTTCTGCTTCTGTTAGGTCCATACCATTTCTGTCCTTTATTGTGCCCATCTTTGCATGAAATGTTCCCTTGGTATCCCTAATTTTCTTGAAGTGATCTCTAAGAGTTTCCATTGTATTGTTTTCCTCTATTACTTTGGATTGGTCAGTGAAGAAAGCTTTCTTATGTTTCCTTGCTAGTCTTTGGAACTCTGCTTTCAAATAGTTGTAGCTTTCCTTTTCTCCTTTGCCTTTGTTTTTCCAGCTGGGAATCATTTCATCCTCTCACCCTAAATCCTGGGCGAGCCCAGATCCAGCAGGAACTGACAAGGGCCTGGTCTGAGGCAGGACCGCCACCCCCTCCTTGTCTAGTGGTGTTTTTATGTATGAGCACACTGGTGAGTGTATCTGGGGAGTGGTGGGGAGGAGCTGAACAAGGCTTCAGAGGAGGAGGAGGATAAACTGGTGTTAAGGAAACCCACATGGTCTGGCACTAAAGTTTCAAATGCTGTAAAAGAAAACCAGAAGTAAACTTAATTCTAAGTGAAAGGCTGCTATAAATCTGTGCATGGAAGCAGGAATCCTCTGCGTGAATGGATACCAACTTTGGGGCTGGTTCTTCTCCTCACCTGCTGTAAGGTACTAAACGGTGACCCCCAAACATACATTAATATCCTAACCCCAGAACCTGTGAACACAACCTTATTTGGGATGAGGTCTTTGTGAATGTCAATAAGGATTTCCAAATGAGATCATCATGGATTACCCAGATGGGCCCTGAATCCAATGGCAAGTGTTCTCATGAGACATTTCTGAAAGATTGAAGGGGAGAGGACAACGGCCTCCCAGTTCTAGAGGTCAGCAGTCTGAAGTTTAGGTACTGGCCGAGCGGGGCCCCTCCAAAGGCTCTGGGGGTGTGTCTTCTCTTGCTTCTCTAGGCTTCCGGTGACTCCAGGTGTCCTTAGGCTGTGGCTGCAGCCCTGTAGCCTGTCTCCATTTTTCCCGTGGTGTCCTCCTTTGTGTCTGTGTCCTCTCCCCTCCTGTCTTACAGAAATATCTCATGAGAGCACTTGCCATTGGATTCAGGGCCCATCTGGATAATTCTGGATAATCTCACTTGGAAATCTTTATTGACATTCACAAAGACCTGTTCCCAAAGAAGGTTGTGTTGACAGGTTCTGGCTGGTGGCTCAGGTGGTAAAGAATCTGCCTCTCGCCATAGTTTAACCCCTGGGTTGGGAAGATCCCCTGGAAAAGGGAACGGCATCCCACTCCAGTATTCTTGCCTGGAAAATCCCATGGACAGAGAAGCCTGGTGGGCTACAGTCCATGGGGTAGCAAAGATTCGGACACGACTGAGTGACTTTCACTCATAGGGGGGTTAGGGTTAGGTATCCTTGGGGATGATCATTTAGTATCTTACAGCAGGTGAGGAGAAGAACCAGTCTCAAAATTGGTATCCATTCACCCAGAGGATTCCTGCTTCCATGCATGGATTTAAAGCAGCCTTTTACTTTGAATTAAATTTATTTCTGGTTTTCTTTTACAGCATTTGAAACTTTAGTGTCAGACCATGTGGGTTTCCTTATTAGGCACTTCACTTTCTCCTCCTCCTCCTCTGAAGCCTTGTTCAGCTCCTCCCTCCCACTCCCCAGACACACCCACCAGTGTGCTCATACTTAAAAAACACCAACAGACATGGAGGGGTGGCTGACCAGCCTGGGACCAGGCCTTTGTCAACTCCCACTGGATCTGTGTTCGCACAGGATTTAGGGAGAGAGGATGAAATGATTCCCAGCTGGAAAAACAACCCTGTCTGCTGGGCTGGCCCAGATCACAGAGAAAGAACTGGAGTCTCAGGGTGAGTTCTGCTTTTGTTTTCTTTTCCATTTTAACTCAAACTCCTTATTGTTTCTGTTACCGAAACTCAGACACACACACAGACACACATGCAAACAAGTTCAGCTGAGTATGAAATAAGTAGAAAATATAAAATGAAATGAAGAATCTTCTTCCCTTTTCCTTTTGCCAAAGTCCACCTTTCTAACTTTCTCCATAAATGCATTTCCTTCAGAAGAGAAGCACGTCTCCTCCAGGATACGCACTTGTGTATGCCCAGCTAGAGTCTGTTTCTATTTTTACATTTTATATATGTACTTATTTATATGTAGATGCTTTTCATTGTGTAAAAGGGCGATCCTCTCTCACAGCTCTGCACTTGGCTCTTCCTCCTTGTGGTCTATCTTGGACAGCTTTCCTTATTGCGTTACGTGGATTTATCTCATTTTTAACAGCTGCAAAGTACTCCATTCAATGGATGTACCATCAAGTACTCCAATGGGTTACTGACCCGAGTTACCAAGAGCTTAGCCTCTGACTCAGCCTGGTGCCTGCTCACTGTAGCTGTGCATAGAACAAATACACATATCAATAATATGATATATAAAATAGTATTTATACACGAAATACTGGGTTGGCCAAAAAGTTGTTTCGATTTCTCTATAACATCTTATGGAAAAACCCAACTGAAATATTTGGCCCACAATATTATAATATTACAGCATATATTATTTTATATATAATTTGAATAATTATGTATTAATATAACATATATCATAGGGCTTCCCAGGTGGCTCTAGTGGTAAAGAACCATCTGCCCATGCAGGAGATGCATGCAGGTTTGATCCCTGCGACAGGCAGATCCCCTGGAGGGCATGGCAACCCACTCCAGTATTCTTGCCTGGAGAATCCCATGGACAGAGGAGCCTGGCGGGCTATAGTCCATAGGTTCGTAAAGACTCAGACACAACTGAATAGACTTAGCATGCATACATAATATATATCATAATTATATCATAAATTACATATCATTTAATTATCACGATTATAGGTGATTGTAGAGATCAGGGCCTGAAATTTTCATCTCTGACATGAAGCTTGGTTAACTAAGGCTGAAGGAGGTAAGGAGCTTTATGCAAAGTCCAGGGGAGTGAGATTCCAAATGCTTTATTCTTTATGTTGCACCACATTCCCCATCTGGCACAAGCCCCACCCTTTGGTTTCCTTCCTGCCCTTTCTGAGTCAGTTCACAAGTTCCTAAAGCCCAGCGGGAATGCAGACGGGTTTGTGTCTGAGCAGGGGCAGCGGGAAGGACTCTGTATGGAACCTGGCTGGCTCCTCGATGGACTGTGAACCCTACGCCCTCCATGTGTATCTGCATTACTTCCCCTGCAGTCTTCTCCAGTGATCACACTCAACAGGAAAGAAAAATAAACTTGGCCTGGAGTCAGCCCATCCTGATTCTTGGGTGGGCCTGAGAGCTGTGGGGTCAGGTCACTTTGCTCAGGGCCCCAGTGACAACACCCTGCTCTTTGAAGTGGGCCCAGGAGAAGGGTGTGCTGGGTGAGCGTAATGGCTGCAGCAGCTGCCAACCTGCTTAAGCCCCAGGCTGGCCTATGGTGGCCTCACCGTCGAATTAAGTCACATTCTGCAACATTACTGACTCACTGTGATATAATGCTGGCTTTGGAACCTGTAACTTTCTAGCCTGAGACTTTGTGCTCCTGGGAAAGCCCTGAGCTCTTTGAGCCTGTTTCAGTCGCCACTAATGTCCTCATGGTTGGGTTGCTGGTGAGCAACTGGGAATGGGAGACAAGAAGTTTTCAGTGCAGAGCTTCTCAATTCACTCTGCTGTGAATTCAGTGCACCTGGGGCGTGGGGCGGGGCGGTGGTGGCTTGCAAACCCCAATGCTCAGGCCACACTCTCGATCAGGCCACCTGGGCTGGGTCCCAGGAACCAGCGCTTAAAAACCAACCAACCAACCAACCAACCGCCCAGAGCTTCCAAGTGTAGCCACTTCTGAGAACCAGAGAGCAAGTGGCAGGGCCCACCCCATACATAGTCATCACTCCGCAAATGCTCACGGCCGCCTCCTCTTCCCTAAAACCTAAAGACAACATAAATCTCCAAACGCTTTTGAAGAAACCTCTGGAACTTTAAGCCAAACAGCCAAGGTGAGGCCAGGACCACGGTGTCCATGAAGCTCCCTGACTCCCTCTCCACTTTCTTAAAGAGCAAAGGCAGTTTGCGGTCAGCGTGTGATGTTTGGAAAACTTCTGGGAAGTGAAGCAATGGCATTTCTGAAATTCCTGCCCTTCCTTCTTATCACCTTCTCTTTATCAGCTTCACTCTGAGCCACTGTTGGTGCCTCAGGAGGGAGTGCTGAACCAGAGCCCCTCTAACAGAGCTGGGTGGGGTGGGGTGAGGGGGGGTGTTGGGGGCATGGCACCTGTGCCATCCTCACGTGAAACTCAGAACCCAGTGGACTCCAGGCCCCACTAAATCTGTTTGGACTCACTTCCCAAAGTCAACTTTCCTTGGTTGCTTAATTTGGAGCCTGTGCATTAAGATACTGAAACTAATCATAAACATGGGCAAAGCTATAAGGACTCATGGCCAACCACCCCACTGAGAGAAATTACCCAGACCACCCTCGAGACCAAGTCCTCGAAGAACATCTTGGTCACACATGAGTTGGCCACCATGGTCTACCCAGTTGACGCTGCCCCCCATCAACAGCCCCCCATTAACAGCCCCCCACCATTCCAGTGTCCACCAGGCCTTCACAAGTTTTCTCCAACTACGGCCCACTGGCATACAACCACGTCAGGGCTGACCCAGCCAGCTGGGCTTAACACAGGCCCTCGAGGCAGCCGTCTGCTCGCTCACACATGAAAATCCTTCTCTAAGGCTTTCTCCGAGTTTGCTGCCTGGAGTTTCTGTTCCTCTGCTTTTCAAGAAGCAAAGACCAGGAAAGGAAGCTGAGTGGTGTTCTCTGTGATTTATGGTACCCCTTTCTGTTTTGTTCTGGATACCCAAGTGTCTGCTCCACTAAGCCACGAATGCCCACCCAAAGGCACACAGACACCTACCTGGATGGAGCACCCAGGACTCGAGCTTGGTGTGGGCGAGTTCATAAACTGAGCTGCTTACAGGAAGGAGGTGACCCACGGACTGACTACCCACTGAAGATCTCCTGACTTGCCTTGAACCACCTGGAATTACTTCAACCTGTGTGAAAACTTTGCTTAAAGGCCCAGAATCTGTTTTCTCTTCCTGTTTGCAAGTTCTTTCCCCCAAAGTGTGGTACAGAACCTTGTTCCCTGGGATGTTCATAGAGGGAGAAAAACATCCTGTTGTCAGAAGAGCAGGTTAATTACAAGATACCAAATTTATCTTTCACACAGTCAAAATGCACATTAGTCTCTTAAAGGTGCCGAGAAATTCCGCAGTTAAAAAAAAATGCTGAAAAAATAATCCTTAACATTATTTATGCCAAGATTTCCCAGAATTATTTGACGAAGGAATGCTTTTTTATTTTTTTCTCTCTCCTTCCAACTCTCTTTCCAGTCTAACTCACTAGCAGACCGCAGAAATGCTCTTCAGAGAAAACCTCAGAAATGCTATCCTGAAAGAAAGAGTCCTTCATTCAGTGGACGGATGGAGTAATGAGCCCCTAGCAATTCCCTTTCAACAGGTACACGTACCTCCTCTCCTAAGCCAGCGATCTCCACCTCTGCAGAGGCTCTGCTCCTGCCTAAAGCACCAGAAACCTAACCTGACCGGAAGGAGTTTCCCAGGGTTGGTGTCAAATGTTTTCACGTGACCACCATTAGTCAGGGCAGGAAGCCTCAGGATTCGGATCCACGTGTTTCTTCTGCCAATGCAGTGAGTGCTTATGGGATTAATGTGGTGTGTGTGAGTGGTGGTGAGAAAAGTTGGTGCTTCAGCCATAGGCCTGGAAAATTCAGACTATTTGATTTAGGGCACCAGTGACCAGGTGCCAGCCATTTGTTTATATTGGTGGTGATTGACTGGAGACTCATCCCAGGATGCTCAGGGGTCTTTGTGATGTGAGAAAAACCAGGCAAGATTGGAATGTCTCTCTGGTGCCAGGTCCCTCAGAAAGCTGTGCCTCCATGCTTCCCCAGCTTACTGATGGGGGACCCACAGCGCAGGGAGGAGAGGTAACAGGCCAAGGTCACATCATTTGAAAATGACACACTTGAAGCATCTGCCGGTTCTGGGTTGGGTCCCATTGTGACTGACAGCTGCCAGAACCCCCCATGACTGCCACTCCTCCTCCCCATGGGCACTGGAGCTGGGATGCAAAGCTATGCATATCTTATAAAAAATAACAACAATAACAGTCTGTGTGTGTGTGTGCACGCGTGTGTGCACGTGGGCATGCAGGAGCCTGTTTCTGCAGGCATCTAACAAATATTTGCAACTATGTGCCAGAGACTGGGGACACGAGAAAGAACAAGGCAGGCAGCCCTCTTGTCATGAAGGAGAAGCACCTGGGTATAATGATGAAAGACAAACCACTGCATTTGAAATCCACAAGTGACTCTGGCTCAAAATGAGCAAAATGATGTGTGGAATTAAACAGGAAGATCCTTCCCTGTGCTTCTGTCACATTCTTACAGGTCACATCAACCTCAGCTGCCTTAAGGGAAAGATTCCAGCAGAAGAGAATGAGAAAAAGAAAAGACTCTCCTAAGAATCAAAACTAATTTACAACTTCTGCCAGACACCCTGAGAGGGACTTTAACAAATCCGGTGACTACTGGGTAAAAGTGGGAGGTGTGGTTTTCACAAGTGCACACATCAGTCACAAACGCACACACATAAACACATACACATTCAGCTGGCATGATGCATGCTCCAGGCAGTCCCCAAATTTTCAACACAGACTGTCCTCTTTAATACTCAATAATCCACTGTTAATATGCCCATTTCACAAATCAGAAAAACGGAGGCTCAGTAACTTAGCTCAGTCCAAACTCTAACCTATAGCAGCCGGGGTCAAGCCTGGACTCCTCACTCTTGGTTCCATTGCTATAAGGGACACCAGCAAACTTTATAAGCCACAAAGAAGGCAGGGACAAACTTGGCAACCTGGTGGCTGCAGGGTCTGGAACCCTGGCTTCCATTCACCTCTTCCCGTCAGCCCTGTGCCTCCCAGGGCATCTCAGCATCTCAAGTCAGAGAGCTAATTCGAGAAAGTGGGGCTGAGTGCGAAAGCGCCAAACCCAAAGCCACTCCCAGACTGTGGGATGCTTCCCTTTTGTCCTTCTCTTTCTCTCCAACCAAGGCGCCCCATCCTTGAGAAAGGTTTTACTTTCTTTGGCTGGAGAGCAACGTCTGCGGGAAGTCAACAATCCCGAGACGAGGGAGACAGCCAGGCAGAGGAAGACAAACAAAACTGACACCGAGCAAAAACGCAAAGGTATTCAAAATGCGAGCTCTAATGTGCTCTCCCCTGCCTGAAGCCTGCCAGACACAGGGCTTTGAGAAAGAAAGAAGGAAAACAATCTGATTTGTACTGAAAGGGGCCAAAAATAACCTTGCATTCTCCTGCAGAAGAAAACAGAAAACTCGGCGGTTTCCTCCTATTTGGATGTTCTTTTCCTTGGGTTGCGGTCAGCAGGGTGAACCTCTTAGCTCAAGACCTGCAAGGAGACAACAGGCCAAGACACTCAGGCAGGAGGACAATGGGAATCCGGCTGAAAAGGGGGCCCCTAGAGTCTGATTTAAAGCCCTGGTTTCTCCAGGGGCAAGTGCGGGTGGGTGGGGGAAAAAGGCCTTCATTTGCATATGTTAATTAAAAGCTATTTTAAATCAGTAATAGGCCTATTTTTTCAGCCTTCCAAAAAAATATTCCAGTGTGTCCCTACTTTCCATCCCTACTTCCTCTGTACCGCTTCTGATTTGTTTTGGTCGAAGCCTAATCCCTGGGCTCTGTCGCTTCCAGGCTATTCCCTTCTGCCCCACATTTTCTAAAATACAACTCTCATGTCCATCCTTGCTTAAAAGCTTCCAGTGATGCCCCATCAGCCACAGAAAGCCATCTGTATCAGCTCTCAAGCTTACTTTATCCCCGTCTCCCCTAACCTCCGCCAGCTCCCTGAGTAGTTCGTGCTTTCTCGACTCTTGCTTCCCTAGGTCAGTAAATCTTGTTCACTCCTCCTTCCTGAGTCCTCGTCTTTTGTCCATCTTTTACAGCAGAACTCCTGTCTCTCCTCCTCTAGCCCCAAGTGGTTCCTTTTCTCCGAAGGAAGAACTCTTTTCACAAATGCTCTTTCAGTGGGTTGTTGCATTTGCCCTAAAAACAAAGTACAATTTTCCCCAACCTATTCATGGGGACGGCTTCCCTGGTGGCTCAGCAGTAAAGAATCCACCTGCCAATGCAGGAGAACTTGGGGTCAATTTCTGGGTCAGGAAAATCCTCTGGAGAAGGAAATAGCAACCCATTCCAGTGTTCTTGCCTAGAAAAACCCCATGGACAGAGAAGCCTGGCAGGCTACAATCCATGGGGTCATGAAGAGTAGGACACTTAGTGACTAAACAACAGCTGATGAGGAACCAGGGCCCAGAGAGGAGAGAGAACATGCCCAAGGTCACATAGCTCATAAGTGATGAACTTGACACACCTTCAGCTTCTGGGCTGGATCCTGTGGTGATTGGCAGCTGCCAAAACCACATGTGAGGCCCCTGACGTTATTCCTGAAACGTCTAAATTGCACCATTGCTTCTGAAATAATTAAACAGTGATTCCAGGTGTTTCTGCTGCTGGAGAGAGAACTGATGTTGCTCTGGACTTTTTTGGCCTCTGCTTTCTCCACAATGCAGAGAAGCTATTTTTAGCTCAGAAATCAAGCAGGGTATGATTATCTCTGCCAATTTTTTTTTTTTCAAGTGCATACCCCACTGCCAAACACACTGGAGAACTCTGAGCAGGCCAAAGAGAACACAAATGCAGACACAGAAAACCCAGGACAGAGCAAGGGGACCCATGATGAGCAGGTCCAGGGATTATGCGAGGGCTGTTGAAGGTCTGTTGTAATGTTTTGATGGATGAAGACTCTGTCAGTGATGGTGAGAACAGAGACCCAAGGTTGGGAGTGCTAAAGTTGGAAATGAGTGTCTCCAGTGCTGAGACTCTCTGAGCCCCCCACAACCTTGCAGCCTTGAACTTGCAGAGGAGGGGCCACTGCTCTAGATACTCCCCCAGCCTCATGGATAGTGAGTCTTGCCAGCTCCCTTGAGAAAGCACTGGCCCTAAGCACTGTCTCCCCCAGACTCACGGTCTACCCAGAGACCTGGTGAAAGGGTCAGCCTCCTTTCAGAGAGACGTGGGCTGATTTGGTCCTTCCCAGCAGTCCTCAGGAGTGAACTGCTGAAATAGAGTCCAGAACCTTGGCAGTCTGTGTTAGAAACTGGACCTTCCCTGAGCTATGACACACTGATGCTCAGCTGTAACGAGCTATGATGCAGATGTACTGAAAAGCTTTCTCATAAGAGACCCATGGAGGGAGGCAAAAGCTCCTTCCTGCCTGTTTCAAATGCCTGGGACTGCAGCAGCCATCCAGGCACAAGCTGACCCCCTGGGGATGGTGGCATGGAGGCTGGGAAGAGCTTAGGTCACAGAGAATGTTATGAGTCCCTAATTATTCAACTCTGAACACGCTCCTTCCATATTTACCATTTCTGTGGCTTTGGGCATACCAACTATCTCATTTGCTTTTTTTCTTTTTTGTAAAGTAAGGATAAAAAACCCATCTCATAGTGGAGATTGATGAAATGTGAATTAATTCATCTGATATGCTTAGCAGAAGGCTTTACACTAAAAAACGGTGACTATAGTAATAATACCATAGTTAATAGTAACAATAATGCTTCTGGTGATGCCATTTATCCTGGGGAGAGTGTACTCATCACCTGAAAGTGAAAGTCACTCAGCCGTGTCTGACTCTTTGTGACCCCTTACAATCCATGGAATTCTCCAGGCCAGAATACTGGAGTGGGTAGCCTTTTCTCTTCTCCAGGGTATCTTCCCAACCCAGGGATCGAACCCAGGTCTCCTGCATTACAGGTGGATTCTTCACCAGCTGAGCCACCAGGGAAGCCCAAGGAAATTGGAGTGCGTGGAGAATCCCAGGAACGGGGAGCCTGGTGGGCTGCCGTCTATGGGGTCGCACAGAGTCGGACACGACTGAAGCGACTTAGCAGCAGCAGCAGCAGCAGCAGCAGCGGCAGCGGCAGCAGCAGCAGCCTATCCCTTCTCCAGTGGATCTTCCTGACCAGAAATCGAACCGGGGTCTCCAAATTGTAGGCGGATTCGTTACCAACTGAGCCATCAGGGAAGCCCCAGTCATCATCACCTACCATATCCCTACTCTGGATATTCTGATTTTCTTAGTGCACTTTGACACTGTGTTAGGGTTTTGCTTGTCTGTGGTTTTGTCCTTTAAAGTTTTAACAATGATCCCTAGAATATATCCATGTCCAATTTTTTTTTTTTTATTTCTAGTGAATTGTACCATAGATATGTCTCTGGGGTAAGGTCAAGTTAGGTCTTTCTCCAATGAGCTGTTGTTGGGCCAGCTCTCCTCTGCATCCTGCTTCCTTGGTGGGTTTGTGAGCAGAACCAGGACTGGGCGCCAGTGGTCCAGCCTGGGCTGGATTGCACTGGATGCTGTCACTGATGGTGCAGGCGTAGGCGCATGCATAATGCATGCATTCTCTGCCCATGCCACTATAACCAGACACACTGGTGCTCAGCTGTAATGACCATGACGATGAGATATGAACCCCCAGAAGGTGGTCCAGGACAACTCCCCTTCAGAGGCGTCTCCAGCTCCTGCAGGGGTAGGCTCAGCCAGTGAGGGTTCTGCAGTTCCTCTCTTTTGTGTGCTCCAGAGCATCTCAGGGCCACTGGCAAACTTTTCAACATGGCCCAGAAGGTGAGACGTAACACAATGCTGTGGTTGTGGAGAAGGCTCTGGAGACAGATTCTCTGGGTCTGAATTCACCCATTCATGTTGGGTGATCTTAAGTGAGTTATGTGACCTCCTGGGTCCTTTCCTTGGCACTTGCACTTTCAAAATGAGGCTGTCAGACTCTGGGGCTTCGAGATTTGAAACTGCTGGAAACATCTATTTCTTATGAGGCATGTATTAATTTATTTATTTTCCCATAAAGAGGTTTCTCCTAGGGTGAAGGTTCTTAGCGTTTGAATAAAACAAGTTCTCAATTCTTTTTTTAAAGTAATATTCAATTGTTTTCATTTCTGGATGAAAAGGCCCCAAATTTTACACAGTAAAATTTTCACATCAATCTTTTATTTCTACCAGATAGCTCAAGGTTATGATGTTCTCTTGTCTCTGAAAGAAAACAAGGCCAGACAAAGCAGAATATATGAATTGGGCTCAGCTTTCCCCTTGCAGGAGCGGGAGGGGCAGACGGACGCTGCAGCCCCTTTCCTGTTGTTCATAATTCATTACTGTAGAGATTTATAAAGGCCTTTTCAGAAGTGCTTCTCAAAGCCTACTGGAACAGAAACTCCATATACCATAGTTAAACCTACTAAGTTGATGTTACAAGGGGAGAGCGGGTTGGGTTTGAGGAACCAAATGTGACCAGTGATATGATCCTCTGAGACACAAGACTCTATCCTTGGCAGGGGCTGATGGCGCCATCCTGAACTCCTGAGGTTCAGAAGACCAGCAGGGAACCCAAGATTCTTTTTGATGGCTCCCCCTTTCAGGAGTCTTTCAGTTGGAACCCCTCCACTCCTGCTTGCTAAATTGCTGAATGTGCTTCTCAACCCTCATTTCTGATTCTTTCTAGGCTGTTCCCTCCATGCTTTACTTATTCCAGAAATCAACCCTTGACCAGGTCAGGAGCCCCTCCTCTGTGCCCCCACTATGCTGTACTCAACCTGCTGGTCACTGCTGGAAACACCCATTGGTTTGTCTGAATCCTTCATTAGCCCGGGAGCTCCAAGCAAAGGAGGTCTCACCTCCCTGGCTTCCCACTGCATGTCCAGCACCCAGTGCAAGGCCCAGCATTCTGAAAAGTGCAAGTGTTGGTCTCTCAGTCGAGTCTGACTCTTTGCAACCCCATGGAGTGTAGCCCTCCAGGCTCCTCTGTCCATGGAATTCTCCAGGCAAGAATATTGGAGTGGGTAGCCATTCCCTTCTCCAGGGGATCTTCCTGACCCAAGCATCAAACTCAGGTCTCCTACATTGCAGGAAGATTCTTTACTGTCTGAGTCACCAGGGTACCCCCCGGCACTCTGTGGAGATGTTAAATAAATAGTTCTTAATGGACTTCCCTGCCAGTCCAGTGGTTAAAAATCTGCCTGCCAATGCAGGGGGCACAGGTTCAAGCCCTGATCCGGGAAGATTCTACATGCTGTAGGGCAACTACGCTTGTGTGCCGCAACTACTGAACCCTGTGTGCCTAGAGCCCACACTCCTCAGCAAGTGAAGCCACTGCAATGAGAAGCCCACAGCCTGCAACTAGAGAGTACTCACCGCAACTAGAGGACTTCCGTGTATAGCAGCAAAGGTCTAGTGCAGCCAAAAATAAACATACAGAGGGAACTAGCTCTTGAAAAGACAAATCGATTTCTACTCCTCATTTCCACTGGAAAAAGTAAAAGTGAAACTCGCTCAGTCATGTCTTCCTGTGACCCCATGGACTATACAGCCCATAGAATTCTCCAGGCCAGAATACTGGAGTGGGTAGCTTTTTTCTTCTCCAGGGGCTCTTCCTGACTCAGGAATCAAACCAGGGTCTCCTGCATTTCGGGTGGATTCTTTACCAACCGAGCTATCAGGAAAGCGCCACTTTCACTGGGGTCCCATTTTGAAATGGCTGGCCTTTCTCCTCCACATAGCGATTTAACTCAAATCCTTTTTTCCACCAAACACACCCAGGCACCTCCACTCACCCACTTCCACCCACTTCACCTCACACTCATCGATCAGGTCTCTGAAATCATCACTGTGCACACTACAGTGAAGGGTTTAAGATGATGAACTCTGGACTGACGTTTTCTGAGTTCAGATTCAGAATTCCTCAAATACTATCTGTGAGATCTTGGGCAAGTAAACCGGAAATGTTAGTACCTATCCCTCAGTATTGTTGGGAGGATTAAATGAGGTAATATTTGTAAAGCCCTTCGCCTGACTCAATGCAAGGGTTTTTTGAAATGAAATAACCAACAACTGTAATTTGGAGTTTCTAGAATGTTCACTCAATGTTCCTTCTGCTACTGGGAAGAATCTGGGCTCTTGGAACTTTCTCTCAAAAGACCTGACATCTGGACCACCATCCTGGAGGCACGGAGTCTCATACTGAGACTTTGCCCACAGCCCCTTAGAGCTGGGGCTGGCCTGACCTATAATGGTGTTTGAATGTCTTTCTCCCAATTGGGAAGAAGTTCTGCCAAGACAGGCTTCATAGCATTGTATCTCTGTGTCTCAGCATTCCACACAATGTTTGGACCAAAGCTAGTGCCCAGTAACTGTTCGTTGAATGAATAAATGAAAACAATAGACACATAGCCACCTAAGATTGGTACCCATTGCTCCTTGAATGAGCTCTGAGCATCACACACCTTTCACTGTCCTAGGATGCTGGCTTTTACTCTAGGACTAGTTCACATAGCTGGCTTTTTTTCTTGGAGGCATGCTTCAGGTTTCCAACCATGTACTAAACCCAAGCCCACAAAATCTGATGTCCCATCTGGGCCCTGACACTGGTTGCATCCTCTCTCCACCCACAATCTGGCAAGTGTTTCTAGAAAACTAGTGTGCTGGGCTCTATGCTGGACACTATGGATATAGGTAAGGGTCTTGTCCATGAACCACATCTCAAGCGTGATTGCTCCCTGAAGAATTCTGATGTTGGGTTACTGTGGATATAAGCTCTGGGCTGAGACCAGATTTGAGTACATCATGCCTGCTAGGACACCAACACCCTCTGCAGGTTTGTTCTCTAACCTGGACTCAGCTCAATGCCATCTCCATTCTGCCTCTTCTCAGCAGCCGGCAGCCAACACCCACTCGTTATGCTCCGCACTCTGAGTCTCCTGCCATCTCTCAGAAAAGAAATTCAAGTAGCGCTGCTGTCAGCTCTCCCTAACCTGGGACTTTGGTGGAAATTGGTCACCTACTAGGCTAAAGGGAGTTTCTAGATGTAAACATTCATCACTCCCCACAGTATTCTAAAATAATTTCCTCTTAAATTCCAACAGTACTGTATGATGACGATACCCCCTTACACACAAAAAATTAATATGGTCCAACTGGTTTTAAATTTTGTACTCGCTTCCTCCATATTTACAGGTAGTCATAAAAAATGGACAAGTCTCATGAGCTATATAGATGGGTCGCTGTATAATTGCCTACAAAGAGAGAGAAAAATGTATTAAGGATATAGAAGTAAAAGAATAATATATAATTCATAATATGGAGATGAAAGGTGGGTGAATATGAAGTGGCCCTTCTCTTGAAAATGTTTCATCATTTTTTAAATACCAACACACCTTACTATAAAGACAACATGGCTTATACAAATACAATCAGTAAAATCCTACAGTCTTTAATCAAAAGATTATGAAATTCTCAAATAGTCCCTAGGATAGGGCATTTATGAATTCGGTCTGAATATATCAGTTAAATACAGATTTCTTAATAGTTTATCCATTATGTAATGAAATAATATTTATATAATGACAATTGCATACTCCATAAGTGTAAGTTAGATTTAATGAGATGTTTATTGGCACAAATGATTAATAATAAAACTCTCCCTGTGGAAGGTAATTCATACACATGCAATATGGCCAAGAAGAAAAGCTCCTTTTAATGCTTACCTTGTGTGCCATGTCCAATTGAAATCAATTCCTTGTTAAAAAACATCAGCCTAAGACTCCAGGGCAACAGTCGTTTGGAGTGAGACAATGGACAAAGGCACCCTTTTAAACATGTTGAACTTACAGCAGATTTGTGTCAAGATTTAAACTTTATTTTGCCAGTAAATTGGTACTTTTTCTTCAGTAATTTATGGAAATGTCTCAGGGAGCAAAATAAGCATTTTAAAATTTTTTTGTGGGGTGCACACTTGAAACGTAGACAATGTGGTAATTATGTGATCACCATCTCAAAAGTGACAAGTGCAGAATTACATGATACATGTCAAGCTCTCGTCAAGTGCCAAGCACCGTGCTAGGTGCCCTGCTGCACAATTTCAGAGAAAAGAAGAAAGAGTTTGTTTGGGGCTTATCACTAGAAGAACATCCTGGCTGCTAAAGAACTGTCATGATGATCCCCAAGCAAGTAATCAGGAAAGCAATGCTAGGCAGACTGCGACTTGCGGTGTTTAAGGTATAATGTGTCTAAATGACCATGTATAGCTACTTACATTGCCCTGTTTACATTAGGTGCATCATAAACATAGGCTTGAGTTCTAGACTGACTAATTTCTACTTGTGCTTCACCCTCAATTAAGTCACAAAATGCTTTAAAGTCTCAGTTTTCCTTCTCAGCAAACTGGTAACATTGAGGTGTCCCTTTTACTTCCCATATGTAAGAGAAACAAACCACACTGGTGTTCAAGGGGTGCATTCCCATTGCCCCTTTGCCGACTCCAAAGAGAAAGCACACCAGAAGATACAATTTTATCTTGTGTGGTATCCTTTATACCTGCTACAGCAACTTGTGCAGAGAACACACCAATTAATATTGGAGGAATGAATGGGTGTGTCTATTGAACTCTACTTAAAATTTCCTCAATTATTTCTTTTATTCCATAGTAAGATAAAAAGGAGAAATGTCACAATACTTGAATTCAATGTACACGTGTTAATAACAGTGTACTTAGAGCACCCAACTGCCGTGATTTTGGTTCCTCCCGGAGAACTGCTGTATCACTGGGAAACTGTCATGGGCCACACTGCCTTTCCTGAAATGACTCTATTATGAGCAGTGTCATCCCTTAGCCTGTAGTTTTCAAAATTGCTATTCTGCATTGGAAAACATACTTCTCAGGAAAAACACAATCTGGACTAACCCTGAGGTTTATTTGGTTTCTCTAAGTCCAAGGTTACAGAAGATACTAAGGATGATTCAAAAAGTACAAAGAAGGGACTTCGCCAGTTTTCCAGTGGTTAAGAATCTGTCCGCCAATGCAGGGGACATGGGTTTGAGCCCTGTTCTGGGAAGATTCTACATGCCACGGGATAGCTAAGCCAGTGAGCCACAACTACTGAAGCCCAGGCACCGTTGAGCCTGTTCTCCACAACAAGAGAAGCCACCGCAGGGAGAAGCCTGCGTACTGTAACTAGAGTAGCCCCAACTTGCTGAAGCTGGAGAAAGCCGGCACACAGCAACGAAGACCCAGTGCAGCCAAATACAAATACACAAATATAACCAAAAAGTGTAAGGGAGAAAGACTGAACAGAGTCATTTACCAAGAACAACTTCTGAAGGTGGGACATGAGGAGTGAGGTGCTTAATACATATCTTCTGTTCTAATTTTTGCTAAAATTTTAACCATGATTGTAGTTGGGTAGAGGGGCTATGGATTCTGTTTATTCTGTACATGAGTGCTAAGTCGCTTCAGTCGTGTCTGACTCTCTGCGACCCCGTGGACTGTAGCCTGCCAAGTTCTTCTGTCCATGGGATTCTCCAGGCAAGAGTACTAGAGTGGGTTGCCACGCCCTCCTCCAGGGGATCTACCTGATCCAGGCATGGAACCCCGTCTCTTATGTCTCCTTCACTGGCAGGCAGGTTCTTTATCACTGGTTGCCACCTGGGGAGCCCCTTTGTTTATTTCACTCCACTCCAAATTTTCAGGCAGTAACATGGAATGGTTATAAATGATTTACATGCATTTTCCCTAAAATGTGCAAATAACTCCAAGAGGTTTGGGAAACTCTATGTTGAGCATAGGTTCTCATCGGATTTGGGGGACGAGGATTTTCAATCCTACCTCCACCATTTAGTAGCTGCATAACCTTGGAAACAGGGCTTCCCTTGTGGCTCAGACGGTAAAGCGTCTGCCTACACTGTGGGAGACCTGGGTTCAAGCCCTGGGTTGGGAAGATCCTCTGGAGACGGAAATGGCAACCCACTCCAGTACTCTTGCCTGGAAAATCCCATGGACGGAGGAGCCCGGTAGGCTACAGTCCATGGGGTCACAAAGAGTTGGACACAACTGAGCAACTTCGCTACACTTCACTAACCTTGGAAGGAAATTCTTAACACCTCTGAATCTGGTTGATTTGCTATTAAATGAAGATGATGATAATAACAATCTAATAAGATTCCTGACCTTGGAGACTCAACTTTGTTCTTAAGAAAGAGAAAATCACATCAGTTCCAACAACTCTAAAGTAGAGCCTTTCTAAAACACAGATACCGAGGACACACTATCACTTGTTGTATCTCAAAATCGCCTCTTCTGGGGCTTTGGGGATATACACACAGAGTGTGGACAAATAACACACACACACACACTCACGAGACATACACGAGACACACAGTTTCTCTCTCTCTCTCTTTTTTTTTGCCAAAGAGCAAGTCCATTTCTTGAACATCAGTAATTTTGGGACCTTATATTTCCTAAAGTGAGAAAGGTGTTTTGGATACACATTCTCCAGTAACTCCTAATATGAACACATTTCTGTGAGTCAAATTCCAGATCAATGTGTCCAGCCGACTTTTCATTGTCAACTGAAAAGCAGAAAAGATGATCTTGCCCAGAAAAGTGAATGCAGACCACATTTCAGAAACCAATAGGGAAGGCCATCTTTGACTCCCTTCTCACGCCCCGTATCCCCAAACCCCTGATCCTTCCAAATGTGCCTTGAAAAGTATGGGAGAAAAGTCTAGGTCTTCACAAGATCTTGTTATCTTTTCTGCCTGGGAACACAGCAGGACCACGGCTCTCAGGCTCCCTTGCATCTCAGTGGAGCGTGGAGCTGAGTTATGACTGATGGTATGCAAGCAGAAACAGCAGACTTCCCTGGGGGGCCAGGCCAACCTCCCATGCCACCTGCAAGGCTTGTCCCCACTGCCCCGGGAGGAAGGGCGCAGAGCATCCACGAGGGCTCTGGACACTTAGGAGATGACAGGACCACTAGGTTGAACAGCTCTGTGTCTCTGAATCACCGTATTGGAAGACCACCTCTCAAATGTCCAACTCCATACAACCTTAGCAGGGAATACACTTTTTGTAAATTAAGCCACTGAAATTCCGGGGTTGTTAGTTATAGCACTCAGCCTCACTGTGATACAGGAAACAAATCTGAATCTCACTCCATGATGACAGCTGATAGACAATTCCACAAATCCATCCCAGTGGTAAGGACATTTACAAGCGAAAACAGAATCTGTTGACAATCAGAGGCACAGATCTTGAAAGACAGAAGTTGAGTTCAGAACTCAGGAGGCTCTGCTGGGGAGGCATCTGCTCTGTGTGCCTGCCCCCAGCCCCTAAGGACCAACACAGCCTCAGCAGACAAGAAGCTTCCGGGGCCATCCTCTTTCCCACCCCCCACCACCCTAATCACCACCTCCAGAAAGTGAGAGAGAACCTCCACAGGAGTATTTTCAGATCAGCCTAATTTCTGGAACCAGCCACATCTGGGAACGGGACTTCAGTGCTCCTGCTGATGCCTTTACTATTTAGCGTGTGTGTGCTAAGTCACTTTAGTAGTGTCCGACTCTGTGCGACCCTATGGACTGTAACCTTCCAGGCTCCTCTGTCCGTGGGATTCTCCAGGCAAGAATACTGGAGTGGGTTGCCATGCCCTCCTCCAGAGAATCTTCCTGACCCAGGGATTGAACCCACGTCTCTTACATCTCCTGCACTGGCAGGCGGGTTCTTTACCACTATCGTCACCTGGAAAGCCCTGCTATTCAGTATTGCTATTCAAATATTATTGATATTTACAACAATATAATAAGTCTGTTTCTGAGCCTCCATCTTATAGGACATTATAACTTTTCCAGCTATCAAGTCCAAGAAGAAGACCTTATGTTCTGCCTCTCTCAATAATGCCACAGACTCTTGGGGTATGTGCACTCTTCCCTTGGGTTCTGTGTCCTTGATAATAAGGCTTTGGGATCACTTCCCTGGGAAGCTTTCACTGGGTACCCTTTTGCTGGGTTCAGTGCCCTTTCCCATGATCTTATAACATCCAGTGCTACTGAATGACATTGATTTCAGTGAGAGTATATTAGAAATATTTCACTTTGAGTCTCTCAGAATGTGAGGGTTGAGTCAAAACAGTTTCGTTTCCAGCAGTGGGGGACACAGCTTGGTGTGTCCTTTGGTTCACTTCAGAAAGATTCATTGAGCACCTGGCTGTGTACCAGATGCTAGGTAGTCAGTGGTGACTAACAGCTCTTAGAGCCCCTGTTCTTGTGGAGGTAAGGGGCTAAAGACGGGAGATGGACAGTGAGCACAGACTGGCTCTAACAAATACACAGTCATGGGTGGTGTTGGTGATCTGGAAGAAGCAAGCGTGTTTCTGTGACATTATCTTTGTCTTTTCCCAAACAGACCTTTTAGACAAGAGTTTGGGTGCAAGTTGTTTATTTGGGAGGTGATTTCTGGGAGAGCAGTGAGAGAGTGGAGAAGTGAGACAAGAAACTGAGGAATGTGAGTAAAAAGTTCACAGCAGACTAATGCTGTAGGTGATAGTCACTCAGCCTTGCTGGAGGCTCTGAGAAGCTGTATGGACCATGCCTGAGAAATGCACCCTGTGGGGCAAGACCACAGTCTTAGGAAAGATCAGAGGCAAAGATCAAACACAAATGGATGGATGGGTCCTGTATTCTAGGATTAAACAGGAGGATTGAAGGAGGTAATGATAAGAAAATAAGGACCAGATGGGGAGTAAATCACTGCTGGATGCACGGTGATATCCACTGGCCTCTGTAAGGGAATGCCTGATTGTCACCCACAGCGTATTTCTGCACTGGGAGCTGCAAGAGAATACCAGTGTGCTAGCTACACATGCAAGGAGATGGAAGCCCAACCTGAGTTTTCCTATGCGTGCCAGTAGGCCTCTGAAGAAATTTCAAATGTATTCAGAATCAATTACCTTCAGCTGCATGATGCTGTGTCCCACAGGCTCCTCATGGTCTGGAAACAGAACTCGTGGTTCTAACTCAACCTTCCTAGAAGTCCTTGATCCATCCCAGAAATGCTGACATGGCCCAGCCAGGCCTGTAGACAGAAGCACCCTGGCAAGTGAAGGAAGGAATGCAGTGAGGTCCCTGGAGCAGTCTGAATAGGGCACAAGAGTGAGCTATTTACACAGATGTGAACACTTGGATATTTATTTTACCTCTTCGAATTGTTCATGTGTATACATTAACAAGCACACATTCATTTCTATTCACCCACTTATTCATTTAGTACGTATCTATTGAGCATCTACTAGGAACCAGCTGCCAGTGATCCCATGGTGGGTAGAGACACCATGTCTCCTTCTCACAGATTTCCTTAGTGGAGGCTGAGGATGTTCAGTGTGTGCGTGTGTGCTAAGTCGCTTTGGTCGTGTCCAACTCTGTGACCCCAGGGGCTGTAGCCCACCAGGCTCATCTGTCCATGGGATTCTCCAGGCAAGAATATTAGGGTGGGTTGCCATTTCCTTCTCCAGGGGATCTTCCCAACCCAGGGATCAAACTCAGATCTCCTGCATTGCAGGCACATTCTTTACAGCTGAGCCACCAGGGGAAGCCCAAAGATGTTCAGTACATATACAGAGTTACTGTGTGGATCACAATAAACTGTGGAAAATTCTGAAAGAGAGGGGAATACCAGACCACCTGACCTGCCTCTTGAGAAATCTGTATGCAGGTCAGGAAGCAACAGTTAGAACTGGACATGGAACAACAGACTGGTTCCAAATAGGAAAAGGAGTGCATCAAGGCTGTATATTGTCACCCTGCTTATTTAACTTCTATGCAGAGTACATCATGAGAAACGCTGGACTGGAAGAAACACAAGCTGGAATCAAGATTGCCGGGAGAAATATCAATAACCTCAGATATGCAGATGACACCACCCTTATGGCAGAAAGTGAAGAGGAACTAAAAAGCCTTTTGATGAAAGTGAAAGAGGAGAGTGAAAAAGTTGGCTTAAAGCTCAACATTCAGAAAACGAAGATCATGGCATCTGGTCCCATCACTTCATGGGAAATAGATGGGGAAACATTGAAAACAGTGTCAGACTTTATTTTTTGGGGCTCCAAAATCACTGCAGATGGTGACTGCAGCCATGAAATTAAAAGATGCTTACTCCTTGGAAGAAAAGTTATGACCAACCTAGACAGCATATTCAAAAGCAGAGACATTACTTTGCCGACTAAGGTCTGTCTAGTCAAGGCTATGGTTTTTCCAGTAGTCATGTATGGATGTGAGAGTTGGACTGTCAAGAAGGCTGAGCACCGAAGAATTGATGCTTTTGAACTGTGGTGTTGGAGAAGACTTGAGAGTCCCTTGGACTGCAAAGAGATCCAACTAGTCCATTCTGAAGGAGATCAGCCCTGGGATTTCTTTGGAAGGAATGATGCTAAAGCAGAAACTCCAGTACTTTGGCCACCTCATGCAGAGTTGACTCATTGGAAAAGACTTTGATGCTGGGAGGGATTGGGGGCAGGAGGAGAAGGGGACGACAGAGGATGAGATGGCTGGATGGCATCACTGACTCGACGGATGTGAGTCTGAGTGAACTCGGGGAGATGGTGATGGACAGGGAGGCCTGGCGTGCTGCGATTCATGGGGTCGCAAAGAGTCGGACACGACTGAGCGACTAAACTGAACTGAACTGAAAGAAGGAAATCATACAGCCCCCATGCGATGACACCTATGGACAGATAATTTACGTCAGATGCCTCCTTGAAGAAAGGGTGGATGAGCAGGAAGTAAAGGTGTGACAGAGGAGAAGAGTGTCCAGCCAGGGGGAGGAGCCCCTGCCAAGACCACGCCCAGGCGAAAGACTGGTCCATTCGAGGATGAGGAGAAATGCTGGGGAGGCGGGGACACAGAAAGACAGCGAGACCCCGGCAGAAGGTGAGGCTGTAGAAATGGTCAGGGGACAGATCCACAAAGTTTCCTACCCATAGTGTTTTATATCTTTCAAAACGTGTCTGTGGGCAGTAGATTAAGCGGATTTTACAGATTAACCAACTGAGGTTCAGAAAACATTTGCATAAAAGAAAGAGAAGCCGTGTGACCCAAGGAGCTCAACCAAGTGCTCTGTGACAACCTAGAGGGGTGGGATGGGGTGGGAGTTGGGAGGAGGATTCACAAAGGAGGGGACATATGTATACCTGTGGCTGACTCAATGTTGATGTGTGGCACAGGCCAACACAATATTGTAAAGCAATTACCCTCCAATTAAAAAAAAAGAAAAAGAGAAGACACCTCAAGGAATTTCCTTATTTCCCTTAGATCAGCAGCAGACACTTCTTTAGTGACTTCCCTAGTAGCTCAGCTGGTAAAGAATCTGCCTCCAATGCAGGAGACTCCGGTTTGATTCCTGGATCTGGACGATATGCTGGAAAAAGGATAGGCTACCCACTGCAGTATTCCTGGGCTTCCCTGGTGGTTCAGCTGGTGAAGAATCTGCCTGCAATGCAAAGACCTGGGTTTGATTCCTGGGTCGGGAAGAGCCCCTGTTGAAGGGGACCCACTCCAGTATTCTGGCCTGGAGAATTCCACAGACTGTATAGTCTATGGGGTTGCAAAGAGTCGGACACAACTGAGCAAGCAGATTCTGCTGCCTCCTCAGATACTTCTCTAAGAATTCTTTTGGTCATGCCACACACCATGTGGGATCTTAGTTTTCCAACCAGGGGATCACGAATTGGACCCACATTCCCTGCATTGGCAGCACTGAGTCTTAACCATCTGATCACCCAGGAAGTCCCAGCACGTAGTTCCTGAGTGCTCGGCATGAGCTAGGTCCTAGCGAGCACAGGATTAGAAGAGGATGGGTGGCCAGATGAACACTGGAGTCTGGAGGCCACAGGACACAGAGGCTCCCATGTCCCAGCCAGGGCTTTCAGGGGACCCTGTAGCTTACAGAGACCACCCGCCTTCTCCTCATGCTCTGCAGTCTATGTAACGGCCAGCAGGGGATACTGAGTCAGAGACCTATTTTGAACCTCATCTCTGTTGCTTACCATCAATGTGACCTACTTGTCCTAACTGAAGTCTCACTAATCTCTACAAAATGGGAATCTTGACAGTTCCTGCCTGACATCCATGTGTGTGAGGGGAGGCCAAGCAGAAGAGGCTGCCTGACCCTGCAGATGGTGTGTAGTCACTGCCGTACAGGAGGAGTGGGAACTGGATCCCCGCTTATCAGACCCACATTCCCCCCACATCCACAGCCTCTCCATCCTCTCACTGTAACCACTGTGGAGATGCTAGACAACCTCATGCCTCAGGCCTAAGGAGGATCCTAAGATCCTTAAATGCTCCAGGTCTGCTCAAGCCCACATCTTGGCCAGGGGTGGCTCCGGGCAGTCGCCACCAGCTGCTGTGGACTAAGCATGGGTTCCCCACACTGGTTCCTCCTGCACCCCAGGTAGGGGCCCAGCTCCAGGCAGGCAGACTGTCACATCCCACTGTGCTGAGAACACAGGGCCATTTTCCTTGTGCTCCCTTGGGCCTTTCTCCTGAAGCTTTGATGCCTCTGAGCATCTGAGATGGCTCGGTCCAGCTGCCCATGTGGAAGCCGGGCTCTGTGACTCTGAAGAGGTTTTCGAGTGGCAGCCTTGTAAGTCTGGGAGCACCTGATTTTCTGCTGAGAATTTTAGGTCAGATGGATTCCCTGGGTGCTTTCCAGATTCATCCCCAAATGACTGAGATGATGAAAATGGTAACTGTGTCTCTTGTTCGTCTCTTCCAAGATGGAGCACTATCCCCTCACAGTGCCTGGAGCCCAAACATTCCTTCCAAAGCCTGCTTTTCCCCTCAAAGTCTCCTTGCTAAACCCCATCTCAAGCTGCCCAGAGGGAGGCACCCAAGCAGGATTTCCTGGGACAATCACGTGACAGATGACGTCCCAGGAATGACAGAGCTATGGCAATAAAAGCCAGAGCCTTGGGGACATGTTCTCTGGAGGAAGTTGGCAGTGGGAAGGCGTGAGAAGGTCAAAGCTGACATCAAATATATATATATATATATTTTTTTTTCAAGTAAGTCTATACAGAGGTCTTGAAGAATTTTAGATATTTGGGGTTCTCTTCTCTTCCATCGGGCTTCCCTGATGGCTCAAATGATAAAGAATCTGCCTGCAATAAGAGAGACTTGGGTTTGATCCCTGGGTTGGGAAGATCCCCTGGAAAAGGACATGGCAACCCACTCCAGGATTCCTGCCTGGGAAATCCCATGGAAAGAGGAGCCTGGTGGGCTACAGTCCATGGGTTCGCAAAGAGTCAGACACAACTGAGCAACTAACACTTTCACTTTTCTCTTCCATCAGAACTAAAATTTCAGCCCAGATATTTACTACGTGTGTTAGCTGACTACTCTGTTCTCCTGTTTCTTCACCTGAAAACAAGGAATCATATTTAGCTTTTGGTATGAAGGGCTATTAGGGGAAATTCAATTTAAAAATATTCAAAACATTTGACACATGGTAGGTGCTTCATAAACATAAGTTTATTTTGTATTACTTTATTTTTTGCTTGAATTTAGAACGTGTGCAGATCTCCTTTGACTGTTCATTTGTTTATTCATCAAATATTAACCTTTCACCTCCAACGTTCTAAGCCACAAGCTGAGAACAAGGGGTAGAAAAACATGACCCTTGCCTGCGGCCCCAGGTTTATCGCTCACTTGAGCCTCTGGTTATGATGAAAAGTCTCAGGTGTCAGGCAGAGTTCAGAGATTCTATTTCCTCTGGTAGCTTTATGACATTTGGGCTGTTCCCCTCCAAATTGCACTCAGTTTTTAACTTCATTAACTTCCTGTTCTGTCACAACAGTTGAACAAGAATTTCTCCATGAGCAGTATTCAAATCAGCTTTTAATGAGCTATTTAATTAAAGGCTAATTGAGGTGAATTCATTAAAGATTTCTAAATTATGCTTATCAGGGTAGCTATGTTTTAAGATAAGTTTTAAATATTTGTTTTATATTGCATTGTTTGATCATAGAAGTATGTATAAAATTGCTTTTTAAAATTACCAATTAGAATGTGGGTACATTTTTCTCCCTTAATACTTGAGTGGGGCAGTTAGCAAATCAGTTTAATATATGTGCAGGGTTGGGCTGAGGCAATAAGAGATTACTAGCGATTACAGCTGAGGCTGTGTCTGGTCCATGAAGAACGCTGAAGACTCTTGAGAAGAGGTATTGTTGGACTGTCTTTGATCTGGTGTTCCAACTGCAGTGTCAGTCATTACTGCAGGGTTCTCACCAAGCCCTGATGACTCCTGGGCTTCAGGTTGACTCTGTAGAGAATGGGACTACATCTTTCTTATGCCAAATGAATACGTGAAACAAGTTACGGCCTCCCCAAACACACCAGGGCAGCCCTAACCTTTAGAATCCCATTCGCTGGGGCTGAGAGTTTAACTCAACAAACATGCACTGAACATCTCCTCTGTGCTAGCTATGGCCCCAGATAGCAACATACAGATGAATCAAGGTCCGTGGTTCACTTAGAGGGATACACATATCAGCAGACAAGTGCACTCCACTGTGATATGTCTGTGCTTTGAGACCAGGGGAAAGCCTCAGGAGAGAAGGACAGTGTGCTAGCCTGACTCAGGACTTCCCATGAGGGATAAGACTAATTCCTGACAGACAAGTAAACGCTGCCCCAGCAAAGAAGTGGAGAAGGTCATCATTGGCACAGCAAATCCGACTAAGTGGAAGAGTCTGATGAGGATTAACATGGAATTCAAAATTGCTGAATGGAGATGGGAACGGGACAGAGGGTTAGCTAGGAAGTCAGGTGATGGACAGAGCATGAAGTGCGGGGTAGGAATTTGAAGTTTGAACTTGATCTTTTTGGTGTGTAGCATGAAAGCATGAAAGTGAAAGTCACTTGGTCACGTCCAGCTCTTTACCACCCAATGGACTGTACCTCTCTCCATGGGATTCTCCAGGCAAGAATACTGTAGTGGGTTGCCATTCCCTTCTCCAGGGGATCTTCCCAACCCAGGGATCTAACCCAGGTCTCCTGCATCACAGGCAGATTCTTTACTGTCTGAACCACTCTGTCTATGCATAAGGGTGTAGAGCCTTTGAAAATCTGTCTCCCTCACCCCTTCCCCCCCACACACTGAAGGCTTTAAGAAAGGAAAGGGCAAGCACAGACTACAATTTATAGCCCCTGGGGCAGTGTTATAATGTCAGGGCAAGAGAAGAAGACTCAAGGCAGGTATTATAGTTTCACTGGCGATTTCCTTAGGCGAGAGGGTGGATAGCTAGTGGGTTGTAAACAGATTAAGGAAGGAAAATCCAAGAAAAAACTAAGACATAAATATCCTGAGGCTGTGTAATTTGCATGGAGAAAGAGAATGGTCTTAGCTGAGCTGCTTTAAAAAAGTACCAGAGACTGGGTGGCTTATGAACAATAGATATTTATCTCTTACAGGTCTGGAAGCTGGAAGTCTGAGATCAGGGTGCCAGCATGGTTGTGTTCCTGGGTTGGGGGTGGGGGGCTGCTTTGGGCTTGCAGGCTGCAGACTTCTCATCTTCTTCTCCCATGAGGGTGGGAGAGCTTTCTGAGGTCTTTTTTTTTATAAGAACAGTAGTTTCATTATGAAGGCTCTACCCTCACAAATAATTGTGTCCTAAAGGCCCCACCTCTAATACGATCACACTGGAGGTGAGGATTTCAGTATTTGAAATTTAAGGCCAGAGGTGGGGCAGGGATCTCTTTGGTGGTCCAGTGGCTAAGACACTTCCAATGCAGGGGGTCTGGGTTCGATCCCTGGTCAGGGAACTAGATCCCACATAACACAACTAAGAGTTCATGTGCTGCAATTAAACATCCCCAGTACTGCAAAGAAAATGGAAGACCTGGTACAGCCTAAATAAGTAAATACATATTAAAAAAAAAAAAAAGAAAGAAATGTAAAGGGACACAAATATTCGTCTCTAACAAGAGGAGAAAGGAGAATGGGAGGAAGTGCCAGATTTGGTCTTAGGTATCAGAGTAAGTGGTGGTTCCAGGAGCCAAGACAGAGACTTTCAGTCAATACACACCTGTTCATTTTAGGAGAGACAATACCCAACTTCAGGAAGATATATAACCAGGCTGGTGGAGGATCTGAATCAGCTGCCATGTGCAGCTGCTAAAGGAAATGGGACTGCTGAACAAGGAGCCTCAAACTGGTGGGCGGCTGTCCCGGGAAAGAAGGGGGCAAGCCATGTGCCTAAGGGGAGGACAACCTTATTTTCTTGTTTACATGGACACTAACAGGGTGAGTCAATCAACAGCGGAATGGAGGAGAGTGCTACTGAGTGGTGAAGTCCTTCTTCCAGGGAGGCTACAAGGAATCTGGATGGAGTGAGGGGGTGGCTGGTGACACTAAGGCCCTATCCAGAGCTGCAACTGAATGCCTCCCTGAATCCCTGACTGCACTAATTAATCAATCATTTGGCCCTCTCTTGCAAAGACTAGCTCCCTCATCCTGTGTGTGCACATGTGAGGTGAATGAAGAAAACTCCCACTATAAATACTGTGGAAAATGGTCCTCAGCTAATATCACAAACACTATTGAGTAAAACCACTTTCTTTTTAAAAAGTTATTTTGCAACTTACATTGTAAAAGCATTCCCAAAGACGGGGTGGTCTAAGAAGGAGAAAGGCTGACAGGAATCAGAAATGCCAATCCCAGGGACCCTAGTAAGGTTCAGCAAGGTGAAGGTAGGCCCTTTCCTTGCACGCTTCTTCCTGACACAGTGCACGTGGACTGCCTGGTGTGTGGCAGGCCAGGGGAGAACAGAGTAGGGGAGAACAGAGTGCTTATCCCCTGGCACACAGATTAAGAGGCTCCCTCACACAAACTCACCAACAGTTTAGAGAAGTCTCTCACCTACATGGGACAGACAAGAAAGATAAGTGTCATTCTATTGATGTTAGGGCAAAACCAGGGTTTTCACAGTGGTTAGGGGGAATGGATTGACTCATTCATTGGTTTCATAAACATGCATTCATTCATTCACTCTTCTGCTTATTCAGAACTGGCTTTCCCAGTTCCATCTTGATGCTCTCTCCTCTCCTCTAGACCTCACTTCCACTGTCTTCTCCTGCTTGGGCAACCACCATAGCTCCTAACTGATCTCCCCACATTTATTTTTGCCACCCCATGAGCTCTTCTGCACTCTTCTCTCAAAATGATAGCTTGGAAAGACAAGCAGCCCTGTACTAGTTTATTGCCTTCAATGATCCTTCTACACTTTGAAAGATCCCATCCAACTGGCCTTCAACAAGTCCTGTGGGCTGAACTGTGCCCCTTTTCCCCAATTCATATGTTGACGTCCTAACCCCCAGGATCTGAGGCTGTGACTGTATCTGGAAACAATGTCTTTAAGGAGACTTTAAAGAACCACCTTTAAAGAGGTGGTTAAACTACAATGAGTTCATTTGAGGGAATTCCTTGGTGGTCTAGTTGTTAAGACTCCACAGTTACACTGCCTGGGTTCAATACCTGGTTGGGGAACTAATATTCCCACCTGTTGCGTGGGGTGGTAAAAAAAAAAATTAATAAATAAAAATATGAATAGAAAATGAGGTCACGTGAGCGGCCCTGGTCCATTATGACTGGTGTCTTTATAAGACAAGGACCTTTGGACACAGATGGATACAGAGGAAAGACCACGTGAAGACACAGCCATGTGCAGGCCAAGGAGAGACGTGTCAGAAGAAACCAACCCTGACACTCTCATCTCAGACTTCCAGCTTCCGGAATCCTGAGGAAATACATTCCTGCTGTTGACGCCTCGAGTCTGGGGTACTCTGTTACGCAGGCCCTGGTAAACTAACATGCAGAGAGTTTCCCAAACGTGCAGAGTTCTGACAAAGCAGAGCCTTCTTGGTTCCAAGAGAGTTCGCTGCTCACCCTCTGCACACCTGAGTCCTTCTCAGTCCCTAGTGCCAACTGTGTGTGTGCACACTTGGTCACTAAGTGTGTCCAACTGTTTTCTGACTCCATGGACTGTAGCCCGCCAGGCTTCTCTGTCCATGGGTAGTCTCCAGGCAAGGATACTGGAGCGGGTTGCCATAGCCTCTGCCAGGGGATCTTCTGGACGCAGGGATTGAACTTGTGTCTCTTAGGTTTCCTGCACTGACAGGCAGGTTCTTCACCATGAGCACCACCTGAGATGACACCTTTTCAGAAATGCTTTCCTGCCCATATCGAAAGCAGCTCCCTCCTCTCATTCATCTCCCAGGTACCTGTTCACTTCCTTTCTCCTGCTCTCCAGAATTAGAGAGCTAAGTCAAGCCTCCTCGACATACTGTAAGCTCTCTGAGTGCAGAAGCCACACCTCCTTTTTTTATTGCTGTGGTCCCGGGGCACAGTGGCTGGCTCCGAGTAGACTCTCAGCTGATTTGTCAAATGAATAAATGAATGCAACAGTGATTGAGCAGCTCTCACAACCTGTCCTTTATCTGACATGCAGAAGAAAGATGAACACATCAGTCCTGGGCGCTCTCAGTGTGGGACATAAAATTCTACAGGTAAGACTGATATCAACCAGGTAAATAGGATAAAGTATAGTAAGGTTGGGGCTTCCCTGGCGGCTCAGTTGGTAAAGAATCTGCCTGCAATGCAGGAGATCAGGGTTCATACCCTGGGTGGGGAAGATCCTCTGGAGAAGGGAATGGCAACCCACTGCAATACTCTTGCCTGGAGAATCTCATGGACAGAAGAACCTGGAAGGCTACAGTCCATGGAGTCAAAAAGAGTTGGACATGACTGAAGCATCTGAGCACAGCACACCATAGTAAGGTTGACATACAAGTAGCTCGCTCAGATTTTACAAACTCAGACATCTTTCTCATATGCCAGGCACTTTCTGCACATGACTGGTGAAGAGGATATCTTACTGAGTAATGTCTGGTGAGCTCCAATGGAATGAAACATCATGACTTTTAATAAGCTGCTTTTTCATTGAGAAACAATTCAGCTTCAGATTGGTGGGCTTGCACTCAGGCGCCCCCCACTCTCCTAGCAGCAAACATGCAGATTCTGTTTCCCAGGAGAGTCCCTAATGGAGGCAGCATGAGGCCGAGGATCCATCATGCTCCAGCTGGAGCAGAGCTGAGCAGAGAGAAGGCCAGGGAGAATTTACTACCTCTAGAGGCAGATTGATTAGAAAGAACTGCCAGGCAAATTCCATTTGCATTTTTGCCCGTGTAGGATTGGGGAAAGGGAGATGGTTCTGAATGAGCACAGCCCCATCATTTTCTCCTAAAACTTGTTCCAATTTGTCTCCCTGCTCCCAGAAGTTACTACCTTGCATAATCCAGGGAGCGAGGTAATCAGCACTTTGAGTTACATCAGTTTTGCCTGTTCCCTTGATAAAATGGCAAAATTCGCCTGTGAAATTCTGGAGTTCATTATGGTGTCTCTTTCTCTCCCCTTAAATCAAAGCCATTTTATCAACCTTCGGTCGAACCAGGTTCCAGAAACAGCATCCTTGCTTCCTCTTGCTTTCAATGATTCAAACTCGTTTGCTGATTTAAAAAAAAAAAAAAACCCAGGCAGTACCATCTCTGGGTGAGATTTTAGCTCAGACTTTGCCAACTGCTCACCAGAGGTAGACCTGAATTCCCACCACTCACCACCAAATGGAAAACGGTTGCCCAAGGGACAGTTGTGGACCGCCAAGACACTACAGTGTCGGGGACACACGTGGACACAAACTCTCACACAAGCAGACCTTAATTGAAACATAAAACAATTAGCTTTTACTACTTCTGAAATAACAGAGGGAAGCCCATTTATAGGATGACTGGGAAGAAACAGCCCATAGCTGTTTCTTTTTTAATAACATTGAGTTGTGTTCACAGTTAAGCTTATTAAAACATGAGAGCGAAACAGAGCGGGACACCAGCATGCCAGTTCATTGATTATCTGGGAGCAGTCCCTGCTTCTTATTCTCTTCTCAAAAACAAAACAGAAGTCTTAAACTGGAGAAAAGACTTCCCGTCAGTGGGGGCTTGTGTTTCAATCTGTCCCAAGGGCAGGTCATACAAGGTTGTGCACTGAGGGGCATTTGAGATCTGCAAGAGGAGAGTAGGGTTCTGGCCACTGTGTCGGCGGGTCTAGCGGGGAGGCAGTTTACAGATGGGTCTGCAGTTACGCTGCGTGTCTGGTGGGGGTGCCCCCACGGGGCTCCAAACTCGAGGCGAGCCTCCAGCCAGGGAGCCTATTTCCACAGCAACTCTGCATCTGCTGGGTTTTCCTTTGTATTCATAGGTGCTCGTGTGAGGTATGGGGGCCCTTATCAGGCTGTGAATGGGAAGATCTCTGCTCTCTCCTGGCACTTATCCACCCACAGTGTATCCAGGGGCCCCGCAGCTCCTCAGTGTGGCTTACAAAGCCCTCTAAGAAATGGCCCCCAGAATCTGTCTTCCTTGCCAGCTACCCTCACCCACAATTCACACCGAAACATACACATCTGCGTGTGCTGGTTCTACATGTCTATGCCTCTGCACACAGTTCCCCCTAAACTCAGCTATACCCTTCTTCTTCTGGTACACTGTATATTATCTTCACAGTTTCCACTTGGTGTAATCCTCCTTGGCGAAGCCCCTGACACGATGTTTCCTTGTCTCAAATTCCGGCAGTTCTCTGCGGGTTCTTCTCTGTAGCTATTATGGTTTCTGTCTTTTCACTCCTGAGTGACTTCACTTTCACTTTTCACGTTCACGCATTGGAGAAGGAAATGGCAACCCACTCCAGTGTTCTTGCCTGGAGAATCCCAGGGACGGGGGAGCCTGGTGGGCTGCCGTCTATGTGGTCGCACAGAGTCGGACACGACTGAAGCGACTTAGCAGCAGCAGCAGCAGCGTATCTTAAGAGCAGAGAAAGCCTCAGCTCAGGCATCTGGCACATAGTAGGTGCCCAACAATATCTGCTGAATGAAGTAGAAACCAATGAGACACACTGGTGTGCCCTGCTGCGGGGAGGAGATGCTGGTGCAGGAGAAAGGAATCTTGTGGGTAGTTTCATTGTCTTTCTCATCCAACCTGTAGAGTTCCATAGGGATATGACCACAGTGCCACATGCAGTCTCCATTTTATTACCATTTGCCTTTTTAAAATGATATGGGTAAAAATATGAATCAGGTGAAAGGAGTTTTTAAGAGTTAAAGCTCCCCTTAACCAGAAACCAATGATTTTATCTTTCTAATGTCTGTCCATATGAACATGTGGCTTTGTATAACTGTGGTCAAAAGTCACAATCAGGTATTTTGCTTTTCTCACTTTTAAAATAATTGAGTTTTCCCTTCTTGTAGTTCTTCAAAGTGTCCAAGCAGACACTGGTATTTTCTTTTTCACAGTATCAGTAAATGTCCCATTGCTACTTATTCTTCACACTTACTTCCCAAAGAATGGGGAAATGTGTACAAATGTAGCTATTTGGTGTCCAACTACCTAAGTTAAAATCTCAGCTATATCACCTTCCAGATCTGTGAAATTAATGAAGCTATTTAACCTCTTGAAACTTCAGTTTCTTTTTTTCTGTAAAATGGTCATAATAGTAGCATTTAATAAATATTATTATTATTAACATTTTAAATATTAATGAGAAACATTCTAAGCATAATTCCTGGAACATAATAATAGATCAGTGAATGTTAACTGTCTTATCACTGCAGTTGTTATTGGTAGAATAAGATGGTAATCTAAAATAAAATTTTACATCTATCATCTATAAAATAGAATTAACCCTTGAATAACGTGTTTTTAATTGTCATTTTTGTTTCCAGGAGGATTAAAAAAAAGATGGTAATAGTTAAGATGTCTATATTTCTGAAAAAATAATTGAACAAATGTCTGGTAATCTGATTAGAGGTCTGTGCATATGCATGTAATTAGAGAGAAATTTACACTAATTTTTAACCACTGTGTGACCCCACTTACATACATGCCTGAAGTTGAGAGTAACTGGGTAATTATGACATCAAATTACAGTTGATTGTTGGTTTAGTAGAATAGGAATGGTTCTATTAATAAACTGTTTTCTGATGATTCTATTAATAAAATTGTTTATTCTGTGGTGGCCAAGTCTTGGCCCTATTTGGGCTTTAGTTTTCTCACAGCTACATCAGGATGGTAGACCAGATGATCGGCAGAGCCAATTATAGTCCTAAAAGTTATTTCTATTCCCTACACATATGCCATTGGCACATGAATGGATTTTCGATGAAGAGTCTTTTTGCTTTTGGTTGTTCCTCCTATATTGTATACCTCTGTTGGCTCAGATGGTAATGAATCCGCCTGCAATGCAGGAGACCTGAGTTCGATCCCTGGGTTGGGCAGATTACCTGGGGGAGGGCATGGCAACCCACTGCAGTATTCTTGCCTGGAGAATCCCCATGGCCTGGCAGGCTACTGTCCATGGGGTTGCAAAGAATCGGACATGACTGAGCAACTAAGGACACACACATAGTGAACGGAAATTATTAGAAGGAACTGTTAGCATGAACGTATTTGATATTCTACTGAGTTGCCATATTGAAGAAATATTTCGTAATATATAAAAGAGTGAGCCACTTTGGGGAATAATGTTTATGTCTCCTAACAAACTCCACTAGGTGTTATGGTGCCTTGGAGTTCCTGAGAAGATGTCTGAAGTATCCCATTGGGGTGGGCTTGATAACCCCTGAGGAGACTTTTGTAAACTTTGAGTTTGTAAAAATGCATCTTCCATACTCTAGAAAGATGCTTCACATGAAGGACTACAACAATTAACTCTTATTTTCACTTAGTCAACTCCTATTTTAAGCTAAAGGAAAGGGAGTGTCTTACTGCTTCTTCCCTGAAGCTGAGGCAGAAACCTGGGCGTACAGACACTGCTGGTTTGTTTCTCTGCAAAAATGCAGGCTATGCACAGTTCATAGATGGAATCCATACATTGGTCCCTCAGTCCGCCCCTTGCCAGGATTTATGTACCAGACACCTGCCATGTAGACAACAGTGGGCCATTATGGTGCTAAAGTCAAGCCCCTCTCAGAGCCAAAGTAAAGAAAGGCAACTGTGTTTATTTTAAATACATAATCAATCATAACCTTGTGAATAGCCACTTTTCTATTAATGCCTTCATATATCATCTGAAGTCCTCTTGATTCTACATAATTCTCTTTTGTCTGGTTCCTTGTCTTACACTTCACTGTTCCATTCAAGGGGGTAATGCAGAACTGCTACTCAGAACAAGTATTTCCTCTATATTCATGCTTTAGGTCCAGTATTAGCAAGAGAAACATTTTCTGTAAATAATGTAGACGGGAATGACTCGTAAATACTTCACTTACAAGGGATTTGTGAGCAGGAAAAAGATCAAATGACTTTTGAGGACTGAGTCTCAGGGTTTAAATGCTAACTTGGCCATTTAGTATCTGCGTGAGCACAGGCTAATCATTACTTTTCTGCACCACAGTTTCCTCAGCTGTAAAACAGGAGCCTCATAGGGCTGCGTGTAGCTCTACATGCAGCCAAGTAGTTTGGCTACATAATGGTTCGTGAGTGTGATGCCCAGAGGGGAATCTGTGGATGTTATTTCCCATTCGTGCATGCTCAGTCGTTTAGTCACGTCCAACTCTTTGTGATCCTGCAGACTGTAGCCTGCCAGGCTCCTCTGTCCATGGGAATTCCCAGGCAAGAATATTGGAGTGAGAGTGAGTTGCCATTTTATTCTCCAGGGGATCTTCCTGACCCAGGGATCAAACCCACGTCTCCTGCATTGGCAGGTGATTCTTTACTGCTGAACCACCTGGAAAGCCCCATTCTGTTGTTGTTGTTCAGTTGCTAAGTTATGTCCGACTCTTTGAGACCCTATGGACTGAAGGATGCCAGGCTCCTCTGTCCATGGAATTCTCCAGGCAAGAATACTGGAGTGGGTTGCCAGTCCCTTCTCCAGGGGATCTTCCTGACCCAGAGATCGAACCTGAGGTTCCTGCATTGCAGGCAGATTCTTTACTGTCTGAGCCAGCATGGAAGCTCTGATGATGTTGTTAATATCTTACTACTATTCAAATCCCTACATTCTTAAAGAAAGGAGGAAAGACTCTGCCACTTATTGAATTTATACTATGCACCAGATATTGGATATTTATGTCAAGCTCGTAACATTTCGACCTCATAGCACATAGTACACAACCAGGTACCAAACAGGCTGTCAGCAAATATCTGTCAAAAGAATGAAGACATAAATGAATGACCCTCTAAAATGTATTATTGTACACATGTACAAATGAGAAAAGGCAGTTTATGAAAAAGTAGCCTTTGCCAGTGGTCTTAACAAATACGCCCACAATTTTATAATATCTTTGAGGATGAGTTTTAATCAGCAATATTCAGAAAGTCAAGTTTTATTTCTTCTTAGTGGAGAATTTTGAGCTGCAAAATCAGCAGTTTAGAGAATCCTGCTGTTTATCAAATGTTAGAATGCCAGCCATCAGCAGACAGGACAACTGTACTAATGAAAACGTATGGCTTTTATTCTTAGGTCAATTTACACAATGCAACTGGAATTAAGCCACAACAACTACAAGCCTTGTACAAAACACTAGGATAATTTTTAATGTTACAATTACCATAAACCTTCAATATCCTGTATTTACAAATAGGTCATGGAGAAAGAAAGTTTCCAGCAGGCGTAATGTTAATACCCTTTTATAAGTAACTTAAAAAGGCATCTAGACCAGACGCTAAACCAAATAAAATCCATGAGTTCATTTTCTACTTCCCATAACTAGGAGGGATTTTCTATGAACTCCTGTTGGTCTTCTCCATAAGTCAGAAGAACAGGGTCTCCCACCCTTTACAGTGTTGTCTTCAGAACAGTCTCTATCTTTAGGAGTCTACTCCAGTGATGATTTCCGGAATTACCCTCAAACAAACTTCAAGTTAGAACTGCCTCGCCCTGTGAAGTGACGTGAAGTGAAGTCGCTCAGTCATGTCTGACTCTATGCAGTTCCGTGGACTGCAGCCTACCAGGCTTCTCCGTCCATGGGATTCTCCAGGCAAGAATACTGGAGTGGGTTACCATTTCCTTCTCCATAGCGAGATTAAAAACAGATGCAAAGACTGTGGAATTCACCATCCTTCCCCTGCCCCAAGTTTAGCAAACAGGGGAACACTCACAGCTCCAGATGTTAAGGGGCTGCTGAGGCAGGAGCCTGTTGGCTTATCCCAAACCCTTTTCTTTTTTCATAAGCAGTTAACTTTGCTCATTGTTGTTGTTCAGTCTCTAAGTCCTGTCCAACTCTTTTGTGACCCCAGGGACTGTAGCCTGCTAGGCTCCTCTGTCCAAGGGATTTCCCAGGCAAGGATACTGGAGTGGGTTGCCATGCCCTTCTCCAGGGGATCTTCCAGACCCAGGGACTGAACCTGGGTCACCTGCATTGCAGGTGGACTCTTTACCTTCTGAGCCACTGGGGAAGCTCAACTTTGTATACACCATGGGGTTAAAAAATAGAGAAAGCAGAAGGCAGCTCGTGATGAAAAATGGATTTTCTTTTTTGTTTTTTTTCCTATTGAAAGCCTGTGTAGCAATTTGGGCACTACTGGATTGAAAACTTGACAGTGAATTGGAGAAAAGTGGTTTTTGTGGGCTGTCTATTAATTTACTGAGTTGTACAAATGTGTAGCGTCTAATTGGGATGTTGAGTGCCTTTCAAAGGTCAGTGTTAAAGTCAAGAATAAAACTCCAGTGACTCTGATCTTGCTGAATTCTGCCAGGTTGAGAAATCTACCAACAAGTTTTAATTTTTCTTGGATATCCCAAAAAGGCACTTTGGACATTCAATTGTTGTCCTCAGCCACTAAGCCAGGAATTCTTAGCAGCAAATTAAAGGGAATTGAGCTTTTTTGGGTGTGTGTGGAATGTGTGAGTGGGGGTTGAGGGGAGTCCACCGCTTATATTTTCTCATTTCTTTTTTCTGTGAATATTCATGAGTATACTTAATATGTCCCATGCTCTGGAATGAAACACTGGAAATACAGAACTAAATAAGAAAAATATGTTGCCTTTTTGAAAGTGTTTATGGTCTATTTGGGAATGAGGACCATCCAAACAAGTCAACATGAGTATTCATAGCTATGACCAACCTAGACAGCATATTAAAAAGCAGAGACATGACTTTGCCAACAAAGGTCAGTCTAGTCAAAGCTATGGTTTTTCCAGTAGTCATGTATGGATGTGAGAGTTGGACCATAAAGAAAGCTGAGTACCGAAGAACTGATGCTTTTGAACTGCGGTGTTGGAGAAGACTCTTGAGAGTCCCTTGGACTTCAAGGAGATCAAACCAGTCAATACTCAAGGAAATAAGTCCTGAATATTCATTCTAAGGACTGATACTGAGGCTCCAATATTTTAGCCAACTGATGCGAAGAACTGACTCACTGGAAAAGACCCTGATGCTGGGAAAGACTGAAGGCAGGATGTGACGGGGACGACAGAGGATGAGATGGTGGGTGGCATCACTGACTCAATAGGCATCGGTTTGAGCAAGCTCTGGGAGCTGGTGATGGACAGGAAAGTCTGGCATGCTGCAGTCCATGGGGTCTCAAAGAGTCAGGCACGACTGAGTGACTAAACTGAACTGAGTAGTGTAGTGAAAGTTGATCAGTCGTGTCCAACTCTTTGCAACCCCATGGACTGTAGCCCACCAGGCTCCTCTGTGGAATTCTCCAGGCAAGAATACTGGAGTGGATTACCATGCCCTGCTCCAGGGGTTCTCCCTGACCCAGGAATCAAACCTGGGTCTCCTGCAATGCACGTAGATTCTTTACCATTTGAGCCACCAGGGAAGCCCTAAGTAAAGTAATTATAGATTACAATTATGATTTGTCCTTTGCAATTCATCAAATACCTACTAAACTAATTGTCATTTCTCGATTTTAAAATTTCACTTTGAATTTACCTAAGTATACATGAGAAGACCCCATGTGGAGAAAGGTGAGAGCCTGTGATGACTCTCATAGACAAAGATCCAGAGTAGAATGTTGATGGTGCGAAGGTGCTGATGAAGGGGTGCTAAGGGAATTAAAGGCACTTCCTGGAAGAAATGGCATTGAGTTGCGTCTTGAAAGCTAGTGCAGGGATGTGTGAGCAGAAAGTGAGCGTGAGGAGGCAATTGCAGGAAGAGGAGGTGCCTTTGGCAGAGGCATGATGTAAGAAAAAGAGTATGAAGCATTATGAAATGAGGAGAAATTTGGAATGACAGTATCACCTTGCATGGGAGAATGATAATGGGGTGATAAGTCTGAATTGGTGAGTTAGAGACATTTGACAAAAAACTTCAGAATGTGTACTTTATAGTCTGGGTAATGGAGAGTCCAAAAGTTCCATAAGCAGCCAAGGACCCCACTGTCCAGACAGAGAGTAGTCTGGTCAGCTGCAGCTTTCAGCTGAGGGTGATTAGAGGATGATGTCAATAATGGGCACGATTTGGCCCTAGTTAACTCTAGCTTCCTTCCTCACCGTTGTCCCCCTGGATTCCAAGTACAAAAAAATTCCGAAATTTCTTTTCGGTTTCAGGATCTTCGAATATTGTAGAGCGTGTGGGTGTCATACTCTCTCCTCCCTGGCTATCTGGCTCTTCACAAACCCTTCAGGTTTCAACCCGGATACTAGTTCCTCTGAAAAGTATTGTTTGATTCAGCAAATTTGAGTTAGGCCCTGCTCTGAGTTCCTCCAACTCTTGGTTCTTCTTTAATGAGGCTATGTGTCACGTTTATGTCACTGCTTGGTTATTTATCAGCAGTCTACCTCCCCTTCCGCTCGGCATCTACAAATATAAGTGGTCTGTGAGCTCATATGGACAGAAACTCAGGGAATAAATTAATGAAGCATTCTCCAACGGCTTTAAAAGACTTAATTTTTAAAATTACTTATATATTTACTGGAATACTATCCACGAAAGTCCTTGTTAAGGTAGTTATGAAATGTGGTCGTGCGGCTGCCTGTTAACCCATGTCCCCAGCTTTCTGATCCCAAAATGGTAACAGCTGTAGGATCATGCACTGCCCCATCCCTCCCCACCCTTGCTGTTTCTTGCATTCCTGCCATTATGAGAGGATTTACCAGGGTCCTTTTCAAAGGAAGGGGATCAGGGAGAGCTTTGGCAGAGGTGTAAAAATAGTGCTGGAGCTGAATGAATAGAAGAAGCTTGATCACTGCGCCGCTGTGAAACAGAGACGTGGAAGAGCGCAGAGCCACGAGGGCGCAGGCAGAACACAGCTGCCACGCCTGCACCTCGGGCCGCCTGCACAGGCATGAGTGCACACCTGCTTCAGCTCAACCTTAGCTGCTGTGGGATTAAAAGCAAACAGGGATCAATTAGAGTCTTTGGGTGAAGAAGTGGATTTTTTCAGCTGAAATGTCTGTCCAAATTCTAGATGTCCAGTAGGGGAAGGTGCAGAACCATCCAAATCTGAAGAGGGCTAAAAACAGAAATGGAAGCTGAAGTACGAAGTTGGGGGGCAGGTTGCAGGTCAATGGCCAGACTGAAGATGGGGTGCAGGGGAGGGTGTCACGTGCGGTTATTTCAAAGAAAAGTCATTATCTGGGTTGCTTTTCTGGCATCATCTTTCCTGGGTAGTATGTGCCAGGCAAGACTAGGCTCCAATCATTTTGTTTTCCTGCCTTGCCTTACATTACTACTACCACCACTAACACACATAGAAATACTCACAGACACACACACACCCTTCACTTCTATACCGGCATTTCCTGGATCATCCTGAGGTCAAGGTTGATCCCCAAGGCTGACAGAACAGGATGCTCTCCCAAGTCACATTTTACTGTAATCATTAGCTAGGTCACCAGGAAGAGCAATCAATAGCCACAAAATATCACAGAAAGGCTGCAGGGGTCCAGAGCTAGAAGTACATATGAAGCCCTGTCTAGGTCTGACTCAGAGATTGACTGCTCTGGTCTCAGGCACTTTCCACACTGAATTTAAGAGAAAAGGGCCACCGCCTATCATAAGACCCCCTAACCCAGCAGAACACAGAACACAATTCTTCACAGATGAGGCACTAGAAACACCCTGAAAAGAACCTTTTCATTCCAGAAGAAACTCTCAGCACCTACGAAGCCTACATATAATTAGAAACTCACCTACTCTATTCATCTTTACCTAGAATTCAAGTCTACTTATTTTATGGTGCCAGATACTGGTTACATTTGATTACAAGTGAAGAACTCCTAAGTTGCAAGTCAGTGTTAAAGGAGGCATTCGTATTTCTCTGTTCTTCAAGTATTGTCCTGTGTGTTCCTTGGACCATTCATTTATCTCTTTTCTCTAATATCTCTGAAGAAGGGACCGAGTAAGGAAAAAGTGAATCATACCATTTGATTTCGGAGTGTTATACATTATAAGAAGAAAGTAGTTTTTATTTTGAACATACCTTATTAACTCTAATGCCTGGTGTAAATGTACAAATCATAAGATTCTGCCATGTAGGGACTTTTCCTAAATGCCTGCTATATTCCCTCACCCGAGGGATCATCAACTCCTTCTTCAATCTAAATGACTTGCTTCTTGCTCTCATGGGCTGGAAGATGGAGCTCTTGATCAAGGACCAGCCACCGGCCAGAGCTGATGGTAAAGAAGTGCGAGGCAGAGTTATAAAATGTGGGATGCTGGGAATGGGAACTAGGAATGCTCCCCTGAGAAACAGGCGACTCTAGGGGCAGACAGCAAACAAAGCTGGAATCTTATGGTAAAGCTGAGAGAAGTTCTGGCGGGAGGGGAATATATATATAAAGAATGCCCAACTCAGCACCGGGTAAAAACAGACGAGGAGATGAGGGGTTTAAGAGTACATCTATGATCTGTTGTCTTGGACATCTGCCCTTCATCAGATATTTACAGATCATATGCTTTGTATCTGGTCTTATACTAGGTGATGGGGCTTCCCAGGTGGCACAGTGGGAAAGAATCCGGCTGCCAATGCAGGAGACGCAAGAGACCTGGGCTTGATCCCTGTCTTGGGAAGATGCCCTGGAGTAGGAAATGGCAAGCCACTCCAGTATTCTTGCCTGGAGAATCCCATGGACAGAGGAGCCTGGTTGGCTTCAGTCCATGGGGTCACGGAGAGTGGGACACAACTGAGCGACTGAGCGCAACACAACACGTCCACTGGATGATGAGGCTATAGCAGTGAACAGAAAAGACTCTCACTCCCTGACTGGCATTTATGTTCCAACATCGGCGCTCAGAGAGGCAGAATGCAGTTGGGGTTTAGCTAGTTTCAAGCCTTGGTTTAGCCGCTCACTGGCCATGTGCCTTAGGGCAAATCACTTAATCTCTCTGAATCTTTTTTTTCTTTTGTTCATCTGCGAAGTGGGGGTGGAATGATATGAGGCATGAGCCATACATGCAGCAGGCCCTGCACTGTGAGAGCTCTGCTCCCAGTAGGTGGAAGCCCACAGTCGTGTCTTTGGGCTCCCAAGGGTGGCTCAGCCTCTGGGGTAAAGCAGACACTTATTCTCCAGGGCCGACTGTTTTAACATTCTTTGATGGTACATTAGCATATGGGGCTGTCAGTTAAGACCTTCCTATTCCCCACTTGCCATCATAAGAGGAAACTCAATTCCTGGTCACCAAGGTATATTTGGGACCCAAAAGCACCCAGAAAACCCTTCATGGCTTCCGTATGAAAACTGATAAACATTATCGGACAAGCATTTAACTGAGTCATTTTTAGTAGTTGATGTTAACCTTAGTAGCAGCCAAGTACCTTGTCTTCCTTATGGTAAACATGTTCCCACCCTTTGGGACTCAAGGGGAGAGAAAGTCTACAGGGGATGTGGGCCAGAACCGAATAAAGCAAAGCTCTGGGTCTGTAAATCTGTAACCTATGGGGTTACAGATCAATGGGAATGAATTCTCCTTGAGAAATTTCTTGAGAAAACATGATCCTACCCATTTTTTACGTGGCTTCCTGTTTTTCCAGTATCAATCATTCACCCTTCAGTGAAGATATTAAGGGATTCATAAACGCTGAGATGCCTATGGGGTTACAGTTGTTTATTGACTTAAGGTTATTTCCTTTAGTCAATGTTTTTTGCTGTTTTTATATGAAAAATGTATCACACACTGATAATGTCCAGCATGGTAACATCAGCATAGGATGCTGGGAGGCCCATTGTTGGCTCCTGGCACTATTCTTTCTCCCCAGCTCCTGTTCCTTTCGCATTCTGTCCCTTTAACAATATGACAACAGGAACTGGAAAGTGATTCCTGCTTCTGATGCAGGCAGATCTGTTCTGATCTGATGGTACCAGTTTGAGTATAGAACCAGCGTTACAAGCTGTTCTGACTGAACTGCTTGAACTTTCAGCTGTATTATTTTATGTGTATATTGTAAGCCTTCATCCGTATGTGGTCTTTATTGTAAATATTTCTTTGGGAATTTTCAAATTGAAAGAATTAACTACTCAACTCAAGATTAGATTCTATCCTGTACATCTTAAAACATTTTTCTATCAATTAAACTATTCAATATTGTTTTGACAATATCCTATGGGTATGAGTGAGCGTTAGTTGCTCAGTTGTATCTGACTCTTTGTGAACCCATGGACTGTAGCCAGTCAGGCTCCTCTGTCCTCTGTCCATGGGATTCTCCAGGCCAGAATACTGGAGTGGGTTGCCATTTCCTTCTCCGGGGGATCTTCCTGACCCAGGAATTGAACCTGGGTGTCCCTCATCGCAGGCAGATTCTTTACCATTGAAGTCATCAGGAAAGCTCTACCACGTGTGTAGCAGATATTAAAACATAGCAATCCAACACAGGCAGATAATATTATGGCTACTTTCTGATGAGAAAAAGGAACCTCAGACACTGTCACCAAATGCATGGTGAACAGATCCAATCCAAGCCAACCTGGAACTCCTTTTAATTCAAGCCAATCCAAGGCAAGGTACCTCTTGTCTTTTGTTTCAAGTTTCTGCATGTGGATAACTTGAAGCCTGCAAAGGGGTGTCATCAGTCTCTTCTTGCGCTGTGGGTTTCTAAACAGTTCTGAGTCAATGTCGGGATGGCGTTGATCTGTATCGGAAGCTGAGAGCTTGAGCCAGCTGGAGTCCCCGTGGCAATGAATGATGGGACCAACCTTGGAACTTGCCATTAATAAACTGAGCTGTTCATGTTTCTCTGTGGCACAGCCTGACATTTAGACTGAAGGTTTGTAATTCCAATAAGCAGCCCAGGATGTGGTGTGTGTGTGTTTGTCACACAATTAAAAGCTAAACTGAGGAGGCTAAGGCTTTCATTAAAAGCCATCCACTTTTATTTATTTAGTGTTTTGGGGACCTGGAGAGAGTAAAAATCAGGAATAGGCCTCCAGGGGACAGCTTTTTATGCACTAGCTAGTGATACTGGCCTAACTGTTGGACTGAAGACAACCTGATTGTTAGGTTTTTAAAAAAATGAACCAAAGAATGTGGTCTTTTGAAGAAATCAGACATGCGATTATTTTCCCCAGCTACAAAAAGACCTATGAGATCTCCTAGCCCCTTCTTTGATTAATACTGCTTGCAGTGGTTACACACTGCTCAACTTGGCATTGCATTTATCAAAATTTGCCAGAGCAGACAGGCATCACCACTTGAGAAGGATGACTGGAATGGGTCCCTGTGCTCTGTTGGGAGTATCTGGGTCCCATGAATGCAAGAGGTGGGCAAGTCAGGATGAGTTTGTGTCCTGGGCTCTTGTTCCTTCTTCCTAAACCATAATGGTCCCATACACAGCTCTTAAGATGAAGGTTTGGGGACTTCCCTGGTGGTCTAGTGGGGCTAAGACTCTGTGCTCCCAATGAAGGGGACCAGGGAATGATCCCTGGTCTGGGAACTAGATCCTACATGCCACAACTAAAGATTCCCCCATACTACAGTGAAGATCGGAGATACCGCATGCCACAGCTAAGACCTGGCCCAGCCAGATAAAAACAAATCAAACTCTTAAAAAAAAAAGGATGAAGATTTCACCCTCGTCTTCCACATGTACGTGGCAGATGTTCCTCAGGGACCCCAGTCTCTTCTCCTTTGCTCCCTGGCTCCTGCCAAAGCCCGGATGAGAGAGACAGGCTTCAGGAGGTGCCACCTGGACCATCTGTTTCCAGACGCTGGCCCAAACTATTTGCTGGTGATTCATTTGGAGAGTGACATTTAAAAAACATACACATTCCTGAGCACTCTCCCCAGTGTTTCTGTTTCAGTGTATTGAATGGTGGATCCCAACCTTTTTGACACCAGGGACCGGTTCTGCAGAAGACAATTTTTCCACAGACCCAGATGGGGTGATAGATTCACGATGATTCAAATACATTACATTCATTGTGCTAAGGATAACCTGTATTTGCAGCCACCATAGTGATAGCCTCACCATCTCAGCTTCACCTCAGATCAGCAGCCATTAGATTCTCATAAAGAGTGTGCAACCTAGATCCCTCGCGTGTGCAGTTCATAGTAGGGTTCACACTTCTATGAGAATCTAACGCCATGGCTGATCTGACAGGAGGCGGAGCTCAGGCGGTAATGCCAGTGACGGGGAGCAGCTGTAAATATGGATGAAGTTTCATTTGCTCTCCTGTTGCTCACTACCTGCTGTGTGGCCTGGTTCCTAACAGGCCACGGACCACTACTGCTTCATGGCCTATGTGTTGGGGACCCTGGTATTAAAATACACACATGCGCGCATGCACACGTGTACGTGCGTGCACACACACATGATTCTGATGTTGAATCAGTTTTGTGAAACACTGATTTTTTTTAATGCCATGCTGACCTTGACTTTCCATGCCCAACCTTTGTCTACACAGACCCTGAGCTCAAAGGGCATTCCCTGGAAACGAACATGAGAGAGGTCTTCGAGGTCCTCTTCTTACAAACCTGAAATATATCATCCTAGTCCTCACACAATTGCCGTCGCTGAACTGGATGGCAGCCAAATCCTCTAACTTTAATTGAAGGTTGTGCTAAAAGCCCAAAGAATGAATTCAACTTTGGCGTTTGCAGTAAAACTTTGGCAGATAATGTTGACCTTCATATTACTCCATGGCCCTTTCAAAATGGCCCAGAAAAGAAGTTTCACTCAGAAATCAAGGTTCTCTTTGACTCAGTTACAGAATCAGGAGGACTTCTCATGTCACAGGAAAAGCATCACATTTCCTTCTTTATCTTGGATGCCAGGGAGCTCATAGCCCCAGCATATAGTGACTCACAGAAACACTTTAACCCTTATTACTGCTGTATCTGTTTCCTTCTTACCCAATTATTCTCCTTTTAAAATTCCTACACTGTCTGTCATTTAAATACAAATTTGAAAATATTTTGAGACAAAAAACATTAAAATTGAGGATTTAGAGGGTACGACATGACACCTGTGGGAAGAAGAGTGCAGGTTTTTGAAGTCCCCACTGAAGGCAAATACAGAAAATGAGATGGCAACATCCCTTCCTCCTTCCTTTGTCTGTTGTAAAACTCCCCTGCCTTAAACTCTTTCTTGTGCCCTTCAAGAAAATCGTTGTGCTATTGGACAAGTCTTTCTCCACACCCAGGCCACATCATAGATCTTCTCAGACTGTGAAGATTATTCATCAGCATGAGCTACGTTTTTAATATTTCCAGGTTCACATGCATAAAACTTTAAAATTATATAGGTCTATAGATTTCTCTTATTACTTTTTATATTCAAATCCATTAATATGAAAAATTTCAAAGCCATTTTAGATTGGAAGTAATTCAGCCAGATACGATTTGAATATGAAGTCTGATTTTAGTTGGTTTAGAAATAGTGAGAGGATGTTGCATATGGCTGCCCCTATTTCAAGAGCCTGGCTAAGCTCAAAACCATAAAGTTCACCTTCCACAGAATTGCCTCTCTCTCTGAATCCAAAGTGCTCGCATAGGCCAGAGCTAGGCATGAGGGACAAAGCTTTCCTGACCTTTCCCCAAATAACCTTGCAACACACACACACACACACACACACACACACACACACACACACTCACATACATAGAGGAATGAAGAAAAGAAAAGAACAACAAGCTAAAAATAATCTCTGGAAGTGAAATTTCTAATTTTTAAAAGGAAGAACTTGGGAAGCATTTTTCACAGGCCTTAAACATGTCCAAATCTGTATACCTAGTTATTCTATTTATAGAAATTAATTCCACTAACTTACTGGAGATATTCCAAAAAGAGAGGGGAAAAAAAAGACTATGTTCAAACATCTAACTGTAATGATATTTATAGCATTAAAAGTTAGAAAAAAAAATCCAGTATCAGTGGAGTAGGAGTGATCACAAAATTTAACATATGTCCATTAATGGATGCTCAAAGACAACAGTTTCACTAACTAGCATAGAGGTGTCATGAGTGAGCAATTTCTCATTCAGTTTAATAGTCATTAATAGTATATTAATATTGTTTTGGCAGGGAAGGGCATTTTAATTTAAATAATTTGCTTCTGGAAGCAAAAGTGGAAGTGTATCCACAGAAAAGAAATTTAGATTCTTTAACTGTATTAACGGAGAAGGCAATGGCCTCCCACTCCGGTACTCTCGCCTGGAAAATCCCATGGACAGAGCAGCATTTGAGGAGATCATTTTACTGTTTCTCAATGGCTTCAGCTTGGCATGAGGAGAGCAGAATGAATATTCCTTAATCACTTCTTGTCCATAATTTCTTACAAATGTTTTGGGATATAGTCATCATAAAACATTGCAAACTATGTTTCTTTGTTGTCACCAGCTTGAGGGGGAAAGCGGGATTACAGCAACTTTTAAAATATGGTTTAATTTCTAGGTGCACTAACCCCATTTTGTAGTAGGGCTGGGGTGTTCCAAACCCTCCCTAAAATTTTCCTGACGATCTTTACATGAGAGGTGCTCACACATGTGGGCTCCAACAAGTGATTCATCGACTCATATACAGTCTCCCAATGTCTTGGCTTCTGTGGCCTGGGAGGAACTTGTACCCCTGCCGCTGCCCAGTGAAGACCCCCCCGGGGTGGGTGGTTCTGAGGATTCTGGTACCAAGGCACAGTGGTCCACGTCTGCTGAAGCCACACACTCTGAATCTGCTCAGTGCCTCACAGAGACATGGGAAGTCAGTGCTTTAGACTTAAGTAAACTATTTTTGGGGGAAGAATAACATATATACAGAAAAGTGCATGGATCATAAATTTAGAGCCCAAAGGAATTTGGCAAAATGAAAACCCCTGTGTATCCACCACTTGGATCAAGAAATAGAACATTCCAGCACTGCAACACGGAAGGACCTAGAGATGATCAAACTAAGTGAAAGAAGCCAGAGAAAGACAAATATCATATGATATTGCTTATACGTGGAATCTACAAAAAAATGATACAAATGAACTTATATACAAAACAGAAACAGACTCACAGACATAGAAAACAAACATATGGCTACCAAAGGGGAAGGGAGAGGAGTAAATTAGGAATACAGGATTAATAGACACTCAACTTCATATCACGTTCCCTGGTGGCTCAGATGGTAGAGAATCCACCTGCAATGCGGGAGACCGAGGTTCCATCCCTGGCTTGGGAAGACCCCCTGGAGGAGATCTTCCAAACCACTCCAGTATTTTTGCCTGGAGAAGCCCCACAAACAGAGAAGCCTGGCGGGTTACAGTCCACGGGGTTGCAAAGAGTCGGACATGACTGAACAGCTGAGCACAGCATACAACTTCATGTAAAATAGATAACCTGTACGGACCTACTGTGTAGCACAGGGATATAAACTCAGTATTTTGTAATAAGCTATAAGGGATATAATCTGAAAAACATCTGAAAAAAGTTATCATTTTGGTATACACCTGAAACGAACACAACATTGTAAGTCAAATACACTTCAACTGAAAAAAAAAAAAAATAGAACATTCCAGAACCCTTTTTCTACCTTGTCCCAGTCACTCCCCTCACAAGGTAACTAATATTCTCATATGTATACCCATCAACGTGTTTGGCTGAATTTTGAACTTTAAATAAGTGAAATCATATGTAGCACATTCATCATTGTACTGTTGATGGGCATTTAGACATTTCCAGTTTGAATCCATTGCGAATCAAATAGGTATGAATTTTTTTTTTTTTGTCTCAGCCTTTAGGTTTTCCTTGCCATAAAAGCTTTCTTTAAATTCCTGGCCTTAGTGACATGGCTCCCAACCTCCCTCCAGCCCCACCTCTACCATCCAGAACAAAGTCCCAGGTCATCACTGTCACCGAAATAATCAGCGCTTTCTAGAGCAAGGAGCCTCGAATGCAGGGAGGATACCTCACTAGGCATGTCCTTTGAAAGCGTCTCCTGGGAAGGCACCCTCCCCTTTAGGTTGAAACCTGCACAGTGAATCAGACACTCAGGGGTTCCATGCTGGAGGCACCCAGATTCTCTCCAGACCCCCTTCCTTTCTCCTCCCACAAGCACCCATGGGTGGACCTCGCTTCTGTCTCCTCTGGGTGGTATACCTTCTCCAGGGCTCTGGAGTACTCTCCCTGCCAGAACTGAGATAAATACAGCTTCCACTCAAGCCAGGACTCCTGATCAGTACTGGAAGTGGGTCCTGATGAGAAAAACGTTAAGAAAAAGTAAGTTAGCTATTGACAGTTGTTAGCATTTGCTCCCCTCCTCCTGGGGGAGATCAGTACAGCAATGGAATTCTCTGCTTTTGTAAAAGAGAGTGATTCCAATAAGAATAAGAGTTGAAAAATATTGAACATTTGCTGTCTGTGGGCATTGTGTTATTGCAGAAGAACTTCCGAAGCACCCAGGCCATACCTTAGTTCTTCACACACATATACCATATACTCCCCAGTGGCTTTATGACATAAATATTGTTATGTCCACTTTCCAGACAGGAAGGCTGAGGGTCTCACTCTCCAAGTCACTTTCCCAAGGTCACTCAATTAGGAAGTCACGGAGGAAAAGGCTAAACTTGGGTTTGTGTGGCTTCAGAGAACATGGTCTTTTTCTCCTTGCTACTTTGCTTCCTACTGAGGGATGTCTATAAAATGCTTTTCTTAGGGAATGCTCTTGCACTGGGTTGGTGGGAATTTAAACTGATATAGCCACTGTGGAAGACAGTATTGAGAGTCCTTAAAAATTTAGGAATAAAACTACCATATGACCTACCTGTGGTGGTGGAGAAGACTCTTGAGAGTCCCTGGGACTACAAGGAGATCCAACCAGTCTATCCTAAAGTAAATCAGTCCTGAATATTCATTGGAAGGACTGATGCTGAAGCTGAAACTCCAATACTTTGGCCACATGATTCAAACAACTGACTCCTTGGAAAAGACCCTGATGCTGGGAAAGATTGAAGGCGGGAGGAGAAAGGAATGACAGAGAATCAGATGGTTGGATGGCATCACTGACTCAATGGACATGAGTTTGAGTAAGCTCTGGGAGTCCCTGAAGCCTGACGTACTGTAGTCCATGGGGTCGCATAGAGTTGGACACGACCGAGTGACTGAACTGAACTGATGACCTAACAATCCCACTACTGGGCATATATCTGGAGAAAACCATAATTTTAAAAGGCACATATACCCCAGTGTTCATTGCAGCACTATTTACAATAGCTAGGATATGGAAGCAACCAATATGTCCTTGACAGGTGAATGGATAAAGTGCATATATACAATGGAATATTACCCAGCCATAAAGATGAATGCATTTGAGTCAGTTCTATTGAGATGGATGAACCTAGAATATATTATGGGACTTCTCTGTTAGCTCAGCTGGTAGAAAATCTGCCTGCAATGCAGGAGACCCCAGTTTGATTACTGGGTCGGGAAGATCCCCTGGAGAAGGGACAGGCTACTCATTACAATATTCTTGGACTTTCCTGGTGGCTCAGACAGTAAAGATCCACCTGCAGTGCTGGAGACCTGGGTTCAATCCCTGGGCTGGGCAGATTCCCTGGGCTGGGCAGATTCCCTGGAGGAGGGCATAGCAACCCACTCCAGTATTCTTGTCTGGAGAATCCCCATAGACAGGGGAGCCTGGCAGGCTAAAGGCCGTCAGATCACAGAGTCAGACACAACTGAGTGACTAAGCACAGCACAGCACAGAGCCTACTATACAAAGTGAAGTAAGTCAGAAAGTGAAAAACAAATATCACATGTTAATGCATACATACGGAATTTAGAAAGATGGTACTGATGACCTATTTGCAGGGCAGCAATGGAGACGCAGATATAGAGAACAGGCTTGTGGACACGGGGGCAAAGGAGACATACACCTACCATATTTAAAATAGGTAGCCAGTGGGGATTTGCTGTATGATGCAGGGAGCTCAAACTGGGGTTCTGTGATAACCTAGAGGTGTGGGATGGTGTGGGAGGTGGGAGGGAGATTCAAGAGGGAGGGGATACATGTATACCTTTGGCTGATTCACGTTTATGTATGGCAGAAATTAACACACTATTGTAAAGCAATTATCCTTCAATTAAAAATAAATAAATGTTTTGTTTTGTTTTAAAGAAACAAAAAAAGCTTTTCTTTTTAGTAATGACAGGTAACAATGCCCAGCACTGGGCTCCATAGTAACTGACTTGCAGGATAGTATTATTGGAGATGAGAATATAAAGAATGATGCTTGCCTAAGTCTGCTGTGTTTATTTATCATGGTTCTGAGCCCTCCTTCTTGTACTGGATCTTTGTGCAAGTGGATGGCAGCGGTGCTTATCCATGTGAGGGTCAGAGGAAGCAGAGCCCATATTAATGGGATCAGAGCACCTTCTCCACAAAGCCACACCAACAGACCTGGCCCATGTTGACCCCGCAGCACATAACGTCAGGCTGTTAATAGGAAACAGTGTGATTTCCAACTTGCTTTCAAGTCGACTGTCATCCAGTGTGGAAGGATCCTCATTACCTTCTCAGAAACGGAGCTCTGGGATTGCAACTCTTTCTCCCTCCTGCAGATACAGGAAGTAGACGCAAGTCTCCCTTCCCTGGGATTGACGACTGCAATTTGTCTTTCTGGGGCTTCCACCAGGCTCCGGCAGGCAGTAGCCTGGCCGGAGAAGCCCTCCCGTGTTTCCGAGTCAGCAGATTGTTTCTTGGCTGGCCACGCTTCAGCACCTTGCAGATAAAAATTGTATTGATTTCAGGGCCTTTTTCCTTCCACGTGGCTGATGATCCTTGGTTGGCTGAGGTAGGAGAATGGGGAGGATGCTGTAATGATAGCCATTCAGCAGGTCCACACACACAGCCTTAAGCCACCTGATGCTACTCATTTATTTATTTAACAAATGCAATAAGACATGGATACCTCTGGTACCAAAGAGGACTCAGCAGGGGGAGAGGCCTAGAGCTGAATCAGTGGGTACAAGGATATTGATGGGAAAAGGCAAAAGAGGTAGCGTGAAGGACCAACAGGGCATCCACTGGATGGAATTCCATTCCTTTTTGAATGACATCCCTGGTTCCCTCCTCTGGGAGTCTCCTTCTGCTGAAGATGTCATCTCCTTCAGTCTCCTTCTTAACTATTAATAATTCCCCATCAATTGTTAGGCATTCTTTTTTATTGCAATAAAAGACAGATAATGTAAAACTGACCATTTTAGCCATCAGGTGCATTAAGTACTGATACATTCACATGAGTGTAAAACCATCACCACTACCTAGTTCCAGAGTTTAGGATGAGAACTCTAATTCATCACGCCAAAAGGAAACCTTGCACCTGTCAAGCGGTCCTTCCCCATTGCCCCTTCTCCTCAACCACTGGCAACCACTAGTCTGCCTTCTGTCTGTTTGGATTTTTACCTATCCTGGACATTTCATATAAAGTTAGCCATATGATTAAAGGACTTTTGTGCCTGAGGTTTTCATTAGCATACTATCTTCAAGCTTCATCCTTGTTATAGCATGTAGAGGATGTGGAGAGATTAGAATTCTCATACATAGCTGTGGGAAGGTAGAACAATGCAGCTGCTGGGGGAAAATTTAGCAGTCCCTTGAGAAGCTTAACATTTAATTAATATACATCCCAGCAATTCCACTCCTAGGTATATATATCCCAAAGAACTGAAGATAGGTGTTCAAACAAAAACTAACCTGTGACTGTTCATAACAGTACTATTCACAATAAACAAAAGATAGAAACAACCCAAATATCTATCAACTGATGAAAGGATGAAAAATGTGGTACTGTAGCCATACACCAGGGATCCAACAGGGATCCCTCTCCTGCTTCAGTCCTTCCGCGGCTTTCCACCTCCTCCCATGTGAAACTGCAACGCACCATCCCTGGCCACAAGGTACCAGGTCATGAAGCCCATCCTGCCTTTCCAACTCGGTCTCATATTACTCCTCTCCTTTCTCATCACCTTCTCACTTTGATCTGTGGCTTCATGAAGACGCCAAGCTCTTCCTTGACTCAGGGTCTTTGGGGGATTCTTTGTCCTTAGTTTTCTGGTTTTTCAGATTCATGTATGCTAACACCTCGGTTATTTTCCTAATTTCAGGCCCTGTTAGTTTCCTTTCAAAACACTTCCTAGCATTACTTACTTATATTTTTAATGGTTGTCTTCCCAAGCTCTGCCTGAGCAGCAGATTATGTCTGCTCTTGTTCCATCACAGGGTACAAGTGCCTAGAATAGAGCTGGGTGCCTAGTAGGTGCTCAGTAAATGCCTAATGTTGTTGTTCAGTTGCTCAGTCCTGTCTGTCTGCGACGTCATGGACTGCAGCACACCAGACTTCTCTGTCCTTCACTATCTCCCAGAGTTTACTCAAACTCATGTCCACTGAATCATTGATGCCATCCAACCATCCCATCCTCCCTTGTTCCTTTTTCCTCCTGCTCTCCATCTTTCCCAGCATCAGGGTGTTTCTCCAGCAAGTCGGCTCTTTGCATAACATGGCAAAAGTATAGAGTTTCAGCTTCAGCATGAATGAATAATTTTTTTTTTTAAGTTTTTGGTGAATGACGAGTGACCAGTCAGGCAATAGCAACCATGTGATATGTGGACATCTAGGAGCAAAAAAATCAAGAGATTTGAGACTAGTTCATATCTAAGGAGGCAGTGCCAGCATCTAGGTGGAGGAGCAATGAAAGTTCAATGGAGCAAAAAATATATATATTTTAATCATGGCACTTTTAAGACTCAGTGTGGACTGTGGATTCCTCTGAAGCATTAGAGGTGTGAATGCAGCAGTGGATGCTGGCCTTGCATGGGCACCTACAGAGGCACCATGGGGGTAAGAGGGGGCGGGGTTTTTTTACCATTTCAGATTTGGAGCCTAAAACTTCATTTCACACAGAACCAGATGACTCTTTTGGGAGCCCCATGAAGAATCTCGACCTCTGCGCTCTACCTCCCTGCTACCTCCCCCATCTTTTTTTTTCAGATTTTACTTTAGTAGCACGAGAATCCCCCTCACTTTCTTTTTAACTTGCTGCTGCAGAGCTTTGGTGATAGTCATCCATTTGTATTTATGCCTAAGGCTTCCTGCTTTAATTCGGTCTTTACCTCGTTTTCAGGTTCATGTGATTATGTTCTCAGCCCCAGGTTGGATTTGTTGTGTTTTCCCAGGGCCCCTCGTGAGCAGTGCAGGGGGTGAGGAAAGAAGCCGCTGGCTCCTCTCCCTGGAGCCACAGTGGAAAGACTAGGGGGTACCCTCTGCTCCTCTTCCTGCAGCAAGCCCTCTTTTCTCTCTCCCTGAGACTCGTGTCTAGAGAGAGTTTGCTTTCATCATTAATGTTCAAACTAGGTGATTTCAGTTTGAAACCAGATATCAGTTCAGTTCAGTTCAGTTGCTCAGTCGTGTCAGATTCTGTGACCCCATGAACTGCAGCAAGCCAGGCTTCCCTGTCCATCACCAACTCCCAAGGCTTACTCAAACTCGTGTCCATCAAGTCAATGATGCCATCCAACCATCTCATCCTCTGTCGTTCCCTTCTCCTCCCGCCTTCAATCTTTCCCAGCATCAGGGTCTTTTCCAGTGAATCAGTTTTTCGCATCAGGTGGCCAAAGTATTCGAGTTTCAGCTTCAGCATCAGTCCTTCCAATGAATAGTCAGGACTGATTTCCTTTAGGACGGACTGGTTGGATCTCCTTGCAGTCCAAGGGACTCTCAAGAGTCTTCTTCAAAACCACATTTCAAAAGCATCAGTTCTTCGGTGCTCAGCTTTCTTTATAGTCCAACTCTCATATCCATACATGACTACTGGAAAAACGATAGCTTTGACTAGGCGACCTTTGTTCGCAAAGTAATGTCTCTGCTTTTTAATATGCTATCTAGGTATATGAAAGAATCTAATTTGAAATGTCTACAAGATGGTGGCTCTGTGTGTCTTGTTGTAGCTTTTCTGCAGTGGGCAACCACACAAGAGTGGGAATCAAGAAAGAAACTGACCAGCCTGGCAAGCCATGAGATGGGAGACAGGGCTCATTCAAAAGTCACACAGTAACCTGGTAGCTAACTGGATTTCATATCTCTGGGTTCATTATGCCTGATGCTGTGAGAGGGCTGGTGATTTCTAGTTTAGGTTGCGTGGAGTACAGGGAAGAGTGAAAAGGGGTTGAAAAAAGAATATTCAAACTATAGCTCTGCCACTTATCAACTATTACAGGCAAGCCACTGAACTTCCTGACCCTTAGCATCTGCATCAGTAGAGTAATAGTTTCAACATGGTAAGGTCACGGTGAGAATTAAATGACTTCTTATGAGATTTAAATAAAATTATATGTATGAGGCCTTACAGCATCATATACAGTCAGCCCTCCATATCCACAGAGTCAACCAACTACAGATTGAAAATATTTGTGGGAAAAAATAGTTTCAGAATGTTCCAAAAAGCAAAACTTGAAATTGCCACATGCGGGTAATTATTTACATAGCATTTACATTGTATCACGTTTTATAAGTAATCTCCAGATGATTTAAAGCACACAAGAGGGGACTTCCTTGGTGGTCCAGAGACTAAGATTCTGAGCTTCCAATGCAGAGGACATGGGTTTGATCGCTGGTCAGGGAAGTAGATCCCACATGCTGCAACTGAGGGTTCACATGTCACAACTGAGGGTTCACATGTCACAACTGAGGGTTCACATGTCACAACTAAGGGTTCACATGTCACAACTAAGGGTTCATATGCACTTGCATGCTGCACCTAAGACCTGGCACAGCCAAATCAATCAACGAGTTTTTTTTAAGGCACACAGAAGGATGTGCTTAGGCTATACGCAAATAATATGCCATTTTATGCAAGGGAGCATCTGTGAATTTTGGTGTCAATGGGGGTCCTGGAACCAATCCTCCCACCCCCAACAATTGACTCTACTTCCCTGGTAGCTCAGATGGTAAAGAATCTCCCTGCAATGCCGGAGACTTGGGTTTGATCCCTGGGTGAAGAAGAGCCCCTGAAATAGGAAATGGCCACCCACTCCACTATTCTTGCCTGGAAAGCTTCATGGATGGAGGAGCCTGGTGGGCTACAGTCTAGGGGATTGCAAGGAGTCGGACATGAATGAGCAACTTTCACTTTCAATATTAAAAAAATATTATTACTAATATTAACCATATTATTATTACTCTTATTCATATTACTATTAACACACATAGAGGCTCCCCAAGTACAGTATGAATTATGCTCTGCCTGGGTTTGAGTCTCAGCTCTGATCTCAGTAACAGAGGGATCTTTGGCAAGCTGCAGATTCCTCTTCTCATGTGAAAACAACTCTTACCATCAGAGCAAAGCTCAATGAAAAGGATGGTTACTGAAAGCAAATTATTGTTCTTGAAAGCAAGTACCCCCTGCGCCTCAATCACTCTTTAAGATCAAATGCTAGTCGGGTAAAGACTGATACCCAACCTCAGCCATGGCTGCCTGGACTTAGCCTTCTCTGATATAATACTGGATGTGATTATTTTATTGCAGTAGCAAGAGAGTAAAAGCTGACTCTCTTGTGCACTTAAAACCAATGCAATGTTATTTACAGGTGCATTTCCATTGTCAGAAAACAATGGAGAGGGAGAAAAATATTACCATTCCCCCACACCCAACAGCTATTTCCCAAAGAGCTGACACAGGTGACTCGTTGTTATTAACATAAGTGTTATTGCTTCTGCCGGCAGAGGGCTGGCCTGGTCCTCTGTGTCTCCTCCAGGGCACGCTGTCGGCTGGGGTTCAGCCCAGCTCATGGCCCTCCATTATTGATAACAACGAGAACTGACTAAAGAAGGTGAACCACCATCTGATTATTCCAATTTTCAAAGACTGTGTCTACCACAGTTGTACCAGGCACCACGTTCTTCTACAGGGCCCCCTTCCATTTGGTTTTTAATGGAAGGCCTGAGCAGAGAAATTAGCTTTCTGAACAGTCCTTTTTTTTTTCCTCTTCTCCTCTAGCATGGTGTAATAAATGGTTTAGGGTCTGGAAGCATAACTTACTGACTTCATTTAAACTGGGCTGGTGGCAACGCTGTTTACACAGCTGGTTTTGTACTGTGCCTGCTCAAGCACTCCTTGCACATCACAGAAGGTAAACTCCGAGTCACCAAGTTTCAGGTTCCTTATTAGGAACGGTAGGTTTTTTTCCTAACCTTGTCTGTTTCGACACGTATGAACAGAGTGAAAGCAGAAATGGTCAATTAGAAGGTATTAGAAAAACTGATGAATCTTGATTCAAAACACTGGAGTTCAAATATTAATATCAATATTAATACAATTATATGGCTGAGGATTTATCACCTAAACCCTCTGAGTTTATTCAATCTCCTTCATTCCTTTATTCCAGCAATATTTGTTGAAACAGATACCCTTCCAAACACTGAAGATATGGCAGCAAAGAACTGTATGCTCTCTGGGTCCTTCATTTCAATGGTGTTAAGACCAATAAAACACACGTTTCAGCAAATATATAATCACGGTTGTAAAACATGCTTCCAAAGAGATAAAGCAAAGAGATTCAGTGAGAATGACACTGTGAATCACTTCAGATGAAGAGGCCAAAGGTGTGCCGTTAGAAGAGGAAACATTTGGGCTGAGACCTGAAGGGTGGTACTGGGTCAACCACATGAAGAGTTGCTAAAAGAAGCATCCAGGGGACTTCCCTGGTAGTCCAGTAGCTAAGAATCCACCTGGCAAGACAGGGGACACAGGTTCAATTTGTAGTTGGGGAACTAAGATCCCATGTGCTTCAGGGTGATTAAGTCCGAGGGCGGCAACTACTAAGCCTGTGTGCTCTGGGGTCCATGCACAACAACCGGAGGGTCCAGGTGCCATACAGCCAAATAAATGAATATGTAAAAAGTAATGAAAGAAGCATCCTGGCAGGAGGAACAACAACTGCAAAGCCTTGGAAGTGATGAAGCCATTGAAATACAGCTGAGGAATAGAAAGAGACCAGGATGCTAAGCCCTGGAAAGAAGGAATAGGGCATGTTTTCAACAGGTAGGTAGGAGCCAGAGCATTTAAGCATTTGTAGATGACACTAAGGAAACCAAAGTGTGATTATCCAAATGGAATGTGCATTGGAACCATCTGGAAGACTTTAAAAAACACCAGGCCCATCCCCCAGGGATTCGAATTGGTCTGGGGTCAGGGCTGAACATCAGGATTTTAAATCCCCCAGGTGTTCTAGTGTGCGACCACAGCTGAGACACGCTGTTATAGATTGATGGACATTAACTGAAAGATGTGAAGCAAGAGCGTGATCATGACCATGATTACATGAGAAACTAAGTTTTCCTCCTCAAGCAAAATGAGAAATAAAAAACCAAGTCTGTACCTTTGTTATCAGGATTGAATGCAGTGACATGGAAAATAGTGTTGACAGTACATTCGATGATGCTTATCAAAATGGTCATGATTCTTACGTTTTAAATAGTTCTTTATTGTTTCAAAAAAAAAACCCTTGCCTATTTTATTTGTCTGCATAATTTTTTAAATGGGGCAACATGCATCCCTAATGGGTCAAAAGTCTACTGGGACACCCTCACTGGTTTCCAACTGAAGCCAGATGAATTGTGCTGAATAGATTTTCTCATAGCAGTTAGGGTCATGCAAGTCATCACTTTGAATGCCTGTCCTGTGGCTTTTCACGGAGCATGGGGATGCTCAGAGTAGAGGTGGCAAAGATGTCTTTTCTTTCTCCTAAGGTTCAGGGGCCTCACAGGGACCACAGGGGAACATGGTGGGAGGCACACCCTAGTCAAAGAAAGTGGGCTGTCCCACAGAGGCAACCAACCTGGACTTGCACGCTGGAAATCGCATCCTTTGGTACCCCTAATATCCTCAAATGCACTGTGGGTGCAAGAAAGATGTATTTGGGGTTTCCAGGGAGAACCACTGTGATAATGACTCTGAGAGGGCTTTGCAGGCTTCCAATCAGTGCATTAAACATGCATTTGAATCATATGAAAGGCTTGTGAAAACATATTTCTGGCCCCACTTCCAGTTTCTGATTAGGTAGGTTGCAGTGCGGGAGACCTGGATTTGATCCCTGGGTGGGGAAGATCACCTGGAGGAGAGAAACGCACTCCAATATTCTTACCTGAAGGATCCCCATGGACAGAGGAACCTGGTGGGCTACAGTCCATGGGGTTTCGAAGAGTCAGACATGGCTGAGCGACTAAGCACAGCACAGCACAGGTGGGAGTGGGGCCCAAGGATCTGTACCTCTAACGAGTTCTCAGATGGTGCTGATGGTCCTGAGACCACACTTTGAGACCCACAACTTTGGAGTACAGATAATTAGAAAGAACACTTGCTAAGTCAAAGAAGGCTACAGGGTCCTGAGAACACCATGGGCTTTTTAATTTTCAACCTTTCTGTTCTCAGGCTTTCGATTATTACAAACTTTTTTTTTCCCCCAAATGAAGCTGTCAAGGCAAGCTCTGGCCCCTGTGACCATGGTTCCTAAGAAACCTCGGTTTTATGAACTAACTGGGCAGAGGAGCCTATGATGAAGCCACACCAGCCACCCTCTGCCTGCAGCTCACGCTCTTCTGGCCTCAGGAAGGGACACAAAAGCCTTTTGGAGGCACTTCCTTGTCTCCCCATGTTCACCCGTGAATTCCAGACTAGACGCTGCTGCACGTCCTGGCCACCTGTCCTTCTCCCCTCCCACCCATCCCTCCCGGCTTCCAACCTCCCCCAGCGCTGGTCTTCAGTCAGTTTCTCTAACACACGATGCTCCACTCGATCCACCTCTTCCCAGCCCGCCACCAGATCTTTTCTCATGCCTTTTTTCTGCCCAGACACCGTCACCCTCTCTCTCCTTCTAGGAAGTTAATCCCAGATGCCCTTCCGATTCCACTCTGACATGTTATGTCAAGTCACAGACATGTGGACAGGGTGCTGGGGGAGCCCAGGCAGGGCTGGAGAAACAGCTTTTCCAGAGGATGGGGCATTTGATGAGGGCCTTGATGAACAGGATTTTGTTAGGTGGATCTAAAGTAGGAGAGAATAAATAATAAGAACCAACAACACTGCACAGGGAACGCTATCAATACCCTGTAACGACTTCTATGGCAGTAGAATCTTAAAAAAACAAGTGAATATACATATATGTGTAGCTAATTCATTTTACTGTGCAGCAGAAACTAACACAACACTGTAAATTAACTGTACACCAATAAAAAAGTAATTATAATATCTTTCTAGACTCCATACATATGTGTTAATATGCAATATTTATTTTTTTCCTTCTGACTTACTTCAGTCTGTACAATAGACTCTCGAAAGATGGTACAGATGAGCCTGTTTGCAGGGCAGGCACAGAGATGCAGACCCGGGGAACAGTCATGTGGACAAACCGGGAAAGGGAGGGTGCGGCAAGTTGGGACGGTAGCCTTGCCATGTATACACTGCGGTATGTGAAACAGACAGCTTGTGGGAAGCTGCTGTATTGCACAGGGAGCTCAGCTCAGAGCTCTGTGGTGACCTAGGGGGCGGGCTGGAGGGATATATGAATGGGGATATATCCCTATTCATATATGAGTAGGGGATATATCCCTCAACAAGGAGGAGATACATGAAAACATGTAACTGACTCACCTGTACAGCAGACCACAACATTGTAAAGCAATTATACTCCAACACAAAGAGTAATTACAAAAACAAAAATAATAAAGGAGCTTACAAAAAATAAAGTGGGGGAGAATCTTTCATTCAGTCCAAGAATCACAGGTAAAGGGCCAACATTGAGCAAGTGCCTGCGTGGATGGGGGATGCGATGACATTAAGTGGTCGCAGGAAATGAAGGTGTCTGAGACCGAGGTGGGAGATGAAGTGGGACATGTATAATGAGGTGACCTGGTCAAGGGCCCTAAATCAGCCTTCCCTGGTGGACAGCCCATAGGTCAGGGGTTAAACCCTCAAATGCCTTCACGGATAGGGCAAAGAAGGTCACTAAACAAAACAGGATGAAAATAAACCAGAAGGAAGTGGTAAAAACCAAGTCGGGTTAGTAAATGCAGTTTAAAAATACTCAGTTTGAAATTTAAATATGACAAGCAATATTTGAAATCTAAATTTGGCCAGCGGCAAAGTGGAGTGTCTTAGGTCAGGTCTCAAGAAGTAAATCCTGAAATGAGGATTTGTATGCAAGGTGTTTATTTAGAAGGCGTTGCACCCAGAAGACAATCTGGAAATGGAGGAAGCAGGACAGGCCCGGCGAGAATCCAAGCAGGGGAGGGATTACAACAGCTTCCAGCTCAGATGCAGGAGCTTTTGGAGTGGAAGTGACGTCTCAGTTATCCTGACCTGAAGTGAGGGGGCTTGCTTTTAGCCCTTGCTAAAAGCCCTTGCTTTTAGTTCATACTCCCATGTCCATCAGTCATGGGTTTAGGGCCACCCTATACAATGGAAATCTCTAGGCACTTTGAATTCCCTGTGCAAGTAGGTGAAGACACCCCAGTCACCAACTGCAGGAAGCCAAGAGAGGGCCAAGCAGAGACTGCAAACAGACACACAAAAATCTGTGAGGAGTCTCGTCCATATCCTTTACAGGGGTCTCGATTATAACCTCTGCTTCAACCAAAAAGGAAACTGCTCAGGAGTTTTAAACCAGGGATGTCAAGCCAAGCTCACCTCCACTGCAGACCCCTGATTCTGGACAATGTAGAGGATGGCCTGGAAGCGGACAAGAATGAAGGCAAGATCAGGTTGCTTTCTCCTTGAATATGGACATTTATATTTATTAGATATGGATATTTATATAAATACCTATACTTACATGTAGATAGCCTCCATTTAGGGCTTCCCAGGTGGAGCTAGTGGTAAAGAACACGCCTGCCCATGCAGGAGACGTAAGAGATGTGGGTTCGATCCCTGGGTCTGTGACATCCCCTGGAGGAGGGCATGGCAACCAACTCCAGTATTCTTGCCTGGAGAATCCCATCAACAGAGGTGCCTGGCGAGCTACAGTTCATAGGGTCATAAAGAGTTGGACACAACTGAAGCAACTTGGTATGCATGCATCCTCCATTTAATTATGACTCCCTTAATTTCTCTCAAAAATTTGGAATTATAATGAATTTTCCAAATTTTTGTCCCTGGAATACAATCTGCTTTTACATTTTGACCTTGTATTCAGAAACCTTACTAATTTCACTAACTAGTAGTTTACATGTTGAGTCCTTTGGTTTTTCTATATATCTAATCATGTCATTTGTGAATAAAAACAGTGATAAAGTTTACTTTTCTAATGGTATATCTTTCATTTCTTTTTTCTTGCCTTCTTTTCCCTGACTAGAGCCTCCAGTGCAATGTTGACTGGATGAAATAAGAGTGAATTTATTTCTCTTGTTTCTATGCATAGAGGGTAAAACATTAAATATTTAGTAAAAAGTTATTATGGTTATTATGTGAGTTGTACTTTGTTTAATGTCCTTTATCAGATTAGAGAGCTTACCTCTATTCCTAATATACTGAAGTTTTTCCCCACTTATCACAAATAGTTATTGACTTTAACAGAAGCTTTTTCTGCATTTATTGAAATGTTCATTTTTTTCCCCCCTTTCCTTTATTCAGCTTAAGTGGTGAATTCAGTGGATAAATACATGTTGACTGACCTGTCCATTATAGTAATTGCTTTTTTTCCCTCCTAAATTATAGGCTATTTCAATATAGAGAAAAGTAGAAAAAGTTACAAAAAATATTACAATACCTGTTGACCACATTACTAAACTGTTTGTATTTTGCCATGTTTCTTATTTTTTTGCAAAGAGATAGACTATTAGAGATACAGCTAAAGACCTCCCATATCCTCCCTTCCACAATCCTAAAATGTATGAGAACTCTTCCCATGACTGTTTTTACACTTTAAGTTCATATATGTGTCCCTATACTACTTTTGGGACTGCTTCTTAACATGTAGGTTGGCGGCATACAACTGTATTGTTACTTTTGTGTGTCCAGTATAACGCAAGTATCTAAATGTATTTGATTTTGTAAATGAATGATCATTTTCACCTCCTCAAACTCAGTATCATTATTGAAGTGTCTACCCATCACTTGCTGATTATACATATGTGAAATAAAGAAAGTACTCTTTCATATGCGACCGCGTTTTGGGACTCTCATTACAACAGTGTAATGATGGTGCATAGAAAGACTGACCTGTTTGCCTATCTCTGCACCAACACCACTCTGAAATAATTATTACGGATTCAAATTAAATGTTGCTACTTGTTAGAGTAATCTTTACCTTTTTTCTCTCACCTTTACTCATCTGTGATAATTTCAGGTTAAACTTCTCCAGTGTTCAAAAGAATCCTTTGGGATTTTGATAATATATAAGAGTAAACTTTGACTATGCCAAAGCCTTTGACTGTGTGGATCACAATAAACTGTGGAAAATTCTGAAAGAGAGGGGAATACCAGACCACCTGACCTGCCTCTTGAGAAACCTGTATGCAGGTCAGGAAGCAACAGTTAGCACTGGACATGGAACAACAGACTGGTTCCAGATAGGAAAAGGAGTACATCAAGGCTGTATATTGTCACCCTGCTTATTTAACTTCTATGCAGAGTACATCATGAGAACTGCTGGGCTGGAGGAAGCACAAGCTGGAATCAAGATTGCTGGGAGAAATATCAATAACCTCAGATATGCAGATGACACCACCCTTATGGCAGAAAGTGAAGAAGAACTAAAGAGCCTCTTGATGAAAGTGAAAGAGGAGAGTGAAAAAGTTGGCTTAAAACTCAACATTCAGAAAATGAAGATCATGGCATCCGGTCCCATCACTTCATGGCAAATAGATGGGGAAACAGTGGAAACAGTGGCTGACTTTATTTTTCTGGGCTCCAAAATCAATGCAGATGGTGACTGTAGCCATGAAATTAAAAGACACTTACTCTTGGAAGGAAAGTTATGACCAACCTAGACAGCATATTAAAAAGCAGAGACATTATTTTGCCAGCAAAGGTCTGTCTAGTCAAGGCTATGGTTTTTCCAGTAGTCATGTATGGATGTGAGAGTCGGACTATAAAGAAAGCTGAGCACTGAAGAACTGATGCTTTTGAACTGTGGTGTTGGAGAAAACTCTTGAGAGTCCCTTGGACTGCAAGAAAATCCAACCAGTCCATCCTAAAGGAGATCAGTCCTGGGTGTTCATTGGAGGGACTGATGTTGAAGCTGAAACGCCAATACTTTGGCCACCTGATGTGGAGTGCTGACTCATTTGAAAAGACCCTGATGTGGGGAAAGATTGAGGGCAGGAGGAGAAGGGGACAACAGAGGATGAGATGGTTGGATGGCATCAGCGACTCAATGGACATGGGTTTGGGTGGACTCCGGGAGTTGGTGATGGACAGGGAGGCCTGGCGTGCTGCAGCCCATGGTGTAGCAAAGAGTCAGACACGGATGAGCAACTGAACTGAACTGATGGAGTAAACGATCTATTTTAGCATAAGTAAAAACTCACATAGATTAATTGAAGGATATTTGGTATATTTGAAATAGTAAATCCTCCCATTCATCAACATGGTCTATTTCATCTTTTATGTAGGTCTTATTTTATATCTTCCTATACATTTTAAGAAATTTCTTATAATATTTTATATAACTTTTGCTATTGTGAGTCTTTAAAAATTACACTTCCTAATTTGTTTTTACTAGTTACAGGACACTGATGCCTTAAATATTTTGTGTATTCTGAAACTGATCTATTACCTAACAGTACTGATAAACATTATTTCTAATAAATCACCTGTCAATATTCATGTCTTTTCATTTTCAACAAGGGCACTATGATTTGTGAAGACTTTTGATTTTTTCCTTGTGGCTCAGCTGGTAAAGAATCCACCTGCAATGTGGGAGACCTGGGTTCGATCCCTAGGTTGGGAAGATCCCCTGGAAAAGGGAAAGGCTACCCACTCCAGTATTCTGTCCTGGAGAATTCCATGGACTGTATAAGTCCATGGGGTTGCAGAGAGTTGGACACAACTGAGTGACTTTCTCTTTCATTTTTTCACTTTCTTTCCTTACAGTTGTTTTTCTTCCTTCTTTTGCCCTTTCTTCCCTCCCTCCTTCCTTAGCTTGCTGGTTAAGATCGGCCGAATAGAGTTAAATACAAGATATAATAATGGAATCATACCTCGATCCTGAGTTTAATAGAAAAGGTACTAAATCTCCATCATTTATAGGTGACTTTTGTTAGGGTAAGGATATTCCTTTCCATGGCTAGTTTCCCAAAAGTTTGTTGTTTGGAAATCATAACTTGGTGCTAAATTTTCCTATATTTTTGAGAGGATTATATAATTGTTTTTGCATTAGATTTTCTAATATTTGACTATTGTTCAAATTCTTCCATAAGTCCTATTTAGTCATAACAATCCTGAATTCCTTTTGCTAACATGTAAGGCAGGGAGGAAAAGGGGACGACAGAGGATGAGATGGCTGGATGGCATCGCTGACTCGATGGACGTGAGTCTGAGTGAACTCCGGGAGTTGGTGATGGACAGGGAGGCCTGGTGTGCTGCGATTTATGGGGTTGCAGAGTCGGACACGACTGAGCGACTGAAATGAACTGAACTGAACTGAAGGCAGGGTGCTATTACTCAATAACATCTATATTATTGAGTAAGACCAGTCTATAATTTCCCTCTGAATTGTTGGAAACCGAAATTTTTACAAATTACAAATATGAAATAAGACGTGTGTCATATAAGTAGGTACCCTGTGACTGAACTGCTACTGTATTTCTAAAATGCTGATGGCTGCAAATGGGGTCAGATTTAATTTAAAAACCAGGACACCATTAAAATTTTTGCTTTGCTGTTCTTGAGAAGGACTGCCAGGGAGATCCCCCTGTCTAAGGGGATAATATGGGTTAGACTCTTGGGGGTGTGGGCAATGCGTGCAATACCTTAATCCATCAAGGGGTCTCATATGGCTCCTGCAGCATGGTGGCAGGCCAGGGGCTGAGTGGGAGGACCTGAAGAGCTCAGAGTCCACAACTGAGCTCTTAGATTTACATGCCTTCATTATATTACCTTTGTAAGGTCCTGAAGCTCATTTTTGAACAGCCTGGTTGCAGCTGTGCTTTAAGGGGATTAAGGGAGAGCCTAACACCCACTCCTTGGGCTCAGAGGAATGGGTAGCTCAGTAGCACGAAGAAGCACTGAGATGAGGCAACAGGTGATTGGTGAGAACAGAAAACAGCTGTCGCCAGAGTGGTGGCCAGAGATTGACATGTGCCAGCTGGCCCAGAGCTGAGCGGGAACCATGAGTGTGCCCATTAGACCTCTGATAGGAAATCTAACTTGAAGAATCAAACAGAAAATAGAATTGACTTTCTCACGTTAGTTGAAAGCTCTGAGGATGACATGCAGGGCCAGCTATAGAATATGCAGGATCTAGTGAAAAATAAAATGTTAGGAGTCCTCTAGAGGAGGCAAAATCAACCTCTTTTTCCACTGCCACATCCATGATGAACATGTTGACCAACCCCCGATGCAAGGTACTGCAGCTTCCACTCTGGGACCCCACTCAGGTCCTGCTGAGTTGAATGACTGCTGAACACACTTTGGTGGTCCCAGCCTGGGGTAGAATGCCCACCACTTAGCCCCACTCTAGGATGTTTCGGGGTGCCTGCCAACACAACCGTCTTCCTAATTGCATCCAGGTCCTTGCTGGGGGTTAAGGGTAATGGTGTATTGAGACCCCCATTCCATCTCACTTCCATGCTACCCCAAGATGGAACATGGCAGGGGACAACGACTATTGAAGAAGGGCCAAAGAGAACAGGGATCAGGGGACCTTCCTGGTGGCCAGGTGGTTAAGAGTCTGCCTGCTAATGCAGGAGACACGAATTCGATCCTTGGTCTGGGAACTAAGATCCCACATGCTGCAGGGCAACTAAACCTGTGTGCCGCAACTACAGAGCCTGCTCTCTAAAGCTTGTGAGCAGCAACTACAGAAGCCCACATACCTGAGAGCCCCTACTCTGCAACTAGAGGAGCCACTGCAAGGAAAAGCTCGTGCATCACAGCTAGAGAGCAGCCCCTGCTCTCCGCAACTAGAGAAAGCTGGCACACAGCAATGAAGAGACTGTGCTCCGCAACAAAGACTCAGTGCGGCAGAAAAAAAAAAAAAAAAGTACAGGGATCAGGAACTGGGGTGGTGCCCAAGGCATAGGAACCAGGGAGCAAGCAAGTGAGAGCTTGCCCTAGGGAGGGAAGGAGCTGGCACGAGGCAGAACCACTCATGAGCTTCTACCCTTGCTCTACTGTCCCACTGGACCTCACTCACACTTTGAAGATACAATCATTAACAATTCAAAAGAGAGATTTCAAAGCATTAAACTTTGTAGGGCCCTGTGTGATTGCACTGATGCCCTGTCTTGTGAAACCATTCCTGGTAATGAGATGCAAAGGCAATATTATCTGTCTGTCACAGCTCATCCCTCTCTCCTAGGCGGGATGAATTCTCACCTAACACTTGGTGACAGAATGGCTGCCAGCACCTGCACACTTGCATCTCTCCAGGTTCCAGTTCAGGAGGAAAGAGCCACTTCACCCCACAAAGTGTGAAAAAATTCCTAAGACTGATGAGAGTTTTGGAACTGCCCACTTTTGAACTCATCACTGTGCCCAAGGAGTTCAACTTCAGCTGATCCTGGAGACCTGTTTATCCTCAAGAGATGAGAAGGAGGAAACCACCAAAACCAGGTAGACCTTGGCTTTTTGACACAATAGGGGAGGTGATTGGTATCCAAGGAAAGCTGACTTTTAAAATCTGAGAATGGTGTCATTAGGATGTTTAAAAAGTTTCATTGCTAAAGACATGAAATAAAGTCAAAAGATTATAAAAGTGTAGAAGACTAGGTACAAAGAGGTGGGTAGGATCAAGTGTTAAAAAAAAAGATCCATAATGTAACTGAAGTCTGAGAAGAAACTATTATGTTTGGGAAAGAAAGAATGACTTGTGATTCTTGAGATACAGAATTTAAAAAATTACAGAGTTAGCATATATCACATTGGAAAGGTTGTTGAGTAATAATAGACTATTGCTATTTCAGATTCTGTTGATTTCCTGGGGATAATTCCAGTATGAAAACAGTTGCACTAAGGGCATGGGCTTTATCCACCAAGGGCAGCAGAGACGCAGACTGAAAACATTTTACCCCTGAGACTGTGAACAGAAAAGTAACATCGCATTAAGCCAGCGTGAATGACAGGCTGTAGAAACAAGACCCTTCTTTTGAGAATAAGTTTCTAAACCCTGCACAAGTGTGTGCTTAGTCGCTCAGCCATGTCTGACTCTTTGTGATCCGATGGACTGTAGCCCACCAGTCTCCTCTTAACATGGGATTCTTCAGGCAAGAATACTGGAGTGCATAGTCACTCCCTTGTCCAGGGGATCTTCGCAACTGTGCTCTTTCGAAAAAAATGCAACTTAACTCGTATATTATACCACTCACAAAAAAGGCTTACATGTAAGACCTAAGACCATGAAACTCCTAGAAGAAATCATAGGAAAAAAGCTTCCTTAATGTGGGTCTTTTTTAGAGCTTTTTGGAAATCACACCTAAAGCATTGCAACAAAATAAAAAATAAACAAGCGGAACTAAACCAAACTAAAAAACTTCTGCATAACAAAGATACTACCAAAAAAGTGGAAAGATAACCTATGGAATGGGGAAAAAAATTAATATTTGTAAACCACATATCAGATAAGGAGTTAACACTGAAACTATGTAGATAACTCATACAACACAATGGAAAAAAAAATCCAATTAAGACTAAGAAGAGGATTTGAATAGACATTTTTCCAAGAAGATATTCATATGATCAACAGATATATGAAAAGATGCTCAACATTACAAATTGCTAGGGAAGTACAAATTAAAACCACAAAGACATATCACTCTATGCTGGTTAGAATGGGCCATCAGTGAAAAGATAAGAGACAACAAATGCTGGCATGGATGTTGAGAAAAGGGAACCTTTGTGCACTGTTGGTGGGATTGTAAATTGGTACAGCTACTATGGAAAACAATATGGAGGTTCTACCTAATAACTCAGCAATTTCACTACTGGAGATATATCCAAAGGAAATGAAAATACTAACTCAAAAAGGTATCTGCACTCCCATGTTTATAATACAGTAGCCAAGACATAGAAACAGCCTGAGTGTTCATCAATGAATAAACGGACAAAGAAGTTGTAGTGATTATATCAGTGGAATATTATTCAGCCATAAAAATGAGGGAATCCTATCATTTGCAGCAACATGGCATTACACTAAGTGAAATTAGTCAAAGACAAATACTGAGTGATCTCACTTAAATGTAGAATCTAAAAACAAAACAAAACAAAAACACCTAACTCATAGAAAAAGAGAACAGATTTCCACTTACCAGGGGCATGGTGTGAGGTCAGAGGAGGGATTGGAAGAAGCACAAACTTTCATTTAAAAGATAACTAAGTACTAGAGATGCAATATATAACGGGAGGATTATAGTTAACACTTCTGTATGATAGGATACGTGGGAAAGTTGTTGAAAGAGTGGATCCTAAGAGTTCTCACTACAAGGAGAAGTTTTTTCTTTTCTTTTTATTGTATATATATGAGAAGATAGATATTAACTAAATCAATTCTGGTAATTATTTCACAATATATTTAAATCAAACCACAGTAATGCATAATTAAACTTATATAATGATGTATGTCAATAATTTCTCAATAAAACTGGAAAAATGTACATAAGATCATAAACATGTTCATGCATATATGCTTATGTACATATGCATGTATATGTGCATACTTTCAGAAACACCAAAGAATTAGTATGTTTTATAAAGGATAGGTTTCTACTAAAATTTCTTCCCCTTTGTTTCCATGTCTTTAGTCTTTGCCTCTCTCTTTCTTCCTGAATTTTCCCCATCTCTGTTTATAGTATGTTTTTCCTTTCTTCTGGGTAGGATAAATTTAAGATGGAGCATATGAGCTGGAGAAAGTCCATTCTGGATTTGCATTTTTGCTAGCTACTTGCTAATTGTTATGACTTTGGACAATCAGCTTCAGGGTTGCTAAGATCTCTGTCTCCGCCTCTGTAAAGTGAAGATCAGTAGGTTTCCACCTCCAATGCTTGTTCTGAGGATTAAACAAATTTCTATATATGAAATTCTTAGCACACGGCCTTTCATGTAAGAACTGAATCTGTATATGTTACTGTGTATATACTCCCTCCCATTCTCTATTTTTAAAGCTGTTGGGACCATTATTTTTCTGGATGACAGTGTTTTGCTCTCAGCTTTGACTTATGAAGTATCTTAGTCCTTGATAGCTAAGGGAGGAACCTATGTGAGAACAGAATCCTCAGATAGACTCTGTGGAGTTCACAAGAGCATCCCTATTGTTGATGGAGAATGAGTCCCAGTGGTTCTAGGGCAAAATGCTGGTGTGTGTGGGAGAAAAGAATTGGAACAAGCCTGACTCATCAGTTTGCAGTACCATCTTCCTCTCCTTAAAACTCTTCAAAAGTTACTCAGCTTGCTTTGGGATCATGAAAATAGATACAGGAAATATCATGTATCAGAAGTCAACCATGTGCTGGAAAATACATGCAGGGCATTTTGTTTTTAAATAACACATTCACATACCCCCTCCATTTCTATGAACTTGCATAACCTACGCATTATGTATAGTTAGCTTGCTTTTCTAGATAAGAAATGATCTACTCAAGGTTATTGAGTCAGAAAGAGATCAGGATATGTGTCTTGGGCTGGCTGACTGCCAAGTCTCTGGTTTCTCTACTTCCATTGTTGTATGTGATGCTGTTGTTGTTACTATTACTATCATTATGATAATGTTTTGTCATGGCGGTTGCTGAAGGTGGTGATGATTCAGACTGGTACAATGTACCAGTACTACTTTTTCCATCATGATGCTGACAGGCATTTCTTCAAGATATTAAACGTTGCCATACCAACGGGCTCAACTGACAGGAAAACTATGTTTCATGTCAATGTAAATAGTATTAAAAATGTCACGAGGAAAACAGGGGTGGGAGAAGTAGATTTTAGTTTATCAAATTATTATATAAAAGATTGACAAGAATGTCTCCTCTTACAAAAGTGAAAAAAAACCACAGCATATCAATGTAACATTTATCCTTCTCATAGGCAGAGAAATGGGCCTAATAACCTTTCAATGACATTTCAGTCTTTCATTCAATATTTTTTGAGAAATATGCATATGGTACTTCCCTACAGGCTCCTTTCCATGCCAACATTGTGCTTTGCAACCAGACCGACCCATTCATATCCCACTCATTCATCAGCCAGGACAATGGAACTCTGGACCCCCCAGGACATGTCCAAGTGCACATCTAGGACATGTGATTTTATTTATTACCTTTCCTTACTTGATTCTACAGCCCAGTGACCCCCTGAGTCCTTGCTTGGTTCCTTTTCCCTGTTTCTCACTTGCCCTTGGAACCAAAGCCTACACTGAGTTCTCTGATTTGACACCTGGTCCACTGGAGAAGCGAATGGCAAAACCACTTCAGTATTCTTGCCTTGAGAACCCCATGAACAGTATGAAAAGGCAAAATAATAGGATACTGAATGAGGAACTCCCCAGGTCAGTAGGTGTCCAATATGCTACTGGAGATCAGTGGAGAAATAACTCCAGAAAGAAAGAAGGGATGGAGCCAAAGCAAAAACAATACACAGCTGTGGATGTGACTGGTGATAGAAACAAAGTCCGATGCTGTAAAGAGCAATATTGCATAGGAACCTGGAATGTCAGGTCCATGAATCAAGGCAAATTGGAAGTTGTCAAACAAGAGATGGCAAGGGGGAAAGTCGATGTTCTAGGAATCAGCAAACTAAAATGGACTGGGATGGGTGAATTTAACTCAGATGACCATTATATCTACTACTGTGGGCAGGAATCCCTCAGAAAAAATGGAGTAGCCATCATGGTCAGCAAAAGAGTCTGAAATTCAGTACTTGGATGCCATCTCAAAAATGACAGAATGATCTCTGTTCGTTTCCAAGGCAAACCATTCAATATCACCATAATCCAAGTCTATGCCCCAACCAGTAATGCTGAAGAAGCTGAAGTTGAACGGTTCTATGAAGACTTACAAGACCTTGTAGAACTAACACCTAAAAAAGATGTCCTTTTCATTATAGGGGACTGGAATGCAAAAGTAGGAAGTCAAGAAACACCTGGAGTAACAGGCAAATTTGGCCTTGGAATGCGGAATAAAGCAGGGCAAAGACTAATAGAGTTTTGCCAAGAAAATGCACCGGTCATAGCAAACACCCTCTTCCAACAACACAAGAGAAGACTCTACACATGGACATCACCAGATGGTCAACCCTGAAATCAGATTGATTATATTCTTTGCAGCCAAAGATGGAGAAGCTCTATACAGTCAGCAAAAACAAGACTGGGAGCTGACTGGGGCTCAGATCATAAACTCCTTATTGCCAAACTCAGACTTAAATTGAAGAAAGTAGGGAAAACCACTAGACCATTTAGGTATGACCCAAATCAAATCCCTTATGATTATACAGTGGAAGTGAGAAAGAGATTCACAGTTTATTGGGGCCTAGATCTGATAGATAGAGTGCCCGATAAACTGTGGAATGAGGTTCATGACACTGTACAGGAGACAGTGATCAAGACCATCCCCATGGAAATGAAATGCAAAAAAGCAAAATGGCTGTCTGGGGAGGCCTTACAAATAGCTGTGAAAAGAAGAGAGGCGAAAAGCAAAGGAGAAAAGGAAAGATATAAGCATCTGAATGCCGAGTTCCAGAGAATAGCAAGAAAAGATAAGAAAGCCTTCTTCAGCGATCAATGCAAAGACATAGAGGAAAAGAACAGAATGGGAAAGACTAGAGATCGCTTCAAGAAAATGAGAGATACCAAGGGAACATTTCATGCAAAGATGGGCTCGATAAAGGACAGAAATGGTCTGGACCTAACAGAAGCAGAAGATATTAAGAAGAGGTGGCAAGAATACACAGAAGAACTGTACAAAAAAGATCTTCACAACCCGGATAATCACGATGGTGTGATCACTCATCTAGAGCCAGACATCCTAGAATGTGAAGTCAAGTGGGCCTTAGAAAGGATCACTACAAACAAAGCTAGTGGAGCTGATGGAATTCCAGTGGAGCTATTTCAAACCCTGAGAGATGATGCTGTGAAAGTGCTGCACTCAATATGCCAGCAAATTTGGAAAACTCAGCAGTGGCCACAGGACTGGAAAAGGTCAGTTTTCATTCCAATCCCAAAGAAAGGCAATGCCAAAGAATGCTCAAACTACCGCACAATTGCACTCATCTCACATGCTAGTAAAGTAATGCTGAAAATTCTCCAAGCCAGGCTTCAACAATATGTGATCCGTGAACTTTCTGATGTTCAAGCTGGTTTTAGAAAAGGCAGAGGAACCAGAGATCAAATTGCCAACATCCACTGGATCATGGAAAAAGCAAGAGAGTTCCAGAAAAACATCTATATCTGCTTTACGGACTATGCCAAAGCCTTTGACTGTGTGGATCACAATAAACTGTGGAAAATTCTGAAAGAGATGGGAATACCAGACCACCTGACCTGCCTCTTGAGAAATCTGTATGCAGGTCAGGAAGCAACAGTTAGAACTGGACATGGAACAACAGACTGGTTCCAAATAGGAAAAGGAGTGCATCAAGGCTGTATATTGTCACCCTGCTTATTTAACTTCTATGCAGAGTACCTCATGAGAAATGCTGGACTGGAAGAAACACAAGCTGGAATCAAGATTGCCAGGAGAACTATCAATAACCTCAGATACGCAGATGACACCACCCTTATGGCAGAAAGTGAAGAGGAACTAAAAAGCCTCTTGATGAAAGTGAAAGTGGAGAGTGAAAAAGTTGGCTTAAAGCTCAACATTCAGAAAATGAAGATCATGGCATCCGGTCCCATCACTTCATGGGAAATAGATGGGGAAACAGCGGAAACAGTGGCTGACTTTATTTTGGGGGGCTCCAAAATCACTGCAGATGGTGACTGCAGCCATGAAATTAAAAGACGCTTACTCCTTGGAAGAAAAGTTATGACCCACCTAGATAGCATATTCAAAAGCAGAGACGTTACTGTGCCGACTAAGGTCCGTCTAGTCAAGGCTATGGTTTTTCCAGTGGTCATGTATGGATGTGAGAGTTGGACTGTGAAGAAGGCTGAGTGCTGAAGAATTGATGCTTTTGAACTGTGGTGTTGGAGAAGACTCTTCAGAGTCCCTGGGACTGCAAGGAGATCCAACCAGTCCATTGAGAAGGAGATCAGCCCTGGGATTTCTTTGGAAGGAATGATGCTAAAGCTGAAACTCCAGTACTTTGGCCACCTCATGCGAAGAGTTGACTCAATGGAAAAGACTCTGATGATGGGAGGGTTTGGGGGCAGCGGGAAAAGGGGACGACAGAGGATGAGATGGCTGGATGGCATCACTGACTCGATGGACGTGAGTCTGAGTGAACTCCGGGAGTTGGTGATGGACAGGGAGGCCTGGTGTGCTGCGATTCATGGGGTCGCAAAGAGTCGGATACGACTGAGTGACTGAATTGAACTGAACTGATTGCATTTGGCAGAGAAAACGCCAGTTACTAGACCTCTCTGGCCAGTCTTAGTTTAAAAAATGTAAGACAATTCTGGTGATTTGTGAACATCACCTTTTGATACCCTGTGTAGCTGTGCAGCAGATGCCCACATTCAGCTCAAGACTGACTCACCATTCTTCCCTCCCTTCCATATTCGCGAAGGAGAATCTGAGAGCTGTCTCAAAGGAAAAAATGTTTGTGAACAGCACAAGGGTAAGTGTCGATATTTTGAACAGTGCTTTCATATCAGTTCAGGCCAAATCACAGCAGGTGGTTTGGTTGTGGTGGAAGCACTGTGAACATTAATACATGTGTGCGTGTGCACCTGCATACTCTGCCTCACACGATTTTTATTCCTTGAAAATCCAGAGAGTGAATAGTTGTTGTTCAGTCGCTCAGTCGTGTCTGATTCTTTGTGACCCTGTGGACTGCAGCACGGCAGGATTCCTATCCTTCACCATCTCCCAGAGTTTGCTCAAGCTCACGTCCATTGAGTTGGTGATGCCATCCAGCCATCTCGTCCTCTCTTCTCCCCTTCTCCTGCTGCCTTCAGTCTTTCCCAGCATCAGGGCTTTTCTAGTGAGTTGGCTCTTCACATCAGGTGGCCGAAGTATTGACGCTTCAGCATCAGTCCTTCCAATGAATATTCACGACTGATCTCCTTTAGGATTGACTGGTTTGATCTCCTTGCAGTCTAAGGGACTCTCAAGAGTCTTCTCCAACACCACAATTCAAAAGCATCAGTTCTTCAGTGCTCAGCTTTCTTTACGTCCAAATCTCTCATATATACATGACTACTGGGAAAACCATAGCTTTGACTATATGGACTTTTGTCGGCAAAGTAATATCTCTGCTTTTTAATATGCTATCTAGGTTTATCATTGCTCTTGTTTCAAGGAGCAAGTGTCTTTTAATTCTGTGGCTGTAGTCACCATCTGCAGTGATTTTGGAGTCCAAGAAAATAAATTTTGTCACTGTTTCCATTGTTTCCCCATCTATTTGCCATGAAGTGATAGGTCTGATGCCATAATCTTAGTTTTTGAATGCTGAGTTTTAAGCCAGCTTTTTCACTCTCCTCTTTCACTTTCATCAAGAGGCTCTTTGGCTCCTCTTCGTTTTCTGCCATAAAGGTGGTGTCATCTGGATATCTGAGGTTACTGATATTTCTCCTGGCAATCCTGATTCCAGCTTGTGCTTCATCTAGCCTGGTATTTCACATGATGTACTCTGTATATATGTTGAATAAGCAGGGTGACAATATACAGCCTTGATGTACTCCTGTCCTGATTTGGAACCAGTCTGTTGTTCCAGGTCTGGTTCTAATTGTTGCTTCTTGACCTTCGTATGGATTTTTTAGGAGGCAGGTAAGGTGGTCTGGTATTCCCATCTCTTTGAGAATTTTCCACAGCTTGTTGTAGACCTCTCTAAAACATGATTTTCATTTCCTTACTATTTTGTACAATTGTATGGAATGGCAGCCCACTCCAGCATTCTTGCCTGGAGAATCTGCTGGACAGAGGAGCCTGGCAGGCTTCAGTCCAGGGGGTGGCAAAAAGTCGGACACGACTGAGCGACTAACAGTTTCAAACCTTCACTTTAATGTCATTACTAGGGGTTTTCTGAGGTTACAGATACTCATTTCTCTCTAACTAGTGTTTAAAAGACAAGGGCTGAAAGAATGCTGACTTCTTATAAGTTAAAGAGGACTCGCATTTCCTTCCCATTTCTCACCTTCTGTCTGTCCCATTTCTCAATCTCCAAACTATGTTGAGATGTAGTTTGTTCATACTCAACACATAAAAGCCAATAAAGCAGAGACACAAGAGTCTGATGATTAGAAATCAAGTTGTCCCATACCTACTTTAGAAAGTTCGGTTTGTGCTATGTTTCTCTGCAGGGCTATTTCAATGTGGAGTTACGGACATTGACCCCGCAGCTGATAATCTTGCAGTAGGGGTTCTCAAATGGACTGTCAAAATCTCTAGGGAAATGGCAAAACTTGTTTTCACATTATATCACTAGAAGAAGGGTTGAACCGTTTTTATTTGAGATATCAACAGAAAAATTGACCCTGAAGTCTAGAGAATTTCGGGACCTCAGCCAGCCAAATAGTAAATTTGTAAATAAATGGTGAAATTAAAAGGTACCCATTATTCAAGACACAGACACTCAGGCAGTAAGGAGCTCCACGAAGAGAAGGGTGAGTAGTTGATATCAAATGGTTCAGCAACTTACAGGAAAATGATGGCTGAGAAGAGACCTTTAGTTTTGGATGAGTAAAGGATCATCTGTGACTTCTGAAAAAGGAATTCCAAGGTTGTGGTGGGAACAGATAAACAATTGCCAGTGATTGCAGAATGATGGCATGCAATCTGTACTGACAGCTTCGCTGAACTCTCGGGAGGAGATTCCAGGACAAGAAATAATTGCATTAGTAGGGCTACTCGGAATGCTAAGGCTAGTGTTCTATACAGATCTAGTCAGAAATCTAAACAGAAAACGTCCTATAGAGATGAAAGAGGCATCACAGTCTGCCATGCCACCATGGTGATGCAATGAAGAATACTGTTTCGAACCTAAAAGCTTGAACAAACATTAAAGTAAATTCTTATATTGTAAATTACACATAATTTGTCTCGAAGCAGGGGGTTAGTCTTTTCTCAGGTTTTTTTCTTTTTTTTTTTTTTTTTAAGTACTTAACATCTCAAGGCACTTTGAATAGACATTATTGAAACAATGAGCCTTAAAGAAAAGTTGGGATATAGAGCGGCCTAAATATTTAAACTATTCAGGAAATTATGTCCCTTCCTGCTTTCTCTGTATCTGCCTCATTCTCTCCTCATTTATCGTGTTCTCTCTCTGTATCTGCCTGTTAGCAGAGAAGACATAAAATGCCAGTTGAATTTTGAGGGCTCTGGGGAAAGCCTCCATGGGTCTGAACACCAGATTCATCACTTCCCAGCTCGGTCACCCTGGGTAAGCTTCTTAACATCTTGGAGCCTCGATTTTCCTGCACCTTTGAAATTGAGTAACAAGTGTCCTTACCTCATAGGGTGCAGTAAGTTCCTAAATGAGGCAATCTATGTAAAATGAATGTTGGAGTGCCTGATATATATTCACCATCTAGTGACAGTCCCTTGAATGGCACCAAAACCCATAGTGAGTCCACATCTGAGTGACAAATGTAGGCAGTCAAGCAGGAACCGCTTGTGTGAAAGTGTGCACTCAGTTGTGTTCGACCTTTTGTAATCCCATGACTGTAGCTTGCCAGGCTCCCCTGTCCATGGGGTTTTCCAGGCAAGAATACTGGAGCGGGTGGCCTTTTCCTTTTCCAGGGATCTTCCTGACCCAGGGATCGAATCTGCGTCTCTTGTGTCTCCTGCATTGGCAGTGGGATTCTCTACCCCTGTACCACCTGGAAATCAGGATTATGCTATTTTGTGATGATCAGATTAAACCTATAATTTCTGAGTCACATTATTGATTCATTTCATCCTTCTTTTAGTATTTGTTTTGTACCTCTGTGATAGCCACTGACTGAACTTCGTGGTATCAGCACCCCTTCAAACCAAGGGGAGCTCATTGCCAAGGGTATGTGTGTGTTTAGTCGCTCAGTCATGTCCTACTCTTTTGACTCCAAAAAGACTGGTGGACTATAGCTCACCAGTTTCCTCTGTGTGTGGAATTCTTCAGGCAAGAAGACTGAAGTGGGTTGCCATTCCTTTCTCCAGGGGATCTTCCCAACCCAGAGATTGAACCTTGGTCTCCCGCTTTGCAGGTAGATTCTTTACTATCTGAGCCACCAGGGAAGCCCCTGCCATGGTGTGTGCTAGATTGTTCCAGTCATGTCTGACTTTGCAACCCCATGAACTATAGCCCACCAGGCTCCTCTGTCCGTGAGGATTCTCCAGGTAAGAATACTGGAGTGTGTATAAATGGAGTGACCCATAAATGACCTCTCTGTGCCTCAGTTTCTCCTTTAAAATAGAGGCAATAACAGTAGCTTCTTCCTGGGATTACTGTGAGGACCAAATGTTTAATACACATGCAATTGGCAAAGTGGCTTGGCAAAGTGCCTAGTCAGAGTGAGTACTTGTCAAACAACATCTATTTATTATCATTGTTATTCTTGCTATTGTCATTTTTAAAGACTAAAATAAAATGTGACAAGAGGTAGTGAATATATACGTACAAAGTATCAAGTGAATACATAGGCAGAAACACTTAATTCCGCATCAGACATTTGAGAACATTTTTCAGGCAATGGTACTTTTGGATTAAGATTTTGACAACGAGAAGAAATTTTCCTGATAGAAAAGGATATTCCAGGGTTGGTAACGGCAAGATCAAAAGTATGAATGCTAGACGATGGATTTGGAGGATGGAGAGACATTTGATGCTATTAAAACCGAGACCCTTAAAAATGAGTTCTGAAGCAAGAATCATATCCCTAGACAAATGAGGATTGACATACACACACTATGTGTAAAACAGATAACTAATGAGAATCTACTGCATAGCACAGGGAACTCTATTCAATGTTCTGTAGTGATCTAAATTGAAAGAAAATCTAAAAAAGAGGGGAGATATTACCTGATTTACTTTGCTGTAGAGCAGACACTAAGACAACATTGCAAAGCAACTATACTCCAATAAAAATTTTTTTTAATGAGTCCTTCTGTCAAGTTTATGATTAACCTCTCTATCCAAAATGTTATTTTCTTTTTTGTCTAACACCAGCTCCCCCTCAGGATTGAGGGGTATTGAAGAAAAAGGGGGATTGAACCTGGATCCAAGCCCCAGTGTCCCTGTCCTTTAAGGTAAAAGGCTTCTGCTAAGGTCCATCTAGTCAAGGCTATGGTTTTTCCAGTGGTCATGTATGCATGTGAGAGTTGAACTATAAAGAAGGCTGAGTGCCGAAGAATTGATGCTTTTGAACTGTGGTGTTGGAGAAGACTCTTGAGAGTCCCTTGGACTACAAGTACTTCCAACCAGTTCATCCTAAAGGAGATCAGTCCTGGGTGTTCATTGGAAGGACTGATGTTGAAGCTGAAACTCCAATACTTTGGCCACCTGATAGGAAGAGCTGACTCATTTGAAAAGACCCTGAGGCTGGGAAAGATTGGGGGCAGGAGGAGAAGTGGACGACAGAAGATGAGATGGTTGGATGGCATCACCAACTCAATGGACATGAGTTTGGGTGGACTCCGGGAGTTGGTGATGGACAGGGAGGCCTGGCATGCTGAGATTCACAGGGTCACAAAGAGTTGGACACAACTGAGCGTCTGTTAGTCTCCCAGGCCTCCCCTGAGTCTCAAAAGGATGGCTCAAGAGTTCATTTTTAGGAAATGGGAAGATGTAGAAACAATTAATAGCTGTTGGTTGAGGAAATCAATAACAATTTAGATTATAAGCCAGCTGGATAGAAAAGTCACCAAACTTCCAGCTCCCTGGAAGATACAGATAAAAGGTCTGATACATATTCGTAAGCTGTTTTTACAGGAAGCAAACCCCCAGCAGACGAAAACTGCTGACCACAAGCAGAGACCCCAGACTGGCTAAAACCAGATCGGTGAAGCTCAAAACTTCACCTTGATGCCAGCCAGTCTGAGAATTGCGCACGAGCTGATCATGTTCCCTGCAGCCCTCTCTCTCACACTGCCTTTAAAACTTTTGTCTTCTAACCGCCAACATGGAGATGGCCTTATGACATTAATCCACCATCTTCCCAGGTTGTAGGCCTCCCGAATAATGCAACTTTTCCTTTTCCTCCAACACTTGTCCGTCGGTTATTAGCTTTTGGAGTGGTGAGCAGCTGAACTTGGGTTTGGCACCAACCTCTCTATTTATACCATGAAATAACTCTTTCATTTTGCTAATCCATGGTTCTCAGCATAGTGTCTGATACGGGACAGTTGACTGGATGGATGGATGAGTGGAAAAGATGAATGAACGGATGGAAGGAAAGAAGCAGGAACAGATTGAGGGAAGGAAAAATGGCTGCAAGGGTGTGAGGAGGGAAGGATGGATGGAGGGAGAGTTGGGTGGGTGGATGGATGGATAAATGGATGGAGGGTGAGATGGATGTTACTGTCGTCCCAGCCTCCTTTCCAGTGATGGCTATTAGTGGCACATTTGGGATGACTATTTTGTACCTTAGTCTGGTTTAAACATCCCCTCCCAGGGCTTCCTGCACTCTGCTCAAAAAGGCCAAGTCTAATCGATGAGCAAACTTGATCCTACAACCCTCGGTGTGAAGAGTGCCTTTGAATTTGTGGTGATACTACAGACCTCAAGATTCTCACAATGAATCTGGCTGTCAGATTTTAGAGGCTGCCAGAACACATGGCAGAAGAGGATCCTTACTTGCCAAGAGTCTCACCTAAATATGCTTTCTGCTTTCTAGGAGTCAGCCAAGCAGTGACGATATAAAACCACGGACTCACATTCCTATTCTGGCACTGCCTCTAGCCTTAAACTGTCACCTCTGTTTACAAGAGCCATCCAGGAAAGGTTCGTAGTTTTGCTCCATTTTGGAGCATAAACACCTGGAAACTGACCACAGTGGACAGTGTTAAATTCCACAGTTGGGTGCATGTTTTCTCTTCTTATTTCTTTCCCATTTTGATTTTTTTTTAAACTGCCCTTTGGATGTTTGGTGCCAAGTTAAAAAAAAAAAAAATCAATAAACCCAACATTAGAGCAGCAAGTTTAATATAGCTCAACTTCCTGGAACACAGACCTCAGGGAAAGCGAGAAACATCATGTTGAAATGGGGCTGAGCTCAGACCGCGAAAGATGTTTGGGATGGAGAGGACTTGCTCAGCAAGATTTTGATACCTTCAGATGCAAATGAGACAGCCCCTGCAGGAGCAGTCTTGGCATGAGAGCATGTTGAGATATTTGTGGGAGACAATAGCCCAATGAGCTTCAACGGCCATGCTGGGAGTACAAAGGCGGCACGAAATGCAAGATCACAGCTCCACCAACACTGGAGGTCTGCTGGAAGGTTAAAGGCAGAACTTGTCGTTTGAGTCCTGTGGAGCCTGGTCTCGCCACAGAGAACAGATTGCTGCAATTCTTACCACCCCCAACAGTTCATTTCATGAGAAACAGATGATCATTTGAGTTCGGGTTTTTAGAACACATATTCAGAGGACCAAATATGTTGGGCAATTTAAACAACCAACATCAATGACTTCACTCATCCATTCACAGATTAAACAAATGTTCACTGAAGGTCAACACTGAGATACACTGGTGAGCAAAACCAGCTTCTGGTCCTGCCTTTGTCAGGTTTGCAGTCTGGGGTGGGGAAGAAAGACAGCAGTCAGATGATCGCCCAAATCAATGTGAGATTACGATTGTGAGAAATGCCACAAAGGAGCATGGCTGTGGCCAACAACTGTTGGATATTTACTCCCCCCGGCCCTTCACACGTGAGCTCTCATTTAAGTCTCAACAACAGCACTTCCATGTGATACGTTCATCCAGACTGTCAATCAACAAAATACAATTTTAGGAGCAAGGGGATTTTGAACAGGAACTGAGATGACTTAGATATTACAGACATCATAGACCCTGTCACCTTCTCATCCTTGTGCTTCTCCTATTAGCTCCAACTCTATCTTTGTAGTAAGTAATGATTCTCTAGTTGCTGACTATGCGAAAAGAGCTAGGGAGGCAAATGCCTGTGTTCCTCCTTGGTCCAGCCCTCTTGCCTGTGAGTCCAGTAGAGGTGGTACTTAAGAGTCCAGACAAAAATCAAGCAAGTCATTACCCTTTCGTATTCCATCTGACTCTCTGGGTGTCTACTGAATAAAAGTGAAATGTTATGAATAAAGTGCCATGACCACAGTGTTTAGAAAAAGCCAATCACTAAAGCCCATAATTGATTATTAATTTTTACTAAAAGGGTATGTGGCTATCTTACTGCAATAAGATACTGACATAAGGCGAAAGAAGAGACACTTTATAAATAGGAGGCTCTGTCACTACACTGATTAGTTGGTCCAGCACCTCTTGCAATGTGATTTTTGTTTAATAAGTCACATTATAAATCATCTTCTGAAATGTTAATTAAGTGGTAAAACATTTGCTGAAAGTTAAAAGTTACCAAGAATTTAATTATAAGCTTGTGGATGCCATTTCCAGTCAATTATGGACTCTTCTTATAGTCTTGATAAACCACAAAATGCATCCTGTTAATGATCAATTGGTACTAAATTAGCTGGAATTAGTTTTTATTAAATCTAAATTAGATTTTTATTTGTGATACAATAAAATAGTACACCCAGCCCTTGCCACTATGATTGGGGATATTTCTATAGAGAGTGATCACCAGATGTCTAATTGGGCAATTAATAGATACAGTTCCCAAATTAACATAATCGGGGGATCTGAAGAGAAAACAAAATGATTATTCAGCCAGCAGACCATCTTTTTTGCATCCTGCCTTTCAGTTGGGGATGTCCACCAACCCCTCATTCCTTTGGAAAACCATGCTTGTCAGGGCTGGATTCCTACCAAACATGGTCACTGCAACCCCAAAACCAACAGCTTCAAAGTTCACCAGCATGGAGACGGCAATCACGGAGACTACCCAGGAGTTCCTCTCCCACGGGTGGCTCTTCCAGGTTGTGCTGTGCCTTCAGGCAGGTATAGCGAGACTGTGTGGGGTGTACAGAACCACAGAGGTAACCAGCCAGATAACGGGGTGTTTACATAGCTGACAGAAGTCCAAATGCTCAAGCCCATCTCCTTCCAAACCCAATTTTCCAGATGAGTTTAGTTTGCTGTTCCAAAGCTTTTTCACTTCACTGTTTAATATACCACAGGAGGGATTGCAACTTAACCTCTCCATTTATGCCATCTACTTAAAACACTTTATAATTGCTTTCCCAACATGTTCAGTTCATCGTCTCAAAGTGTGTCCGCTGCCATCTGTGTTCTCTTAAGAGATAGTTCTGCACCCCCCATATAAATAGGCTCTGTCCAGCTTTCATCTGTAAAGGGGGCTGGGGGGTGTTGGCTACGCTGCTCACTCTGGTACCCAGGCTTCACTCTCTGATTCCTGTTCGTCCAATAGTTTTCTTAAAACTCAGGAAACTATACCAACAAACAAGCAAAAATAGGTGAAATATAAAATAAAATAAAAAAGTAAGAATTCTTTATATATAGTTCTTAAAACTTACTTTTAATTGGAGAGTAATTGCTTTCCAATGTTGTGTTGGTTTCTGCCTTACAACAACACAAACCAGCCATACGTATACCTACGTCCCCTCCCTCCACACCCCCACCCCCACCCCCACCCCACTCTAGATCATCACAGAGCACCAGGCTGAGCTCCCTACGTTATACAGCAACTTCCCATTAGCTCTCTATTTTCCATATGATAATGCACATGCATCAGTGCTATTTTCAAGAGAGACTGCCCAGGAGTGAATTATGTAAAGCTTATAAGAAGGCAGTGAGGAGTGCGTCAGCTTCCATCAGTATCTGGTCTTCTTAGTGATGTCATGCCATCCACCTCCTCCAGGAGCAATGGTGAAGCTCTGTACAGGATGGACCATAGCGGTTCAGGACTGCTTTTATTATTGGCATCGTTCTCTTAACTGCTTCCTAAGTGTAGGCTGGCCCATCCCAACCCTCACTCAGTCAAGGAATCTGTATTTCCAATCACTCTTTCTTTAGGAACTCATTCATTTAGCAAACAGTCAGGAACTGCTTTTCTGCAAGCTGGGCACTTAGCCACCAGGATGCAATGGTAAAATTGACTGACAATGGTCCCTGTTTTCAAGGGGTTTCATCCAAGTGGGAGAAACAGACTATAAGTGTTAACTATATATAATTGCAAATTGCCACAAATGCTATGCAAGGCAAGAAAGAGTGAGAGCTGTAAGGAAAATAATGGGCTTTACTGTGGTTCAGATGGTAAGAATCTGCCTGCAATGCAGGAGATCTGGGTTTGATCCTGGGCTGGGAAGAGCCCCTAGAGAAAGGAATGGCAACCCACTCAAGTATTCTTGCTGGGGAATTCCATGGACAGAGGAACCTGGCAGGCTACAGTCCATGGAACTGCAAAGAGTCGGACATGACCGAGCAAAAATAATGGAGGCTTCTTTAATTAGGTGGACAAGACAGGTATCTTTGAAGACTGGCGATTTAAATTGAAACCCGAGTGGGATTAAGTCCAAAGGAAAAACACTGAGACAGACCTTGCAGGGGAAGAAGTTTGGTTATTGAAGAAGCTTAGGAGGCCTGGAACGAAAGCAGTCATGGCATGGTGAATGAGGGGAAGGTGGCATGGGCAGAGAACTAGGAGGCCATAGCAGGTGGCAGGCAACACAGGCAATTAAGGAGCATGAGAGGAGATGAGGAAGCTGGAGAAATTAGGCGAGAGAACAAGCTGATATGCCTGGGCTCTCAGGTCATCACTCTTGCTGATTGATGGAGAATGCATAGGAAGAGGCTGAGATGGGGAAAGCACGACTGGAGGCTGCTGAAATTCTCCAGACAAGAGAGATGGGGGGATGGAGGGATAGGAGGTGGAAAGGAGAGAGATGATAGACGGAGATGCATTTTAAGAAAGAACCAGAGGGATGGGTTGGTTATGAAGCTGAGGCTAGAGAAACCTCAAGAAGGCACCTAGGTTTCTGGCCTGAGCATCTGAGTTTACTTGTTCATTCAGCTTGTAGTCCTTAAGCACTTAAAGCACTTAGTATACACCAGACCTGGATATGACAAAGGCGGGCCCGACAGCAAAGGTTCATGCTCTCATGGAGTTAACATCCCTCGAGGGGAGAGCTGACAAGCTAATTGCAGAGAATTCCTTCCCTTTCCAGTCATTCAGAATCGGACAGGACATTTGTCAACTACAATTCTAAGACAATTTGCTTTGGCGATGACTGTGACTTGCTCTCATCCAATATAAATTCAGTTTCTTCCAAAATGACTTTGCTTGTCTCCTGCTGGGTCAGGACAGATTTCAGACCTCTTTGGTGCTGTTATATTACAAATGATTACTAGGTCTAGGGTTTCCTCTATGGGTGTGATTCAGGAGGCACCATGAAATGCCTTTTGCTTTACCCTCAACCTGCTGAAGACATGTGGAAGTTTCTTTATTTGGGGCCTCATCCATGATTTATCATACAATGACTTCACAATCAATTCCATTTTTTGTATTATAGAAGGTCTCCTCCTAATTATTACAGTTATATGGATTACCTATATAAAATCTGGGAAAGGAAAAGGAAAAAAGTACAATCACTCATGATGCTATTCAAGTTTTATAAAGCAGCTTTATAATTCTGGTGCTCTCTTTATATGCATATTTCAATGAAGCTTTTATTATAAAAATTTTTATTTTGAATTTAACAAGAAGACAAATCTGTTTTTCAAATGTTTTGCATAGCTACGACCTCAATACCCTGGATGCATAGGTTGTTTCAGGGTATCACTTTCCTAAGCATAATTTCAATAAAGTGTGCATGCACTTCTCGTGCTATTCAGGATTAGCTCATCTTTATTTGTATCTTGGAAGTAGGATTAATGGGCCAAAAGGTAGGAACGTTTTAAAGGCCCGTGATACATATTGTTAAAATGCTTCTAAAAGGGTTGTGCTAATTAATGTTCCCTAGAGAAATGCAGGAAAGAAAGTTAAGCCAAACTCTTTTAAGCATCATTTTCTCTTCTCTCCCGTCTATTAAATTTTTAATGTGTGTTAATTAGATGGGTGAAAAATTTCCTCTCGTTTTTGTAACAGCCTCCTTTTTAATTTTTATTAGAGGTTGGAACCTACCTACTACCCCACATGGGCCTATAAGTCATTTATAATTCCTTTTTTGTGCTTTGTTTTGTTCATGTCCTTTACTCCTATATTGGGGTCTTAGCTTTAAATATTTCTGTCCTTATTTATTTCTATGAAATCTGTATATCTGTACCACCACTTCTCCTTTGCTGGCTTTCTCTTTCCTAGCCTACCCCCTGGCAAGAAGAAAGTCTTTAAATATTCATCACATACATAGATTTTTATAAAAATGATCAGTATAATCAAGAGAAAGGTTTTTTTTTTTTTTCCAATTAATCATTCCCCTATTTTAAAAACCCTAAAAATCAGAAGTCTACACCACAGAGAACTGTAGGGAAGCACAAGCAGTGAGCTCCATACTATTACTGATTCCCTGTGGGATCCAGTTGGACCCTGCTCTGGAATTCAGTCTCTCCTGCACTGACCATGGGAGGACACTGATGGAGTTGAGTCAGGGCTCTAGATGGAACCAGGGAAGTAAAGGAGGAGGAGAGAGTGTGGCTTCAGAAAGTACACCTCCCCTAAAGCAATGAAAGCCAACAAGCAAGCAAGCAAATACCAACCACAAAATGCATGCATACATAATGAAAGTGAAGTATTACACCCTCAGTCATGCCTGACTTTTTGTGACCCCGTGGACTGCAGCCCGCCAGATCCTCACTCTATTGAATTCTACAGGCAAGAAAACGAGTGGGCAGCCATCCCCTTCTCCGGGGGATCTTCCCAATCCAGGGATTGAACCCGGGTCTCCTTCATTGCAGGCAGATTCTTTACAGTCTGAGCCACCAGAGAAGCCCCATGCATACATAAGCTAAGAGCTATCTGCAACTGTTTCATGATTGGCTACTGGCCATTAGTATTTTCTCCAGGAATGGATGAATCTAGAATATCCTTCCAATCATGCTGCCCATAGTAGCTCCTCTTTGTCCAAATCAAGCAAAAGCTGCTACTGTTGATTGCAATTTTCTTTCATATATATATATCTTTCTACAAAGAGAGAGAGAGAGAGTCACAGTTCTCCAGTAAAACTTATATATATGTTTTACTTATACATATGTAATATATATATATATGTTTACTTGTATATAAACATATAAGAGAGAGAACTGTGACTCTGTCTCTCTGTCATCAGTGTATTTAACCATGCCACTACTCCACAGCCACAGCCATATTGATTCATTTATTGATCTCAGCACAATCTGTTCAACCTTCCTTATTGACAGGTCACTCTATTTTGTTAATGATTTATTAATAAACATCATATTCATAAAGGTATGTGCTCTGAGTATTTACGTTCCACATGTGGTATCATTTAGGTTAAAACCAAATGTTATCTATACACTAGCTCCAAGGAGAGAACCCTGACTCTTGTGAGGGTAACTTGCTGCTGTCATATGGCAGGGCTGGAATTATGGTTTCACTGAATACAGCCACCTAAACCCTGTGTCAAATGATTCCTACTAAGCCCACCACACAACTTCAAATGTAGCATTATTCTTACAAAATGTATTATCACAAATATGGTGACTTAACATGAATTTTTTTAATCTTACAGTTTCATACACTAGAAGTCCAACCTAGGTCTATCTGAGCTAAAAGCATGATGTTAGCAAGGCAGTGTTCCTGCTGGAGCTGCAGGAGAGAATCTGTTTCCTTGACTCTTCCAGATTCAATGACTGCTCACATTGTTTGGCTCCTAGCCCCCTTCCTGTGTCTGCAAACAGGCAACCCTCTGTTAACACGGCAACCCTCTGACCATACTTCCATTGTCACATCTGTCTGCCCACAGCCAGAAAAGATTCTTCACTTTCAAAAACTCATGTCATTAGACTGAACTTACCTGGATAATCCCAATGATCTCTCAGTCTCAAAGTCCTTCATCACATTTGCCAAGTCCCTTCTGCCATGTAAGGTAATGTATTCAGAGTTCCCTGGAATTACGATGTGGACTTTTCAGGGGGAGGTGTGTTTCATTCTTCCTATTTGTCTTAGTCGGTTCAAGCTGCTATAACAAAATGCCATCGACTGGGTGGCTTATAAACAATGGGGATTATTCTCTCACAGTTCTGAGGCTAGAGCAGCAGGTACCACTATGGTCAGGTTCTGGAGAGGGTCTTCTTCTGGATTACAGACTGCTGACTTCTTGTTGCGTCCTCACATGGCCGAGGGCAGAGAGAGAAGCAACAGGCATTCCGTTGACACTTACAAAGGCACTAATCCCATTCATGAGAGCTCCACCCTCATGACCTCATTTAACTATAATTACCTCCCCAAAGCCCCAGCTCCTAATAACATCATCACACTGGAGACTAGAGTTTTGACATGTGGATATTTGGAAAGATACTACTGCAGGAGAACATGTCAATTCCAGAAAAATAAATGACCCAATTAAAAAATGGGCCAAAGAACTAAACACATTTCTCCAAAGAAGACATACAGATGGCTAACAAATACATGAAAAGATGCTCAACGTCACTCATTATCAGAGAAATGCAAATCAAAACCACAATGAGGTACCATTTCATGCCAGTCAGAATAGCTGCAATCCAAAAGTCTACAAGCAATAAATGCTGGAGAGGGTGTGGAGAAAAGGGAACCCTCTTACACTGTTGGTGGGAATGCAAACTAGTACAGCCACTATGGAGAACAGTGTGGAGATCCTTAAAAAATTGGAAATAGAACTGCCTTATGACCCAGCAATCCCACTGCTGGGCATACACACCGAGGAAACCAGAATTGAAAGAGACACGTGTACCCCAATGTTCATCGCAGCACTGTTTATAATAGCCAGGACATGGAAGCAGCCTAGATGTCCATCAGCAGACGAATGGATAAGAAAGCTGTGGTACATACACACAATGGAGTATTACTCAGCCATTAAAAAGAATACATTTGAATCAGTTCTAATGAGATGGATGAAACCCTGGAGCCTATTATACAGAGTGAAGTAAGCCAGAAAGAAAAACACCAATACAGTATACTAACGCATATATGTATGGAATTTAGAAAGATGGTAATGATAACCTTGTATGCGAGACAGCAAAAGAGACACAGATGTGTAGAACAGTCTTTTGGACTCTGTGGGAGAGAGCAAGGGTGGGATGATTTGGGAGAATGGCATTGAAACATGTATAATACCATATGTGAAACGAATCATCAGTCCAGGTTCGATGCATGATACAGGATGCTCGGGGCTGGTGCACTTGGATGACCCAGAGGGATGGTATGGGGAGGGAGGTGGGAGGAGGGTTCAGGATGAGGAACACGTGTACACCTGTGGCAGATTCATGTCAATGTATGGCAAAACTAATACAATATTGTAAAGTAATTAGCCTCCAATTAAAATAAATAAATAAAAGCACATTAAAAAAAAGAAAAGAAAAACAAACGCAGTCTAAACTTAGGGTGAATTCTTGGTTGCAAGCTCATCAACTTCCCATCCTGAGCAAGACTTCTGGTCTCCTAAGATTATATGTACTAGAAGTCTAAATATGATATAGAAGAAAAGTATAGAGATGATTCACAAGCCACTCTGGAAATTTTTTTCTGGGTGGTGTTAGAAGTGAGGCATCACCACCATCAGCTTCTGGTCTTCCCTGCAGTCAGGGAATCGACCTGCTCATACAAGCGTCCTAGGAAGCCAGAGTCTCAGAACTGTGATGCAGCCCCCAACTTATCCCACAGGACTCCATTCCCCTTCCAGCAACCCTGGATTGTAGGCAAGGATGCTCCTACATTACTGCCTATACACTTACACCCTCCTTAATCTCCCAGAGAAGAGAAAACCTTGGGAACTTGAATTACCTCAACTCAATGATTACAATTTATATATACCTTGAAATATCATTTATTTACCTGGCCTTCTACTCAGTATATCAAATCCACTTCAAGTCTCCATGTTCAAAATTAAATTCATCATCTTCCTCACATTACTTGCCTACAACTTGTCTCCTTTTGGCATTTCCTATTACAGCTAATGGCACTAGCAATCACCTTTAACTCCCATGGGTCAACTGACCTCCTAAGTAATAGTGGAATTCTTCCTCTTCACCAACAATACCTGGTTTAAGCACAACCACCGCCTGCTATCTTTAGTGGTCACCTAGCAGATGCTTATGCTCTCTCTTTAGAATTTAGGTGTCAGTCACTCAGTTGTGTCCGACTCTTTGCAACGCCATTGACTGTAGCCTGCCAGGCTCCTCTGTCCACTGAATTCTGCAGGCAAGAAACTCTTCTCAAACCAATTTTTTTTTTCAGGGGAGAAAAAAGCAAAACAGGATAATCTTTTCCAAATAATCAACCAGTTGTGTCATCCTCTCATGTCTTCACCATGAGGGGCTGTGCTTGGTCCACCACGGTCCTGGACTCATTTTCAGCAAGCATCCCTTCACTTAACACTTTCACCCACCCAGAACCTGGTGTGCAGCTCACAGAATGTCCTGTGTTTCCCACCAAGAGAAGGCTTTTGAATGGGTTCTTCCCTCTGTCTGATACACATGTCCACTACCCTCATCTGCCAACTCTGTTTATCTAAAGAGTGCGTTTGCCCTTCAGGTTTTGAGTCCGATACCTAGTTCTCACCAAAGCCTTCCTTCAATCTGCTCAGCCACATCAGATTTCACTGCCTTTCCTCTAGTTTGTGATGCATATCATCTGCCTGATAAATGCATGGAATCTATAATTTCACCTAAGGTTGCCCTATTTCAGCTTCACATATATTACCGCACATTCATTATTCCAATAGTTTGGTAACAGATTTCCTTTTCTCCAGCTTTCTCTTCCTCTCCCACTTTCCACAGTATCAAAGCATGATCCCTCACACACGTAACTCTGATGATGCCAGGCCCCTGTTACTTATTTATTAGTTTATTTATTTAATTGGTATGCCCATTGCCTACTGAGAGAATTCCAACACTCTTTAGCTTTATTCATAGCCCTTCCAAATTTAGGCATCTCCTACCGGACTCCCCTGCTTTCTCCTCCACATCTTCACACTTACGGCCAATCTGAGCTGGTCACTGTGGTTGGGATTTGAGGCTCTATTTGCAGCCTTGCCATCCCCTCAGTTGCTGTTTTCCAGCTCTGCTTGCCTTGGGCTTACTCAGCCTGAGCTGCTAGCTGGCTTCGACACCAGTCTTCCTTCATCCCGTTCAGTTGGCCGTGCTCTCTGCATCCCCTCAATGCTCACTCCTCTCTCCACCACTCACAGAGCACAGCGAGACTAGAGCTGTGACACAGCATGTCCTATTCGCACTTGTCTTCTTTCAGCCAGTTAACACATTTTCATTGTTGCTGTTCAGTCACTCAGTCACGTCCAACTCTTTGGGACCCCATGGACTGCAGCACGCCAGGCTTCCCTGTCCTTCCCCATTTCCCAGAGCTTGCTCAAACTCATGTCCACTGAGTTGGTGATGCCATCCAACCATCTTGCCCTCTGTCGTCCCCTTCTCTTCTTGCCTTCTATCTTTCCCAGCATGAGGGTCTTTGCCAGAATTGGCTCTTCGCATCAGGTGGCCAAAGTAGTGGAGCTTCAGCTTCAGTATCAGTCCTTCCAATGAAAATTCAGGGTTTATTTCCTGTAGGATTGACTGGCTTGATCTCCTTGCATTTTCACTGAGCTTCTATTATACTCCAGGAACTATGGACATGAGGATGAGTAAGACATAATGTCTGCCCTCTGGGAATTTATACTCTGATGAGCAAGAGACAGGAGAGTAGTAACTGAATGTAGCCTTCAAAGTATTATGGTCAGCCCAAATGATCTATAAACTCCAGAAGAAAAAAAAATCCTATCTTTGACATCCCTTTCACTCTCATATATTTTAATGAAAAAGTGTTGTTCCAACAATCATCAAGGCCTCTGGGGCTTGGGGTAGAAAATGTGACTGACTGTGTCTAAACACAAGAAGACGTATTAAAGACCATAGCATTCTATAAAGTCCTGCCTATTAAGAGTATTTCTGCATCAGGAATGGAGCCAGATCGAGTCTCTGCAGACCCATCCCATGTCTGTCATTAAAAGCCAAATGACTACACTCTTTACCCAGAATAATGAGCAGCAGTGCTGTTTGCCATTATAACTTATGACAGCAAACACCATTCAGAGAGGCACTTTGAGAATACAGCCTTAATGTGGTGTTGTCTTAATCAAATACTTCTTTATCGATTGCTTATGGTTCAAAAAAAAAAAAAAAAAAAAAGAGATAGGTTTGCATAACTGCCCCTAAGGAGAGGTATTAGCTGCAGCAGCTTTATTATGTCTTTGCACAAATCAACCATGATGACCCAGATCCTGCTGGATTCATTTTTAGAGAAATAGTAACAACTCCAAAACATGGTCAACCAATTTGATTACATATATGCTTTTAAAAATATTAAATATTGGGTTTCCCTAGTGGTCCAGTGATTAAGAATCAGCCTGTTAACGCAGGGGACATGGGTTCAATCCCTGGTCTGGGAAGATCCCACACGCCTCAGAGCCACTAAGCCTGAGCGTCACAACTACCGAACCCTCTTGCCAAAATTAATGAAGCCCACGTGCCCGAGAGCTCACGCTCTGCAACAAGAGAAGCCACTGCAATAAGAAGCCCAGGCATCACAAAGAAGTGCGGCACCTACTCGCTGCAACTAAAGAAAGCCTGCGGGCATCAACAAAGACCCAATGCAGCCAAAAGTAAATAAATGAATAAATAAATACAGGAAAAAACAAAACACTGAGTTGTCTTTAAAAACATATTAAGTATTTTTAAAGGAAAAAGTGAGAAAAGCTGTTTGCACCAAAAATGGGAGATAAGACAATAAATATCTCTTTCTTGAGTTTTCTAAATATTTGCCTCCCTGCCTTTGATTCTCCTGTTCCATCTATCTAGACTTTCTATACTGTTCCCCAGGCAAGCCATGCCCTCCTCCTGACAGCATCACATGCTGAGCTCATTACAGCCTAACCCCCACTAGCTTGTGAACCCAAAGAACACAAAGGTTGGGTCCCATCCTCTGTGTCCCCGCAAATATGTTGTGGGTATCTGTCCAGTGAAGGAAGAGTTCATTCCAGTTGGTTAGAAAACTAATAACTAAGTGGTTAAAGAGAAAATCTAAATACATCCTACAATAGATGATGTGATTTCATAGTAAAGATCGTCAATAAAATACTTAAAGTTATCAATAAAATATAACTAAAACAAACTCATCACTACTAAATAAACATATTTTTAAAAATGATAATGCCAAAGGCAGTAACAACTTATAGTAAAACCAGAATAGACCACCCACAGCAGTAGCTTGATGATATGCACAGAGTTTTATTTATCCTAGGGAAGCAACTGGGAATGAATTAGTAAGCTATGGTGTATCAATCCAATAGGAATTTCCACAGCAATTAAAAGTGTTACGAAGACAGTTCAGACATGAAACAGTTATGAAATTGTATGTTTCCTAATAAACAAAAGCTGCAAAGAAAACAGAAACAGTTTGACTTTGGATGTCACAGTGAGGGTGAATCTTTAGTATGTTTATTTTTATTTTTATTAGTGTGCTCTACTGCTTCAGCAGCAAAAAATTGATCATCTTTTTAGGGCCATGTTCTAAAGTTCTGTATTAAAATGCAATATGATCTCTAGCAATTTCATTTTTGTATAACACTGTGACTCAACACATTTTTTATTACATTTTGAAAATATCCCTTTCACCTCCTCACACAAATACTGTATTGATGTGTTTGGGCATCTGGGTGACTGTTACGACATTCTTGCATTTATGTAGAAAAAAGTTACAGGAGGTGTCTAAGCAAAGATGATAGATTGAAGACATACACATATTTTCTCTCCCTCTCAGAATCTCCTTTAAACAACAATATAGGGTTTCTTTTTGTTTGTTTGTTTCATTTCCATTATGGTTTATTACAGGATATTGAATATAGTTCCCCATGCTATATGGTAAGATCTTATTATTTATCTATTTGATATATAGCAATTTTTTATCTACTAGTCTCAAACTCCCAACCCTTCCCTCCCCTATTCAGGGTTTCTTTAAAAAGCCTAAACAAGAACAGAGAATGAAAGAGGGGGGAACATCTACAAAATTTGGGAAGTTCAAAAGCAGATGGATAAATTACCTGACTAGTACTGAGAAAAATGAAACAAGCTGGTAGTAGGGAAAGTTGAGAAGCAACTCTATGGCAGAAACCAGCACAATATTGTGGAGCAAATATCCTCCAATTAAAAACAATTTTTTTTTAAATCAAAGAAGAAGCAACCCAGTCGAAACCATAGCACCCCTGAGTGGATCGGGATTAGACATCACCTCTGAAAGTGAAGGTGAAGATGAAGATGGTGCTTTCTGTTTTTTTCTTTGGCTGCAACATATCGCTTGGGGGATCTTAGTTCCCCGACCACAGACTGAACCCAGGTCCTTGGCAGCAAAAGCGTGGAGTGCTAACCACTGGACCACTATGGTATTCCCAAAGATGGTGCTTTTAAGGAGCAGGACCCCTGCGGAATGCATACCTGAGGAACGTTTTGATTTCCAGAACTGCTGCCTCCACTCAGCTGGACAACCTTCCTTCTCCAATGCCAACATGCAACTGGAGGTTTTTCTCTCTACAGAAGATAAAGCAAAGCTTGTGCTCTGTAATGTAAGGAACTTTATCAAATAAATGTGTCTATCTGCCTTTTAGAACCATCACACCGGTGCCTGGAGTGAAGGGTATGAAGGGTGAGACGGAGCCAGAAGGCAGGGAAACCAGTGAGTCAGCTTGTGAAAACTGGGTAGGAGATCACTGGCAGCAGAAGCACTGGAGAGAGATGTTTTTGGGAATCAGAAATCACAAGGCTTAGTTAAGTGATTTGATGTAGAGGAGAGGCAGAGCCGAGTAAGTCAAGGACGATTCCAGGTTCTTCCTACTGGATGACTTCTACATGGTCTCTATATGGCTCTGTCTCCTCCCTGCTCATTGCTTTATTTATCTCAGGATTTTTGTCATAAACCCTGGTAGCTCATGGGGGCTTCCCTGTGGCTCAGACTTTTAAGAACCTGCCTGCAAGGTGGGAGACCTGGGTTCGATCCCTGGGTCAGGAAGATCCCTTGGAGAAGGAAATGGCAATCCACTCTAGTATGCTTGCCTGGAGAATTCCACGGACAGACAACTTGGTGGGCTATAGCCCATGGGGTTGCAAAGAGTCGGATACAACTGAGCCACAAACACACTGGTAACTCAAATCTTTGGGGAAGGAAGTGGAGAAAACCTTCCTCAGCAAGCATTTCTCCACCCTTCTTCTACTCCATGTTCCAGAGCAGAAGCGAGTTTTAAGGAAACTGGGGATAAAAAGCAGGCTGCCATTCGTGTGAGGTGCTTACAAACCAGGTAGTAGTACTTTAGATGTTCACATAGTAGATGTGTAAATGCAGAATGATGTCCTTTTCTGTGCAAACTAGCCATTCCTATTATGCGCCATCTGGAGGATGATTTCTATTTGTCTTTGCCATTCAAATCATTTGGGGAATAACAACTCACCCTAGCATCACTGGACTTCCCTGGTGACTCAGACAGTAAATAATCCGCCTGCAATGCAAGAGACCCAGGTTCAATCCCTGGGTAACGAAGATCCCCTGGAGAAAGGAGTGGCTACCCACTCCAGTATTCTTGCCTGAAGAATTCCATAGACAGAGGAGCCTGGCAGGCTACAGTCCATGAGGCTGCAAAGAATCAGACACAACTGAGCGACTAACACTCGCATCAAACCTGTCTCAGTACACGTCTCCATCTAAGCTGGTGATAATTCCTCTTGGCTAATATTGTGGAAAAGTTGTGCATAGGAAGAGGGTGAGATCAAATGAATTCTTGCTTTTCTTTATCCGGGCAATGCTTCTTTTAAGTGATATCTACTGGTGTTTGGCAGTAGAATGAAGCACATTTTAATGTCATGCAACCTTTTAAAAAACCCTATTTTCTTCTTTTTCCTGTCTTACTGTAATTGTAGAAGAAATCAATAAATAAAGACATTGACCTTGACAATGGATAAGTATGGCACCTAGACTCAGTTTAGCCATTATAAAGTTACATGTCTCATTATCCTGGCAAGTTCCTGGAAGCCACATGCAGTTGAGCCTAAAAAAATCCCATAAAATCCTTTTCATTATGACCAGGGAACAACTGCAGAGTATCTGCGTGGATAATACTGCCACATCTTTTTTAGGAGAACAGCTGGTAGCTCAATGGCCTTCTTTCTTAAAAAAAAAAAAAAAGTGCCTCTTGCTCTGAAGTTTCAGCAGGAAACTGCTGCTTCATCATCGAGTCATGTCACATATTTTATGGTGCTAAACTTTGCCGTAGGAGTTGAGAAACAAAAATGAAAGAAAATTGATGCACTGTATGAATCGGTGCCAGTGAACAGAGAGTAATGGGTGAGCATAAAACTCAGCATCTACTGAGAGTGAAGGGTACACAGTCCGTTGACATTCGGAACTTGAACATGAGCACCATTTCAGATGCCTGGAGGGAAGATAATGCTCAGCAGAGGGTTTATCGGTGGTGGCACAATCTGATCATGGGTTCTGGTACAATTTCACGGGGATGAAGTGTGTGGGAGAATGGACTCAGATGAAAAGGCTCTGACTCTGAAAGATCAGAAATGATATGACAGGCTCCTTAGAAATGAGAAACAAGAGTTGGCTAGAATACTTTCCACATGGACACAGGCATGGATGCAAAAAAATGCACCTGCCCTTAGCATGTAAGAGGAGAAATAACTCTTGTTTCATGATATTCAAAGGGAGACAGTACACCAGAGTAATTAATGAAAATAGTATTAATGTAATTTATATATAAAGAGTCCTCAATAAAGCATTAAGAAAGAACATCCCAATTACACATAAAGAAATGACACCAACACTGAGCATTATGCAAGAAGAAATCCATCCAGTGAACAAGCATTTAAAAGGTTTATCCTGAATAATAAACAGACTGCTAAGAACAGCCGTGACATATTATTTTGCATCTTTTATTTTGATAGAAAAAGATAACACAAAAGATGCATTAACATGGCCATACTTTTATATTGGTGATGGCAATAAATTTTTATAAGTCTCTTTTTGGAAGCAATCTGTCAATAGGTATAAATATATTCCTATCTGGTAAACAACATTCTTGAAAGCTTTTCTGGGTTTAACAATCTGAAATGCAGGAGAAGGTACATATATGAAGACGTTAATTTGTGTGTGTGTTTCAAGTTGGAATTCTCCAGGCAAGAATACTGGAGTGGGTAGCTATTAGCTTCTCCAGGGGATCTTCCTGACTCAGTGATCGACTCTGGGTCCCTGCATTGCAGGCAGATTCCTTGCTGTCTGAGCCACCAGGGACTCCCATTTAAAGTTGGAGGCAGTCTTAACGTCCAACGTAGGGCAAGTTAAATGAATAATGACATATCCATTGCTTAGATGACTTACTAAACATTCTAATTATGATAACTTCGTAGCAATGTAGAATATATAGTAAGCAATTAAATATTCAACTAAAGGGAAAATAAATAAGAGGAATATTTAATGGGAAATATACTGTGATTAGAAACATGAAAAATAATAGCTAACATTTAAGTAGCATTCTTCATTGCTAGACAGTTTGTTAAGCACTTTGCATTGATTATCCTATTGAATCTCCCTAACAGCCCCATGAGGTTAGCATCCCATTCACAGATGTGCAAACTTCCCATTCTCAGATGTGCAAACTTTGACTTGGAGATATAAAGTTACTTGTCTGAAGCGACAGAGCTGGTAAGAGGACTTAGATATTCTGCCCTTTGCTCTGGAGCTCTTAACCGATGCTCCATAGCACCCTTTCTGAAGGAACAAAAGAAGAGAACTGGACAAGAACATGAAAAAAATCAACATAAGTATATTCAGCGAGTGGATTACCACCCACAGTTTCTGGATATTAGAGTTTCATTTCACAATATAAACTATTCTCTAAAACCTCTATTTCTGATGAAAAGGAGATGGATACAAATGACGGCACTAAATGGATGTCCTGAAGGGAAATGGCAACGTGGTCTCTCATTCAGTCTCCCTCCTTCAGTCTTTACTGGGGAAAAAGTGGCTCTAACCATCCGCCTCCACCATATGTTGTAGTGAGGACAGGTGGGTCAGCTTATTACCCCACTGCAGGGATCTTGGGGTCAGCATTGTGACATTTTGAGTTGGCTATTTCTTTGTTGTGGGGACTGTCCTGTGGATTACAGGGTATCTAGCAGCATTCTCAGCCTTGATCCATCAAATACCACCAGCACACTCCCTCTAAGTTGTGACGACCAAAAATGTCTCCAGACATTGCCAAGTGTCCCCTGGGGGAGCAAAAATTGTCCTTGGTTGAGAACCAGTGCCTTTGGAATTCATTTCCTTTCATTTGAGCTCCATGGTCTTCCTATGAAGATGTGAAAATGTTAGTCGCTCAGTTGTGTCCAACTCTGTGCAATCCAATGGACTGTAGTCTGCCAGACTCCTCTGTCCATGGGATTCTCCAGGCAAGAATACTGGAGTGGGTTGCTATGCCCTCCTCCAGGGGATCTTCTGGGCCCAGGGAGCGAACCCAGGTCTCCCACATTGCAGGCAGATTCTTTACTATCTGAGCCACAAGGGTCTTCCTATAGCCTTTTGATATTAATTGGATATTAATATGACTGTCCTAGAGTGCTTTTCCTACTGAGAAGAGGAATCCAATCAACTGACACAAGAATAACTCTTGGGACCAGGATGGTTCTATTTCAGCTTTCTAATGAAAGCTGACCACTTGACATTTACATGGATCAGTCAGCCTCTTGGGAATTCCTCAATTTTAAGTCCATACTCCAGGGACAACAGGGGGTACTAGAGAGTGCTTAGAATTTGGCATCAAGCAGACAGACCAAGTCTTCTTTTCTTGTTGACTAGGTAGGACTGATCTTACCTCTCTGAACCTTGATTTTTATCATATTTAAAGGGAAATATTAGTACCTACTCTGAAGAACTGCATTGAGGATTTGAAAAAAAAAGTATACATAATCAGTAAGAAATCTTAGGATAACCCCAAGTAGTTTACAAGGTGGAGTGGGGGGTACGGAAACATACGAACTTAGATTCAGTGTTGGGCGAGGGGTTCCATGAGTATTTCTTTGCTCCAGATTAGACTGGCTTTTCCCAGTGGATGTTTTCTAGCTCCCTTACCTCTCTCATCATTGCATTCATCACAGCTCAAGAGCTCTTCCACCAGACTATAGGTTAAGAGGGCATGGATTAGGTTACTTCAATACCCCAGTACCTGCATGGTGTCTGGCTTACATTAGGCACTGAAAAAAGAACTTTTAAAATCATTAAGTGAAGAAATAACTGTTGAATGTATGTGCTAAGTTGTCTCAGTTGTGTCTGACTCTTTGTGACCCTGTGGAATGTAGCCCACCAGGCTCTTCTGTCCATGGGACTCTCCAGACAAGAATGCTGGAGCAGGTTGCCATGCCCTCCTGCAGGGAATGTTCATGATCCAAGGATCGAACCTATGTCTCTTTTGTCTCCTGCACTGGCAGGCAGGTCCTTTACCGCTGGCACTGCCTGGGAAGCCCCTTGAATGTACAGGGTGTGATGAAAAGAGAGAGAGATGAATGAATTCTGCAGAAATACAGTCAAGAAAGTGGCTACATTTGTGTTGCCTCTTGAAAGAGGAACAGAGTTTCTCCAGGCAGAAATAAATACAACGGATATTCCAGACAACAGTGAGTACATACTAAGGTCTGACTGTGAAAAGCCATGTTAAATGGTGTGGAATTCAACCTGAAAGTACAGAGGGTCCCACTGAGACGTTTAAAAGTAGAACTGTCATTCTTAAATTCATAAATGTTGCCATGAAATCTCTGAATACTTTTAAAAACTGTGATTTAAATATGGGGAAGATCAAGCACACATTAAAGTATACAGAAGAGTATAATGAACCCCCAAGATTCTATCACTCAATTTCAGAATATATTCGTTCATAGCAATCTCTGCCTCATCTATAACCCTATCCATTTTCCTTATCTTGGGTAATTTTGAAACAGGTTCCAGACACCAGAGTATTTCATCTGTAAATATCTCATTTTCTATCTCTAAAAACAAAAGACTATGATGCCAACACAACCATAATCCTACAATCAAACTTCCCTCTTTCTCTCTCTTCCCCTCTCACCCATTCTGAATCCTCCTCCTTCACCCTCCCCTCTTTGTCTTCCTCAGATTCTCTAATCTATTTGTTGAAAACAACAGATCCTTTGTCCTAAAGAATTTCTCAGGTTTTAGATTATGTTGATTTGGTGTCATTGAACATGCTTCTCTCCCTCTTCTATTTTCTCTAAGCTGGGAATTAGATTCAGAGGCTTGACCAGACTCAGGTTTGATTTTGGCTTTTTGGCAAGACAATTTCATAGGTATCCTGTACATCCATTGGAAGGTACTTAATGTCTGCTTGTCTCTCTGTGACATTAACAAATATTGATCATTTCTTGGATGTATCATCTCTCACAGTGTACAAATTGCTACTATTGCATCATTCCATCTTCAGCGACTAACTGGGTGACTATTTGGGATATTCTATAAAAAGAAACTGTCCCTTATCAACGACTCTGTTACTATTCAGTTCAGTTCAGTTCAGTAGCTCAGTCGTGTCCGACTATTTGCGACCCCAGGAATCGCAGCACGCCAGGCCTCCCTGTCCATCACCAACTCCCGGAGTTCACTCAGATTCACGTCCATTGAGTCAGTGATACCATCCAGCCATCTCATATTCTGTCGTCCCCTTCTCCTCCTGTCCCCAATCCCCCCCCAGCATCAAAGTCATTTCCAATGAGTCAACTCTTCACATGAGGTGGCCAAAGTACTGGAGTTTCAGCTTTAGCATCATTCCTTCCAAAGAACACCCAGGGCTGATCTCCTTCAGAATGGACTGGTTGGATCTCCTTGCAGTCCAAGGGACTCTCAAAAGTCTTCTCCAACACCACAGTTTAAAAGCATCAATTCTGGAGCACTCAGCTTTCTTCACAGTCCAACTCTCACATCCATACATGACCACAGGATAAACCATAGCCTTGACTAGACGGACCTTAGTCGGCAAAGTAATGTCTCTGCTTTTGAATATGCTATCTAGGTTGATCATAACTTTTCTTCCAAGGAGTAAGTGTCTTAATTTCATGGCTGCAGTCACCATCTGCAGTGATTTTGGAGCCCCCAAAAATAAAGTCTGACACTGTTTCCACTGTTTCCCCGTCTATTTCCCATGAAGTGATGGGACCGGATGCCTTGATCTTTGTTTTCTGAATTAAGCCAACTTTTTCACTCTCCTCTTTCCTTTCCTATATTAACCGTATTCAAAATGAAGAAATCAGTTCCCTAAAATTATCCAAAAGTAACCAATGTGCTATTGTTCTCAAATCTAATTCTGACCTCATGGATGGGTTCAAGTGTATGTGATGAGTTTCATTCCATTGCAGATATGATCCTTATTATCTCACTGCCTTTGGGCTCAATTTGGCTCTTGAGTTCTTCTGATCCTACTAACCTTTGACAGCCCCCTTGTTTTCTGGCACAGCATGATGATTAAGAGCTTATCTTGTACCAAAAGTTTTTTTTTTTTTTTTAATTTCTTATTTAATGGGAGATAGTACCTAGAGACCACATTTCTTATACCAAAAGCCCTCACTGCTATTGCTGCTGCTGCTGCTGCTAATTCACCTCAGTCGTGTCCGACTCTGTAGCCCACTAGGCTCCCCCGCCCCTGGGATTCTCCAGGCAAGAACATTGGAGTGGGTTGGCATTTCCTTCTCCAACGCATGAAAGTGAAAAGTGAAAGTGAAGTTGCTCAGTCGTGTCTGACTCTTCACAACCCCATGACTGCAGCCTACCAGGCTCCTCCACCCATGGGATTTTCCAGGCAAGAGTACTGGAGTGGGGTGCCATTGCCTTCTCCGTCATTGCTATTGAGTTGACCATTACTTCTAGTTGTTTGCAAATAACAGAACTAAGATAAATGCAAGCAACAGAACTGTTTTATACACTGTTTTATAGGTGAACTACACTATGAATTTTAATTTAGGACTACTATTTTAATTATTTTAAAACTTGATTTCTTCAATAGTGTGTCTTTGTTCCCTTACTCTTATGTCAAAAATCCTGGTTCCCAATGTTGTTGCTAACGTCACTGTATATTAGATCAGTTCAGTTCAGTTGCTCAGTTGTATTCGACTCTTTGCGACCCCATGAATCGAAGCACGCCAGGCATATTTGATGCCCATCCTCAAATACAACAGTCTCATAATAACAGCACCAACGTAACCACAAAAAACAATTACCAAAAAAAAAGTCAAGGGTTTTTGGAGTTAACTTTGTATATCTTATCAGAGATGTACAGTAAAACCATGTGTTTTAAAGTTATTTGAAATAATCCCCATCTGTGCTTAAGTCAGACTTCCCAGGTGGCTCAGTGGTAAAGAATCTACCTGCCAATGCAGGAGACACAGAAGATGTGGGTTCAGTTCCTGGGTGGGGAAGATCCCCTGGAGGAGGAAATGACAACCTACTCCCAGTATTCTTGCCTGGAGAATGCGATAGACAGAGGAGCCTGGCGGGCTACAGTCCGTGGGGCTGCGGAGTCGAACACGACTGAGCACGCATGCACGTACTAGTGCCAAAAATTTAACGCACAGTTAACTTGTTTTAGTCTTCAAGCTGATTTTAGGAAGTCCTTTTAAAAAGTTAATTTTGTTCTATAAGTATTAAGATTGTGATGTTTAGAGAATCAAGCCTATAACACAAGGCATATCCAATCCAGAGAGCTGAGATTTTATGCTTCTTCTCTTACGTTTTTCCCCTTTTGTCGCTTTTAAAAATATGTCAAATTATGTGTGGATCTGTGTATTTGTATCTATTCCTATTCTTACATACTATAGACCTTGATTTTTATCACCTTAGAGTACATTTTATGTATCACATATTTCTCATACTTGCATTACACCTGCATTATACGACATGTTAGTATTTAAGGTCTAATCTTAATGGCCATTTTCCCCCAGCCTTTGCTATTACAGATAGTGTTACAAAAATGTTTTTCTATATATTTCTTTTTATATTTTTGTTTGTGTATCTTTGAGGTAAGATACTTAGAGTGGGCTTGCTGTGTTAATGTTAAATACCTAAGTAATTTGCTAGATATTGCCAATTTCTCTTCCATATTTATTATATTTTTGCATTTTCCCCAACAATGTGTGGGAATACCTATGTCTCCAGAGAGCTGCCAATAGAGAATGTCATTATTTGGATTTTTGCCAACTTGAAAGGTGAGAACTAGCATCTCACTGTAGTTTTAATCTGCATTTCTGTTATGATCAAGGTTAAGCACCTTTTTGTATACTTACAGGATTTTGCATTTCTTTTTTGAACTGGCTAATTATCTTTCCTTCACATATTTCTATAGAATTCTTACTTTTATTTCCTATTTTTAGAAGATTGTTTTCATATGAGGGATACTATTCCTCCCTAATTTAAGTTACAAATATTTTTCCCAATTTGGACCCTGATCTGTGACTACCTTTTAAAACAGAAATCTATCCATGGTTTGCAATTTGCAATCCACATTCAGATTATGGATTTCATACTGATGTAGAGTTGAAATCTACAAAGTCATCTTCTGAAATCCTTGAAAAACAAATGTCCTTTAGAGACTATTGCATTACTTGGAACCAGGTAAGTTATTTAAAACATCATTTGAGTTTTCTAACAGTTGTAATGTATTTACAAGACAAGAGCATAAAGAAGGCAGAGTTTTACCAACCCCTCCATGATAATTTTGTATGGATACCATCAGAAATATAGTGATTTACCCATCTATATTTTCATGTCTTTCAAATCATTAACATTTAAAACACCTGGAAACTGATTTTTGGTAATTAACCTTTTAAAAATGAGTAGTCTATTTATCCGTGTGTTTCAGAGATTTTGGCACATCACAATAGCTCCAAAAGTGTTTAAAGATATACCATAAGGGGATAAATAAAAATGAAAGGACAAAAAAATAAATGAATGGAAAGTGGACAGAAACTAGAGACTCAGCCAAATTCTCTCACATAACGTGACATCTTCCACCAAGATATCTATAGTAAAGATGAATTTTATCTTTCAAATCTCTGAATTCTCTCCCTAAGAAAACTGCACCAAGAGAAATCCATATTTAAGGCATCCCTATAACCAGTCCAGTTCAGTCACTCAGTCATGTCCAACTCTTTGCGACCCCATGAATCGCAGTACGCCAGGCCTCGCTGTCCATCACCAACTCCCAGAGTTCACTCAAACTCATGTCCATTGAGTTGGTGATGCCATCCAACCATCTCATCCTCTGTCGTCCCCTGCTCCTCCTGCCCTCAATCTTTCCCCGCATCAGGGTCTTTTCAAATGAGTCAGCTCTTCTCATCAGGTGGCCGAAGTATTGGAGTTTCAGCTTCAGCATCAGTCTTTCCAATGAACACCCCGGACTGATCTCCTTTAGGATGGACTGGTTGGATCTACTTGCAGTCCAAGGGACTCTCAAGAGTCTTCTCCAACACCACAGTTCAAAAGCATCAATTCTTTGGTGCTCAGCTTTCTTCACAGTCCAACTCTCACATCCATACATGACCACTGGAAAAATCATAGCCTTGACTAGACAGACCTTTGTTGACAAAGTAGTGTCTCTCCTTTTTAATATGCTGTCCAGGTTGGTCATAACTTTCCTTCCAAGGAGTAAGCATCTTTTAATTTCATGGCTGCAATCACCATCTGCAGTGATTTTGGAGCCCCCAAAAATAAAGTCAGCCACTGTTCCCTCTGTTTCTCCAGCTATTTGCCATGAAGTAATGGGACTAGATGTCATGATCTTAGTTTATATAAAAGTTATTAATAATATTTATTTTATGCCAGCAGTGTCCAGAAGTGTGATTCCAGAGGAATCATAGCTTTTTTAAATGGAGTCCATATAAGTGTGAGGTTGGACACACCATCTCTGCTTGAGAAGGTTTGTCTCTCTTTGTCAAGGACGCTAGCAGTGGATTAATTATGGGGAGGACTTTGCTGGGCCTGGGAAGGTGAAAAAGAGGACAACCAATGATTCATCCATGCTTTGCTCATGTGAGTTATGGAAGAATATTATTTAGGTTGAAGTGTTATAAACAGAGGGAAAGAGAAAGATTGTAAAAAGCATTAAATTTGAAAGTGACAAACTTACAAATTCTGTGTGAAGTAAAACTCTACAAACACATTACTTGTAATATATGTATGGATATATGTATTATATGTGGACAAATACATAGATAAGTGTGACAAATTCCTCTTCAAAAATATACTAGAAAGTTGTAATATTACAGCTCAGAAAATCTAGAGAAAGAAAGAATATTTACTGGGTACTATCATATGTACAGTATTTTGTATTCTTGAACTTCAATCTTTCCAAAAAACCCTATGAGGATTACAGCTGGAGAGACAAAGGCCCTGCGCAGTTACATAATTTTCCAAAGTTTACTCACAAGAAGTAAGTAGGCTAGAACCCAAGGCTGAATCTGTAACTCTTCATTACCTTTTTCCCCACTATACCTGCTGACTTTAAAATACACTGATGGTTTCCCCCAAACCCCCATAGATCTATGTCTCCAGTCCATTTGTTCTCAGCAGAGTCACAGGACTCTGAGAGTCTAGGCCAAGTTTTGTTTTTCATTAAATGGAATTCTGAGAATAAACAAGAAACATTGCTAACATAAAATGCAATGCACCTTTCTGCTCAGGAATGATTTAGAAATCCAAGAGAAAACCGAATCAAGCCCACAACTAATAACTAGGTATTTTTCTGGTTGAAGCAATGATACAAAGATGACTTACTATTGATGTTCTATTCACTGGGTTGAGGCAGAGCCTGGAGAACTCTTGGATCTTTTATTGGAACAGTAATTATCCCATAGCAGAGACAGAAAGATCGCCTTTGTTTGTAACACAAACTACTTGGGTTACCTTATCATGACTCTATCAGGCTCTAGGAAGTATAATCGTAATGTAATTGTGAAATGAAGATGTAATTTGAGGATAGTCCATTATGTTGTAGAGTTTCCTCTACATTACTTAGAAGTATTTTGTGAACAGTAAGTTATTTAATAATTGGCAGAAATCCTGTCTCCATCTATCCTCTGACAAATAACCCTAGCCAATATATATACTTAAAAATGTTTGGACATAAACTGATAAAGACATTTTGCACAGAAAAACTGAGCACCTCCCAAATGCTTCTAGGTCCTTTCAAAGAATAGAACTGATAAATTAAGTCTATGGTATATGTCATAGGTCTAATTCTGCACCACAAGATTTTAACTTGACCTCTTCAGCCTATAGTCTTCATGTTCTTTCTTTTATTCAGAAAACCCTGTTTCCTGACATGACCGACATTCCGACTCCTTTATTTTTCTGTAATATTTGTCAATCAGCATGAGGACGTCAGCTCCACCTTCACATTATTTGAAATGTGAAATAACTTGGTGAAAGTCAGAGGCACACGTTCTGATCCTCAAAAATAAGAGCATCACTCCCAGATGTTTGGGATGGTCTTTGGGGTTTAGACTCAGCAGACTTCAGCAGACCCATCTGGGACTCCCAGATCTCCCAGGTCTACTGAGGTTGCACATTTCTTTTCTAGAGTGTTTTCGCTTCAGTGAGAGATGGCACTGGAAGATGTGGACACTGCATTGTTAATCTTCCTGCAAGGCGGATAATGGTACAACCATACTCAATGGAATTCTGACTCACTAACTGGCTGAAGTCACTTAACCTCTCTGAATGTCAGTGTCTTCACCTGTGGGGTCATGCCCACCACACATGTATGTGTGGATTAACTACAATTTTTAAAGTAGAAGCAGTTCTGTTTGTGTGGAAGCTAAGGAACTGTAGGTGAGAAGTTGCATTCATCCAGAAATCTTTCTATAAACTATGTGCGTGCCTGTGTGCTAAGTCACTTTCATCACGTCCAGTTCTGTGTGACCCTATGGACTGCAGCCTGCCAGGCTCCTCTGTTCGTCGATTCTCCAGGCAAGAACACTGGAGTGGGTTGCCATGCCCTCCTCCAGGAGATCTTCCCTCCCCAGGGATCAAACCCGTGTCTTTTATGTCTACCTGCACTGGCAAGAGGGTTCTTTACCACTAGCGCCACCTGGGAAGCCTGTAAACTAAATGAGTGATTTAACTCTAAGCTTCCTGAGCATGGGCACTGTTTATTTTTTGTTCACCCCAGAAATCTAAGGGTTTAGCACCTTGCCTGGCACAGCACAAGATCTCAAAGTCATTATTTTTGAGCAAGAAGAGACATTAATCAATCATCAGGTATTTCTTGATTGCTTTCAATGCACATGTGTCTGGAGCAGATGGGAAATACATGGCTGTTCTATCATAAGCTCTATAACAACAGTGACCCCACCTAACTGGCTCAGCTCTTGCTCTATAGATCTATAGTGTTTCAAATGATTTCTGGTGCTATTACAGATGCTCAATAAATATGGGTGAAGAGAGCGAGTCCCTCTGTCAGATATACATGGAGTTTTAGGGAGAAAGCACATATACATTAAGATTTTGAGAACCACTCAGCCCCAAGCTGTGGGTGCTGGAGATGCAGAGGTGGGCAGGGCTCTCCAGGGGAGAAGGGGGGCTTCTTTGAGGAGGCGGGAACCCATTCCTGTGATGCATGAATAGGCTGTGAGAAAGCGGAAAAGCGGCAGGACGGCCGTCTCTGAGGGGAACAGCAAGCGCAAACACAGAGAAGTCGGATGCAAGATGCTTGTGGGTGAAGAGAGATGCATAGGAACAGGGTCACCCCACAGCATTTCCCAAAGGGGCCTTTGGCACTGACGGAGATCTCACTCTCTTCTGTCCTGGATTGATGGATGGGACCAGCCATTTACATTCTCTCAATCTCAGGCAGTCCTGTGACATCCTAGTTGTAGCACTTATCGCAAAGGACCCTGGATCTGACAGTGTCTCTTAAGATTTTTGAAACATGAAAATTGCCATTTGAAATCCTTAAACTGTTTTCTGTCTCTCAGACTTAAATTTGCATTTATCATTGTAGAAGAGTGTCTCATTCTCCATGGAAATCACTTCAAGGGTTTCCTAGATACTAAAACATTGAACAAAGTTCCACCCAAAGTCCCTGGAGAAAATGGAAACCTTGACCTACTTGAATGCAGGTGATTTAGGCAAAGAGTAAGTTCTACAATGCTGTGCAGTTGACCATTCTGTAGCTCTGGGGCAGAAATTATGTTTTCATTATATATATATATGAATTTACTTTAGAGTTATAGGTGGTCTTCTTTGGTATCTATTGCTAGAGACAGGATACTGTAGCAGAAACAGGTATGCACATGGATGTGAGGGGAGTTTTGGAAAGAACAGATACATGTATATGTACGGCTAAGTCCCTTCACTATTCACCTGAAACTATCACAGCATTGTTTGTTAATTAGTTATACCTCAATACAAAATAAAAAAACATTTTTTTAAAGGAACAGGTAGGCACATGCTTATTAACCACTTTCCACTGAAACAAAGTCACTGAAATTCAGATGTCTGGGTTGATGTGACTCAACACAGATTTAATTGTTTGAGATGCAAAATGTGACATTATTTAACACCGAAGTATGGAGGTTGTGCAAGTCTTTTCTAATGCACTTCCAGTTCTGCAGGTGACTCTAAGCTCCATGAGACTAGACAACCATGACATTTTCACCTCTCTGGTCCTCATTGTACTTGGGGCCTGGGTCCCTGAAGGGCAAGCCTGCTCGGGATACTGTCTATGGAAGGAGGTGGGCTGCCTTGTCCCTCCAGCACTCAAGCAAGGCCAGGTGGCCAGCTGGTGCCACGGTGGTCCACGCACTGCGGTTAAGAGCATGGACTCTGACAGCATTCAGCCTGAGTTCCCATTCTGACTTGATCCTTCCCTACTGGATCAAGCTGGGCAAGTCACTTTACCTCCCCATGCTTTTTTTTTTTTTTTTTTAATGTATTAGGTAATACACTCAAGTCTCCTCTACTATACTCTATTTCCTCTCACTACAGAACATACCGCGTTACAATCTACAGTTTTGTATGCCATTTTTTCATCTCTTTCTCCCCTCAGGAGTGTAAACACAATGCAAGGATTTTTGTTTAATCACAAGTATAAATTATTTTTGTATTATTCATAGCACCATACCTGGCCCACAGTAGGTGCTTAGTAAAAGTTCCCTGACTGAATAAAGCACTTAGAAGGATGCTCGATAAATCTCAGTAGTCATTAACATTTCTCTTTCTTCCCTTCTATTACTCACAGTGTCCAGGAAAGTCTTCACATGTAAGCCTGGTCTCTAGTGTGTGTGGGACAACACAGAGCAACCTGTTTCAGGGCTGAGACATGATGGCCCTACCACCTCCACAGTTGGTAGGCAACCTACCAAACACGGAGGTTGCCCTATTGCAGGAGAGCCATCACAAGTCCCAGGAGCCCCGTAAGGGAATTTTCTCTGGTTTATACGGCAGCAAAGTCTGGACATTTATGTGATACAAGGTAAGAGGGAAAAAAAGAAAGCTAATGCTCCTTTATTTATTTTTTTTCTACCAGGCGTGTTGAGCTTATCTCAATAGAGTTACAAGGAGAGAAGTTCTACGTGACTTCTCATCTCTGTTGGCAGATGTTCTGTCTCACCTTTGAGATAACATGATAACAGATATGATAATATTAATAACAACAAAGGTGTAGCTGATACCATATTCTTCTAAGCAATTCACGTGCGTTATCACATTTAATCCCAACAAATCGGAGTTAGGTAGTCACATGAGCATTTTAGACGAGGAAACTGAGGCCCAGGGGGTGTAGTCAGGTGCCCACTGTCACTTAGTGAGAAAGCCGCAGGAAGAAGAAGCAGACTGTGTGTATCTGAGGCTCGTCAACACAGTACTACACTGACTTTAGATCTGGGCATGGGTCCAGCTTTTGAAGGCAGGTGTTGGTGAGGAAAAGGCATGGAAATCGCCATTCACAGAACAGGACTTTAGGATGTGGGGTAAGAGGCCCTGAGTGAGGGGGACTGAACATGCCTGAGAAACCTAAGAGGTTTTGTAGAAGTGATGACCTTTCCAAGAGACAGCAGGAGCAAAGCAAAGGTATTTCGTAGGCCAAGAGCATGCAGACACAGAAGAGAAGAGGCTTCACAGGCAGTGGCATGTGCAAAGACAGAGACAAGAAAGACGCTGCCACCGCCAAGGGGTGCTGAAATTGACAACTGGCCTTTACTGAGGTCTAAACGTTTGTGTGCGTAGAAATCACCCTTGAAGCTATTGGAAAGTGCAGGTTCCTGCGACTCCTCACATCCAAGGACAGAGCTCAGGAGTTCCACTTTAGCAAGAACCCCAAGTGCTTCTGATGATACCGTGTGGATCACATTTCAGGAAATGTGTCTATATATGGCTTTTAAGAAAGGAAACATGAAGAATGTGATCAGATCCCTCTTTCATAAAATCTCTCTCATGGGGCAGGAAGGAGGGCCTGGAAGAGAAGAGCTGTGTCATAGGGCACTGTTAGAAGGCTGACCCAACAGTCCAGTTGAGAGAGGCAAGGGCCTGAACCCAGGCACAGCTGAGCTTGCAGGGGTTCTCCTGCAAGCAGGCTCAGAGCTACAGGCGGCTTCCCTTATCTGAGCGTCTTCCTTCGACTGAGTCATGACCCACTATCTGGGGCAACAATAGTAGGAAGGTCAGCTTCTGCTAAAGGAAAACTCCATGTCAACAGCAGAAATGAAACATGCTCTGGAATTAAAGGAGGCTGACATACATGCAGAGTAATTCAATCAGAAATATTTTGAGAAGTAGGGTTTTTCAACTTTCATGACATTTCAGCATCCAGGTAACATTCTGAGATATTTCACAGACACCCTTAATTAACTCAGCAGTAGGTACTGCCAAAGAGTTAGCACCACATCAGAAATGAGTTGTATTTATTACTCAACATCGACAGAGGACATACTATGGTCTTTAGAAACAGTGGCAGGATGGACTTCCCTGGTGGCTCCGTGGTAAAGAATCTGTCTGCCAATGCAGGAAACAGGGGTTCCATCTCTGGTTCAAGAAGATCCCACATGCTGTGGAACAACTAAGCCTGTGCACCACAACTACTGAGCCTGGGTTCTAGAGCCTGGGAGCCGAAACTGCTGAGCCCACGTGCTGCAGTTATTGAAGATCGCATGCCCCAGGGCCTGTGCTCCGCAACAGGAGAGGCTGCCACAATGAGAAGCTTGCACACTGCAACTAGAGAGCAGCCCCCACTCGCCACAACTAGGGAAAAAGTTCACACAGCAATGAAGATCCACTACAGCATGAATAAATAAATAAAATTATTAGAAAATAAGGAAAAGAAATAGTGACAGGGGCAAGAATGGCTTGGGTTCAGCATGCTGCTTGGGGTGGCTGTGATGGAAGAGAGGCACACAATTAATGATGCCACTGGGTTCTAAGTAAGGCCCAGGTACACGTCTACAAGGATGCAGAGGTGGGGGAGAGAGAGATGGCTCCTGGCTGAGATGACAAGTGGAGAGACAGTGGGCCTTGGAAGAGGTGCCTGGTTGTACATGCAGAGATTGACAGGGAAGAGATTTTTAGGCTGAGGCAACAGCTTGAGGACATGGCTACAGAGAGGCAGATGGGGATTGAAGACATAGGGCATAGACACGCACATAAACTGAAGCTTAGGGTTCATAAATGGGTGAAGGATTGGAAATAACAAGTACAAGAAACTACATTTACTGAGCACTCACCACGTGCTGAGAGAGCCTTGAGTGTATTGACGCCAAGTCTTATATGGGATGACTCTTAGGCCTCCAGACAGAAGGGGTGAAGGGCCTTGAACACTGGGCTAGTAAGCTGGGATTTATTCTTCAGGCTGGCAATCTCAAATTGCTCTGTGCTGCCCTCGTGTTCCATGGAGAAGCTTTGGGGGTGCTCTGGGGCATGACATGAGGAATCCAAGGGGCAAAGTACCCCCCTCCCAAACTTCCAAAGTCTAAGTGAAAGATGACTTGCTTTCAGCTATTTGATTTTCTCAGCCTCTAAGTAAGGTTTTGCTTGGAGAAAATATTACTTTCATAATTTTTTGTCTGTAAATTATTTGGAGTAGTGGAACATCATGATAAAAGTTGAACATACAAACACAAGGTGAATCTGGAAGTAAGTAGAGGATATAAAGAGGAAAGCCAGCTTAAAACTTGTTTAAGTACTCCAGGCAAGAGACGCTGGAACCTGGGACTTCCTTGGTGGTCTAGTGGCTAAGACTCCATGCTCCCAATGCAGGCGGCCTGGGTTCCATTTCTGCTCAGGGAAGCAGATCCCACATGCCTCAACTAAGAGTTCACTTGCATACCACAATGAAGATCCCATGTGCCACAACTAAAACCTGAAACAACCAAACAAATAGGTAAATATTTTCAAAAAGAGAGAGACAGAGAAATACTAGGACCCAGTGCTGGGGCAATGACAGTGATTATGGACGGATCTAGAAGGAGGGCACAGGTGAGCTCCAGATTACTTGAGAATTGAGTGGGGAGTGAAAACGAGGAGAGAAGAAGACGAAATGGTTCTGATGTGAGCAGAGAAAGGAGGGTGCAGGGAGGAGCTCAGGTCTGGGTGTAATCAGGTTCTGTTTCATCAGGCTTCCAATCTTTTCTCTGTACAGAGGAGTCAGCTTTCCCACCGGGAAGGAGGCTGCAGTTATTCTACACCCAGCGTGGCATTTCCAGTGAAGTAAGACCTTGATAAATCTGTACTGATTTAATTTGGCTATCCCATGACATCATCTCAAGTTCAAGTTTTAGACAAGGTGGAGACAGAAGGTGCCTTTGCTTTGGACTCAAAATAGATGGAGGAAATGAGACAAGCTTCCAGGCAGCTCTTGGGGGCATGGGCTCATAAGGCAGAGTGATGGATCAGAAAAAGCAATGGTTTTTGCAACTAGAAGGACTCAGCTTCCATTCTTGCCTTGTCCATTTTCAGATGTGCCACTCTGGAAAGGTTTCTTAACTGTTTTGCAATTGTTTTTTGCATTTCCTAAGTCCTTCTAAAATGTTGTGATAATGCACCATGATAATTTATGGAATACTCAGAATACTGTTTAGGTATTCAACAAGTTCCATGCAAATATTCACACTGCCACCCCCTACCCAACCATTCTAGAAATGGTTCCTTCCCTCTCATACCACAAGGTCATACATCTTCACATAGTTAAGGAACATTTGTGCATGGAAGACTACTAGGTAAATTAATGATACCATCCATGATATTCTCTCAAGTGGGTCCAAAGGTGATCCGTTCACTAGGCCAGGCTGTGAATGAGGGTTACATTGAGCTCAGTACCAGAAAGAGGTAAAGCCCTCAGTTAGAGATAAGAGAACTCGCAAGGCCATGGCATTTTATTATCAGTACAACACGGGAGGTCAGAAATCTCAGAGAACTGAGGTCCTTTCATACAGTGCTTTTTTTTTTTTAATAAGCTTTTAGGATTTTTAGTATACTTCAGATGTGACTATTATTCCTACACACACACACAACTTGATTTTACAAAAGAAAAGTCCAGCTTCTTGAATTAAGAATAGTAATTGTGAAGCACTGGGAGGTGAATTCAAATACTGAGGATTAATATCAATGCCATTTGTAATTTGCATAGACTACAAAAGTAATCAATCTTGCATTGTTTTAAGTTCAATGAGTACACAGCAGTTGATGACTTTGCCTGGGATAATCCTTTTCAAATGTTATTTTCAATTCAAAAGTGCCTGCTGAATAACACTGGATTTCGCTGGCAGGACAATGGTATGCTGCCCACGGTGGGCAGGTCTGCCGTGGAGATGAAGGGATGCTGTGAAGCAGGGAGCACCTGCGGTACCACCAGGCATTCCACATGAATGAGGAGGAGGCAGGCATCTCCTGAGGTTTGTGTTTCCTGCTTCTCCAGGCACAATCAAGGCCTGGCACCAACCCAGAAGGAAGGCAGATTTAGGATATGAATGCCTCCTTCTTGTAGTTTGTTGAAACTAGCTTGTATTGTCTTGCAGGATTCAATCGTTACACACTGAAACATTTTAGGAGCTAGCCATTGAATTGTTGGTAACCAGAAACAGAACATGTGGGGATATTTACACCAGGGAAATTGGCAAACTCTCCAGTAAGTAGGAAAGACTTGAAACCTAGGACTGCCTCGGCACATACCCTCTAGACCAGAGATTATCTTGAGAAGCATTTGTTGTCAGTGAGATGGCTTTAAGCAAAGGAGTCCATTACCAACCTCTGCACATGCTAAGAGTTGGACACAACTGAGCGACTTCACTTTCACGCATTGGAGAAGGAAATGGCAGCCCACTCCAGTGTTCTTGCCTGGAGAATCCCAGGGACGGGGGAGCCTGGTGGGCTGCCATCTATGGGGTTGCACAGAGTCGGACATGACTGAAGCGACTTAGCAGCAGCAGCACATGCCTAAACTTTCCATGTCTCTCGACTCCTGAAAACAGAGGAAAGAAATAGCTCATTCTCCTTCTTTCTCTTCCTTCATTTTCTTCCACTCTAGTCTGCATCACCAGACTCTGCTTCCCAACGAAGAGCAGCTAGGTTCTAACATGGCCATTTGGATGAGTTATTTCTACATTTTGACAGATTTTCGCAGACTATGATCTACCTCTGAAGTGCAATAACATCCCAGATGGTATCTTCAATGAGGTATCTGAATGGCCGTTAATTCCGAATCAATATGATTGCTCAGAGTGAGCTGTGTGTGTGTGTGTGTACAGAGTGCATCTGTGGGTGTTCCCAACAGCAGGCATGCACGGTTTAAAAAGGAGAGAGTTGGAGACTCTTTGAGGAAGCAGCTGCAGGGTGGGGAAACAGTTAGCAGGATGGGCAGGGTAGAATGACGAACGTTTAGTTATCTTGTATTCTATAGGATGTGTTTAATCTCCAAAGCAGAAACCAAGGAATCGTTATTTATTTATTCATTCACTTATTCCTTTTCTTTTGTCCAACAAGTATTTTTGAGCATCCATGGCACCACATCATGTGCTGAGAAGAGAAGAGTGAAAAAGACAACTGCCCTGGGGAGTTGCCACATAGGGGATAAGTGGTGGGACGAAGTCAGGGCAACAGGCAGGGGGCAATCCTGCAAGCCCAGGTAAGCACTTTCTTATGGGGAGTTTATCCTAAGTTCAAACAGCTAGAGGTGATATGCTGAGGGTTTTTATTTTATTTTATTTTTATTTATTTATTTTTTGAAGTATATCTTAGGCTACTGGGGAAAACTGGAAAGAAACAGGAGAGGAACATGAGAAGACCCTGGGTCCTTGAACTCTCATCCATTCATTCGCAAGTCCCTAGACATTCCTTAGTGTCTCTAGAGACTGTGCCCACTCTGCCATACTGATGCATTCTACAAGAGAGTGATGCACAGGAGTGTAGCCACTGACCAAACAATAGATGGGTATACAATTTTAGAAATGTCTGATGCAGGATACAGCATGCTTGGGGCTGGTGCATGGGGATGACCCACAGAGATGTTATGGGGAGGGAGGTTGGGGGGGGGTTCATGTTTGGGAACACATGTAAGAATTAAAGATTTTAAAATTAAAAAAATAAAAAACTATTAAAAAAAAAAGAAAAGAACTTCTAACCTTGTTTATGAAATTCTGATTTCTTTTTTCCTTATACTGCATGACACACTGATGTAGGTTTGCAGTGCCTTCCACAGACTGTTCCTGAACTTGTTTCTGTTAAGTGTTTGGAGCATTAGTTGTGCAAGTTTTAGTAAAGGGGCCTTGCATTACTTTTTTCCTCATATGCTTCTCCACTTAAAATATTTCAATGGTGGCTATTCATGTAGAAAAGTAAAGAATCTCTGCTTAACAGAGGGAACAAATAATTCTTAGCAGTCCACACGATCCATGTATTCAGTCAATAGACCTGCATCAGTGCTAGATTTGAGGGTCTAATGATGAAAAAGCTGTTTCCTGCCTTGGGGAGCTCTCTGTCTGATGGCCCATTTGATAATCCAAGATGCAATGATATAAATGCAATGATAAAGAGAAGCACGGGTTCTTAGGGGAGCCAAGAGAAGGGAGCCAGGAATTCAGCCTTAGAATGTTTCTGGAAGTGCCAATGCCCATGCTGAAGCTTACTTCAGAAGTGGGAGTCAACCATGGAGAAAGTGATAGGAGGTTATGGAGAGGACCATCCAGCCATAGGCAGACATGTGGAGGCAACAGGGCCCCAGTGCACATATCTGCACTGAAGCACTCAATCCACTACATTTGACCATGTGTCTTTATATTGTTCTTTCCCCTGAGAGTACCAGTTTTGGAAGAGCACAATGCCATTTCCTCCATGGTTGTACTCAAAGTAATGTCTTATGACAGAAAGAGAGCAATCTGTGGGTCTCACAGAACTTGATTTGGCTCCCACCTGCCCCACTCGCTGTGTGACCTCGGACAGAGTACCTTAAACCTTCAGCTTCAGTTTCCTCATCTGTGAAGTCGGGCAGTAAGGCTTGTAAGTGTTCACTTACATGAGGTTCTCATGGCAAGAGAACACTCAGTGGATGCTGAAATGGACTGAGGGTGCATTTGATGATCGATGATCCAGCTGGTATTTATGTCCAGACCTTTTTCTTTCGTGTGTCTGGTTGTATAAGCTCAGTCCTAGACTGGAAACAACCATGTGCGTGGTGTAAGCATGAGAACCAGCCTGAGGCAGTTGCTTAATCTGTAAATGGAGGGCTCTGTTTAGGTGCGCTTCCACCTTTGAAACCTGAACACCAAGATTCAAAGCCAATGCTAGTTAATGGAGCCACCTGCTATTTCTCCCAGCAGAGGGGTAAATCCACATGGTCAGGGGACAAGCGGGATGCATTCACCAGGTAGCTATTAGCTTTTTATTGGGATCTTCAAGGTAACACAGGTAATTTCCATTTTTGTCATATGTCATTTGAATTTCTATTTTCTATAGCAATGAAACCAAAATTTTCTCTCTAAATATTGGATATTGACAGTGATTGTTTGCAGAAAGGGGTTTTAGGTCATTCCCCTAATTGGTTTTGCATAATTGATTTGGGAATGTTTTATAAACTTGAACTCTGACAGTTGTATCTAGAATGCAATTTATTTCACTGTATCCAGGAACTATCCATTTTAAAGTGTATCATTATTACATGTAATACTAAAGAAGAAATATTGCTGCCAATTAAGCTATGACACAGTGATTCCTTATGACTGAATTTTTAAAAACTACTTTGAGATGTATTTAGACATAGATTTTGTCACATGGAACTCTTGTTAAAATTTCTCTTTTAAAAATAAACTTTTTTATAAAGAGAAATAAATTGGTCATGTGGGCTTAGTCACTCAGTCGTGTTCGACCCTTCGTGACCCCATAGACTGTAGCTCATTAGGATCCTTTGTCCATGGAGTTTCTCCAGGCAAGAATACTGGAGTGGGTTGCTATGCCCTCCCTCCAGGGGATCTTCCCAACCCAGGGATCAAACCCAGGTCTCCAGCATTGCAGGCAGATTCTTTACCATTTGACCCACCAGGGTCAAGGTATTAATAAAACTGCTTCATATTCAAACAGGAAATCTTCAGGGTCACTTGTAAATTCACAGCTATTGACAGCTGGTCTTTCCCATATCAAGACCACTGGTGATATAGCATTTCTTGAAAGAGGGTACTGTTATTGCAAGGAGGATTCCCCCCTAAACTAAAGATACTTATCCTGTGACTTTTAATACATATACACAGGCAATGACAGCTAATATCAAGATTTCTGCCTACCAGACTGACAGCACTCTGATTTCAGAGATGTTAACATGCGAAATAAAAAACAAGTAAGTCAAATGTGTCTGAGAATTGCTAAAAAACAGTACAACTATAAGGTAGAATGCACTTGGGATTCATCAACTGGCTGGGCTTATTTTAATCACTCTGGACCTAGATGATTGTTCAGTAATGAGCCAGGAGCCACATTTTCAACCTCATGATCAATATTTCACTTCACGAAGTTAGAAAAGGTCTAACTGTTTTACTGTTCCTGCTAAAAATCCCATTCTGGACCCCAAAGTCTATAGCATCACTTCATTCTGTCCAAATTGTACCTTGGTGACACGCCCAGTGCCACATGACTCTTCCAAGAAAATGGGAACGTTCATTCGGCAATAACAGTAACTGCCCACAGTGCACATGATACAAAGGGAAACTTTTTTCCCTCCAATTTTATATTTTATCTCATCAATTTTCCCCTTCTATTTCACTTCGAAAATTGCTGCACAAATCTCTGGTGGAACTATGTGTGTTAGAAAGGCTTTTTACTTACTTTCTGCTCCTACCATCTGTATTTCCCATTATGCACCTGACATGCCAGGTAACTGGAATAACCTGCAGAAAGGCACCTCTGGGAACAGTCCCAGGCATCACATAGCAAACCAGAGCAATACTTCCCTGTGTTTCCATGATGAATGAGCCACCGTTTCTAACTAGCAAGATATTCATTAGAGCTTGCTCATCTATTCTTCTACGTGCGTGTACATCTTAGTTGCTTCAGTCGAGTCCAACCCTTTTCGACCCTATGGACTGCAGCTGGCCAGCTCCTCTGTCCATGGGATTCTCCAGGCAAGAATATTGGAATGGGTTGCCATGCCCTCCTCTAGGGGATCTTCCCGACCCAGGGATCGAACCCACGTCTCTTTCATCTCCTGCACTGGCAGGCAGGTTCATTACCACTAGCACCACCTAGGAAGCCCTTTCTTCTATATTTATCAGCTAGACTTTGTACACTACCTGGGACATACTGACATAAAGAAATACCCGTGCCTTCCATGAGTTCAGAATCTAGCAATAGGACGTACAGATAATCAAAGACGCCAAAGGAGTGCACTAAGTACTAACGTCAAAGTAACTATCGGGTACTATGAGACAGGTGAAGTGGGCTGGGACACTCAGATAATAATAAGAGGGAGAAGGGGATCAGTCGTAAGAGGAAAAATGTAACATGAAACAGAAGTGTATTTATTAGGTTCAAAAACAGAACAGAGAGACTTCATGGGTGCTTCAGCAAGTTCCCCATATGGTGGCAGCTTCTGTAACCACTGTTCATTATCAAAACTAGGAAGCTGATACTGTTACAATACGATAAGCAGTCTATAGACCTGACTCAACATTCACCAACTTTTACATGGATTCATTTTGCCTTTATATATAACGAATGCATTTTAAACCTGAGGGTTTTAATGTAGCTCTTTGCAGGGCATGTAGGAAGTAAGAAAGTTTAGAATTCAAGCAGAAATTTTCCCTCCTTGTCCAATGTCCTTGTTAGTGTCCAGTGAGCAGAGGTGACCTCACTGCAAAGGTTGGCGATGAGACAGGAGACAGACAAGTCAAGAGCAATCAATCCCAATCCCTGTCCGAGTGGAATGCCACAGTCAGGCAGTGAGCCAACTGTTGAGCACTGCCAGTAGCACCCAGCATCGTTTGTTTCATAATATGTCCCTAGTGTCAGGTGACATTGCTTTCTATTTGAATTTGTATGAAAATGCTAATGTGGTATATTGGAAAGGTGTTTGGGTCTCCTCAGGGTCAGACCAACTAAGATGTGAATCCTAATTGATATTTACCAGCTCTGCAACCATGAGGAAACCACCTTATCTGAGCAGGAGCCTCTTTATCTGTGAAATGGGCATGCAAAACAGCACCTCCCTGGACATCCCTGGTGGTGCAGTGGTTAAGGATGTGCCTGCCTATACAGTGGCCATGGGTTCGATCCCTGGTCCCGGAAGATCCCACGTGCCTGTGCACCACAGCTACTGAGCCTGCACGCTCTACAGCCCATGCTTTGAAACAAAAGAAGCCTCTGCACTGCAAACTAAAGAGTAGCCTTTGCTTGCTGCAGCTAGAGAAAAGCCTGTGTGCCACAACAGAAACACAGTGCAGCCAAAAGTAAATGAATAAATAGAATAAACACCACCACCCTGGAAGGAGGCAAGACTTTGGGCCTCACCTAGGAATGGGCTTCCCTGGTGGCTCAGATGGTAAAGCATCTGCCTGCAATGCGGGAGACCCACGTTCGATCCCTGGTTCGGGAAGATCCTCTGGAGAAGGAAATGGCACCCCACTCCAGTATTCTTGCCTGGAAAATCCCATGGGCGGAGGAGCCTGGTAGGCTGCAGTCCATGGGGTTACTAAGAGTCTGACACGACAGTCTTCACTCAGTGAAGTCTGAGTGACTTCACTTTCACTTTTCACTTTCATCCATTGGAGAAGGAAATGGCAACCCACTCCAGTGTTCTTGCCTGGAGAATCTCAGGGACGGGGGAGCCTGGTGGGCTGATGTCTATGGGGTCGCACAGAGTCAGACACGACTGAAGCGACTTAGCAGCAGCAGCAGCAGCAGCAATGAAGATGGAGTGCAATTCTACTGAACACTAACATTCTAATGTGTCTTTCGCATTCTGTACCCTAATGACTGACCCAACATTTTTACTGTTTTCTTTTAAACTATGGAGAAACGCCTGAGAGTTTGCAAAATGCTTACACATACATATTTCCTGTTTGTTCTTCTCAACAGTCTTGTAAAACTCCTAAGGATGCCTGGCCTGAGGTTACAGAAGTAGTAAGTGGCAGGGCCAGATCTAATCTTGCATCTAATGATTTCAAATTCCATGTTCCTCCTGCTGTATCCAGCCATCTCCCAGCTGCCAAAGGGGTTGTCAAGATTCTTCTGCAGAAGAGAGATGAAACAGCTCTGGATAATTTAGGGGCAGAGGAAGGAAAGCTTTCAAGTTTATCACACAGTCAAAGCTGGAGTGTGAGTTCATTCCTTCGAGGGAGCACCCCGGAGCATCTGACATGATATTGAGTTTTGTTTTGGTTTATGTGTTTCCTGTGGCATCGAGAGGATATTTTTTGTCCCTTCTCCTGTTCTCTGCCAAGTTGACTGTTTGGTTGCCCATTAAAGGAGGATATATGGTGTGTTTCTCTTTTCTGCTCTAACCTGAAGTGTTAGAGTGAAAAGGTACCGAGAAAATAGATTGCTTTTTTATTTCTGTTGAGAATCTATTGTTTCTGGGGTAATTAGCAAACAGCTTGGCAAATGTTATTGGGCGGAGGACAAAGAGGGAATACACATAATTATTTCTCCTAGTTAGAGACCAGAAGTCATGTTTGCCCCTTTGGGAAGGGAATATAAAACATCTCCAATAAACGTATCTGGTCAGGTAGCTGTTCTCTACTAGGGAAAAGTGTCCACAGCTCCTGGTACAGAAACACTGAGAGACACAGCCGATCCACCATCATTATTAGCCTCCCAGCCAGCCCTGTCTTCACTCATAAAAGTGTGCTTTCCGCCTCGCAGAGTCGGTTCTGGTTGGAGTCTGGTATGAATGTGCTCTGGTGTGAGGGGGCAGTGTGAGGTGTGAACTGGAGTGGGATCCTGACTCCTTTACTGCTAGTGAGACCCTGGACAAATTTGCTTATTCCCTGAAGCTCCTCTGCATTCTCCTTTATATAATGTGGATTCCAATACATATTATACAACTATATTAAAGTGTTAATGTGAAAATCAGATAAGAACATATGTTAAAAGCCTAAAATAATAGTTTGGCATATAGTAGGTGCTCGATAAATATCAACTTCAACTCTTTCCTCCTGTGATGTTTCTGTTCATTCCCTACAGGCAAGCAGCCAAACAGAATCTATCGCGAGCCGATGCAGCCCCAGCTGATTACCTACCTCACCTGTTTTTGCACCTCTTATGGCTCTGGCCCTGTTGGCTACGAGGTTCAGACTCTCTCTGCCTGGAACTTCCTTACTGGTACAGTGGTTAAAAGTCCGTCTTTCAATGCAGAGGACACCAGTTCAATCCTTGGTTGGGGAACACAGACCTCATATGCCGTGAGGCCACAACCAGAGAGTCCACACGCCCAATCAACAGAGACAGAGCGCCACAACTAAGACCCAATGCAGCCCAAATAAATAAATGGACAAAACAAAACCAAAACCTGTCTCTCTGCCTGTTGACAGTGGGGCTGCCATCTTGGGGAGTGGGGCACTTGGAGACACTCCTGGTTACTGTGTCCTAAGCATTTGCCCCCACCCACAACAAGATGAATGTGAGCAATTCTCCGGCTAATTTGCCAGTTACATGGAAGAATGCTTCCCAGATAACAAAGCTGTTGAGACTAAACGGGTAATGACCACATGCAGATTTCCAAAGTGTGCATTTGTTTGTACCCAACACCGACTGAGGGACTGGGATTCTGAGTGGCCTCAGAGTCAGGTTTAGATTGTGGTAGATGTGGATAAACACCGAGACTAGAGAGAAGTTGTCAGTGATGACACGGTCCTCAGCCATGGGATGTGGGAAATGTCAGGCAGGGCCACAGACCTTGGAAGGAAGATCCTTCCTTCCTATGCCTGAAGCCTGTCACTCTCCCACACCCAACAAAGACATTTGCCTCACAAAGTCTGCCTGACTCCCTTTCTCAAACTCAAGCTAGATTAACTGCTCCAGACCTGCACACTGACGGCATCCACAGGGCTCTTCACACCCTGTGACAATTTCTGATGAAGAGACGTGCTGTCTGTTTCCATCAGCCAGGGGTTAACTTGAGATGGAGGATCACAATCCTTGGTTCCTATCCTGGTACCTGTCACATGGCAGGTATTCAGTGATGGTTGGGAAGGAGAATAGGAGATTGGAAGGAAGAGACTTCTGAATAAGCCCCATAGTTTCTCTTCTACGAGCAGGAATTTTTGTTCTTTTCTGTGACACAGAACTAAACCACCAGCTCACTCCCACTTGTCTGTGTGTCCCACACTTCACTCTCAATAACCTCCTAGAGGAAGGCTGCCTGACTCCTCCAGAGTGAGATTATCAGGAACCTTCCTTTTCAAGAGCCTTCTCCCTGGGTTCCTTCCTATGTTTTTTATTGAGGTTAGGAGGAGAAAGGAGCAACAGAGGATGAGATGGTTGAATGGCATCACTGACTCAATGGAGATGAGTTTGAGCAAACTCTGGGAGACAGTGAAGAACAAGGAGGCCTGGTGTGCTGCAGTCCATGGGGTCACAAAGAGTCGGACACAACTGAGTGACTGATTACCAACAAAGAAGGGAAAACAATAGTGGCTTAACCCAAGAAAGAGCCTTATTTCTCTCCCAAGCGAAAGATGTATGGATACTGGAAAGTCCAAAATATCATGGTGCCTCCTTCCTTTGGGTCCATAGAGACCAAGGGTCTTAGATTTCTGCTGTATCTCATCATCAGGGTCACCTTAGGATCCACATTGGTACTGATGCCACAGCTGCAAGGACAAATTTCAGGCTGGAAGAAGGAAGAAAGGCAGGATGGCAAATTGGAGGAATCACCTAACTGAGTGGACTCTTTCAAGTGCAGAGCATTCTACATCACTTCCACACACACCTCTTTGGCCAGCACATAAGCACGTGGCAGTGCTTGACTACAGCCACCTTTTTATCCAAGAGTGGAATTATTCCCCTGCCTCAAAAAATCAGGGTTTCAGTATCAAGCAGTTCAGAAAGACTGCTCCTTGAGATGGACAACCAACACCACAGCATCCAGGGTAAACACGAGTAGGAAAACAATGCGAGTGAAGAGAGTTGCATTTCCCTCTTCTGTAAAGACTTACGCCCCTAAATGCCATTTCTCCTGACAGGCACAATTCAGACATCTATCTCAGGGAGAGAGAAAAAGACAGGGAAAAATGATGCCTCCTCCTCAGTTTCATGGAAACAGCCCAGAGAAATCAACCAGCAGGAAAGAAACAAGTATGTATTAATTTCCTACTTGCTCCAGGCACCAGCACACAGTTTATCTTATTTAATTCTCACAACAGCCCGAGAAGGGAATTATTATTATTTCCATTTTGCATACCAAGACTCAAGTTCAGGGAGGTTAAGTGACTTGCTCAAGGTTGCAGAGTTCATAAGGGATGAAGCTGAAATTCAAACTGAAACCTCTTTACGGTTAGTTCCTGTTTCTTGTTTAATAGTAACTCTCGACACAAAAGTAAAAGAAGAAGGAGGAACCATGACAACATCTCTGATTCAAAGAACAAAACGCCCTTGAATTTTGGCTTCACATTGGTGTAGAATATTAAATGTTCACTGTCCCTTTCATGTACAAGCATTTGTCTGATAGACAACATTTTCTGCATATATGAATTCTGAAGATATTTTAAATCTCAACCAAGATTCTCTATGATGTTGGAGAGCTGAATACAAAACTTCAGAGTCTGAATGTGAATGGTCCGCAGGCCACTTAACTCATGAGGTTCTGTCCTCATGAGTTCATGCTTATGCTTACTGGTGTGAGAACCGGACCTTACTGGGCTTCTAGGATACACAGGGAATTAAAGAGAGATAGGACTGGTGCTGCAGAAGGATCCCCCAGGGATCTAACTGCAATCCCTTAAGGATCAAAGGGAAGTTAGAGGTCACTGTGGCCAGCCACCCACACATGGCAGAATGCTCCCTATCATCATTCCTAAGTAATCATCCAGCCTAAGGAAGAAATCTTTAAGATGATCTGTTTTCCAAAGTCAAGTGTTTTGTTGATGGACACCCCCTTTTAAGATTTCTTCATTTAGTCCGTTTCTGGCTGTGCTATCTCCATTGCTGTGGGGCTTTCTCTAGTTATGAAGAGTGGGGGCTGCTCTTCATGGTGGTGAGCAGGTTGCTCACCGTGGTGGCTTCTCTTGTTGCAGAGCACGGGCTCCAGACGGGCTTCAGTGGATGTGGCACATGGGCTTAGTTGCTCTGAGGCATAACCGATCTTCCCAGATCAGGGACTGAACCCACGTCCCCTGGATTGGCAGGTAGATTCTTAACCTACTGGACTGCCAGGGAAGTCCAACAACCCCTTTTAAAATAAAGCCTAACACCATACTCCTGAGTTTAACAGCAAAGAAGTACTGAGGGTCTCACATATACCATGCTTTTATATAAATTACCTTCAATAGTCCTAACACCATGCCTGTAAGCCTATGAGGGAACTAGAGATTACCCTTCACCTTTCGTAACTGAGCGAAGGCTCTGAGAGCGCAAGATTCTCCAGAGATCACACAGCTAAGCCGACCAGCCAGCCCTGCTAGCTTCAAAGTGGATGTTTTTCCCATGCACAGTCACTGCATCTTTGTTCTTGGTCCTTGTCCTTAACCTCTGGTCCCTTCTTCAGTGATTCTGGCTGGATGGATGTTAATAGTACCATAGTCTCCTCCATATGGGACCTGACTTGCAGACTACTCATCATTTAATTGACATTTGCAGGATACCTGTCAACTTTTTCAATGGTTTTCCTGACCATGGCTCCGCAGACTGAGCAAAATACACTGGCTGTGGTCGGAAAAGGATGGGGTTTCCACTCTTTGCCTTTGAAAACCCTTGTGTCTGTTCTGCTGAGCCTGTTCTTCAGTTGATTTCAATCACAAATGCTCTGGAGTCACTGGGTTATGCCAGTTAACCTATCACAACTATGGATTCAACTGAGAAATCCAAGTGAAAGGCCCAAACCCTGTTTGCCTAGAGCTCAGTCTCAGGAAATTGATGCTGGACACTCAGGCCTTTCCATGCACTCCCATCACTGCGAACCATCCTTCAAGACTGCAGCCACCCTGTCTTTAAGACACTGTCTCTCTGGGAATCAATAGGACATACAGAAAGGGCACCAGTGCTGATGTCCAGTTATCTATGCTGCATGACAAGCCACATCCATACTTAGCAGCTTAAAACAACACCAATCACTTACTTTGCTCCTGAATCTGCCATGTGGGCAGGGCACAGGAGGGACAGTTCATCTGTTTCATGTGCGTCTGGTGGGGCACATTCAACAAGGTATTGGAGAATCCACTTTCAGGACAGCTTGCTCACATAGCCGGCACACTGGTGCTGTTAGCTAAGAGCCCTGCTGGAGCCGCAGATCAGGGCCAGGGGCTCTGGTTCCTCTCAACCTGTATTTCTCCATGAGCTTCTCTGGTTTCATCACAGCATGGTAACTGGGTTCCAAGAGCGAGTGTCCCAGAGGGAGCAGATGGAGGGTGCAGGGCCTTGCCTAACTGAGCGTGGGGAGTTGCATAGTATCACTTCCATTATACTGCATGAACTGACAGGTCAGTATGCTTGGCCTAGAGTCAAGGTGGGGAGTGGGAGATAGACCTGCCTATAAACACAAGGTGTGTCAAAGAATCTGTGGTCTACAGACCCAGCATGGAAGGCGAAAGAACATGTACTTCTGTACAATCAGGAGCAAGTTGCTTTACTACCCTAAGCCCTCCCCTGACCCTTTCTTTCTTGTGTTTTTAAAGGCAGCATTTTATTCATTTTTTGCTTTTGGCTGCATAGGGTCTTAGTTGTGGCACGTGGGATCTTCACCAAGGCACGCGCTATCTTCTGCTGCAGTGTGCGGGCTTCTCTCTAGTTGAGGCACACGGGCTTAGTTGCCCCACGGCATGTGGGATACTAGCTCCCTGACTAGGGATTGAACCCATCCGTGTCCCCTGCATTGGAAGGCAGACTCTCAACCACTGGACTACCAGGGAAATGCCTCCTTTCTCTTTCTATGATGGGAAAGAGTAGAATCTCTGAAAAGGCACCTCTCAGACGTGCGAGTTGGCTTCCTCCTCACCACTCAGTGTCATACTGTTATTCAGTTCATATTATCTGAATAAATCGGCTCATCTGAAATGATCAGTTCATCCTTGCCAGTGTCTCCCAAATTTTTGATAAAACTTTCAGATAGGTTAGAGGGCTGGGACACACCAGGCCTCTCTTTAAACTGGCCAACCCACGCTCTTCTGAGGCAGTTACTCAGCCCACAGTGAATCCTAGCTAGCCCCTGAGAGTTTGTGAAGTCTTCCTAAACATTCTCTTCCACGTGTGCCACAGTCCAGGAGGTAGTGATGAATGAAGGGATAGGCAAGGGAACATTGGAGCTGACACGGATAAGCACATTCAACATGAGTTTCATGCTGATGTATTCAAATCATAAATTCAAGATGCAGGTTAAGAAATTCATTTTCTGAATAGTCACATTAGATGAGTTTAGCTAGGAAGACTTTTCTAGAGAAAAAAACAATCCTGGGGGAAAAAAAGGATTTAAAAATCCTGAACAAAGGGAATTTTTTAAACAAAAAATTATATTGGGATTGGGGGGGGGGCAGCACAATTTGGTCCCAAGTCAGTTTTATATTAGGCCACCTAGTCTTAACCCCAGTGGAAGTGATTACCATGGAGAACCCTCTCTTGATAAAATATTTGCAAAAAATCCACTTTCCTTTGTCTGCTGATATCTTGACATCACATCACTTGATTCTTGGAGAACTTAAAGTGGTTAGAAATCTTCAAGGAATTATTTTATATATTTGAATAAAACTGTTAATTATTGCATTCTGTTGTGAAGGCATGAACCAGGGAAAAGATAAAAGCATCTTTCACATTTAATGTCCCAATTAATTAATTTTTACTTATAAAATTGGAGCCTTTGCCAAGACTTCTGGAAGCATTATAAAAGATTGATGTCATAAAGATAAGAATTTAACTGGGTCAAGCCCAACCATCAGACTGTTCTTAATTAGGAATGAATCTCTCTATAATTTCTATAAAATTGGCTGAATAACAGATGACATACTAAATTACTAATGTAATTCAAGGGGTATATGATTTGAAAATGGGTTGCTCCTTTATGCCAATGTCATCAATGGTGCTTTCTGCCCTGATTCACTCTGCAGGTTGTTGTTTATTTTCCAACTTCAGAAAAAGGTCATTTTTAAGTGCAGATGTTGCCCGGGATATGTATACTGCCCCCTCCATGCCAGCTCCTGGTACTGAATGTAAAATGCTGGCCTTATAGATAGGAAGACCTGTGCTTGTGTCAGAAGCAGCGTCGTTTCTAAAAGGTCACATTTGAAACTTGTTCGGTAAGTTAGCTTGGAAAATGTGGACTGTGTGCTGTGGTGGTTAAGAAGCAGAAAGTCTGGTCCCTCCAGGAGATTCCAGATACTGCCTAGGAAGGTAGCTTTCATGGGAAAAAGGGAGAAAGGATGTTTGAGAGATCTGAAATACATCATATCACAGCTTCATGGATGAATCTCATAAATGTAATGTTGAGAATATGTATCATTTTATTCCATGTTATGTGAAGTCCAATAACAGTTAAAAACTAGACTCTGATAATACATGTGAAATTAGTGGTTACCTATGAGATGGATATTACCAGAAAAAGGCATATGGAAACTTTCTGGATTGATGGAAATGTTCTATGTCTTGATCTGGGTGGTAGCTAGACATGCACACACACATAATTTTATATACAGATATGTAAATTTTAAGCTTGTGCATTTTGCTTCATATGAGCTACACATCAATACAATCACACACAAACATAAAGATTCAGTACAATAATAACAGTGTATATGTCACACAATCCTAACTATGGTGACTTGAATTTCCAACCTTAGAATGTAAGATTGTCTCTACTAGGTCATGTTTGTCAAAGAGTGGTCCCTAGATTTCTGCAACAGAATCAGCTAGAATTTTGTTAAAAATACAGATCCCTGGACTTAGGCTAGTCCAACTTACACACACACTATCAGTGGAAATGAAGGGTTGAGAAAGCTGGCTTTTCAGTAAGCTTCCCATACAATCCTCACATCTCCTAAGAAAAAACCCAACCGAATGTATCCTGGAGAAGCGATCTATGAACCAGTCACTCTGCATTTCTTGTTAGCACAGATGGGCTTGTCAGAAGAATCAGTGAATTCTGAGGAACCTCCCTTTAGAATCAGCAGCTAAACTCAGGACAAAGAGTGATGAGTCCTTCTACTAAGCACTTGCCATGAGTCTTTATTTATGTCCCTTTTAATTTTCACAACTATGATGTGGGACTTGGATTAACATCCGTTATACTGGATAGTCAGCACCCTGGTGGTCACTATACAGAAAGGGAGGAGTCACCCAGATGTGGATGGCTCCTTAGCTCAGATATTCAGCACTCTACCTCTGTGGAGTGTGACTTCCATAGATATGTGACCATCCTGGAGTCCCAGTCCTTCAGCTGGGAGGGTCCAGGGCAAGACAGCTCTCAGACTACAGGGGACTGGTTCTGGGCCTTCGAGGACAGTTCATAAGGAGCTAAGACAGACAAGGAGGTGAGAAGAGGCAGTGGAGTAGACTTGATCAGTTCTTTGATGGTGGTTTTGTCCCTAAGTCGTATCTGACTCTTGCAACCCCATGGACTGTAGCCTGCTAGGCTCCTCTGTCTATAGGATTCTCCAGGCAAGAGTACTGGAGTGGGTTGCAATTTCCTTCTCCAGGGGATCTTCCTGACCCAGGGATTGAACCTGGGTCTCCTGCATTGCAGACAGATTCTTTACCCACTGAGCTCTGAAGGAAGCCTCTTGATCAGTTTTGTAGGAGACAAGTTTCAAGAATGATTGGATGGGGACTTCCCTGGTGGCCCAGAGGTAAATTATCCACCTTGCAATGCAGGGAACATGACTTGGATCCCTGGTTGGGGAACTAACACCCCACATGCCTCGGAGCAAATAAGCCCGTATGCCACAGCTAGAGAGTCTGTGGCATACAGACCCACAGGATGCAATGAAGATCCCTCGTGCTGCAACTAAGACCCTATGCAGCCAAATAAATAGATAAATAAATACATTTTTAAAAAAAGAATGATTGAGTGAGTCCTGGACTTTCAAGGGAAAGAATGAATAACAAACATGGATCGAGGGCTGGGGCAGACTGGGGAGGGTCTCGAATGTCCAGTTCCCATGCTGGCCTTTCCTTTGAGGTTATAAGGAAATAATGAAAGTTACTGAGCCAGGCCTTCCAGGATCTAATACCTGATGATCTGAGGTGAGCTGACATAATAATTATAAAAATAAAGTGCACAATAAATGTAATGTGCTTAAATCATCCCAGAACCATTCCTCCTTGGTCTGTGGAAAAACTGCCCTCCATGAAACCAATCCTTGGTGCTAAAAATGTTGGGGACCACTGTCTTACAAGATGACACCAGATGCCAGCAAAGTCACTCTGACCTCAGCCCCAAGAATGAACTGATGAACCACTGCCCATGAACACTCACGCTCCCCTTGTCTTTCCAGTAGACTCTCTTCCTGCTTTTCTTAATCTCTCTCTTTCATTTTCAGCTTTTGGGCCAGCTCTTTATTTAATGAAATGGTTAGTCTAGTCTTTGCAGAGCGAAAGTTTGTATTGCTTGACTAAATCCTACTTCACAGAAAGTATATTCAGCCATTTTACTAAGGATTGAACTGATGTATGCATATTGCATATAATTTGATTTTGTACATTTCTCTTCATATGGCTTACTTTTTTGTAATGTACTTTTAAGGCTATTTGTAATTATGTTCAGATCTTTAGGTAGGTGAGATTAGCCCATTTCATGGTATATATATGAGCTTAGTCATTCATACATTCATTTCACTTGAAAATGGCAAATATCTGAAAGGGTTGGTGGAAAACTGACTTTGATTTGAAGTTAGCTAGGGCACAGTTAATTTTGCCAAAGCTGAGGGCAAATTTAGAATCTCTTACACTGCTGAATTGTAATGTTGCACTTCAAGAGTGTGACAGGGCACACAGAGCTAGGGGAGAAGAGAAAGCACGTCTTGGAAAGAATTATCTCCTGAGCCAAAGGGGTGACCTATGCAAAATTTGTAATTGTAAAATTTGACCTTATGAATCACACAGCATCATGGCCACTGGGAGCACACACTCTTGCTTATGCCTCAGTTCAGTTCAGTTCAGCTGCTCAGTCGTGTCCGACTCTTTGCGACCCCATGAATCGCAGCACGCCAGGCCTCCCTGTCCATCACCAACTCCCGGAGTTCACTCAGACTCACGTCCATCGAGTCAGTGATGCCATCCAGCCACCTCATCCTCTGTCTTCCCCTTCTCCTCTTTCACTCTCCACTTTCATCAAGAGGCTTTTGAGTTCCTCTTCGCTTTCTGCCGTAAGGGTGGTGTCATCTGCACATCTGAGGTTACTGATATGCCTAGGCCTATTGTCATGCTTATGCCTACCTCTGTCCAAATACCTTCTTTTTCTCTTTTAATTCTAAGTGAAATAAATTTCAGCTCTGTTTCATTTTTCTATTCTTAAATGCAAATGAAATTTTGTCCAGCTGTAAACGGAGTACAGCATGTGGACTTCAGCATGTACAGATTTTTGCTCTGTTTTCAAAAGAACTCTTTATTTCTGGAAATCACCTTTATAAACAATGTGGGAAAATTACACAACTCAGCCTGACTTCACTGTTTATTTTTCAAGACCACATTTCTCCAGGCTGAGGTTAGGATAACTATAGCTCTTGCCCCATCAGTATGGTTTACTGAGCCCAAGACTAGTCACAAGATTTGCGGTAGAATGGTAAATAAATATCTCTTGCAAACTGGGCTGGATTTTTTACAAGCAATTTCTTCTATAGTCAACCAGCCCTTTTGGATTATTTCTATCTTAAAATGGAAGAAAATGAGGCTGAGACACTTGAGTGCAGAACAGGAAAGGAGAATTTAGTACCAGTGAAGTTAAGAATGCTGAGACAAAAATGAATGAAAACTGAAAAGGAGATACAAGATCCAAACAAATGCAAGCTTAGGAGCCAAGACAGTAGAGTGGAATAAAACTGAAAAAAAAAAAAAACAACCCTGAAATTATTACAGAAATCTGAATATGGAAAACAGTCATAACTTCAGTAATAACCGTAACCATTACCTCTAGGACATCCCTGCCAGGTATCAAGCAATGAACTGTGGGGTGTGACAAGGAACAAAACAAATTTACTCTCTGCCCTTGTGGAGTTCACAGCCTAGAAGGGAAATAGCGCTTTGAAAAAAAAAAAAAAATGGCTGTCAGTCAATTTTAAACTCTGAATGGTGCCTTGAAGACAGCCCCAAAGGAGAGAGGAGCCAGTGGCAACAAGCCTGCTTGCAAAAACTTGGTGAGTGTCACCAGGGGCAATCCCCTTCTGCCCCATTTTTGCCTCGACGACCAGTCATAGACTCATCCATAAGTCATGATAGTTCCCCCTCTCATAAGAAAAGTTACCCACGAGTACCTATTAAGCATCTCTTCTAAATGCATAATGGCTATAATGTTTGATCTTTCTCCTTTGAAACTAACTTTTGCCAAGTCTCTGGTTTCAGTTTGAGGACACTTGGCATCTCAGCTGGTGAGCAGCTGAACTAGAATTCAAATTCTTTTCTTTAGAATCTGGTTTGTCCTGTGCCTCCCCTAGGACAGGGAGCAGGAACGCATTTACATCTCCCACCAACCTCAGTTTCAGTACTTTAAGAAAGGCAGCTTTCTCTCATCCAATTATTCACCTCTCCAGTTTTGTACACACCTGTATTTGTTTTAATAAGCAGATAAATAAATGCATGAATAAGCAAAAACTGCAGTAAGTCATGTTCACGGAAATATATATATATATATATATATATTTTTTGCATCTTAGGAAAATAAATGGATTGGGTGAACTTGGCCCCAAGCGCTGGAACTCAGTAGTTGCTCCATTACAATTAAGCAGCCCTGGAAGAGAAGTTTGGCTTTTGACTCTGGAGAGTAATTTAGCTTTGGAAGTGTCCCAAAGTACTTTATATCAACATCACAACATTGGTCATTTCAGTGAGATCTTTGTGTAATGCCTAGAAATTTTGCTTTGATACTTGAAATTGAAGACCCAGAGGCTCCAAGTGGAAATAAGTATTTCTCCTTTCATATGTGGTCTTTAAATTCTGATTGGTTATTGCATTTGATCAATGTGACCTTCAGAGCAGAAGGGATACTGTGCAGAGGGAGGGAGTCAGCCGAACTGTTAGGACAGATCCTGGCTATAGGTCTTTGGGCCAGAAGAGGTACCCAGAATATCATAAAGACTGTGATGGGCTTTGACTTAGAATGACTTGGTTTCAAATCTCTGCCTGAACCTCACTACTGTGTGGTATTACACAAGCAGTGTGACATCTCCAAGTCTCACCTGACACAAAGTACAGATGATAATACAGATACGATGACATCGCTTGCGCTGAATAACTAGAACAAAGGAGTGCACGCTAGGAAAGTTATGACACACCCAGACTTGTTCAGATTTAGTTCTGATATCAGTACTATTTGCTGTCAGCCCCCAGGCTAGGACAGTGGTTGACTGAGAGCAGAAAGGAACACAGTGGACAGGTAAGACCTTTTTCTGAGGAAGATCCTTTCCAGATGCTACCGACATTCTCCCAATAAGAACCTCAGATGACTATGCCAGAAACAAGTCAACAATGAGCACTTGGTGGGGAGTCAAGGGCATCCGAGCTCCCCCAGGGCCATCATTGGGCGCACAATATAGGGTAAGTCACCTGAACCATCTGGGTCTCAATTTCATGAGAACAGAAATGGCGGCGGTGGGGTGGGGGCAGAATGGAGCCGAGAGAGAGACCATAAAGTTCTCTCAGGTTCCACTTTCAGTAATGAATAGAACACAACCCAAGGTCGTTAATTTCTTTAGAAGGCTGATTCTCAACATATACATCGATCCAGGAAAATAGCAAATAAATAAAATTAATGAAATAAATAAATAACACAGACTGTTGCACAATGTACTATTTTTCACAAAGAATAAATTGGTATCTCCATGGATTGGCGTAACAGGATTTTTTTTTTCAGGGGCATAAGTAGATGGTCTTTGTCAAACCTATATGTCTGTATTTTCATTTAAATGTAAATGCAGCTGTGAGTCTTAACAAATCCACACATACACCCCACAGCCTTTGCAGAGAAACCCCAGGAACAGTGAGCTCTTCAAATTGAAATTCCTTCTTAAATTATTTTTTAAGTCTCTCAAGATCATCTTGATAATTAATTTCTTTTATATTTCAAACATCTTTTTTTTTTTTCCCCCTGCAAAGCGGAAGAAAGCACCAACATCAAGACGACACAATGTGCCGCTAGCTGGGGAGACATTTGTGCAACTTACACAGAGATATAAATATATTAGTTTGGGGATTGCTGCTTTCAGAGCAAATATTCCATTGTCACAAATACCGTACCCTCAAGCCTAGGTGCATGTATTAATGGCTTCATTATTACAATTTGGTTACTGTTTCAGAACTGTAAATCTATCAGTTATGATAATTTTATAAAATGAAGCCACAAATATTAATAAAAGTTTTCAGTTCAATAGAGCATCAACAATAATCAGATTGTATAATGCAGGGAAAGTTGGGAAACAGGATTTTTGAGGTATAAGAAAATATTCCCTAATTCAAAATGTTTGCCTGCATGTTCAAGCATTAGCCTGGACAGTATGTTTCTCCTACTCCCCTGCCTACCAATAGGCATCATTTCTCATGGTCTACTGATTAAAGCTCATGCTTTCTTGCCTGGCATTCAAGAGCCTTCCCCTCCTGCTCTGGATGAACTTTAAACTGCTTTCCCAATACTCCCCTTGGTGAACACTGCATCCTTCAGGATAGGCGCATCCTCAGATCCTGCCTCCTCTTTGACATCACACTGCCTTTATTCAAAATGAAAGTGAAAAAAGTGAAAGTGTTACTCACTCACTCTGTCCAACTCTTTGTGACCCCATGGACTGTGGCCCACCTGGCTCCTCTGTCCTTGGGATTCTCCAGGCAAGAATACTGGAGTAGGTAGCCATTCCCTTCTCCAGAGGATCTTCCTGATCCAGGGATGGAAACCAGGTCTCTTGCAGTGCAGGCAGGTTCTTTACTGTCTGAGCCACAAGGGAAGTCCAAGTCCTTATTTAAGGCAGCCTTCAACTGATATGCCTTTCCTTTCAATTATTTTTCTCCAACACCCAAATTAAATTTTGGTTGGACTTCAAGATCTTTCCTCTCGGTCTTTTTTTTAAAGATTTTTTTTTTTGATAAGACTATTTTTAAAGTCTTTATTGAATCTGCTACAATATTGCTTCTGCTCTGCAGTTTCAGTTTTTTGGCCTTGAGGCTTGTGGGCTCCTAGCTCCCCAACCCCCTGCACTGGAAGGCAAATCTCAACCACTGGACCACCAAGGAAGTCCCTCTTTACTCCTTGTCTTGCACAGAGTAGGTTCTTACTACTTTATCTATGATGAAAGATTGCATAAAATAACTTTGTTTCTGTTGCCTACATAAGAACTATATATTTCATAGCTCTAAGGTGGGCAAAAAAACCACAAAGTTTTAGAAATAAAAGAATATTAAAGCTCATTAGGGCAATTTTGCCAAAAGGAAATCTGGAGAACAGGCAGCTCTGCTTTATGCCAGGAAATTGTTTTTCTTTTTAATCAAGTGTATAGCCATTTATGTAGTTATTAAGCAGTCAGACTGTTTAAAGGGAGTTGGTTGGCCTCCTTCAGGTTAAAGACCCTTGATCGTAATGCACAAGGTTGAACTAGATTCACAGAAGGAAATGCCGACCTATTTTCTTTCCTAAATTTCAGAGGAGTCATCAGTCTTTCCACTTTTTTACCTCCCTTCTCTCTCTAGTCATTCTCTTAGTCTCATTTGCCAACTTTACATAGAGACCCACAACAATCCTACACACCAACTATGCCCAGGCTTCATCATAAGTATTTCAAAGTGCACTATTAAGGCAAAGAGAAAATCGAATCTTATTAACAGGATTAACTTCTGAACAACAAGTCTAAAAATCCATTAGACATAGAAGTGACAGTGTCAGCAATACGACTTGGAGAAATCATTTAATTAAAACTCTTTTACTTTTGAAAGCTGATTACTTGTGTTCTGGTAGCTTTTAGCATTAAAACCTTGACGAGTGTATACTCCACAGTGGGCTACAATCCCCTCAGAGTTTGTTTGCCAAAGACTATTGGATACTCTGTCTTGTCTTACCAAGTTGATTTATCCTCTGGAGAAAACACATATAAAGACCATGCACCCAAGAGGAGGAAATTAATGCCATAAACCTGTCATGAAACATGTTGAGTCAAAATAAGATCTGGTGAAACTAGAGTCCTTTAGAGTGGATGATGGAAACTGTGTTACAAAACCAAGTCATCCAGTCCCAACACCTCCAACAGAAAAATGCCTAAATCTTTCAGAGAAAGAGTTGCTTTATTTTTTGTTTCTGTAATTCCCACCGTTCCAATTTAAGGGAGTGAATTTAAGGGAGTTCACTCATTCATTCACTTATTTTTTGCTTTACAAACTTTTAACACGTGGAAGGAGCTGAGGATACAGCAAGCAGGTGAAGTCCCCATTGCCAGAGAATGGAGGCATTCTTTACAAACAGGAGGATCCAGTTTCACAACCATTTGTCAGGAGAGCAACCCTGACTGACAGACGTCCAGTCTGGAAGTGGGATGCCTGGTGAAGGTCTGCAATTAGGAAACAGCTTACAACCTTGCTATTGTAAATATGCTAATAAGATTGGCCCCAATATTTTGACTTCTTGTGGGAGGAATTCCCTGAGCTCTCCCTTATGAAATACCAATTTTGTTAAAAAAAAAAAAACAGAAAAGTTAGTTACTTGGTTCATATACGCAGTGTATTAAAAAATGGAGACATCATTTTGCCAACAAATGTTCGTACAGACAAAGCTATGGTTTTTCCGGTAGTCATGTAAGGATGTGAGAGCTGGAGTATAAAGAAAGCTGAGTGCCAAATGATTGATGCTTTCAAACTATGCTATTGGAGAAGACTCTTGAGAGTCCCTACAAGGAGATCCAACCAGTCAATCCTAAAAGAAATCAACTCTGAATACTCACTGGAAGGACTGATGCTGAAGCTGAAGCTCCAATACTTTGGCCATCTGATGTGAAGAGCTGACTCATTGGTAAAGACCCTGATGCTGGGAAAGACTGAAGGCAGGAGGAGAATAGGGCAGCAGAGGATGAGATGGTTAGATAGCATCACCGACTCAATGGACATGAATTTGAGCAAATACTGGAAGTAGAGGATAGAGGAGCCTGGCGTGCTGCAGTCCATGGGGTCACAAAGGGTTGGACACAACTTAGCAACTGAACAACAACAACAACAAGGCAAGATTTCTAGAGAGAAAGCAGTGAAGTGGTTCCAAACTGATTTTGCTCCTTGTGTTAGATCTGAATCAGAGACGTTTTGATCATCTTAGAGGTGCACTGAAACACAGCCCACAGTCTCCTAAGTAGGGACAGAGCCGCTCAAGGCCGACTGAACTGACACAGGTAAGTCCAACCCAAAGTCACCGGCCTCGCCCAACCTCCTGAATGCGCAGAGCCTTTGAGAGTGAGGTCTTTGGACATGAGTGACTGTCTTTTACTTGGATTTCTAGACCTTATTTAAAGAAGAAAACTGTTTAAAGCAGCCTAAGAACTACTATAATTTTTAAGTATTTTGTATCGCAATTCACAATAACCTATTTTTGAGTTCTATGGGAATACATATTTAATTTTTTTTCCCTTTAAGTAGCTATCTATATCGCTCTTAATATTATACTGGCATCTAACTTTCAACCATGGACTGTGTTATTTGTTGATACTATTTCAGTCAGTTCAGTTCAGTTCAGTCACTCAGTCGTGTCCAACTCTTTGCGACCCCATGGATCACAGCACGCCAGGCCTCCCTGTCCATCACCAACTCCTGGAGTTCACTCAGACTCATCCATCAAGTCGGTGATGCCATCCAGCCATCTCATCCTCTGTCATCCCCTTCTCCTCCTGCCCCCAATCCCTCCCAGCATCAGAGTCTTTGCCAATGAGTCAACTCTTCTCATGAGGTGGCCAAAGTACTGGAGTTTCAGCTTCAGCATCATTCCCTCCAAAGAAATCCCAGGGCTAATCTCCTTCAGAATGGACTGGTTGGGTCTCTTTGCAGTCCAAGGGACTCTCAGGAGTCTTCTCCAACACCACAGTTCAAAAGCATCAATTCTTCAGCACTCAGCCTTCTTCACAGTCCAACTCTCACATCCATACATGACCATTGGAAAAACCATAGCCTTGACTAGACGGACCTTAGTTGGCAAAGTAATGTCTCTGCTTTTGAATATGCTGTCTAGGTTGGTCATAACTTTTCTTCCAAGGAGTAAGCGTCTTTTCATTTCATGGCTGCAGTCACCATCTGCAGCGATTTTGGAGCCCCCCAAAATAAAGAATGACACTGTTTCCACTGTTTCCCGATCTATTTGCCATGAAGTGATGGGACAAGATGCCATGATCTTCGTTTTCTGAATGTTGAGCTTTAAGCCAACTTTTTCACTCTCCTCTTTCACTTTCATCAAGAGGCTTTTTAGTTCCTCTTCACTTTCTGCCATAAGGGTGGTGTCATCTGCATATCTGAGGTTATTAATATTTCTCCTGGCAATCTTGATTCCAGCTTGTGTTTCTTCCAGTCCAGCATTTCTCATGATGTACTCTGCATAGAAGTTAAATAAGCAGGGTGACAATATACAGCCTTGACGTACTCCTTTTCCTATTTGGAACCAGTCTGTTGTTCCATGTCCAGTTCTAACCGTTGCTTCCTGACCTGTATACAGATTTCTCAAGAGGCAGGTCAGGTGGTCTGGTATTCCCATCTCTTTCAGAATTTTCCACACTGTATTGTGATCCACACAGTCAAAGGCTTTGGCATAGTCAATAAAGCAGAAATAGATGTTTTTCTGGAACTCTCTTGCTTTTTCCATGATCCAGTGGATGTTGGCAATTTGATCTCTGGTTCCTCTGCCTTTTCTAAAACCAGCTTGAACGTCAGGGAGTTCACGGTTCACATATTGCTGAAGTCTGGCTTGGAGAATTTTGAGCATTACTTTACTAGCATGTGAGATGAGTGCAATTGTGTGGTAGTTTGAGCATTCTTTGGCATTGCCTTTCTTTGGAATTGGAATGAAAACTGACCTTTTCCAGTCCTGTGGCCACTGCTGAGTTTTCCAAAGTTGCTGGCATATTGAGTGCAGCACTTACACAGCATCACCTTTCAGGCTTTGAAATAGCTCACCTGGAATTCCATCACCTCCACTAGCTTTGTTCATAGTGGTCCACTTGACTTCACATTCCAGGATGTCTGGCTCTAGATGAGTGATCACACCATCGTGATTATCTGTGTCATGAAGATCTTTTTTGTACAGTTCTTCTGTGTATTCTTGCCACCTCTTCTTAATATCTTCTGCTTCTGTTAGGTCCATACATTTCTGTCCTTTATGGAGCCCATCTTTGCATGAAATGTTCCCTTAGTATCTATAATTTTCTTGAAGAGATCTCTAGTTTTTCCCATTCTGTTGTTTTCCTCTATTTCTTTGCATTGATTGCTGAAGAAGGCTTTCTTACCTCTTCTTGCTATTCTTTGGAACTCTGCATTCAGATGCTTATATCTTTCCTTTTCTCCTGTACTGTAACAATTTTTCTACCTCTATTTTTGAGGATACACATGGACAATAAGGTCTCTTAGAGCAGAGTTCTGCAACCTTCAATAGTAGCTTTTAAATATAGTACAGAAAATAAAGAAAAATGTATTTAATAATGAACTGTATTTTTTGGATATATATGTTTCAAGGAATTATTAACAGACTGTGATGATGTGTTTCCAATTCGGTTAAGAATAACGTCTGAGGGCTTCCCTGGTGGCTGGGTGGTAAAGAATCCACCTGCCAATGCAGAAGACAGGGGTTTGATCACTGGTCTGGAAAGATCCTGCATGCCGCGGAGCAACTAAGCCCCTGCACCCCAAATACTGGGCCTGTGCCCTGGAGCTTGGGCGCCACAGCTGCTGAAGCCCTCACACCGCAGTCCCTGAAGCCCTTGCTCCGTAGAGCCTGTGCTCTGGAACAGAAAAGACCACTGCAGGGAGAAGCCTGCTCGCCGCAAGAAGAGAGCAGCCTCCGTTCGCCACAACTAGAGGAAAGCCTGCGCAGCAAAAGAGACCCAGCACAGCCAAAAATAAATAAATAAATGAATTTTAAAAAGAATAAGTATGAGAAGAATATAGTAGTATCCATTATGAACAAGCTATTTCTCTGCCTTTCTCTTCCTGGAGCTGTACCTCCCCACCCCCAACCCCCCACCCCCACCACACACACATTAGCCAGCACTGAAGTTCCATCAATATTCCAGAAAAGCTACTTTCATAGAGGGAATAGTTGAGTCCCAATACCTACTATTTCATTGAAATATTGAAATAATACAATATTTCCATATTATTCAATGAAATATTGAATATTTCATTATTTCAAATAATGAAAATGTTTGAATTAGCACATTTTCATTAGGAAATTTCAATTAACTGATCATTCTACATTTGTTAGTTTTATGGGGCACTTATATTAGATCCGTCTGTCTGTCTGTCTCTTCCCTCTTAAACGTATGAGAGGAGAGTAGGAAGCTAGGCCACGATTTCTCTCTCAATCTTCTGTCTTTTCTTCCCATGCGGCTGAATGGAAGATGGTAAAAATCAAAAGCTAGGTTTGGACTTGGTAGGGAAGTCAGCTCTTTAGTGCTGACTATCAACCCTGAACCACAACCCTGCTCACTCGCGTTTTCTATACTGAGATTTGGGGCTCAAGCTCACCTGACAATGAAGGCTCTTCCCCTTTCCTTTGTTCCTATTCTCCATGTGTTCACTGTCCCTGGACAGGGTGAGGAAAAAGGAGGGTGTCTGGTCAATGAGCCCAGAAACTTGGGGTCCAAATACCATCTGAACATCATTAGCAAGACTGACTCTTCACATGTTCCTCGTATCTGCTAACCTCCCTAAACCAATGCCTGCAAGGTCTCCTGGATGCAAAGCAACCCTTGAACTGGGCTTTGAGCTGGTAACACAACATATCTGGTGTCAACTCTGGTCTTGACTTTTTACTGGATGCTAATCATAGTAGACCCTTTTGATTCTCAGCAGGAGACTCAGTGGAGTTAGATTTTAAAAGCAAGAGATTAGAGAGCAGGAGACAGAATGGCTCTGGGCCACGAGAAGGAATTAGCTTCATGTGGAAAAGTGATTCTGACCTCACAAAACGGTCTGGGTGCCAACCACCACTCTCTTTTGAGCATTTCCCTCGAATTTGATCTTGCTTATTGGGTTGTGTGATGAAAGATTTTATTGATTAGTACTGAGCACTTGAAGTTAAGTGGCTCTGTGGAAAATGGGGAATTAGATGATCATTATTTTTTATCTTTTCTGAAAAGTGCAATTTCTAGTTAGACATCTGACTAAATAAAACCCAGGGTGTCTTTATATACCTGAAAGTAAGTGAAAAGTGGACTCTCAAACACAGCATTTCAACGTGATGGGATTTAATTAAATAGTACATATGAACCTAGGGAGAAGAAGGGTCTCACACCAGAAGTGAGGTGGGCACTCCTTTTTATGAACTGGTTTAATGTGGAATGGGTGTACCTGTTGACTGTTAAGATGCCTTTGACCCTATCAAGTTCCTGACAGGTCTCAGCCTAATGCTCAGTCACTCTGTTTTTATCCCTCGGATACCCTCTACAGATATTAGGAAGCTTCCCTTAAGCATGCCTTGCCCCACCTGGTCTCTAAGCCCATCCTCAGAGAAAACCACTGAGAACTGCAGGCAGGTGAGGCCAGTACACCCCAGCATGTGAGCCTTGCACCCGCCATGTCTGCTAACCTTTTTAAAAAATCATTATCACTGTCTGATGCTCCCTCACCAGTATTTCTGCTGCTTACAGTGGCCTTGACCATGTCATTTTCAGAGCTGAGAAGACTGACAACAGCAGAGACTCTTTACCTGGACTCCAACATGAGCGGATGGGCTGGCACTGTGGGTAAAACAGTTTCCATGTTTCCAGGCACAAGATGGGCAAGGTCTCTGCTTTCCTGGGGCCTTGCACTTTAGTTGCATGAAGCAAACCATGAAGTAAATAGACCAGTACACTATACAAAGGCAGATTGTGACAAATGCTACAACCAAAAAATCTACAGGGCCCTTTGACAGAATTGCATCCGGGTTTGTAGGGGCAGGTGGGCAACATTGCATCCTGAAGCAGCCTCTGAAATGACCAAATGTTCTGAAGCCTCATTTTTTCCCCTCAATGATTCATGCAATTTTTGTTACCACTTCTTTCTATACTCATATTCATTTCAATAGGGAATTTATTTTATAGCTGGTCAAGAAAAGTTCAGAATGGAGAGGTATGTGGCGTATTTTCCCTCCTATTTTGTGTCTTCACATATAACGTTTTCTAATCTGAGAAGAAATCTGGGAATCCTACTGTACCCCTCCCCACAACAAAGAAATCTTTTGAGCATTAACAATAATGGAATCAAATCCCAGGCTGCCCCACCCCTGTGGATACTGTGACCTGGGTTTGCTGGACCCATTTCACCCTGCGTGTGTGTGTGCTAAGTTGCTTTGGTTGTGTCTGACTCTGCCACCCTATGGACTGTAGCCCGCCAGGCTCCTCTGTCAATGGGATTCTCCAGGCAAGAAACTGGAGTGGGCTGCCATACCATCCTCCAGGGGATCTTCCCGGCCCAGGGATCAAACTTGCATATCTTATGCTTCCTGCATTGGCAGGTGGGTTCTTTGCCACTAATGTCACATGGACTTGGATTGTTGGAACCAAACTTTATTGCTTGGCTAGTCTGACCATCCCCAGCTCCTCCATGGTTCTTTTATCTTGACCTGTGAGCAAATACACTGAGGTCCACAGTGTTACAACCAAACTCAAACAGGAGGTTATGATCCTCAGAGCTCCTTTCTAACCCTGGCTAACTAAATGTGTAAAGACCTGGGCTTGGAGGAGGGTCTGCTGCTTCTCCTAACCTACTGGCTTTATCTGAGTTGTAGAGTGTCTGGCTCCATGGGCAGCTGGGTGTGAGTGAGGGTTCCCTTGGCCCCCTTCATTCCCAGCTAATCTCTTTAGAAAATCTCTTCCAGAGAAGAGAAGTTACTTTCCTTGGGATCAAATACAGCCCCTTAGAAATAGAAGATTCAGAAAGAGTAACTTGGTTAAATTTTTGTTTCTCATATATAGTCAATAAAACAGTGTTATTTAGGATTTCTGGTAAATCACATGGAGCCCAGAAGAGTCCACCCACAGCTTATGGGTTGAGGTCATGAATAGACAGAGGAGGAGACATGGGTCCTGGGCAAGATGACTGTCAGAATCTCTGCTCACTTCTCCCAGTGTGGACCAGCAGGGTGATGGCGGGAGGGGTAGAACTGGGAAGAGACTGGATGAGATATTGAGATTAACTTAAAGCCTCCCATTCTGATGCCACATAAATGAGAGCAGAGTCTGACTCCCTGAGCATGACACAAACCGAACAGCTAACATAATACCTTGCATTTCAGTGAAAACAAACATACATGAAAATAAAGTCATGGCATTTTGAGCCACTGCTGCTGCTGCTGCTAAGTCGCTTCAGTCGTGTCCGACTCTGTGCGTCCCCACAGACAGCAGCCCACCAGGCTCCCCTGTCCCTGGGATTCTCCAGGCAAGAACATTGCAGTGGGTTGCCACTTCCTTCTCCAATGCTTGAAAGGGAAAAGTGAACGCAAAGTCTCTCAGTCGTGTCCAACTCTTAGCGACCCCATGGACTGCAGCCCACCAGGCTCCTCCATCCATGGGATTTTCCAGGCAAGAGTACTGGAGTGGGGTGCCACTGCCTTCTCCATTGAGCCACTGAGTAAGGTTCAAATCTAAATTCTTCCATAAACAGGACAAACTGCTTGGCTTCTTCAATTCTCACCCTCCTATTCTGCTGTTGCTGCTGCTGCTGCTGGTAAGTTGCTTCAGTCGTGTCCAACTCTGTGTGATCCCAGAGACGGCAGCCCACCAGGCCTATTCTGCTAAGTGGACATAAGTGGGAACCAAAACCCCTGTCCTGTGAGGTTCCTGTGAGCAGTAAAAGAGAATGTGGGGCACAAGGAGGCACGCCTAGTATGCTCCTCTGTGTGGGGATAAGTATCTTTGGGAGGAAATGTGCTGGCCTGAGATGCCAGGAGTGAATGGGAAGCTCAGTCTGCAATGAAATCTCCCCGGAGGATGCTTGAAAAGGTGCCAAGGCAAATGGACACTAAGTGGCAAACAAAACGCCTTGTCAGCCTCGGCCCAGAAGATGCTGGTAAGGAAGTTACTAATTAATTGCCAGCCAGCCATAAGGTGTTATGGAGCCTGCTAAGTTTAAATACGCTTTATTAACTGACATCCAACATATGGCACACGGCTATGAGGTGGATGAGACTAGTCTTAAAGGTCACTGTCACCCAGATGAGCAGATCTGAAATGGAGAAATTAGTTAATGCTTTCTTCTGCTGATTTAGTGTGAACACATCCCAGGGAGCTGAGGCACTCCAGATGGCAGGCTGCAAAAATAGCGAAGAAAGATGATGTGTGCTAACTGTTTCCTAATGACACCAGGGGCTCACCGGGGGCAAGAGAGGGAAGGCATCTTCTCTAAGGGCTGACTGAACTCATGGGCAAGACAGAGGTCTCTCTACCTGGTTCTCAGGAGATTAAATCCCACCTGCACCGAATGCAAAAACTTCCATCCATATTATTAGCATGATGTAGCATGATGTCTTCTTTCTCTTTTTCCTCCCCCTCCTCTTCTTCTCCTCCTCTTTCTTCTTTTTCACTTATTATTATTAGTTTCAGCCTTTTTTAATTTTTAATTTTATTTTTAAATTAATTTATTGAACTATAGTTGGTTTACCATATTCCAACTGTCAGGCACCATTTTGTGTTTAATGTCCATCATTTCACTCATTTCTCTTAACAACTCATTGATGTAGTTGTGATTAAGAATGCTGGCTTGGCATCATCAAAGTCTACCAATTATAAATGCTGGAGAGGGTATCGAGGAAAGGGAATCCTACACTGTTTGTGGAAATGTAATTTGGTGTAGTCACTGTGAAAAACAATAGGGAATTTCCTTAAAAAAACTAAAAAGAGTTATCATATGATCCAGCAATCCCTCTCCTGGACACAAATATGAAGAAAACTCTAATTCAAAAAGATACAGCAGAAGAGACACAGATGTATAGAACAGTCTTTTGGACTCTGTGGGAGAGGGCGAGGGTGGGATGATTGGGGAGAATGGCATTGAAACATGTAAAGTATCACATGTGAAACGAATCGCCGGTCCAGGTTCGATGCATGACACAGGGTGCTCGGGGCTGGTGCACTGGGATGGCTCAGAGGGATGGGATGGGGAGGGAGGAGGGAGGGGGGTTCAGGATGGGGAACACGTGTACACTCATGGCAGATTCATGTCAGTGTATGGCAAAACCAATACAATATAGTAAAGTAAAAATAAATACATAAATAAAACTGAAAAAAAAAAAGCAAAGCAAAAACAAAAAGAAAAACAAAAAGATACATGCATCCCAGTGTTCACGGCAGCACTATTTACAATAGGCAAGATGTGGAAGTAGCCTAACTCTTCATCAACAGAGGAACGTATAAAGAATATGTGGCATATATGTAAAATATATGTGAAATATTACTTGGACATAAAACAGAACGAAATAATGCCATTTTCAGGAACACAGATGGACCCAGAGATTATGAAGTAAGTCTGACAGAGAAAGACAAGAATCATATGATATCACTTAAATGGAGAACCTTAAAAAAAAAAAAAAGATAAAAATGAACTTATTTATGAAACAGAAGCAGACTCACAGATATAGAAAACAAACTTACTTCTACCAAAGAGGAAAGTTGGGGGGATAAATGAGGAGTTTGGGATTAGCAGACCACATACATATAAAATAAACTGCTATTACATATAAACTACTACTACATATAAAATAAAAAACAAGCTCTTACCATATAGCACAGGAGACTATTGATATATTCAGTATCTTATAATAAAATGTAATCAAAAGGATCTAGAAAAGAATACACACAGACACATACATGTAACTGAATCACTTTGCTGAATACCAAAAACTAACATAACATTGTAAATCAAGTATATCCCAATAAAAAAGAGAAAAAAGAAGGCCGGCTTGAGGGGTCAGACTTTATGGATCCCAAACCTACTTGTGTGACTTCCAAGAAGTGAGTACTCTGTGACAGCTGCTTGTGAAGATGATGCCACCACCTACTGTGCCGGTAACTCAAGCTCATAAGAGATCATGCACATGAAGCACTTAGAATGATGCCTGGGACACAGCAAGCACTCAATAAATATTGCTGTCCGCTCCCAAGGTGACAGTCAACCTTTTCATATAAGGAAAAGTAAGATTCCAGATGTTAAGGAGCATACCCCAGGTCATATGACTCATGCTTGCAGACAGATTCCAGTCTTACTCCTGAGATCTACTACCCCACGCCAGGCAGCAGATCCTTCTTCAGGGGAAGAACACATCTTTCAGGAAAGAGGAGGCAATTCGGGAGAAGAAAACAACTGTCAATCCCCAGAAGAGTGATGTGGCGCAAGAAGGGAAATTTGGAGACCTACCCAAGGCCAGGCCTGAGTGATTCTTCCCTTCTATTAGAGAAAAGTCTTGGTGCCGCAACTATGGAAAACTGTATGGAGGTTATTAAAAAAACTAAAAAATTGAGTTTCCATATGATCCAGCAATCCCACTCCTGGACACGCGTCCGGAGAAAACCAAAATTGGAACAGAGACAGGCACTCCACTCTTCAGCGACACTATTCGCAATAACCAAGACATGGAAACAATCTAAATGTCCACTGAAAGAGGAACGGATAAAGAAGATGTGGCAATATATTCAACGGAGTATTACTGAGCCATAAGCAAGGTGAAATAACGCCATTTGCAGCAACATGGATGCAACTATAGACAATCATATTAAGTAAAAAATCAGGAAGAGAAAGACAAATACCGTACAATATCACTGACATGTGGAATCTAAAAAGTGTGACACAAACAAACTTATGTAAAACAGACACACAGACATAGAGAACAGACTTGCGGCTGGCAAGAGGGAGGCGGTGGGGGAGAGGCGTGGACTGGGAGTCTGGGGTTAGCAGACGCCGACCATCACACGCAGCATGGACAAACAGCCATGTCCTGCTGTACAGCACATTGAACTATATTCAATATCCTGTGATGAACCATAACGGAAAAGAGCATAAACATGCATATATATGGATAGCTGAATCATTTTGCTGTACTGCAGAAATTAACACTACATTGTAGATAAACTATACTTCAATTAAAAAAATAAATCAAACAAACTAATTCAGAATTTGAGCAGGATGGTGAAGAAATATTGTGAAAAAACAATCTTAAATCTTTAAATAATAATAATAATGACAAATAAGGCTTCCCTGGTGGCTGCTGCTGCTGCTGCTGCTGCTGCTGCTGCTGCCGCCAAGTTGCATCAGTCGTGTCTGACTCTGTGCGACCCCATAGATGGCAGCCCACCAGGCTCCCCCGTCCCTGAGATTCTCCAGGCAAGAACACTGGAGTGGGTTGTCCTTTCCTTCTCCAATGCATGAAAGTGAAAAGTGAAAGTGAAGTAGCTCAGTCGTGTCCGACTCTTCGCGACCCCATAGACTGCAGCCTACCAGGCTCCTTCGTCCATGGGATTTTCCAGGCAACAGTACTGGAGTGGGGTGCCATTGCCTTCTCCTCCCTGGTGGCTAGCAGTGAAGAATCCACCTGCAATGCAGGAGACACAGGAGATTCGGGTTTGATCCCTGAGTTGGGAAGACCCCCTGGAGGACAGCACGGCAACCCAGTCTAGTATTCTTGTCTGGAGAATCCCCTGCACAGAAGTCTGGCGAGCTAAGGTCTATGGGATCACAAAGAGTGGGACATGACTGAAGTGACCGAGCACGCACTCTGACAGGTAATACTTACCAAGTCCCTACTAAGTGCCAGCTATCAGTGTCAGGTTAAGTGTCTGGTACCATGTGTCAGTATCATGTCTTGTATCATTTTCTGCCTCCACAGTGACTGGAAGTTTGTCCCATCATTACCCCTGCTTTATCCATAAGGGAAATGGGGTACAGAAATGATGAATACCCAGAGGCACATGGTTAGAAAGCGAAGGCGCTCACCTTTGAACCCAGGTGGTCGGGAGCCAGAGCTCCTGCAGCCCGCCACTGCTCTCTCCTGGTCCCAGAGTTCCACGAATGACATCGTGGCTTCCAGAGCAAGAGTCCTCAACCTGAGCAAACACCCAGGTCACCTGGACTGGCTTGTTAGACAAAGTCTGTCAGAGATCACCCCCAGAGTTCTGACTCCAGGTCTGGGGCGAGGCCCAAGAACCTGCATTTCTAACAACCGCCTGCATCATGTTGATTGTACTGGCTTGGTGTCACACTTTAAGAGCCATTGGTTAATCATATTTCAGAGCTTGAGTCAGAATTACAGAAAAGTGGTTTGGGGCCCAGATCTAGCACATGGTAGCTCTGTGACATCAAGCAAGTCACTCAAGTCACTCAATCCCTCCTAGCTTCGGTATCCTTATCTTGCTCAGTAGGGGTCTAAGTCATTATAATCTTATTGACTATATAAATAGTCATTAAAAGGATGCATTTAATAAAACCCATCTCCTAGTGCTGTGATGGAGATTAAATAAAATACCAAGTATAAAGCACCTAGTAAGTAGCCTGGAACAGAATAATAGCTCTCACATGGTGGTAAATAAATAAAACTTGTCACAAAATTATTAAGCCTTCCTGTGTACACAGCGTGGGGAGACAGAGAGAAATTATGCCACATTTCCTGTCTGGGACAAGTCAATTTAAGGACTGAAAAATGTCCAAGAAGAAGCACAGATGCCTGTACAGATGTACACACAGTCACCAGGACACATATACACACTCATGTACGCATACATACACACACACGTACAAATGCAAAGTCAACCAATGCTGTGTCCACCCAGGGATCTGCAGGGCACTAACGAGAGCCCTGGAGAACGAGCTCCAACTTCCAGATGGACATTCGCGAGGACAGGACCATCTCCACGGGCTCCTACAGCATCCAGGCACACAACTGCTGTTCCTACTTATTTTTTTAAAGAGAAAGACTGAGTGCCGACTCTGGATCAGGCACCACGTTTGGTAGTTTGCCCTTAAAGGTGGTAACCCCCAGCTGGCTAGAGGCCGAGCACCATGCGTCTGCTTTCGACGGGCAGGCAAACAGATCTGAGATGCTTAAGTAATTTGCCTTAAGTCTCACGGCGTGTGTGTGTGTGTGTGGTACTCTGTGTGTGTGTGTGTGTGTGGTACTCTGTGTGTGTGTGTGTGTGGTGCTCTGTGTGTGTGTGTGTGTGTGGTACTCTGTCGGTGTGTGTGTGTGGTACTCTGTGTGTGTGTGTGTGTGGTGCTGTGTGTGTGTGTGTGTGTGTGTGTGTATGGTGCTGTGTGTGTGGTGCTGTGTGTTGGGGCTGAGAGCGGGTTGAGCAGGAAGGCTTGCCTTCTTGTCCTTAAACCCCAGGGAGTGATCCTGTCACTCTGCCACACGATTTCCTCTAGTGCAGTATTAGCCAGCCGAGCTCTGAAACTTCAAATTCACAGTCCCCTGGCTTTAAAGCACGTCCCCCGAGGAAGGCAGAGAAGATGTAAATGCACGTACCAAAATGAGCCTGGAACATCTGAAGCAAGCTGGGCGAGTTCCAGGGCGTCTTGATGAGACGCTGTCTGGAGCCCCTGGGACAGCTGCCTCCTTTGATGACTCCCACCCCGGCTCCCTCCGCAGCCACCCGCGCCTCTCCGCCGCCCTCCTCAGAACACACCGGCTCTCTGGCGGCTCATCTGAGCAGCGATGAGCTGAGGGCAGGTTGCTCTTCCCAGATCCACCCAGAACACCCTTATGCCTCTGAAAGACAAGAGCCAGCTGCATCTCTCTTTGGCAAATAATTCATTGTGTGAGAGAAGTGGGGATGTGCTTCTCCGTGGATGCAGGAACAACCCATTTGGGCCCCCAGTCTGTTCCCCAGACACATCTGCTAGTCACTGAAGAGATGCAGAATGAGGGGTTCAAGGATACTTGATGTCTCTTTAAGAACAGTTATGCTCCATTTACTCAGATGTCAGACTTCTAGTAACTTAACCAAAATTTAGTCCTGAAATTAGATAAATGAGAAGGCCTTAGATAGCGAGGAATGGCTTTTCAAAAGCCCCTTAAACACACATACACACTTTCACTCACTCATTTTAGAACTCAGTGGGCTCTAACTTTGTACATGTTTCTAATAAGTCTGCTTATGTGGTTTCCAACCTATAGGAGACAATTAGAAAGGTGCCGTTTATTGTTTGGCCCAGGGAAGGCGATTAAGCAGATTACTTCTTAGTTTAATGAAAGATCCAAATACAAAGAACCAAGAACCCTGTCCTCCAAAGCGATCACACAAACCACCAGGGGTAAAGAAATACACAAGCGACCGTCTCGGGCAAGGAAATTTTGCAATTGGTGTTAATATCGGCCCGAGAGAGAGAGCTGGCAGGCAGCAGGGTGAGGAGCATGCAAGCCTGGCTGAGCCGGTACCCACAGGCCTTGGAACAGCATCTCCGACTCAGGAAGTAAGATCTACTTCCTGCGAGGTTGTGGTCTGGAATGGAATTATCAGGAGAAGAGATCAGTCACCAAGGAACAGAGGGGCCTGCCCTACATGTACTGCACATCTGAGCCTCCCATAAAGCCAGTTAATGTTCTCCCTGGCAAAAGAAGGCTAGTCAGTCCGCAGCTTCACGATCACGAACCCAGAAGAATATCTTTGCACTTAGATGGATAGGAGCTGTTTTAAATACACCTAGAAACAGCAGCCCAAGATGGGGAACATGGCTTCCTTGGCATTGCTCAGATCTCTGGATTCTTAGAGTCCCTTTTGTCTGTCGAAGTATTCCTCTGAGAGGGTGTGAACCTCCATTCCCTGCTATGGGAATGAGATCCGGGACATTTCATTTGTTTATTTTCGTTGCTGCTTGTTAGTTCTGAATCCTGGCAAGGGCAGACTGACCAGACCCCAGTGGAATCAAGCTGATGATTGCGAGATGAAGAGAAACAGACCACTGTGTGTGTCTCAGCCTGGGGAATTCGATTCTAACTTCAGAAGGTTGGGACTAGAGCTCCTTAACATTCCACACTTCCAACTCAGGTATTCCGAGGTTCTCTAATTCAGACACCACCAAGTGAGAGAAAACTCTGGCAACAATTTAAGGGAAACCTGAGTTTCAAGAAAACTGGTTCTTCTTTTCTACTGTCTTCCTGCCTCCTGTTGTATTACAGAACTTGAGAATCACATAACCAGCCGTGTTTCCGGCTTTGTTTTGGCCACTGGGAAGCTTACGTGAAAATCTGCATGACATTTCATGTGAAATGTTTATGTAGTGACTATTGATTTTGTGTGAGTAGAACCTTTTTTCCATATATGATAACAGACTCATTTTCCCAAGCATATAGGCACTAGAATGAGACTGGCTGGATCATAATACAAATCCCCTAGCAAGAGAGATTTGTCCAAGTATGTTCCTGTGACCCAAGCTGGGCCAATCAGAGTCCTATTCCAAGATTTTTCTACCAGAACAGGTAGAGAAATGCATGCTTTCCCATAAGCCATACCACCACACCCCCTTTACATGGTACACAGAGAAACAAAGACAAGAAACCTACAGAGAGGGTTCTGACAGTACTCGGAAGCTAATTCTGGTCAAACTCAAGGCCACTTCCATCACTCCTGACTCCTGCAGTAAACGTCAGTACAGCAGTGACTTCCCTGTTGGTCCTCAAGCAACTCCACGCTGGATTTCCAGCACTCGCAACCAGAACCGGAACACAGGATCTCTCACACAGATCTTTTCCCTGGCTTTCCTATTTTCCCTTCAGCTTGATTCCTTCACTTATTTGCTCTTTTCCTTTTGTATTACATATAATTTTCTAAACTGCCTCCAATTCTTTGTGAAGAGCAGCCAAGTATAAACCTGTATGTCGTATCAGATAATTTCAAATACAGTACTTTCTCTCTCTGTCACAACTGTTGATAATGCTTGTCTGTGACATTAAGGAAAGGTTAACCTGGTTTCTGTATTTTCTGCCTTAAAAAGCAAAGAGGAATGTGATACATTAAATAATGGTTTCCCTTTAAACAAACAGGTACCCAATGGGGCAAACGCTGTCTCAGTTATCTGGAGAATTCACCTACAAGGAAAAGCATGCACCCTAATTTGACCAAACACATGCAATATCACCATATTAAAAATGTATTAAAAAGTGATAACTCCTAAGACAACCCAAAGTGTCTTGGTAGCTGTTATTTTAGTATAGGTGGTTGGTATCGTTTTGAGAAATGATTCTCTAGGCTACAGAGACTTCCTAAAGCATAGCCGTCTTTCATCCCAGACTCTCATTTCCTCGAGACCATTGCGTATGATGATTTTGTGTGTATGCCTCTATGTACTTTGCCTAGTCAAATACACCCCTCTGTGCAGTGATGTCTTCCTTGATAGAGGAAAGCAAGTGATAACAGGACCCATTTCTTTGGTGAGCAACGGCTTAAAATACAAAACCTTCTGGTTTTTAGTTTAAATTACTTTCTTTTAAAAAGAAGTCATCTCGGAGGTATACTTATTCTGAAAGGGAATGCTGCAACTGAGCCAACCCGCTAATGGGCATGCAGTGATGAGATTGTCACACCCGCAGGGTACCACTGAGCCTGGTGACGGGGGTATTTAATGAGGCTGAAGAGGAAAGAAAGGCTATGGTGGCTGTATTTGTCCAGTGGATAATCTAGTTTTGGCATAATCCTCCAAATGGATTAACTGTGAGAAGATTTAAAATGCCCCTCCTTAAGCCACAGTGGTCAGAATAAATGGACCCCATCCTGTCCCAACATATTCACCACCACCACCACCACCAGGACCACAGGAGGGAGAACGATGTCCCTCTGAAGACACTAAGAAGCACAGCCAGTAGTAGGTACAGCACCTTGTGGGCAAACAGAAACTGATGGGGATACCTCCCTACTAATGCAACCTGACTTCAGACTGGAGGACAAGGAGTCTGCGGTGACTCGGCGCGCATGGCATAGAGCGATACACATAAATGTGCACACACGCATCACACACACAATGGCTTTCTCCAAGTGAGCCAGACCTTTCCCACCAAACACAGCGGCTGAGGGTTTCTATGAGCATCTCTGGGAGGAGGAAGGAGAGGTCAAGATTAGAAATCCCTGTCTGTCTAGATCCAGGAGCCCCTTATTTAATTATACCCATTCTCATTCCATATAAGAGTTAAAGATGCTTTATCTCTACATGTGTGACTTTTAGAAAGTTCTCAGTATGGAATATAGGTTCAGTCATGCTTAATAATACAAACCATCACAACAAGTGAGGGGAAGAACATGGCTTCAGCATCTGGACCAGTCAGTTCTGTTCTTTGCCTTCCTGTGCAACCTTGACAAGTGCCTTAACCTTTAGAAGGTTTCGAGTTCTTCACATTTAAAATAGAGATATTAACACTACCCATTACAGTTGTGAGGATTTATGAGATTAGATATATGAAAGGGGCTTGGTTCAATGCCTGGCACATTTAAATGTTCAATAAATGCTAGCTATGATTATTTTATTATCATCATAATGATTATTAGTATCATTACTAGGATTATCATGTTCATAAATCCCTTGACAGATTCTACTCTTATAGATATTGAGGCAGGAAGGATGGAAAGAGTAAAGATGGGAGAGAAGGCAGAAAGGACAGAGAGAAGTATGGAAGGAAGGATGGAAGGAATGAAGGGAGGGATGGAGGAAGGTAGGGAAAAACTGATGTTCTAATTGGGATTGGAAAAGCCTGTCTATTTATAACAATTCAGATGACCAGAACAAGACAAAGCTCACAATGTTTCTCTTCTGCTGTGCGTTGTTTCTATTTGGAGATGTTAAGCATTAGAGTCTCTCTCATGAGTTGAGCTCTCTGAAGGCACGTTTAGGACATGGTGGTCCAGGTCAAGATGGGAAGAGCATGGAGACCCATCTGGACCCTGGGCTGAGTCACAGTGGTTCCACCACCACTATGCAAAGAGACAGCACACTGAATTCAGGCTCAGCCAGCGTGGCTGTCTGAGTTTGTTTGAACTAACGGGAGGGTGACTGAGGAGAGGCATCTAGATAGTGATGACCACCAAGGTCCAAGGGAAGCAGGAGTGACCAAGTGAGGACCCAGACAGGAAGCAGGATCCCCGGGGTGAGGCCGAGGCTCCAGCCCCAGCAAGGAAGGAGAGAATCCCTCGACGGGAAATTCCTCTACAAAGCAGAGGTTAGAGGGAAGCCCTACTTCAGATATGCATTTGAGATTCAGTGTGAAGTAGACCACATTTCACCTCTGCTTGCAGCCTTCTACAAATTCCCCACTCCTCATTTTAGCAGCCAGGTGCCTAAGCAATCCGGATCCTGTCTGCTCACCCAGGCTCATCTCCCACCTGCTCCAGTTCCTCAGCCATGCCAACTTCCCCCTCATCTTACGGCCCTGGCATTTCCTTTTTCCTTCTCACTGGAAGGTACTCTGCTCACCCCTGTATGACTGGCTTTGTTTCATCATACAGGGTTCAACTCCAGTGTCATCTCCTTACAGATCCCCACCGCTAACCCTCTATCACCGTATCACCATATTTATTCCCTTGAGAGCATGTATCACAATCAAAAATCACCTTGTTCAGGTGTTCCTTGTCCGGGTTTATCATCTATCACTCTCCCATGGTCTCCATGGGCCGTGTCTGTCTTGCTGCATTCCATAATGCTGCATCCCCAGCACCAAGAGTGAGGTCTGGCAGCAGACAGGTGCACCGGAAGTATCTGTTGTTCGGTGCATGAAGAATCTTAGGGTGGAATATGACATTCCAGACCCCTCCTGTCATTAACCATCCGTGGTCAATACTGTAGCCTGGCCAGGAGTTCAACCTGACTGGGGCTAAACACAACCAGCCAGGCAAGCAAGCTATCAACTCATAGTAAGTCCATTCTCAGTATGGCTACATGATGCAACTTAGAACATATGAAAAAAAGTGACAGTGTTAGTCACTTGGCCGTGTCTGACACTTTGTGACCCCGTGGACTATAGCCCACCAGGCTCTTCTGTCCATGGAATTCTCCAGACAAGAATACTGAAGTGGATAGCCATTCTCTTCTCCAGAGGATCTTCTCCACCCAGGGATCAAACATGGGTCTCCCACATTGCAGGCAGGTTCTTTACCATCTGAGCCACCAGGGAAGCCCTAAGAACATATGGCTGGGGCAAAAAGAAGTAGAAGATTACATAAGTGCTGCTCAAGGACAAAGGTATGAGAAGCGGTGGCATGAGGGAAGGGCACGGCATGCAGGATATAGAAGCAGGAACTCAGCTTCTTTTCTAACTCACACAAGAGCAGAGGAGCTTCGTTTCCCGTGTCACCACTGAGGGCCACGCTGTCAAATTTGAAGAGTGTAATAAGGCCACTACCTACTAACTTACAGATGATGTCCAGAAGGGGATTTGAACACACTGTTTCTTCCATGGACACTGCGTCATTTGGGACGGTCTTTAAAAATAGCTTTAGATAAGCACTGACATTGTTTGATATTGCCACGCTAAATTCCTTTTGATACCACATAATACTCACAAAAGAACCCTTTAAAGCTCGATTTTAATGCCTGAGATGCCGGTTTGCAAACCAGCTTCAATTCTATTCTGAGTCAAAAAAGAAAAACTTCTATGAGAATTCAGGACTTGAGAAATATGGTTCCGAGTCACACAGATGAGCTGTAAAAATGGAAAACATGTGGGGTAAATAATATACCCTGTGGACAAGGCAAAATATGTGAAAAACTTATATCTCTACTTTTGTTTTTGCTGTGCCGTTTACACAAATCACTGCCTAAGCATTAATATTTATACTCTGAAGCAGTTTTTTTTCCTACCATGCCTATCAAACTGTCACATAATCAGGGTAGTCAGTATATCACATAGCACAGGGGAGAGCAACTTGCTGGCCTCAGTTCCTGTAAATATTTTTCTTTTGTGCTGGATTAAGATTATTCTCATGGTAGGGGTCCTTGTGGAAGTGAAGTTTGCCAGCATATTTTATGATTTTAAAAAATATGGACACTTCAAGTTTCCACAAAGTTGGTGTTAATGTTCTGCATGGGAGAGACCTTTCTGACCTCGCCCCTGAAGTTTTTGAGGTTCGTTCATCCCGCATTTATTTTTAAGCTAAAGAGAGGTCCATTTTCTGCAGAGAGATATTTTTCTTGGCAGAAAACACAAAATACCAAATTCATTCTTGGGTTATGGCTTATTTGAAAGTACCCCTGCTGTTTCTTAAACTTCCTGACAGAGACGCCTGCTCTCACTCTGCCCCCTGCTCAAATAATCGTAGAACTGCTTAACATCTCAGAACATAGGTAAAGCTCTTTTGGCTTGATGTCCACACGCCTGCACGTTCTGACCTCAACCTTCCTGCACCGTAAGATGTGTGTCTCCGTGTTTTCCTTCTGTGTGGGAGGGGCCTGTGTGGCAGAAAGAGTGAAAGGGCTGTAGTCAGGTGGGCCTGGCTTTGCAGCTTGCTTTCTGTTCTTGAGTCTCTGCCTGACTCTGGCTAGTCTAGCAAAACGGTTAAGGGCTCTGGCTCTAGAAAAAGGCTGTCTGAATTTAAATTCTTGCTCTTATGCTTTCTTGTTCTATGGGACTTAGCACAAGCAACGTGATTTTTCCAAGTTTCAGTAACCTGTAAAATGGGGATGAAGACAAGTATTGGTTTTCACAGTCTGTTGTGAAGAGTACGTGCATATAAGATAACTATTGCTGTATATCAAATGACCGATGGCATTTTTCACGGATCTAGAACAAAAGATTTACAACTTGTATGGAACAACAAAAGACCCCAAATAGACCCCTTGGCAACCTTGAGTAAGAAAAATGGAGCTTAAAGAATCAGGCTCCCTGACTTGAGACTATACTATAAAGCTACAGTAATCAAGACAGAATGGCACAGACACAAAAATGGAAATATAGATCAATGAAACAGAATAGAGAGGCCAGAGATAAACTTACAATATATTTTAAAAATACAAATAGCTTGTAGACTTTTTTTACTCACTAAATTTTATGGGTGCTGATTCCTTCAGCCCAGATTTTTTAATATTGCTGATCTTTGTCTCCAGAAATACAGACCCTGCATGTGACTTTGGCAAGTGTGGGAACTGGCTGTGTTTTTGCCTCTCAGACCAGTAATTCTGTCCACCACAGTGAACTCCTCCCCACTATCATCAGGTATATGAGTTTATGAATATTCTGCCAGGGTCCACATAGAAGTTTCTCAGCTAATTGACGCTTATTCAGGGGAATAAGTGGAGAAGGCAGTGGCACCCCACTCCAGTACTCTTGCCTGGCAAATCCTGTGGACAGAAGGGCCTGCTAGGCTGCAGTCCATGGGGTCACGAAGAGTCGGAGACGACTGAGCAACTTCACTTTCACTTTTCACTTTCACGCATTGGAGAAGGAAATGGCAACCCACTCCAGTGTTCTTGCCTGGAGAATCCCAGGGATGGCAGAGCCTGGTGGGCTGCAGTCTATGGGGTCGCAGAGTTGGACACGACTGAAGCAACTTAGCAGCAGCAGCATTGCTGTATAACAAACTAACAAAACTCAATGGCTTCAAATAGAAAACCTTTATTATTGCTCATGAGTCTACGAGGTTAGCTGGGCAGTTCTGTCTTAGCTGGGGTCACGTATGCTTGATTATTATGCTACAAGATCGGTAGGAGGAAGCTTTGCTGGTCTTAGCTGTGTCCTTTCATACCCTCTCATGTCCTTTGCTTCCACAAGGACCCCGTCCATGAAAATAATCTTAATCCAGCACAAAAGAAAAATATTTACAGAAACTGGGGCCAGCGAGTTGCTCTTCCCTGTGCTATGTGAGAGATTGCTCAAGGTTGGTCTAGTGTGGTGTTGGCTGGAACAACTGGGTTCTCTTCTTCATGGTGTCTTATTTCCCAGCAGGCTCTCCTGGACTGTTTTTCATAGTAGATGGACCAAATAGAGAGAGTGAAGGGGGAGCCCCAAGAAGGAAAGTGGTGAGGGCAGAGAGAGAGTGACTCAAAACCTACTGAGTCCTAGACTATGACTGAGTATAACATCATTTCTGCCACAGAACAAGCCCAAAGTCAAAGAGAAGGGGGTCTGAGACTTACAGAAAGGGACCTGGCTAAGGGGAGGCCAATAACTGGGGCCAGCATTTATGATCAACCCAGTACAAAGTGTAAAGCACTTAGCATGAACATGACCATATAGCAACTGCTTAATAAAAGTTAGCTATAATGACAGATGGAATATTGCCAGATAGTATCATTGTGAGGATTAAAACTCAAAGAGACAGCTATGAGCACACTGACATTCTTTACCATGGAATGTGCCATTAAACAGTGGTAGTCACACTGCCCTGTATTCTAGACCAGCAATACTCTACCTTCTGTTCTTTTCAGATATCTTTGCTGTGGATGTTTATATAGCTGAGGATGCTCTTTCTGTATCTTCAAGATCGTTCCTGATTGATCCCACTCCCCAGTGAGACTGTCCTTCCAATGACTCTCGAGAGTCCTGTACGTTCGCATTGTGTCATCAGGCCCCTTTCCCCTTAGACTTTGGTCACTGATGTTGGTGCATTATCTCCCTGATGAGTCTACTGGTTCCTTGAGAGCAGAGACTATTTAGGAATTGCATGTTTCTTTCTTTCTACACTTGTTGATGTTGTTGTTCAGTTGCTAACTTGTGTCTGACTGTTTGCGACCCCAAGGACTGCAGCACACTAGGCTTCCCTGTCCTTCACCATCTCCCAGAGTTTGCCCATATTCATGTTCATTGTGTTGGTGATGCTACCTAACGCTGTCTCCTTCAGTTAAGTGCTAGACAAATTTGGGAGCTGGGGCGGTTGAGAGTGAGTGAGGGGAAAAAATAAAATCATATTTTATTTTCTGACTTTAGAAATATTGGTTAATTTTTTAATATATTATATTATTTTTGCACCAATAAAACCATGGTTTACTTGCATAGATAGAAAGACATAATTAAGTTCTATACTTTATTTTCTCTCAGTTTGGTCTGCTGTTTATGTTTAAAACGTTACCATTAGAACTTTGTTCCTTGTGCTTAAGGCATGATTACTCCTTAAAATGGCTCATCCATAAATTACTTTTATGGTAATTGATGCAGTGTTTCAGACGAGGTGTTTACATATACTAATTTATGCCTAATAACTCTCTTCTGCAGATGTCAGCTCTTCCCTTAATCCTGCTGTTTTCTTCAGTCTTAACCTGATTCCACGGATATCTGTGGGACATGGTAACTGTCTACATTCCCCAGAAATCATTACTTTATGTCCAAAGCCCTGGAGACTGATGTCTATTTTACCCGTACCTTTAGGAAGGAGAGATGCACCGTGGCTTTGCACTCTCATAGGAAGGCAGGCTGAGTCTCAAAATTCACTTGCAATGTGTCCCTTCTCCTCTGTTCAGGCAGCCAACCTGCTACTCTCAGCTTCTTTTCTCCCAGATGGCAAGCTTGCCCGAACTTCACTGTTTTTTATGCCTTTCACTTTTTTACTTTTCTCCAAAGTCAGAATTAAACCAACACCCTCCCTGAGGGTAGGAGGTAGAACTAGCCGCCAGTGACATATTACTTTCTTGTCATTCTACCGGCCAAATTTTCATGCTTTGCAGAACCATTCATTTCCAGGCTGTCAGAGAGCCTTGTATTATGCTTTCTGGTTTGGGGTGGTGGTGGTGTCATGCTGGTGTTAATTCAGGGGTTTATTTTTTAATATCAATGTTAGATTTACTTTACCTCTGCCAACGTCTGTGAAGGCAGTGGGTAAATACAAAGCATCATTATTAACTATTATTATGCTGACATGTAAAACATAATGTACTCCTGACAGTTTGGCTGAGTGGAATCAGATGATGTTTATATATTTCAGACCAGTTCTCAGTACCTGTGATTTTTGTTCATGCTTTTGAAATTTTCATCGTTTAGAACCCTAGTGAAGCAGGCAAACTATTCTGGGGAGGCAGAGTGTGGCAGGGTAGAAACTGCATGGGCCTATGTTGATCATGTTTAAATTCTACTCTCCAAGAACTGGCTAGAGAGGGTTTGTCTAAGAGGCAGTCTCTGCAGAAAGAGTGGGCTCTTCCAGTGATCCTGGTCTCAGAAGTGGTAAAAGGAAATAGCTGTTAAAAAACACAATTATGAACTTAGTCTACATAGTAAAGTTAAAGAAGAAGAAGAGAGGTGGATGAGCCACCTTCTATGAAAAGGACTGCGCTGAGGTTTCTATGCTGCCCTGGGGTACTGTGTGTGAATGCAGCACTCAGAGAGCCCAGCATTTCCCCAGGAGGATGAAGGCATTGAGAAATTCAGGGTGGAGGAGAGATCTGAGCAACATGATAAGGGTAGAAGAACGGCTGCCTTCAGTCATGTGAAGGGTAGGAGATGAAAAGATGAAAATGTGATGGCATTGTTCTTCTCTCCCACAAGGCGGAGCAGAACCAGTGGGAAGGTTGTTCCATAGAATTAACTGGAATGCCTCAAAAGAAATGTCTAGAGATGAGACTAATTCAATAATGAGTGCACCTTCCTGAAAATACTGGGGTCACTCTTTACTGAAATTGAGTGGGGATGGTATTACTCATCATCTCAGCGATGAGCAATGAAAACTACCAAACTCAGGTGCATGTGACCAAAGATGATTCAGAAAACTCTAAAATTTCATGAGTTCAGTGGGGGAAGATCTAGAAAGAATTGAGTCCAGAGCTAGGGCTTCAGTGAAGTTTAAGGATTCACAGCTGGAGGACAGCGGAGGCGAAAGCAGCAGCAAAAGCAAAGGTTATGAGTGAGAATGAGTTTTCCAGTGAGCATGAGGACAGTGATGAAACCAAGCTTGTGCAGAAGGCAGAGTTGGAGGGGATGGTGAGAGATAAGACTTGGTACAGAGCATGGGCCTCAGGCATCCAGGACACCCTTAGATCTCTTGATTCTATGGTAATAGAGAACCCTTGACAACTTCTGAATTAGTAGGTTGGGAGAGGTTGGCAAAAAAAAAAAAATATATATATATATATATATACTTGGTACAGTATTTAATTTAAGGGAAATAAGTCAGTTGTAGAATGAACTGAAATGTGAAATGTGACAGAAAGATAAAATGTTGAACGACATGAACTGAAGATGCAATGCACATGTCCCTCCCACCAGAAGAGGTGGTGGTGATTCTTTATAATACACTGTATTAGTCTATTTTCCACATCTGTCCTTCACACCATGAACTTGCAGTTGGCAGAGCCTCTCTTCCACTTATCACTCTATCTGGCCCTTGCTGCTGCTGCTGCTGCTGCTAAGTCGCGTCAGTCGTGTCCAACTCTGTGCGACCCCAGAGACGGCAGCCCATCAGGCTCCCCCATCCCTGGGATTCTCAAGGCAAAAACACTGGAGTGGGTTGCCATTTCCTTCTCCAATGCATGAAAGTGAGAAGTGAAAGTGAAGTCGCTCAGTCGTCTCTGACTCTTAGCGACCCCATGGACTGTAGCCCTCCAAGGCTCCTCCATCCTTGGGATTTTCCAGGCAAGAGTACTGGAGTGGGGTGCCATTGCCTTCTCCTTATCTGGCCCTTAGTAGGTGGCCCTTAGTAGGTGGCCCTTAGTAGGTGCTTAATTTTTGATTATGAAAGAAACAGTCCAGTTTCAGTATAAAATGAGAAGAGTATATGCATCTGGCAAGGACTAGCATGCATGAAAATAGGGAGAGATAATTTTAGAATTATGGAAATACATTTGAAGAGACTCCTGTGAGTGGTTCTGATCTGGTGATGGGAACTATCCTTCACGTTTAACCCACAGTTATTTATTCACAAACTATTTGAGCCCTCCTCTTTCCAGAAACGGGTATGAGATGCTTCGGTTTGGTTTCCTTTTACCATAAATGATTTGCCTAAAAAGGAAAAGAAATAGAACACAGTAACTAAAAGAGGATGCCAAAAACAGCCTGCCTTTTAAAGGAGGACTCAACCCGGTATAGCAAAGGTAGACAGTGGTCACAATTGTTTGCTTAGGTCAAGTCATCAGGCTTCCCTGGCAGGAAATCACAGCCAGGAAAGTGGCGCTGTAGTCAAATGGGAGCTGGAAAATTTGTGTAGCAGGTGTCTGGCTAACAAGCCGCATTTTCAAGGCAGGTGGGATGGTTGGTGATGGACTGTCTCATTCTACATATGAGAATGGAAACAAATGCTGTATCTGAAGCTGGTGATTGCTTGTCCCACTCTTCTTGGGCACCTTCAAGTTCAGGGAACCATGGAAGCCCAAGACCTCTATCCGTTTGCCTGGCTGTGTATACCAGTGACAGACAAGCACCTCCGAAGTTTAATTGTCCTTTACAGAAACCCCATTAGGAGGTTGGATCATCTACTGAGCTTCCTCTAGATTCAACTTCAAGTTTTATGTTGCGTCAATATGAATCATGGTAAAATGTTTCAAATGAGCCTAGATGGAGGGATATATATTGTAGAAGGAATATGGATTTAAAGTCAGACACTCTTGAGCTAAATTTGCAACTTCCCCATTGTGGGACTATGGAAATTCTTTTAATCTCTGTGACATACAATCATCTTAATTGTTAAATAAGAATACTTTTAGTACTTGAAGTCCATAAGAGCTGTAGGACATAAGCTGATTTTTAATAGGGTTCCAATGATTATTGACCATAATAATTAAACCTATTAATACTTATACAACATATAGGGGGAGGCACACATGCATTCAGGCTTCCCTGGTAGCTCAGACTGTAAAGAATCTGCCTGCAATGCAGGAGACCCAGGTTTGACCCCTGGGTCAGAAAGATCCCCTGGAGGAGGAAATGGCAACCCACTCCAGTATCCTTGCCTGGAGAATCCCATGGACAGAGGAGCATGGTGGGCGACAGTCCTTGGGGTCTCAAAGAGTCAGATACAACTGAGCAATTAACATTAGCTCTACACATTTCTTCACTCATGTGCTCTTAAATAGCATACCTTTTTTTTTTTTTTAACTCATTTTACAAACGGCATCTTGTGACTTGAGCAAGTTACTAAAGGTCATACAAACAAGCAAAGGCTGGAGGAGAACACAGAGCTCAGCTTTCACTATCCACAGGCTGTGCTTTTTCCAGCCCACCACTCTCTGCCAGAAGTTAAATGCCAGCCAAGGCCATAAGACTCTAGTTGTCGGATTTTCAAGTTTTCTTCATGAAGAAGATTACATTCACAGAACTTCTTGAAGAGTCTAAAGTGAGTAACAGTAAACCTCATCCTGAATGAGGGAAAATCTAACAAAGAGTCATCAAACTTGTGGGACTATATCTCTTCTAGGGTTTTCGATAGAACTGGTCCATTTCATCATGGTTAAAGTAAATTATTTTAGAAGCACAAAGGCAGTAACTAGTCACCAGACCTATGAATAAGCGTATGTATAGGTTAATATGAACATCCTTTAATGAGTGGGATCACAGTGGAGTAGAAAAAATCAGTCTGTCTGGGTTTGAATCTATGCTTTGGAGCCTAAATGAGTTGCACAAATTAAGACAAAATTATTTAATTCCCCCGAGCCTCTATTTTCTCATCAGTGAAATGGGTATACAAAACCTAATTTAAAATCTAGATACAATATGAAACAGCTCAAACTATATATCAGGCCACCCGTGTGTATGCTCAGTCGCTAAGTCATGTCTGACTCTTGTAATCGCATGGACTCTAGCCCATCAGGCGCCTCTGTCCATGGGATTTCCCAGGCAAGAATACTGGAGTGGGTTGCCATTGCCTTTTCCAGGGAATCTTCCAGACCCAGGGATTGAATCCAGGTCTCGTGCCCTGCAGGAGGATTCTTTACTAACTGAGCCACCAGGGATGCCTAGGCCACCAGTAATTGACACATAAAAACAAAGACATTTTATTCTTCTCCTACCTTTGAATGATGTGGTTACAAACTCTAATGCTGACAACTTTTTCTGCAGACAAAACCCAGCTGCTCTGAAGGCAGCCTTTATTAGGAAGTCAAGTCCAATCACCTGTTTTCCATTGATTTGGAAAGGAAAGCACCAATGATATCCCAGGCTACTCAATATCTTCGGTATTTCTGGTGTCAAGGGCTAGCCAGGGAGGTGATTGATAATGTTGGTGAGAAGTCTCCCATTGTATTCTTCACTTTTCAAATCAAGACCACAAGAGCCAAACAAATCAATTAATTAATAAGCAAGAAGAGAAGGAAATGATGGCCTGGACATCCTAAGAGACCCAGGAGGCCAGGGCAGCTCTGAGCCCCAGGGCTGGTGCAATGGGCAGAGAGCAGCACCGTGCATTGCGTGAGCGTGCTTTGACGCTGGCTCAGTGAACTGGGCTGTGGTTTTTCTGCATCACTGAAGTCGCATCAGAGTTTGACAAATTCCTTTATATCCCTCACTGAAAGTGGACTCATAAACATCACCCCCTTTGAAGGGAATTTTAAAGATAGCCCTTTTTTGTGATCATACATCAAAGCAAGATGACATTCCCCTTGTTCTTATGTGAACTGTTATTAGCCTTACAAACTAAGCCTGTGGAAGGTCTTAGTGGGGAAATTAACATTTCATTTTTAGAAGGGAAGAAAATGACAGCTTTGGCAGTCATATAGGTTCACTGTGCCTGGAAGGTAAGTAGGCCTTGGATCTCTTTTATTGCCGGGTCTGCCAGGGTTCTGCAAAACTGATTTTAAGTTAATATTGGGGGAATCTGGAAGACTTTGCCCAACCCCTAATGGATGGAGCACTAAAATCACCAAAGCTCTTCCTCGGCTTGAGATTCTGCTCATCTCATGAAAGAAACACGAACCATCTGGACATGATGGGATAAAAAACAGGCATTAGGATTTTGGGGTACCCTATGCAATGAAGACGTCCCAAATCCCTCGGCTAGCTGACATGATGCAAGTAGCTTCGCCTCTGTGGGCCTCACTTCTCTTTTTTATATACAGTGGGACTGCTGACCACATCTTTCTAATGCCTCAGGAGTCACATACAGCAGGGCTAAGAAAGATCCAGTTTCCCCTGTGGTGAATAGGGGTTAAAGACTGAACTGTGTTCCCCTAAAATTTACCCACTGAAGTTCTACCCCATCACCTTTGAATGTGATCTGATTTGGAGATAAGGCCTTCACAGAGGTCATCAAGTTAAAATGAAGTCATGAGGGTGGACACTGATCCAATCTGACTGGTATCCTTGTATTCCAAATCCTTGGAATCTGGACAGAGATACATATAGAGGGAGGGCTTCCAGGTGACTCAGCAGTAAAGAATCTGCCTGCCAATGCAGGAGAGGCAGAAGACGCAGGTTCCATCCCTGGGTCGGGAAGACCCTCTGGAGGAGGAAATGGCTGCCCACTGCAGAATTCTTGCCTGAAGAATCCCAGGGACAGAGGATCCCGGCGGGCTATAGTCCATAGGGGGTTGCAGAGAGCCAGACACAACTGAGCATGCAGCTCACAGACTGCACACGGTGGGCAGTAGGGAGACGGCGACGGGGACACGAGGACGACCAGCAATAAACCTGAGAGAGGCCTGCAGCAGTCCTTGGCTCACAGACCACAGAGAGAACCAAGCTTGCTGACACTTTGGCTTTGGACATCAAGCTTCCAGAAAAGAAAGACAATACATTTCTGTTGTTTTTAGGCCACGGAGCTTGTGTTATGATAGTGCTAACAAACTAATACAGAAGGGCTGATGGGTTCTGGCTCTCCTTCTGAAAGGGGTGACTGGGAGGGAGAGGATCTGAAGTTCAACAGCAATCTCTTTTTCCAATTGAAGTCCTCTCTAGAAATGACTGGCCCTTGCTAACACTCAGGTTAGTATCTAATTATCTCGATAACACAGTTGCCACGGCAACTGGGTATAAAGTTTAGTTTCAGAATTTGAATCTAACATGCTAAAATCTCCACAGGATATTTTCTTTGAGAGTAAATTAAGCAAAGCACATGCATGCATACACAACACGATCTCTCAAAAACCATTAAAAAAGGGCCTACAGCCTCTGACTCATCCCCTAGTGTTTGAGAATATGAGACATGCGTTGCCATTAACCATCTCTGCATTCAACTGACATTTACTCATTCAATTGGCATTTACTGAGCAACTATTATGTGCCAAGCACAGAAGGAGAACTCTTGGCAGCCTAATTGCTCATATCAGAGAAAGCTTGAGACTGTTTGAATGTCTAGATTGAAAAATGACGTATTTGTCTGTGGGGGGTTGAGGTAGGCTTCATGAGAAGAGGGGCTGTGCTTTGTCCATTCATCACGTCCTCCTCTGTGACGTAGCAGAGCTCCACGCAGCTTGTAGATGCTTAACAAATATGCACTGAACACATAAACGAATGAAAAAAAAAAAGAAAATTCAAAAGAACACTGAAATTGGACTAGAAATCATGAAACACTGAAATTGGCCTGGAAATCACAAAATGCTGAAACATCTGGCTCTGGAAATGAAAACGATGTTAGCTAATATTTACTGACCGTTTCCTTTATTCCTGGTACCAAGCACTCTGAATCAAACTATGAACCATTTTGTGTAACATTCACAATTGTTTCTGCTGGAGTGAGGCATGTGTCCCTTTTATGCATGGAGAAGACAAGTCTTTTAGAGACTAGGTAAATTCCTTGGAAGAAAAGCTATGGCATACCTCCTGGAATTCTCCAAGCAAGAATACTGGAGTGGGTTGCCCATTCCCTTCTCCAGGGGATCTTCCCCATCCAGGGATCGAACCTGCGTCTCCTGCATTACAAGCAAATTCTTTACCATCTGAGCCACCTGGGAAGCCCATGACAAACCTAGACAGTGTGTTAAAAAGCAGAGACATCACTGTGCCTACAAAGGTCTGTATAGTCAAAGCTATGTTTTTTCCAGTAGCTATGTATGAAAGTTATGACCAACCTAGATAGCATATTGAAAAGCAGAGACATTACTTTGCCAACAAAGGTCTGTCTAGTCAAGGCTATGGTTTTTCCAGTGGTCATGTATGGATGTGAGAGTTGGACTGTGAAGAAGGCTGAGCACTGAAGAATTGATGCTTTTGAACTGTGGTGTTGGAGAAGACTCTTGAGAGTCCCTTGGACTGCAAGGAGATCCAACCAGTCCATCCTAAAGAAGATCAGTCCTGGGTGTTCTTGGAAGGACTGATGTTGAAGCTGAAACTCCAATACTTTGGCCATCTCATGCAAAGAGTTGACTCATTGGAAAAGGCCCTGATGCTGGGGGGGATTGGGGGCAGGAGGAGGAGGAGATGTCAGAGGATGAGATGGCTGGATGGTATCACCGACTCGATGGACATGAGTTTGAGTAAACTCTGGGAGATGGTGATGGACAGGGAGGCCTGGCGTGCTGCAATTCATGGGGTTGTGAAGAGTCGGACACGACTGAGCGACTGAACTGAACTGAACTGATGTATGAATGTGAGAGTTGGACCATAAAGAAGGCTGAATGCTGAAGAATTGATGCTTTTGAATTGTGGTGCTGTAGAAGACTCTTGAGAGTCCCTTAAACTGCAAGGAGATCAAACCAGTCAATTCTTAAGGAAATCAACCCTGAATATTCACTGGAAGGACTGATGCTGAAGCTGAAGCTCCAATACTTTGGCCACATGATGGGAAGAGTCAACTCATTTGAAAAGACCCTGATGCTGGGAAAGATTGAGGGTGGGAGGAGAAGGGGTGACAGAGGATGAGATGGTTGGATGGCATCAGCAACTCAATGGATAAGAGTTTGAGAAAACTCTGGGAGATGGGGAAGGACAGGGAAGCCTGGCATGCTGTAGTTGCCATCATGGGGTTGCAGAAAGTCAGGCATGATTTAGCAATGGAGCAACAACAAAATTCCTTGCGATTATACAGAAATAGACCTGCATTTAGATCCAAGTTCAAAGTTGCGCCCCTCAGACTGCTGCCCACCCTCCCATTTTCCGTGGAACCCTGGGTGTGTTGCCTGCTGAGAAATAGGAAGATTTGTGGCTTATATAAATATTTTTCACTATTTTTTCATAAAAAAAAAAAACAGCCCTAAGGGGCAACCTGAAGAATCCAGACATGTATTTTGTCTTTATCCCACTTTCAGTAAATCATGGAGGGATTTTTATTCAATCTTACAAAACAGAGAACAGAAAACAAAATATGATCACTTGGCAACATCTCCTGCCAGGAGGATAATATGGGTCTGGATGACATCTCACTCGTCACGATTTTAATACTAATTCCAAAAATTGCCAAGGGACGTCACTGGTTTGTATTTACATAATTGATAAAGTATCAATTCATGTTAGTAAACAAGAAGGCTTGACCTTAACACATGAGTTATTTGGGGTTAAACGGTGTCATCCCTTGATGGAGAGTGATCTTTTAAGGGGATTCTGCTCGACTCTGCAGATTGGTTGAGTTGCAGCAAGTTGCTGCCTTCATTATTCCCTTCCAGATAAGAGGGGACTTACCTCCTGGAATTGCTAAGCAGAGTCAGACTGAAGAAAAAAGGGAGGATGTCAGAGTCCTTAACTAAAATAATGAAAGCAAGACAACTTGACCTGCCTCCATAATAGTGAGGTTTCTCAAATAAAGGAGAAATTGAAAATGAAGTTGCTTTGAAACTGAGATGTGAGTGTGCTGGGGGTGGGGGTTGGGGAGGAGGAGTAGAAAATATCTGAAAAGGGCTGACCTGCTTTTAATGCATAATATAAACTTTCCTGTGAGCAACTTTCCAGACATGGTAAACCTGGCCCACAGTCACGAAGTGTGCATGATCTTATTCATTTATTCATATGTGTGTTCAGCGTTGCTTATCTGCTGAGCCTGACGCTGTGCTGGGCAACTGGAACGGTGGCTGAGAATGCTGAACAAGGTGTGCCAGCACCCAAAGGGCTCAATTCTAATACAATATAGGGATGTAAATACAGCGATCAGAGAAGACCAATGTACCAGGGCAGCATGGCAGGGAGTGCAGCTAACTCAGCTTGGGGAGCTGGAGTTGGAGGCCAGTTTTAAGGGAAAGGGCTCATCATGGGACCATGAAGTGTGGGAAGCTGGAGTCAACCAGAATGTGAGGAGCAGGAAGAGGGCTCAGCATGGGAAACTAAGGCTGTGTTGGGTCCTGAATAATGTCTAGTGTGACTGGAGTGTAAAGCAAACATCAACCCACAGTGCTCTGCCCTGCACCTTCCTAGCTTTTGTCAAACATGTGAGCCATTCGTTGTTTGTGAGTGTTTTTAATAGTATCCTCGTCAGGCTGAAAGCTCTACAAAGATAGGAATTCTAACTGACTTATTCTCAGAAGCTGGGATGGCCACTGGCACACTCTGGATTGTCACTATTCATGGAATATTCATTGAACAAATGAATGAATGTATGTGGACACACATCATAAGATGAGACCAGGATCTTATCTCGATCATGTCAGACCACAGACAGCCTTGAATGCCACCTTGGAGGTGCTCACACGATATTTATTAAATGAATAAAGATATGAAAGAAAATTTACAAAAGCACTGAAACCAAGCTTGGAATCATAAAGTCTACAGTGAGAGGGAAAAACTAAAGTATCCTAAAGAGGGTATTGGAAAAGAATTTATTCTACCCAAAGAATAAAGAATCCACCCAAAGAATCCTTTATGAGATGCTGATTATATGGGCTTGGTAGTTTTCCATGTATCAGTGATTTAAAGACAAATAAAATATAGTACTCTTTTGAAGAGGACCCTGATGGCGCTAGTGGTAAAGAACCTGTCTGCCAACGCAGGAGACGCAACAGACGCAGGTTCGATCCCTGAGTTGGGAAGATCACCTGGAGAAGTGCACGGCAACCCACTCCAGTATTCATACCTGGGAAATCCTATGGATAGAGGGGCCAGGTGGGCTACTGTCCATAGGGTTGCAAAGAGTCAAACGTGACTGAAGTGACTTGGCACACATGCAAGGTCATTGGAAACTAAAAACAGATAATCCAGAAGATAAGGAATACATTTACTCTGTACCTTTAAATATTTTGGAGATTTCTCTAAAAGGGAACATCTAGATTTTTGTTTTTCATGGAATGCAATGAAAAACAGGATTTGTGCTTAAAAGAATTCTTCAGTAGCCAAATATAGATTTCCTAATAGTACAAACCATGCTGAGGAAGACTTACAGCTATCTTACTCTGCACCATGGACCAGCCAGCTACGGTACAAAGGACAAACTCAGTCCACCATCTGTTTTTGGATAGCTGTGAGCTAAGAAAAAATTTTACATCTTTAATTGCTTTAAAAAATAAAAAATATATATAAGAACAAGATTTTGTTGTCATGTGAAAAGTATATGAAATTCAAATTTCAGTGTCTATGAATAGTTCTTTTGGAACATGGTCTTCCCTGGTAACTCAGTCAGTAAAGAATCTGCCTGTAGTTCAGAGAACCAGGTTCAATCCCCGGGTTGGGAAGATCCCCTGGAGAAGGAAATGGCAACCCACTCCAGTATTCTTGCCTGGAAAATCCAATGGACAGAGGAGCTTGGTGGGCTACAGTCCGTGGGGTTGCAAGAGTCGGACATGAGTCAGCGACTAACCCACTACTGGAACATAGCCACAGCCATCCCTGTACGTATCGTCTATGGCAGCGTTCTCGCTATGACAGCAGTTGTGTCATTGCTGTAATACAGTTCACAAAGCCTAAGATACTTACTTTCTGGACTTGTACAGAGAAAAGGTTGCAGACCACTGCTCTAGACTCACTGTGAGTTTGGGAAGCCGGGTTGACTCCCAGCATGCATTTTGGTGACCTTCTTCTTTAGAGGTTCTGCTTCCCAAATCTGTGGTTCCTGGCAAATTAAAATTGTAACGACATTGGGGAATTTCATTTCCTACTTCTTAAAATGAATGCCTTGCAAATGATGATGGATTATGCCTTTGATGAGGAAGGAAAGGGACCTACAGCCTAAGTATGAAAGGCAAATCTATTTTAGATCAGTGCTACATAGCTGCAACAACAGTGGCTTGAGGTCTGGAAGTCAGTGTTCTCATCCTGCAAGCACAGACACCTCACATGCCTCCCCACTCCATCTGGACCCAAGACCCCTTATGAATCAAAACAATAGGGCCTGGAGGACTGTCTTCAAGATCGCTTCCAGGGCTAAACGTCTAAAGTTTTGCCTCTCAAGTCCCGGTTTGTACTCAGGGCTCTGCCACCTCCTTGTAGGGACGTGTTTTACAGAGAGCAAGCTCATGGACCACCATATACCTCTGATTGATCACATATGTGTGGCGTGAACAAGAAACACATGGGAATGAACCACAGGCTGGAATTTCAAATCTGCAGGAAGCATCGGGACAATTCGGGTCCTGCATTTTGTCATGCAGTTTCAGGATGCGTTGTCTCTTCATTTGGAAGTAACTAGGTGGAGACAGGTTTACATTGTTCCAGAAGGGCCTAAGAGGGGAGGGCTGAATTTCAAAAGAAGAGGTAAGGTTGCAGCCTGAAGTCAGAATATTGCTGCCCTCTCTCCCCACCCATGGCCAACCTCTTTGCTTTAGAACCTACAATCTCTTCCCTGCTTTACTCAGTGATTGTTCTGCCTCAGAATTTGCTAACAGGTGCCTGGTGGCCGTTAACCAGGGCAGGACTAAAGTGCCAACAATGACCACTGGGCACATCTACATGGTTTATCTGGACCCCTAAGTGATCCCCCTTGTTCTTCCTTACGAGTCCAGATCGGAAGCTGGGAAGGTACTTGCAAAATATCCACACTTAAGTGACTGTTCCAGTTGTTAAACATAATACAGTGTGATTTCACTGAAATGAAGTAATTACAGGGGGAGAGAAGGAAAGTCAAATGATATACAAACAGGTCCTTTCTGATTGTCTAAGTACTGATGTGCTCTCTGACGCACATGTATTACTCCTCTCTGATGCTGCCATCACACAAAAGGCTCCACTGGTTTAAAAGTGGAGATGAGTGCTATTTTGGCTGATGCTCTCATCCACAGATTTGGGCAAAGATGCTGCACTTATGGGCCCTCAGAAATTTGTCAAAGAGGTTGTCATCATTCTAAACCAACACAGCTCATGTTTTAATATTTTAATATGAAATTTACAATTTAAGCTCCCTGGCTCCAACCCTTACTCTAAAGCACAAGGCATTTTGTCAAAATCACGACTCTCCCATGTCCCAGGTGTATAATCTTAAAAAAATAAAATTGCTTAAACTTCCTGATCCTCAGTTTCTACACCTTTTGTTGTTGTTCATTGTTCAGTCACTCAGGTGTGTGCAGCTCTTTGCGACACCGTGGAAGCACCAGGCTTCCCTGTCCTTCACTATCTCCCAGAGTTTGCTCAAACTCATGCCCATTGAGTCAGTGATGCCTTCAACCATCTGGTCCTCTGTCATCCCCTTCTCCTGCCTTCAATCTTTCCCAGCATCAGGGTCTTTTCCAATGAGTCAGCTCTTCACATCAGGTGGCCAAAGTATTGAAACTCCAGCTTCAGCATCAGTCCTTCCAATGAATATTCAAAGGAGGAGAATAATAGAACATACCTTGTATGGCTTTTGTTTTCTTAAATATATTTGAAAAGCACTTATCTGAGTGCCTGGCACAGAGTAAGCACTAAATATATATTAATTGTTATTCTATGTATTTTAGAAAACTTCCGCTCGTCCTTTGGGCTCAGGTGTTATACACCTGGAAATCTGTCCTTGCCCCTGAGGTTTGGTGAGGACCCTATCCCTATTAGCCCCTTCCAGCTTTTTTCCCCTACCATTGTCAACACTGTTTCATAATTATCTGGTTACTTGCCTCTCTTTTAAACCATAGTTTTCTGGTGAGCTGCAAATCTCTCTAATTCATTTCTCTATCTCTGGCTTTCTCCTCAGACTCAGATATGTAGCTCTGATCAAAAAATATTGTTGTGAAGTGTTAGAAGATGAAAGTAATATGCACACTGAAGCAACAAATTTCAGGGACGTCCCTGGTGGTTTAGTGGCTATATGACTCCACGTCCCAACACAGGGGCTTAGTTTCGATCCCTTGTCAGGAACTAGATCCCACGTGCTGCAACTAAAGATACCACGTGCTGCAACTAAGACCTGGCATAGCCAAATAAATAAATATTTAAAAAAAAAAAGGAAACAAAAATACCCACACAAAAGCATGGAGCATACTGGTGAACAGAAACTCACTGCTCTTAGGATGATAATGAAAAGAAAAAGCCTAAAATCTTGGCAAGAATGCTATACACCCCCTTTCTTGAATTTTAGCCTCTTCTCAAAGTAATGACCCTTTCCCTTTTTACCTGTTCTCTGTACTCTCAGCCACAAGAGAAAATTTTCAGCACTTCAGGCCATAGGACATTTGCACAGGCAAAGGTTCCTTCTGTCTGGGACTCTAACACATTCTCATATACTTTAGATCACAGCTCAAGTCTCACTCTCTTGGGGGAGTCTTACCCCCCCCCCCAGTCTAGGTCACATATGCTAGTTACATGCACTTGCAGAAATCTGTTCCGTCCCTTTTGAGATCTAATTTCAATTTTAATTCATTATTTGGTTTGTGATTATTCAGTTAATGTCTATCGTTCCTCAGGAGACTATAAATTCCATGGGAACAGGGGTCAAGTCTGTCTTTGCTCCCTCTCTTGTATCCTCAGTGTCATGGTCAGCATCTGACACCCAGTAGGTACTCAATAAATAACTGCTAACATAGTAATGAATGTAAAGCAAGCAGCTGTGTTTCGGAAGTGGCAGCAAAACACTTTTAGTTTTCTGATAAGAATTAGAAATCTTTATTCATTATATTCAACCAGTGGCAGGTATTTACATGTGATTGCCGGGAGAAATATCAATAACCTCAGATATGCAGATGACACCACCCTTATGGCAGAAAGTGAAGAGGAACTCAAAAGCCTCTTGATGAAAGTAAAAGAAGAGAGTGAAAAAGTTGGCTTAAAGCTCAACATTCAGAAAACGAAGATCATGGCATCCGGTCCCATCACTCCATGGGAAATAGATGGGGAAACAGTGGAAACAGTGTCAGACTTTATTTTTTTGGGCTCCAAAATCACTGCAGATGGTGACTGCAGCCATGAAATTAAAAGACACTTACTCCTTGGAAGAAAAGTTATGACCAACCTAGATAGCATATTCAAAAGCAGAGACATTACTTTGCCGACTAAGGTCCGTCTAGTCAAGGCTATGGTTTTTCCACTAGTCATGTATGGATGTGAGAGTTGGACTGTGAAGAAGGCTGAGCACCGAAGAATTGATGCTTTTGAACTGTGGTGTTGGAGAAGACTCTTGAGAGTCCCTGGGACTGCAAGGAGACCCAACCAGTCCATTCTGAAGGAGATCAACCCTGGGATTTCTTTGGAAGGAATGATGCTAAAGCTGAAACTCCAGTACTTTGGCCACCTCATGCGAAGAGTTGACTCATTGGAAAAGACTTTGATGCTGGGAGGGATTGGGGGCAGGAGGAGAAGGGGACGACCAAGGATGAGATGGCTGGATGGCATCACTGACTCAATGGACGTGAATCTGAGTGAACCCCAGGAGTTGGTGATGGACAGGGAGGCCTGGCGTGCTGCGATTCATGGGGTCGCAAAGAGTCAGACACGACTGAGTGACTGAACGGAACTGAACTGAACTGAACTGAATAAGAGGCAGGGGCTTCCCTGGTGGCTCAGTGGCAAAGAATCCACCTGCCAATGCAGGAGACCTGGGTTTGAACCCGGGTTTGAGAAGATCTCTTGGAGAAGGGGATGGCAACCCACCCGGTATTCTTGCCTGGGAAATCCCATGGACAAAGGAGCCTAGTGGAAGATAATCTATGGGGTCGCAAAAAGAGTCAGACTTGACTTAGTGACTGAGAAAGAGCAACTAAGAGGCAGTTTCCCCTGCCTCATTATTCAAAGCTCATTTAAGATGCTGTATTATAACTTTCCTGCAAACACTGGACAACACATAGATGGAACAATGGTTAAAGGCAGACCAATCTTGTTTCCAGTCCCTGTAGCCCAGGCTATCTTCCCTACCCACACCCCTTCACCCCATATTTATTATGTCAATTTGTAGTTATCCTATTATCTTTGGTTTCAATATATCCATTTGAAATGAACCGGGCTATGTTCCCAGCTTACAGGAAATTACATAACTAATTTCATGAAAAACTGTGTTAACCCTATCCAATCATCCTTTACTCCTCACCCTCAATCTCCTGTCCACCTTTTCATGCATTTAACAACCTCAGAAGGATGTCGATCACCTTCAACAGCCTGACCTTTCTACATCCCATTCCACAGCCATGGGTTGAAACTCTCATCATTTCATTCATTGCAAAGAAATGACTAAGAGCTCCCCGTGCTCTTGCTCCCCATTCTACTACCCAAGAGGGTGATAGGATCAACTTACAACACAAACACTTAACATGTAATGTAAGGGTCTTAGCAGTAGGTACTTCCGGTTTCTCTAGTCTTACCTACTTTATCCCTCACTGTGAATTAGATACCCTAGCAGAATGGAATTTTCCATAAATGCCATCCACAACGCCAGATCTTCGAAATGACTGCTAGCTTCTTCTGCTCAGCTCCAGCTGCCTTTCTGCCACTGGAAAAATATCTCTTCACATATCCCTTAAAAATCAGATTAAGAATCATCTCCTCCCTGAGGCAGATTCTAACTTTCCAGAGAGAATCAGTCACCATACCTTCTGCAAAACCGTAACTCTATTCATACATTAGGGATAAAAAAATATGTATTTTAAAACAATTATCTCATTACATCTTTCACCTTTGCTGGACTATAAGGCCCATGAGTGTGAGATCTATCTTAAAATCCAAACTTTTCCTTTATTATTGCCCTGCTATCAGGAACATAACACCATTATAATATATTCAGTGAATAAAGACTTTAGCTTAAAATATATATCTTTGTCCTTTGATGACAAGCATTTACTCCACAAAAGAAATGTGTTCTCCTCTGATATTGAAGTGGTATTTTGTTGAAGCAGCAGCCAGTTGAGAAATATAAAAAGTCGGTAACATCTGCATTTTGATGTGTGTACGCCTGTAGTAAATTTTCATTTATGATGATCAAAAAGAAAGGGAGTTTAAGGAGTTTATGTTTTAAGAGAGACTATAAAAATAACCTCGATTGTGATTCTGCCATTTTTAATTTTATCTCAGTTCTGATGAATGGTTCTCTTTAAAATGCTTGCCTCCCTAAAGAATACTGATAACCGCCCCCCAAAATAGATTCCCCCAACTTCCTGCATTTCTAATCCTTTGATTTGGGTTCTTAATAAACACCAATGGTAAAACAAATAGTGAATGATGTTTTTGAGGTTTGGGGGGTACTCTTTTCATCTACGTTTGGTTTTCATAGATATAATATAGACTGCTGCTGCTGCTGTTCAGTCGCTAAGTCAAGTCCAGCTCTTTGGGACCCCATGGATGACAACACACCAGGCTTCCCTGCCCTTCACTATCTCCTGGAGCTTGCTCAGATTCATGTCCATTGTGTTGGTGATGCTATCCAATTCTTTACTTTCGGTATGTGCTTTATTTGTTTCAAGAATTCAAGTCATTTCAATTCCATGAGCATTTACAGAATGTCTACTGAATTTCAGGCTCTGTGTTAGGGGCTGGTGGTTCTGAAACATGAGACAGAGTGCCTGACTTTAAGACGTTCTAAGTCTGAGCCCGCGATTTAAAGGAGTAAGATCTCAGCAATGACGGCAATAAAGGAAGGGTGTTTACATAAGGGGTAAGTTTAGATTGACTCTGTTTGGAAGGTGGCTGGCAGAATTGACTTCAAAATGTGGTGACTTTTGAGCTGGGCTTTGAAGGCTGAATAGGAGTTGGCCATTATCTGGGAGAAGAAGCAAATCAAAGGATTTTAAACTATTTTTATAAAATAACGTTGCAGTTAATTTTAATCAAGTTCAGAATACAGATAGTAGAGTAGAGGAGAAAAATAGTAGAGATGATATGATTTGAAAAAGCTTTCCCCTTCTGGCCTTTTTGCTGTTGTTTCATTGTCTTTGAGGCTGCAGGAAAAAATAATTTCTGAGGGCTGCTTTGATGTATATGAATTATTCATCATTAAGAAGTCAAGCAGCTGACACTAGCCTTTGTTAGAGCTCTCGAGGGTGTGCTAGACCCCTGGAAAAGCAGTGTGGTTTTTAATCCTCTGCCCCATGTGAGGGTCATCTGCATGTGTGTAGGAAGGTCTTGGTCAGTTTTCCTCTGACTGATGCAAATCAGGGAACGTTGTGAGCCTTCACATTCTCTTGTTTTTTTTTCCACTCTTTTTAGTATGAAAACCGTTTGCCATTGGAGACACAGGTGCATGCACACACATACACTCACCCCCCAACCTTCTGGGTGTGTGGCCTGCTTGCTTCATTAAAAACCCAGAGCCCAGACTGACGGAGAGGCACGGCCACCTAGTCCATTAGCATTCTTGCTCCAACACAGGCAGCTTGACCTGGGAGCAGTCGGTGCTAACGGGATGTCTCATTAAAACGGGTTTTGTCAGAGGTTTTCCCCTGCCATTTAACATTCTCTGGAGCACTGCGAGGGATGTGGGGCCCAGGCGTCTCTTGTCCCACCCAAGGTGGAGCAGAATCCACAAAGACTCCGAGGGGTGTGGAGGGTCCACTGAGTCCGGTGTGGGCGGTCCCGAGCACTTTCAGTAACTCCGCGAGGCTCACATGTGTTGCTTCACATGTGTGCCAGTAGTATGAATCATAGTGCTAACATTTCATGTGAGCTTATGAGGTCTTAGCAGCTATATGAAATGCTTCAGATGCATTACTCCTTTTAACTCTTGAAAACTCTACGACAAATGCATTATTATTCCCATTTGCAAAATGAAAAAAGCAAGACTGATGCAGACCAGTAACTTGTTCAACGGTTAAGAGACAGTTTTTGATGTAATCAGGCTCCAAAGTATATGCTCTTTCTACTGTGCCATTCTACTGCTTTTCTGTCCACAGAAGACTAAGAAGCAAGACTAAACTCAACAAGAAGAATGACTAGGGTGGCACTGGCCGTACTTGTTGTTGCTATTATTGCAACCAGCATCTGTTGGTTTGCTATGTGTCATGTCCTGGATAAATTACTCCATTTGCCTATCCTATTTAATTCTCTTTACAAACCCATGAAATAGGCACTCTATCTCTTTCCATTTTACCAATGTAGAAATAAGGGTTTAAACTAGTTAAGTAACAAATGCCAGCCAGATTTTGATCCCAGATCTGTCTGATTTCAAATCAGAAGGAAGAAATGGTAACTTGAACGAGGGTGATACACGGAGATGAACAAACAAATATGAAAGGTATTAATGACTTACAACTGATAAAACTTGTTATCTTTGTTGAAATATAATTCAATTTACCAGCCTTTTATTGGAAACCTGCTGCTATGAGGCATTATGCTAAGACCTAAGTATATTAAGGTGAATATCATACTACTTTATCCTTATAAACCAGATGCTTACAAACAAGAGAATCAATGGACATGGACAAAAACAATGATATTGCTAACATTCATTTTATTAGAGAAGTATGCAAATAATATACTGGCAAACACTCAGTCCTTATCATATACTAGGCATGCAGGTAAGTGTGATACCTATGCATTTTTTTTAATCTTAGAAATTTGATGTTTTTCCTGTTACTATCATCTCCATATTACAGATGAGAAAAACAGAGGTTGAGTGAAGATAAAGAACTTCTTCTAGATCACAGAGCTAACCAGACACTCAGAGAACAAAGATAAGGTCAAGATTATTTCCCAAATAATTCTATTATTTAGTCATGGGCTAAAATGAATTCTACCAAGAAATGGAATCTGCAAGGGAGGAAAGTTGAACCAATCCCCAAGTAAAAATCAGGGAAGAGCTAGAAAGAGTGGATAGTTTGTTTCAGCCGATTCTCAGCTCACTGCAAACCCTTGGATTTGTGCAAATTAATTCTTGCAAATTAATAACTCGATTGCCAGTTGCACAACCTGCTGGTTCTTAGACTTGGAGACTCCTTTTCACGATGTGATGAGCAGGCACCCTAGAGCCTACCTGACAGGGCTGTAGTGAGATCAAATGTGATAGAGCAGACACCAGCCCCAGCAGAGTTTGTCTGGGATGGAGTAAAGGCTCAACAAATATGACAGGCCACCCAGTGCCCCCTCCAGTAAAGGGCTGGTGGCCACTGCACCTAGGAATGCTGTCTGCCAGTGACCTTCAGCTCTCAGCCCCTTCAAGGATTCTCTCAGGTCAAGGTCATGACACTGCCTGGGGCAGCTCGCATGCTGTGATTGGTCACTGCAGGGGCATAAGGACACTGGCCACTGATCCTGACTCAGAACTATTCTGCTGGGGTCATTTCAGCTTCAGTCTCAACTTCAGGTCAGCCACATGTGTCACCGTGCTTTCCATTTTTTTTCTCCCTGCGGATTCCTGCTTCTTTCTCCTCTCTGCCACATGAGTTGGTTCTAAGGGCACCCCTTGATAAAGCTCATGCTAAATCCCAATCCAGAAACCATGCCCCAGCTATTGCTGTGGTTCATACTGTCAAATCAACGGCAATGAGACTAGAACAGGCAGAGTGCGAGGAGCATCGCGGATCTGGGTTAGTGTCAGGGTGTGTGAGAAGTGCTCATCTGGAAGACAGCTTTATGTGATGCTGACTGCATGACGAGAGAGCTCACTTTTTGTCCTGTGCTAGCCCACAGGACTCTTCATTAATTAATTATGATTATGACTATTAATTGCTGATATCTATTTTAAAGATGAAGGTAGTTGGTTGGGTTCACATGGGTAAAGACTTGACCAAAGCCACACAGGTTTAAGCAGTAGAGCTGGCTGCGGTGATCCCTAGTAGGGTGAAAACATCTCACGAGGATGGCCCATGCATGCATTTTTTTGTTTATTTGTGATTCTCTGGGGCTGCATCGTATCTGTGACAGCTCCACACAAAAATGGTGTTCTCTACCTTACAGGATCTTGGGAGTCCAAACAAACCTCTGCTCACCATCAGCATTCTGTCCTGTTTCCAAGGACTGTCAGCCAGAGATGGCCAGGGAAGCGATGGGGCTTTAAAAGGTTAATTACTATTAATCATTATGAGAAGGTGGCTTATTATCAAGTCATAAATTCAGAATAAAATTATTTTGCTGACAAGCAAAATGTCCCAGTTGCCCTGTCGACCTGATTTCTATTCTGAAAAATAAATAATTTTTTTCTAGATTATGGCCTTTGTGTAAACTACAGTCTTTTCCAACATGCCATGTGGAGAAAGCTTAATTATATTCATAAAGTTGACTAAATTATTACAAACTTATCAAAAGCCTTTTGGAGTATATTTGTATGAGTATTTGTACAGGCCCAGATGTAGACATGGACATCACCAGATGGTGGACACTGAAATCAGATTGATTATATTCTTTGCAGCCAAAGATGGAGAAGCTCTATACAGTCAGCAAAAACAAGACCAGGAGCTGACTGTGGCTCAGATCATGAACTCTTTTTTGCCAAATTCAGACTGAAATTGAAGAAAGTGGAGAAAACCATTAGACCATTCAGGTATGACCTAAATCAAATCCATTATGATTATACAATGGAAGTGAGAAATAGATTTAAGAGACTAGATCTGATAGAAAGAGTGCCTGGTGAACTATGGACGGAGGTTCATGACATTGTACAGGAGACAGGAATCAAGACCATCCCCATGGAAATGAAATGCAAAAAAGCAAAATGGCTGTCTGAGGAGGCCTTACAAATAGCTGTGAAAAGAAGGGAAGCAAAAAGCAAAAGAGAAAAGGAAAGATATAAGCATCTGAATGCAGAGTTCCAAAGAATAGCAAGGAGACATAAGAAAGCCTTCCTCAGCAATCAATGCAAAGAAATAGAGGAAAACAATAGAATGGGAAAGACTAGAGATCTCTTCAAGAAAATTAGAGATACCAAGGGAATATTTCATGCAAAGATGGGATCAATAAAGGATAGAAATGGTATGGACCTAACAGAAGCAGAAGATATTAAGAAGAGGTGGCAAGAATACACAAAAGAATTGTACAAAAAAGATCCTCATGACCTAGATAATCATGATGGTGTGATCACTCACCTAGAGCCAGACATCCTGGAATGTGAAGTCAAGTGGGCCTTAGGAAGCATCACTACGAACAAAGCTAGTATAGGTGATGGAATTCCAGTTGAGCTATTTCAAATCCTGAAAGACGACGCTGTAAAAGTGTTGCACTCAATATACCAGCAAATTTGGAAAACTCAGCAGCGGCCACACGACTGGAAAAGGTCAGTTTTCATTCCAATGCCAAAGAAAGGCAATGGCAAATAATGCTCAAACTACCGCACAACTGCACTCATCTCACATGCTAGTAAAGTGATGCTTAAAATTCTCCAAGCCAGGCTTCAGCAATACATGAACCGTAAAATTCCAGATGTTCAAGCTGGTTTTAGAAAAGGCAGAGGAACCAGAGATCAAATTGTCAACATACACTGGATCATTGAAAAAGCAAGAAAGTTCCAGAAAAACATCTATTTCTGTTTTATTGACTATGCCAAAGCCTTGGACTGTGTGGATCACAAAAAACTGTGGAAAAGTCTTCAAGAGATGGGAATACCAGACCACCTGACCTGCCTCTTGAGAAACCTATATGCAGGTCAGGAAGCAACAGTTAGAACTGGACATGGAACAACAGACTGGTTCCAAATAGGAAAAGGAGTACGTCAAGGCTGTATATTGTCACCCTGCTTATTTAACTTCTATGCAGAGTACATCATGAGAAACGCTAGGCTGGAGGAAGCACAAGCTGGAATCAAGATTGCTGGGAGAAATATCAATAACCTCAGATATTCAGATGATACCACCCTTATGGCAAAAAGTGAAGAACTAAAGAGCTTCTTGATGAAAGTGAAAGAGGAGAGTGAAAAAGTTGGCTTAAAGCTCAACATTCAGAAAATTAAGATCATGGCATCCAGTCCCATCACTTCATGGCAAATAGATAAGGAAATAATGGAAACAGTGGCTGACTATTTTTCTGGGCTCCAAAATCACTGCAGATGGTGACTACAGCCATGAAATTAAAAGACGGTTACCCTTTGGAAGGAAAGTTATTACCAACCTAGACAGCATATTAAAAAGCAGAGGCATTACTTTGTCAACAAAAGTCAATCTAGTCAAGGCTATGGTTTTCCAGTGGTCATGTATGGATGTGAGAGTTGGACAATAAAGAAAGCTGAGTGCCGGAGAACTGATGCTTTTGAACTGTGGTGTTGAGAGTCCCTCAGACTGCAAGGAGAGCCAACCAGTCCATTCTAAAGGAGATCAGTCCTGGGTGTTCATTGGAAGGATTGATGTTGAAGCTGAAACTCTAGTACTTTGGCCATCTGATGCAAAGAGCTGACTCATTTGAAAAGACCCTGATGCTGGGAAAGATTGAGGGCAGGAGGAGAAGGGGACCACAGAGGATGAGATGGCTGGATGGCATCACCGACTCAATGGACATGGGTTTGGGTGGACTCTGGGAGTTGGTGATTGATAGGCTGGCCTGGTGTGCTGCAGTTCATGGGGTCACAAAGAATCGGACACGACTGAGTGACTGAACTGAATTGAGATGTGGAGTCACATGTCTATAGATAGAGACAAATAGAGAATATTACCAACACCTTTAAAAGTGTGTTTTACAGGTCACTCCTAGATGAGTCTTATGATAAGAATTCTCCAAAACTTTTCATGTCAGATATTTTGGTCAACAAAATGTTTAAACTTTCAAGGTTGCAAACTGCAAGACTCAGTCTGGCCATACTTCCGGTTGCAATTAAGGTATTATTAAAACCATGCCTCTCCATTATCATCCAGAATTTGTTTGTTTTTATTTTCCTTAAAGGAAGTATGAAGAAAGAGAAAATAATCTAAACTATTAAAAATCACAAGAACACTCAATATTCACCATTTTAGAATTCTTAGAATGTGTCTGAGTGTTAATATTATGTGGCAACTTGACTGGCCACAAGGTACCCAGATATTTGATCAAAGAATAACCTGGATGTATTTGTAAGAATGTTTTTCAATGAGATAAGCATTTAAATCAGTACACTGAGTAAAGTAGATTGCTCTCCCTAATGTGGGTGGGTCTCATCCAATCAATCGAAGCTCTAGGTAGAACAAAAGGCTGACCGTCCCCTGTGTAACAGAGAACTCTTCCTGTACAATACCCTTTGGACTAGACATCAGCTTTTTTTTCCTGACATGGGACCTCAACTGAAACATCAGCTTTTTTTTCACTTCAAGCCTGCTAGTCTTTGGATGGAAACTATGCCATTGGGTCTCCTGGGTCTCAGACTGAGACTGAAACCAAACAATCAACAATCCTTGGTCTCAAGCTTGCTGATGCATCCTGCTGGTCTTAGGACTCACTGTCCTCCATAACTGTGTGAGCCAATTATTTAAAATATATCTCTCTAGAACACTGACTCACGCACATCGTATGCATAATGCTAAGTGAAAGTGAAAGTCACTCAGTCGTATCTGGCTCTTTGCAACCCCATGTACAGTCCATGGGATTCTCCAGGCCAGAATACTAGACTGGGTAGCCTTTCCCTTCTCCAGGGAATCTTTCCAACCCAAGGATTGAACTCAGGTCTCCCGCATTGCAGGGGGATTCTTTACCAGCTGAGCCACAAGGGAAGCGTGCATAACACTAAATATCATACTAAATATTTTATTTCATTCAATTTAGTATTAAAATAAACTTAAGAAAAAGGCGTACTATTATCCCTATTTCACAGATGAGGAAAGTTATGTGTTTTGTGGCATCCCCCAAAGCCTGGCCACTTCTCCATCTCAACGATCTTCTTCAAGTAACTCTTTTCCTTACCCTCTTACACACTTGACAAGGGTCTTAAGATTGGGAAGTGTGTTTTTTTGCTTGAATACCACAGTAAGGACTCTTAGGTATGATGCATGAGAGGTCTAGGATGTTTCAGAACATGGGGTCACTGGTACTGTCTCTGATGTTGGCACCTGAAACTTTTTGAAGCCCACTATCCCAGGTGTTCTCAGAGCAAAATTCTGATTTGGTTGGGCAAAAGATCTTGTTTAAGCCTGAAATAACAGCAGGTGTCCTGTGTTGGCTCACCATTTTGTCCCATCTTTAGTTCTTCTGGGGCCCTGGATGGTGGTTCCCTAAGTAATCCTTCTCAAAGAGTAGACCAGGGCATTGCCTTTCTGGAAGGAAAATGCCTTCCACAAGGAAAGGTGAGACCTGGGAGGATGATCTCTGGGATTTAAGTTCCAATCTTCCCTCCACTGCTCATTCACAGTGTCACTCTAGAACAGTCTCCTCTCTCTGGATTGGGATTCTCAGATTTCTGAAACAGACAAAGCGGTTGGGCATTTGAGCTTCCAAATGTCTTTTAGCTTTAAAAATTCTATGATTTCGGGGTCTTCTCTGGTGGTCCAGTGGTTAGAAATCCATCTGCCAATGCAGAGGATGACACGGGTTCGTTCGATCCCTGCTCTGGGAAGAACCACGTGCCTCGGAGCAACTAAGCCCATGCGCCACAACTACAGAGCCCGTGCTCTAGAGCCCACGTGCTGCAGCTACGGGGCCTATGTGCCTGGGCCTGTGCGCCTGAGCCTGTGCGCGGCAACAAGTCCCACCACAGCGAGAAGCCCACACACCGCAACGGAGAGTCGCCCCCTCTCACGGCAGCTAGAGAGCCCATGTGCAGCGATGAAGACCACCACAGCCAAAATCAAAAATAAAACACATCTTTTTAAAAAATTCTATGATTTCGTACATTCTTCTTGCAAATTATTAATAAATTCAAATTCACTTTGCTTATATCCTGCTTTCATTAAGAAATGCAAAGAACCCAAATTCACAACATAAGGGAATAAAGGTAGCTATATCATAAAACACTGAATTGCTATTAAAATGTTTATGAAGATTTTTATCAACATGGGGAAGCAAGTATCAGGGAGTCTTAAAAGGATTATGAGAACATATATAAAGTTCTACAGGCACTATGATACCTGACAAGTGGGAAAAATGATAAATGAAGTTAACACATAAAGAGAGAATTTACCAAATTATTAACAACTACATCTGAGAAGTGAGATTCTGTGTGTTTTTTGTTTTCTTTGCTTTTTGCATTAGTTCCCCAAATTCCTCAAAGTGACTGTGTATTCTCATCAGGGGGGAGGAAAACGGCAATTTTTTCAAAGAAGTTACGTTTAAATTTTGAATTGGGTGTGATTTTGAATCAAATTAGAGTATCACAAAAGTCTGCTATATCATCTTTTCTGTATCATTCCTTTGAGATCAAGCTCATCTAAGAAACATATTCCATGTCTTAAGAAAAGCAGCATGTGCCCATCAGATGTGGACGTTTAAGCATCTATCCATCTACCTGACTTCGCTGGGTCTTCGTTGCGGCACTCAGAATTTTAGTGGCAGGGCACGTAGGATTTAGTTTCCTGACTAGGGATGGCACCCGGATCCCCTGCATTGGGAGAGCAGAGTTTTACCCCCTGGACCACCAGGAGAGTTCCTAGGTATTTATTTCTGAAGTTGCTCATGCAGCTGCTTTTCAGATGTCCAGTGAGCTTGTGTGTGAAATCTCATGGCACTAAGGGAATGGTCTGGCATAAGGCTATATTAATAAGATTGTTTTATTCCGTCTAATAGGAAAGCATACAAAAAAATCAGTAACCTCAATCTTTAAAATTCATTTTTCAAACTAATTGTCCTAAAATTATAATCTGCTCTAATTCCTCTACTCTTGGAAAACATCAGCAATTAGTGGCCTAGCACCTGAAATTCCTCACAGCCATCATCCACTTGCTTGTCATTTGTGCCAGTAATGCCCACACTTCCGTTCCTGCCTTTGGCCACGACTTCAATCTCATCCTGTTTCCACAGAAGGTGAATTGTGTTTGATAAAGGTGTACATGTGCAGGAAGGAATCTGAGGGAGATATTAGGGTCAAAGAAGAATCTTGCTTTGCAAGCCCATTTTTTAATTTAATGTTTTCCTTTAGGTTCATTCCTTGTGCTGAGGAGAAAAAAAATTATTTGGAAGAAGCTGCTAAGGCAATAGGAAAATATAAATCTTTTGACTGATTGTGGAGATTTTTAGATGATGCAGAGAGAAAAGCTGAGCTCAGGCTGCCAGGTAAGCTAGGAATCAGGACGCAGGGAATCATTCCCAAGTCCCACACCTGCTTCCTCTATAGAAGTGCCATACTTCTCCAAGCCTCATTTTTGCCTATCTGTAAAGGATGCAGGATGTTTCCTCTAGTAGAGAGCGTAAGGAAGCTTAATGGAGTCATGGTCATAAAAAACTATCAACAAAAGCCCTCTCCTAACAGAATGTGGTATCGCAACTAACAACAATTATCCTGTCTGAAGCCCAAAAACAATGTTCTTCTTAGGCAGGCGCAGACACAGTGGTGCAGTGGGTCTTATTCACCTCTGCATACCTGGACTAACTGCTTTGGAAAGTGGTTTTCATCTGGTGTAAACTCTCCTGGAGGTGAAATATCTACCTCCAGGAGGATGGTGGCTGATTAGGGGCTCTTCTCTGTGGCTGCCTCTTGCTGCCACCAAAGGTGTCAATTTCAGGTAGAGCTTAAACATCTCACTTTGAGAAAAAGCATCCTTGAGAATAGGTGCCCCTCTGAAATGGGTGGATGGGACTGTCTCCTCCTACCCCTCAACTGGTAAACACATCTGGCACAGAGTTAGCTGGAACCCACAGCCCTATTCCCACATCTGGGATATGAAGCTCACCAGCCTGTGTCTCCTTTCTGACATCATCCACTCCCACTCTGCTCCATCTTTTACCTTGCTCAGGAAGACTGAAAATCAAGTCAAGAAGGAAAAGTTTTTCCCTCCCGCTTAAACCACTGCACCCTAAAGCAAAACTTCCCTGAAGCTTATTCTCTTTCCCACCACTCCCCAAACCATCCACAGAAACTGGCTCCCTGACTATGCAGCTGTTGGCTGACATTATTGGAGGAGATGAGTTCGTAGAGGAAGCGCACTATTGGATGGGCTCTTGAGGGACTGGGAGGATCTGAACTGTGAGTAGTGTGTGAGGAACCGCCAGGGGGTTGGGAATGATCAGATGTGCCTTGGAGATGGGAAAAGCTTCCACTGGCCTTTCCAGAATAAGCCCTCCACTCACCCATTCATTCATTATTGTTCATTCAGTAAACATTTACTCCCTCCCTAAAGTGGATCAAACCCTCCTCGAAGCATGGGGGGAAGCGCTGCTCGAGCCACTGTCTCTGTCTTGGAGATAATTGCAGACTTACAGATTCAGTCATAGGCAATTACAAACCTGTGTGCTGAGTAGATGGCACGGTGGGTACAGGACACAAAGAAACAAAAAGCTATCTCTGTTACCCTGGGTTTAGAAACTCCTAACACAGGAGGTGATGGTTGAGGAAGTTTCTACTCACCTGTGTATGGCGGAGTCCAGTAGAACATGATGCAGAGTCAGGAGTGGTATTGATGATGGGCCAAGGCACCATGAACACCAGGGCAAGCGTGGCAGCTTTCTAAGCAAGGGAGCGACATAGCGGAGATGGGGCTCTAGATCACTATGTATGCAGATATCTGCAGAAGTCAAAGATTCTCCAAAGGATCCTGAATTTTCAAGGGTTGAAATTTCAGGTGAGTACCCAGTTTTGAAGGAAGCCGACTGTCTTGTTTCCAACAGTAGTGCATCACTCTGGGCAAGATAATAGAAGACCCAGGGGGACACACAGACTCTTTGAGGATGTGCAGATCTTTTAAGCCTTGCTTGACACAGGGTATCTTGGTATAACACTTACAGGCAGTGAGGCAGGAAGGTCACCTCCCTGCATAACCCCCTGTTTTAAAAGATCATTTAGAAGCATCCTTAGGGATCTGAGTGTAATTTTGTTCAACCTTTATTTAAAAATCCACCTCTATGACGACCAATTTTTACCGGCCCCTCAGGTGATAACTTAAGACGGATTTCTCTTTAATAGTTTTATAACAATTTAAGTCTCCGACTCATTCATCTCATTTTATTTCCCACATCCATAAAAAGGAATCTGGGTTTCTTATCAGGCAAGAGAGAGGAAATCAGGTAGCCAGAAGGGAGGGGCTGACTTTGAAGCTACTCTGATGAATCATGACTCTACCTAGAGATCCACTTCTTAGAAGGTCCCGAGCCCCAGAATCCTGGGCTAATGGCTTGTCAACCATACATGTATACTCTAATTCTGCTAGTCAAAGATGACGTGACTCTAAGAAATCATGAAAATGCTGAAATTCAGTTAAAAAATGGAGGTAAGGCAGGTACGTTGTATGACTCAAATGAACCACCTATAAAAGAGCCACAGGAAGGTGGGTAACTCAGAAACACAGACCGTCTTCAGGCACTGAGAAATGATAATATATCAGCAAGACCATCATCAGCATTGCCTATCCCCTCTCCTTTCCAGTCCACCAATTCTCATTCCTCTACTCTCTAACCATCTTAAGAAAGAAGTGGTTTCTCTATATTCCAGTTCCGACAATTTGCAAAGTCACTATATTCCAGGGAGACTAGCTTCACCGAGCTAGTCCATAAACACCACCTCCTACAACTTGGGTTCATTTGTAGAGATGCATCTGTGTGTTCTGCAAGTCAAAGATCTCTACACTCATTCCCAACATGAGATCTCTGAGAAGACACACACCCATGTTCCAGAGAGCCAAAGGGCCAAAAGGAAGAAAAAACAATTAAACTTCTTCACAGTCGCATGATTTTCTGTTAACCGAAGAGACGGTGTGTCTTTTCATCACTGATCAAGACACAATTACTGTTTACAGAGTCAAGGGCAAACCTGTGTCCTTGTAGCCTCAACTGTGGGGCACATACTTGGTTGAGAAAAAGATGCTGGAGTCAACTTCTGAGAGTTTTAGAATCTAGAAATGAGGCAGAAAGTGAATACAAGACACTGATCTTCTGCCAGTAAACGTAGCTCAAGGCTGGATTTTCAAACTCTTTCAACCTTAGCTAAACATAACTCAGAGGTTTGAATTACTATAAACTCAGAGTACATTTATCCACAGGATGAGGGTCACATACTAAGTGCTTTTCCAAACGTTAAAAAAAAAAACAAAAAAAAGACATTGCAGGCCATGAATTCATTCTCTTTTCAGCATATTTCACCTGTGTTCCTTTGGTTGTAAATAGGAGTGATATTTCTATTAAGTTCATTTTCTCACACGGTGGCATACCTACTCCAAATACAATCTCATTATCTGAAAGGAGGTAGATCCCTGCTGGACCCTCCAAATGAGGCCATCAGACTCCCTTGTTTATGCATTTTAAACTCATTCATACAGGGGGCAATACTGTCCTTCAGAGAGCCCTCTGCAGAAGGGAAAGAAAAATGAAGCTAATATTTCTCTGCGCTACGCCCATATTTACTGCCTCATGACACAGCTTTCTCTGCTACCCCCTCTGATGGGTGCAAACGCAGAGCCAATGCACTGTGTTCCAAGCATGGCTTAATGCGCCCACAGATAAATCTTTTGCCCTGCTCCGTAACAAAAACATCTCGCAACTCTAGGTAAATTATACACCACGGCCCCAGTTTTGTCTACTAATTTTTTAATGTATATGAAAGATTCAGGGTGATTTGCGAGGCATGAAACACCTCTCGTGAATCTGTCCTGACACCTCCCTTGCTGAGAACACATTTCTAAGTGCTGCCCGCATCCATGGGAGCTGAAGTTTCTAACTAAATTAAAGGTCTGCTGACTGAGCTGATAGAAAGATGGAGCACAGGAGGCCCCTCAGGGCTCTCTGTCTTTGGTCCTTTCCTTTCCTGCTTTGCTGCCATTGGCTTTTGGGGGTCTTTGTAAGTCTTCCGTGTGCCTTCTACTGCTGGCATGTTTCCTGGGATGGAGAAAGTGGAGCTGGTGTAATTTTTCAAACTCACGCACTCCTAAGACACCTCGTATACTGAAGGTCCTTTGCCCACTCAAGGGATTGGAGGTGAAAACAAATCTCTTTGAAGTTAAGGAGAGAAAACAGGACTCCAAACAGTAAGACTCCAAAAGTCACAGCTTTTAGGCATCTGAGCCAGACGGATCTCAATGGTTCATATAATTTAACTGGTATTGGCTGATGTGATGCAAAGAATAAGAATTCCGTGTTCAGAAATTTGGGCTTGGTTTCCAGATTGATCAATCATTAGCAGAGAGACCTAAGACATTTCATTTAAGCTTTCTGCACCTCCATTTGTGCTTCTGAAGTTTGGGGAAATTAATGTCATTGTCATAAGGTTATTGTGAGGAATCAGAGTATTAAGGTGCGTATGTGCCCAGAATACTGCAAGGGTTCAGTCAAGGTGAATTTCCTGCCTTCTCTCCTGTTCATTTTTGGGATAGCTCTTTCCACGCTACCATCTGACTTTGCAATCAGAATAGCTGTCATGCGGGTGGCACTTTTGTAGACCACTGACACGCATTCTTCATATCAGATGCTCACAACAGTGCACCAGTTGTAAGGACTAATAATTTCCGCTCAACAGAGAAAACATAAGGTTATAGAGGTTAGGAAAAGTGACAAAGGGCATATTGTCTCCACAGTATAATGCCAACACTCTAACCCCAATGGTATGATCCCCAAATTCATCTGTGCTCTTTCAGATATGCCTCCCCATTCTTCCCACACCACTTCCCAGCAGGAAGAAAAACAAATCCCTACATTATAACACCTCCCTCTTTCTCTTCTACTTTACTGCACCACCCCAGCTTTCTCAGGATGTCTAACCAGTGCTTTTGGAGCTTCCTTATTTCCACTCTACTTTCATAAGAGTTTTATGAGCTACACGCCTCTCACCCATTAACTAAGAGATTTCTTATATTGTTTGAAAAAGACATTTCTTATCCCCACTTTTGCCTTACGCATTCTGTTCTTGCCTCTTTTTATCTTTTATACATCCATCCCCATATTTTTTATTGTCTTTGATGGCAGCTTGGGCTTTCAGCATCTCACATTATTGGCTATTTATCCTTTGCTTTGTTTATTCGTTTGTTTTCTTCTACTTCTATTTATCACTGCAGAGCTCCCTTACTTTTCCAGATGAATTGTTATTAATTCCATCCATTTCTTTCCTGTCTTCACCTACAATAATATGCCTTCACATATCCATTCCTCTTCAACTCCGTCTACTGGAAATCCAATATATGCAGCTCATGTTTTCCCTCAGCTGCCATATGCTCTTATTTTTAGCCTAATTATGAGCATCATGAAGTCTTTATTATGATTTTCCAGGTTTTGCCTTCAATGGCTTGAGTCATAAGCCCCTGGTTGCTAAGTCTTGTACTTCTACCCCTAAGAAACATGAATAAAATACTTAAGAGAGCCAACCTGCCCTATATCACAAATATTCTGCCACTATTATTACTCTGGGTTTCCCTGGTGGCTCAGTGGTAAAGAATTCACCTGCAGGAGACATGGGAGATGCAGGTTCAATCCACAGATCAGGAATATTCCCTGAAGGAGGGCATGGCAACCCACTCCGATATTCTTGCCTGGAAAATCCCATGGACAGAGGAGCCTGGCAGGCTATAGTCCATAGGGCTGCAGGTTGGAAATGACCACAGCCACTGAGCACACTCACACATTACTACCCTACTTCATTCTCTAATCTCAGCTACATCTGTTCATTAGGAATGACCCAGTTTGAAGACTTCTGTCTTTTTTGTTCCGTTGTGGCCAGGGGTCATCACTGTGTCCAGGTTTCTAAGTGTGCTGGCCATTTTGGCATCAAGCTCAGTATAGAAGAATTAGAGCTCATGAGCCCTGGAACGGCCTCAAAGTGTTACTTGGAAAAAGCAAAACAGGACTGTGGGATTTTGGAAAAGAAGAACAACCGGCAAAATATCATTTCCCAGGACATCCCTGGTGATCCAGTGGTTGAGAATCTGACTTCCAATGTAGAGGAAGCAGGTTCTATACCTGCTTCAAGGAACTAAGATCCCATATGCCATGGGGCAACTAAGCCCAGGCCATCTACAGCCCATACTCCACAACAAAAGAAACTGGAGAACAGCAACAATGAGCCTGTGTGTGCCACTGTGAAAGACTCCACATGCCACAGCTAAGACCTGATGCAGCCAAATAATTTGTAAATAAATAAATGTTAAAAAAAATCTTCTAGAAAAAGGATCATTAGCTTATTTTGAAGAGGTCTCTTTACTTTGCAAAGTTTCACTTTCATTACCTGCAAAACAGGATTACAAAAGTGTATTATCTATCTTATGGAGCTGTGGTGTGGCACTAATAAGTCAGCATTTGTGAACAAGCCCAGCACAATTTCAGGCACACAGTGTCTTCTCAAATAAAAAAGTGAAAGTGTTAATCACTCAGTTGTGTCCAACTCATTGTGACCCCACGGACCGCAGCCCATGGGATTTTCTAGGCAAGAATAATGGAGTGGGTTGCCATTCCCTTCTCCAAGGAATCTTCCAACCCAGCTACTGAACCCAGGTCTCCCCAATTGCAGGCAGATTCTTTACCATCTGAGCCACCAGGAAAGCCCCTCAAATAAATGCCAGTTAAATAGGAAACTGGTATGGCCACACGCCAACTCCAAACACGCCTTGACTGTCAGCACCGTGTGACCTGCCAGTCTACACTGGACCAAATCAAGAGGCAGACATCTTACAGCTTTCTGGGTTTGCCCATTCCACCTCCTGAGAATGCTGACACCTTGCACACTCTTTCAATCTAGGGCGGAACCTATACCACAGTCCAGGATGTTTAATCAGGACTGTTCTCCATACAGACAGCCATCATCTGGCTCCACCCGAAATTCACCCAAGAACTGCTGCCACTCTTTCTCTTTTAGGTCATGTAGGACATTTTCATCACACACATGAGAGTTCTTGAGATTTTTGAACAGAGTTCCCAAGTACTTCCCCAAGAACTTCGACAATACCTCCTGGTTACTATGGTTCCCTGTCCTCCTCAGCACCCTCTTCTCTCACCTCCGGACGGTTCAAATACGTTAAGTCCCAGGTCTGACCAGAATATTGCAGGGATATCCTACACAGTGCAGAGTGGAACAGAAGTACCACGTTTCTTGTCCCAGATAATCTACTTCTCTTTACAGAATCACTTCTTTAACAACTGCATCCAGGAGTATTTTATTTTAATTACACGTCTAGTTAACCAGAATCTTCAGTTCCCTTTCCTCCATACACTCATGGGAAGCTGATTTTGAGGATGTGGGCTCAGAACTTCATATTAACTTTGGATCCATGTGGTTTATCAGTACCACTCATTATGATGCCAATAAACCAAAGGTCACTCAAGGGATTCATTGGGTCATTTTACAAATGCTTTTTATAGGACTTTGTTTCAGTTTGAGATGCTGTTTCAGTCTCTGGGGATAAGCTGGTTCACAGCACACATCTTTTCTTACATTAATGGAACTTACAGTTCCAGCAGGGTCAATAGTTATTAAACAACTAATTTCAACAACAATAAAAGTGACATCAAACAGGCTTCAAGCAGGGGACTGATTCAGTCCAGGGGGTCTGGGAAAACTCCCTGTGAATGTACCTTTAAGTTCTGAGAAGTCACTTTGAGCTTTAAGAAATGAATAGAGTTTCATGTCATGGGAAAGATATGGGAAGGCTTTGAAGGCAAGCTGGAGGCTAAGCGAAGGATCTATGTCTAGAACAGATACTAAGCAGACGGGAGTAAAGACACAGACACATCCAGGGGTAAGTCAGGGTCTAATGACGGAATATGTAGGTCCTTTCAGGATTTTGTCTTTTTTTTTCAAGAACAATGAGAAGTGGTTGTTGGTTAGTCACTAAATCGTGTCTGACCCTTTTGTGACCCCGTGGACTGTAGCCTGCCAGACACCTCTGACAATGGGATTTCCCAGGCCGGAACACTGGAGGGAGTTGCCATTTCCTTCTCCAGGGTATCTTCCTGACCCAAGGATCAAACTCGTGTCTCCTGCATTGGCAGGCAGATTCTTTACCACTGAGCCACCAGGGAAGCCCCAGTGAGAAGCTAACAGTTTTCAAGCAATGGGGCAGGGCTGGAGTTCATGATTAAGTTTATATTTTAAAAGGCTCATTGGGCAGCTGTCCTGTGAGAAAATGGATTCGACTGGGAACAAGAAGAATGTGTGGTAACAGATGGTTGGCAGCCAGTCCAGTTTAGTGACAATGGTACCTTGGACATGGGTAGTGGCAGTGGGAGGGGGTGGTGGTTAGATTTGGGAAATCATTCAGGACTACACAGAACATAGACATTGCTTTTAAAAGAGGGGAGAGGGAAATAATTATAAAGAATGATACCCAGGTCTCTAATCTGCACATAGGGGTAGATTTAGTGCTATTTACCAAATCTGGGGAAACAGGAAGTGAAAAGAGTTGCAAGGGGAGAACACACGAGTTAAGTCCTAGAGGTGATGGGTTTGAAGCGCTCACTAGTTGATCCAGGTAGGACAATACCCTTTAGCTTCCTTCTACGGGTCTTGCTGTTCAGTGACTAGTTAGCGTAGCAAAGCTGAAAAGTTCTCCTGACAGTATGTGTTCATGTGTGGAGTCTGTGTGTGTATCTGTGTGTGTTTATATGTGGAGACAGAGAGAGAGAGAGTGAGAATATACGTTGATTTGCTTCCGTCCTGGTTTTCCTTCATGAACTTGTGCTTTATAATCACAGCACAAGAATCTGATTTTCTTGTCCTAAATATGTATTTAAAATCTTATTTAGTGAGTTTATGCTCAAAACCAAGCTCCCAGATTTTCACCTGCTGAGCTGATCTAACCAGTTATCTTGACAAAGTAACTGTCCAATTACCTGATTTTTCTAATTGCTACACTGGGACATTAAGCCTGAAAGATATGCATGTTCATGACCTCAGCGCCTCCTATATTTTTCATCCCTCCATTTTGAGTTTGAAAAATTGGCATGAAAATTGTTTTCTGACACTTCTTTTGAACCTTTAAATTATGTATCTATGACTAATAGCGATGTCTCAGGATGTTCTTTCAGAGAGGAAATCTAGTTTGAAAATCTGTCCTTTGTTTTTCACTCTGCAATTTCCTAAAAAGATCAGTTCAGGGATGTTCTTTGCCCTCTATGTTCCTTGCAGCACACGAAAGGCTACCCTTCCCCCATCACACACATCGCTAATAGGCACTTCCTTCATCAGCTGATTTTTGCCTAACATGTTCAACATTTTCAAAATAAAAACAGTAGCAGGAAAAGAAGAGGGGCCTCCGCACTGAAAGAATTTGCCTTGGGGTTTAAAGTCAAATCAAGGTCTGTGTGTAGTTAAATATCAGCCAAGGTGCAAGGAACTGTCAGCTCCCTGTAGAGAAAGGCTGACACCGAGCCCACTGCATTGCATAGGAAGCCAATCAGCAAATGTTGAACTGTGAACCCAAATGATCCGTCCTGGCTCTGACTCATCCAGGCTTTCTCCAGGCTCACTTGTTTCCTTAAAACCCTGTGCCTTCACTCTGTAGACCTCATTCATAAGACCGTGCTCTGATGAATCTCACAGCTTCATGGTCTTTTTCCTGAGCTTTCTCCCTGAACCAGTCCTGTACCTGCCATCTCCCCTTATGATCCATCTGCAGTGACCAGCCCCCATTCTTACCCCGTGCTTCAGATAATGCTGATTCAACCAGCCCATGAATCCTACCACTTGACTTCTTCACTTCCCAGCTTTTGCATCTGAATCCCAGTGTAGATTCTGCTCAGAACGTGACTCCACTGTGAAGACACAAAACCCCTCCATGAACGGAGATCTTCACAAGTCCCCCAGGCTCCAAGAGCAGTGGTCACTTAACCACCTGGACACACTTGCCCATCACTGTGTTCCAATACCTCATGTGTCCCCACTGGTTTGATTAGCACTTTTATTTGGGCAGAAGGTGAGTTTCCTGTCACTCTAAATAATCAGAGACTGAGCAACCTTTGACAGGAGTTTTATAGAAGTGATTCAAGCATCAGCTGAAAGATCAAATTAAATTATCTTTGATGCCTCTTTAATCTTAGACTTCTGACAATACAAAATAGCCCTATGAAATATATAGAACTTAAAGGCTGCCCAAGCTATGCTATTTTGTGTGATTCGAAACCCTACTAAAGGATCTGAGATGTTATGCCAAGTTTTTATGTGGTGGATTTTCTCTTACTGAATGGACAGCACATCATTCTTCCCAGAGGGCAGGTTTTCGGTGAGGATGGCTGCCATGTGCACGTGGATGCCGGAGGGACCCTTTCTGACTCCTCTGTGATGTCTCTTTATCTCATGAAATGGTTTACCCAGGCACAGCGATGCTGAAGTGGTCTTCTACGTGATGGGCATTCGTTCTTGTCTTGCTTAAGTCCTTCTGTGGATTTCTGGTCCCCATGGGATAATATCCAAAGCCCATGAAGACCAGGTTCCTCTGCACCCAACAGGTTCAGCTCAAATGATGCCCTCACCAGGGACACAGGTGGCTTTGAGCATTCCAAGCTGGCTGTGCCTCATGGAGCACATCAACCCACCTCACACCTTCTTGGCTTTGCCCTGCAAGTTCCCCCTGCTTTGGGTTTTCTTTGCCTACCATCTCCCAGTCAAAATCCTACCCTCCCTCAACATGTAACTGGAACATCACTCCGTTTGGAAATTTGAATACAAATTATCTTCCTCTATAAAAATTAGCCCTTCTCTCCCTAGGCTCCCAATGCAAATGGTCTTCTCTTGGAGCTCAATTCACTTAGTATGACTTTTGCATTTCTTTCTCTTAGTGAGCTTCATGCAGACGTCCAAGTCTGTTGTCTTGTTTATTTTTCGCCAAAACATGTGGCTTGTAGGACCTTAGTTCCCCGACCAGGGATTGGATCTGGGCCCTCAGCAGCGAAAGGGGGGCATCCTAACCACTGGACCGCCAGGGAATTCCCTTGACCTGTTGTCTTTATATCTTCTTTGTATGTCCCAATTCCAGGCATCAGTATGTACATGATAGACATAAGTTGAATAAATATATGTTAATTGATTAAATAAGATGAACATAGCTGTAGCATATTTATGTAAACCAGCTTTCCAGATGATTTCCTGTTATAGTTATGGATAAAGATGTCCAAAATACGGATTTCTTGCCTATTTAACATGACACCACTCTAAATATTCAAAGATTACTATTTTGTCACTTTCCAAAATTATTTAAACTCGAGGTCTGCAAAAGCTCTTATTTAAAATCATCCCCAACTTCAAACTTTGGTCAAAGTATGATTTCCTCATCATCAACTTGAATATCCTAACATATTACTGACCAGAGATTATTAATATACTTTTAGAGAGTGATACAATGAACATCACCATGCAAAGTTGTTACAGCTTAAAACTGATCAAGGGTTCATTATACAACCTATGACTGCCATTGTCATTCACATATTGCTCCATCAGGTTTTTGTTCCAACCTTGAGTGTATTATAAACTTAAAATTTTTAAAAATGGCACATCATGAAATTTTTAGTGAATAACAATTTTTGGATAAACTTTATGCAGATACTTTTTCTGACTGTCCAAGTAGCATATGTATTAGGGTCTCAGAAGAGTAGTTCTTCAGAATGTAGTTCTGATTCAGATGATGTGAATATGAGACCAACAAAAAGACAAAAAATCCTTAGCGACTGATTCTGATGCAGAAAGTGAAAATGAAACTCATGGTGCTGGAGAATGCTCCTTTGTCTCCACAGAAGAGAGCATTGAAGACAACATTTCACAAAAATCAGAAGACATTACAGGTGTGTCAGGTGTAACTGTTGAATGTGATAACCGGCAAACTGATAGTGAAATGCCAGAATTAATTTTTGGCCAGCCAAAATAAAAATCGCCAGTCACAGGCCTTAATTTCTGTAAAAATCCTACAGTTAATAATGAGTTAAATGTTAATCAGCTCTTGCAAACCTCTCACCTTTACTGACAGATTCTCATAGAGGTCTAAATTATAACCCACAATGGAAAAATGAGAGGACCTTTTGATGTTACTGGGACAAAAGTCTAGGGGAATTTCTACCATTTCTTGTGTACGCATGATAGAAAAAATCTTGGCAAACAGAATAGTATTTTAATCTATATTAAACACTGTGAACTTTACATTGCCTAATGAGGCATGACATTTGCCAGGCTCTGACAGATTCACAATACTTTGCAGAATTCTGCCAAACAATGATGCCACAGAATCACCTGAGAACCTCCTTGGCTGCCAGACATGGCCCAGTTGGCCCAAGGCTCATTCACATTCTGGCTCCTTTTTTGCTTTTTTTATTTATCTTTCTACTTATTTTCCTTTTTCCCTCATTCTCTTCCTTTCAAGCTCTCTTTTCATGACTGGTTGTTGATCCCATACTCGGAAGTTTAAGAACAAGTTCTTGGAGACAAGAACAAGTTCCCTGGTGATCCAGTGGGTAAGAATCCACCTTGCAATGGAGGGGATTTGCCAGTTCCTGGTTGGGAAACTAATATCCCACATGCCGAGGGGCAACTAAGCCCGTGCACTGCAACTACTGAAACACATGTGCTTTGGAGCCCATGAGCCTCAACTAGAGAGCAGGAGCACCATGAGGAAAGATCTCACATGGCCCAACAAGACTCAAAGATCCAAATAAATGAATATTGTTTAAAAAGAACATATTCTTAGCGAAAAGGAATAACCTAGTGGTTATTAATGACAGATTTTTAAAATGAGATAATACTAAGTCTATTGCCCACTTCTCCAGCCCCGGATGTGTGATTTTAGATTGTTACCTCTAGCAGACCTAGTTCTCCCGTTCAGAATGCTCACTTCATGGGATTGCCATGATGATGAAACAGGGTACAGCACAGGACATCATCTGACAAATAGTAAGGCCTCATTTAAGGCAAGAGCTCCACGACAGGCCTCCCAAAATGTCTGTTCAGAAGGCCACATTAAACAGAGACCAGTCTTTCACTGAGAAAAATCTACAACTCTGCTAAATAGGAACCATCTTATTTATGGCTGCATTTCCAGCCTTCTAGAGACTGCATAAAATATAAGAAAGACACTAATATGGATTTAAACCTACTATGTGCCAGACACCTCTCTGGTAATTTCGCATATATTTTCTCACTTAAACCCCTCAGTAATCGAAAACGTATGTTTTCGAAAGGTAAAAGCAAGGCTCAGAGAGCTGAAATAGCTGATGCTGTGAGGGCTCAATGTTTGCAAGTGCCAGAGGGAAGCCTAGTTGTGCCTGTCTCCAAATTCATATTGTATTTTTTCAAAAAACTGATATTGGATATAGGCGAAAGATCTCTTTCATGAGGTATATTCTGAAGGATGTAAAAAAGGGTTACAAGGTAGGATGGGTTCTATGATTGACGTTTAAGAAGCACAAATCACAGCAAACAAAACAGATCTTCATTTTACGGGACTTTTCAGAGCCCTGAATGAATGGAGTGAGCCCTAAGTCTCTTATAGTGTAAAGGAGCTGCTACACTGATCATCTTGCATAGAAAAGTCTGGGGCATCCCGCCTGGTCTTAGGTCTCTAGTGGTCTATTGGTCCGCTAAAGGGCTCAGTGTTTCAATATATTCTACAGTATTTATACTAATTATGTTCTTTGGGTGCCTATACAATGTACAGTAATAAATCTTATTAGGCAGAAGGACATCCTCAGCAAATATTATCCTGGTGCTTAATGAGGGCAGATCTAACCAAAACATACATTTTCCAGGAGTATCTTCTGGTTTATTGTACAGTACATGGCTCCTAGGCACCTGAGCCCCAGACATCCAGTTGCTGTAAACCACCTGAGAAAGGTGATCATTAAATAGATTAAAATGCATGAAAATTACCTAAATGTGGGCCATTAGATTAAATGAAGCAGCTACAGTATAATGCCCTGATGGCTCCGGGAACTTTATTTAGATTATAACTGTACCAGTGTTGTGCAAATCACATGATTAAGGAGAATATTACAAATCTTACTGCTCCCCTTGCTTTCCACTGAGGGTTTGCAATTGAAATTCCTCCAAGGCTTAATAAACAGTTACCTCCAAGAAGGCACTTTGAAACTGACTTTCTAGACCAATCTGCATTTCGATGTGGTTCAGAGCAAAACCTTATCTCTGGGTGGCATGTTTGCAGGAATAACAATGTTTAAATAATGTCTGAAATGGAGCATAAAAATCCTTTGTAACTCAAATGGACATATTGAGAAATCTTAAGCTTCAGCTCACATTACCTTTTTGATATTTCTTTCAAAGACTGACAGTAAGACATCATCACTTGCAGAAAGTAACTCTCCAAGAGCCCTGTGCATATTTTTGATGTAGTTCCTGCTTGCAAACTCTCCTCATAACTTTAATAAATGCCAATTTGGGGAGCAGGAATGGTTAGAGTTTAAATTTTTCATAAAACTCTGTGTGAAACTGAAGTAGCCTATTTCTTTCCATCTAACCTGATCATTGGAGAAACAGGGAATAAAAACAGCGTACATGTTATGCCTTCAAAAAATGCCTCTTAATTGGAGTCATTTAGGAAGCTCTGGGTAAGATCTTTTTGGCAGAGAAAACCATCAGCCAAGGTGTTTTTTTTTTTTTTTCCCTCCATGTCAAGTGCATTTTTTTTCTTATTGGATCATTTTATTTCATTGAGGCTGAAAGCCGGAAAGGGTTGGGGAGAGAAGACAGCTTATTTTGGACGAGTGTCTCTTCACAGTGCCCAGTACCGTGCCTGGGGTTTTCCATATTATCATGACTCACAACATTCAATTCTCATAACAGCATTTCCAGGCAAAAATACTAATCATTGATCAATTAATAAAACTGAACGCTGAAGGGGCTGACTAATAAGCTATTACGGTAGAATCAGGCTTTGAACCGAACTCTATCTTGAACAAGTCCATGCTCTTCCCTCTGAGGACAGACAATAAACACAGTCATAAAGCACAGAGACTGCTGTTTGGGTGGGAGCCTTGCTGGCAGGTATTAGGAAAAGATTGCAGTGACTAAACCTGGAGACTTTTTGGTAAAATGGGAGAACTGGGGGGAGATGGGAAAAGCAACATCTGACAAAGCACTTGGGTATATCAGGCACTCTCTAAGCATTTTACATACATTATCTCATTTAATCCTCATGACAATCTCTTGTTCTACTTTACAGATGAGAAACAGTGAGGCTTACAGAGACAGAAGCCCCCCAAAAGTCATAGAGGTAATCACCAGGGAAGACCTTAAATGGTTTTATTGAGATACAATTCGCTTGCTACTCCCAAACCATTTAAAGTATAAAATTTAAAGTTTTTAGTAAATTCTCAGGGAAACTCAATCCTGTGAAAAACCACAATCTAATTTAAAAGCATGTATATCCTCTGAAAAGAAATCCTATACCTGTTAGCCTATATCCCAGTCACCTCTCAACCGCCTGTTACAGGCAACCACTGCTGCTGCTGCTGCTAAGTTGCCTCAGTCGTGTCCGACTCTGTGCGACCCCATAGACAGCAGCCCACCAGGCTCCCTCCCTGGGATTCTCCAGGCAAGAACACTGGAGTGGGTTGCCATTTCCTTTTCCAATGAGTGAAAGTGAAAAGTGAAAGTGAAGTTGCTCAGTCGTATCCGACTCTTAGCGACCCCATGGACTGCAGCCTACCAGGCTCCTCCGTCCATGGGATTTCCAGGCAAGAGTACTGGAGTGGGGTGCCACTGCCTTCTCCTACAGGCAACCACTATTTACCTTCTATCTCTACTGATTAGCTTATTCTAGACATTTCAGATAAACAGGATCATACCACAGATGGTCTTTCATGACTGGTACCTTTACTGATAATAACACTTTCAAGATTCATCTACGTTGTAATGTTTATCAGTACTTCATTACTTTTATTGCCAAGTAACAGTCTTTTGTATGGATATACCACATTTTATATATCCAATTTATAACTGATAAGTATTTGGGTTTTTTTCCACATTTTGGCTATTATGAATAATGCTGTTTCTGCTGCTAAGTCACTTCAGTCATGTCCGACTCTGTGCGATCCCTTAGACGGCAGCCCACCAGGTTCCCCCGTCCCTGTGATTCTCCAGGCAAGAACACTGGAGTGGGTTGCCATTTCCTTCTCCAATGCATGAAAGTGAAAAGTGAAAGTGAAGTCGCTCATTTGTGTCTGACTCTTCGTGACCCCATGGACTGCAGCCTACCAGGCTCCCCCATCCCTGGGATTTTCCGGCCAAGAGTACTGGAGTAGGGTGCCATTGCCTTCTCTGTGAATAATGCTACTACATACATTTATGTCCAAGTGCTCTTGTGTATATATATATGCTCTCTGTTCCTCAAGGATATCCATAAGAGTGGAATTGTTGGGTAATATGAAAACTCTATACTTAATATTTTGAAGAACTTTCAAACTGTTTCCCAAAGGGACCCTGCCATTTTACATGCCTACTAAATTGCTTCAGTCATGTCCAACTCTTTGCAACCTTATAGACTGAAGCCCACCATGCTCCTCTGTCCATGGGATTCTCACAGGCAAGAATACTGGAGTGGGTTGCCATGCCCTCCTCCAGGGGATATTTCCAACCCGGGGATTGAACCAGAGTTTCTTATGTCTCTGCACTGGCAGGTGGGTTCTTTACCACTAGCACTACCTGGGAAGCCCCAGCATTGTTATCAGGGTTCCAAATTCTTTACATTCTTTCCAACACTTACTATTTTCTGTCCTTTTAGTTTGAACTATCCTAGTGGGTATGCAATGGTATTTCATTGCACAGTAACATTTCTTACCCTCAGAGGATAATTTCCAAGATCCTCAGTGGATGCGTAAAACCACAGACTAGTACTGAATAAAATATATACCAAATACATACTATGTTTTCTCATACACATACATGGAAGCAGAAGATATTAAGAATAGGTGGCAAGAATATACAGAAGAACCTTACAAAAAAGATCTTAATGACCCAGATAACCCCGATAGTGTGGTCATTCACCTAGAGTCAGACAGCTTGGAGTGCAAAGTCAAGTCAGCCATAGGAAGCATCAGTACGAACAAAGCTAGAGGAGGTGATGGCATTCTAATTGAGCTATTTCAAATCCTAAAAGAAGATGCTGTGAAAGTGCTGCACTCAATATGTCAGCAAATTTGAAAACTCAGCAGTGGCCACATAACTGGAAAAGGCCTGTTTTCATTCCAATCCCAAAGAAAGGCAATGCCAAAGAATGCTCAAACTACTGCACAATTGCACTCATCTCACACACCAGCAAAGTGATACTCAAAATTCTCCAAGCCAGGCTTCAACAGTACATGAACTGAGCACTTCTAGATGTTCAAGCTGGATTTAGAAAAGACAGAGGAATGAGAGATCAAGTTGCCAACACCTGTTGAATCATAGAAAAAACAAGAGAATTCCAGAAAAACATCTATTTCTGCTTTACTGACTATGCCAAAGCCTTTGACTGTGTGGATCACAACAAACTGTTGAAAATTCTTAAAGATATAGGAATACCAGACCACCTGACCTGCCTCCTGAGAAATCTGTAAGCAGCTCAAGAAGCAACAGTTAGAACTGGATATGAAACAATGGACTGGTTCCAAATTGGGAAAGGAGTACATCAAGGCTGTATATTGTCACCCTGCTTATTTAACTTACATGCAGAGTACGTCATGTGAAATGCTGGGCTCGATGAAGCACAAACTGGAATCATGATTGCCAGGAGAAATATCAATAACCTCAGATATGCAGATGACACCACCCTTATGGCAAAAAGTGAAGAGTAACTAAAGAGCCTCCTGACGAAAGTGAAAGAGGAAGGTGAAAAAGTTAGCTTAAAACCCAACATTCAAAAAGCGAAGATCATGGCATCTGGGTACCATCACTGCATGGCAAGAAGATGGGGAAATAATGGAAACAGTGATGAACTTTATTTTCTTGGGCTCCAAAATCACTGCAGATGGTGACTGCAGCCATGAAATTAAAAGACACTTGCTCCTTGGTAAAAAAGTTATGACAAACCTAGACAGCATATTAAAAAGCAGAGGCATTATTTTGCTAACAAAGGTCCGTATAGTCAAAGCTATGGTTTTTCCAGTTGTCCTGTATGGATGTGAGAATTGGACCATAAAGAAAGCTTAGTGCCAAAAAATTGATGCTTTTGAACTGTGGTGTTGGAGAAGACTCTTGAGAGTCCTTTGGACTGCAAGGAGATCAAACCAGTCAATCCTAAAGGAAATCGGTCCTGAATATTCATTGGAAGGACTGATGCTGAAGCTCCAAAACTTTGGCCACCTGATGTGAAGAACTGACACATTAGTAAAGACCCTGATGCTGGGAAAGATTGAAGGCAGGAGAAGAAGGGGATGACAGAGAATGAGATGGTTGGATGGCATCACCAACTCCATGGACATGAGTTTGAGCAAGCTCCAGGTGATGGTGATGGACAGGGCAGCCTGGCGTACTGCAGTCCATGGGGTCTCAAGGAGTCAGACAAGACTGAGCGACTAAACTGAACTGACTGATACATATTTATTATAAATGTTGATTTACAAATTAGGCACTGTTACAGATAAACAACAATACCTAGTAATAAAATAGAACAACTTAAACAATATATTATAATAAAAGTTTCGTGGATATGGTCTCTCTCTTTTGCCTTGTCTCTCAAAATACCTTACTGTATAAATTCAATGCTTTTCCATCTTCACTAAGCATTTATCATGCACTATGGCCATAACTTTCACAGCTTGAGGTGCTGCAGAAAAACTAGCATTGATTTCTTTTACTTTCTTCACAATTTCACAAATAGAAGATTCTTTCTTACCATAGATCTTAGCAAATTCAACATATCATTTTTTTTTTCTTTCCTTATTAAGTTGAGAACCTTTACCTTGTCACTGAAAGGAAGCACTTTACAGCTTCTCTTTGGCATATCTGAATTGTCAGCATCACTGCTCTTGCACTTTGGGGCCATCATTAAGTAAAATAAGGGTTACTTGAACACAAGCGCTGAGATAACTTGACAGTTGATTTAATAACCAAGAAGGCTACTAAGCGACTAACAGACATGCTAGACAAAGGGATGATTCACTTCCTGGAAGGGAAGGAGTGGGACAGTGAGAGATTTCATCATACTAATTGGAAAAGCATGCAATTTAAAATTTATGAATTGGTTTATTTCTAGAATTTTCCTTTTGATATTTTAGGACCAAGGTTGACCATGAGTAATTGAAAGCATAGAAAGTAAAACCATGGATAAGCAGGGACTATTGTAATTTTGATTTGCATTGCCCTAATGATTAAGAATATTGAATACCTTTTCATGTGCTTATTAGTCATTTATATACCTTTTGGAAAAGATATCTATTCAAATCCTTTCCCTGTTTTTCAATGAGCTGTCTTTTTATTATTGAGTCATAGCTGTCTTCTCATACTTAATGGTAGCACAAAATTTTTAAGTTTGATGTCATCCAATTTATCTATTTTTTTCACATGTACTTTTACTGTCAAACTATTGCCTTAAACTAAACTAAAATATGAATATTATATATATATAATATATATAATGGGATATTACTCAGCCATAAAGAAGAATGAAATAATGTCATCTGCAGCAATATGGATAGACCCAGAGATTATCACACTAAGCGCAGTGAGTCAGACATAGAAAGACAAGTATCATGTGATATCACTTACATGCTGAATCCGATTTTTAAAAAATGAAAATGATACAAATGAACTTATTTACAAAGCAGAAAAAGACTTACAGATATCAAAAACAAACTTATGATTACCAAAGGAGAAATGGTGGGAGGAGGGATAAATCAGGAGGTGGGATGAACAGACACACACGCTAGTTAGAAGATACAGACAAGCAACGAAGACCTACTATAGAGCACACAGAAATCTGCTCAATATTCTGTGATAACCTACATGAGACAGAATGAACACAGATATATGTATAACTGAATCACTTTATTGCACACCTGAAACCAACACAACATTGTAAATCAACTACGTAGGTAGGAAGGTTTAGTTGCTGAGTTGTGCTCTACTCTTGCGACCCCATAGACTGCAGTCCACCAGGCTCCTCTGTCCATGGGATTATCCAGGCAAAAACACTGGAGTGGGTTGCCATTTCCTTCTTCAGGGAATCATCCCAACTCAGGGATCAAACCTGGGTTTCCTGCATTGCAGGAAGACTCTTTACCAACTGAATCACCAACTGCCTAACCTGTGGGTTCCCTAGAATCACCCTTTTGCCTTCCTTAAAGTTATGAAGAATGATTCTTACGTTTTCTAAGATCTTTATAGTTTTAGCTCTTACATTTAAGCATGATCTGTTTTGAGTTGATTTTTGTGTGTGGTGTGAAGCAGGGGGTCCAACTTGATTCTTTAGCCTGTAACTATCCAGTTGTCCCTGCACCATTTGTTGGAGACAGCATGATTTTTTGACAAACAACAGCACTGGCCATTGATTTTTCTTTTGACTGTCAGTAGCAACGGGAGCTTAGGAAAATTATTCAAACTCAGTTTACTCATCTGTGAGGCTAGTAATACACCTACATCTCAATGCTGATGTTGAGAAGAGATAATAATCTCCACTTGACTTCCTTCCACCATCCCCAGCACACAGTCATTATTCAACAGATATGCAACATCCCACACCTCTAGCCAGGACATCTTGCTGAAATAAACTGACTCATTCCAACATTGTGAGCTTAAAAAAACAGAGACCTAGTACACAGATTTGATATTCTCCAGACCCCCACAGGGAACCCATTAGCCATTGTACATTCTTTAGCTGTTACTCAGAGAACATATATGTGGAGAAGTTACTGGATGTCAGATATTTGGGAAGGAAAACGTTTTCAGTAAACAGATCCCTATGTGATATATAACACTGTTACCCTGTTTGGCAAGTAAGCATCCCAACTCTTCATCTCATATATGGACCTACCATACGTTAATGTTTCTGCTTGTCGGGGAGATACTGGAGGGGATTCAATTTCTTGAGTGGCATTTAGCTTCTGATCTCTGTATTCTGTTTCATCCCCAAGATCTGATGATTCTGAGTGTATGCTTTTGTGTTGTGTTTCAATTTTTTCCCCCTTTGTTTTCAAAAAATAATTTGCATATTTTTACTTTGCTCCTCAAGTGGCTGATTCTCCTGGCCATCAAGACAGATAAACTCACATCATTCTTAGACAAGATTCTTGAGTCAGGATGGTTTATCAATAAGAAGAGAGAATCACATGCCCATTAATGCTTCCAGACCTTGGGACAGAGTGCTCATATCTAGCCTCATGTCCTCTCCTGGGGGCAGGAGACTTCATCTTCAAACTGAGGGAGGCATGCCTTGGCTTGATTTATATGTGAGAGAAAAATACCTCTCCCTAGTAACCCTTCAGGCTACACCCCTGGGCCCTTTCTCAGACCCCAAAAGGTATTTTACACACCACACCTGTTCCTGCCTTCTGATGAGTTTCATTGTATAGCTTGCCTGCTTATCTTTATTTTGGTATGCCTGGACCCATTCTTCCCTGCCGCTGCTGCTGCTAAGTCACTTCAGTCGCATCCAACTCTGTGCGACCCCATAGACAGCAGCCCACCAGGCTCCCTCGTCCCTGGGATTCTCCAGGCAAGAACACTGGAGTGGGTTGCCATTTCTTTCTCCAATGTAGGAAAGTGAAAAGTGAAAGGGAAATCGCTCAGTCGTGTCCGACTCTTCGCAACCCCGTGGACTGCAGCCTACCAGGCTCCTCTGCCCATGGGGTTTTCCAGGCAAGAGTACTGGAGTGGGTTGCCATTTCCTTCTCCAATGCATGAAAGTGAAAAGTGAAAGTGAAGTCTAGGGAAGTCTATATCTCAGCCTGTGCAGGATCTCCCCGCAGTTTCTTTGTTTTTCACTTCTCTCAGAAAAAAACCAAAAACCCAAAAAAGCTCAAAGTTACACATTCCTGTAAAGGTCTCACTGATTGTTGTTTTGAGGAAACAAACAGGGTAATGACTGTGCATGGGAAAGTAATAGAAATTCTGAAATCTGAGTCTTTACCCACGTTGGTCCTTATCTTTTGATAATTTCACTGAGCTCCTGTCCTTCCTGCTAGCTGAGGATGAAGTGCACCAAACGCCATGTTTTCGTCTCTTTGAGGAGAAGATCCTGTTGCTGGCTTTCTGCAGAGCTGACTTCATCACTTGCTTACACACAAATTTATGTTCTACCAATACCAAACTATTTTTTTTTATAACACGCCAGACATTTCCCACTTTCATGCCTTGCAAATGTGGCTGCAGCTTCCTCTTTGTTCAAACTGCAAACAAATTTTCTTCCCTTCTTCAAAAATGAGCTAAAATCTTAAGCATTTAAAATAGCCTTCCCTGTGTGATGCCATGACCATATATAGCTAAATTTTTCTCTTTTGTACACAGAACACATTGATCCAGGGCTATACTTCTCACTGTGCATGATGACGCCTTTGTATGTCCATCTTCTCCTCTAGACCGTATTTCTTTAGAGCATAACCTACTTTGTTTCTCTTTCAGCAGCCACGGTTACTTGGCACAGAGCAGCCGTTAATTAATATTCAGTATTTGGTTTAAACTGAAAGGAAAGAAGACAAGAGTTTGTGACTCCACTTATTAATGAAGAAAACAGGAACTTTCTGCTGATGTGAATGAAGATAAACCTCTGAAAAATTCCAACTGGTAATGCTTACCTGGCTCTCGAAAGTTCCTTTAGCTACGCACACCTGTTCAGCTCACCAACACTCCATGACCATACACACAATATTCAGTGAAATGGCCTTAAATAAATGAACATTACTATCTCTACTGATTTCTTTGGCAGAAAAAAGTTCACGAGTTAATGTGGATAAAGAGAGGATGTGTGAAGAGAGGAAGAGAGAGGGGCACTTCATTATTTATCAAGGCGTGAGCCCTGACACCTCATTTATTTTACAAAAAGGACTGCTGATGTTCATATTTTTATGAGCTAGGACTTAAAACAGCATTCTTATTCCCCTTCCACCCATCACCAGTCTTGCAACCTGTGGAAATGCTGCTTATTCACCAGCTGGGTCCCTAGAATCACCCTGTGCCCTTAAGCTGTCAGCTGGGGCCACGCCGTTCCCAGTGACCACTGCAGAGGTGCAGAAAGGGTCTTTCCTCCCAGGACACTGGGTCAGATCCTCCTTAATCAATACTGAGCACAACACTGAGGAGATGGCATTGAGTACCCACAAGCTTCCTCTGCAGCTCATCATCCTATTTAGAATGAATTAACATCCAATCAGCAAACAATCATGCCTAATAATTTGTAGGCATGCTGATTCTTCAGAGTCACCTCTCTTAAAACACTGACAATAGAACAATTACCTAGGATTATTTTCTTACTGGAAGGTGCAGAGGGGTCTCTTGTTTTGTGCCTGTAACTATTACTCAAGGCAAGTCTTTCCAGTTCAGCTCTCTGCGGCAATAATAATAATGGTAAATAAGGTAAAATGACATTAGAGATCCGAACAAAATTGGGAAAACAAATCTTTTTAGCCAAGTGTGTCTGACTATCTGCTAGCATTTTTTTTTTTCCCTGCCGAATCTCAATCTCTCTCTTCCAGTCTATGCCCTACAGGGCCAGAACAGCAGAGTTTTCAAAACAATCCACTGTTGTCCTTTGCCAGAAATCCCCTGGGGTCTTTCCTTTCCTTGTCAGCCATCCATTCCATTAAAAAAAAAACAACAACAATATTTTTAATATATTAAGTCTGAAGACACAAAAGATAGAACAGAGAAATATGTCAGATGCAGAAAGATTAGACCAGACCCACCTAGGCTTGGAAAACAGCAGAAGTTGCAGGGACTTTTCTGAGGTGCTGGTTTTGTTCAAAATATCTTTGTATCCCATGTGGTATGCTGTTTTAGTTTTGCTTTGCAAGGAACAATGGCATAGGGAGGGCCCTGACTCTCCTAGATCACAGCAGCATCCAAGATGTGTCTATGGTTTATAACAGGACTACCAATGGTCATTTGTACTGAAGGAGTCTTTGGGCCTAGAAAAGAAAACAATGGTCTCAAAGGCCCTTGCTGAATCATCTAACTTCAGGGAAAACACAACCAAACTTTAGGTCCCGCCCTGATGCTCCAGGACAGTTGCATCTACCTGGGACTTATCAGCCCCTGTCCAGAAACCTTCAACCCCCTACATCTGCCAGGGATGTATCATCCCCTGCCCAAAACCTCCCACCCCTTGTTCAACTACAAATGCCGTGTCAGTTAAATACCCAAGACATCCCACCTGACTAATGTTTCCCTTATCGTTTCCACAAACCTCCCTTTAAATATGAAGCCTCCCTGATCCCTCTTGAACTCAGCCTGGTTGTTAGGCTGACTGTCGCCCCCTCCTTGCCTGAATAAAGGGAACCTACCTCTGTTGAGGTCGTCTCTCCTTTTCTGCCTTGGCCCAAACTATACCTTACATGTACCACCTTGGTTCAGAGATAAATCTCAGGGATCTCAAGGATCCCAAGTCCCATCTTTGTCCTAGAAGTATCTGAGAATCCTGGAGCATTGTATTGGGCTGATTTTATTAGAAATATCCTCCACCTATTCATCATTTTATTCTTGTTCTCCCTGCACAAGGCAGTGCTGGCCACCTGACAACTCGGGAGTAAGTTGTCACTGTGACGGCTGCTGATGCCAGCCTTGGGGCACCCCTGGCTTTTCATGTTGACCTGACTGTGTCTGAAGAGTCCCTTTCCTCACTACCACTAGGCGTTAGTCCCAGCAATAAGTGTCAGTGACTTTTCAGCTTTTTGGCTCAACTTTTGTAAGAAATTCAGAAAAATTACTCCAGGTCTGAACTGGAAGTCAACTGCGTGTAAACTGACATACAGGGCATATACCTACAGTGTACACACGTACATACAGTCTCTATATCCTGACATACAGTCTACATACATATAGGATACATACACACAGGATACATGCATACATACTATCTCTACATCCTGACATACAGGAACTGAAAAGATTGCAATTCTTTGTCTTAGAGTGAATCTCTGGATCTCAGAGTTCCTCTTCCAGAGAAAATTCCTGCTGTTTCATTATCTAATGCCCCAAAGTTTTAGGTCCCGAATAGTGGCGTTGTTGTCGTTGTTTTCATATATACTCAGTGACTTTATTTTCCAAACTTCAAATTACAAAACACGATCAAACATTCACTGCGTACTTACTCTAATGCTGGGTGCTTGGACTCCAGAGATTATGAAATCACCTTGCCTTCTCCATCAAGAAACTATAGAAGACTGAATAGTGGTTTTAAGAGCTTCTTTAACATGTCTTCAAGAAGAAATGGCAGATATTCATGATACCTGGATTCCTTTCTGGATATCTCTGCATGTCACAGTTCCCAAAGTGGTAGGGAAAAGATGAAAAGCCCACCCCTTGAATCTTTACTAAGGTGTGTGTTTATGTTTAAAAGAAACATAGGGAAAAAGGACAAGGAGGAGGGGAAGGAGAGGGAAGACGGGGAGAAAGAACAGGAGGAGGAGCACATGGGGAGAAGCAGGGAGAGGAGAGGGAGAGGAAGAAAAGGACAGACAGTGTCCATGCTCTGCTAACGCATCTATAAGTTTAGCCAAGAATCTATTGTCTCACTTTTTCCCCTCTGGATACATAATATCAACAAACAATTCATCTGATTTTCTTGGCACAGAAAAGAGTTATCTTTTGTGATTGGATTTTCCAATGGTTTCTGTCCTTGTGGAGAAAAGATACTGCCCCTTGTTCCCTGCCCTTTTAAACAGGACTTCAGTAAAAATCTCCAAGAAAAATATCTCATTGGCTACTTTCCACATTCACTTTTAAGCAATCGGTACATCTTTGTGATCTCTACCGCTGCCGGATGAAAATCTGGATGTCCCCAAACTCCATTGTTTGAATGAGCACTCCTTTCTAAAAAAAAAGAAAAAGTTTATTTCATTTAAAAAAAAAAAAAACAAAACCCACTGTTTTCTTCTTACCCCTAAGAAAAAACATGGTATTAATAGAGTCAGTGTTAAGATCTGTGATCAACACAGATTACTACTTTTTCTCCTTTCTTTACTTATATTTTCTCTCCCTTTCTTCCTTCCCTCCCTCACTCCTTCTTTCCATCCTTCCTTTTCACTTAAGTCCCCCCCCCCCCCTTTTTTTTTTCTTTAGAATACTTGCCTGAGAGTTACTTTGGCAAAAATCAGTCTTCCTGGGCTTCATTTTTTTCTGAGATAAAAACATTGTGGTTGAGGCAATATTCTGTGTGCCAAAGTATTTACAGTTTCTTACAACCCATGTTTGTTTTAAACTTCTCTCTCTGTGATTGACTTCTTTCTCATTTTACTATATTCTTTATTGAGGTTTTAGTAACTATTTTGTACCAACAATCCATTCTTTTTATTTTTGGTTTTCATGAATTTTATTATAATGCATTTGGTCATAACTTCATTTGAGTTTATCCTATTAGATGTTTCCAGAGCTTCTTAAACCTGTAAATTTACGTCTTTCACCACATTTGGGATATTTCCAGCCATTATTTTTTTCAAAATTATTTTTGCACCCAATCTCTTTCTCTCGTCCTCTGGGATACCAATGACATAAGTATTATACCTTTTTGCTTATTTCATAGATTTCTGGGGCTCTGTTTCCCCCCTTTCCAATCTTTTCCTCTGTTCTTCAGTTTAGATAATTTTATTGGTTTATATTTAAGTTCAGTGACATTTCCTCTGTCATGTCCATTCTGCTACCAAGTCCATCTAGGGAATTCTTTATTTCAGATGTATTTTTCAGTTCTAAAATTTCCATTTGGTTTTATTTTTATAGCTGCAGTTTCTCTTTGGAGAACTTACATCTTGCATTCATTTCAAGAGTACTAATCTTTAGCTTATTGACAGTGGTTATGATATCTGCCTTAAAAGACTTTGTTTTATAATTCCAACATCTAGGCCACTCGATAATTGGTATTTCTTTGGATTGCCTTTTCCCTCAGCAGAAGTCAGACCTTTTTTTTTTTTTTTTTTTTTTCTGTAAAGATCAGCCAATAACTGTTTCAGGCTTTGTGGCTTAGCCCCATGCTCTGTGTTGCAATGACTCATCTGACATCTCAGCATGAAAATTGCTAGAGACAACAGAGAAATGAATGGGTGTGGCTATATTCTAATAAAACTTTCAGTATGGAGAGCCAACTTTGAATTACATAAAACTTCACATTTTACAAATATTCATCTGTTTTATTCCAACTGTTTATAAGCGCAAAATCTCTTCCAACTTTATGAGCGCTCCTGATACCAGTGGTGGGGCAAATTTAGCCTCTGGACCACAGTGTGCCAATACCTACCTGGAGAATCAGTCACTGTTTTCTGGTTTCTTTTATGTCTGTCATTCACTTTGGATCGTATCCTGGACTGGTGAAATATGCTGGGAGACTCTGACGGCTCTTACAATCCTCTAGAGAATATGGATGCTATTTCCTTTATTTTAACAGGTTCGCTTAGATACGGATCACAAGTTTTGGCTTGTCTTCTTTGAGCAGAGGTGTCAAGATCAGTTCAGTCGCCAAAGTCCTTGCTATGCTCCTTATTTTCACTCATGCCCCACTCAGAAGTTAGTGTGAACATACAAGCCTCACCAAACATGAGTCATGGTTCTTATTCTAGTTTAGTTCTCTAAGCCTTTGCTCTGCTTCTCGGGGTCTGTTCTGCATATGTGCAGCTCGGGGGTGAGCTCGGCATTTCTGACACACACAGAACAAGGAAATGTTCTTCTCCAACTGTCTTCTTGGGATTCCCTTTTAACCCTCAGCTCTCGAGAGTTCCTTTTCCTGTTCCTCTTTATATGATCAGAAAGAAAAAGCATTTTTCTCAGTTTATCTACTGTTGGCCATTCCAATACACCTGGGGCTGACCTCAGTGAGAGAAAATAGAAAGAAAATAGACAGAAAATAATAAAACAGTGAGGCTGCCCTCAGTACACTGCCTTCACAGTACAGGTTCTTGTGACCATACAGACGGGATTTTCTCTTGGGGCTTTAACTGCCCACACCTCTGCCCTGCTGCCACCATCACGCAGAATACAAGCTGACCTCTGGGTACAGTCAAGAGAGAGAAAAGAAAAATGAAAGTTGCTAGGAGAGGAAATTTTAAATGGTATAATTGCAACAAAAATGAGAATTATGTGAGGGGATAGAGGTGCTAACATTGTGATAATCATTTTGCATTATATGTATCAAATCATCATATGTCAATAATATCTCAATAAAATTAGGGGGAAAAGATGACTAAAAAGTGACTCTCTTGCTCACAGTGACCCCACACTTTCTTGTTCACTGCATGAACCCTCTTCTAACTAGAGAGAATTTATCTCAGAATTTTGCTGTCAACACCTGACATGCTGTTGTGTCCTTAGGTCAATGCTGAGAGATGAAGGGGGAAAAAGTTTCACTGCCATATTTGTATTCCTCAGATTCTCACTTCCCTCCCCAATCCACCTGCAAGGTTTTGCTTTTTGGAGATTTCAGGTATTGCTTTTGCATTCAATTTATAGATTTTACTTATAATCAGTGGAAAATATAGAGACATAATGAGTTTACTGCATCTTGGCTCAAACCAGAAGCCCTCATTCTGTTTGAAGAATCAGAAGCTTAATGCTCAAGGAAGAGAAGTGATTTGCACAAGATCACAGAGTAAGGCAATGGGGAAGAGGTGGAACCAGGACACAGGATTTCCAGGTCTTTCTGACTGCCTTCTTTTGAGAGTAAATGTGGCCATTTCTACTGAGCGAGGAAAAAAAGGGTATGTGGGTCCCAATGCATGCTGACACTCTCCCCCCACGGTTCTGATGCTCACCACCCGCGCTCCTACATCTGTGTACCCACTGGGGTGTTCCGGCAATGCCCTATCAGTGTGTCTTAGCCCTGGGATGAGTCCTGCTAAAAATGATGTTACAAGGCTGTGTAAAAACTCATTTATTCAGTCAATAGTGGTGGTGACAGTGATGGTGGAGAACATGTTTTGGATGTGTAAAGGTGCACGTCTATGTGTGTTTACATGCGTACCTGGGTATATATTTGTGTGCGGCTATTTATACAGGTGTATTTCTGTTTCCTTATGTGTGTGTCACATGTAAGTGTTAAAACTCTGAATGGAATTTAAGAAATGAAGTTGCCTAACCCCAATCGGCAAACAAAGAAACTCTGAAACTCAGATAATCTAAATAATTATTTTGCTATTGGCTCAGAATTTGAAAACTGTACCATTTTCCCAATATGTCATGATACATAGTGAGCTGCATTCAATTAGTCAGTTTGGAAACTGTGACATCTATATAGCATGTGTGAGAGAGAAAAGATTTAAGGGTTAATCAACAATGACAGTGTACTGATCCAACCTATCTTAAACGCTCTTATTCAACCAAGACTAAACGCAGAAAATTTCTACACAACTTGTCTTCCAACAGAAGAAGCAGAGTTCTGGGCCTCTGTCCCTGCCCCAGCCATGGGTACCCTTCTGCAGTGCCTGCTTTCTGCATTCCATGTGCACAGATCGCTGTTGCTAAGGCACATAGTTATACTCTGGCATTGTCTACAAAACGCAGTTGGACATCCAGGATTCTTTCAAGGTGCTGAGAAACCAGGGGAAAAGCTAGATTTGGCTTCGAATTGATGTCTAGAGTCCTATGCCTTTATAAGTCCGAACCTAAATGGCATTGGAAGGCCATATCAGAATGTCCCAACAAGCACTTAGGCACTATACCTCATGACTGAGTTCTTCAGGATGAAGCACTGGTTCATGATACCCTTTCTACTGGATCAAATGAGCCTACTTAGCCATGTTATTTATTGCAAAGGGACTCTGTTTAGCTAACATCATGTTGGAGAAAGGGATAAATATTCTGTGACTTTGCTTTAGTAAAATGGGTGAGGCAGAGGAAGCTTTGGTGAAAGCCAGTTCTGTCTTCCAGTCCTGGGTGGGATTCTCAATCAGCACAATCTCATTTGGTGTTGTTAGGTAGGTAGAATAGGGAAAAGGAGTCCAAAATAGCAGTGGCTAAAAGACAAGGAAGGGAAAAGCCTGTGAAAAAAGAACAAAAGAAGGTCCAAGGACCAGAGTGAAGACTTCAGGTACTCCTGGCTAAGCCCAATTTGCATAGGGCAGGCCCAGGTGGAGGAAAAAAACATATAAAAGGAGGAGCCAAAGCGCTTTCTCTTTCTCTTTCTCTTTCTCTCCCACATGCATGCGCTCTTTCTCTCTCTCTCCCTCTCTTTCCCCCTCCCTGCCACACTCCTCCACTCTCTTCCCTTCAAGTCTTTGGGTTGGCATGCCCTCATGCTTCAAGGATGGATACTCCTGCTATCTTCTAAATAAAATAGAGCTGTAACACTGATTTGCCTAAGAGCTATAGCACGGTTTGTCCAAGACCCGAGAGCGGTGACGCGCCGAGGGCTTTAATGTCCGTTGCTCCAAATCTTTGTTGTGACGAGACAAAGAACCGAGGAACATACGCTTGCGTGACAGTGTCATGATCAATTTGATGAGCAGAAAGAGGTACAATTTTTTCCCACCCACTGGATGGATAATGGAAGTTTAGGGAGTTAAAACAATAAGCTGAAAAACTAATACACATTATCTATATGGGTTTGAAGCCAACTTCTGGTATAGATCTGATAAAGAGTCATCTTTTTCAACATAACGAACTACCCCAAATATATCTGATTATAAATGGACTTTTTGTTCCCCTCATAGTGTTGCATTTTGGCCTGAGCTTAGCTGGGTAGTTCCTCTTTTAGACTCTCCCCAGGTCTAGAAGGCTACATGCATGTGTGCACAGGCATCAGGTGGCCCAGGGGAGGCCGGCTGTTCCAGTATAGCAGCATGCACATGCCCAGTGGGCTGCAGCTGTCAGCTAGGTGTTGGTTTCTTCCATAGGTCCTTCTCAGCAGGAAAGCCCCGGATTCTTACCTAGTGGAAACAGAATTCCAAGAGTGCAAGCCTGTGTGCAAGCTCTTATCAAGTCTTTCTTATATCAAGTTAGCTTACACCCCATTAGCCAAAGAAGTTCATTGTCAAGCCTAGATTCTATCTGTGAAGGGGCATAATCTTCATAAGGCATAGAGTTTAGGAAATGTGATTTATTGAGGTCATTAAGGTGACAATCTCTCATAGTGATTTTGAAACCCTGGTCTGTCTGATATCAAGGAAAGATTTTTTCCCCATCAAATAATGTTGATGTCATATTGTTTTAGGCTTTCTTATATACTTTTTTCTGTCTAAACTATTATCAACATTAATAAGATAACAACTTAAAACACATTACAATAGTTGTATTCACTGACATGTACACAGATAGATAGCCAAAGTTTAAAAGTAAGAAAACTGACAATGATGGAAATATATTAAAAATATACATAAGCCAACTGAAAGAGCCTCCAATAGCTAAAGCTGGAACAAACTCAGCAACAACATAAAGTAGTATTAGATTATAACCTAAAGTATAAAACAAATATCTATTCAAGCAGATATAAATGTCTGAATAAGTAAATAGATGGGAAGCAAGACATAAGTCTCTCATACATACCAATTCCAAATAATTTCTGTAGATATTTCAACCTCAGGGAGGTGGATAGAGCATAACTCTCCAGCCCTTAACTGTGGGTTGAATAGTGATTCTTCCACAGAATATGGTATGGACAAGGGTTTGGAGGACAATAAATCAATAGGGGGAGAAGCCTGACAAATATTACTTCAACCAGGCAGATCACGAGCAACATCAACAGCAATAACCTGAGTCATATTAACAGTATGTATCCGTGATATGATGTGGTGAAAATGCCACTTCATCTCTGTGTTCTTCCTCCCCAAGGCCATAACTCCAGTCGGGTCATGAGAAAAAATTAGCCAAATTCCAATTGAGCATCATTTTAGAAAATACCTGAAAATACTTCCCAATACTCGCAAAATCATCAGAATCAAGGAAAGTCTGAGAAATTGTCATAGACAACTGAGTTGAATTGCAGGATTTGGTACCCCACCTGGTACCAAATAACTGCTTAGAAATCCTACCTATATCCCCACAAACTGGAATTGGGTTCTGAACCCATTTAAGGATATATAGGAACCCTACAATCTTTGCAATTTATCTGTAATCAAAAACTTCTGTAAAAATAAAGTTTATTAAAAATAAAAGCAAAACTCAGGCTAGAAAAACCTTTGTAATATATACAGTAGTCAAAGAGTGGATTTTTTAGCACATAAAGACCTTAAGTAAGCTAATGAAAAGAATAGGACTCTGGTACACAAATGAGCAAGGGAAAGGGACAGACAATATGTAGCTAAAAATAAGAGGACAAAGGTGGTCCAGTGGTTAGGATTCAGTGCTTCTACGGCAAGGGGCACAGGTTCAACTCTGGTCAAAGAACTGAGATCTCACAAGCTGTTCAGCACTGCTAAAATAATAACAGGACACAGGCACATGGAAAGCGAAGTCCAACAGAACAGTCAATGAAATGTGAATCATTTTGACCTTTTTAAAATAAGAAGTATCCTATGCTTATTAGGAAGTCTTACAAAAGTCATTCTTTTAACAGTTGTTGGTCATAAATCAGTAAAATCCACTTGCAAATTAATTTCAAAATCTTTCTATAATTTAAATATGTTCATTCATCTCTTCACAATAAATGTATTCCTGGTACACTTCTCTTGGAAAGCAATGTATGTGCACAATATTTTCCATAGAAATATAACCATCATAGAATTATTTGTAAACATGGAAACTTAGGAGCTACTTATATTTTCTGCAATAGGGGCGTGGTTAAAGAGCCCTGAGTCATCTACTTGATGAAACAATATGAGGTAATGAAAATGATATTAAAAGATAATGTAATAACATGAAACAGTGACTACATAAAAAATATTAAGAGAAGTGGCTATATCTTAAAAGTCACTAGTATTTTAATGTTCACATTAAACAATGCCTAGAGCTAGAAACAAATATATCAACACTTTCAACAGCTTTACTTATTTGCATTTTTAAACAACTTAGTAATTAGTTTAAACTAATTCTTGAACTCTTATTTCAACTTACAGATAAATATTTTATTTGAGCCAAGGAAAAAAAGGATTAAAAAGGAGTGATGAAGAAGAAATTGCAATTTCTCATAACAGCAAAGTCTGTCGTATTTGGCACCTGGGGTTCTGAGATGTTTGTTTCTGCTTATCTGTAGTTTCCCTATTGTCTTTAATTGAACTGAATACATATAAATGTTATCTGTAAAAGTAAACACCCAAAAAACCAATATGTTTAATGTGTCTACAAAACCCAATGTGTACCAAAGGGGATAAGTTTATAGAAGTGAAAAAAAAAATGATCATCTGTCAACGTGAGATCCAGTGAGCTAATGTGCAAATTAGCATAAGCACAAGTAAAGGAATACAAAGCAACCCTGTGGAAACCATAAAAAAATTCTTTCTTAAAAATTGTTCTTTTGGGGGCTTCCCTGATGGTTCAGTGGCTAAGACTTCACTCTCCCAATGCAGGAGGCCTGGGTTTCAACCCTGGTCAGGAAATTAGATCCCACATGCTACAATGAAGACCCGGTATAGCCAAATAACTATTTTTTAAAACTTCATTGTGCAATCTTTAAAAAAAAAATGTCCTTTTGAAATTTCCTATGCTGCTTTCCAGTTCACTATTGTCAGTTCGCAGTTTCTCTAATTATTAAAGAAATTATAAATTGTTGGAGTTTTTCGTTTGTTTTCTTGGCTTTGCAATGTAACAAAAGCTACAGCATTCTCCATTTGCGTCTTAAACCTAAATGCTACCTCACGACTAGACCCTGAACCCCTTAACAGGTACCTGTATGTTGAGGGACAGGTTGATGGATGAGGTCTGCCCCTGCCTGAAGGCAAAGGGCGGGACCAGCTGCTCCTTGGAGGGCCCTGCAGCTCAAGGTCTGAGAGCCCAACTCGGCCAATCTTGATGCTGTCAGCGAGAATCACCAGCAGACAGTATCCCCTTTTAAGACACTGGTTGTCACCAGAGCCCGAGCAGCAGCAGACAAGCGGTTGATAAGAGGTTTTTTCTTCCTCATCCTGATAAGATTTTCTAGACACTCAGAAATGTCTCCTTCCACGCTGAAGTACTTTTTCCAAACTACAAGAGAAAAGCTGTCTTTCAAGGGCCACAATTTGACCCATAGCCCAAACTATTTGGGTCCAGATTTAAGCCATTGTAGATGGTGAGAGAGAACTTGGGGGCCAGCAGACCCCTTGGGCAGTTTTTCAGCACCAGCACAGATTTCAGGCAAAGGGAACCAATTTCGGTTTATTGGGAGGGTTGGGTGAGTCGGTTATGACCCTAGTCCATCAAGCGGGAAGTATTAGTTACTTAGTTGCGTCTACTCTTCCGACCCCATGCACTGCAGCCCTCCAGGCTCCTCTATCCATGGGATTTCCCAGGCAAGAATACTGGAGTGGGTTGCCATTTCCTTCTCCAGGGGATCTTCCCAATCCAGGGACTGAACCGGGGTCTCCTGCATTGCAGGCAGATTCTTTACTATCTGAGCCACCAGGGAATGCCACAGCATTTCCTGCATAAAGCTGCTATAAATATTTAGGTGCTTCTTTCTTAAGTAGAAAAAAGGTGATACCTATACACATTTCTTGATGAAATGCCTGGCAGATGATAAGTTCTTAAAGAATATGAGACATTATTAGTCAGAAGCACAACTCTGGCTTAGTTAAGAACTGATCTACCCTTGATGAACTTCAGAAATTTTCCATGGAATACAGACCACTTTAACCTCAGAGAGACAACCACTGCATTCTGGTTTTGTTTTTTAATTAATGGGTGTTTATTTTCTTATCTTGGTTATAGAGGGGTTAAAGAGAGAGGGAAAAAGAAAAAAAAAGTATTTAAAATATTGAATTGTCCACAGAGTAGCTGGAATGATTTGAAAAATAAATAAATAGGAAAATAACACTTTTCTGCATAAAACTCTATAAACATAAAGTCCCTAACAGATCCTACAGGGCTTTCACCTCTGGCTATCCCTCTAACTGTGGGAGAAACTCCCAGCACAGGGACCGGACTTTCTGATCTTCCAAAGCACTCTGCTCCCTCCAGCCTCCAGTCTCTGTTCATGACACTCTCTGCCTGCTGGAACCCCTTCCTCGTCTCCCTGACAGCCTGGTTCCTACTCACTCTTCAGATCTCCCTTAAATATCACAGTGTCAACGGGGCATCCCTGCTCTGTTATTCTCTCTTATGGAACACTGTTATTTTCCTCCTTTACACTTAGCACTTAGACATGATTTAATTACGTAATTATCTCTGTGTTAAAAGTCTGACTCTGCCACGAGGTTGTCAACTTCATGGGGACAAGACCGAGACATCATCACGAGCCAGCACCAGGGAAGCTCCTGGCACATGGCACGCCTGCAACAAATACTGGCAAAAGAAAGATCTTCGGAAAGACGGGAAAGAAGGAAGGGAGGAAGGAGGGGGAGAGAGAGAAAGAGAGAAAGGAAGAGGGAGGGAGGCAGAAAAAGGAGAGAAGAGAGAAAGAGGAAGGGAGGGAGGTAGAGCAAGGAGACAGTGACGGGGAGGGATGGAAGGATAGGAGGAAAGGAAATGCAGGCAGCAGTATCACCACCCCATTTTTAACACTAACAAGCGGTCTGCCTGGAAGGTAGCATTTGGGGCCAGCTGGGTCTTGTGGCTTCTGTTTGCTCTCCCATCTCCATTCTCTCCGGCTGCAGCTCCCCCAGGGTCTGAGCTCAGTCCTTCCTGTAGCTCACTCACCTCCCCCTGCTTGGCCCCCTGCCCCTGGGAGGAGCAGTGTCTAGAGCTCTCTGCTTTCCCGCCTTCCTCCCTGAGACACACACACTGCAGCCCTTTCCCTGTCCTTCCTCCCTCCTGCCAGAAACCGCCTCTCTGTCTGCTGCAGAGTAGGATCCAGTCAGCTGGCTGGGGCTATGATCTCAATTACTGATAAAGGGTTCATGTCATGTCTCTTTCTGGGCATCTACATGCTAATCCACGCAGCAACAGGGCTGCCTAATGGAGCCCCTGGCATCGGCAGGAGATGGGGAAGGGATATTCTGGGGCTGCAAGGAGAACAAAGTCGCTTCTGTTCTCCTCCAGTCACCTCTGCGAAACCCAGAGACTTTCACCAGCAAGGTTAGACATATGGTTAAGTGGGTTAAAACAAATAAACAAAACAGACTAACTAATACTATAAACAGTCTACTCATTATAGTAACATAGAAAATACAGGTATGCATAGATAGTATCTGGAAGGCTCTACCCCTGGGAGTTTGATCAGACCAGTCCTTATCTGTGGTGGAATTAGGGTTTTGATATATACTATATATTTATATAGTTATACATGTGTATACTATAAAAAAATCTTACTGTGCATATGGAAAAGAATAAGAATTGAAAAGTAACTTAAAAGCGGGAAATTTGCTTCTTTCTCTCTTTACAAACACCTCTGAACTCTCAACAGCTCCACCTTTCAAGACCCAGGCCCTCTATTACTCTGGTTTCTCTTTTATTCCTTTATGATGGATCACATCCATTTGAGGGTCACACTTACATAGAGATAGCAGGAAGACAGAAGACTGGAGGCCAGAAAACTTAGCTATTGTCCCATATCTGTTGTTTTATTCATGTTGAGTTGAAGCTTCTTTGAGTCAGCGCCTCTCCCTGGGTCTCACTTCTCATGTAAACAAGGCTGGCCCAGATCATCTCCTAAGAGCCCTTTAGAAGCTGTAACCTTCCATGTCTCTGAGTAATGACTTCCACCTCTTATTCCAACTCTTTGGGTCAGCAAATAGTTTATTGCAGAAAAAAATTTTAAGCCTCTGCTGGACTAAAACGCTTTGGCAGATGTCCTGACCTGGTTTCATCTGGGTGTCCTAAAAATATTATCCAGCTATAAGTCTCAGATGCAACCCTGGGCATCATTGGTAGTGTACACACAAAATTTATCATCCAAACTAGCACATGACCTATGAATAATTCTGCTTGAAGACCAGCTGTCAACTGGGACTGTCCTGGACACAGAAAGACACCAGGAAGAGCCTAAACTACAGTCCCAGGGGTCCTGGCTACCAAGTCCAGACGCACACATTTTAGCTGTGTGATCTTAGTCATTAGGGCTTTCCTGGTGCATCAGCAGGAAAGACTCCACTTGCAATATAGGAGTTGCGGGAGACTCAGGTTCAATCCCTGGGTTGGGAAGATCCCCTGGAGAAAGGCATGGCAATCCACTCCAGTATTCTTGCCTGGAGAATCCCACAGAGAGAGGAAACTGATGGGCTACAGTCCATAGGGTCAGAAAGAGTCAGACACGACTGAAGCGACTTGGAAGCCATGCATGCACACTTAGTCACTAGACCACAAGGTCCATGAAGAGCGGGGATGGGACTGCTGCATTCATGACGGCATCTTCTCTTAGTGTCACTGATATGTCTCAACTGGAAAAGCTTGGATTTTGTCAGGTCGAAAGTTGAGCTGATGACATATTGTCCTAAGTTTCATTTGCGGTCTGTCTCATGGCTACCTAAGTATCAATTTGGGTGGTTGTTTCTTTTTCATCCAATTGTGTAGATTGAAAACTCCAAGGTTTAGAGAAACTAGGTGATATGCCTAAGCTCTGTACGGGATATATTATTTTTGTCATTTTTCCTTTTCCTTTAAAAAATTTTTTCCACTCAGTTTTTAACTTCATGCTGCTTTACACACACATATATATTGAATTTATAAGATCATGCTACCAGTTGTTGGTTAGATTTGGACTAAAGTCCATGGCCACTGATATGCATTCTAAGGCATTCACAATTGTCCCTTGGGCCATATTTCTTTCCCATCTCAAAGAGATCCGTTCCATAATCTTATTAATCTCTTGGAGAGACAGAGAAATGTGGCTCTAGTAATGCCTTCTTCCCTATTCTCTCTCTCTCTCTCTCTCTCACACACACACACACACAGACACATACCCCTTTAATACCCAGTGCAGACCTGTCTCCTGCAAATTCTACTTTGGACTCCGAAACAAGTTCCCTCCCCTCCCTTCAAAAAGGAAAAACTGAATGTTTCCTGAAAAATAAATGCAAATGTTTTCCTGAATGACATTTCTATTGTCTGCGACTTATGTGGCTTTAATGAAAGTATTTATATCAGAAAAATGAGAGAGGGAAGCATAAGGTAACCCAAATCTCTTTCTGGCTGGAAAAGCTCTCGAGTCATTGAAGACAGTTTTGCCAAAAAGGCTTGGCAAGAAGCAGTGATATTTGCAAATTGTTCCATGAAACTGCTTTTATTTAGTCAATTTCATTCTGGTGTCCATTGGGTTCCCTGCACAGGAATATGTTTCTTAGACAATGACAGGCTTTACACCAAATTATGAGCTATAGCTGAAAATACATAATGCCACTCTTGATTTGTTTTTTAAGCTGGAGCTACATGGTTAGAAATATCACAGGAGTGATCCATGGGAGAGTAAATGCTCATTTTGGGGAGAGGAAAGACTTGAAATGGCTATGGAACTGGGCACCAGAGCAGGCAAGTATGGCCAGATGCAACATCACTTACTCCAGAAAAGGGAAGAGAGACGATCCTCTGAGCCAGCTGGCGTCTAACCAACCAACTCCCCACCACCCCCCGGAAGCGTAACTGCCTCCCTCGTACATGGATCCAGCTTTGTGGCGGAACCGTGCATCTGAGATCCAAGAGAGGACTCCTCCCAGAGAGTGAAAATGAGCTCCGCAGCGTTTATGCCCAGCTTGCCAGAGGAAAGCCACTCTGCACTGGCTTGGGACACCAAAAGGACCCTGTGCACTAAATGGAAACAGAGAGGCAAGAACAGCGCTGGGAAGAGAAGACCGGTTTTGGAGGCAAGCAGGCAGGTTCAGAATCTCAGACTCAGGAGAAACCATGCAGAATGCATTGCTACCTCTAATCCTCACTTTGCTGCTCTGTACAATGGCCGTATTAAGCTGTTCTGAGATGTGCTTCACATGGATGAAGAGCCAACAGGTGCCATCACGGCCCCCTCCTCTGGTCTGGAATATGGGAGCATTTCCTTAGTGGTGGCCCTCCCAGAATGGAAGGCTATCTGCTCGGACTGACCCAGCGGCTAGCTGAACCTGAAAATGCTGGTGTTGTTCAGTCACTCAGTCGTGTCCAGCTCTTTGTGACCCCATGGACTGTAGCCTGCCAGGCTCCTCTGTCCATGGGATTCTCCAGGCAAAAATACTGATGTGGGTAGCTATGCCCTTCTCCAGGGAATCTTCCCGACCCAGGGATCAAACCCACATCTCCTGCATCGGCATGCGGACCGCCAGGGAAGCCTTAGGAACATTGCCTAACCTTCCTGGGCCTTATTGTCCTCATTAAGTAAGCTTGAGATAGGGACTTCCCTGTGGTCCAGTGGTTAAAAATCTGCCTTCCAATGCAGGAGACACATGTTTGATCTCCGGTCAGGGAACTAAGATCCCACATGTCCCACAGCAAATAAGCCTGTGTGCTACAACTGGAAAGAAGCCAGTGAACTGCAAAGAAAGATCCCGCATGCCGCAACTAAAACCCAATGCAGCTAAAAAAACAAATAGATACTAAAAAAAATAAAAATAAAACAACTTGTGACAATAACCCCTACTTCCTAGTGTTGCCGTGATAGTCAAGTATGGTAGTGTGCGTATAGCCTGAACAGAGTGCCTGGCGCATCAAGGGGCTTGACGAATGACAACCACGCTTACTGGTGTTATGTGTTCCTCAACAAATGCTTAGTTCCCTTGCGATTCTTAGATGCTGTCAGGACTAAATGATGGAACAAAGTGAAATCAGTTGGTAAATTCTGCATCTAGGAAACCACTTAATGCCAGGCATATTGGCCTGCCGTTGATGACTGTTTGAAACATGATTCACTTTTAAAACTTTGAACTATTTTGAGAAGTTAACTATATCATGCATTTTAAAACAATTATAGCAGCACAGCTTTTGCCAAAGAATGACATAATTTGACCTTCTTTGAGTAAAGGATGGGGACATAAAGATAATAAAAAAGAGAAAAATGGAAAAGCTTTAAAACAAAGGGACCAATCCCAAAGATGTTTAACAAGGATCATTTAAGAATTCTGTGACTTTGCTGTTTTGCTAATTCATCCCTATTTCCTCATGCATGTTAGTAATCAAGTGTATAAAACTTGACTTCTTGATAGCTGTATAACACTAGGCAACTCATTTACCCTTTTGGTACCTCACTTTATAGGTTAGGAATAAAATAATGTTTACTTACAGAGTTATTAGGAATATAAGTAAAGTAATTCATATAAAGATTTAGCAATGAATGTTTTAGCCATTTGAAAAAATTGAGATCAATTCATCATGGCTAAGTTTCCTCTTCCTCTGAGTTTTTAACCACTAGGGAAGCCCATTTTAACTTTAAAAACAAATAAAGAAACAAAAAAATGGGCCCATAAATTTAACTAAGAGAACAAGGAAAATAAAGAGGTAGTGATGAACTTGGCCTTGAGAAACTGGGACAAGGGGGACGTGGTAGTTTCGAAGTGGAGGAGATTGGGGGAGGACTGGCTCCCTGGATCTTTAAGAAAGAAGCAGAGGGATGAGAAAACCTCTTTGAGACAAATAATAGACTCCCAAGGCTGGCCTTCAAGCAGGATGACCCAAGCCTATAAATAAACCCCCTCGGTGATGCAAGGATCCCCCTAAAAGACATGTTGGGCCATTTTCTCTTCAAAATGACTGTCATCAAAACCACCAAAGGATGCTTTACTCAAACTCCTCATAAATTCACTGTCTTCTCTATGTAACACATATCCTTCCCCAAGAACATTCACCCTGTCCCAGGTAAACATTTGATGCATTATCTCACAAGAACACACCATGTGCTGACTGACAGATAGAGGTGTGTATGTGAGGGGAACGGGGACATTTTAGGAACGTGCTCCAGAAACAAGGGCGATGCTCCATGAATCTACACCTCTACAACACAGACCCACACATCTACATACACATACACAAGCAGGAAGCGTTTCTAATCTAAGACTGGACCTTTTAGAAGAGAGCTTATTTTAAGACATGGGTTTCTAGGCAAGTAAGTTTTATCACCCATCAAGCGACAAATCTTCATAGACAAGAAATATCCTCAATCATCACAATCTAAGTGCAGTCAGGTCCATTATAAACTACTGTCTTAGATTGTTGTCTTTAAAAAGGGTGATACTCCTTCCATCAGGTTGTTAAAGATCTCAACATTTAGGTAACATCCATGCTCTCTAAGTCCCTCCCTCCCCAAATGCCCCTAGGATCATGAACTTCTTGACTACAAAGGCCAGTTCATCTCAGCAGCTCTTAAAATGCCTGGATCAAGGCTTGTTGTTGTTCAGTCGCTCAGTCGTGTCCGACTCTTTGTGACCCCATGAATTGCAGCACGCCAGGCCTCCCTGATCACCAACTCCTGGAGTCCACCCAAACCCATGTCCATCTAGTCAGTGATGCCATCCAGCCATCTCATCCTCTGTCGCCCCCTTCTCCTGCCCTCAATCTTCCCCTGAATCAGGGTATTTTCCAATGAGTAGGCTCTTTGTATCAGGTGGCCAAAGTACTAGAGCCTCAGCTTCAGCGTCAGTCCTTCCAATGAATATTCAGGACTGGTTTCCTTTAGGATGGACTGCTTTGACCTCTTTGCAGTCCAATTAACTCTCAAGAGTTTTCATCAACACCACAGTTCAAAAGCATCAATTGTTCAGCGCTCAGCCTTCTTTATGGTCCAGCTCTCACATCCATACATGACTACTGGAAAAACTATAGTTTTGACTCTACAGACCTTTATTGGCAAAGTAATGTCTCTGCATTTTAATATGCATCTAGGTTTGTCAAGGCTACTGTAGAGTAAATGTTTGAAGGTGGGAAGAAGAGAAGTTAGTGGAGGTAGTAGCTTGAATGCTGCAATTCTAATAGTTGCAAAAATTTGACCAGGTAGCCCTCCCCAAGCGGCTCATTTCTGTTAATACTTGCTGCAAAGCTAGGCTAAGACTGGCTGATGATATCTGACTTCTCAGGGTGCACTGGGCACAGCATCCTTTAGTAGCGCTGTCTCAGGGGTGAACAGCTCTTCTTCATCATGTTCATAGAATCTCAGCTCATTGGAAACACAATATTAGGGACCCAAAACCTGATCAGAGCAGATCCAGCACTAAGACTCAAAGTCCTGAGCTGGAGGGATGATGTTTCATCCTGGTTTATGTGTCACAGCACATAGGTATTGCCAGGCATATAGTGGGTATCCTACATATACTGGTTGAATGAATCACAGAGGTGAAATTATTAAGCTGGTGCAAATGTAACTGCAGTTTTTGCATTGTTGCAATCTACAGTTTGATATTGGAATACTTTCTCAGTAAACATGGTTATGGTATACATCATTTTAATGCATATTTCTTGCTTCATATGTTTTGCTAATGACTTATTACTTGCTGTTTATTTTATATTTAGAAATGGCAGCCCACTCCAGTGTTCTTGCCTGGAAAATCCCATGGACGGAGGAGCCTGGTGGGCTGCGGTCCATGGGGTCGCTAAGAGTCGGACACGGCTGAGGGACTTCACTTTCACTTTTCTCTTTCATCCATTGGAGAAGGAAATGGCAACCCACTCCAGTGTTCTTGCCTGGAGAATCCCAGGGACAGGGGAGCCTGGTGGGCTGCCATCTATGGGGTCGCACAGAGTCGGGCACGACTGAAATGACTTCGCAGTTAGACTATAAAAATGATGTAAGACAAAAAATAAATTCGAGCGATTTTCTTATTCAAGTTCAAAATGGTCCTAAAGCAGAAGAGACAACTGGCAACACCAACAAGGCATTTGGCCCAGGAACTGGTAGTGAAAGTACGGTGCAGTGGAGGTTCAAGAAGTTTTGCGAAGGAAAAAAGACCCTTGAAGATAAGTACAGTGGCTGGCCATTGGAAGTTGACAACGACCAACTGAGAGGATCATCGAAGCTGATCCTCTTACAACTAAATGAGAAGTTCCTGAAGCACTCAACACAGACCATTTTATAGCTGTTTAACATTTGCAGCAAATTGTAAAGGTGAGAAAGCTTGATAAGTGTGTGCCTCATGAGCTGACCGAAAGAAAAGAAAAAAAAATCCTTGTTTAGAAGTATTGTCTTCTCTTACGCTACTCAACAACAATGAACCATTTTTTAAATCAGACTGTGATGTGTGATGAGAAGTGGGTTTTATACCACAACCAGTGACAATCAGTTCAGTGGTTAGACTGAGAAACAGTTCCAAGATGCTTCCCAAGGTCAAACTTGCACCAGAAAAGGGTCATGGTCACTGTTTGGTGGTCTGCTGCCTGCCTGACCCATTACAGCTTTCTAAATCCAGGTGAAGCCATTACATCTGAATTACGCTCAGCAAATCAATGAGATGCACTGAAAACTGCCAACGCCTCCAGCTGGCACTGGTCAAAATAAAAGGCCCAATTCTTTCTCCATGACAATGCCTGTCTACATGTCATACAATCAGCACTTCAAAAGTTGAATGAACTGGGCTATGAAGTTTTACCTCATCCACCATATTCACCTGACCTGTCGCCCACTGACTACCCCTTCTCCAAGCATCTTGACAACTTTTTGCATGGAAATTGCTTCCACAACCAGCAGGAGGCAGAAAATGCTTTCCAAGAGTTCAGTGAATCCCAAAGCATGGATATTTATGCTACAGGAACAAGCAAACTTATTTCTCATTGGCAAAAATGTGTTGATTGTAATGGTTCCTATTTTGATTAATGAAGATGTGTTTGAGCCTAGTTATAATGATTTAAAATACACAGTCCAAAACCACAATTACTTTTGAATCAATCTAATAACTCTTAGATTGGAGAAAACTACTGTCATTAAATGTTTTACCTGTGAGGAAATCAAAGCTTGAGGAGGTTAAGTATTAATGTATTCCCCTAGACGACAGCAAGAATGTATAGCCAGTGGGGCTCTAAGTGCACTGTTATTTCAACTACATTTTGCTTTCCCAATGTGAATGAATGAAAGGCATCATGCCTGCAACAGCTGTTCCAAGAATCAGATAGCTAGTGGAAAAGAGTTAGTGTTGAGGGGATGAGTGATATGTTCTTACTTATGACGCCCTCAAGATCATACATAATTTGCATATTCATAAAATCAGAATCATGGTAATCCCTAATGCAAATGAGAGCATCATCGTTGCAGACCCCGATGCTCTTATCCCTTCTCCAAACTCTAATTTCTTGGGTGACCTTTACCATGACACTCCATCTTTTTCCCATCTGTAAAAGAGGGGCACTGGGAATCAATGATCTCTTCAGTACCTCAGTTCACTTTAAAAGGTTTTGATTCGACAGCATAAGAGCATGTTTATCTCCTGGGATCACTATGACCTGAACTGCTTCAGAGATATCCAATTTTTACCCAGGAGAAATGTCTCACCAGGTTACATGGGAAAGGCAGTAGATAGTGATATAAGGCGAGCCTCTAAACTTACCACAAAGCAAAAGGAGGCAATACCTTGCAAATGTTGTCAGTATAGTATCTATGCCAGCAAGAGCTTTCAAACAAAAATGTCTGAATTCAAGGCAAAAGATTCATAAAGTCAGTGAGGTGGGAGAAACTCTAGGAATTCAAAGTAAAACAACATGGACTATAATCTGGGTCTGGAGGTTTTTGTTCTTTTTTTCTTTTTTTTCCTGGGGAACTCTGCTCTGGTTTGATGCTGTTGTTTTCCCCGACAGAGAATGTTTCTGTTACTGTATGTCTAGAGGGTAGGTTGCCATCACCCAGAACATATCATAAACTAATATTAATGTATCACTGCAAAGCTACTTTGTCTCAATAAACACTCTGTCCCCAAGTAGAGATAAAAAGTCCAGCAGGCAGATGTTGGAATTTATAATCCTCACTTTTTCTGCTCCCCATTTCTCTAAGGATGGTGTCCAGTATCCGAGTCTGTCCCATGGGTACGGTAGGGCACAGAGCCCTCTCCCTAAGTGGGGGCTGATCCTAAGGCTGCCTCAATATTTCTCTACCTTATTCCTCACCACCTTATAATATCTGTGAGTGTTGTTCAGTCGCTCAGTTGTGTCCAACTCTTTGCGACCCCAGGGACTGCAGCATGCCAGGCTTCCCTGTCCTTCACCATCTTTCAGAGCTTGCCTAACTCATGTTCATTGAGTCAGTGACATCATCCAACCATTTAATCCTCTGTTGTCCCCTTCTCCTCCTGATTTCAAACTTTCCCAGCATCAGGGTCTTTTCAAATGAGTAGGGTCTTCGAATCAGGTGGCCAAAATACTGGAGCTTCAGCGTCAGGATCAGTCCTTCCAGTAAATATTCAGGGTTGATTTCCTTTAGGATTGACTGGTTTGATCTCCTTGCAGTCCAAGAGACTCTTAAGAGTCTTCTAGAGCAATACAATTTGAAAGCATCAATTTTTTGGTGCTCAGCCTTCTTTATGGACAAATTCTCATATTTGTACATGACTACTGAAAAAACCATAGCTTTGACTAGAGGAACCTTTATGACAAAGCAATGTCTCTGCTTTTTAATATTCTGTCTAGGTTTGTTATAACTTTTCTTCCAAAGAGCAAGAATCTTTTTAATTTCATGGCTGCAGTCACCATCTGCAGTGATCTGGGAGCCCAAGAAAATAAAGTCCATCACTGTTTCCATTGTCTTCCCATCTCTTTGACTGCCCTCTGTTGAGATCCTGAGCTCCTCTCATGATATTGCAGTCCCCTTGAAGGCAAGGGAGTGTGGACATCTGTACTAGAGCTAGGTTAGTGATGCGAATGTAGTATGCCAGCAATTTTCACTCTCAAATCAGTCCTGTTACTCACATTTTAATCCCCATTATACAGATGAAGAAACAGGGCTGGAATTCAGAGAAGATACCCAAGTTACACAGCTCATCACGGGCAAAGATGGGATTTGATGTTGGCTTAGAGAAAAATGCACTTTCTTAGAATCATGCTTCCCCTGTGCCTGTTTAAGAGAAAGCAGCATCCATCCTTAGGCCTCAATGAAGTAAAAGGTGAAACTCAAATTCCCTGGGTATCCAGGTGCCCTTGAAGGAAATCACTCATCTATTTCCCTGTGAGCCACTCCCAGAGACAGCCAGTGTTGTGCAAAGGAGTTCTTGTAAAAATAGGCATCGCTCACCAGGCTCCATTTCCGCAACCACAGGAGGATGAAAAACCCCGAGTGGTCATAAGAAAACTGAACAATTTTACTGACAAATTAAAGGCTTGGGAGGCAGCAGGAGAAACTGGTCAGCTTCAACTTCAGAGAAAGCCGCACTGAACATTTCAAAGCCTCCACTTCAATTATGGAGGGAGAAGCTGAGGTCTGGGAAGTGGTCCCCAATGGGTGTGTGCCCAGCATAAAATATGCCCTCTTGTTCTCAGCAGGACTTGAGGCCTTTTAAGGAGGGGCTGGACAGCAGGAGAGGGAGTGGTGGGCAAGAGCAAGAGGGAGCTAAAGAGAGAGGGAGGGAGAGGGAGAGGCAGGGTTGTCAGAGAGAAGCCTTGCTCTGTTCATCAGACTGTAAAGCATAGAACGGGATTTTAGGAACTGCTGTTTGCAAAGCAAAGACCAGAGTGGGTGAGTAACTGGCTCAAACTCCTCAGCTTGGCAATAAAAGCTGGAACTGCCTGAAAAAAAAAAAAAAAATATATATATATATATATATGAATCACCTATTAAAATATCTGTCTGTGTTAGTTGCTCAGTCATGTCCGACTCTTTGTGACCTCATGGACTGAAGCCCCCCAGCCTCCTCTGTCCGTGGGATTCTCCAGGCAAGAATACTGGAGTGGTTTGCCATTTTCTTCTCCAGGGGATCTTCCTGGCCCAGGGATCGAACCTGAGTCTCCTGCATTGCAGGCAGATTCTTTGCCATCTGAGCCATTATACATATGATATAATATAGGACTTTCGTGGTGGCTCAGATGGTAAAGAATCTGCCTGCAATGCAGGAGTGAAAGTTGCTCAGCCATGTCGGACTCTTTGTGACCCCATGGACTGTAGCCTGCCACAGTCCTCTGTCCACGGAATTCTCCAGGCCAGAAGACTGCAGTGGGTAGCTGTTCCATTCTCCAGGGGATCTTCCCAACACAGGGATCGAACCCAGTTCTCCTGCGTTGCAGGCAGATTCTTTAACATCTGAGCCACCAGGGAAGCAATGCAGGAGACCCAGGTTCAATCCCTGGGTTGGGAAGAACACCTGGAGAAGGGAATGGCTACCTACTCCAGTATTCTTGCCCGGAGAATTCCAAGTATAATATATATTATAATATGTGTATATGATCACAGTCCATATTATCTTACCCATATTTTATAGAAAAGGAGACAGAAGTTCAAAAAGTTTAAGCAAGGTAGCTCATAAGTGGCAGAGGAATTGCCAACTTTTCCTGAGTCCTATAAATCCTTCAGAAGTTTCCAAGATGTACTTTCCTCCAGGAAGTCCTCCTTGTTGCTTCAGGGTTAAGGGCCATGATCTCTGAATCTCTACTTCACCCTACTACCCACCACTGTGTTCTAAGGGTCCTCTTTCTCCCCTACTAAACCTTTTGTTCCCTAACCAGGGACCATGTCAGCCTTGTTTGCTGTCTCACCCCCAACCCCTAGCACAGTTCATGCTCAGTACAGAAGTGAGACTTCGAACGTATCCTCCCGGACCTCCATTCTGACCCCTCCAGGGAACCATGAGTGCTACTCAGATTCCCCTTCTCCCCCGAGGTCCACACATAGGGTTTTTATCACCAACCTCTTACTCTTTATCTTCTTTCCTCTTTTTTGTTGTTGTTGCTGTTCAGTCACTAAGTCGTGTCCGACTCCCCAATATCCCTTGGATTGCAGCATGCCAGGCTTCCCTGAACTTCTCTGTCTCCTGGAGTTTGCTCAAATTCATGTCCATTGAATTGAGTGATGCCATCTAGACATCTCACCCACTGCCACCCCTTTCTCCTTTTGCCTTCTGTCTTTCCTAGCTACAGGGTCTTTTTCAATGAGTTGGCTCTTTGCATCAGGTGGCCAAAGTACTGGAGCTTTAGCTTCAGCATCAGTCCTTCCAGTGAGTACTCAGAGTTGATTTCCTTTAGGATTGACTGGTTTGATCTCCATGCAGTCCAAGGGACCCTCAAATTCTCCTTAAAACTCTACTGTCAAGAGGAAAATGACTCAATACATGACATCACTACAAGGCAAAAGTAATAAGGAAGAATACCATTTATCTTCCATCCCATTGATGTCAGCAATTTCAGTAATAGAAGTGACTGTCCTCCATTGAGATGTAAATGGTATTGCTAGAAGTGTTGATAATAGTACCTGATTCTTACCGAGAATTTACTATGTCCCTCCCTCTCTTTCTGCAAGTATTTCCTCACTTACTTCTCATAAGAGTCAAGAAACATACCAAGAATCATCAACCATGTTTTATAAATGAGGGTACTAAGGCCCATGGATGCTAAATCTTTAACTAAGACCATGCAATGATGATTTGAACAGAATTCTGTCTAATTCTGAACTCGATTAAGTTTCTTTTATATCAACTGCCTTTCAAAAAATAGTAAATACAGAAACAATGAAACTGGTCATATACTGAGCATGCATTATGTGCCAGCCACTATTATACACTCCATGTGCATACCTCATTTAATGAGTTAATGCACCAAGAAATAAAGTTAGTACCCTTTTATGGATTGATATCGAAGTAACTTATGGAGGTAAATTGATTAGAGAGGTTAAGGCAGGCAGCCGGACCTAATGATCTCTTGAGTTCCATTCCAGAATTAACAGGCAATATTCTAAAGATATACGAGGACACATGACAAACTAGCAAGGAAAACAGACAGGCGGGTCTTTAAGAACCATGTTGTCACAGAGTGGAGGCAGAGACGCCTCCATCCTTGTCCAAGGGTTGTCCCCATGGGGCCCCACGGGCAACCTGGGCCTGGATCCTGTCCCAAAAGAAAGCCCTGCTCACTGTGGTTGATGGGCCGTGTCTCAACACAATCTCTTTGGACTCATGGTGGAATGGCAGTTATTTAAAACTGGCCCAGGTCTGCATACTCCACTGGATTCTTTTTTATCCCACTCTAAGTCTTTCCCTTGGGACAGCTTAAACAGCTCTATCTTTTTAATGACAAACTATCCATCGATAGCACTGGAAACGAAATCAAGCTTTTGTTTAGCAACCAGTCTGCTTATTTATTTTCCAAGTTCATGAGTTTATGTGTATGCTGCTCTTAATGGGCAGTGCATGAAAATGCCTCTTTTTATTTTCTTTTCATTTGCATTGTTGCCGATAATGGCTATTATCAAGCCATTAGAGGCAGGAAAGTACCTTTTTTTTTTGCCTTCCAAGAAGGGCTGCATTTGTGTATGTGTGTTCTATGCAGATTGGCCAATATGTTAAATTTTCTTTTTTACTTTCACAGCATATAGATGGCTTTATGTCAGCCACATATTTTTTCTCACTGATACATGAAATTATCTATATACACATGTGTGCATGATATGTAGACACACATATACATTCACGTACATAAATATATGCTCACACACAAACACATATGTACATAAACATATTCACACATATACACACAGAAAGAAACTTGCTTTCTTTCAGTCAAAATGGAAAGTCTGTGTCAGGGATATGAAATGAATTCTACTCCCCATCAAAATCTAAAGCATTGTTATGTAAATCTATCACACTATAGTCTTATTTTAGATGAAACACTTGATGGACTGAGATTGAACTGAACTGTTTTAAACAAAAGATTTAAGTCCATACAGGGCCCATTTAGCTTTCATAATCAACTAAAATCAGTTGGGTTGTAGCTGAGAGGCGCAGACATATGGATAAAAAATAAGGAAAGTCATTCTTTATCCAGATGTTCCCAAATGTCTACTTAATATATACACACAGCACAGTCAAATTTGGGAACTGACTTTTTTAAAAGATTCCATGGATTCGCGAGGGTGGTGTGGGTTATTAGATTCTTTCATGGGAGGCAGGAAGACAAAGTTCAATTTTGGTTTCTTTAGTACAGTGGGTGAGATGGGCAAAGGGAAGTTAACTAGCATTTGTTAAGTATCATCATGTTCTAGGTCCTTTAGTAAGTACTATTTGTCATTACCATTTGTAAGGAAGGTCGCATTACTTCTCTAAGTGTCCTCTTCATTTTATTGTTGATCAAGCAGGGACAAAGAGTGATGGCTGGCAATGGGGAAAGGTCAGACTGACAAGAAAACAAACTGTGAAGGAAGGCCCAGTAGCTAAAGAATGTCGAGATCAGTCCTGCGATGGATACCGAAGCCTGGAGGGACAGAATATATTTGGCTCTCAACTGGGCAAATATGCATCCAAGGGACATGTCTGGAGACATTTTTGGTTGTCACACTGGAGGTGGGGGAGTGGAAGCCAGGGATGCTACAAACCTCTTACAATGGGTATGAAAGCCCTCTGTAACAGAGACGTATCCAGCCCAAACTGCAAGAGCGCATAGGCAAAGACATCTTCCAGCTGCCAGCTAGAACTCCTGGTGCTTGTCTGCATTTTTTAAATTGTGTTTATTTGTGTATGTATTTATTCTTGGCTGCACTGGGTCTTCATTGCTGCGTGTGGGCTTTCCCTACTTGCGATAAGTGAGTCCTACTCTCGGGTTGCGGTGCACAGGCTTCTCATTGCAGTGGCTTCGCTTCTCGTGCGCTTCAGGAGTTGCAGTGCAGGAGCTCAGTAGTTGCGGCACATGGGCTCAGATGCCTTGTGGCATGCGGAATCTTCTTGGACCAGGGATGGGACTTGTGTCCCCTGTACTGGCAGGCAAATTCTTGACCACCGGACCACCAGGGAAGTCCAACTTGTCTGCGTTTTATCATCCCTGACATTTTTTACATTATCAGCCTTCTAACAGATCTGAGAAGTAAATATTGTGACATCAGCATGTGCTTGGGAAAGAATAAGGCAGAGGAGCTGAATGCAAATCCTGACTCTGCTCCCTGCAACCTGTGCATCTTGTGGGAGAGTCTTACCCCCTTGATAATTCAGTTTTCTCATCTGCAAATTTAGGGAAATACTAGCACAAACCCCACACGGTCCTTCTGAGGATTAAATGAGATAACGCGCATAAGAGCTTAGTGAAACACTAGGTGCCCAGTGAAGGTGCAACCACTTGGTTGTTACTTTTATTTTCACTGCTGTTGTTGTTACTTTGTCTTCTACATCTGTTTTCTGGAGAGCACTCAGTTTTTAATACTATCTTTTCTTTTTTAAGAAAGCTTTTATGTCAAGGTTAGGTGGACCTGCTTTCACTTGTTGAATACAGAGTACAGCAGAATCAGAATGCAGGGGAGAGGGCCAGGCTGCAGGAGGGAGCTGTGGGCTATTTTTAAGACATGTTCTGGGATCACAAAGAGTGGGACACAACTTAGCGACTAAACAACACCTTCAAAGAACAACTCCACAAACCGTTCCACGTGGTCTGCTCTGTGTCTTGCCGACATATCCAGAGCCCCTTGAAAGTCCCGTCCTGTCAACAACAGAGCCGCATCTCTACAGCTAGAACACACCAGGATGTGCGATCAGAACTCACCCTTCATCCCAGAGCTGTTCTCAGCCAGCCAAGAAGAGCAACAGGCATCCCAAGGGAGCTCACTGCAAACATCTCAGGTGACTTAAAATCACTGTCACTGATGCGAGAAGGACTGGACTAGAGAGAGGAAAGACGTGACGATGGACAAAAGGAGACAAAGAGCATGACACTGGTATCATGGAACTCAGAGTGTCAGGAAGCTTGCCAAAGGCCACAGGGCAAACATATGAGGAAGACAACATTCAAACTCTAGAGATGCCTTCCTCTCAGGCCCTCTGCTATTCTTCCTCAGACTAAAAAGAGTCTTCCGATTAGAGAAGCTATAAACAGGACCCTGAATCCAGGTACTTACAAGAAAGGCAGGGAGGCAATCTTGTTATTGATAAAAACACTGTAAAGAATGAAATGGAATGTGTTGTTTACTGCCTAGTACAGAAAACAGAGAAATAAGAAATATCCATCAAACTCTCCACATAGAAAATAAGCTTTCTACTGAAAGACAAGAGAGGATTCTTGTGTTGGATGTCAAATCCCTCTGTTAGCTGTCTGTCTTCTGCCTGTGGGTGGCTGGACAGGAACACCCATGGGCTGGGCTGGCGCAGCCAACTGGGAACTGTCACTCCATCATTCGGGACTGCATGGATAACTGGACAATTCCTTGGGCAAATTGTCACTCTAACCAGTGTACATCAATGGCTGGAGAGAACAGTGGAATAACTTTAGAACTCTGAAGCATGTTTGAAGGTTATCATGACGTTTATAAAAATGGCATAGTTCAGCGTTGCCATCATTATCACCACCACTACCACAAAATCATTATCCATATACTCCTTATCACCAACACCAACACTACCATCATCGTCACTGTCGTCAACACCATCATCACCATAGTCGTCATCACCATCACTACCACCAACATCCTTATCTTCATCATCAATATTGTGATTAACACCACCACCAGCATCATCATCATTATTGCTATGCAACAAAATCTTTCATTTGGCACAGCATGAGGTAGGTAGGTCTTATTAATTAACCTTTCTTTCTTTATAGTTGAGGAAACTCAGTGGCCACAGGGCGAATAGCTTATCCAGGATGATAAGCGGCAGGACATTCTGCAGTACACAGCCCTCTGTCAACACTGTGCCCATGCTTCTAGGACTGAGGCAAAGGTTCTGTCTTTCACTAAGCCATCCCTCACTACCGCTACATCTCTAGTGACAGTGTGTTCTAATTGCACTATGCCTGCTGGTACATAACTCATCAGATATCATATGTAACTGAGAACTAAGAGGGTAGAATCCGACATTTCCTAGCACACAGTCAGCACTTAATATGGTAACTAGTTGCAGTATCTTCTCCTGGATCCAAATTAAAGCACTAAAATATACATTTATCTGCCTAATATGGTAATAGTTGAAATACTCCTGCCTTGAAAAACACAAGATAGGGAGAAAACATTGTGTTCAACTCCAAGGCTGACCAAGTTAGATGCTTTTGGAAAAAATACTTTCTAAGAGAGATAGAACTTTTGATTCAGCCTCTCTAAGAGCCTTGGGCCCAGGGCCAGGCCGCTCTGGACTCTCTCCCTATGAGCTATCAGTACCTTGCAAGGTTAGAGCTCTCCCCGGGCTCTGGTTAATTCCCTTGTTTACCAGACAGAGAGCTTCCTCAGCAGCAAAGACTTGACTCATGTTTCTCTGATTCCCTAACTGAGTACAAAGCCTACCACACAAAGAAAGGGTGCTGTGTACAGATTTTGGGATGAATGAATGAACGTGTTCTTTGTTTATCAACCTTATCAACTGTAAAATGCAAGGAGCTATGCTAGATGAGCCCCAGCGAATGGCTCTAGGGCTCGAAGGATAAAAGGGAAGGGACTCTACTGCTAGATTCTGGTTCAGAGCAGTGATGGCTGAGGTGGCCTTTGCTCCTCTGCAGTTTTAGAGAAGATAAAAAAGGCTTAATCAGGCTGGCAGAGCCATCAATTGGGCATTATCTCTGCTGGTGTGATACACAACCCCTGGTTAGGAGAGAAATCTGAGGATGCTCTGCTTTCTCTTTTTTCCCCTTTCTTCAATTCGGTGTTAACAGATGAAGGTTAACTGCTCTAATCACCACTCCAGTCTCTACTCCATTGCATGATAGTAGGAGTGTGCTGGTGGTGGTAGAGGAGATGGAGAAGGAAGAGGAGGACAGGGGCCTCCCTGCACATCAGCTCTGCATGTTGAGCAGGCAAGACAAACCACAGAGACACTTGTGTTGAAAGCAGCCAGGCCCTCTATCTGAGACACAAGCCAGGTGGAGAATCAGGTCTCCACTGGGCTCCAGACAGTAGCTAAGTCAACTGACTATTCAGGAGATTCCCAAATGTGGGCCTCTCAAACTCAGGTCATCAGCAGCTTTGCGGAGGACAGGCTTGGGCACAGACAGGGAAATGTGAGGTTGGTGGAGGAAAAAAAGAGTCGTAGCATCTAGACTTTCTTCAACACACACAGACCCTAAGAAGCCCAGCATCCAGTTTTCCTACAGTGTGTACCTCTAGAGGACACTTGGGAGGACTCTGTAGGACAATTAGAACAACATTCTTTGGAGAGAAAATTTTAATGATTTATGTCAAAACCAGAAGACTGACTGAACTTTCTCCTTTCTCTAGAGAGAGACAAAAATAGATGACTCTGGTGATTTACAGAATATTCAGATATGCTGTTATCTCTCCCCTGACCACATCAGGAGTTCATAACTGGCCTCCCAACATCCATCCTTATCTCCTTCCAACTCACTCTCACAACAGGGAGAGAAACTCGAGACTGCCTATTATGAGTCTCCAGCTGAAACTCGTCAGCGCCGTTACAGTGCTTTTAGAGTAAGGGACAGAATATCAATAATCTTCCCAGGGTCCTGCGTGACCTGGCCACTGTTTACGTCTGCAGGGAGTCACATAGCTCTTTCTCCTGATCCCTGGGTTGGAGCATTGTCAGGCCCCTTTCAGTTCCACACACGTTCCATGGGCGCCTAGCCCCTCATCCATCTACTTCAGACATAAATCTTGTCTCTCCTTTAGCTCTCAGATCTGCCTTCACTCCTCCAGGGACGCTCGCTCTGAAGGACCAGCCCAGGTCAAGGCTTTCTATCACCCATTCTCGGAGCATACTGTACTCCTCATACCACTGAAATTCAGATTAGTAAATTTATATGTTTGTGTATCCCCTACATCTGTGACATTGCCTGCAACATGGAAATAAGCACTCCATAAATCTTCGTTGAATGAAAGTTGTGCAATGGTGGAATGTTATCTCAGAAAAGAAATGAGAACCAGGATCGTCAGACAGGCTAGTTGGAGAAATACCATGCTAGCGGTAAATTCATCTGCATTTCTCTATGTATGTGCATGTGTGCACACATACACACAGACGCAACTTTCTGAGTCTGCCTTGGTAGTCCAGTATAATATCTTCAGAGGCATCATAAAAATGCTATTAATTCCATTTCCATATAGTGAAAAACAGCTATATATTTGCAGTCAGGAGAGAGAGACTTCAGATTCTGATTTCAAAGTGACAGCTATGTGACCTCTGCTTATTGTATCATGTCTCCGAGTTCCCCCCTATTTCTTATGTATAAATGATGATGCACTGATCCCTCAATGACTTTAAGAAGTTTCTACTGGGGGGACTTCCCTAGTGGCACAGTGGATAAGAGTCTGCCTGCCCATGCAGGGGACACACATTCAATCCCTGGTCCAGGAAGATTCCTACGTGCCATGGAGCAACTATGCCCATGTGCCACAGCTACTGAGCCCACGTTCTGTGACTACTGAAGCCTGAGCACTCTAGAGGCCGTGCTCTGCAACAAAAGAAGCCTCCCCAATGAGAAGCCCATGTGCACCGCAACTAGAGAGCAGCCCCTGCTCTTCTCAACTAGAGAAAAGCCCATGCAGCAAGGAAAACCCAGCACACCCCATAATAAATGAATAAATATTGTTTAAAAAAGAAGCCCCACTGTGTGCAGAACAGGCCTAGATATTTAGTGAAAACAGAAGGCAAGAGCTCCATCTCTGCACTTGGGAACCTTCCAGTTTGATGGGAATGCAGGCACATAAATAAACCCTTACAGCATCAAGGTAGGTGCCATTTGCAAGATTTGGACAAAGGGTTTTGGGAGCGAGGGGAGGAAACAACTGCAGGGCACTGTTTGGAGGAGCCTCAAAAAACTCTGCCGGAAAGACTGCTCTGAGAATTGAAAGATGGACTTACTCACCTCATAAAACAACAGCAATGGGCACCAGCCCTGGAAACCCTACTCCAGGTCTTGCTGAAGGAGAGCAGGGTTTCTACTTAACCCTTCTCTCTCTCTCTCATTTGTCCTAACCCACAGAATGCAAGCAACAACCTCTCCCTTGCCATTTTGGGGTGAAATTTAGAGATACTATACACAAAGTACTTTTAATCAAAAGATCCGACTCACAGGAGGTGCTCAGTGAATTGTAGCTGGATGCAGCGTTCTTCCCAGTGACTGGCAGGCCAGGGCTCTGAATGGATTCCTCATGTTTCTGCCAGGTGAGTTTTGCATAACTAAGCTGAGGGGCAAGGTAAAGGCAGCTGAGTTTTGTCTTTTGATGTGTTTTTCCCAAGGCAATCCTCACAGCCTCCTCAATATCAGTCTCCTTGCAATATCAGGAAATTACAGAATGCCAAGAGGGTTTTGCAGGGGAAAGCAGCCTCTGACAGCAATGGCGAACCTGGGAAAGATTAGATGCAAGCAGAATCCTGCTGGGTCTCACGCCAGGACCTAAGGAAAGCAATGTGGCAGGCCTCCTTTATTATCTTCAATGGCTTGAATGAACCGCCTCGACCCTTTGGGGAAGACAGCGGAGGGCTGAATGTCATGGAGAATATGAAATGTTTTCAGGCAGAAGGAGAAGAGAGAATCAAGCAGAGATGATGAGTGCAAATATAAAGTATTTTATGCTCAGCAGCACCAAACTCTTTGTGGCCCCATGGACTGTAGCCTGCCAGGCTCCTCTGTCCATGGGGAGTCTCCAGACAAGAATACTGGAGTGGGTTGCCATGCCCTCCTCCAGGGGATCTTCCCGACCCAGGGATTGAATGCACATCTCTTTGTGTCTTCTGCACTGGCAGGCGGATTCTTTACCACTAGTGCCACCTGGCAAGATGGATATAAAGGGTGCAAATAAATTTGTAAATTCCTGGACTCAGATTTCCGAGTCATCTCAGGAGGTGAGAATGTGGGCTCTAGATGCTTCTGTATTAAGAACAATCAGACTTCAACAGTCCATCAACCTTCACTTATCCGTCAACACTCATCTCAGGCATTTCTCCATCTAAGGCGCTTTCTCTGACCGCTCAGGTCAGATTAGACCCTGTTCCCACCCCCTGTAAATCCTCTAGCAACTCTGTGTCACATGCAGCCCTTACATAGAATGAGGAGGACTCATAGGGGACCTTCATCTTTGTCTCTCTTGGTCCCTCCAAATCTGTCACCCTTTGCATAGCCTCTTTCTCTGACAGTGGATAAATATGACAAACACCTCTGTCTCCCTTGGTTGGTGTTAGCCCATGCAAACAGTTACCAGGTCCATCCAATTCTCTCTCTCTCTCTCTCACACACACACATGCATACAATTTCATGTTAGCAAGTGTAATATCCAGTCCTGTGGAATAATCAAACCTTGATGGCTTTTTAAGGCTGGGATTTCTCTTCTTCCCCAGCTGCTCCGAGTGCAGACATGAAGACTAGAGTTTCAGGAGAGCAGGTCGCCAGTCTCTCTCCTCTCCTCCTCCCACTGTTTGGACTCCTTCTCCCTTAATTTGCCCGCTGAGGATTCTGAGCCTCACCAAGAGGGGATGACGGAAAGGGGCATGGCCCAGATGCTGTCTGACTCCCAGTCTTATAGAGTGGTACAGAATGTGATGTCTTTTTCGAAGCTTAATTTCTCCACAAGAATTTTGTGGATTCTTCAAAGACACCCAGCGCTCTTTGGTAGTGCTCAGTTTCCCGTGCCAGACACAATGCTTACCTGCTGTGGTTGGACACTGACCTTTTCCCAGTCCTAAGATATCTAGATTATGTGCTGAGAGCTGTTCAACTCTATTTGGAAGCAACAATCCCATGCCAGATCTCTCTCTCTCTCGTGTGTGTGTGATGGGGGGTGGGGTGGTGGTGGGAAAGCAGTATGGCTTTTCTAGATCCTGGTAAATACTCATGCTGCAGCTGCAGCGTCAACACTAGGGGCACAGGCCATTCAACATACAGTTCTCACCTTTGCTCCACTGCTGAAGCTTCTAATAAACATTCATTGTTTCTGTTGTTGTGTTCAAGGCAGGTGTCACACACCAAGCTGTTATGCCATCAAACTTTCAAGAGAGGGCATTTATATTTTCAGAGTAGTCCTGCCAAGACCTTCTGCTGTGGAGACTTGAAGGAAGGAAATACTCCTCTCCCCTTTCCATTCATGGAAGCTATAGAGACTTCTGGTACACCAACACCTCTCTCCAAAGATGCCTCCTCCCCATCACTTTCAGTATCATTGTTATTGTTCAGTCACTCAGTCGTGTCCAACTCTTTGTGACCCCATGAACTGCAGCACGCCAGGCTTCCCTGTCCTTCACTATTTCCCAGAGTTTGCTCAAATTCATGTCCATTAAGTCGATGATGCCATCCCACCATCTCATCTCCTGTTGCTCCCTTCTCCTCCTGCCCTCAATCTTTCCCAGTATCAGGGTCTTTTCCAATGAGTCAGCTCTTTGCATCAGGTGGTCAAAGTACTAGAGCCTCAGCTTCAGCATCAGTCCTTCTAATGAATATTCAGGGTTAATTTCCTTTAGGATTGACTGGTTTGATCTCCTTGCGGTCCAAGAGATTTTGAAGAGTCTTCTATAGCAATACAATTTGAGAGCACCAATTCTTTGGTGCTCAGCCTTCTTTATGGACCAATTCTCATATCTGTACATGACTACCAGAAAAACCATAGCTTTGGCTATATGGACCATTGTCAGCAAAGTGATGTCTCTGCTTTTTAATACAGTGTATAGGTTTATCATAGCTTTTCTTCCAAGGAGCAAGTGTCTTTTAATTTCATGGCTACAGTCACCATCTGTGGTGATTTTGGAGCCCAATAAAATAAAGTCTGTCACTGTTTCCACTTTTTTCCCATCTATTAGACGTGAAGTGATGGGACCAGGGGCCATGATCTTAGTGTTTTGAATGTTGAGTTAATTTAAGCCAGTTTTTCACTCTCCTCTTTTACCTTCATCAAGAGGCTCTTTAGTTCCTCTTCCTTTGGCTCAGAGATTAAAGCATTTGCCTGGAATGCAGGAGACCCAGGTTCAATCCCTGGGTCGGGAAGATCCCTTGGAGAAGGAAATGGCAACCCACTCCAGTACTCTTGCCTGGAGAATCCCATGGAGGGAGGAGCCTGGCGGCTACAGTCTATGAGGTTGCAAAGAGTTGGACACAACTGAGCGACTTCACTTTCACTTTCACTTTGCCATTAGGGGAGTGCGGTCTGCATATCTGAGGTTATTGATTAACTTTCAGTGTAATGAAACAATTCAATAACTCTCACCCCAGTTCTTCAAGTCTAGTGTATCTCTTATCTAAAGATCTCAGCCAGTTTCTATTTTGGCATTACCTTTTTACCGAGATCATTGATTAGTAGGAATGGCTCCACACTGGGTTTGGGATTCTTTTTATAAGCAGTTACACTATAACACTGTTCCTCTTATAAGGAATCACAGTATATAAAGTTGCACTCTATCAACTGCTTCCTTATTTCTCAAACTGGAGAATGCAAGATTTAATTCCTTTGGATGATAATCATATTGAAAGATAAGGAAAAACAGGAAAGTAGGGCTCAAAATGAATAAAACTATACAAGGGGTTTGAGAAATACTTCTGAAAATTTGTTAAATATACATTACAAAGCATTCTAATTATTTCATAATTGGCCAAGGCTGTGGTAGTCAACCATGTTCCCTACAATCAAAGTGAAATAGATATTTGGCTGATGGACTAGATGCACTCTTTAATCCTCTTAATAAGCATGCCAACAGCAACAAAGCAACATAAATTCAAAAGCATCTCAGTCACACTCTATGGAAGGGACTATAAATGGAAAATAAATGTCAGTTAAGTACCTGAAATGGGAAAAATATCACTGATGCCACTTCTATTTAGTTTTTAAATCTTACATAGGAGCTTCTGCACATGAAACAGTACTAATTAATCTATTAGCATATTCCTCGAGCATCAATCATGGGGGGAGGTTTCAGGGACTCGACATTCACTCTTGGGGACTTTGGAATAGAATTTCTCTGCTTTTTGGACTAAACTAGGCACTGTTGTCTCTGTACCACACCCCACCACCCCACCCCCTACTGCCCAGTGCCTGGGAAAAATATGCTTGATAGAAGCTTGCTGAAGAAGTGATAAATAAGGGACGGATGGGAGAGTGGATCTTCATGCTGGCACAGAGTGATGTGCACACAGAGACCTTGAAGTCAAGAAGGTTAAGTCTAAAGGAAAAGAGAAGTAAATGTTTTCAAATGCTGCAAAGCTAAGGTAGACCAAGGTGAGGGCTCCACACAAGAGCCTGCAGGTGGGTAAAATCTCATTTCTCCTGGGGTTGTTTCTTGGGGCTCAGGTCTGGGGCTGCAGAAGGAGCACTGGGGAGGCTTCCTGTACTTTTCTGCCAAGGAATTGAAGGATACCTTGTTATAAGGCTTTGCATAAGGATGTAAGCGGGGGGATGGAGCATGGATGACACCTGCTCTCCAGCTCTCAGTACACCCAAGGAGGAGAAATACAGACACTGGAGCAAGCACCTCAAACATCCGGATGGACAGAAAGTCATCACCCACCCACTTGACCAACAGGCATTAATTGAGCATTATCTATATGACAAACTCAGCTCTAAACTTGAGGAACACAGAGTAAACAAAAGCAGACATAATTTTTGCACTTATGGAGTTTTTGGTCTAGTTGGGGAGACAGGCACTGTGCTGGTTTAGCCGCTTAGTTGTGTCTGACTCTAGTGACCGCATGGACCATAGCCCACCAGGTTCCTCTGTCCATGGGATTTCCCAGGCAAGAATACTGAAGTCAGTTGCCATTTCCTCCTCCAGGGGATCTTCCCCACCCAGGGACTGAACCCACATCTACTGCAGTGCAGGCTGTCTCCTGCATTGCAAGCAGATTCTTTACTGCTGAACCACAAGGGAAGCCACTAAATAAGACATGCACTAAGTAAGTACAAAAATCAATGTAAAATTGCAACTGAGATAAATGCCCTAAAGTCATTTTTTGGAGTCTTAAGAGGATGACTAATTGGGTGGCTTTGAATTAGAGTACAGAAAATATAGGAAGTGGAGGGCAGTAAGTTCTCTGACCCCCTCAAGTCTGAACTATTTCTAAGGCACGATTTAGCAAAATTGATACCGTCTATAGCACAGGGCTCATTTTTTTCCTTCATTTTTTTCTTTTATATCCTCCTATCCCCCATTCACATACTATCTTCTGGTTCTAAGTAAAAAATTTTTTACAAATACTTTGTGCCAAATGTTGTGATGGTAACCTCATTTCATAGGAATGCTATAAAGCAGAGATTAGAATGGCTTCCCAGATGGCTCAGTGGTAAAGAGTCCGCCTGCCAATGCAGGAGATTTAAGTTCAATCCCTGGGTCGGAAAGATCCGCTGGAGGAGGAACTGGCAACCCACTTCAGTCTTCTTGCCTGGGAAATCCCATGGAAAGAGGAGCCTGGCAAGCTGCAGTCCATGGTGGCACAAAGAGTCAGACATGACTGAGGGTATGTGCCCACACACACACAGGGATTCGAAAGAGGGTGGAGTCAGAGGAGCCTTGACTTGAACCCTAGCTCTGTGTCTTACCTTCTGTGTGTTTGGGGTGGGGGTGGGGCAGTTGCTAGAACTCCCTGAATCCATTTCCACACTTAAAATCACCTTTTAAAATATGTATTTTTATGTATTTGGCTGTGCTGGGTCTTAGTTGCAGCATGTGAACCCTTAGTTGAGGCATGTGGAATCTAGTTCCCTGACCAGGGATCAAACCCAGGCCCCTTGCATTGGGAACACGGAGTCTTAGCCACTGGACCACCAGGAAAGTCCCCCAGATCAGTCTTTTATGACATGATTATATCATGTAAGCCACATTAGAGGGACTTCTAATAAAATCATGAAAAACAGAAAGGGAATGCACAATCTCATCTCTCTAAAGCCTCTGTCTGTATCCTTACCTCCCCTCTGTAGGTGCGGAATACCTTTGCATAGAGAACTGCAGCATAACCTGAGTGTACTTGGAAGTTTGAATTCTATACCCAGCATTCTTGTCTAATTTGTCCAATTAACATGGGCCTCAGCTCATGTGACTTTTGAATCTTTCTAATGTTTACACTTGGGTGGAAGAGAAACAACTCCAGAATCTCAGCGTGAGTCCCTGGAATGCCAAGATGGTGACCTGAGCTCTGCCTGAATTGCTGAGGGGTATGAGGGGGACTCGGATGGAGGTGGTTCTGGGGGCCTTTCAGTTCCACGAGAAGGACAGGGCCCAAGTCAGTTCAGTTACTTCAGCTCAGAATTGATCTGGGATTCTTCCCTGATGTCCCTGCTCTCTCAACAGAGGGGCTTTTGTCAGAAAGAGAGAGAGGAGAGAAAGCAAAAGAGGTAGAGATGGGAAGACAGGAAAGGACAGAAGATGGACAGTCCAACTGTCAGGTCACAGGAAAGAAGACCAGCTTAGGGAGGCGTGGGGCGGGACGTGATGAGAGCATCTGCAGGGATAATGGGGGTCTCAGCTGGTTATTTCAGGTCTTTCTCCAGCTGAGCGATGCCTTATTCAGTGAAAACAAATCTCATATTTATGTATCTTGGTTTAATAATATGACTGATATATTTGTTTCCTAGTGTATAATATGAAAATTGGAAATTAGAATTTAAATTAAATTTTCCCAATGAAAACAGTGGTTTCTCATTTCAAAAGTAATACATCATTATTAGGAAGAACATGAAGAAGTCGAAAAAACATTAATAGAATATGAATTACATATATATACTTATATACACATATATATAAGATTTGCAAATATTCAATATTTATCATAGTGATGGGTACCGACAATTGTACTTCTATGTTTGTATGCTTTTGATGTAATTATTATATATAGATATGCTTTATTTGAAAACTTGGGAAATTGCATATATGTATGTACATTTTATTTCTTTTTTTCAATTTGACATTACATGGAGAGAATTTTCTTCTGACACTAAATATTCTTCGAGTACAATGTCTTTCATGGATGAATCTAGATGCATTATTCTTTATTGAAACATTTACTGAATTTTCCCCTATTGTCAGGGATTTCAGATATTACCAACAGTTGTCTAATATAAGCAACACAATGTTTAACAGTCTTGTACATGTAACTGCCTGTAATTTATTCACTGGATAAATTCCAAACAGATTAGTCAATCAAAAAATATGAACATTTTAAGGCTCTTGTACTTGATGATAATTTTTTAGAAAAAATTTATAGTTTCACCAGGAACATACAAGTATCATCTCATGGGGCCTTTACCTGGGTTTGTGTGTGTGTGTGGCCCCTGGGTTTGTGTGTGTGTGTGTGTGTGTGTGTGTATGTGTGTAATTATCACCAATTTGATTCTTAAAGTAGCATCTCTTACGAGTGGGCTAATTCTCATTGTTCTTATATAATTTTACCACTTTTACCCTTTTTCTTTTGTGAATTTTCTGCTAATACTACATGCTCATTTGTGAACTATCCTTATCTAATTTCTTTTTCTACCTATATCATTTATATTCTACATGCTTTCAAAAGGACTGTAACTTACAGCAAAAACAAAGCTGCTATCAAAACATTAAAACCGGGCCAGAGAAATCATGCCCCACATACATTGCAGGTATATTACTGTTTAGTAACACTTTTACCTGCAGCCTCCCAGGCAGTCTTGACAAGATTTCTGGGAGGTCTGGGTATTTACGACCCTCCTTGCATAGATGCAGAAACTGAGGCTCTTAGAAGTGAGGAGTTGGAGCTGGAACAGACTGCCCTCCATTATTAGCTCCAGAACTGTCCCTGCGGTCTGCTTAATCTCAAGCCCACAGTGTCATCAAGTCCACCCATCTCTTCCATAAATATTTACTGAGGGCCTGCTATATACCGGGCAAGGTTCCCAGCATTGGGAATACAGCAGGAGGCAAGAGAGAAAGCACACTGCCTTAAATCTCAGAGTGGACAAGAGACAGGCAACCAGGAAAGATGCGGACTGTATTAAGCAAATGGGAGCTAGGAAGGTAAATAAAGGAGGACAGGGCGCTAGAAAGTGAGAGTTTCGGGGTGGTGAATGCAGGCATCGCTGCTTAGTGCGTGCTCTGGCCTGCTCCTCCAGCAGGTGCAAGATCGCCAGGCATTAAGAATGCCCAGTGCAGTCAGGCTAAGGGCTCTTTAAACGAAGATGGGTTAGAGCTTGGTCAGTGGCTGCAGACCACTGCCGCCCCTCACACTCCCTTGGCGTCCTGCAGCCAAAATGTATTCGGAAGTCAGGAGTGAAATTGTGCAAGTCCATCATTAACACTGCCTTCAAGGTCACTTTGAGGGGAGCCGAGTGCATCCCCACAGGGGGTTGAGTACAGGCGAGCTGGATGTATGATGATGGGGACAGAAATTCTGGTGAAGTTGCACACGACAGCGGCTGCTCCTACAGAAAACCCAAAGGGAACTTGGCAGAGGAAGAGAAGGCGAGAGCTGAGCAGCCGGTGCCCTTTCAGAGGGTTCAATGTCACTTCTAGGACACAGGCAAATAATTTTCCTGCTCTTTCGTATGAAACGGCAGCCCCTCTGCTTGCTTCTCCCTTGACAGTGCAATTGTGATGACAAACACAGCCAGGAGAATACTGGGGTATTACCACCAAGCTATGGAGTCACTGAAAAACCAACGGTCAGCTCCACAAAATTCTCAATCCCTGGCTTCAGATGGAGAATGAAAGCCAAAGGGGCCCGGGAAATGCATGTGCATTCTTGTTACATCTCTGTGACTGAGCCCAGAGCTGGGTCTGGAGGCTGCGGGATCACGTCTGCAGATGCTGAATCATTCCTTAATGACAGCCCAGGTGTGGAGGGCAGGGAGGCCAGTCTCCACAGTCAGAGACAGTGGTCACCCCCAGGAGGAGTCCTGAGAGGTTGTCTGGCATTCTTGAAAAGCAGCAGGTAGCCATGTGGTCCTCACTGGGAAGACCCGGGGCAGGGGCAGGGCCTTCACTGCTGCGGCTGCTAAGTCGCTTCAGTCGTGTCTGACTCTGTGCAACCCCAGAGACGGCAGCCCACCAGGCTCCCCCGTCCCTGGGATTCTCCAGGCAAGAACACTGGAGTGGGTTGCCATTTCCTTCTCCAATGCATGAAAGTGAAAAGTGAAAGTGAAGTCGCTCAGCCATGTCCAACCCTCAGCGACCCCATGGACTGCAGCCCACCAGGCTCCTCCATCCATGGGATTTTCCAGGCAAGAGTACTGGAGTGGGTTGCCATGGAGGCCCTTCACTAAATCTCTCCAAATCTGACCCACACAAAACAAAAGATTCTCTTTTAATTAAAAACACGTAACACGAGACCCACCCACTTAACAGCTTAACCAATTTTCTTGTGTACAGTACAGTGTGGTAACTATAAGCACAGTGTTGTAGGGCAGATCTCTGGAACATTCTCATCTTGCACAACTGAGACTTTATACCCACTGAACAACCACTCCCCTTTCCCTCTTACCCCAGCTCCTGCCACAATTCCATTTATATGAGGCCTCCAAGGTTGTCAGTCATCAAAAAAGGGCTTCCCTGGTGGCTCAGATGGTAAAGAATCTGCCTGCAATGCAGGAGACCTGGGTTCGATCTCTGGGTTGGGAAGATTGCTTGGAGAAGGGTATGGCAACCCACCCCAGTATTCTTGCCTGGAGAATCCCCATGGACAAAGGAGCCTGGAGGGCTACAGCCCATGGGGTCCCAAAGAGTCGGATATGACTGAGCCACTAAGCACAGCACAGCACAAACCAGAGAGTGAATTAAGTAGGTCCTGAAGCTCCCAGCTTTGAGTTGCCAAGTCTTCTTTGTGTGCTCAGACATTTTAAGAAGTGGCAAGTCTTAGCTGTGCACTTACCGCATGCCAGACACTGCAGAAACGCACTTGCTGAGGTGGGGGTAGGGGGAACAGCATCAGTGAGGACACCGTTACAGCGACCACCATCCGCATCACTGCAGCTCAAAGTCTCTCTGAGCGCACACGGACACATGTGCAAAGATGACGAAGAGTCAGGGCCCGAGCTACACCTCGTACCAAGCTGGAAGGGACATGTGGCATGTGGACTGCTGAATCCTCAGCCAGTCTCGTCCCTTCCACTGGCATTGCTCTCGCTGCTGCTCCAGCACCTGCAACTCCAGACTGTACCTGGCAGGGACCCCCACACTCACGCAGGGCTTCCAGACTGGTGAGTCCATTCATGTCATGCATCTGAACATTAAACTACCATGCCAGACCTAGTGCTGGGGACACAGTGTCAAATAAGTCGGACAAAACCCTTGTCTGGGTGACATTTTCACCAGGTTGAGGAAGCCAGTATCACTCCAGGTATTTTGAAATAAGATCCATTTCACAGTAGAAAAGCACATGGTGCTGTGGGAATGGCAGTGAGAGCTCTTGGGATTAGCTGAGGTGCAAGAAAGGCTCAGAAAAAGAGAGAGAAAGAGAGAGAGAGGGTGAACTTCAGCGAAGCCAGAACACAGTCCCTACTGCCAATGCAAACTTCCTGGCCGGGACCCTGCTTAGCTGTTTGCTTAGCAAAGGGCAGAACCCAGGGTCCTTGGTCCAGGTGTCCTGACTTCATTCTGATCTCCTTCTCAACCTTGCTCAGAGTTTTTCTAATATAGACGGGGAATCTGCTGTCCATCAGCAGGCCCCAGTCTTTTTGGCACCAGGGACCTGTTCTGCAGAAGACAGTTTTTCCACAGATTGGTGGGAGGTGGTTTGGGGATGATTCAAGAGCATTACATTTACTGTGCACTTTATGTCTATTACTGTTACATCAGCTGCACCTCAGATCATCGGACATTGGATCCCAGAGGTTGGGGACCCCCGGTCTAAATCTCACACTTAAAAACATTTGGTTGCTCTAGCCAGATTGTTATCAACATCAAAGAGGAAAAGCTGAAAATGAAACCTGGTGGGGTAAAAGGGCAAAGGTGAGTGTTGAATGAACACAGATGGTCCGTGTGGAGACTGGCTCCAGGAGCGCTCTGTTTGTTTGTAAAAAAGATAGGGCCAGGCCATGACTGCCAGACCTCCACTCATCACCAGACAGGTCTGGACCCAATCCCACCCTCTGTCAGAAAAGCCCAACTCCCTCCGTGGCTTCTGCCCTTTTTCTTCCCTCACATTACTTTCTATTTTAATAGCAAGACACAATAAACTATAATATTATCCACTGTACTGAACAAGTTATATGCATTTTCCGTTTGAACCTTCACAGCCTTCCTGTGTTGGGAGACATTACCACTCTACTTATTTTACACAAGAGGAGAACAGAGCTAGAGAAGTGAGCACCTTACCCAACGCCCTGAGTCTTGGGAATATCAGAACCTGGATTCAACCCCCAGTCTTAAAGCAACGTGCTGCACTACACTGAAATGCCAAAGTTTACAAAGAGAGACATTAAGAAATAACCCAGAGGATTAACTCTTAACAGAATGATGTATTTCTTTCCAGTCTTTTTCTTTTTGCCTAGTGTTTTTGTTTTTTTTTCACATACTTGCTGTCTGTTTGTATAAGGATATACTTTTGCATCTTGCTGTGATATTCTGAATATATTTGTGTCAGAAACTCTTGGTAACCATAACCATAAATGATGTCACAGTCTGCACAGCACTGACAAATAGTATAGATGTTTGCATCCTAATTTATTCACACCAATAAAGCCATGGGTATATATTTATATTATTTTCTCTCATTGTATTTATAGCATCAGGACTATGAATAATGCACGCAATGGACATCTTTCTATGTGCAACATAGTTCACTTATCAGAGTTCAAAAGTAACAAGTTAAATTTCTTAGAGTGGCTTCAAGCAGGATCCAATTCCCTTCTTAATAAAAACCACACCTTAGCAATTGTTTCCTCAAGTAAGGAAAATAACAGGACCTAGCTTACATGTTCTATATAACTGTTGGGGCATGAATGTGCTTGTGCATGTGTGTGTGTATCTGACACATTGTAAAACTGAATAATGTTAGCTGCTGCAGTGACAGTGTTGATCATGGTGAAGGAAGTTACACAACAAAGCTCCCAATGCTCCATTGTTCTCCTCCCACTTAGGAGAAAAGACAGACATTTGCGGTGAGTCAGTACCGTTTATGCACAGCCTCTGCCCTAGACACTCTGTACACATCAACTTTGTGACTTCTCACTGTGACCTTGCAAGTAAGATCTTTAGAAGAAACTGGAGCTCAGCGGGAAGGGACTGCTCCAAGATTATACAGTCAGGAAGTGTTAAGCTGCCTTTAAATGCAGATCTGATAGCCAAAGCCCCTTTTCCTTCTCCCACTTGTAACCAACCTTTCGTGTCTTGAGTTGCACACGCGAACCTGTACTGTATGCAATATCAACACATTTTTCAGTCCTTTTGTTTCATGCCTGACACAATTCTTTCTGCATGACTTTTCTTGAGCATCTCCATCACATGTCAGGGATGCTTCCTCTTAGTACCCTACCCTTTTCGACTTCTCTGAACTTTGGCTGTCCCCAGCCCCCACTTCACGTTTCCCTGGAGAGATACAGGAAAGGGTGTGCAGCCTGCTGTGCTTGGCTGTGGCTTATGGGGAGGGAGGTTAAGCCAAGAGGCGCCAGGCACTACTTCAATTACACTTTGCCTGTTCCGAGGGCTTTAATCATGACCCCTTTCTCAATGGATCCTTTCAGAAAGGCCAGGGGGAGAATAGGCAATTGGAAATGCTGGTAGTAATCAGGGTGCCAGACCTCTAGCTCCACTGAGAAACATAGCTGGGACATAAGATTCATTAAAGGAAAAAAGAAAACTAAGAGAGACTAGCCATTCCTGAAGGATCTACGTCTGTCAGGGACAGGGTGGAGGGTTACGTGGAGATTATAAACAATAAGTGGAAAGAGTAGGTGACAATAATTAGTTTCTGGTTTTAATTAGGAGGTCTCTGAGGCCAGATGTTCACTGAGAAAGAATGAAGACCCCTCCTGAGATATGTAATGAAACTTAGACCCCATGGCTGGGGAAGTGGGTGGAGGCTCTGGGTTTCGAAGCATTAAGGGCTCCACAGGCCAGGCCTGAAGCATCCTGTGAATGGGGGGAGGGAGGCTCAGGCATTTGTATTCTCTCCTGAGCAGTCCGTTTAGAGCATGCCTGCTTCTGATTAACATAAGGAGGAGAGCCCGGAGACCTGACTCCCTGCCTGGGCTGTCTGTGTCAGGAATCTGGACCTCTTTGCACTGTCTGGGTCTCACTGTCATGAGAAGACAATGGGTGGAGGCATCGCACGAGTCTTCCTTAGTTGGCATTTCTCACCACCAGGCTCCTGTCGCAAGAAGGGTGGGATATATGGCTGGCTTTCACCATGGAAAAGGGGGCTACAAGTAAACTTTTACCAACCCTCTCATTTCCCAGACACATTCCCATCCTGTAATTTATTTGCTGTCGACCAGATCAATTATTGCACCATGAACTACCAGCTATTAAAGAGCCAAACTCCTGAATAAAGAAACATGGAGATGGACATTTGCCCAGAGGGCTGAAGAAAGAAAACAACAGCCACTTTAACAGTAGCTAAAGAACGTCCACTGGGCACTTGCTCAACAGTTTCCAGGGAGCATCCCATCAGAGCCCCAGGAGAGCACTGTGGGGTAGTTCTATCCAACCTCCTCTCCCAGAGGAGAAAACTGAAGTCTGGATACTTTACAGAACGAGCCCAAGCTCACACCGTGAGGGAGCGCCAGGGCCAGGACCTGATCCCCGGCAGAATATATTCAGAGAGTGGTCGCCAAGTTCTCGTGAAAGGAGCTGAAGAAGGACAAAGTCACAGGGAGGTGAGGACTGGGCAAAAGACCAAGGGTGCTAGAGGTAGAAAAAAATTACTTTCCACTGGGCCAGGCGCAGGCGAACTTGTGAAGGGTCGGGGAGTAAATATTTTAAGTTTTGCTGGTTTTCCAGTCTCTGCTGGAACTACTCAGCTCCACAGCTGTCGTGCAAAAGCAGCCAAGGATGATGGGTAAAGAAATGAGTGACGCTGTGTCCCGCTAATTCTCCCATTTCCTCCTCCCGGGGATCTTTCTGACCTAGGGACCAACTCTGTCTCTTGTGTCACCCGCGCTGGCGGGCAGATTCTTTGCGACTAGCGCCGTCTGGGAAGCCCCACTAAATCCCTACCTGTAGAAATAGATGGCGCGCACAGCCACGGGATGTGGCCTGCCAATCCCAGCTCTAGGCTGTCACCAGCAACCGAGACATGGCGGGGCTTAGAAGGAGAGTATACATCAATAGCTTCATTCACAGAGTCATACATTGAGGCTCCTAGACTCCAGGGACTGAGGTCTCAGAACCAGTATTTTCTTCCTTTCCTGATAAGCTCGCCCAAGATCTCACAGTTGGCAAGAGGCAGTTTCTGGGGCTTTCAGTCTAACTATGAAAGTCGTCATTGCCTGTTGGATTCTACTGACTCCGTTAAAACCAAGTGAAATGAATGCCCGGAAGGACCCTTTCCCAGCATGCTCCAAAGTTGGGCAGAGTTATCTATGGCGACCAACACCACTGTCTTCTCCCCACTAACCTTACGACCATGGATGACAGACAATCTTCTTGGACAGCCAACATTATCCCTTACTACCACGTGTGTTGGGAAGATCAGTAAGATCTTCCAGATCAGTAAGCTCTATCCAGATAGACCTTGTTCTGACTATCGGCTCTGAGATCTGAAGCTGAAGCAACTGCCACATTCTCCCAGTGATGCTGGCCATTGCCTCCTCCTCATGCCTTTCTAAGAGAATGCCAGCAGACCCCACCAGCCACCCACAACTTGCACACACTGTAGAACAAGGTGCTTCACAGCAAAGATTTTGTACAGCGCTTATCATAGCTCAATGGACTTGACCCAAGGTAAATCATTTCACTGAATCAACTAAACTGATCAGTTTCTCTCTCATAAAAACTTGCATTGAGTGAGTATCTTGAGAGTTGGTAGCTGAATCTTCTTAATGTGGGGACAGGAGTATAAGGACTTAGTAGTTCCTGCTCCTGAGGTCCCAGGAGGCACACCAGCCCCAACTTGTGCTAAGGATGCTTGTAGTTCAGTTTTTTTAATGTTTGTATTTTGGACCAGTTTGGTTCTATTATTACTTTTTTAGGAGTAAATGTGTCCTAAGACTTCCATGTGTAGTACAAACGCAACTGATACATACTTAACAAAGTGAGTCCCGATGAGAGCTGATGCAAAGGGGCTGAGAGCATAGATCTGACACACTGTAGGCATGGGAAAAAAAATGTCAGTTCACTCTTGCCAGTCACATTCTGAAGTGATGATTCAAAGCCAGTTTCCAGGAAAGGAAATACAACGGCTATATTGGAATCACAGACCCGTGCACATTTAAGAGCAGGAAGGGAGCATGAAAGCTCTCCTGACCACCTGTGGACTTGATCTAGGAAGTTCCCGGCAGCCTTATTAAGACTCTCTTCCAGTTGATGCTGGAATAACCCCAGGGGAGAAGAGCTTTTCCCCAGCATGGTGTCTGGCTGCACTGTCAGATGGCTGTGATTCTGAGGACCCTGCTAATTGCAACGTGCAGCACACGCGGACCCTCTTATTAGTAATGTGCTACACACGGCCTCCCGGCAGTTCTCCCCACGGCTCCTCAGAGTGAGAGTTGGAGCTACAAAGAAGTACATGTGGTTACAACGAAACAAACCACATGTGCCGGAGTACAAAGAGGATATGCAAAAGAAACAAATAGGCCTCAGGATGGGATGCTGAAGCCATAAACACTCACCAGCTCGCTTCTCAAATGCTTTTAAACTTGGTCAAGGAGTCTCTCATGCTCTGCAATGACAGAAATATTTTAAGACTGAAGCATTTGAAGATAGGAGAGTTTGCACCCCATCTTTCTTAATCTATTTATTCCTCAGTCAAAACATCCACAAGTCCTGCCATTGTCTCTCATGAGATAAAGTTTCCGTCTCTGGATTACATTCAGCTTATCAGCATCTTTTTAAAACATGGAATTCAGAATGAACACAACAGTGAACTAGCCAGGGTTATCACTTTATTTTTCTATCTACCTTGCGCTAAGTCCAGAGGACATGGGAAAGAGTCACTAATCCAATGCAACACCCTCACCCTGTGATTCCAGTGGGTTGCAGTGGTAGATGAATAACTTGTGAAAAGAATACACAGTCTGTTTTACCAAGCATCCAGGAATCTGGCCTAGGGCACAACTATAACTTCATTTCTTGTGGACTATCTCCACAAGGCCTGTCTTCATGGAATATCATCCCATAGTATCTCCTTATGTCTCAGACTGTACAGTGATTCCATAACTTACATTTTCTCTGTAAGGATTTGGTCCCCACCATTGCTTAGATACCAGCTAGTATCCTGGGACTGCCTGAGCTGTTTTTAACTCATATTTCTAGTTTCTTAATTTGATGATTTTTCTTTTTGCAACACTCAGGAAGAGATTTTAAACTTTTAAGCAACAAATATTCTATGTCTGGTTATGAAAATTGCCAGCTTCCATGTCTCAGAGTTGGATTTTTAAAAATTAGTTTATCATTTGGCTGTGCTGTGTGACTTGTAGGATCTTAGTTCCCCAACCAGAGATTGAACCCCGACCCCAAGCACCATGTCCTAATCACTGGACCACAAGGGAGTTCCCTAGAGTTGGGATTTTAATGAAGGCCTAAAATAAGTATAAGAAAGTAAGTTACTAATCAGAACTGTACTTCCTGACTTTAGCTGGGTCCATCACCATGCTAAGAATGACCCATACCACTGGTCAATGAATGCTTGCTTGTTCACAGATAATGGTCCATGAGGGAGAGTGTGCCTTTGGATGGCAAAAGATTATTGGTGGTTTGCTTTCCTGGAGATTCAAGCCCTAGAGTCATCCTTGGTGCCTGCTAAGAGGCCAGCATGTGAGTCCAGCTCAGCGCGTAAGGAACTCAGGTACCCGAGACAGGGTCTCAGTCGCCTGAGAGCATTTCGTCAGTTTCCGCTCCCTTGCCTATTTGCATCTCACCACCTGCAGTCACTGAACCACGCAAGTCAGGCTGAGCCATGCGAACCATTATTTCCCTAGGATTTAATTTTCACTGAAGACAGCCCAATCTCACAATGCCTTGTCCAGAAGATTCCTGCAGGGTTGTTTCTCTGTTTCTAAAAAACTATAGAGCTTTAATTGAAAGGGAACAGAAGTGACAACAAAATCTCTAGGGACCAGTATCAGGGGCTCCTCCAAAAAACTGTAGCATGGTGGTGTCGGGGTCATGATTCTCAAACTTGAGTGTGAGTCCAAATCGCCTACATGGCTCATCAAGTTTGGACCTTGGGGTATTTAGTGTGTCGGGAGTGAGGCCTGGGGATCTGCAAGCGTAACAGATTCTCAGGTGCTGCTGATACAGCTGATCCTGGGACCCGACTGAGAAGCGAGCAATCATGTAAAGGGAAGAAATGGTTCAAAGTGAAGACTGCATATGCGCAAGACCTATCACGTGGCCTTGGCCAACTCACTTCACCTCTATGAGTTGCAAGGAATTATTATCGCTATTGCAGGGGCTGCTGCAGCCACTGTTAGCAAAATGTTCAACAGTCCCGAGATCAGTATGTTGTCCTTGCATGCGTGCATGCTCAGTCGCTCAGTTGTGTCTGACTCTTTGGGACTCCGTGAACTGTAGCCTGCCAGGCCCCTCTATCCATGGGATTTCCCAAGCAAGAATACTGGAGTGGGTTGCCATGCCCTTCTCCAGAAAATCTTTAGAGCCAGGGATCAAACCCACATCTCTTAAGTCTCCTGCACTGGCAGGTGGGTTCTTTACCACTAGCACCACCTGGGAAGTCCATATTGTCCCCAAGAATCAGTAAGAAAACGGGTGTCAAGGCACAGTGGTGGACACAGCAGAGCTTCAAGCCTTGTTAGGTCCCTCTAGTTTCTCTGTATCCCTTCACACCTGCACAGCTGGGACTCAAGGAAATGATGCTATTGTGAAGTTCACAACCACTTCCCCTGACTTCTGATTCAACAGAACTTCTTAATGTGATTTTCACCCTATGAAGGAAGAAGCACACATTGTTCACCACAGCAAAGAGCATGCAAAGCCGCCAGCCCGGCCAGTGGAGACAGGATGTCCCTGTTGTCCCCACATCTGGCTCTCCAGCACAAGCCTCTAATTTTCTGCGGCTCTCTGCTGGCCTCCCTCCACTGCAGGAGAGTGGTGTGGATAACCAGCCCCATCTGTGAGGCAGCTGGGCTCCGAGGCCCCCCTCCTCCAGGCCTTTGAAGAGTCTGTCCATGTTCTGTCTGGAGGTCCCTTATTGTGGCCAGCACCTCTGGTCTCTATTAGCTGTGGGGACAGCATCGATACTTTAAAAGGAGGAAGCAAATGAATATCCCATCCTAAGATGTGCTGGAAAATGCCAGGATGGAGGAGGCTGCCACAGACGAGAGTGTCTCAGACACAGATATTAGCTGAGGTTGGCTCCAGAATGGCACTCATTTCTCTCCAATCAGTGCAGAGCAGGCCGGCATGATGGATGAAAAGCAAGTGGTTTAGAACTAAACACGGGGCTTGAATTCAAGCTCTGTTAAGTCATGGCGACTCAGCCTGAGGCCAGGTGGAGAAGTTGCAGAAAGGTCTACAGAGGCATTCAAGTAAGATCTCGGCCCTAAATTGTCCTATTATTTTTAAAAGTACAAATAATTAAGAAAACTTAACTAATCCAGTATACTGTAGGATAGTAAAACCAACTGAGCATTCTAGACATATGGGCTCAAGCACTTCGAAGAGGAAGCACACAATTTCTTTTTTTTTTTTTTTTTTCCCCCATCTTTACATTCATCTGCCTCTAAAATCCCAAGGTGGCTCACCTGAACTCTTCTCTGAATCTGTCTGCAGTATCCATGGAAAGGTTCAGAGTGGACTTTGCATGAAATCAAGAACCTTTCACTGTATTCTACACCTGGAGCATTTGCTGAATGGGGCAAAAACAGTGTTAACCTTTCAGATTATTTCTGAGCAGTGAGGTTCTACCACTGACATTGCTAGGAGTTTGGGCAAGTTGTTTCATCTTCTTGAGCCTCTATTTCCTCATATGTAAAATGGGAATAACACCTTCCTTTAAAGCTGCAGCAAGGGCTGCTCAAGGAAAAATATTACTGGTACATAGAAAATGCTGAAAACCTATCCATTAATCCCACTCCACCACACATACATCTTGCCTGAATATGGGTGTTGTTCAAATATGGAGTTTTGGTGAGCTCTTTCAAAGCTGGATGATCAGACTTTTTTCCTTCATGGTTATTTTAACTAAGAGAAGGTTATTTATTCCAAGGCTCTGTTCAGAAAGTGGTCACAGCAGTGGTATGCTGGAATTATTCAACAACTGACTCCTTGCAGAGGGGGTGATTTGTCACCTTTGCTGAATTGCATAGTGTAAATATTCCCACCGTGGCCAGTTTCAAGCTGCCAAGGAGACATCACTGACCACAGAGTTGAGAAGAGGTGAGCAAATTTGGCTTTTCCAAGCTGCTGACAGAAGACGAGATGGTTGGATGGCATCAGCGATTCAATGGACATGGGTGTGAGCAAGCTCTGGGAGACGGTGAAGGAGAGGGAACCTGGTGTGCTGCAGTCCATGCGGTCACAAAGAGTCAGCCACGATGGAGCAACTGAACAGTAACAACAGAGCTGGAAAGGGCTAGCTTCCAGGATGAGGCTGTGATCATTGCCGACAGTCACAGGGGAGGCAGGAAGTAGGACAGGGTGAGACAAGGTACCCATGAACGAACGAACGAGCGAACAACGAAACATAAAAGAGGGAAGGAGAAAACAGAAAGGAAAAGAAAAAGGAGAAACCGAGATCTTAGCTATCATCCCTTCTGATTCTTCCATTATACAGAAAAGGAGACTGGGGGCCAGAGAGGAGAAATAAAGTCTGAGGGTCACCCCTAAAATCAACGGTGAACTTGGGACACCAGGCCAGGAGCTTAACATTTGTGATTAGAGACCAAACATCCCAGAGGGGAACTAGAATTAACATTTGTAACTGGGCAAATAACATGATAGTTTGAACCAAATAAAACACTGTTAATGTTATAATGACCTCCCTGGGGAAACCCAATCACTCTGTCACTTCAAATTCAACTAGGCAAAAAGACGCGAAGACTGGCCCTCGAGAAGAGCCCAGGTGGGTGGAGAATGGGCAGAATGACCTGGTGGGTATCTCCAGCCCCCGATGTCTGTAATTCTGTGATTGAAGGGCCTGCCATTTGGTGTTTAGCTGCCACACAGGAACTCGCAGTCCTAACCTACAGCTACAAGCAATTAACATGCACAGTCTTGTGAGAATTGCTAAGAAAATCTGGCGCAGTGACTCTGTGATTTCTCCTGCTAGCATGCGTTTTGCAAAGGGAATAATTTCTGTTGTGTTTCAGGTTTTATTCCTTGTGATGTCAACATGCATTTAGACCAGATGTTCCAACCGTCTTAGAAAATTCAGGGCTGCAGAGCCCTCTTTCCCAAATTGAAACGCTCAGCATTCCAGTTAATGACACCAGACTCCTGTCTGTCATGAGAGTGTGCAATTATTCTGAGAGTGAAAGAAAAAAACTTAGTTTTAGGGATCCTCAGGGTCAGATCCCCTAGCTGGCCGCAGCATTCACAGAATTCATGACTCTGTCACTTACAAGCAGTTTATTTTACAGCTCTCCTAAGTTATCTAAATTCTCTCCCACTCATTTATAAAATAATGATATTAAACTCATCAGAAAATTTTTTAAAGTAAGAATCTCGAGATAAGAATATGAGAATTTGAATCCTGGCTCTGGCTTTAGATAATGGACTTAATATCTCTAAGCCTCAGTTTTGTCATCTGCAAACAAAACAAAACAACAACAAAACAAAGGAAGGGTAAGGGTACTATAAAAGAGGGTTTGTGGTAAGTCACATAATACCCATAAGGTACTGAACATCAGGCCCAGCATAGAGTGAGCGCTTAATAAATGTTGGCTTTTAAATCTTATCGATATATTTAATTAAACTAAGAACGTGTGATTTCATTATATGAACGAGAACACTGATGCTCAACGAGGAGAAGCGGCTTGCCCAAAGACAACAGCTAGGATTCAAGCTGTCTCTCTTACATCAAGTGTAGAACTTTGCAACAATTCTCTCACAGGAAATTGCAAGCACGTATCCTTAATAATTATTACAACTATTCTTCTTCCAAGTCTTTATGACTGGAAATTCCCTGTACCAGATTGTAAGTAGCAGAGCAAGAAGAACCTTGCAAGTTCTGAGACAAGCTCCTTAAACATTCTCCAGGCAGCAAAATTTCAGGGAAGCTGGGAGCCAGTTTCATCACTGTTATTTTGTCTTTCTCAGAAAGAAAGGGCAAAAGCCAGGGACTGGGGAGAATTCTCAAGCTTAAACTGATTTCCAGCCATCAAATGACTGATCTTATATTACAGACAAGTAAAAAAAAAAGAAAAAAGGTAACAAGCACTTTGTGAAACCACTTGGACTTGTGTCTTCTCCCACAGCCTGTGAAGTTCTTGAACTGGTCTAAGCCATTTATTTATAGGGGAGAAAAAATATTCTGATGAGAACCATTTTCCAGTTTGACAATTTTATTTTAGTGTTACTTGATCTACTTGGAAGCCTCCTGGGAAATCAATGCTACATTTGACTTCTCTACATGTCATCTTGTGAGCTATTAGATGGCTAATTTGCTTCACAAGATATGCCAATATGAGAGGTACTCGGCTCATATTAGGAGTAGAATTTCACCACTCAATGGTCAGATCTTTTACGATTAAGACAGAAGAGCAATCCAAACACAGCGGCCAATGAAAATGCTCTCCAATCACCTGTAATCACTGCTCTTGGGCTTCTAAATGGAAGTGGTCTCACTTAGCACTGATCATGCAGCTCTAATTTATCCTAAAAATAATAATGTGGTTTGATTTGGAAGTTGAGACTACGGGAAGCACACACACTTTCTCTCTTTCTTCTTCCCTCAATGTTTTCTATATTTTAAGTGGCATAAGGAAGACACAAAATTAAAGTAGACCATGAAAACAGCAAAATGTGAAAATGAAACCACTGTTTTCTAAGGAAGCTCAGTGCTAGCTTTGGGGTCATCTTGTCATCCTGGATTCTAAATTTGTTATTTATTAGCCATGTCAGTAAATGTACCTAAGGCCTGGTGTCCTTATGTGTCAAATGAAGATACGCCCTGAGAGTTTTTGCAAGGGACAACTGGAATGATGAGTGAATAGCATCACAAGCATGATAGGAATTGCTATCAAATCCCTAAGGGAATATACTGACTTCACTATCCTGCAGTTAAACAGAATGATGTGGCAACCGGGACAAGGTGAAACTTAACTAAAAGTTCGTTTTCAGACTGTAAGGTCTTGGGGACTGAACAACATGTATTTTTGAACTTCTCATCCAATTATTTAAGGATCAGGATTAGCAAGGGTGGGACAAACTTCAACTCTGTGGTCATAAAACACTCTTCCAGAGACTGAAATAGAGGAGAGTTCCGTGTTTGTGCGTGTGTGCCTGTGCACATGCACGCACGCACACACGCATTTGATTCTACCACAGAGGAAGGATTTGAATAAATAATACTGGACTCCACTGTTACCACAGGACAGAGGAAAAAAAAAAGAGAGAAAGAAATCCAAAAAAGGGAGAAGTCCTTGTGTTCTTAAATTACCCAATTCTTACGGGACCAGAGATGAACTTTAGTTGGCCTTTTGTATCCATTTCATAAAATCTGAAGAATCTCCCTGTGTCCTTCCCAACTGTCCAAATACTCGTTCTAGCTGTCCTAGACAAGGTGAGCAAGGTGTACAGCAAGTGTTACGCATCTTGCATACTTTTCAAAGCAAATTCCTTCAAGTCCCTGGTGGAGAATTCAAGGAGGCAAATTAGGATGATCTAGACCCTTCTCCCATGTCTTTATTCTGTCTCCCCCAAGCTTTGCCTGGAGATAGTCTTTGGGGAGTAAAAAAAAATCAAGTGACAGAGACTTTTGATGAAAACAAAGAGGCCATCCCCATTAAAAAGGAAAAGATGGGTGTGTTTCACAGGTACTCCAGTCTACAGTTTTTGAAAAGATTTAACCCTTCAAGTGTGAGTCAGGGCCTGGGGATACAGACATAAAATAAGACCGAGAGTGACAATGGCAGAACAGAAGAGGAGAGAAATCAAAAGGGTAAAAGGCATTTGGAACAGATGCCTAGGTGCACCTGTAGGGACTAATTTAATTTATGGGAAACATATTATAAAAAAGGGCTTCCCTGGTGACTCCGTGGTAAAGAATCTGCCTGCAGTGCAGGAGACATAAGAGACCCGGGTTCAGTCCCTGGGTGGGGAAGATCCCCTAGAGAAGGGAATGGCAACCCACTCCAGTATTCTTGCCTGGAGAATCCCATGGACAGAGGAGCCTGGTGGGCTACAGTCCATGGTGTCCCAGAGTCTGACACGACTGAGCGACTAACATGTTCACATTTATATTATAAAAGGGCATATTTTATCAATATTCTTCAGATACTTTGTGGATGAAAAATATATTTTAGCTATTACTAAGATTTTTACTCTGCTAATCAAACATAGCAGCAATGTCCACCCAAATGTTTGGCACCATGAAGGGATTCATCTAAATTTATCATGATAGCTGCTGGCTCAGACACCAAACAGGTAGGCAGCTGGGAGAGGGGAGAGGCCAGGTGGGCAGAACCGAGCCAATGGTAAGGCAGAACCCTTAAAAGGTGACCGGCAGGAGCAAATGAAATGCTGGTGGTTGGGAAGGTCCCTGTTCTCTGAGAGGGGTATTCCAAGCAAAGCCGGATTTGTATTCACACGTTACAGTAGTGTAACAGCCATCATTGGGTAGGCAATATGGGTATGGTGGCATCCATTCGTGCTTCATCTAATAATCACTTACACAATTTTCTACTAAATGAAATGGAATACTTACAGTTAGCCAGGATGTGGGATGGATGGAAGGGATGTCAGGGTTTGGTAACTGCTAAGGAATTCAGCGCTGGGATTTCTTTGGAAGGAATGATGCTAAAGCTGAAACTCCAGTATTTTGACCACCTCATGCAAAGAGTTGACTCATTGGAAAAGACTCTGATGCTGGGAGGGATTGGGGGCAGGAGGAAAAGGGGACGACAGAGGATGAGATGGCTGGATGGCATCACCGACTCGATGGACGTGAATCTGAGTGAACTCTGGGAGTTGGTGATGGACAGGGAGGCCTGGCATGCTGCGATTCATGGGGTGGCAAAGAGTCAGACACGACTGAGCGACTGAACTGAACTGAACTGAAGGAGTTTGAGCTGGAGCAGGCAATGGCACCCCACTCTAGTACTCTTGCCTGGAAAATCCCATGGACGGAGGAGCCTGGTAGGCTGCAGTCCATGGGGTCGTGAAGAGTCGGACACGACTGAGTGACTTCCCTTTCACTTTTCACTTTCATGCATTGGAAAAGGAAATGACAACCCACTCCAGTGTTCTTGCCTGGAGACTCCCAGGGATGGCGGAGCCTGGTGGGCTGCCGTCTATGGGGTCGCACAGAGTCGGACACAACTGAAGTGACTTAGCAGCAGCAGCAGCAGCAGCAAGGAGTCTGAGTACCAACCCAGCAGCCCTGTATTCAGGGAGGGAGAAGACTGGGATTGTGAAAAAGCAGATGCAGATGAGTACTGAAAGGTGCTCCTCTCCTGAAGTGGAGATACATACTCCAGGGTAGCAAGACTAATTCCAGATTCCCTTTGAAGGTGGCAATCAGTTTCATAGGACAGTCTCAGCCTTGATCAGCACTGGTATAAAAAGTGGGTGGGACAGGACTTCAGGGCAGACTGAAGGTGATGGTCTTCAGCCCTTGAACCCAGATAATCTTTGGCTGGGCCATGAAGTCAATGACGAAATGATACACCCTGAAGCATAAGCCCTATGAGAATGTCCTCATGCCTCCAAACAACTACCAGAGCAGAAGCAGAAAAGAGAATAAAAAACCAGAGTGATGTGTTTACAAAGGGAAGTTGTGTGATTAACTATGCCTGCACTTCATCTGCATGGCCTTTTGCTTACAGGGGGAAAAAACTGGCTGGTGGTCTAGAGCTGACTAGGGGAAGAAGCCTTGGTACCTAACTGGTGAGACACTCCAAAGAAGCTGTGAGGCAGAAACAAAACAGAGTGACAGCATCCAGCCCACTCTGAGTCGTGAGGCTGTGAGGAGGAGAATAAACCGATTAGTGTCATTTTAGAGGTGTTCGCTCTCTCCATTCAGCCGCATAATGCAATTATTTAGTAGTTCAGGATTCTTTTAATTCTGTTTGAAGAACTTAAGAGGTTAAGGGCTTGAAATGATAAATGCATTATTAATGTCACCTCATAGAAACATCCAAGTCTATAATTTCTGAGGCAGAAAAAAAAAGAAAAGACTAATAGGTTTTTACTCACTTTTCCCCCCTGGTAAATTAACCTACAAGACCTGTGAGAAATGTATAAATTAGACATTATTAGAGAAAGTAATAATGGAGCAAAAGCCATCAATTGAAGGTCTGATTCATTAGCAAGAGTGACGTACACAACTTAAGTGTCTGGCCCTCATCGTGTACCAAGCTCTGCAGATCTGGGAAGAAAGGAATTATCAGCACAGGAAGTTCACACCTGGAAGGGTATGTTCGTCTATACGACCTGATGTGGCCCCTATAAGGCCATGTGATACTTAACGGAAGACAAAGGGGGTGGAAATAGAGGAAGGGCCTGCGTTTTGGGAACCCAGAACACCTGGGTTCAAATGTAAGCCCCACCAGCTATGAACTGTGTGGCCTGGTAAACCCAGATAGATTGAAAATAAAAAGATGCAGAGCAGACGAGTGGAAAAAATGCTAGTCATAAAAACAAAGCTGGATTGGCTGTGTTAATCCGGAAGTAAACTTCAAGACAAGGAGCATTGCTAGAGATAAGATGTCTGAAAACCTGTTTCCAAGTCTTAGGTGCTGATGTTTTGTTCAGTATCACAACCTTAAAATTTTTCCACATTTAGGCTATCACATGTCTATGTAAAACCTGCATCTACTCTAAACCACTCTGAATCTGATCATTCATGGTGCAAGAGATTTGTATTAATAGCTGAGAATGAGCCCTGCATAGAATCGCCCTGAGTCCTCCACAGGTAAGAGTACCAAGAAACAATACTGATACAATTTCTCAGCATGAAAGACAGCTTTGGTACAGTTATGGGTCTTATGAATCATCTATGCAAATTTCCTTTATTTTATCTCAAATTCTTCAAGCACTGTCTGTGTACCAGATATTGAGATAGATGCTATACACACAGAAGGGAATTTGGTCAAGACCACTGCCTTCAGAAAGTCTACGAGAGCCACCATAAGGTGACACTGAAACATATTATACGCCAAACTTATGACAAATTTTGGGGAGATTTTACTTTGACTATTTCCAAAGGAAAACTTTCTCCAAATCAGTATGGGGAGTGATACCTCTTCTAAGGTTTTAATGTCTGGGTATGAATCAAACTATGTTACAAGCTTTTTTTTTTTATCTTGAGCTGTGCCCTTTATAATTTGGTTTGGGCCACTCTTATAGGATGATTCTCAGCTACTCTGACCGGTCAACTTCATAAGGAGCCCCATTAGGTACTTTTGTGTTCTTATGCCTACATCTTTGTTCATATCCTTTCATTCTTCATTCTGTTCTTTCATTATATCTTAGATTTCCACATCTGTGCCCATCACAATCCCACAAACCTACCAAGGCCTAAGGCGATTGCTACCACCTGACTCTAATACTTTCTATACCCTGCCTATATCCTCTCAACACTCCCCATCTCCATGTGGATGGAAATAACTACAAGCAGTTCCAAATCTTTGCCCAAAGATTTTCTCCAGTCAGCAGAGCATGCTTAGCAAGCCAAAAGTGCTGGGGAATTAACCACCCGAGGGAGAAACCCTAAGCCATTGACGGACAGGAGATGGTGGGAAGTATCCCCACTGTCTTGCTCCTTAGGAACATAACATAGAAGGCTATTTTACATGGTATCTAGAATCTCTCCAGGTAGAGTGAATACTGATTTCTCTCAGCAGCAAGTTCAGGAATAACACTATTGTATTCTCCCCTATCCCTGACTTACTTACCTCTCCAACAGGGCTTCCTGAATTGATCCCCTGGTGGAGACAACATAAAGCTGGCCTTAACTGCAGGGGAAGTTAAGAGGGTGACCAGAGGCTGACAACACCAAAATGAGAAAGCCAAGACTGTGCCTTTCCCGTCTCACCCCAAAGCAAGATACTTGCAACAGAGATTCTCAGCAGTACCATCTCTCGAAGCGAAGGTCTGGGAGCCAAAGAGCTCCCAGACTACGAGAACCAGAGGGCGGCAGTGTCTTTGATGTACCTGTGCCCTGCGATAGTGAGGCAGGTCCCCAGGACAGTGCTGATCCAGGAGGAGATGGATATAGAGCCGAGTACCTGTGAGTCTGTGTCAGAAATGTTGTCCACCACGGACGGAATGTGATCAGATCTTTACATCAGGTTTGTTTCAGAAGTAACTCACCTAAGAGAATCCGCCTCTAGAGACGGAAGCACTTGCTTTTCACCTGTAGTTCACCCGAGAAAATTTGAGTCTTTGTGTCACATGCATTTGGATTATGGTCCAGTCTCTAGAGACAGGTGACTTTCTACTGCAAGTGACTGCCATACAGTTCAATACAGTTTCAACCAAAAGGGGGGATTTATTTACTCCCATACTCAAGAAGTCATGGAGTTTCATACGGCTTCAGACAGGGCTTCAAAGGATGCTATTTCTTACTCATCTGTTGATTCTGATATCCTTTTTGGTGGCTGCATTTCCACCTGGGCTCTATCAAGTAGCCAAGATGGCCTGTGGTTTAGCGATTATTTATGTGCCCAGACTCTGTAGAGGGTAGAGTGTCTCTTTTCTGTTTTAGCAATGTTTTTACTTATAGGGAGAAACCCTGAGTGAAATATCAAAACCAGGGCGATAGTCTGTATTTTAGGCCATAACTGGATCATGCCTCTATTTCTGGAGTCTTCTGTGATGTCAGACCCACCCACAGAAATAAGATAGACTAAGAATGAGGGAGAGGGTGTTCCATATGGTAAGAAGGATCTCTGTAACCAGAAGAAAACAGACAGTGGTCACAGCAAGTTCTACTGATAACAACATTATTTAGTCTTATTGCTTAATGCAAAGCAGAGAGAAATGGAGAAACGTGAACAAGTGACATGGGGCAGGGGGCTGACTTCCCACTGGGGCTACCTTTCAAATCTGATTTCAATGCCACATTACCGTGACCACAAAGTATTGTGTTTCAGAAACTTCTCTGGTTAGAGAGGACAAATAAGAGTGATACAATTAAAGGTTTAGGAGACAAACTAAAATAAGCACAAATTCATATTCCTGTGACTTAATAAAATATAAAATAATGAAACAGTAGCTGTTATGGGCTGAATTGTGCCCCCACCCCCCCAAAAAAAATTGATATGCTGAAGACCTAAGCTCAGGACCTCAGAATGTGACTGGGTTTGGAGACAAGGCCTTTAGACAGACAGTTAAGTTAAAATGAGGCCCTAATCCAATCTGACCAATGCCCTTATAAGAACTGGAAATTTGGAAGCGAAAAAAGGACACCACAGGTGTGTGCACAGAGAGGACCACATAAAGATACAGAGAGAAGGCGGTCACCTGCAAGCCCAAGGAGAGAGGCCTCAGAAGAAACTAAACTTGCAGACACATTGATCCCAGATTTCTAGCCCCTACAGCCAGGAGAAAATAAACTTATGTTGTTTAAACCCAGCTTATGTTATGGCAGCTCTAGCAAACTAATACAATAGCTACTTGTATTATGAATATTATTGAGGATTTACAGGATTCTAGTCATTATATCCCAGGGATGTGGGAGCCTGGTGGGCTGCCGTCTATGGGGTCGCACAGAGTCGGACACGACTGAAGCGACTTAGCAACAGCAGCAGCAGCAGTCACTATATGCATACTTTTATAGCAAGAGTATTTAAGTCCAGCAGCAGTCTCAAGAGGTGTGATTACTTTATGTATTTTATAGATGGAGAAATTGAGTTTCAGGAATATTAAGGAACCTACTTGAGGTCATACTGGCTCTAATCAATGCCTACTTGAAACCTGCCCTTGATCGTTTGAACATGACTAAAACTAAACTCAGGGTCCATTCCCCAGACCCAGTTTTTCCATTTTTTCCACCAAACATCTTGATTTATAAGCCAGGGTCTGAAGAATCATTTTTAACCAAACCCTGCCTCATCCTTCTAATTCATTATGCAATCTTGTTTATTTGACTTCATCTTCCTACACTCTTATTGGTAGACAACCAATAAGAAATTATTAACACCACTGGGGAGAATTGATATGCTTAGTAATGGAATAGATAAGCGTCAGTGTGCACCTGAAGATCAAAGATTATGCTAAGATTTGAATTGAAGGCACAAAAGGGAATCTTGTTCAGTTAGGTCAGCCCTGTAGGAACTCACCCATCCCTACACTCTTTCTCCCTCTGCTCCCATCCTGGCCTCTCTATGTTCTCCATGCCCAGTGTGCCTGCCACGGTCCAGACCATTCTCTCTCACGTGGATTAGCTCAGCATCTCTCTGTGCACCTTGTCTCATTGCCTGCCCTAGTGCATTTTCCATCCCAGCCAATATAACAGACAAGTTTCCTTTAAATCCCTTCATGGGCTCTCCCACTGGATAAATGTTAGGCTCATGACCCATGAAACTTTACTGACTCTCACTATGACCCTAAATAGTGCCCCGATGGGGACAATGGCCAAAGAACTAACATAGTCTGGCTAAAGCTGCAACCCAAATTATAGCCCCGTCACATAGCCACAGGCTCTTCTTTTTCAGTCACACCAAGTCACTTCTCAGGAAGCCTGGTTTACTCTAACAGTGATCTACAGAACAGACATCTCTCCATCTGGGCATGCAGAAAACAGCCTTCCCAGAGATCAAGTCCTGCCTCTACTGTGAACTAAAGGGTCACTTCGCAGATAAGGCAGGCCTCCCTAACTTGGCAGCTTCCTCAGTAAAATGTTAGGCTTTGGGTGCTGAACTCTGTGACCCTCTCACATTTCACAGATACTTATGAAATCACAGGCCATGTGGTTGAGAAGAAACAAAAAGATCTCAAGATGACCTAGAGACAGAGGAAAACAACATGCACTCAGTTTGAGAGAAACACTGGTCCCGACAAAGGAACGTGTGGATGCACCAGCTCAGAAACCAGTGATTAAAAAAACCCTGCGTTTTCCCATGCCCTCTGAGATCTCTCTATGCTTGCCCAAGGGAAGCAAAAAATAAGAGCTAGATTTTCTCCAGAAACAAAAGGGGCAGAAACCAGGCCTCAGACACACCTCTCCCTACCCAGATTGAGCCTGGATCCACTCAGGAGGTTGTAACCATGAGGGTGGGAAGCTGGGGCCAGATTCTCTCCCTTTTTACGAACATGGCTGCCCTCTGAAATCACACTAGGCATGACTTGTAAGAAAAAAAAATCAGTAACTAAAATAAAAACAAAAAAAGAAAAAACTGCAATCAGATTATGAGCAACAAATTATCTTGGAAAGCAGCTGCAACTACACACTTCTCAAATGAGAAAATTAAGGGGAAAGAGGTTCAGAGAACATAACCAGTTCACGCAATCAGGAGAAGACATTCAAACCCTTGTCATTCTGACTCTAAAATCTGTGTTCTTATTCTGATACATATTCTTCCTAATGATGAATGCTGTGAGAATGTCTGACGGACATCTCTGGACTGCTTAGAGTGGAGACAGATCGTGTTTATTGTTGCCACAGATTTCCTCTTCAGGCAAAGGCAACTCTTGACCTCTTTGGTATTGAGATGCCATATGGAGAATTCCAGGACCTCTTGTTCTAGCATATGTGTGAGTTATTTTTGGTGTCCACATCTAATTCCCTATACTGCTTCAGTTCTTTCATCAGGATGTTGGGGTTCAAGATTAATCCCCTCCTAGTTGGGAAGAGCCATTTTCTCATTCTATAGCAGATACTGGTCGCATCAGTAGATAGGCATTTAGTTTGCAGCAGAAAAAAAAATAACCAGGAAATAAAAAGTAAAAAAATAATAATTTAGCAATTGGATGTATGAACTCTATTTAGCATGTCTCCTCTCTGGGTGTTTGTTAGTTCACCGTCTGGAACAAGGACAAGTGTGACTGGATGATCCTTAAGGACCCTTCTGGCTCCAACCATCTTCAGTCCTGTCTTTGAGAACAGGAAAGGAAGAGTCCCATGGCAGCTTCATGGGGCAGCCAGGAACCTAGATGGCCATGGACCCTGGGCAGCTCTGAGAATGAAGAGCTTGACCACTGCATTTCTAGAACATTTCCCTCTCCTCATTTACCCAAGCCATGTGCTGTCCCTCTAGCCTAAGGGACACAGCCAAGATCCTGGACCTGAGAGGGAGAAGAAATCAATCCTTGACATTCTTATCCAACAAGCTTAGGATAACAATGAAGTTACCCAATGTGACTTTGTAATGATCCACCAGTGAATAAATCAGCCTTCCCAATCTACCCTTACTGGGCACTGACACAATTCTTTACCAGTTATTAGGTATAAAGTTTCACCTTTCTCTGCTAAATAAAAAATTAAAGCTTTATAAACATGAATACATTAATAATCAACACAGCTTGACAATCATTAATAGCTCAGTTATTGTAGTCTGTCAAGGTCCTCTGTCCATGGGATTCTCCAGGCAAGAATACCGGAGTGGGTATCCCTTCTCCAGGGGATCTTCCCAACCCAGGGATCAAACCCAGGTCTCCCTGACCCAGATATCAAACCTGCATCTCCTGCATTGGCAGGTGGATTCTTTACCATCTGAACCACCAGGGAAGCCCATCATACCAAGCTGTTATTTATTAAGCACTTTACTAGACACAAAATACTTTGTCAGGTGCTTTGCATGTATTGTTTCATTGAGTCTGTTTCAACCTTATGAGTCAGGTTCTTCTATGATTCCCATTTAACATATGAGGTAACGAAGGCTGAGAGAGGTTAAGTAATCGCCCACAGTAACACAACTAGGAGGTGATGGAGCTAATATTCAAACTTGAATTGACCTGACTTCAGAGACTATTGTCTAAACCACTCTGCCTTTTAAACTACCTTAAAAGTTCCAGGACTTTAGGATGAAAAGACAACTCTCCTCTTTGGTATGCCCAGGTTTGTTGGAATAAAATTATCTATTGAGTCTTTCTATTTGCTTTGACAAAGTTGGTAAGCCATTGCATTTCCTGATCTAGCTCTTCCACTAGTAACCATGCAAGAGAAATACTTGCCATGTTACTCTCTCAGAGTTTGGGGTCATGTTACACAGGATGTCAACTCCAGCAGCTGGTAAGACAGGGCCTCAGACCTTCAAGAGGCTGAATTATAGCTGAGAGGCCAAGAAGTTCCCAAAGGCAGAGGAATGAGCCTGGAACACTCCAGGTCACAACATGGATTCCAGTTCTATAGATTTGATTCACTAATGGGTATAGGGCCACACCAATCTACGTAGTTCAGAGGAGAGGAAGCAGGAAGTGTGAAGGATTTCATTGGGCAGGACAGTGTTTCACTGGGCAGAGACTGGAAAATCTGTCTACACTAGATGAAGTCAACATGGAGAAGGGGGCCAGAAGGAAGGTTGAGGAAACCAACCTATCGTTCCTGCCTCTCTCTCTGACAGTTACCCTGATAAGCTCCTCAAATAATGAATGATATCATGCGTATGTGAACATGCTCAACCCACAGAAAGTCAGGAAATGGGAGGGATAAGGGAACGTGGGAAGGGATGAGTTTATCACGATGACCAGGGTGTATCTGAGGATGACGCTACTGTGTTGGCATACCCCAAACCTTAATACCAGCTACAGGGTGGATCACTGGAAACAGCTGCCTAACTCAATCACTGACAATGAAATGAGGCTGAAACATTGACCTGGTTTATTCTATGTTGCAATGAAGGGCTTCCCAGGGGGCTCAGTGGTAAAGAATCCACCTGCCAATGCAGGAGATGCAGGTTTGATATCTGGGTCAGGAAGACCTCCTGGAGGAAGAAATAGCAACCCACTCCTATATTCCTGTCTGGGGAGTCCCATGGATAGAGGAGCCTGCTGAGCTACAGTCCGTGGGGTCACAAAAGAGTCAGACATGACTTAGCAACTGAGCACGCACTAAATATAAAAAACTGCCATGTCCTGCAACAGAGATAACGCAGTCTATACCAGAGCAGAAGAGGGAAGCTAAGGGCCATTTGTATAGTGAATCTCTTTCACGAAGAGAATTTGGCCTGGAGGATGCTCCTCATCCCATCCTCTGAGAGGTACCCTCTGATGTGGTGGATGTCATCGCATCCACCTCTCATGGAATCCGAGTCACCACAGTAAGTGAACTGCTGAGGTTCTAGTTGACTTCTCACAGGCCTGGAATAGCACATAGATGTACTCTGGCAATGTAAAAAGAAGGTTCTATGGTTAAATGAACAAATTATGACCCCATACTGATATCCTGTAAACTTGGTTAGCATGAATTACTTTTCTAGGTCTGCTCAGCTCTGAATGCTATCACAAGGTCAAACACAGTTCTTTGGACCCTGCTGGTCCCATCATATGGGACCTCCCCTAAACACACACACACACACACACACACACACACACACACACACAGTGTCTTTGTTGGTCTGGCCATTTGTAGTCTAGAGGTGCTAAGTCTATATACCGGTCACCTCAAATTGCAGCAGAAGACAGATGCAGGCATAGTAATAGAAGAAAGGGCTCTCTTACAGTCATAGTTTCCCCAGAGTGAAAAGCATTACCTTGTGGCACTGAGCCCTCCATCCCTTGACATAGACAAGCATCGCTGGAATACTAGAAAGAGTCTCAGCATCACAAGAGCAATAGACTATACCTCTCTTTGGTCTCTAGAGTCCTACAGTGCCCAGAAAAATTCTACCTTCATATCCTTTGGGTGCATGTAAACATGAGGAGCAATCAGAGGTGTTTGCTCATTCATTCACTGACTCCTTCACTCATTCTTGTATTTACTCTACTCATAAATCCGTGCACATAACTTACCGTGGGCCCTGCCGTGTGACCGGGGCTGGGAACACAGAGAAAGAAAAAGCAGCACTCTCCCTCCATTAAAGAGGCCATGGGGGTCGCTGGTGCCATAAGGGCTCTGAGGGCTGAAAATCCGCATACACAGACTCTGCCGGACTGAGAGAAAAGGTGCTAGAGAGAAAGCTTTAGAGAAATTTAGGTGAGAAAAAGCAGCTGTTACCTAATCTGAAACTCTCCAGGTATTTAGTAATGTTGATTGTTATTATGTTTTTACACAGAACTACTGTCAAGGTGCTTTAAGGGTCTGCACTGTTAAATCTACAAAGTAAGCCTAGAAGGTACGTATAATGGTCCTCATTTTACAAATGAGGAAACTTAAAGACCAAGTAAGTTACTTTGTGAAAACACAGAGCTAGGAAGTGGCAAAAGCAGGATATGAACCCCAGGTCTGCCTGACTCTCAAAGCCCATTATCAGACATTACAACACACGGCCTTGTCATCTGCTCTGATGGACTGCAAGTTGATCTTTCCTGGGCATCCAGGATCACGAGGAGTCAAACACAAGCCTTAGACCTCAGCTTACAGCAGGCTAATGTTTGCTCATGACAGATCAGTGAGAGGGAAAGAAGGTTCACTGATACTCAGTAGCATTCCCATCCTCTTCTCCCCATGATGAGCACCGTCCAGCCAACTGAAACAATACTGAGAAATGGAGCAGAGATAACTAATCTGGGGGCATGTCCCACCCCAATGAGATGTTCCCATGTTGCCATAACAAGAGCAAGAGCTGTGATAAGGAGCTGGGAAAATCTGTTACAAAGAAGGCTACACCGAAATCGGGCAGTAGACACAAACCAGAATCAGCCCTGGGACTCTGCCAGCATGAAGAACCGGCATGGATCCCAGGGTGCAAGTGGTGGTTCCCTTTCCAAAAGGCTCGTGAGTGCTGGCTGAGGCTTGGTCTTCGTAAAGCCAATCACTCAGGGTTGTGAGGGCCAGTCTTCCTTTTGGATTTAGCCCCCAGCTCACCCTCTCACTATAGCTCCTGTTCCTCCAACACTTGCATCCTGCTTGTCAGCCACAAAGAACTGTGTCTGCAGCTGCCAGGACACTCCATACTATTTCTTAGCTCTGGGCTATTGGTGTGCTTCCTTTTGCCACTTCCTTTCTCCTTACTTTGTTTAATTTGAGAATATCTATTCATTCTCCAAGATAGATTCAGCATGGTACCTTATCTGGGAAGTCCTCTATATTCTGTGATCTATAACACTCCTCTCATTCAAATGAGAATAATTTAGTTCCTCTCTTGAAGGCAATCATTCACCCTCAGGATTATCTATTTAAGAACATACCCAGACAGCCAGGAGATGAAACCAGTCAATCCTAAAGGAAATCAACCCTGAATATTCATTGGAAAGACTGATGCTGGAGATGAAGCTCCAATACTTTGGCCACCTGATGCAAAGAGCAGGCTCATTGGAAAAGACCTTGATGCTGGAAAAGACTGAAGACAGAAGGAGAAGGGGACAACAGAGAATGAGATGGGTGGATGGCATCACTGGCTCAACGGACATGAGTTTGAGCAAGCTCTGGGAGATGGTGAAGGACAGGGAAGCCTGGTGTGCTGCAGTCCATGGGGTCACAAAGAGTCGGACATGACTGAGCGACTTTGCAACAACAACACACTACACTCAGGTTATAGGTTCGCACTTTTGTCTTCCTCCATAGACTGCTGCCTTTTGCAGAGCAGGGACTGAGCTGTATTCCTCTTTGTATTTACAAGACATAGTAAAATAAACATGACACTGCAGATCCTCAATAAATACTGCATGAATGAATGTGTGAATGTATAAACGAATGAACTGATGAGCTCAAATTAATTTCATAAAAACAAACCCTGGTCTAGTAGATGGAGGCAGAAATAACTTATCTTTTACACCAAGAATAGTTCTTGAATCATCTTGATTCAGAGATGAGACAGAGGACCCACAGAGATGGTCCAACTCAACTCCACATGGTCCACATAGGAACTGAGGTTCAGGTGACTCACCAACAGCCATCATCTCAGGGGTGGAGACTTTCACGTGAGCATCAGGCCCTTTCCCATCAATCAGAGAGGCAGTGATGATGCAAGTTTGGGACTGAATATTTAGGATGGGCCAAATATTGGAGCTGGGGATCCAGTGGGAAATGAGACAAACAGGGTGCCTGCCCCACCATGTTTACAGCCTGGGCAGGAGGGCAGACAGATGAATACACACAAGTACAGCGTATATGAAGGAGGGACACTGGACCTGGAACTGGAGAGTGTACGTTTCCTGCAGGAAGATCCAGGCTGGAATTCGGGGCATTCACAACTGGATCAGTGTGGCTCCTCCTGGATTTAGTAATGGCTCTTTTTATTATCAGTTCTTCCTAACCCGTTTGTTGGGACCTACTAACTGCCAGGTCTGCACAGAGTGTTTTACAAACTTAGTCTTTTTAAACCCTCCAGTTTCTCCTAAAGTTAAGTTTACTCTTTCCATTTAACAGATGAGGAGACTGAGACTCCAAGCAGCTAAGGAGTGATAAAGTCCCCCTTCACCAGCTAGTCAGGGGCAGAGTCAGACTGTGGACTTGGAACAACTTAGACTAATCCTGCACCTCCCTGTCTAGTGATGGCTCACTTTGACTATGCAAGGCTAAGTGTTGAAAAGCCACGATTCTCACATTTCAGCAAAATCTCTGTCTTCCCAATAGTTACTGAATATCAACTAGGTCCTGAAATTGGTCCTGGACTCTAGGAAGAGATATGAGGGATACCGAGAAGGACCCAGAAGGACTCTAACTACTAATAGCTGCCAGTCCTGCGTATTAAGTGGAAGGGAGGGAGGAGAGGAAGGAGGGGGAAAAGGAGGGTGATAATTAAAAGGCAGAAATGCCAAGAGTGATATCCCAAGCACTGTGGGAAACAGAAAAGGAAGTGACTCACGCTTCCTAAGGAGGTCAGAGAGGTGAATTCTATCATGATTGCTTATTTGTTGATAGCCAAATTCTAGAGGCTTAACTTCAGAGTAATAACCAAGTCCTCCTGCTGAGCGATGGTTTACAAAGTATTATACACAACAGCATCCAACTGTAAGTTTTAACAAGACTGATTGCTGCAGCGTCGACATTTTCAAGATCCTGAGCAGCTAAACTATTTGAGAACTGGGTGATATGATCACCTACTGGCTGGTGGCTCTCAAGCTGCTCACTGGAAGCACCTTACGGGGGCTTTTAAAATATCACCAATACCCAGGTCACACATTTTACCAATCAAATCAGAATCACTGGGAGAGGAGTTACAAATTGGTAGCTTTACAACCGACACACAACCCTTGAATGCATGCATGTTAAGGTGCTTCAGTCATGTCTGACCCTTTGAAACTCCATGGACTGTAGCCCACCAGGCTCCTCTGTCCATGAGATTTCCCAGACAAGAATACTGGAGTGGGTTGCCGTTTCCTCCTCCAGGGAATTTTCCAGACCCAGGGATCAAACCCAAGTCTCTTATGTCTCCTGCGTTGTCAGGCAGGTCCTTCACCACGAGTGCCATCTGGGAAGCTCCCACATGGCCCTTACTATGATTCTAATCTGCAGCCAGTTGGGGAACCCACTGCTATATGCGGGGCGGCGGGGGCGGCGGGGCGGGGGGCAGTTTCGGCAGCACTAAGTGACAGACTTTCAAAAACTCCTGAGATAAGCAAGGTAGCTAATGGCCACTGTTTGACCCTCTCTGTCCCCACAGGGCTCTGCACATACTTTCCTTCTGGCTCTGTTCTCATTCCCCATTTCCACCCATTCTTCCTCACTCAGCTAGCTGGCTCTCATTTCAGGGTCTCTTCTCCTACAGAAGCCACCATATCAAGTTTCTGTGTCAGCTGTCCTCAAAGAGCATGTTTCCTTACTCCACAGCCCTGACCTCAACTTATAATTGTACAGGTAGGAGGGTAAAATACCGAGTGAGATTCATCTTGTCCACCAGACTGGAAGCGGGGACTCTAAAAATTGTGATTTCCTCTGCCTGTGATCAGGACTTAACTCAGTGACTAGCACAGAGGGAGAGCTCCATGGACACATGTTGCATCAATGAACAGATGAATGAATAAGGAGAGGAAAGAATTCCTCTATATCCCAGGCCATAAAACCTGATCAAATCTGATGTTTTTTGTTGTCCTTGTTACTGCTGCTGTTTTTCTCAGCATTTCAGCATTAACTAGCCTCTCCCGTATCTGCATTTCAAACCCCACTCATCTTTCAGAGCCTCATTCCACACCCTTCTCCTGCATCCTGCCTTTCCAAATCACTGGCAGGAAGTGAATTTTCTCATCTCTACACAACTCGGAATCCTAATTGGAACGTGCTATTCCATGTCATCCTGAACACACACATATCGCCACTTTCAAGAGATTATAAGCAACTTGGAGGTGATAATTGCTTAATTCATTTCTGCCCTTTCCCCCTCAGTGCTGGCTAAAGCATCTTCCACATAGTAGGATCCTGTAATTACTGGTTTCAATGCCTGTCTGAATGAATGAGTATATATCATGGATAAGTGGGAAACAGACTTCTGCATTCATTTTTCAAACATAAGCAAAGGGACAATCACATAGATTTTTAAGCTCATATGTATTCCAAGGATTGAGTCTGGAAAAATTACTAATCAGGCTTCTTTTCTCTTTTCCTTTGTAGACCATACTCTAATTTTTTTTTTCCCCAAACTGGAAGAGAAAATGAAGATAAGACAGGGATTCTGGTTGAGTTTGGATAATTATATTTTTCACACTGCTTAGCAGTTAAGATTGACAACTACTGATTATCTAAGGCAACATGTATTTTTCAAAATTATTCACAAAACAAGAGTAATAATTGGATATAATTGCAAAACCAAGGGACAGTTTCATCACACTCTTGAATTTACAGACCTCAGTTTCCCCAACCATAAAATAAAAGACATGGAATCGATCAGTGTTTCTCAGTGTATGTTTCCTCAAGACATACAACATAATTCATACAGGGTTCATTCATTCACAAGGTCGAACCCACGTCTCCAGCATTGTAGGCAGACACTTTACCGTCTGAGCTACTGCTGCTGCTGCTGCTGCTGCTGCTAAGTCGCTTCAGTCGTGTCCGACTCTGTGTGACCCCAGAGACAGCAGTCCACCAGGCTCCCCCGTCCCTGGGATTCTCCTGGCAAGAACACTGGAGTGGGTTGCCATTTCCTTCTCCAATGCATGAAAATGAAAAGTGAAAGTGAAGTCACTGAGTCCTGTCCAACTCTTAGCGACCCTGTGGACTGTAGCCTAGGGAAGCCCGAATATATAGTGAGCATCTACTATGGAAAACCAAAAACATGTTGAGTGAAAGAGAGATGCATTTGTCAACAATCATATAAATGTCTGCACTACTGCCATGCCTGGGGGGTAAAAGTATTTTAACAGAGTGCAGTGTGGAAGTTTGAGACCATCATAGAGGTCAGGAATAAATAAGAAAATGGAAAAACGTCCTCCTGGAGTATAGGTACATGTTAGGGATTTTCAGAGAAACAATGAATAAAAGAGATATATTTAAATGAATTGATTTGCAAGATTGTAAGGGCTGATGATTCTGAAATCTGTAGGGCAGGCTGATAGGCTGGAGACCTGGAAAGGGTTGATATTTCAGTTTGAGTTCAAAAGCAGTCTGGAGGGAGAACACCTCTTCCTCAGGGGACCTTAGTCTTTTCTCTTAAAGCCTTCAATGGATCAGATGAGGCCCACCCGCATTATGCAGAGCAATCTGCTGCACTCAAGTCTACTGATTTAAGTGTAAATCTTATCTAAAAAAAAAAAAAAAGACGTTTACAGCAACATTGAGACTGATATTGACCAAATACCTGAGTACTGTGGCCTATCCAAGTTGACATATAAAATTAACCACCACAGGGCACATATGAAGGACAGAAACAGGCCACAGTGACAACAGGGGGTGCCTGGGGAGAGGATGGCGGGAGAGAAGACCAAGGGCAGGCAGGGGCACGGGCATGCTGGGCCTCATGGGCCATATAATAGATGTGTCTTTTTCCACAGGTAGTGCGAAGTCTCTCAGGTGTTTGAAGCAGAGGTCTGACATGATCAGACGTGCTCTCCCAAACCAGCAGTGCTGTGAAGTCACAAGCATAGATTATAGGGTTAGGGAGACTAGTCTGTTAAGGAGAGCAGCAGAGAAGAGAGGGACTAAGATGGTGGCAGGGCAGATGGGGAGATGCACCGTAAAGTTTTTGCACTGGATGACAGATTCAACAAGTAGGATGACCAACCAACAGTCCCAGCTTTAGCACTGAGAGTCCTGCCTCCCAGGAAACTCCTCAGTCCTAGGAAACTTGTTTGCTAGGTCAACCTAGAGAAAATGTCAATGATGAGATTCAGGTTTCTGGATACATAAGAATTATCCCAAATTCTCTCTAATTTGCTAAGGTAAGTGTTTTATAAAGAAAATCATGTATGATGAACCCACAGCATGTGGAGGCAACATGTTGGGCAACATGTCCTCCAAGTCCCCATTTAGCTCTCATATGCTGGACTGCTCCAAATCCAGAGGAATGCCTGCAAAGGCAGCATTTCAAAAAATACCATTAGTACACCTGGATCTTCACTCAACAAAGCTCCTCCTTCTGAGATACAAATTACAAATGCCCCCTGATTTCATTAAACTCTTCAATAGCTACCTCAACCCCATCCTTAGCTAGTATCAGAAATGTGCATTGAATTAGTTTATTGTATACATAATTAGTGCTGGGGAAGTACCAATATATCTTTGTCTTCACTCAAGGAAGGATTTTCTTTACCTTGCATGATCCCACTTGTACTCTGTCAGTTGGAGACAACTTGCTTCTTTACCCCTAAATCTTTGACATGTATTTCCTAAGGGCAAATGACATTCAACAGTGTCACAATACTACTGTCTAATCCAGAGTCCAATTCAAATCCCCTCAGGGGCCCCAATAATGTCAAATATGCGTCACCTCCCATCATGCCTGCCACTTCCTGGATCCATAAAACTTAATTTATAACTTAATTTATATAGTCATTAATTCTTTGTCAATGTCTCCTCTGAAGTAGTTTTTCATTATAAAGTAAATTATGCTCATAAGAGAATGAGAAAAGAGAGATGGAAAAGAAGCCTGAACCCACTACCTGAGCTCAAGAACAGCTCAATTGCATTCATTTTTTAAGTATCATAATACATCATTACAAAGTCAATATAAACCAATGCTACACATGTACAATACTGCATATATTGTTTAACTTCATATCTTAATTTTGTCTTTCAAGATTGGAACACTAATATTTCCTGTGTACTTCAAACTCTAAAACTTGATAACTGTATGACAGCTCAGCAAATAGGCATTCCACAATTTACATAACCACTGGCCACCGATGAACATTCACACTTTCAACTTTTTTTTTTTGTATACAAATGAGAAAATTTAAATATTTGTGCATAAAGCTGTTTTGTATTTCTGCTGATTCCCTTACGCTGGATTCCTGAAAGTGGAATTTCTGGGTCCAAGAGCATTGGCAGTTTAACACCCCAGATACACATTGCAAAACTGCCTTCCAAAAGGGCTGTCGGTATTTCTACACCTGCCAGAGTTTAGAAATGCTTGTGGAACATGTAAGACAAGCCTGGACAGCACTGTTACAGGGAATTGCATGAGGACCTCCTCGCATGCCTTGGCCAAAACAGAGTTCTAGGATTTGCATTTTCCAGCGAGGTGAGTTCTCACCATTAGTAGCATCCCTTAAGGACAATTCCTAAAACGGGTATTTTATAACAGTAACTGAGATGTACAGACAAGTTTCATGGAGTCTTTGAATCTTTGGTGTTTGGTTTTATGTTTGTATATTTGCTTATTTTCTAAGGAAATGCTAAATTCTTGGAAATATTTGTGGTTAAAGCATTGCTGGATTTTTGCTGCCTGTAATTCAACATTCTTCTACTAAAAGAGTACCCAGAATTTTCTCTGGTAAATAACCATTCCCCACACTCAACCCCTTGGTTTGAATGGAGTTGACATTTTCTGCTGGGAAGACCATGATTGGCAAAGGCTATTTTCTAGTTTTAAGTTTTCCCAGACCCAGTGATTGAATCAGACTAGCCATGTTACCCAATTCAAGACAATGAGATTCATTCACAGGTTGCTTGTTCAACTACTAACAGAGAGAAGCCCTTTTTCACAGATGGCAGCCCTGAATCTCATATACTGAATTGGCCCTCCTATGGCATTTACAGCAGAAGTGAAAATCACTCAGTTGTGTCCTACTTTTGTGACCCCATGGACTACACACTCCATGGAATTCTCCACACTGGAGTGGGTAGCCTTTCCCTTCTTCAAGGGATCTTCCCAACCCAGGGATTGAACCCAGGTCTCCCACATTGCAGGTGGATTCTTTACCAGCTGAGCCACAAGGGAAGCCCAAGAATACTGGAGTGGGTAGCCTATCCCTTCTCCAGTGGATCTGCCCAACCCAGGAATCAAACTGGGGTCTCCTGCATTGCAGGCAGATTCTTTACCAACTGAGCTATCAGGCAGCAGAAACCTATATACTAATAACTTACAGAAGGGCTTACAGATGGGTGGGAGACGCTATGCTCTGAGGACATCATCTTTGACCTCTAGACCAACCATGCCTGAAGGGGAATCTACCCATGGGCCAATGATCATTGACTCAACTATTTTGTTTCACTTAGTAGCTTAGGTTGTGTCACTCACCACTGAAACAGCCCTAACTAATCTAAGATATATGAAAGAAATAGAGTTCAGTTCAGTTCAGTTCAGTTGCTCAGTCGTGTCTGACTCTTTGCAACCCCATGAATTGCAGCACGCCAGGCCTCCCTGTCCACCACCAACTCCTGGAGTTCACTCAAACTCACGTCCATCGAGTCGGTGATGCCATCCAGCCATCTCATCCCCTGTCGTCCCCTTCTCCTCCTGCCCCCAATCCCTCCCAACATCGGAGACTTTTCCAATGAGTCAACTCTTCACGTGAGGTGGCCAAAGTACTGGAGTTTCAGCTTTAGCATCATTCCTTCCAAAGAAATCCCAGAGCTGATCTCCTTTAGAATGGACTGGTTGGATCTCCTTGCAGTCCAAGGGACTCTCAAGTGTCTTCTCCAACACCACAGTTCAAAAGCATCAATTCTTCAGCACTCAGCCTTCTTCACAGTCCAACTCTCACATCCATACATGACCACAGAAAAAACCATAGCCTTGATTAGATGGAACTTTGTTGGCAAAGTAATGTCTCTGCTTTTGAATATGCTATCTAGGTTGGTTATAACATTCCTTCCAAGGAGTAAGCATCTTTTAATTTCATGGCTGCAATCACCATAAAGTTAAGACACACTGAATATCAACTTCTTCATTTTACATCTAGGGGTATGTAAAGAGTGTCACTGACTTTAGCCAAAGTCAGCCCAGAGACAGACTCAGGATGCACAGTCTCCTCCTTTCCAGGATAATGCTCTTATCAAATACCTGATTCCCACTGCATTTTAAGAAAAGATCAATAGTTATACAGGAACTTATTTCTGTCATCTACATTGTAGAGTAGTCACTGACTAAAGACTCTGGTAACCCAGAAAACATACTATACGTACTACAATTATTAGAAATGCAGTACTTTGAATTTTTTGTGTCCTTTTTATAATCATAAAGTTTTCTTTAAAAAAAAAAAAGAAATTATTTCATCTGTTCCAGGAACCTAATTTAGAATATCTACCCTTATGGACTTATCTTGACCTGAAGAAAGATTTTTAAAGGGAAGCCCAGTATTTTCCTTATGTCTTTAGCAAGAACCAGGCATTTTCAGGCAGCTAGTTTGGTTAAGAATGGAGACAGTCCCTGGGGAACCCCAGGTCTGCCCCATTTCATGGGGCTCATGTGAAACAGCTTCTAGCACATGACTGAAGTTTTAGGAGCTCTCCAGTATCTGGTGCCATGACTTAGAGCTGACTGACTGTGGGAACTTAATTTTCAGTATAATCTGGAAAATCTCAGTAGCTGCGTAACTCAGAATGACTTTTTAGAAGATATCCCAAGGGCAGAAAACTTGACCATACTTGTCCACATAGGTTTGCCTAAACGCTCACAAACTGATAGAATTTTAGAGCTGGGAGGGCTGAGAAAATAGTATTAGTATAAGCCAGCAGTAGGAATGGTTCCAAAATAAGAGACTGAGCTCCTCAAGGGCACCTAATGAGTCTGGGATAGAACTAGGGTGATGCCTCTTGTCTGACAGCCTTGGTGTGAGAGGGAATCTCCATTGGCCTCCTACGACGCAGTTACAGTGTTTACTGTCATTTTCTCCTGCATTATTGGTCTAAGCATATCCTCGCCTCTTATTACAACTCTTTGAAACACGAGTTAGCCATTGAAGATTATAACCACTGTTCCATCCTTTATTCGCAAGCCTGTGTAAGCACCATTTGAAACGGTGCTAACATGATCCTACACGAGCAGCCTACCACAGTCCTCACTAGCCAACCCTTTGGGGGTAGACTTCTGCCAGCCTACACTTCTAGTCTGTTGTGATGATCAGACTGGAACATAGTAGGGCCTTTTGGCAAGTGCTACTCACACTAAAGAGGCTCTTTGGGGATACTCTCTGCTGTTCCTGTTGCTTCTGCTTCAAATGCCAAGACTGAAAATATCAGTGCTACACCCCAACTGGTGTAGCTACACATCCTGCATTTGCCTAGACACAGTTGAGACTGGTTTAAAAACACATAGCCAGAATGAGAGAAGTCACAGGTGAGAATTTGGCCTGCAAATTTTATTTATTCAACATTAAAATAGCTTTGCCTAGTGATGCTTTTTCAGTGATTCCTAAATCACTGGGGCTCCAGGATCCCCGAGGTCAAGACAACTGATGGATCGGTGTCTATACCTCTTCATTCCTCTGAGCCTCCTCCATGTCCTTTTGACCAAAGCAGCTGCAATGATGATGGTTCTCACAACTTTAAACAGCTTCACCTAGACACTCTTTCTGAAAGTGCTGGTAGGAGACCAAATGACAGGAAGTGGAAGAGAAATACAAAATAGAATAATTTGTAAAAGCCCTTGCTGGACTGCAGAAGGCGTGAATTCATTTCCAGGTTTTTAGTGACTGGAGATTTCATTGGGTAAAAACATTAGCCTCTCTGAGTTTTCCATTTCTCCATCTACTACAAAGACTATTGACAGGCTTTTGTGAAGTTATGATAATTGATTTTTTTGTTATTTAATTTTTCCAGGAACAGTTAACACTTACTAGGCACCTACTAGCCTCAGTTATTTGCACCTAAAAAGCAAAGCTAACTCACTCGCAGTCTGTGTTCTTTTGAATGGTTAGCCTCACTCTTAGCGCTGTTAACTACTATTCTACCATTAGCTTCAGGGTCGGTTTTAATAATCTAATCCATAATTGTCTACTGCTCCCTGCCACAGGAACAATAACTGGGGGTGGGGGGCAAGTGAACAAGCAGTTTACATTTTCTGTGGATAACTGATTTTTAAAGCTAGGAAGAAATTAAACTCTACTACCTCACTAAAACATAACCCTTAAAGTATCAGTATCATCTATCTAATGCCAGAGTTTTGGGGCAATATGTATCCCCAGAGGCTGGGGGCTCGGAGTTGTCAGCAACAGGAGAAGACCAGCTCAATCTTCAGGGGTTCAAAGCAGGGATGAGGCACTGGGAACCAGGATGCAATTTCAGCTGAAGAAGAGTAAGGATGGTGCAGATGGAAGATCTCAATCAAGGGAGGTGGGCGTTCTGGTCTAGTCACTGCCCACTCAACTTTGGGGATATGGCTCCAGGCTTCTAGCCCCCTCAGCAAAACAGTCTCTCCCCAGACCTGGTCGGGCTCACATCTCATTTCTCTTCAGATACAGTTATGTTGGAGAAATTCAATATGGTTTACTGGTAGACACCTGTCCTCTGACATTGTGGGAGGTTGAGAGGATCCACGTCTTAAGTTTGGTTGGAAAAGTGGAATCAAGTAATTCAGACACAGTTTTTACACAGACCACTACAATCAAAACAGATAAGATAAAGTGTAGATCTCAAAGGTCCAAAGTGTTAGTCACTCAGTGGTGTCTCACTCTCTGTGACCCCCTGGGGACTATAGCACTCACCAGGCTCCTCTGTCCATGGAATTGTCCAGGCAAGAGTATTGGAGCCATTCTCTTCTCCAGGGGATCTTCCTGACTCTGAATATTCATTGGAAGGATTGATACTGAAGCTCCGATACTTTGGCCACCTGATGAGAAGAGTTGACTCCCTGGAAAAGACCCTGTTGTTGGGAAAGACTGAGAACAGGAGAAGGAGGAGACAGAGAATGAGATGGTTGGAGGGTATCGCCGACTCAATGCACATGAGTTTGAGCAAACTCTGGGAAGAGAGTGAGATGGTGAAGGACAGGGAAGCCTGGTGTGCTGCAGTCCCAGGGGTCACAAAGAGTCAGATATGATTTAGCCAGTGAACAACAACAAAGGCCCAAGGTAGAGAGAGTGGGCATACCTGTTCCTTATAGGAGGGGGCAGTCATCAGAACATTCCTGTAAGCTGGTGATACTGTTTCTGCCCTAGTCACCATGTAGATGTGTACAGGTCATTGAGTTCCCAACACCTCATATGGGAGTCATTGGCCAGACTGTCTGGGATACTTGATAATGGAAACCTGGAAAACTCCAGGAGAGATGTCATCAAGCAGAATCAGAGAATAAAATCTGCAACTCACTTGGGGGGAACAATCTGAGAAGACGGAGAGAGATGAGTGGTTAACCTGGTGTTGGTGAGCTCCAGCCACTGAAGGACAAGTCTGTCCCATTCTCCCAAATTTGCCATCAGCTCAATACTAAGTCCCATTTGTGGTCTCCAGGCCACTGTGAGACTCCCTCCCACTCCAGAGGAAGCCTCCTGTTCTTCCACCCTGATGCTCTGTGTGTCTGGCACCCCTTCCTCTCCCTCAGCACTTCCAGCCCTTCGGGATTTGACTGCCCTGTGATTAAGGAGGTCTGTTGGGGTCTAACATACTGAGAAAAGTGTGTGGGGGGGAGAAGGCAATAAATATTTAATGAGAATTTTTGCTTCCAAGCCTTCCTCTTAGTGGGGGAAATGGAAATCAAAAGTCTTCGTGGGAACCCCTATGGTTGAAGGACAAAGAAATGTTCTCCTCCTGGCTGTGAAAATGAGCCGCTGGCACCGCAGCAAGAGGCAGCTCTGAGAGGGGAGTCTTAATGAATCACAGAGCAAAGAGCCCTTTCCTGGAAGGAATTATCCCTGGTGCTTTCTCTAATAACACTCACAGGCCTCAGCTTGATGGATGTGGAGTTATGGCTTAGAGTGGAGGCTCCGGCGGGTTAGGAGGGTGAGATTTACACAGCCTTCCCAATGGGTGCCCGCCACTGCACGTGACAGCAGAGCCATCACACCAGACCTTGCAGCCGGCTGGGACCCCACAGGGGGCGACCTGGGGCCTGAGACAGCGACAGCCAGGGGGACAAAACTTCCTCAGAGGAAGCCGCAGAAACGGTGAGGAGCTGGGCGTGTGACCCGGGATAAGTCAGTGAGCCTCTCTGTTCCTTGGATTTCCAAACCATAAAAGAGAGGTAATGCCTGCCTCACAGGACAACTTCTGAGAATTTCATGAGATGATATGTTTTAAGAGCCTTTAGAGTGACTGACATACAATAAGCACTCTATAAATGTCAGCTACCGACCACCTCACTGCTGTCATTGTGGCGGTGGTGACTTTAGAGGCACGTGGGGCTTAGAACCTGCACATGCTGGACGACAGCTGCCGTATGAAGAGGCAGGAATGCAGCTGATCTAGAGAAGATTCCAGGTCTTCTTAGTAGTAACCGCTGACATTACTGACTGCTTACCAGGCTCAATGGATTCATTATGCATGGTCTCACTTAACCCTCACAGTCCCCAGTGATAAAGACCTCACCAGTGCCATCATGACCACCATCACCATCATCATGAGAGGTGGGAATGAAAACCACCTCTGACTGACATCGAAGCCTGTGTCTGGTCTTTCTCCCACAGTCATCTTTGCTGCCCACTCCAAGACCTCCTCTGACTTCAACCCTGAGGCTTCTGTCTCTTATGCTGGCCTTCTTCCCACCACACCCCTGTTGGGCTTCCTCAACTGCCACCACTGATAAAATTGACCTGAAGCCTCAGTTCTCCTCTTCTGTGGAGGTCATCCTGCCCTACTGTCCCAGCCCCACCAGCACATGCCTACTGCCATAGGGCCCAGCTCTCCTAGGCCCTGGAAAAACACAGGACATCAAATCCTTGTCTTTACCCTTGCTCCTTAGAGCTAGCATCATCTTCAGTCTTCTGCCTCTGTTTCCCCTCTTAGCAGTCTGTTCCTATTCGGACCTGGCCAAATCGTATCCACTCAGCTAAGACCATATGTATCTTGACCTTATACATGAGAGCCAAATTTCTAACTAGGATCCTATTCCCAACGATCTGCATTTATGGCACTGCCATCTATCTCGCTATCTGCCCTTAGGTGCATGCCCTAGACCCTGACCTGGAGCCCCTGGATAGTGGAATGGACTGGTAGAGCCTGAGGTCACCATCCGTCACGGACCACCAAGAGTGGGGCCTATTGTTGCCACTCATTTATGGTCTCAGGCTTCCAAGCAAAGCCAGCTCCCAATAAAACACTTACTTCCTCTCTACCTCATTCAGATTTAGGCAAGGAAGAGCTAATGCTTATCAAATGAGAGGGCAGACATCAAATTATGTCTGAGGCCTAACTTTCCTCTATCTAATTCTCACCTGACTTCCTTTACCCCAATTCAAGATGTGCTCCTGGGCTTCCCTGGTGGTCTAGTGGTTAAGAATCTTCCTGCCAATGCAAAGGATATGGGTTCGATCCCTGGTCCAGGAAAATCCCACAAGCCACGGAGCAACTAAGCCGGTGTGCCGCAGCTACTAAGTCTGTGTTCTGGAGACCAGGAGCCGCAACTACTGAAGTCTGTGCACTTAGAACCCGTGCTATACAACAAGAGAAGCCACTGCATGAGAAGCCCAAGCAACGTAACTAGGTAATAGCCCTCGCTCACTGCAAATAGAGAAATCCCATGTGCAGCAACAAAGACCCACTGCAGCCGAAAATAAAACAAAAAATTAATCAAAGATATGTTCCTGTGTTGCATGTCTATGTTCTCGTCACCTATCTGATTTTCTAAGATTTAATCACCCAAAGTGGTCCCTCCCTTACTTGGTCATTTTTATGCTGGTAGAAATAACCTACTGCTCAGAGGAGATGCATTTGTACTTGGCCTTGGGTCAGTCCCTCCATGCTGTGTCTTTGCTGGTTCCCACAACTTCCCTCCTCAAATTCTGGGCTCTCATTTGCTCCTCTTCCATGTTCAAAAGTTGATTTGATAGGGGATGGCAGAATGCATTGATGGATGAAGAGCATCTTCCTCCTCCACGTAGAAACCACTGTTCACAGAGCAGCATGTGCTGGACAGTGAACTAGTAAAGAAAAGGATCACTGATGGACTTCCCACTGCATCCCCAGCACCAAGGACAGTGCCCATGACTCACTGGGGTTCTGGTTCCCCATTTTTCCTTGGGTTCACCAATCTCTTTGGGAAAGGGGCTGCCACCATACGCTGATACTCTGTTCCTAAGGGCCTGAGATGAATGAAAACTCCTGGCCATTTGGTCGCTATCTGACTGCTCACAGGTAACCTCCAACATTAAGACCTCTGATGAGGACTTCATCCCTAGTGATATCCCTTTCCTTACAAAAACAACATGCTCACTGTAGATAAATGAATGAGCAAATTAATAAACCATAGGTAGATGCCTGCATACAAAGTCTCTGATAGAATGGTCTGCTCAGTTCAGGGGGACCACTGAGTATCATCCTTTGGGGAGACATAACAGATTGAGGGTCTCACAAATGAACAGATGGGAGATTTGGAGGAACAGATGCAAGGTCAGGAAGGTCAGAATTAAGAGGCTCAAGGCCTCTTGGCTGCTGGTGGCATTCAGGATGGTGGCAATCATCCTCCCTGGCCAGAAATTCTGTGAGGCCACAGGGCATGTATCTGAGTCCACCTTCTCTTTTCCCTCTCACTGATTTCCAGTTCTCTGAAGGGACAGATGGACCTAGTCCAGGTGAGCCAGGAGCCCATATCGTACTTGCCTTTTCTTTCTACTACAACAGCTGGCTGATTGCTCTGGGTTAAAGGGCTTTATGGGGACCCTGTTAACTGACACACAAAACAACCCATCAAAAAGTAAACTGATCGCATTGCTCCCTGAAACCTGGTTCCTGCAGCCTGCCTTCTGTTGCCTGTTCTATACCTGAGGTATTGATACTAATGCCTCCTCCGTAAACGCCAGCAGGGAAACAGTTAAGCACGGTGTGGTGTATTTCACTCCAGGAGGGCAGTCTGTGTGTGATTGAACATTCCATCATCATTTGCCATCTTCAAATTGCCCATAAGAAACCCCAAGATTTAGATGCAGTGTTAGAACAAAGAGGGCTGGTTACTTTGCCTTGTAGGCAGTGGGCAGGAAAATTTGAGCTAAGGCATTAGGATAAATGGATGCTTGGAGAGATGAGAGAAGGAGATCTTTTTCATAGCCTGCTTCTGTTGGTGATTTTTCTTTTTAATGTAGAAAGGTCATATTTTGTGGGGAGAAGAGCAAAGAGTCAAAGAGATGTGGCTTTAAATCCCAATTTCCTTTGATGAATCCAGCATTTACTACCCCCGCAAACAGCACCTTTCTGCATGTATATGATAATGTGTAATACATACAGACATTTAAGAAATGATCTTTTCTCTCCCTGATAAGTTGAAGACAAACCTTCCTTTAATGGGAGAGAGAAAGCATTTCCAGTGATTTCCTTTTCTCTTTTTTTAGTCATGCTATGCGCATGACCCAGTGCTATGGATTTCATAGCCAAAGTTCCTCTGATCCTAGCAAGCAATAGCTCAAAAGAAATACAATAATGTTCATTTTATAAATGAGGAAACCAAGGCTCAGAAACTGATACTGCTTGCACTGGTCATAAAATCAGTATCCTTTAGAGCTGGGCTTCCAGACTGTGCTGATTTAACTCAACCGTTTGGCGAGGCAGAAGGGGAGAAGGATCAAGAGCCCTGGATACCTGACCAGGTTGACTCTTACTGCCACTCAGTACTAGCTCACTGATGTTAGGCAATTTACTCAACCTCTCCAAGGCTTAACTCCCATATCTGTAAAATCAGGATATGAAAGAGCCCTCCCCACAGAGTTCTGTAATTATTAAATGGGTTATATATGAAACTGGGCTTCCCTGATGACTCAGACTGTAAAGAATCTGCCTGTAATACAGGAAACCTGGGTTTGATCTCTGGGTCAGTAAGATCCCTTGGAGAAGGGAATGGCAATCCACTCCAGTGGTCTTGCCTGGAGAATCCCATGGACAGAGGAGCCCAGTTGGCCACATGGGGTCAGACACAATTGAGAGACTAGAGAGAGATAGAATGTAGGCAGCACACTAAGTAAAAGGCCTGGCACGGAGTAAACCCTAATGACTGGTAGTTACGCTCAGTTCATCACACCATGGGATACCTGGAGCTCATTAGTAGAAGAATCCACTTCTCCATGGACCTGGTGATGGAGACTTTAAGTATTGGTGACCCGTTAGGAGACACAGGTCAATTTTCCAAGAGATATGGTAGGTCCTTGGTTGTTGAGAAAGAAGAGAAGGGGATGGTGTCCAAGGAAACTTAGGTGAAACATGGGAAAGAATTATGACCTTCCAAATGGGGCAATGTCTGGAAGAGAGAAGAGCCAAGGACAGCTCCTGGCTGGGTCAAGCCAGGCCCTTGGCTCGTCTGTTATAAACGATGTGGCTAAAAGAGCTGGAGGGGAGAGCAGTAGCTACCTCGTATCTAGAAGGCATCGATCCAAGAACCACAGTTGTGTGGAAGTCCTCATCAATAGCTCTACCCCTTTCTGAACTGATGCTTTATTATAAATAGAGAACCATTTGCATCTGGCATCCAGCTAGGGCAGAAATAGAGCTAGAGGCTCAGGAGAAGGCAGCCATGGCTGAAGGAGCTTACTCCACCACTCTCTCTCCTTGTTCCTGGAGCCTACAAACTCAGCGCTCTTATGTAACACGAAACACAATTCACCACAAAGTTCTTAGACACCAGTTTGCAAAAGCCTCCGTGTAATTAAAATAGATTTGCTTTTGCCCTGCAAGTTCAAGTCAGAACGAGGTCGAGGTGTAAACTGGGGCTTGATCAGAGCCGCCTTCTAACCAAAGCAACAGTTGCGTCCCTTACTCCTTTGTGTGGTGGGGAACATGAATCAAAGTCTTTTCTTTTCAACCTGAAGCTTAAAAATGATGCCGAAGTCTGAGCAGGCAGAAGGGAGGCATGAGGACACACAGGGCCGTTTTTTCAGATGGAGTGTATCTCAAGAGAGGGTTTTCTGAGGAGCCCCTGTCTCACCCACTGTTTCAGAAATGCTCTTGATTTGAATCTTTCAGACAAACGTGCTGGCCTCTGAAATTCTTCATTTTCCTTGAGCAGTAAAAAATACTGCAGATGTCAGCACACTGAGGACCACAGGACTTCAAGGCACAGGGATTCTACCGAAGGACAGTGGGCTGACAGTCAGGAAGCACTGAGCGTGTGCCAGGCAGGAGAAGTGCTGGGCTCATGGAGACTCATGGACTCAGCACCTGATTATCAATCCTCTACCGCACGCCAGGCATCCACACCTGAGCTGGAAACAGGGTCCCTACTTTCATGAAACTTACACAGTGGGGAAACATATGAGTGGCTCAAATACTGGAGATGTGGAGATGTCAGACAAGAGTAGAGAAAGGCCAGCCACCCTGACTGAGGGCCCGGCTTTGGAGGTAGACACGGCTTGTGTTCCTGGTCTGTCAAAGATTTGCTAACTGGTCTTGGGGAAATTTCCCTTAATTCTCTGAGTCTCAGAGCTCTCACAAAGGGCTATTAGAAATGCACATGAGAAGATTAAGGCAACAAGTTCATGCACAATATACATCACGTATAATGCCTTTCATAAATTAGAGACATCATTATTATTAACGATGTAACCTCAAGGAAGTTATTTAACCTTTCTGAACCTCAGTCTTCTAATCTGTCAAGTGGGAATAATACCTGCTGCAGGGTTGTGAGAAGAATTAAATTGGATATTTTCTGTAAAGCACCTCACCAGCATCAGAGTTCAATAAATAGTCAATATCATTGCAAGTATTAAATAAAGCATAAATGCCATGAGCTAAATACTATGGATTCGGTGTTATTTTGTCCCTGTACTGACTGTGGAAAGTGTAGAAGGAGATTTTTGAAACCCTGCACACTGGCAAAGTTCTTTTGAAAATCATCTCCCAGGGTGTCATTAGAGATATATTTTGATGAGGACATAAACAATTCACAGAGCAAGAAATTGTATTTCCCTGAAGGTAAGGGTTATCCAAAAATCTAATGGGAAAAGGATTACTGCTGACATTCAGAACACGTCCACTCAGAGAGTAGCAAGTTGTAATAAAAAACACCATCTTAGGCTGGAAGCGTTTGGGGTTTTCTTTTCGAGAATACAAAGGGCCACTCTGACACATATACCTGTTTCTCAGAAAAGCAATATTAAGTAACTCCCATTTTCATTTCCAAGAGAGCAAAAGAGGCCCTTTTAGGAGACACCACTTAAGAGTTGGAGACTTTTCATTAAATGAACCCTATTACTGCAAACCCACATTGGCCCATCTCTAGTCCTGAGAACTCAGGGTCTCAGTGGCTGCCCACCCAGAGCACCTCATGCCATCTCTGGTCCCCAGTCACTACGGGGGTCATCCGGGGTCTCTTTGAGTGTGCATCTCTTTCTCCCTGCATCTGCCTACTTCTCTTTGCCTCTTTTCTCTTTGTATCTCTCCCTTGCTGTCCACGTCTCCCCTCCCTCCCTCCTTCTCTGCCCCGGCTTCTTCCTTTCCATCCCAGTCTCTCTGTCTCTGCTTGGGCTCTGTAGCTCTGACTGTAATTTTCTCTGTTTCTCTCTCTCTCTCTGAGGTGCTGTCTTTCCTTTTTTATCCTCCTGTTTTCTTTCCTTCATTCTTTCTCTCTTTTCTCTTTAAATGCACTGTTTGGGGCTCCCCAACCCCATCTGCCTGTGTCCCTTCTCTCGCCATCTCTGCCTCTCCATCTGCACCTCCCCCGATGCCTGGCTCACTCTCTCCCCCCTTATCTTTCTGTGTCTCTATTTCTATCTTTGTTTCAGTCTCCTCTTCTTTTTCCAGTTTCTTTTTCTCTCTCTTCTCTTCATCCCATGCTCACTTTTCTCTTCCCCTGACTCTCTCTCTGATTCCTTATATTTCTCTCTCTGATTCCTTGTGCTTCTCAGTTTTACCCTGCCTCACTGACTCTCCGCTCTTAGAAAACACACACACACCACGTTTTCCCTTCCTGCATCCTGACCTGGCAGCCCCCTCTACAGAGAGCAGGCTGTAAATTTAAAGGACTGCATAACACCACTGGGCATTGTTTGGTTTATGGTGCCTCCATGAAATCACAGACACATATTTCATCCTAGTAGCAACTTCTTTCTGCTTGAGTCAGCATCGTGCTCAGCACCCAGACGTCTGCCCGGGGGCTGCTCCCCTCTGCCCCACATGTTCCCACGACCCCCAGGCCCAGACCTCCTCAGTCGGCTCTGGAGGGCTTTCTTCTCCCACATTTCTGCACAAGCCCCAAATCTAACCCAGCTCAGAGGCCTTCAGAGCCGCCTGGACTTATTCAAGTTAGATTCAATTTAGGTTGCAAGAAGCAAAGAGCAGACATAAAAAGGCCTTATTGTAAAGGGGGAAGCTGTTCTATCTGCTCCAAGAAGGTGAGCTGCCTTGTGGAATGGCAATCCTTGGGAGATGGCACTTGGAAATATGAAACTGGGGTGGTATCCCAGTCCCTCCTGCCCCTTTGCTTTGCAACTGTGCCTCTGTCAACCTGTGTGACACAGTCCCAGGCAAGTGGCTGTATGGCTCTCATGGCAAGAAGATAGGATTTGGCTTTAAAAGAACTGGCCTGGAACCCTTTATCCAACCCCTCTATAAGCAATGAAGCCTGGACAATTCTCTCAGTCAGTTCAGAGTCTCAGCTGGATCAGCTGTAAAATAAATTTCAGATTCAAATCCCCATTTATCCAGCAGGCTCCACGAGTCAGGAAGGGTGCTAGAGACTGTGTTACTGCACAGAGTGCCTCCTGCTGGGGGCCTGCCAGCCAGCCAGGACCATCCGACACTCCCTGGCAGTCTCTGTCTCCTCTCTCCTGTCTCAGTTTTAATACTGCCCTCTATGCTGGGGTGGAGAAGGAAATGGCACCCCATTCTCCATTGCCTGGAGAATCCCAGGGACGGGGGAGCCTGGTGGGCTGCCGTCTATGGGGTCGCACAGAGTCGGACATGACTGAAGCGACTTAGCAGCAGCAGCAGCTATGCTTGGGGGAGGGGGGGTTTCCTGGTGGCTCAGACAGTAAAGAATCCACCTGCAATGCAGGAGACCCTGGTTCAATCCCTGGGTTGGGAAGATCCCCTGCAGAAGGGAATGGAGACCCATTCCAGTTATTCTTGCCTGGGAAATCGCATGGACAGAGGATCCTAATGGGCTACAGTCTCCATGGGGTCGCAAAGAGTCGGGCACCACTGAGCAACTAAGCACACACGACTGAGTGACTAATGCTTTCACTTTTTTCTATGCTGGGAGACCTTAACAGAATAGATCCTTTCTCCTTTACACTCCACCATAGCAATTGTTTAATGCCTTTTTAAGTACTTTGACAACTTACAGGTGCATATGTATGCATCTCTGTACTTATTTAGGACTCATTTGCCCTCCTGAGCGGAGCAGGCAATGGCACCCCACTCCTGTACTCTTGCCTGGAAAATGCCATGGCCAGAGGAGCCTGGTAGGCTGCAGTCCATGGGGTCGCTAAGAGTCGGACACGACTGAGCGACTTCACATTTTTCACTTTCATGCATTGGAGAAGGAAATGGCAACCCACTCCAGTGTTCTTGCCTGGAGAATCCCAGGGACAAGGGAGCCTGGTGGGCTGCCATCTATGGGGTCGCACAGAGTCGGACACGACTGAAGCAACTTAGCAGCAGCAGCAGCAGCCCTCCTGAGACTATTAGCTTCATGTGGGGAGAAATGACACCTGTTATCATTTTCCATCATACGCTTGCCACCTAGGTATGGAGGGTGGGGGTGAATTAATTCACCTGAGGTCACACCTTGAGAGTGGTGGCACTGCAGCAGGGACACACATCAGAAGCATTCGAGGTCACTCCTCTCCTTCTTGCCTGACAGTATTTGCCACTCAGAATCCATATAAGGAAAAATTGAGATGTTACATATGTCAAGGGCTTTCCAAACTGTGAAGCTTTGGAAAATATTATTCTCTGTCAAGCAAGAAGGGTAAGGCAGACTTTATCTTTCAACATCTATGATCTTTAGAAATATGCAGGAGTTTCTTTGACTCTTAAGCGACAGTGCGTGGAGAAGTTAACAAAGGCAAATTAAATGTGTTTCACCCTAAAAACTGATGAGTGGTCAAACCCCGAAGGGGCTCTGCATATGCTCAGAGAACCCGCTCCCCTGGGTCTGCAGCCCCGAATTCTCTGAAACTGCTGAAGGATTTCCTGCAGCCAATGAGCTTGCTTCATACAAGACCCTGCAGCCAGATAGCAGGGTCCTCTGCACCCCCCACTGCCATTTCAGGGTACTGGAGACTGTCAGGGAAAACTCCTTTGGTCTCCGTCGTCAACAGGGTTGAAATTATTGTTTGATTTCGGGAATCTAAACCCCACACGAATTGCCCTCTGTCTTTCCTCCAGATCTTAACCCAGTTCTCTCTGACATCTAATGAGTCATGAAAGGCCCATATCTTTATCTCCTTTTCTTTAGGCCTCAGGAGGTTCCTTCTGCCCCTGTTTTGCTTAGAACAGAGAGTTTCCAATTAGGTGTACCTGAAAGGCAACTGAAAGTCGCTCAGTCATGTCTGACTCTTTGCAACTCCATGGACTCTACAGTCCATGGAATTCTCCAGGCCAAAATACTGCAGTGGGTAGCCTTTCCCTTCTCCATGGGATCTTCCCAACCTACGGATCGAACCCAGGTCTCCCACATTGCAGGCGGATTTTTTACCAGCTGAGCTACCCAGGAAGCCCAATTAGTTGTACTGTCTGGCTAATGAGGAATAACTCAAATCTCCCTTGGTTCAAACTTTGTTAGAAACAACACTACCAACTATTATACTCCAGATGCAACGTATCTAATAATACTATGCTAGACATATTTATATTAGGTATAATATAGTATACTACTATATAATATATACGTACACTATAGATAATGCATACTAATTCAGCAGTAAAGAATCTGCCTGCCATTGAAGGAAACACAGATTAGATCCCTGGATTGGGAAGATCTCCTGGAGAATGGAATGGCAACCCACTCCAGTATTCTTGCCTGGACAATCACATGGACAGAGGAACCTGGCAGGCTGCAGTCCACGAAGTCAAAAAAGAGTTGGACACGACTTCGTGATTAAACAACAACAACAATTAAATATACATAATATAGCATAAGGCTATATAAAGATACATGTATATATACTGTATTAGGTCTATTGAGTATAATTAGAATTATAAATGTTGATTTTACTGATTGTTGAATAGTTTGCTTGGGGTGTTTCTTAAGGCTCCCAGCAGCCCCATGACACATATATCATTGTTAATCCCATTTTTGAAATGAGGAATCTGAGGCTTAAGGAGATACAGTGACTCACCTAAGGTAACACACTTAATAGAAAGCAGGGAGGGACCCCAAGTCCTGGCTGATTTCCAATTACTTTTTTTAACTTTTACTTACTGGCTTATAGCTGATTAACAATGTTGAGACAGTTTCAGGCAAACAGTGAAGGGACTCAGCCATACATACATGTGTATCCATTCTCCCCCAAACTCCCCTCTCATTCAGGCTGGCACATAACACTGAGCAGAGTTCCATGTGCTATAGAGTAGTTCCTGGTTGGTTATTCATTTTAGATACAGCAGTGTGTCCAGTTCATTATTATCTCAACAACAATCCATTCCCATTGTTCTTCCACTGGCACTCTAGGCCCTAGTGACACCCCAACTGGACTCCTGTCGTCCCCCTAAGTGGTCCCCACTTTCCTCCTCCAGTCTCTTGTGTTTCCTCAAAGGTTTGTTCCAGCTTCAAACTGCTGATTCTAAATGAAGTTTCACAACTGTATCTGTGAGCATTAAGGGATGTTCTCTTTAATGCATGTGTGGTTTTCTTTTATGGGACTAGAGCCGCTCACCAGACTCCTGGTCTTCAGCCATGCTCCAGCACATCGGCTCTCTCTATTCTCTGCTAATGTCACTAAGTCTCACTCACCAACAAGAGATCATCCCTGCCAGGAGGCTGAGAGCAGCATCTCCCCTTCCTACATAAAATCAATGACTCTCAGATTGTATGAGGTTTAACATGGGTTGGGAAATACCATTAAGGATCTTCTCTATGACTTAACTCTAGTCTCTGCTTAAATAGCTGCATGGATAGCTTCCTGAATAGTACAATTATCTGGAGACTCCAATGTATATTAACATGAACACTTAGCTAGCAAATCTTTAATGTTCTCAGTGTGCTAGCCACTCTCTGAATACTGTATTTCCTTTTGTCCTCCCCGAAGTCCTGCAAGTTACTGTAAATAAACTCATCCCATTTTACAGGTAAAGTGTGTGCTAGTCACTCAGTTGTGTCCTAACTCTTTGGGATCCCAGGGACTGTAGTCCACCAGGCTCCTCTGTCCATGGAATTCTCCAGACAAGAATATGGAGTGGGTTGCCATTCCTTTCTCCAGGGGATCTTCCCAACCCAGGGATTAAACCCAGGTCTCCTGCATTGCGGGCAGATATTTACCACCTGAGTCATCAGGGAAGTCCATTTTACAGATGAGGAAATTGACATCCAGACAAAGTAAGTTGGCCAAGGCCGAGGGTTATTAAATGGCAGTCCTTGAAATCAAACCTGGGTCCAGCACAAGCCCTTTATTCTTAAAGACTGCAAATGAACACTGACCTCACACCACAAGTGGCTCCCAGGAAGGGCTCTCCCTCTCTGTGCTTCCACAGCCCCTTCAGCTGACCTCCTCAGCAGTCACAGGTCAGGTCTGCCTTCTCTTTAGCACAAGGATTCTCCAAGCAGAGTCTGAGACTCTGGGGACAGTCAGACCTGCCCCCAGTAAGCAGAGGACATTCCCAGAGCAGGTAAAATATATATATACTCACTGATACATGCTACACTAGCACTGAGGTCAGCTCGATCTAGTCCATGCGGATTATCTTCTTCAACCTTTGCCAAGAGGTATGGAGACTGCCCTTAGCTTACAGATGATGAAACTGTGGCTCAGCATTCTTCCTACGGCAGTAAGACTGCACTTGCCTCCAGGAGTCAGATCACCACAGGACTTGCCTTGTAGGTCAGTACAGAAGCAACGTGCCTCTTTTTTGCCTTTCACCGTCAACCCTAGCTGAGACGGGGGCTCAAGAAGATCTGGACTTGTTTGTACTGAGCAACACGACTCTGGGTTATTGCTTTCTTTTCTCTGTCTGAGGCTAGGTCACACCTGTAACTTTCCACTCCCACTGCAAAGTAACATTTCCCATTATTTCTCCTGACTGTTGAGTTAGACTCATTCTACATTTGCCAAATGCTCAATGTATCTTTACACATATTGTCACACTTAAAACCTGCGAAATTCCTGAAAGGCAAATGTTACAGTGACACTTTATGCATATGGAAACACAGGCTAAGACAAAACTCAGTTGTCCAAGGCCACGTGGCTAGTGCCAAATGAAACCTGAGTTGAACCAGGACATGTTGACTCCTGAGACTGGCAACTCCCTGTGACTTTCTGTAAGACGTCTCTTTTTCTCCTGTCTTCTCCTGTCGCCTTATAGAAACACTCAAGTTGGCCCTGAGAAATCCCAAAAGGTGTTTCAAACTCTGATTAGAAAATTAGAACTCTGAAGACCTGAATTCAAGCCTGGATTCTGCCACTGTTTGCAATGTGAGATTTCAGTTCAGGTTGGCTTTCCAGGGTTCCGATCCCACAGACATATAACTGAACAGCTCATATATATTATAAATATCCTCATTCAATTCTTTCAGCAGTCCTGTGAAATAGGGATTATTATTCCTATTCTATAAATCAAATCAAATAAAAATAACTGGGTGACAGGCATGTGAAGAAATGCCTTTCTCTCAGCATTGCTGTTTCTACTAACGAGATATTGAATAGGGATGCATTTCATACACAGAATGGGCAGTGCAGATGTTACTGTCATACAGAACCTGTAATTAGAAGAGTGAATGTTTGTGACCTTGGTCTCCCAGTATTTTAATTAGAATTTAACCACTGTGGCTTTCTGAGATGTATTCAGATATTGGAGTATGGGTCAGGGGTATGGACGTGTGTAGGCATGGTTCCAGGGAAGCCATTCCAGGGCACAGGCTCCAGTCACCTGAGGCTATGAGCTGCCTGTCCTTCAACAATGAGGTGAGGACCCTGGGGTTTGAGCTGGAACCCCCATCTCCATCTGCTTCACTCTAGTTTGGGCAGGGATCAAAGTGGCAGCTCCTGAAGCTCTCTGGAACCCACTTGCCTCTCACTTAATGCACGAGAAACCAATGAGCCTTCCCGGGGTGTTTTTCTTGCAGATTTCCAAGCCTGGCTATTGGCTTTCTGTCACTTCTTTCAGGCCTGATTAACACAGTATAAAATTGAGGGGTTTTCAGCTATTCTTCAAAGAGAAGGAGTCAGTTTTCTTCTCTCTCATTCTGAAATAAGCAACTGCATAACCTCCCTATGAATGGAGGCTGGGGAGGCAAGGAGATGGGATCAATACACAGTGAGAGGAAGGCAGATGCTGAAACAGCAGTGGATGCGAGGTACTGCCCAGGCTGAGCCGCTGAGCCCTGGCATCGAGGGAAGATCAGAGGGGCAATGGGTGATCTATTTCCCTGCCTGCAGGCAGAAGGCAAAGTGGCGACCCAGGCTCTACCGGACGGGGAGTGTGACAGCAGCGATTGTTAACTTCTATTGGGCACTTACACCTGCTGTGCTAAGTCTCTGGCGTGATCATTTCATTTGGTCCTCACAACATCCTTATGTGACAGGTCCTCTCATAGCCCCTACTTGACAGACGGTGGAAACTGAGGCTCTGAGGGGCTAGTGAGTTGCCTATGGTAGCACAGCTGGTGAGTGATGCCGTGCCATGCTAAGTTGCTTCAGTCGTGTCTGACTCTTTGCAATCCTATGGACTGTAGCCTGACAGGCTCCTCTGTCCATGGGATTTTTTTAGGCAAGAACACTGGAGTGGGTTGCTATGCCCTCCTCCAAGGGATCTTCCTAACCCAGGGGTTGACATCTCTTATGTCTCCTGCACAGGCAGGTGGGTTCTTTACTACTAGCACCATCTGGGAAGCCCCTGGTGAGTGAAGGAGGTGTATTAAATTCCAGACTAGCTCAGGTCAGAGCTTCTCTCTTGATCAACATACTCTAATGCGTCCAGGGATGGAGCCAGAGGAGTCTCCTAATTGGGCCTATTAGCTCAGCCTATCCTTTGTGGGAGACAGATGGAGGAAGTTTCCAACACTCAATAAAAGTGGCTTCCTTTGGGGCCAAGTAGCATTCTCTCTTGCTGATGAAAGTCTAAATGCGGAATGTCCCGCAGGGGTTGGCGCAATGTAGGAGAAATGGCTTAGAGAGATGGAGGACTCAGTTGAACCCCAGCTCCATTCACTGCTTTGGGACTGTGAGTCAATAACTTGACCTCTTCCAGCCCGACTTTCCTGACACGTGAAATGAGGAGGTTGATACCTATCTTTCAGCAAATTGTCTGGCCCATTACTGGTGATTCCTATCTCTTGGCTCCCTTCTCTCCTTCTGGGGGGCCGAATCCCCTGGGGTCACCGAACACATCCACAAGTCCATCCCCCACTTTCCATTTTGCTGAGAGACTTGGCTGAAGGCATGTACTCGTGTGAACACCTGCAGAAGGTGAAACTCAAAGGTGAGGTTCTTTGCTTCAGGTTGGAATTATATCAGTTATTCCATCCTGCTGAAGAGACACTCCATGTTTAGCAGATAGAAAGGCTTTGGTGAAATATTTTGGCATGAAAATGTGCTCATTTGGAAAGAAAAACTTCCCAACATTAAATGTATGGGGCATATAGTAAGGAAGAAAAAAAGAAAAAGATTCCTGGTGAAAAGTGAACTTCTTTTAGCCTGGAGATTTCTCACCTTCTTCATGGATATCACAGATCAGTGTCCTGCTCTTCCATGTTCCCTGCTCGATCTCCTCTGGCCAAGTCTCCCTTCTGCAGAGCTGGACACAGGTTATAGACACAACACAGCTCTATCCACTCTTCCTGAGGGTAGCTTCCAATGCAGGGGGCTATGGGTTCGATCCCTGGTCGAGAAGCTAAGATCCCAAATGCCTCTCAGCCAAAAAACCAAAATATAAGAAGCAGTATTGTTAAAATAAAAAAAAAAATTCAGTTAAGAGTTTAAAAATAGTCCACATCAAAAAAATCTTTAAAAAATGTTTAAGATACAAGAATAGTCAAATGGTCAAAATGGTTTCATGAGAACAGATTATTTAAGATCTGCCTGTTGACTGATTGAATTACTCTTTTGTGAAAGCTGAGAAGGCATAACTGACATGCAGTTCTAAAATATTTGACCTCTGCCCCACACCTAAGTTGTTCGTTACTATCATGCCTCCCTCCCGAGAGGCAGTTCTCAATACTGACAGGACATTAGGACCACCTGGGAAGCTCTGATAAATCCTCATGCTCAGGGTTCTCAGCACATCCCATAAATCACACCCTCCAGGGGTGGGACTCAGGCATCAGCATTTTCATTTAACTCCCTAAATGATACTGACATGTTGCCAAGTTTGAGAACTGCTATTTTTACGGGAAAAGGACTAGGACAATTCAGGAGAATGTCTGTTCTAAGCCCCACCATTTTCCCCTTCCCCATGGCTCTACAAATCTGCCAATACCAACTTCCTGAGAACCTTTTCACATGGCTTCGTGTCTGAGGTCCTGGGCATGTCAGGCTGAGAGCTGGTTGGCCAATGGTATGTGTGCTCGCTGACAACAGTTCAACAGCTTTTCTTGGCATATTTGAGCTCAAAAAGCTGAAAGATAAAGACCTCACGTTAGGCAAGGGGTCTTGCTCTCTCCTCCAATCTCCCCAGGCTGATAAATAATAGATAATGAAGAACAGTGCTATTACATGCATTAAAGCACTTGGCATCTGTCTCTAAGACAGCACTTTCCATCTAATTGGAGGTCCAGTTCAGCATAAGATTTGTTTGGTGGTAAGGCCAGGTCCTTTCAGAGGGCTCTTTGATGCTGCCAAGTTATTCAATGGAAAAAGGAAATAATTCAACCCTAGAATCAATCGCAATGTCAGTTTCTAAAAGGGCTAGGTTAGTATGAATGAAATTTCTTTCTCTTTCAGAGTATAACATCCAGTATTTACCTATTTTTGAGGGGCAGAGCCCCAAAGCTTCTCAGAGAGGTCCATCTAAAATTGAGCTCCTTAGCAGTGTTCTATTGTGTTTTCTTCTTTACAAAACACATCACAACCTGCAGAGCCCACATGTGTACTTGTTCTTTGTTAGTGGAGTTCAAACTCCACACAAGTGACGCCATTTCTGTTTTGTATCTCTCCTGCCTAAAGCACAAGTTGACAAAGAGTCATACCTCAAACACTGTCAGCCAAATGGGTGCTGAAGGCGCAACGTGAACCACCTGCTTTGCAGAGCGATTCAGGGCATACTCTGCTTTATGAGGCAAATGCTCTTTATACTTTTTGGGGAAACTGAGGCCCATCAAACGGTGAAGAGGTAGCAGGGAGTGAGAGGCCGTCTTTCCTCTCCACTGGGAATGCAAACTGTGGAACAGTCCAGCTCCCATTTGGGCATGTGGTTGTGCAGTCCTGGAGAAGTCACATCCTCAGCTTTGTCAGGAAAAGAGAGATTTCACTCCAAGCTCTCTGATCACACTGCCGTTTCAGGAAGACAATGTGCCAAGGGAGGCAGGCTCGCCAGCGAGCCTGGCATTTGGCAGTGGGCCTTCTCTGCGTGGTGGCACAGACTGATGTGGGAGAACAAAGGGTGCAAATTCCTAAAACTTCAAGTGCACTGTGGACCTTTAGATCAATTACTTAACCTCCCTGGATCTTAGTTTCCTCATTTTAAAAAGTCTGTGTTTATACTAATATTTGCGTGCCTCAGATGGCAGAGAATCTGCCTGCAATGCAGGAGATCTGGGTTTGATCCTTGCTTCGGGAAGATGCCTTGGAATGGCAATTCACCCCAATATTCTTGCCTGGAGAATCCCATGGACAGAGGAGCCTGGCCAGCCATAGTCCATGGTGGTCACAGAGCCAGATGCAACTGAGTGAAAGACTAACACTTTCACTTTCACTTCAAGATCATTATAAACACAGCGTTTCTTTCACAAAGTATGCTCCACGGAGAACTAATCCGTCCAATGCCTTGTAGATAAAGGATTCTATTTCAAAAGGAGCTTAAAAAACACCACACTCTATGCTTCCTGATCTAGTTAAGATTCAACAAGTATTTACTGAACATATACTGTATGTCATACACTGGAGGCACTAGTGAACAGAAAAGACATAAATTCCTGCCCTCATAGAGTTTATATGTTACTGAGGTAGACAAAAAAATTAAACAAAATAAACAAGAAAAGAACATACTAAGGCTAGATGTTGGTAAGTGTTAAGGAGAAAAACACAGAAAGGAAAGAGGATGTAAAGGAGAGGAATGGGATATTTCTTTCTCTCACTACTTCTACAAAATCCCAGGGAAGGTTCTAATTGGCTGACATGATTCATAAGTCCACCCTTGGACTAACTGCTGTTGAAGAAACTGTTTCAAATCTGTCATTGGCCATGCAAGGTCATGTGTTCATTCCTGTGGATCAGGAGTCAGAAGTGACTTCCCAAGAAGGAGAAAGACAAGAAAGTCAAAGTGAAAGTCACTCAGTCGTGTCCGACTCTTTGCAACCCTATGGGCTGTATAGTCCATGGAATTCTCCAGGTCAGAATACCGGAGTGGGTAGCCATTCCCTTCTCCAGAGGATCTTCTCAACCCAGGGATAAAACCCAGGTCTCCCTCATCGCAGGTGGATTCTTTAACAGGTGAGCCACCAGGGAAGCCCAAGAATACTGCATTGGATAGCCTATCCCTTCTCCAGAGGATTTTCCTGACCCAGGAATTAAACCAGGGTCTCCTGCATTGAAAGCAGATTCTTTACCAGGTGAGCTACCAGGGAATCCCCAGGAAGACAAGAAGACAATATCAACTGTTATCACAGGACACAGAAGATCTGGAAGACCAAACTTTTCTTTAAGGAATTAATGTCATTGTAGAATTATTTGCAATAGCCAAGACATAGAAATAACCTAAATGTCCATGGACAGAGGAATGGATAAAGAAGATGTGTACATACACATATATACACAATTAAATATTACTCGGCCATAAAAAAGAATGAAATAATGTCTTTTGCAGCAATATAAATGGACCTAGAAATCATCATACTATGTTAAATCAAACAGAGAAAGAAAAATGTCATATGATGACAATCATATGTGGAATCTGATTTTTTTTAATGATACAAATGACCTTATTTACAAAACAGAACAGACTTACAGATATCAAAAACAAACTTATTGCCAAAGGGGAAACATGGAGAGGGAAGGATAAATCAGGAGCTTGGGATGAACATACTATATATAAGATAGATAACTTACAAGAGCCTAATGTATAGCACAGGGAATTCTACTCAATATTCTGTGATAACCTATATGAGAAAAGAACCTGAAAAAGATTATTTGCTGTATACCTGAAACTAACACAACATTGTAAATCAATTATAATCCAATAAAACAATTTTTTAAAAAATTAAAGAAAAAAAGAATTGTGAGAAAGCCTGCCTTGGTAAACATGTAAATCTTCACTTAACCCAATAGTTCCCCAATGCTGTTAACCACATACCTTTGTTTGTGAATACCTACTAATACACTTTGATAAATGCCTAACTGTAAACTTCTGATTTCATATAATCTCACTATTAGTAAATCTAGATTTTGAGCAGATTCTTAAATTTTTTAAAAAATTTCTTGGTTGAAGAATTTCATTTTTCTTTGTGGCTTTTACTTTAATGAGCATCCATCTTGGCTGAGTGTTTTTCATCAAATGTAATTAAAAATTTGAAGGAATAAGCTTCGGAGGCAGAGATGGCTCCACAGTTTAGCAAAGGATCTGCAAACAATAAATGAACAGATCCAAAGCTGGAGCACCTAGTTTTGATGCTAGGAGAAATCTTCCACACCACCAACTGTCCTGGCCAACCTGGCCTAGTTTAATGAGAAACTTTCATGACGTTGCATAGAAATGTTTGCAAAATCACAACCCTGTAAAATGTCATGTCATATTCCTTGTGACTTTGTGAAATGCCATGAGGTAAGCTATATCAGTAGGGTTCTTATCTCAATGCCTCCCATAAAAGTCTGTCATGGAGAGGGAGGCAGATATTTACAATAGCTGTTGAGCCACAGGTCACAAAACATAATACAGTTGGCTGAATGACAGAAGCAGAAGACCCCAAACTATTCACAGCAGATGTCAGTATCTGTGGGCAGATCCAGGACCAGCCTCATCACTAAGTCACTGCTTCATTCTAGCGAGTCATTTCAGCATCTAGGGAAACTGGGTTCACTTTTAGTACATGCTGGGATAACAATAATAAACCCTGGAAGTTTAGGGAAAAAGGGCAGCACATTTGATGACTACGGGACCACCTAGCATTCTTTTCCTTCAGACAAGCTTTTTTGTTGTTGTTTTTAAATGGCTTTGATTTTCTTTCATTTTAAAATTCTGTGCATAGCCATCTTAAAAATATTAAAACATATGAATTAAAAAGTGCCCATAATTTTCAGCTTAGAAATAATAACTATTAGACTTTTGACAACGTGTTAAGTTTTATGGTACTCTATTATGACTCCATTTACACAAATATGCAAATAAGTGTGCATGTTTTATGTACTGGTAAATATGTAGTTCTGCGTATTGATTTACCTTAGCTTTAGAATTAGAAACATTTCCCCACATCAGAAAGTCTTCATATATATCATTTTAATGTCTACATAATATTCCATCTATTACATGCACAGTAATTTATTCCCTGCCCTATATTTGGAGTTATGTTGCACACACATCTCCATGTTTTTGACACTATAAATAAAATTGATATAAAATTGGCATGTAAGACTTCGGTAAATATAATACTCAGTTCCCTCAGGAATGTGGAAATTTTAGAAGAAAATGAGTTAGGTGATTTTTATAAGAGGATTAAAAGAGCAAGAGGACAGTGTTCCCAAAAGCTATGTCTATTGTTGATGCAACACAAATTTACTTTCATGCTGGGGAAGACAGTCTTCTTTAAATTGTTGGAGGGAGAAGATTTCAAGAGGATTCAAACTAAAAATTATCGTTTTCCTGCCAAAACACAAAGGAAAAAACCAACAGTCAAACAAAATCATTAGGAGGGATCAGACCAGAGGCATCATAAGGAAAAAAAAAGACAGGATTTAGAGGGCTGATGAAGGCAACAGCAGCATTCAACTACTGATAGTTTTGAAGGTCCTCTAATAAGAGAAAACAGTAGAGAAATGGTAAGAATAACCAGTCCTGAAACAACAGGCTTCCTCATATCTTTGATTTGTTCTTTTTTCAATGATGCTAAAAATATAGCATATACACAATGATAATGGAGATTCTGTGATGCTTATAGCATCAGAATACAGTCATTCATATGTGTGCTGTACATAAGCACATGTTCTCCTTTAAGTCATATTTTTTCCTCAGTAAACTTCTAACGGGACTTTAGTAAAAGCGGAGGGTGCATGCAGTTCCTTTGTCTACTCACAAGTGTAGCAACTTGGCTAATCCTGCCAGCAGCACGGTAGTGCAGTGGTAAAGAATCTGCCTGCCAATGCAGGAGGCGCAAGGGATGCAGGTTCCATCCTTGGGTCGGGAAGATCCCTTGGAGGAGGAAATGGCAACCCACTCCAGTATTCTTGCCTGGAGAATTCAATGGACAGAGGAGGCTGGTGGGCCATCATCCATGGGGGCACAGAGTCGGATGTGGATCCGTAACTGAGTGACAGAACACACACACACACCAGTAACAGATGCTTATTTCCAAGACCAGGCTAAGCTAAGCTGACAATCCTAAGGAAGTTAAGCAAGGAACCTCACAGGAAAGGCACACTGGGTCAGGTGCGGGGGGTGGGGGGCGCGGGGGGACTCTGCACTGTAGGTCATTGAGCTGGCTTTGCAAGCAGATGAAAGTGAAAGTGAAGTCGCTCAGTCCTGTCTGACTCTTAGCAACCCCATGGACCGCAGCCTACCAGGCTCATCTGTCCTTGGGATTTTCCAGGCAAGAGTACTGGCGTGGGTTGCCATTTCCTTCTCCAGTGCATGAAAGTAAAAAGTGAAAGTGAAGTCGCTCAGTCATGTCTTACTCTTAGCAACACCACGGACCGCAGCCCCCCAGGCTCCTCCGTCCCTAGGATTTTCCAGGCAAGAGTACTGGAGTGGGGTGCCATTGATGAAACCTGTCCAATTAACTGTCTGGTTCTCTGGCACGTCCCATTTCTTAGCATGGAAGCAATGGCCTTTTTAACCTCTGCATCTTCAATAAATTCTGCACAGCTCCTTTCATTCTGCATCACCCACCTGGCGTTTTCTATAGAGAATATGGCACCAGACTCTAAGGTCAGGACTTTTTGCCCACTGTTTCCAATTTAGCCAGAGTGGAACCAGTTAATTATTGCGGAGAAACAATTCCCAGGTTTTTCTTTTTTCAGCAAAGATATTTTACTCCCCTGGTGGAGGTGATTTTGATAGGTGGCTGAACATTTATGTGCGCACTGCAATCTAATTTTAGTCCCTACTGTTGGGATAACGTAAGCTCATTTTCTCTGCACAGAGGATGGAAGGCGTCAGAGTGGCGACCTGGCTGGCTTCCCATGGATCCCACCTTCGTCAGCAGGACGGAGTGGGAACGCAGAACTGACCTCTGGAAACCTTTGGCTGGGTGTCCTCAGAAGTCGGGGTGTCAGTTTTCAGGCTGTGCCAGACACCGTAGCCAAGGCCAAGGGTGCTCCATCAAACCCATCCATTTCAATTAAAGGCGAGACAGTGGAGAAGTAAAATAATCAATTTTGCAAGCTGAACTCCATCATCCTGTCGACACTTTATCTTTGCTCCGGATATACTCGTGCAGGATATGCTTCCTACGACTCATGGCATTACTCACCGATGACACTTCTGGTTCGAGATGGATCAAAGCTACTTTGTAAAAAGTGATCAAGATAAGGGGAAAGTGGAAAGTTTCATATGTACATTATAGGGCTGTGTGTGTGTGGTGCCCAAAACTTCTTTATGCCAAAATACTTCTTACTTATTGGAAGATCTCCATGATCCAATGCCAATTTCTACAGCCAAGTCAGCTAAATTGTTAACATATAGTCAATGCTTCAATCAAATATCTTGATGACCAACACTCTCGCATATCCTGCAAAGATACAGACCTTTACTAATGCCCTTTCCTTCAACAGTGATGCTTTCAACCATTTATTACCTCTCAATTCCATGTGCTGGTCATTTATTGAACATTAGTGTACCAGGCAGTTCATTTAGAGATGTTCACACATTATTGGTTTGATCCTTAAACCTTTGGAATAAATATCAATTCTAATAGACAACTGTGCTCAACTTATCTATTTATTTATTTATCTCACTCTATTGTCATTACATCTTTTATCGTATTCATTGAGAAGTGAGCAATTCAGTGAAAGCAAGAACTGGATTTCTCTTCATCTCCACTCTCTCTTCAGCATCTAGCAGTGGATACGAAACTGAGTAACCACTCAATATTTTGAGTCAATTGGTGAGTTATAATACCATTATCAACCCATCATAGGAATCAAATCCCTAACGCTTAATGAGTTTATGTAACTTGACCAAAAGTCACAGAGCTTGTCTGGGAGAGCTGGGACTTGAATCTGGCTTTGCCTGACCCCTCCCCTCCTCTGCCTAAACCCATCACTGATTGAGATCTCCATGACCAGATTGTAGCAAACAAGATCCACACCCTGGTCTGCAATTGTTCTCTGCCCCCTCTGAGCACATGACTCAGATGATACAAACAAAACTGAGATTCTGCCAGTGAGGAAGAACAGAAGTAGAGAAACAGCTGTGGGTGGACAGCCAATAGTTCCTGCTAACAAAAAGGAATAGTAAAATAGTTCACGGGAGCTACACGGTGAGGGGTATTATTCAGTGTATAACCTCACCTGACATGTTCATGCTAACAATCCTGAAACTTTATTTCTAATCAATGCCTCTCTCTTCAGTTCTCCATCATAAGTAACCAACAGATACTACACATTTACAGGTATTCCACAGGGTTCTTCAACTCAGTATCTCTAAGATTGAATTAATCATCTTCTCCAAGCTGCTAAGTCACTTCAGTCATGTCTGACTCTGTGCGACCCCATAGATGGTAGCCCACCAGGCTCCCCCGTCCCTGGGATTCTCCAGGCAAGAACACTGGAGTGGGTTGCCATTTCCTTCTCCAGTGCATGAAAGTGAAAAGTGAAAGGGAAGTCGCTCAGTCGTGTCCGACTTTCAGCGACCCCATGGACTGTGCAGCCTACCAGGCTCCTCCATCCATGGGATTCTCCAGGCAAGAGTACCGGAGTGGGGTGCCATTTCCTTCTCCAAAGCAGCATATATATATGTTTATATATGCTGCTTGTGTGTGTGTGTATATATATATATACACACACATATACATACACACATTTAAAATTAAATTTGGCTGCACCCAGTCTTAGTTATGGCACACAGGATCTCCACTGCTGTATGCATGCTCTTAGTTGTGGCAACGGGATCTAGTTCCCCGACCAGGAATGGGGTCCCTGCACTGGGAGCAAACAGTCTTAATCACTGGACACCAGGGAAGTACCCAGACACAATATATTAAAAAATGCTTCACAGACATTAGACAGAAGTTCAGGCAAGTGATGGCTGAGAAGACCACACCACCAAAGAAATAAGCCCTGCAGCTGTGTGAAGTTTGCTATCTGAAGGGCTTCTAGGCCACGGTGAAGGGAGGGAGATCAAATGGACTCCTGGCTTCCCTGGGTGGAGGAGTGTGGGGAGGAAATGACAGCCAGAATTCACAGGGCTTTACCAAAGAACACGGAACAGGGCGATGAACGTCTGGAAAGGAGAAAGTTGCACCAAGAGAGGTCTGGAGATGTGCTGAGATTTCTCCCAGAGCCTCCACCTCAGTGCCCATCAATGCATGAACGTGAGGAAACTGCAGGAGGCTGGGGAAAGGACCCTCTGAAGGAACATTTAGAACAATCCCTGGAGTCCACACAGGGCCAGAAATAGTCTCTGCTCCCACAGCCAGAATAAACTAAATAAGTAAGTAAAACCTTGAGAATACACATGATATCAGGTATGGTACACAGACAGGATTTAGCCCCAAAAGTGGGGTAAAATTAGTCCCACAGTCTAAACACTACTCTGAATCTAACAAAGCTAAAAAGCAAGCCTTGAAAGTATCAAGTCGTTTTCAGGTAAATTTTCTGTATCCCAGAACAAAGGTTAAATGTATTTGAAAGAGAAAGTGTTAGTCACTCAGTTGTGTCCTATTCTTTTGCCACCCCAAGGACTGTAGCCCACCAGGCTCCTGTGTCCATGGGATTCTCCAGGCAAGAATACTGGAGTGGGTTGCCACGCCCTCCTCCAGGGGATCTTCCCTGGAGGGAGGATCCCTGGATTCAGGGACTGAACCCAGGTCTCCTGCATTGCAGGCAGATTATTTCCTGTCTAAGCCACCAGAAAAGCCCCTAAATAATATTTAAAGGAATACAAAAATAGCCAGCACTCAATAAGTTAAAATTCATGGTGCCATCCTTTCAATAAATATTACTAGACATTAAAAGAGGCAGGAAAGTACCATCTGCAAAAAATGAGAAGCAAAATCAATGAACAGAAATAGACCTAGATGCCATAATTAGTAGATAAGATCATGAAAACAGATAATGAAAAATATATTTCACATGTTCAAGAAGCTAGAGGGGAGTATGCACATGTTAAGGAAAAATGTAGAAGATATAAAAAAGAGACCCAAATCGAACTTTCACTGGGGAAAAAACAACAAAACAGAATTTGAGATTAAGGGTACACTGAATGAGATGAACATCAATTAGACAATTAAGAAGAAAAGATTAGTGAACTTAAAGATGTAGCCAATAGATATATCCAAAATGAAATAAAGAGAAAAATTACTGAGCAGAGCAAAATACAGCTCTGCTATATATCTATATACAACAGAGTAAAAATAACAGAGCTGTGAGACTATTTTAACTAGCATAATATACATGTAATTGAAGTCTTTATAAAGAGGGGACAGGGGGTCATATCTGCAGAAATAATTGCTAAAAAATTTCCAAATTTGATGAATATCTTAAAACTACACATTTAGGAAGCTCAACAAACCACAAATAAAAGAATCATAAAGAATGTTACACTAAGGCCATCACAATCAGATTGCTTAAAGATGTAGAGAAAATCTGAAAGCATCCACAGAAGGAGAAAAGAGCATGTACATAGAATTGAAAGTAAGAAGGACACTGGAACAGTGCAAGCTGGAAGATACTGGTGCAACGCTGCTGAATTACTTGGGGTCGGGGGAGGGCCATGTCAACCACGAATACTACATTTGGTGAAAATATCTTTCAAAAATAAAGACAGAATGAAGCCTTTTTCAGAGAGACAAAAATCTGAAATAATCCATCAACAGTGTATCTGCATTAGAAGAAATGTTAAAGGAATTCCTTCAAGCAGAAGGAATATGATATCAGAGGGAAAGTGAAATCTATACAGGGAATTAAAGAACCTCTGAAATGAATGGTATGTGTGTGTACATGTATATATGAGTGTGTATATGTATATATGAGTGTGTACATGTATATATGAGTGTGTACATGTATATATGAGTGTGTACATGTATATATGTGTGTGTGTGTATATATGAGTGTGTATATGTATATATGAGTGTGTATATACATGGTGTATATGCATGTATATATATGTAGGCTTTCTAGGTGCTGCTAGTGGTAAACAACCTGCTTGCCAATGCTGGAGACTGGGGTTCGATTCCTGGGTTGGCAAAATCCCTTGGAGAAGGGCATGGCAACCCACTCCAGTATTCTTGCCTGGAAATTCTCATGGACAGAGAAGCCTAGAGGGATACAGTCCATGGGGTTGCCAAGAGTCGGACATGGCTGAAGCGATTTAGCATGTGTGCACACTATATGCACATATATAATTTTTTCTTATTTAAAAATTCTCTTTAAATTTTTCTTTTTAATTTTTAAAGTATAATTAAAAAAAAAAAACTCTGTGATTTATAAATACACAGAATCAAAATGTATGGCAATCATAACCCAAAAGCCAGGGGAGGGAAAATGGTGAAATACTTTTGTAAAGTAAAGACAACCAAATGTAAACACTGAAGCAACCACAAAAGAAAATCAAAAGTGTTATTGCCCATAAGGAAATAAAGGAGATCACTTGAAACTTTAAAAATAATTCAACAACACACTGTGTTCTCTGTTTCTGTGCCTATTAATATGTGGTATCCCTGTTTATTTTTGCTCCAAAATAACTGGCAGACACCTCATCTCTCAAGGATCAGTTCAACTAACACCTACTCTGGGGAGCTTCCTATGACACTCATAGTCATGCATACTTTTAGAAAATAATTATGATCTTATTATCATCTGCTACCATGGCTGACTCCTCCCTGGACTTGAAGCTTATACTGCTATACAGCACATCTTCAGTAAATATTTACTGAATGAATGAAGTGTCTATATTCAATGCTTTTCTTAATTCTCATCACTCTCTGGGCCATTTGATCCAGAGTAGATTTACCTTGCTAACACACAGCAACATTCTTAAAGTCTAATTTGTTGAAAGACTAACAACTTAGGTTAAACAATATTTATCCTCATTACTCCCGAGGTCATTAAGTCCAGACAGGTCTATAGTAAAAATTATAAGACAAACTCCAAGCAGAGTCGATGATGTTATCTTGAATGAAGAAAAATCCAGAATATCTTTGAGAATTTCTACCATTAACATGATACATGTACTCCTTTCCTGTCAACAGTCTGTAGGGTTCCAATCAAATTATTCCTTTTCACAAAGTTTCCCCCATTTCCCCAAATGGGAATAAGCTTTTACCTCTTCGGAATTCCCCTGGCCCTTTGCATACCCATTTGGCCATTAGATATAGTTAGGACTGGTATTTTTGGATATGAACTAATTCTCTGTGTTTATTTCTCTTACTAGTCTATGAACTCCTTAATTTTACTCATCTGTTCATCCTTCCCTGGAGCATAACGATAGATTTAGCATACGTTCAATTACTGTCTTAAAGAAATGAATGAAGAATTCACAATAAAATAAGGAAAATTTTGATAAAGACTGTCACAATTCTATGGAATGGCAGAGCAGGGATCCAGTGAACTATGATTCATGCAGGGGAAAACTGAGATTTACGGAACAGCAACAAAGTGTCTTTGCAAAAAACAAATTTTTTATCAATAATCTAAAATCATGTATCTAAATTATGAAAGTTTACAAGGATATATTTCACTTGAGACTTCTCAGTAAGAGGGCAAAACTCTATTTTTACTTTTTGCTTTGTTTTCTTCTTGAAAAACATTTACAGAAATAATATTAGAGATACATAACCTGTATCATTCCAAAAATCATTTAGTTATGTATTTACTCATTTATTCTTTAAATAATTTCATTGCAGGCTATATCCAGATGCAAGGATGAATATACACAGATTGATAAAACCACCATCTCTGATCTAAATGGGCTTCCAGTAATGGAAAGACTGATATAAACGGAATATCAGCAACTCTAAGAACTGAAAGATAGAGACATGCACAGCAAAAGGGCATCTGCCCAGGAAAAAGTGAGAGGCAGAAAAGGCGTGACAGCTGAAATGAAACCTGCAGAAAGAGAAGACAAAGGCCAAGGCAGAGGAAAGTGCGGACGAGGGCAGAGTAGACGCAGCAGAACAAGTATAACAGGAGAACCTCAAGAGATGTCCCTGCAAAGGTAAGTACAAGACGAACAACAGAAAGCCTTTTGTGCGTGACAACAAAATTATCTTTATTCCGAAGACGGAGAATCACTGAAGTGTCTTAAGTGAATGACATGTTTGTATCTGCATTAAAATCAGTGGGGTGTAGGGAGAATGGGTTGGGTTCGATTCCAATGAGAAAGGTAGTCAGTTTACATTGTTTCATTTCCTTATCTAGAGAATGAGAAGAAAGGAAAAGATGATTCCCAATGCCAGTAATTTATGCTTTTCTAAATGTGGCATTTCCTCTTTGGTACTGTCTGAGGGATTGCAGGTATGGTAGTTTGCTTCTCAGGGCTCCTAGATGTCACCATCTCTAAAATGAGGGATTTGGCCAAGGCCATCTCTGAGGTCTCATATGCACAATCCGTGGTCCTCAGACTATTTTCTCTCTCTCAGGTAATAACAAAAATGTCAGACTGTGTAAAACAATGCCCAATAATTTCACAAGAGAAAAAAATACTGGAATATTGCACTCAGATGGCTACTCATCTCCAGCAATTAGAAAGTAATTGTACTGCACATTTTTAAAAAGTCTCCCCAAACTTGATGGCTCAACAAAAATTATTAATTGAAACTAAAAATAAACATGCAACCCTCTTCACGGTCCCCTTCTCTTGCACCCTGGTGCGATAACCCCAGTGAGCCCCTCCCCATTTCAGCATATGAGAAAATATGCAATGGCCTTTGTGTTATTGATTCTTTATTAGAATCATGTGTCTTATTTGAATAGAAGACCGGGAGACTGAGGGCTTCTGGTGCCCACTGGGCAATTAAAGCCTGGGATTATGAAAGCTGGAATTGCTTACTCCTGCCCTGGAGAACCTGGAAGACCACCACAGCTGATTCTAAATGCAGACAGTACACACACACACACACACACACACACACACACACACACAATTTGGCAATGGGGCACACAGATTAGAACTTTCAGAAGGGTATGAAATTTGGAAATTTCAGTAGTCTCTCTGCCATGAGACTACTCAGATTTGAATCCAGCTCCCACACTCACTATGAGTGTGACCCTGGTAAAACTCACAGACTTGTATAAAACTCAGTCTACTACTCTGATAAACAGGAATAATAACAATAAACCTATATGACTTGATGACTAGAAAAGAAAGTATTATTTTCCTATTTAATATTATAACCTTCCCCATCAATTTTGATCATTTCACCTAGCTCAAGGTATTTTCTTTTCACTATGACACTGATCACCTTCTAACATACTCTATAATGCACTTATTTATTATTTTTAGACACAGAAGTCATATTAAAAAGCAGAGACATCACTTGGCCAACAAAGGTCCCTCTAGTCAAAGCTATGGTTTTTCCTGTAGTCATGTATGGATGTGAGAGGTGGACCAGAAAGAAAGCTGAGCACCAAAGAATTGATGCTTTCGAATTGTGATGTTGGAGAAGACTTGTTGGGAGTCCCCTGGACAGGAAGGAGATCAAACCAGTCAGTCCTAAAGGAATTCAACCCCAAATATTCATTAGAAGTACTGATGCGGAAGCACGAATACTTTGGCCACCTGATGTGAAGGAAGAGCGGCCTCACTGGAAAAGACCCTGATGCTGGGGAAGATTGAGGGCAGGAGGAGAAGAGGGCGACAGAGGATGAGATGGTTAGATGGCATCACTGACTCAATGGACATGAGTTTGAGCAAGCTCTGGGATATAGTGAAGAACAGGGAAGCCTGGCATGCTGCAGTCCATGAGGTCACAAAGAGTCAGCACAACTTAGCGACTAAACAGCAACATTTCTCCACCACCCCAAAGAACGTGACATCGATGAGGGCAGGACTCTTTGCACTGACTGATGTTCATCTCAAATGGTCAGAAATTTTTTGTGACATGTTGTAGGTACTCAATAAACAGTTATTGATTAAATATATTAGTACTAAATTTTAAATTGGTTATTTGCATTCAAGAAATAATAGATGAAACTACTGTCATTAAAATCACCACCATCATCACCAAATTCCATGTAATTTGGTGTGATTTTTTAAAGTTATCAAGAACTGCCTTATTGACTTTGATTTGCTATTTCTTCACCATTGATAGCATCTAGGTTACATTTGTCAGAGATGATGAAATCATATTCGGGTTAGTTTCCACTGGACAAAGCCTGGTTGACAGCCTGCTGTGCCAGGCACTCTGCCACAACCTAGGGAAACAAAGGGAAGGAAACCTAACTCCCAACCTTAGAAGCTCACAAACACCATACTGCCATACTGATTATCATCTTGCAATTAATGAACTGATTCAGAGGTCTCTAATGAATGTATTCCTTATCTAATTATATTCCCTGTGATCCTCACGGGCATGTGTGCATGCGTGCTAGGTTGCTTCAGTTGTGTCTGATTCTTTGTGACCCTGTGGACTGTAGCGTGCCAGGCTCCTCTGTCCATGGAATTCTCCAAACAAGAATACTGGAGTGGGTTGCCGTGGCCTCCTCCAAGGGATCTTCCAGACAAAGGGACGATCCCCATACTCCTGACTTCCAGGTGGGATGTTTTACCACTGAGCCATCAACAAAGCCCATGATCCTCACACACAGATAAAAGGTCTTTTCCTCCTTTGCTTTTCCAACCCTCAACTTGGGAACTTCAAGGAGACCAAAGACAATGGCCGTGGCTTGGGAAGCAGGAATAAACAAAAGCCATAAAAATCCCCTGGGGAACTTCTTAACTAGACAGGGACCTGGCCTAAGAAATTCTGGCTCAGTAAGTCTGAAATAAGGCCCTAAATTTTGCATTTTATTTTTTGAATATTTACTTATTTGGCTGCACCAGGTTTTAGATGCAGCATGCAAGATCATCACTGCATCCATCATGTGGGATATTTTGTGGTGGTGCAGGGACACTCTGACTGTGAGGTGTGGGTTCAGCTGCCCCATGGCATGTAGGATCTTAGTTCCCCTAACAGGGATCAAACCCACAGTTCTTGCACTGCAAGGCAGATTCTTAACCACTGGACCACCAGGGAAGTCCCTGCATTTTAAAAAGCATCCCTGGGGATTTTGTCCCAAGTGGGTTATAGGCTACACATGGAGAAACACTGACTTAGAGGGTAGATTTTATATAAGACACAATTACACAATTATAAGAGCATATGACGCTTTGGGATTTTGCTGGGATCATGAGTAGTGTTTGCCAAGGGACAGCAAGGCTAAAACGTGAGTCACTGGGTTGGTGGGTGCCACCGTTAAAGAACTAACTGGGAAAAAGACAGGGGACAGCCCTGAGGGCAAGGCTCAGCACAGATGGAGGAAACCAAGCAGATGCAATAGTGGTCTGGAGTCCAGGATAGAAGGTCTTTTCCTTCCAACTCCAGTGTTCTTTCCAACCCATTTCAGGGTCCTCGTTTTCACTCCTCTTCTACCATCCTTATTAAATATAGGATATCTGCAGTTCTGTCCTTTGCCTCTTCACTTCCATGCTGTTTGTAAAAATTCCTCCTGGGTTTCTCTGCTTTCCTCATGTTTGCTGTCGCGCATACCCAGCCAGCTGCCAGAGGAGAATGAGAATCTCAGGACGCGGGACAATCCTCTTAGGTCAACAAGCTTGCTCTGAACGCCAGCTCTGGAAATCCCGGGCTTGCAGCAGAGATCGTCACGGACTGCAGCCCCATGCCCTCACTCAGTGCTCCCTGAGAAGCAGAGACACTGACTGGGGCAAACCTAGGTATCAACGTAGGTGAAATGGCTTTCTCTTTGTTTGATTGATGACTGATTTTCGTCTACCTGTTTGAGAAGCTGCAGGCAGAAATGGGCCTTTCAGAGATAGACACTTGATAACAATTAGGCAGACTCTCCTCCCAAAAGACCTCATATGAAAATAGTATAGACTGATATTTCCTGAAAGACGCAGACATAAAGCCCTCCATTTACAAATGAGAAAGACGCTACATCCAGGGAGACAAAGAGACAGTCCTGGGGGTGAGGGAGGGAAGGACTGAGAGTGTGGGATGAGCAGATGCAAGCTATAGTATATAGAAGGGATAAACAACAAGGTCCCACCGTGTAGCACATGGAACTGTATTCAGTGTCTTGTGATAAACCATTATGGAAAAGAATACTTATAAATAGAACATCTATATGTGTAAAACAAGCCACTTTGCTATAGCATAGAGATTGGTACAACACTATAAATCAACTATACTTCAATCAAAAAATAAATAAAATTTAAAAAGAGAGAGAGAGAGAGAGTCTCTGCTTCTGGCAGATGGTCTCAGAGCTTTGTCTTCCAATAAGGACCCTGGAATTTTTTCTCCCTCAGCCAGTCACAAAGAAAAAGATATTAACAGAACATATTTAAATTATGGAAATATTAATTGTAAGCTTGTGAGTTATCAACATTTTGATCTTTTCAAATATAAAAAGATTCAGGTTTCAACACAGACCTGCAATTTTCAGGGGCAAAAAAAAACAACTCAGAGACACTCAAGTGGCCTCAAAAGCTCTACTTGCTGGAGTCTATTTGACCAACAATTAAAGAGCAAGCCTCTCATTCCAACCAGAAAAAGGGTACTACTGCTAGATGCATTTTCAATTATCATAATTAATATTATCATTTCTAAAATGCACAGATTAAAATATCAAACATATCATAAAATATGCTTGCTGTGCTGTGCTCAGTTGCTTCAGTTGTGTCCAACCCTATGGACTGTAACCCACCAGGCTCCTCCCCCATGGAGAGTCCATGGGATTCTCCAGGCAAGAAGACTGGCGTGAGCTGCCATTTCCTCCTCCAGGGGATTTTCCTGACCCAGGGATAGTGGCTCCTGCATCGCAGGCGGATTCTTTATCACTGAGCTGCCAAATACGCTTGAATATCAAGCCCCTAAATACGCCTGATAATTTAGTCCTTTCACTGTTCCTGGGACCAGGAACACAGTGCTCACCAGGCAGGGAAAGAGTAAGGGCATATTAAGAAAGAATATGACTCTTTCATAGGGAACCAAGCAGAAGGGTTCTGGACCAGGAGTACCGAATGAGGAGTCACCATTTCCCCATCCAAAATGAAATCTGCTATCCGCATTCTGCATGGTCTTGGGACATCTACCTATAATCCTATCACAGTGTTTATCCTCCCCATTTTCACAGGTGGAGTCCCGGAGTAGACTGCAGAGCTGTGTCAACTTACGTGATTACAGTGTTCAGCTAACATGTGAAGACACGGTGTGTATGCAATTTCTCCCTGGGACACATCGAACAAAGACAACTCCAGGTGTTCACATAAAGTTCAAATGTTTCATTTCTGAAAAGCTCTGTCAAACTCTCCACAGCCTGCCAGAGTCAGAGCGTGCTCACAGCTGTGAGATGGTTTCATTTCACTATCTCTCACTCTCTGCTCCCCTTCCCCAGCCCACTCTGGGCCATCGGTGAACATGTCTTGCCGTAACTTCCCTCATGCACAGATTTAGAAACTCCATGGGCTAAATGACATTTGGGAGACTGTTTTACCCTTCCTTAAGAAAGGGAAAGGAGTGGTGCTTCCATCTGCAGTGCTGACGGTGTTCAGCCAGACCCGAGGATGCTAAAGGTGCAAGGGAGCAGGCCCTTTTCCCGTATTTTCTGTGTGACATCTACTGTGGTTGGCAATTCCCTCGCAAGAATTCTGATACAGTGGGTTTTCATGGAGGCCTACAAAGGAGACATTTAGTGAAATCGGTATGAACTACACTGTGTTCTTACTTTCCTGAAGCAAGGTCATGGCTAGCATATCCAGGCAGGTATTTCTTTGTCCTATTGATCTTCAAGTGAGGATCTTCTACAATTTGCACTTCCTTCCACTTCCTGATTGGTGAAAAGACCACTCATGATAAATGCCATTCTCCTTTGTCTTACAACAGTTTGGCTTTCCCTTTCCTCCATTATATGTAGAAGTTATATAACCAAAACAGATGTTTTGTTCAACTGATCCTGGCCAGTGGGAAGTCCATACAACAGGAATTTAAGCTTGTCTTCCTTGGAGTCAAGGTTTCAGGGTAACCTGGATTCACCTGAAAGGATTTCAGTGATTCTGGGTCAGTGACTGCAGCCGTGAAATTAAAAGACACTTGCCCCTTGGAAGAAAAGCTATGACAAACCTAGACAGCATGTTAAAAAGCAGAGACATTACTTTGCTGACAAAGGTCCATCTAGTCAAATCTATGTTGTTATTTTTTCCAGTAGTCATATATGGATGTGAGAGTTGGACAATAAAGAAAGCTGAGTGACAAAGAATTGATGCTTTTGAACTGTGGTGCTGGAGAAGACTCTTGAAAATCCGTTGGACAGCAAGGAGATCAAGTCAGTCCATCCTAAAGGAAATCAGTACTGTATATTCATTGGAAGGACTGATGCTGCAGCTGAAGCTCCAATACTTTGGCCACCTGATGTGAAGAGCTGACTCATTTGAAAAGACGAAGGCTGAAGGCAGGAGGAAAAGGGGATGACAGAGGATGAGATGGTTGGATGGCATCACCAACTTGATGATTTTGAGTTTGAAATAACTCCACGAGTTGGGGATGGACAGAGAAGCCTGGCATGCTGCAGTCCATGGGGTTGCAAAAAGTCGGACACGATTGAGAGACTGAATTCAACTGGGTCAGTGTGGTACCAATCACAGGATTCATGAATTAATCATGCCACGGCAAGCAGATTAAATCACTGAAGACAGACTTCCAAACTGTGAATGAAGGCTGCACTGGGTACCTCTCCTACTTTCCTCAGGGGTGGTCCGATTCCTTGGCACAAAATTGAGATTATTATGTATTGGACGGGAACCAGAATCAGAGAAATCTTATGCAAACCTTGCTTTGGGACAGAGGATATTGAAAAGTGTACTCCTCTGAGTGCATGTTAGGGCATTGCACGGTCTGCTTCCATACCATCAGTGACATCCATGAGGCAAATGTGTCTGAGATTCTCTGAGCCAAATACATCTCTGTTTCAAAGCCTAAAATGTGTTTAATCACTGCTATTGATGCTTTTTGATTGCAACCAGAAGTGTTCAATACTATGGTTGAAATAAAGGAAATTAATCTGTTAGTGATAAATTTGGGCTGGGCTTAGTTGCTCAGTTGTGTCTTCCTCTTTGGGATCCCGTAGACTGTAGCCCACCAGGTTTCTCTGTCCACAGGGATTCTCCAGGCAAGAATACTGGAGTGGGTTGCCATGCCCTCCTCAGATAAAGGATTATGTGATCTTAAATAACACACCTAATACACAACAGACTTTAGCTCACAATAAATCTGGATCTCAACAGAAATGAGAGTCGTTTTCTTCTTAAAGACACTGAGGCGCAGGCTACTTTGGGGAAGCAGAGCAACATCGTAACTTGCTTATTACAAAGCCTGTCATCCATCTCTGACGAATCAAGAGCTCATGGGAAAATTTCCATTAATACTCAAGATGGCAAATAACATCAATCATATCTGTCCCTCAGAGGAAATATTTAAATATAACAATTTCCAGGTAGAAACATTTGGGCTTGGTAAAACAATGACATTTTAAAATGATACTTTGCCAGAGCGCCAGCGGCCAAGAATTCCGAGCCAGTCCTCTCACTGTTGGACACAGAAATCCAAGAGAATCAAATTAGCTTTATTTTTAATCAAGGTGAATCAAGCTGTAGGAATATAAGGGCTGATTCAAAGGAGAGTTTTTGGAAGTGATAACTGATTATGGAATAAAAACATGACTGATACGAAGATGTAGGGTTTTTCTTAGATTTAGGAACTAGCTCACCTCCTTCCCCAGGGCACAGGCTGCCTCTGATCCGCAGTTTTAAACCAGAGAATATACAGAAACACTCTTTGTAAGTGAAACCTGTATGCAAACATGAAGTGGTGTTTGTAGTGGTAGAAAGAGCAGCGGAAATAGTAGAAGTAGTAACAGTGCTGAGGGCAGTAGTGGAGGTCATATTAGTAACAGTAACAATAGGAGTGATGGTAACAGCAGATGTAGCAGCTTGTAGCATAGAACCATGGCTGGGGAGATTGGGAGGGACCTTCCAGTTTCGCCCTCCTACTGCACAGGCTAAGAAACTAAAGCGTTGCTGCTGGTGCTGCTAAGTCGCTTCAGTCGTATCCAACTCTGTGCGACCCCATAGACGGCACCGTCTCTGGGATTCTCCAGGCAAGAATACTGGAGTGGGCTGCCATTTCCTTCTCCAATGCATGAAAGTGAAAAGTGAAAGTGAAGTTGCTCAGTCATGTCCAACTCAGGGACCTCATGGACTGCAGCCCACCAGGCTCCTCCGTCCATGGGATTTTCCAGGCAGGAGTTCGGAGAGAACAAACGATTTATATGAGGTCTTATAATAAGTAAACAGGATACCCAGGAACAGAACTCAAATTTTGAAATTCTCAGCCATATACAATAGAACATAAATATATAAATCTATGATTTTTGAAGCTGTTCAAGAAGTAGAAATCCAGGACTCCTGGTAATCTTTGTAGAACCTCGAGATACATTACCATAGTTATGCCCACCCATAAACTAAGAATGTTGTTGTTCTGGTTCAGTTCCTCAGTCGTATCTGACTCTTCGCGACCCCATGGACTGTAACCCTCCAGCCTTCTCTGTCCATGGGACTTTCCAGGCAAGAATACTGGAGTGGGTTGCCATTTCCTATTCCAAGGCATCTTCCCATCCCAGGGATCAAACCTGTGACTCCTGTGGCTCCTGCACTGGCAGGTAGATTCTTTACCGCTGAGTCATGAGGGAAGCAAAAGAAAACCAAACAAACCACAATTGTGCTCTTAGCCTATAATGCATTCATGAAAGAGAAGAAAAAGCTGCTAAAGTAAGCCTAATTAAGTTTCTGTGCTGTGCTAAGTCACTTCAGACCCTATGGACTGTAGCCCACTGGGCTCCTCTGTCCATGGGATTCTCCAGGCAAGAATATTAGAGCAGGTTGCCATGCCCTCCTCCAGGGAACTTAATATTTGTTTCATTAATGTGCCTTTATTTGGATATTTTTTTAAAGAGCTCATGGGACAATGGGTTGTTGAAGCTAAGACTATCTTGAGAGGTCGCACTTGGAAGGATTATTTGAGTCAAAAGTCACGTGTCCACTGAAATAAATATTTTCAGCTTGAATCCAATCTTAAAATTACTCTTTGTGTCAAAGTTTTGAAGTTGCCACTGGAAGAAGAACCCAGAGGCCAGAGAATTCAGAGTTCTCTGATGTGGGAAGGAACCCTCAAGACTGAAAAAAGAGAGAAGAGAGGTCTCCTAAGAAGACTGGAAGGAGCAGTCTCCTCTGCAGAGCATGTGAGACAAAGACACCTCGGCAGTGTAACTGACAAAAGAGGTGTTTTAAAATGAGTCCTTAAACAGGGCTTTAAAAATACACACACACACACACACACACACACACACACACACACACACACACACACACACACATATGTCAACCACTGCAACTCCAACAAATGATCTGCCTGGAATACACAGGAAGGAATCCTCCGAAGATGGACAACATAAGGAACTCAATCTTCAGACTTTTGTTTTAAGCAATTCCAGGGTGAAGAGGGATTTGAATCCAGTATGTAAAAAACCCAGAATTCGGTCTATAGCGTATGGTGTGTAATTCCACTTCAGTTCACACTGTGCTATATAATGTCTGGTTCTCATTCCAGAGTGTGTTTCCATCTTCCCTCAGCTAATCCTGCCATCTTTATGAGTCCTGAATGAAAGAATTCCTCCAGTGATGATCACAGACAGGGAGTTAGGAGTGGTGAACCTTCACTGACATCAAAGTTGATTCCCGTGTGCAGTCTGGTGAGCCCACACTGACAGAATGTTTGGGATCTCCTTCCTAAATGTGTAATAATATAATAATACAGTACTATCAATAGATAAGGAATGGCGGGTGCAAACATTCAAGGGGAAAAAAACGGAAGTAGGACAAGGAAAATAAATCTATTATTTTTCCTGGTAAGCTTGAGGGGGAAAAAAAAACATTTTTACTCCATATTAGCCCTCAGATACCAAGACCTGCGCATTACATGACCTGATCATTTGGAGACAACTTTCTCCAACCCTTCAAGTGATGGCTTCCTCCCTTTCCTCCTCACTGCTCCACTATCCCACACTCCTTCCACTTCTCTCTCCTTTCTTCACCTCCCACTCATTCTATAACCCCCTGTCTTATAGCTTGCTTTGCTCACCAGGGCCCATGCCTCCACCAAGAATGAAATGTACTAGAGTAAGGCTGCTCCCAAGCTTTCACAAAAAGCAACACCAGAGAAAAGATCACCTTGAAAGGTGAATCCAACAGTTAAGCATTTGAGTAAAGATTGGCTATGCAGCCTTGCAAAATGAGGAGAGGTCACTTTTTGCCTTGTTTTAATGAGTAGGTCAGACAGAGAGGAGAGGGTTTGCCATCACCAAAGGTTGACCACAAAGGCTTTTCAGTAACCATTTGCAGCTGACAAACAACGATATCAGAGACAATTTAGGGACTGCAGTTCTGCCCCAGGCTCTGCAGGAGGCTCCAGTAGAAGCCTCTTGCTCAGAGGGAACTCTACGTTTTTGGCCTCAGGGAAAGTTTCCCAGCCAAGTTTAAACCCCTGGAGATTAGGGGTGTATAATTTAAGCACCATTACAAGCTAAGAGGGAGAGCAACAATACTAGTGCTCCCATAATGGAAAGATCATTATTTTTAGGTTTGTATAGAAAGCAGAGCTGGCAGCTGTGAGGGAAATGCACCCTTTGAAAAGAACCTACCATTGTTATATTTAAGCTGTTGGGATATAAGGTTTCTGACTCAGAGGCAATTGTAATATGCTCAGAATTACCCTATGAACAGTCACAGGCTTAATGATTTTGAAAGTAGCAATATACAAACAATGAAAGGTGAGGGTCCAGGGCGGATAAGTGTTTTATGGCCCATTATTTCTTTTGCCAGCTAAAGAATTTGTAACCATACTCAGAGCTGATGGAGAATGATAATGCTAAGGGTCTTTTTTTTTTTTCCCCTTTGCTCATAAATATTTACCTGTCTTTCTTTAGGTAACATAACAGAGGTTAAGTACTTGGTCAAATGGAATTCATGTAAAACACAAGGCCTGCTACTTACTAACGATGCAACTATGAGTTAAGTTACTAACCTCTCTCGATTTCCAGTTTTTCATTGGATAGATGCAAAAGAGATAATAAAAAAGCATCTGTTTCAGATGCTGCATAATGTTTCTTTCATTCTACACATATTTATTGGCAGCTACACTGCATCTGGCAATATTCAGGTGCTAGGATGCCAATTATTTTTCTTCCTCTATGGGAAGTCAGGCTGACCACAAAAGAATGACCTGGCTGGGGGTAAGGTAAGTCACCTCTTGGAGTTTGTTTTCTCACTTGGAAATTGAAAGCAGTAACACCTACTTCCAAGGGTTGGGGTAAGGATGACAGGAGATAAATCACAGTCCTGGCATTCAGGAGAGGTTTTGTGAATCAAGAACCCCTCAGACTGAGATACTGACAAGTTGACAGTGGCAAGATAGAACTGAAAAACTGACCAGATCTGAAAGCCAAGTTAAACAGCTGGTCAGTTCTGGCCTGAATCCCGCTTCATTACCCTTTCTTAACATCTACTATATTCCAGGTATCACACTGCAGGCTTTGGAGAAGTGAAAAGCACAGTTTCCCTGTCTGGGGGGTGAGGGGAGAGGCAGTTTCACATGTTTCACCAGGCATGTGAGTCCCCGACTGGGAGAATTCAGTAAGTGCTACGGGACGGATGCAAGTGGAGGGCTGCGAGGGGCCCTGTGGGAATGCAGTCAGGTCTGAGACCTGGGAAGAATGTCTGCCACACAGGCAACCAGACCGCTAGAGCACTGGCTGCATTGGGAACACAAGGTTTTGCCATTCTGCAATCACAGATGCCTACCTGGAGGCGACAGTCACAGCTGCCTCTGAGTGCCACACTAAATGGGCAGTGGGAGGGGAGAGCAAGAAGAATAGCATCTACAGAGAACCCACTAGGGCCCAGGCAGTGGACCAGGTACATTAAACATCATGTCTCTTGATCTTCCCAGCCATTCTGTGAAAGATATGTGTTTGCACTCCTTCTAAAGGTGAGGAAACTAAACTTCAGAGGTTTCAACTCACTCGAGCAAGATCATACAATCCATAAGAGGCAATGCAATATGTGCATCCCTGGGTTTTATTGATTCAAGTCTTCTCTTTCCTCCCATACTATGATGCTTCTCAGTACTCATATATAGATCACAGTTTTCCTTGGGGGGAATAAAAGTAAGCTCAGGAAGGTGGAAACAATTCAGCGTCATCCAAGCATAATTATTGTCAAAGGCCCAAAAGAAACTGGGTTTACCCAGGCAGAGTAATTTCCCAAAGAGAGTAAGGTCTGTTCAGGTCTAGCATTCAAGATATTTTTATCTGTTGATTTTGGCCTGATCTCTGGATAGGACATAATCTACTGTGATCACAGGCAGTGGACTTCTAAGGGCATGAGTATACACCTTGACTTTGAGTAGGAAGCCAAGACATGATCTTGAAATCATTATGGTGGTTAATGAGCATGTTAAAATGCTTATATCATCTAGAACTATCCATGAACTATAATGTAATTGGGTCAGTTGGTAGACATTATAAGGAAATATGGATTTGGAGAGAGATTCAAGGTAACTAAGCAATGTATGGTCAAGGATCAGAGTGCCCAAAAGTGGAGCTTTAGTTGTCCTAAGAGAGGTCAACTTACAAAATTCATGAGATTAGTCACTGAAGGAATTTTCTTTACAGACCAGATTTATCCCTATTTGAAAGCAAGAACAGATGTGCTTAGAAATTCAGTCAAGGTTTGGAAGGATGTAAAAGAATTCTGTAGTCTAGTCATTTGGTAGTATTAAATCTGGTGGGAGAGTATATTAAAAAAAAAAAAAAAAGGGAGAAGGAGTAGGGTATTTCTGTGTCCAAGAAGAAAAATGGTGGAACAATACTTCATCAGAGTTGACTCAGAACTGTCCAGGAAAAGAGATGCCAAGTAGAGCACAGACCATATTCTGGACACTAAGGGACAGTCCAAGAGCTATCCCCATACCTAATATATTGAGAATAATAATATATATTGAGAATACATTTGTCACTATTATTCATTGCTTTTTGTCTAATTGCTGTTCAAACTGGAACAACTGAAAAATCTGACATGAATTACTTGGAATCACAGATGTATATATTTTGATTATTTGCAAGGTGTAAACCACAAATACAGTTGTGAACTAATACACTGGCCTCTGAATTGCTACTTTGATCTCTTGTGATGTTGGCCAATGTGACTCAGTCCCAAGTAGCCACTTACCTTTGAATGCCCTGACATTGTTTTTGAGCCTGTGATACTGAGGCAACACCCTGACTCTGGATGGTCATATCCAGGCTTACAGCCCAGAGACACCCTGTGTGGACATTTGATCATCACCTTCATTCATCTTCAACACCTTCACTCCCATTTCAGCACATTATGAGTACTGAATAATTCAGAATTATTATTATTATTTTTTTATGTAGAAAGTTGTTCAACTAGGTCTCAAGCTGGAAGGCAATAGTTGTAGCTTCTTTTTTTTTTCCCAACAGTGTTTGGGTGACCATGTGACATTCAGCAAACACCAATTTACTCATTACTGCCTTCACTATGTTAGCAGGTATAAATATGAGTAAGACTGAGAGGCACTGCCTATCCGACACTAAGTCAGGTTGAGGCAACCATTCATACATTCATACATGAATTCACTTACAGTCATTCATTCATTCATAAACACTGAGTGCCTACTATATGCCAGGTTCTAAGGAACCAGCAGTGATTACAACAAATTCCTTGACCTTATCATTCAATAAAGAAAGAAATCTGTAGCATTTCAGACGATGATCACTGCTGTGGAAAATGTTACATCAGGATAACTTGGAAAGAGAGTGCTAGGCTGGGGGCAGGGAGAGAAGTGGTCACTATTTTATACAGAGTGGTAATGGAAGGCTTCTACATTTAGGAAGCATTTGAGAAAAGACCTAAAGGAAGTGAAGGAAGGAGGTAGGTATATAAATGGGGAAAGGCATTCCTGGATGAATGAAAAACTGAATGTAATGGCACACTCAGCACGATCAGGGAGCAACATGGAGTGAAGACATAAGAAACCCCAGCAGGTATGGTTACCAAGACGGAAGGGAGGGGTGGACCGAGACCCTGGGCTGACATATGCACGCTGCTAGATATAAAATGGACAACTAATAACCTACTGTACAGCACAGGGAACGCAATACTCTGTAGTGGCCTACACGAGAGAAGGATTTAAAAAAGAGTAGATACATGTAGATGTATGACTGATTCACCTTGCTGTGTGCCAGAAACACTGTAAATCAGCTGTACTCTAGTAAAAGTTAATTTAAAAAGAAAAAACAGTAAAGCCCTCTACCATCCTAAAAGAGAAAAGGAACAACGGCAGGAGGTAATTTCAAAGAGTTAATGGGGACAACGTTATGTAGGACTTTGTAGGTGGTGAGGAAGACTTTAGCTTTCCCTTGAAGTGAAAGGAGAAGCTGGTGGAGGGGTTTAAGGAGAGGAGCGATGCAATCTGACATTTTGCAAAGATTACTCTAATTGCTGTGCAAAAAAACATGTCGTTGGAAAGCAAGGGTGAACATAAAGATATCACAGGAAAACTGCAGCCAATTTTATAAGCACTGACTCAGCAATTCAGGGATAATTAGTCCACGTAGAGAAATCTATACCTGTCTTCAGAGGCCACACCCATGGGCCTTTCTTAAGAGGCTTTAAGAGGCTGAAAGAAAATATTAGAACATGATCTATGGAAAGAGCACCATAGAGCGTTTGCCTGGAATTGACCTGAGGATGAATAAATTCCCACTCATAAGCAAGGCAGAAATAAAAGAGTAAAGATTCTAATACACACAAGGAAACTCAAGTGACTTGTTTCTTACCCTATTCCTAATTCTACTCTAGTTAGGGAAGCCTATGAACGCCCTCAAGTAGAAATAAAAAAGATGGAAATTCCCACGATGCCTTTAATAGGCAAGACACTGAGAAGGAGCAATGGGAAAGGAATGACAGGAGTTTCTGGAGTGTCCCACTTGCAGCTTCATTTTTATCTTTCTCCAAAGATTGAAATGGAAGCATCATCACCACCTTTGGGAGAGACAGGCATTGATGGTGACATTGGCAAAGGTGACTGGGCCAGTCCAGATGCCAACGTTTCTGAATACAGTGGCCTTGGGCACAGGCTAGGAGAAACTGTCATGTGGTGGACACACGGTAAAAGCACCTCAGGAGCAAAATAGTGACTCAAGGGAACACAAGTACAATCAGGAAAGAGACAAGTCAGCAAGACCCTGAGTGGGGGCCCTGAGGCCATTCCCTTCAGGTATCACTGCCAGACGTGTGGCAGAAACCATAAGGGAGGTGACGAGACTGACAGATACACAGGCAGCAGGCGGGGTGACAAGCTGACCAGATACTGACAGGAGGTAATGGCAGCGGAATTTGGGACACAGCAGGAAACGCTGATGGCGGCTGACTCCATTCCCTCTCAGTGACCACATCACACATTTGCATGTGTTGCTTCCTTCTGGCTTCCAGTGAGAGACATCTAAATGGGTGTGCACGCATGCTAAGTCTATTCAGTTGTGTCCAACTCTTTGAAACAATATGGGCTGCAACCTGCCAGGCTCCTCTGTCACGAGATTTTCCAGGCAAGAATACTGGAGTGGGTTGCCATGCCTTCCTCCAAGGGATCTTCCTGACCCACGGATCGAACCCGAGTCTCATGTCTCCTGCATTGGCATGTGGATTCTTTACCACTAGCACTGCCTGGGGAGACCCTAAATGGGTTTAGGGCTTGCCTAAGTATTAAACCAACAAAAAAAACACTTGCTCCACGATCTCCCCAGGGTTTATTTTTCCATCATAATTTATGGTGCACTAAAACAGATGCATAGTAAGGTCTGCACAGTAATCAATGTGGCAACTGTCAACTTCTAGAACTGGAAAACAGGAAAGGGTACACTAAGGCACTGTGAATAGCTTTGGCCACAGGAGGATATATGGCCTCAAACGGGACACAGGGATACAGAGGATGAACTGGGCTTGTTCTGACTGAAAAGCAAGTGAGAATGCGAGGTCTGCTGCTGGAGGAGAGCAGAAACCAAAATTCCTGGGACAGAAAAGGGTGGTGAAAGTGATGCATAGGAGAGGAAGGGCTTGGAGAAACTTCCTCATGTGTCAGGTGCTTGCCTAGTAGCTCAGACGGTAAAGAATCCGCTTGCAATGCAGGAGACCCAGGCTCAATCCCTGGGTCAGGAAGATCCCCTGGAGGAGGGCCTGGCAAACCGCTCCAGTATTCTTCTCTGGAGAATCCCATGGACCCAGGAGCCTGGTGTCACAAAGAGTCAGACACGACTGAGCAACTAACACTTTTGCTTTTATATGTCAGGTAATAGAGAAGGTCAAGTTCATGTCCAGGGCTGAAAACACACCCAGGGAAAGCCCAAGAAGACCTAAACTTTCTCCTGTAGCCGACCTCCAGACCCTGCACAGTAGGCAGTGAAGACTGACGTAGGGCTGTGCAGAGACTGTCTAGGCCCTGAAGGGGTGATCCCGCACAGTCTACTGGAGAGGACTGCAGATGCGTCTTTTTCTTCTTTTCCCTTTTCTGTAGTGCCAGTTCTTGCCTGGAGAATCCCAGGGAAGGGGGAGCCTGGTGGGCTGCCGTCTGTGGGGTCGCACAGAGTCGGACACGGCTGAAGTGACTTAGCAGCAGCAGCAGCAGGTGTTTAAAGAAACTCTGTCAAACACTCGCTGACCAGTAAGTAAATGGAACCCAGACTTCAGTGTACACACATGAGAAATAATATAGAATTTACAAAAATAGTCTAGAAAATCACAAAACCACCACCATCCACAACAAAGTAGCTACAACAAACCACCATTGGAGGGGGAGTGTCTGAATTCTAGAACTCCCATAATATTATTCAGAATGTCCAGCCAGTTTCAACAAAAAATATATATATGAGGAATGTAAAGGCACAAGAAACTATTGTGCTCTTGTACCCCATTGTACCCTGTTGTTGTCCAGTCACAGTTGTGTCTGATTCCCAGTAACTCCACAGACGGCAGCATGCCAGGCTTCCCTGTCTCTCTCACTATCTCCCAGAGTTTGCTCAAATTCATGGCCATTGAGTTGGTGATGCTATCTAACCATCTCATCCTCTGCCTTCAAACCTTCTCCTCCTGCCTTCAAACTTTCCCAGCATCAGGGTCTTTTCAAATGAGTCAGTTCTTCGCATCAGATAGCTAAAGTGTTGGAGTTTCAGTTCAGCATCAGTCCTTCTAATGAATATTCAGGATTGATTTCCTTTAGGATTGACTGGTTTGATCTCCTTGCAGTCCAAGGGACTCTCAAGAGTCTTCTCCAACACCACAGTTCAAAAGCATCAATTCTTCAGCACTCAGCTTTCTTTACAGTCCAACTCTCACATCCATACAGGACCACTGGAAAAACCATAGCCTTGACTAGACGGACCTTTGTTGGCAAAGTAATATCTCTGCTTTTGAATATGCTATCTAGGTTGGTCATAACTTTCCTTCCAAGGAGTAAGCATCTTTTAACTTCTGCCATTAGAGTAGTATTATTTGTATATGTGAGGTTGTTAATATTTCTCCCAGCTATCTTGATTCTAGCTTGTGATTCATCCAGTCCAGCATTTTGCATGATGTACTCTTCATAGAAAATAAATAAGCAAGGTGACAATATACAGCCTTGTCATACCCCTTTCCCTATTTGGAACCAGTCCATTGTTTCATGTCTGGTTCTAACTGTTGCTTCTTTACCTGCATACAGCTTTCTCAGGACACAGGTAATGTGGTATAAAAAATAAATTAGTAGGGACTAGAGTGTGTGCCACTTCCGTAAAACCAGCATGCCCCTTAGTAGATAAATGGACAAAAATATTAACTGTGGTAAATCTACACAATGTAATATTATTCCACATTAAAAGGAAATGAATTAAAAAGTTACAAAAATAGAAATGAATCTAAATACATATTGCTTGGTAAAAGAAGCTGGTCTAAAAGGGCTATATGCTGTATGAGTCCAAGTATACAATATTCTGTAAAAGGCAACACCATTGAGAAAGGTTGCCAGAGGTGTGGGTGAAAGGGATACTGCTGAGTAGGTAAAGAGCAAGACTTCTTGGAGTGCTAAAATTCTTCTGTGTGATCCTATAATGGTAGATCCAAGATATGATGCATTTGTCAAAACCGAGAGAACTTTACAGCACAGAAATGAACTTTAGCATATGTAAATTTTAAAAATACCACTTAGTTCAGGGGATCCTAGAATGAAATACATAATGAGATCAAAAGAGTCTGATCACTTTATAACTATACAAACTAACCTCATTTGACAGGGGTAGAGAAAAAGTGGGTGACCTAAGTAACTGAAAAGGAGTGGAGTCTGTAAGATAGAGATAAAAACAGCTGCACACAAGCACTGTACTTTCTCATCAATAAAGCTATTTTTCATGGGGGAGAGGCTGATTGATCGCGTAGCACGACACACGTGAACTGAACAGTTAAGATGTCAGACGATGCCAACAGTTAAGATGGCAAACAACAGACGGGCTTCTCACTGTTGAGTGGGAGGCTACACAGAAGCAAGGGGAAGAGGCCAGAAAGATCTATGGAGTGATGGATTACAGCCAGGGATGTCAGTGAGCATTCATGCTTAGCTTTACATACAGGTAGTTATACAGAGAAATATGTATAGATACATGTATACACACAGTTTTAGGATACTCGCATATTTTCCCCTCCTCTGTTGGCTGAGAGCCTAGAAGCGATGACACCCTATTGACAGTAGCACACACCAAACCCCTAGATCTTGATTTCTGATACCATTTTCCAGTGAAAAGAAATAGGGCTTCTTGGTAAAATGAATGATTCTAGGACAGTGACAGAAAATATTCAGGATGCACTGGGAACTTCAGAAAGTAAAAGAGTGCTGAAAATAAATATCTGTAACAGGGCTATGTCAAAGGGACACAGGGACCAACTGAAAGAGCTCCCAGTGACCAAAGCTGAAATAGTCTGAGCAACAAAACAATCTTGGATTAAAATTCTGAGTATGAAGTAAGCATTGATGAGTCTACACTGATACCAACCAATAAGTCAAGGGATACATACATCAGGGTGAGAAAACAGACACATCTCTCCGTGTGTAAGAATTCCAGACTTTTTACATAGCACTCCCGACTCCCTAAGTGTGGTCTGTGCACACGGACTTCCATCAGAAGGTTGCAATTTGAAAAGAGGGGCACAAGGAATGACTTCATAGTAGAGAACCCCAATGAGCACTGTCTCAGCCAGGTGACCAGAGGAAATATCAACAGTGATAAGTCATCTTGAGAACATGCGGTCTCGATGTGATGTGAGAAAAATGGTAACTTGTCTCTGAAGTCTTCCTTCCCCAAACACACAATGCCAATGTAATTATGAGAAAAAAATATCAGATACTTCTCAACTGAGGAACATTTCTGAAAGCATCTAAATGGGACTTCTCAAAGATATGAAGATCATCAAAAACAAGAAAATTTTGAAAAACGATCACTGCCAGGAGAAGCCAAGGAGAAACAATAACTAAATATACTGTGGTATCCTAAATGACCCTGGGACGCAAGAAAGACATTATGTTAAAAAAATTATGGAAATCTGAAAAAAAAACATGGACTTCAGTTAATAATATCATATCAATTTTGCTTCCTTAGTTCTCACACATGTACCACACCAATGCAAAATTTTCACATTTCGGAAAACTGGGTAAGGGACAGAGAACTCAATATACTCAATAGGGCAGCAGAATTTGATACTGCCCTAACAATGTCTGGATATGAAACTGCTCTAAAGTGAAAACCTCATTTATAAAAAGAACAATGGTTAAAATCATTTTCCTCAAGAGTGTTTTCCTATTTATTTTATACACATTTAAATTTACTTTACATGTATTTATATAATCTGTGTTTTTTCAGTTATTTTAAACATATGCATTTACTCATTCATAAAAAATGTTTATTTAAAACATTTCAATTGCAGCAAAAGTTATGTATGGACGTACTATAATTTACTCCAACTGTATTACTGAACACTCCGTGTTGAAAGTCTCTGTTTAAAAATATATGTCCCACATAGTATTTTGAAGGAATGGATACAGGAATGGCAGCCCATTCCAGTATCTTTGCCTGGAAAATCCCATGGAGAGAGGAGCCTGGTGGGCTACAATCCATGGGGTCGCAAAGAGTTGGACACAACTGAGTGACTAACAAACACACACACGGAGATATAGACGAGCTTTTTTCCCCCTGGTTTTCAAAGTTGAGTATCAGTCTTATGATCATTCCACGGGCACAGAGTAGGAAACAGAGCTATATGCTAAACACGATACTTCACACATTCTCACATATTTAAGACTGGCCTGCAGACCCTGTTAGTAAAACGACAGATTTTGATTCAGTGGATCTGGAGTGTGGCTTGAGATTCTCCATCTCCAACAAGCTTCCAGGTGATGGTAGTACTTCTGAGCCATGGACCACACGCTCAGAATGGCCAGGCTGTAAACAGCACTGTGCCTGGATCCAGGTCACCTGCATTTTATGCTTTAGCATTTCTCTCTCTCCTGTGATCTTCAAGAAATCACCTACTATCTGAAAAACACACGCCGCAGCCCCCAACCTCCTTCTGCTTTTCTCCATTGGCTGCTATGAATCAGATCATGGATGTGACAGCTCCCCATGAACTATGAGACACCTAGGGTAAGGAAGAGCTCTCTCTCTCTCTGTCTCTCAATGGGAAGCTCACTGTACAAAGGCCCGCACACTGTACTTTTGCCAAAGTGTCTCAATCACAAAAATGGCAACATTAGTAACTAAGACATGCATGAAATGGCTGCAGCACAGCACCATTAAGGTTCCTACAGTCCTCGTTGCCAGGAGTCAGACCGTTTAATCCTCATTAGGACCGATATCATTAACGGAAGGAGTTAGGAGACTTAAGCGGCAATAAAACCTGAGCCTTGTTTTCAAGGAAATTGACATTCTTAGCAGGGCTGGGCAGGGTATGGGTCGTTAGGGATGGTGGAATCATTATTAAGCAAGAGCAAGTCAATCACACTTGCAGACGGCAGGCGAACCTCATGTTTTCCCAGAAGCGGATGCTCTCAGCAGCATGTTCCCATCGGGGGCCCACGGCAACAGTCTCACCAAAATAAACAGGCATGTGGGGGGTTGCATTCTGGTTCCTGGGATGTGATCACTGAGTTGTCAAGTAACATGAGATCCAAGAGACAGAAATTCAAGACAGATCCAGGGTAATAATCTCACAATGAGGAAACTTACTTGATTTTATTTATTTAATTGACTGGAAATTAATCAAATAAATTAATAAGACTATCTCATTATCTTATTATGAAGGCTTTGTCGGTGCTGATGGATGGATGGGTGGATGGATGAATGGGTGGATGGGTGGATAGATGAATGATTAATAAAAAAGTGAAAAAATAAGTGAACTATAAGTGAAAAAAATCAGTGAATAAGGGTTTGACAGACCCAATCACTCCGAATTTGGTGAATAATGTAATTGCATTTTTAACGTGCCAGCAGGTCCCATTAAACATGAGGCTTCTAAAAAGTATGTGAAGAACTCTAAAACTAACAAAAAGTAGGCAAATCAAATCTACTTACATGTGGAATGTGAAAATGGGAAAGGAAAGAGAAAAACAGCGAAAGACTAGATGAAAAAAATCTGTGAGAGCAGGAACCAAGCCTATCCTATTTATGTCTATACGTCCAGCACCAAGTACAATTCCTCACACACAATGGGCACTGAGTAAACATTGCTAAATGAGGGGATGAGCAGGTGATTGAGGCAATTGTGCTAAGACTTTCAAAGTGGGTGAGAATCACTTGTGGGGTACACATGACGCCTTCATTTCTGAAGATTCTGATTCTATATGTATGAGTTGAGTCCAGGATTTTCACTTCTTCAATAACCATCCCTAGATGACTCAGACACAGGTGAACCTCTGAGACACCCCAACCAATTCTTTAAAAAGCCATTTCCAGGTGTCTAGAGAGGCACTAGACATGCCGTATGACATCCTGATGTGAACAGTTTAATAGCACAGCAGTGAAACCAGAGCTTTGATTTCCAGTTCAAGACTCGGCGTCTGTAATGCTAAATTTGTCAGGCCGCTGGCTGAACATATAATTCTGCAAACATCTTTTTTCCAAGATACTGGCTGATGAACATTAGGAGCACCGAATGGAGAGATTCTAAAGAAGACGGATGCCCGAGGCGTATCGTAAGCCAGCAAATTCAGAGATCTGAAGACAAGGCTCAGGGATCAGTAGGTAGGACAGGTGTCCTCAATCTAACCAGTGTGAAGACTTGGCCTCATCTGCACCTGCACCAGTTCCAATAAAACTTCATAGAATCCCTCACCTCCCTCCTCACCCCTGCCTACTTTATTTTCTGAAATATGTTGGACTCAAAACATTTTATGTCCCGAATTCTGGTTCAAATCAAGGGAAAAGTCCACTGCCGTAAAATGAACCAGAATAGAAATAAACTGGGAAAGAATCGGGTTTTGAAACTGTAGTTTCATGTCATTTACTTTTATTTAATAATTTAGTTTGGAAAAGCCATGGTATCGTTCATCATTGTGAGCTTGAACTTGAGAGGGGGAAAAGGTTTTGCAAATCCAGTAAGTGACCACTGTCTTAGTAGCTTGCCCTTGAGATGACCCTGCTGGCTGAGCTCATATCCTCAGGTGAGAGACGCTCATTCCCAAATATATATTCCCTTTGTGAATTAAAACAAAAATTCTGTGTGCCCTATATATTGCCTATGCTTCAAAACAGATGAAGAAAAGTTCTTAAACGTAATTCTACCTATGAGAGAAACATGCGCTGGAAGTAGGTGAAGACAACGAAACAAAGGGGAGCAAGGGTGCACCCATCCAATGAGGCCAAGGACGCGGCCAGGTCATGATCTTCTCTCCCCAGAGCTCCCTGAGGCTCCCAGGGCCTCCTCAGCCTCCCCAGCACTATCAGCCTGTGCTCTTCTCCTGAAGCTGACTTCATCATGCCGAAGCCACCCCGCCCCACTGACTCTCCGAACCCAGCTTCCTGCCTGGCATTTCTGCCCCGGCAGTCTTTCTCCAGCTTTGGCATGCACAGAAATCTCCCAGAGAGCTTGTTCAAGATTGCTGGGTGCTTCTTCCCTCGTTTTTCATTCAGCAGGTCTGCAGTGGAGCCCGAGAAGTTGCCTTTCCCATGAGTTTCCAGGTAATGCCGAAGCTGCAGGTCTGGGACCACACTGTTGAGATCCACTGCTCTTGTGGTGTCCAACTAACACACACTCTTTGGATAAAGACAGAGTACTACCCCTGAATTACAAGGCCATGCAGTTCTGGCATCTCCCTTCTTTCCTAGGTCTGTCTAACAACATTCTCTATTGAGCCTCTAAGCTCCTGCTACAAGGCCCTTCACCCAGTTTCTTTAAGGGAGACATTCTTCCTGCTGCCACAGCCACCCACACATGCAGTACCATTTCACCCCCATTTCCCACCTGCATCTCCAAAGTCCTCTTTGTCTAGTTAATGCACAAGTCATTTCCACAGGGAATCCTGTCATTCAAAAATCAGGTTTTATTGTTCTCTACTCACACACAAGCCTGTTTCTTCCCTCTACAATATTTATCTCAATTGGTAACTATTCATTCATGAGTGTGATATGTGGATTGATGCCTTTTTCATCCTCTGGACTCAAAGCCCCATGAGATTGGGAGCCCTGTTTGGCTTCATGCACAGTTTCCTACACCAGTTTATCCTGAGCTCCTAGTGTTACTGAACTCGGTTCATCTAGCCTCATGTTTTTGTTGTTGTTGTTTGTTTGCTCAGGCATGTCTGACTCTTTGCAACCCCATGGACTGCAGCATGTCAGGCTATCCTGTCCTTCACCATCTCCTGGAGCTTGCTCAAATTCATGTCCATTGAGTCGGTGATGCCATCCAACCATCTCATCCTCTCTTGTCCCCTTCTCCTCCTGCCTTTAATCTTTCTCAGCATCAGGGTCTTTTTTAATGAGTTGGTTCTTTGCATCAGGTGGACAAAGTATTGGAGCTTCAGCATCTGTCCTTGTAATGAATATTCAGGTTGATTTCCTTTAGGATTGATTAGTTTGATCTCCTTGCTCCAAGGGACTCTCAAGAGACTTCTCCAACACCACAGTTCAAAAACATCAATTATTTTGTGTTCAGCCTTCTTTATGGTACAGCTCTCACACCCATACATGACTAGACCTTTGTTGGCAAAGTATTGCCTCTACTTTTTAATATGCTGTCTCAGTTTGTCATAGATTTACTTCCAAGAAGCAATCACCATGTGCAACAAGCCAAAACACTGAGATGCCAAAGTTTGTGGCAAAGAGAGGGCTAATTCACAAGGCAGCCAAGAGAGGAGATGGGGAACAAGTCTCAGCTCTGCCTCCCGGAAGGCAAGGGGCTCAGGATATTTCTGGGATAAAGAATAAAGAAGAGGGGTGGCCTGGGGTATGGGGAGTCTGGGGAAAGATGGCTGGAAAAAGGTGTGGTAACTCTCATTCTTCACTGATGTAACTAAGCTATGGGCCCCTGCACATTCAAAACCCGAGGTGCTTAGCACGATCTGAGGGTGGTGTTTTCAGCCTCTGACATCATAAGGTCACACAGTAGACCTTGTCAAGCTCAGAAGGAGCTTGGTGGTCTTAACCAGTCTTTACCAACTCAGCTTTAACTAAACACAGCCAACTCCCAAGTTTCTGGAAAACTCAGACAATCATCTTATTGTTTAGGCCACCTGCTGCTTGGAGGACATGCAAGTTTTTTACAGCAATGTTTTAAAAGGACCTTGATTAGTGAAAGCAGGTTAAAATCAAAATGGATTTAATTAATGATAGCCCACCATTTCATTGGCATACTATTTGGAACAGAGGAAAGCCATTTATTTTCGGTGGAAAAAGACTGCATACACTTGCTAAAGTTGATCTCATATTTAGTTCTTTCTAGCCACAATATTGAAAAATTAATTACATAATTCACATTCCATATTACCCATAAGCTGTAAGGAAATTAACTGTTCAGAATTATTATAAATATCATCTCTGATTCTTACACTGGTGTGGGGGTTGTACGTAATCCAAGCCTGCTGGTCAGTCCAAAGTAACAAACACGCATTGCTGTCATCCCAACTGCAAACTGCTAACCAAGGTCTTGGCTCCTGCCTCTCACTGAGTGCCCAGCGTGGGTCTGGGGATGACATCCAGAACATTCCATGGTGCTGATGGGTGGGCAAGAATTCTGCAGGTACACTACTGGTGCCTGAAGCTCTGGTTTAATCCAGAGTGCACAGAGTAATAGATGGATTCTACATACTCCAGGCTATAGCCCAAGAAGAATACTGTTTTTCTCGGCAAAACCTTTGAAAACTTGGATATCACCAGTGTGCTTAAGGTTTCAAACCTGACAAGGATAGTTTGGGTGGGTTTCTTTAAAGAGTGAAACTTGATGCTTTACAAGCCTACCTGGATGAGGAGCCTGAACCCTGGACAAGCTGCCGGGCTTCTTGGGATAGCCAGGGTCACATCTATGGTTATTTAAATACTCATGTTCTGGCCTCTGATCTGCAAGCCTAAAGCTTTCAGGCTCCAAATTTGCTACAGGAAACTTCAGTGGAGACACAAAGATTTGTGCAGTGGGAACCATGTGGACTGAACTTGATCAACTTGGAGCAACCCTGGTTCAAACCCTGCCTGTGACGATGGCCAGCTATATACTCCAGAGTCAATTATGTAAACCTTGTCTAACCACCAGCTTCCTCCATTGAAAATGTTAAATGTATTTTTAAAAGATTAGGGATAAATAAGATAATATATGTAACGTTCCCAGCTTACAAGGCATAATAAATGCTACTCTTTTTTTTGTCTTCTAATGAAGTATAAATAAATGCTAGTGCTTTTTCTTTTCTGGTCTTCTATGACTCATGATTTTAATCAGCTATTATTTTAAGAAACCCATCACCACAAAGTGATGTCACAGGAATTTCATTTGTAAAGCAAAGCAGATTTGAGGTCAGGCTAAGCTGGGCCATCAGCCTTTATTCTCGTTCCCTCTAAGGCCTTGAGAAAGACCGAGTGGATGCTTTTTTTAAAACACTAAAATAGAAAAAAGTGACTCCCCAGGGCCCAGTGGATGACGGAGACTGAAAGAATCAGTCTACCTATTGCTCTCAGCCAGGTGGTGGCAGGGCAAGGGGCCCTAGAGCCACCCTCAGAGGCTTTTGTTCACATCTGAGTCCTGCAACCAAGGGTGCTCATGAACACCTTGTAACTCAGGTATTAACCTGGCATGCTCAGCTGCCAGATCCTCTCCCCAGAGGTTTCTGCAAAGAGTTTTAAGTTTGTCAGCTCATTTTTCACTTGCAGCATCTAACTCTGGAAACAGCAAATGGGCTTGGGCTGCCCCCAAAGTCTGATTAGCACACAGAACATTTCTTAACAGAATCTTTCATTTTTAATACTGCCTGGAGCACCATAGTCAAGCAGCACTCACTTGGCATCAGGAGACATAGCTTGGACCTGACTCTGCCCATAAAAGGGTATCCAAGGCAAGGGAATAGCAAAATTGCAGAGACAACCAAATGACCTGGGGTATGTTGAGAGTATTTGGAAACCCAGTGTAGCTGGACTGTTTCGGTTCATGGGGTGGTGATGGAGAGTAAGGACAGACAGGGATGTTTGGAAGAGTCATTAAAAGGCCCTTGTTGTTCCAGAGTTCCTCTTACTTTCATAAGCCACAAGAAATCAACATATGTAGGTTAGACACAGAGTTGTGGATGCAATCAGACTATGAAATGTCACTCTCATTCTGGCTGGCTTTGTGAAGGATGAAAAGAAGATAATGTATATATACGAAAACAAAACACCAGCTACAGAGTTGTTGAAATGATCCATACTTCTAATATATACACACACACAAACCCTATATGAATATTTAACCACCTCCTAACCATGCATGAACACACACACATTCACAGTTTAAGTAGAGAAAGTACAGTGAAGATAGATAATAATCATTAAATTGAGGAGGTGATTCTAAGGAAAAATCAACTGGATGTAGGAAGAAATGGGAAAAAGAGCATGTTTTAAGTCTGCTGGCTTAATTAACCTGTCTGAGTGGATAAAGAGGTTATCATGAGGGAAGCTCTAAACAAATGCCTTCCCCTCCAGGTTCTGGTTTTTCCATTTGTAAGATTAGCAGACTGGAAGACAGAACCTTATTGAGACACAGGGGAAATGAGCAATCTTTGTTGGAACCACAATCCTGTCCAAGGTGGCCTTCCGGTCAGCAGGCAGCGGCTCTATTTTTGGAAGGAAGCTGGTGATCTGAATGTGCAGCATCAAGATCCACATGCAAATAATTAACAACAGGCTTAATGGTTCAGGTCATACTGAACCTTTGAATTCTAGAATGAGAACTTGCACTTGGTGAAATAATTCTGTAAACCGGAGGCAGATGAAAGTGGGCCTGGGCTAGTTCATTGAAAATTCAACCCAAGACAACATTTCTCAAAATGCTGAGTTCTCTGCAACAGGCATCCATGGGTAGGCTCTCTATTTTTAGATAATTTACGTAAGTTGTTTCAGCCTTCACTGTGCCGTGCTGTGCTTAGTTTCTCAGTCGTGTCTGACTCTTTGCAACCCCATGGACTGTAGCCCACCAGGCTCCTCTGTCCATTGGGATGCTCCAGGCAAGAATACTGGAGCGGGTTGCCATGCCCTCCTCCAGGCTCAGCCTTCACTATCTTAATTCTAAACAGGATAATTAGTACTGATTTCATCAGACGTTAGTGAGCTAGAATGAGAGAAAGTGGGCAGAATGACCACCACACCATTAGATACTCAGAAGGGCTCACTTGAAGTTATTCATTCCATCCTTCTGTTTAGAGGATGCAGCCTCATGCGATGGAGTATCTGATGATCTGTAAGCAAATAAACTTAGAGTCTGTCTTATGAACATGAGTAATTTGAGTTCCCTGAGTCTCAACTCTCTTGTCTGTAAAATGGAGATGGGAGTAGCTACTTTACATGGTTGATGAAATATAGCCAATGATGTGTTGCATCTAACACTGTTCAGTGTGTGGTAGCAATAAACTGTATCAGCTGTTACTGAATGAGCTTCAACAAGAAGCAGGGTGTGGTTTTGACAGGTCTGCTCAGACAATTACAACCAATCCGGAAAAAGAATTGGAACATGCTCCCTTTTAAACTAAGTTTAACGGCGATGAGCATGTGGGAAAGATGAGCTTCGTAGGCGGCTCAGAGGTAAAGAATCTGTCTGCCAGCGCAGGAGACACAGGAAATGTTGGTTTCAGTCCCTGGCTTGGGAATATCCCCTGGAGTAGGAAACAGCAACCCACTCTAGTATTCTTGCCTGGAGAATCCCATGGACAGAGGAGCCTGGCGGGCTACAGTCCATGGGGTCAAAAAGAGTTGGACACAACTGAGCGACTAACACACACACGTGGGAAAGATGGAATCCTAAGCTCTAAGTAAGTCACTGAGAAAGAAGCAATGTCTAAATGTTGTTCTTTTTGCACAGTTTATTATATAACAAGATAACAATTCAGTTAGCAGCAAACAATACACTTGAGCACTGATCCAATACTGTGTGGCAGACAGAGTAGTTGGGTTCGAAAGTAACAGCACAAGAAAAAAGAAAATACAAGATCTCATCAGCTTCCCAGAGAGAGTGAGCCGCAAGCAAATAAAATTGGGTATGGAGTCAGTCTTTCGGGTAACAGTGCCATATTTGCAGCAATTCACAGACTTATTTCTTAGCTTGTTTTCTTTTCCTTAGGCAACCAACATTTCCCTTTGCAAGGAGTTAATCCCTCAGTTAGGAATACACCCAACTATTCTGACGGAAGGACCTCATCACTCAGGTAACAGAAGGTTGTACTCTCCAAGAGAGGCTCACACACAGACACCAAGAGACCTTTGTTGTTGTTTTTTAGTCACAAAAATCACATCCTGACTCTGCTATGGCCCCAGGGACAGTAGCCCGCCAGGTTCCTCTGTCCATGGGATTTCCCAGGCAAGAATACTGGAGCCGGTTGCCATTTCCTTCTCCAGAGAAGCTTTCCTGACCCATGGATTTGCCTCTCCTGCATTGGTTTCGGAGCCACCAGAGAAGCCTAGCCTATAAGAGAGACTCACACAGAGACATGAAGAGATTTTGATCATCCATGAAACATGGGCCCCCATCAAGGGAAGGAGAATGTATTTTCTATTTCTAAACAAACTTAATATTTTTCATCTGGAGTTAGTCCTGTACTGTCAGCAGAAAAAAAAATCTTTGCATGTGGTTGTGTATTTATGAGTGAGTTTTATCTCTAAACAGATTTGTAACTAAAAACAGAAATATCTTTTTATGGAAGACAGCTGGTTGGGAGATTAAAGATAAACATGGAGAGAGAAAGGGGCTCAAATTAACAAACATTCCTAGACATAGAATGTCTGTGAGTATTAGGAATTTTTTAACTTGTGACCTAAAAAATATCTAATCCCCACCAGTTTCCCAGGATAGATGTCAGCCTCTTTGGCACTTAAAAAAAAAAATCTTGGAAAGCCTAGTGCAGAGCTATAACTATCCAAAATCTCAAGGAATCATAGATAACCTATAAATATTATGTGGGGCATAAAATTCCTAAATATGCAGTTCCATTTATGGGATTCAGGGAAAGAAAAAAAAAACTAACCAGCCAAATCAGGCCAATTCTGGGATTACTCCCTCCTTCCTGAAATACAGAAAAAGATGTGCTTCTGAAATTTTGGATTTGATCTCCAAATTTCAAGCATCTGCCACATGTTTGTTCTGGGAGTGTGCTGTAGTTGCAATAAAACTATTCTTGGGTTTATGTTCCAAAGGGCAGTTACAAACTTGAATTTTAAACCTTTTTATTGAGGCTGAGTGAAACACTTCGAACATGGTAAACTAATCCCCAAATTGGATTTATAAGATACCAATGATTAAAACATTTCCAGTTATTTTTTTTTTTTCCTAGTCCAGCAATGGCTTTTAAAGTAAATGGCCAGAACTCGGGATAAATTCTTTGGAGACTGTGGTCACTGTTGTGAGAATGTTGGTGAGAGATGGTTAGAGGAAAATCACTTTCATGTGATGAGCTCCATGCTTCAACTCAAGAATCATACGTGCTTTAAGTTGATTTAATTTTTGAAATCATCTGAATAAGACCAAGGCATAGAGTTGGCTACTGTAACAGCAATCATCAGGGTTGGCTGATGCAGAAGAAATTAAGCAAAACCTATTTCCCACATTCCTCTCAGTCTAGCTGGATGTTTCTCCAAATTCTATGTTTAAAATGGTTTTACACATTTAACCTATTTGAAAAGAACATGTATGTCTTTCTCATATATGGAAAAACAATATCAACTGTCATAAGTAGAGGTTATGTACAAATAAATACAATGAAAATAAAATAGTGCTGGAAACGGTTCTCCTTGCAGACTCTCAGCCCAATGCCTACTCTTTGGTGGTGGCAGTTGTTAAACAGGAGATAAGCAAGTTTTAATAGATGTTAAAGATAAATTGGGCTTCCCAAGTGGCATTAGTGGTAAAGAACCTGCCTGCCAATGTAGGAGACATAAGAGACACGGGTTTGATCCCTGGGTCGGGAAGGTCCCCTGGAGGAAGGTGTGGCAACCCACTCCAGTATTCTTGCCTGGAGAATCCCATGGACAGAGGAGCCTGGCGGGCTACAGTCCCTTTAGGGTTGCAAAGAGTCAGATACAACTGAAGGAGACTTAGCACATGCGCAAAGATAAATTACTAATAAAGTCATTGCATGGACTGATTGACTACTGAAAAAGATACATTTACACTTTGCAATATTTACTACCAGGCTTCCCTCATGGCTCAGAGGTAAAGAATACGTCTGCCAATGCAGGAGACGCAGGAGACCCAGGTTCGATCCCTGGGTTGGGAAGATCCCCTGGAGAAGGAAACAGCAACCCACTCCAGTACTTTTGCCTACAAAATCCCATGGACAGAGGAGCCTGGAAGGCTAAAGACCATGGGGTTGCAAAAGAATCAGACACGACTTAATGACTAAACAAAAACAATATTTATTGTTGTGTGTTCATACTACCCTGAACAGTCATCTGTGGTTTGTATTTCATGCCTCGGGAAACCCTTCTCTAGTGGACAGCTGCTGCTCTATTTAGAAGCCTTGTCACTTGGTAGTACATGACTCTTTAAGAGCTTACAAGTCATTAGCACCTGAGGGTGAATGAAGTTTAGATTCCCTCTTGATCTCCTTCCTGGTCATCAACCCTGCCCACCTCATATTCCCCATTCTAGGGTTCAGACAGGGACTGAACCCTTCCTTTACTCATGCGGTTCGTCATGTAAATTTTACATGCACTGCTTCTAGGATCTAGAAAATTTTCTTCAAGGCAGTCGTTCCTCTTACAAACACATCTTTCTCCCCTTAGACAACTTTCACTCAACTACTAAGACTCAAAAGCCACTAGAGGACAAATGGATAATAAATAATAGGTGTGCTACACTTCGAGGAATTAATCAGAAATATTTTCTTAAAGGTATAAAGGTATGAGTACGAGTGATTATTTTAGCACTGTTTGGAAAGACAAAAATGAAAGCTATAGTAATATCCATTATTATAAGACTGGATCAATACCCATGCTCCCTCCATAAAATATAATGTTTTGAAGTGATTTTATTTTTTAAAATGTTGAGGCCTGAGAATTTATTTTCTTAATATTTATTTAGTTGGCTGCACCGGGTCTTAGTTGCTGCACACGGGATCTCCAATCTTCACTGTGGCATAAGGAATCTTTAGCTGTGGCATGTGGGTCTAGTTCCCGGACCAGGGATCAAACCCCAACCCCCTGACTGGGAGCACAAAGTCTTAGACACTGGACAACAAGGGAAGTCCCTGAAGTGGTTTTAAAAATGGGGTCATCTACATACTTACATGGGAAGAGAGCCCTTTTGTCTATATAACTTACTGAATGCCTCCTTGGTCCTTGTCTGGATTGATTAATGCATTCATTGACTCTTCACAAACTCCTTTAGGGGTTGCAGTATTAGCCCATATTACAGCTGAGGAACTTGATACAGGAAGATGAGGTTGTTTGCCCAACATCACCCTGGTAGTGTAGAATCAAGATACCCCCAGGAATTTTAATGCCTTAGATAGTTCTTGAGTTTTAGACTGCATTGCAGGTCTTGAAGAATATGTGTTAAATTTTCAATTTCATTTAACCTTTGAAGGAAGTAGCAGATCCACAAGGGGTGTCTCTGGATCCCTACCTGAGCTCATGGTGTTTGTTCTCATTGCCTAAAAGGCTGACACTTTTAAACCCTAGTTAGAAACCAGAGACGTGAGAGGAGACATTTCGATTTATGCTCTGGGTCCAATACCAGGCTCATGGTGTTACTCTCTGAGCCCCAGTGTCTGGGTTAAAGACCTTCCAAAATGACTCGCCCTTACAGGACTGGTTTATTAGAACCATATCCCTATGAATCTCACTTGGGGTCACTAGCTGCCAGTCGTTAATTCCCTACCACTTCCCACCTCAGTCGCTCAGTCATGTCCAGTTCTTTGCAACCCCATGGGCTGTAGACTGCCAGGCTCCTCTGTCCATGGGATTTTGTCCAGGCAAGAAGTGGGCTGCCATGCTCTCCTCCAGGGGATGTTCCCTGGGATCCAACCTGAATCTCTTATGTCTCCTGCATTGGCAAACAGGTTCTTTACCCCTAGCGCCACCTGGGAAACCCTTAGTCTGGCAGTTCTCTTCTAAGATTTAAGATTCTTCTTAATGATTCCTGAATGTCAGAGCTCAACTTATTCCCCCTTTTATGGGGGGGAATCTTTATTTCCAGAGTAATGCCAAGCTGCAAACTGTCCCCACATTAGGATGGGTAGGGCTGAAGGTGAGCATAGGTTATGCTTGTCATCCTTGGACGCCATCCGTCTTTTCGAGGTGAAGTAGGGAGCTGTCTACATATATTCTAGGGAGCTGTCGATGGAATCACTGAGGCAGAAGCTGGCTTGTTTCTAAGTACATTATAATCACTATCGGCAAATCTATTCTGATAATCTCTCTTTGAAAATGAAAGTTCTGGGCAGTATGACAAGTATTGTGAAGTACCACCTTGCTACTGACAACAACATAATTATTACTATCATTGTTATTATCCCACAGAGATTTATTTGCAAACTTTAAATGGCAAGTATTTTTATCTGATTTCCTGCCAGATACCAGGTGTCCCTCCCTGTCTTGGTTAATAATGCCTATAAACATCCATTGGAAATAAGCCTGCTCTTCTGTGAACATTTACGTGGTACGAAGTGGCAGGAGACCACTGAATGTTGGGGACTGAACTATGACAACAAGGTCATCATCTGGGTCTGGTATGAGACAGACACTATCAAGTTCTTCATATTCAGAATTTCTTATCTTGTCAAGGTAACATCACGGTTAACTTTATGACACTCCATTTCAGAGATTGGGATATTGAGGATTTAAGAGGTCATGTGATTTGACCATAGTCATCAGTAAGTTGTAGTAGAACCATGATTCAGATACATACCTTCCTACCCTAAAACCCCATCACGTTGTCCAATTCTGGCTTCCATGGCCGAACCACAGACTTGCCTTAGTGACGCCCCATCTTTGAAGGCAGTTCCTTTGACAAATCTCAATGCCTAGGGAAGTCCTCTCTGACCTCTGGGTCGTGGCCACCGTGCGGGGTGGGGACACATGGGTAGAACCTGACTTTTCTCCTTCTTACCCAGAACTGCACATTTTGGAAGCTCCCAACTCTTGGCACTGTGCTGCATCAGCACACAGCTGTGGGATGTCTTCCAGGGAAGATGTTTATTTTTACTGACCCTTTTTCTCCCATGCTTTCGTTTTATTTATTTTTTCCCCCCCGTGGGTTTCAGTGTGAACATTCACCATCCACATGAGATCTTCCAGCTGCTTCGGAAGCTCTTTGGAGACTAAGGTCTGAAAGCCACAGACTATGACCTGCCCTGTGAGAGGTGCTCTGAGGGAAGAATGCTGGGACAGGGGTGAGGCTGGGAGGGAGCAGAGGACCGGGGAGACCCAAGCCAAGGATGCGTATGGTCCCTCAGTGGCTGAGGGGGTTGGGCTTTCGGGATGACTGGCAGAAGTGGAAAATCCCTCCAGCGCTGCTCCTGTTTCTTTCCCCACTGGTCCTTTTTGAGGATTTCAGGACTTGCTTCTAAGTAATTTTTATTTGGTCTAAAGCAAAAGGCCCCAAGCTTGCTGTCAGGAGCTGTGAGTTTTCACCAGATCAGAAGGTGATCTACTGGGTCCATTCCAAGTATGTGATGTTGCATTTTGTTCTTGCTCAGTCTCTTAGTTGTGGCCGACTCTTTGCAACCCCATGGAGCCCACGAACTGCCAGGCTTCCCTGTTTTTCACTATCTCCCGGAGACGGCTCAGACTCATGTCCATCGATCCCGCGATGCCATCCAACCGTCTCATCCTCTGTCTCTCCCTTCTCCTCTTGCCCTCAATCCTTCCCAGCATCAGGGTCTTTTCCAATGAGTCAGTGCTTTGCATCAGTTGGCCAAAGTAATAGAGCTTTAGCTTCAGCATCTGACCTTCCAATGAATATTCAGGACTGATCTCTTTTAGGATTGACTGGTTTGATCACCTTGTTGTCCAAGGGACTCTCAAGAGTCTTCTCTAACACCACAGTTTGAAAGCATCAATTCTTTGGTGCTCAGTCTTTTTTATGGTTCACCTCTCACATCCATACATAACTACTGGAAAAACCATAGCTTTGATTAGATGAACCTTTGTTGGCAAAGTGGTATCTCTGCTTTTTAATATACTGTCTACGTTTGTCACAGCTTTCCTCCCAAAGAGCAAGCATCTTTTAATTTCATGGGGGTTTTGACTCATATATAAATAGAGCAGAGGATATAAAAGAAAAAACAAACAACAAAACAATAAAAGTATGTACTTTCACCAAAAAGTTGTCCTTGGGTATCTGCAGGGGGTTGTTTCCAGGACCACCCCCCACCCCCTGAACCCTGAATCTGCTGCTACTGCTAAGTCGCTTCAGTCGTGTCCGACTCTGTGCGACCTCATGGACAGCAGCCCACCAGGCTCCTCTGTTCACAGGATTCTCTAAGTAAGAATACTGGAGTGGGTTGCCATTTCCTGCTCCTATCTGCAGATGCTTAAATCCCTTATACAAAATATCAAATAACCTAGATACATCCTCGTGTATCCTTTAAATCATCTCTAGGTTACTCATGATACCTAATACAATGGAAGCACCATGTAAAAAGCCATAAATACAATGTAAATGCTATGTTAATAGTTTCCTGTGTATGGAAAATTCAAGTTCTACTTTTTGGAGATTTCTGGAAATTTTGATCTTCAGTTTGTTGAATCTGCTAATGCAGAACCTGTGGCTACAGCCGGCCCGTTGTATATTGCGTCAGTATCTCCCTATTTCAGCCACCACGGGCACAACTCTTCAGCATGTTACTCTAATGAATGAATGTATTATTATCCATCCATCAGTAATTTATACAACAAGCCAAGCAGCTTGTGTAGGGCAGGATTGGGTTAGTATAGATGGAAACTGTTACATAGGAAAAACATGTACAAGACTGAGGAGAGGTCATGCTAGACACTTGATCACTCAGCGCTGGGTGCAGATCGACTCGGGCAGGAAAGACAGGCAGCTGGAGAGATCCAGACCCAGCTGGATAGATGGTACCAACCTGCATCAGAGAGGAAGGGCTTCAGACAGAATCCCAGAAGAGAAGAGGTACAGAACCGGTCCTGAGGCCACCCCCAAAGCTTTCATTCCTCCATCAGGAGGCCTCCCTGTGGCTTCCTCTCCTCCCCTGTACCATTCTCTCTCTCAGAGATGCTGCTTCTGTATTGCAGAGCCTGGTTCACCTGGGTCCCCAGAGTAAGCCTTATCTTCTCTTCTTGCTGGGCTGGAGGTGAAAACTGGATGCAGTCTCCTAGATGGATTTTTGTCACCCTTTGATCTAGAGAACTAGATTTAAGGTTAGGGGTGTGGCTTCCTCTTTCTCACTGCTCATCACTGAAGAACTCTCTGGGGTTCTCTTTCCTCCAGTTTATGTTGGCTTGGGGATCTGTGGTATGCAATCAAGCCCTATTTTCTGAGCCCTGATCCTCAACTCTCTTTTTCCTCAATGACTCCACTTCAACATGATGCATTACCACTTTTTAATTCCTTACCCTGAAATTGCTGAAAATTCCCTATTCAAATCAATATTTAAAGGTAGTCCCTTGAAGAGTCAACACAGTAAAGAGGTCAGTCCTCTCCAAATTTATCCTTAAGTTCTGCTTATGAAATTCCTATCAAAATCCCAGCACGATTTCTTTGTAGACATAGACAAACTTATTCTAATGTTTATATGAAAAAAGCAAAGGATGAGAACAAGTCAAATATTTTGAAAAGGAAGAACAAAGGAGTCACTCTATCTGATGTTAAGGGCTACTATACAGATTCAGTAACTGAGACAGTGTGATATTGGCAGAGGGAAAGACACAGAGCAATGGACAGAATAGAGAACCTAGATATAGACCCATGTAAATACACCCAACTGATTTTTGACAAAGACACAAAAGGAGAGCCTTTTCAAAAAAAATGGTACTGGAGCAACTGGACATCCATAGGCAAAATAAAAGGAAACTTGACCTAAAACTGAACTCAAAACTTACACAAAAATTAACTCAAGATAACTTGCAAACTTAAATATTTAAAACAGTAAAATTTGTAGAAAAAAATAAAGACAGGATAAAATCATCAGGATCAAGGGCTAGACAAAACAACTTCAGACTTGACATTAAAAGCATGAACCACAAAAGGAAAATACAATAAATTGGACCTCATCAGATTTTCTAAATTTGCCCAATGAAAACCCTGATGGAAGAAAAGAGGAGCTCCAGGCCAGGATAAAATATTTGCAAACCACATATCTGGCAAAGGAGTAATTTCTATTAGTAGAATATAAAAAGAACACTTGATACTCGAGAGAAAAAACAACAACAAAGTATTCAGTTAGAAAATGTACAAAAGACATGGAAAGACATTTCACCAAAGATGATATATTCATGGCAAATGAATACATAAAAAGATGCTCAACATCATTAGCTATTATGGAAATGCAAATTAAAACCATAATATCATTACATGTCTATCAAAACAACAAATAAAAAGTAGAGAAGACACCAAATACTGGCAACAATGAAGAGCAACCGAACCACTCACACATTTCTGATGGGAATGCAAAATAGTAGCACCACTCTGGAAAAGAGTTTGGCAGCGTCCTATAAAACTGAGTATGCAACTATCATGTAACCCAGGAATCAAACTCTGGTATTTATCCTAAGGAAAGGAAAACTGATGTTCACACACAGACCTGTACATGAGTGTTCACAGAAGCTTTATTCACTACAGGAAAAACTTCTAAACAACTCAAATATTCTTCAACAGGTGAACTGGTAAGCTACGTGTGGTACATCTATACCATTAAATACTATGCAGCAATGAAAAAGACAGGAACTACTGATACACACCCAACTGAGCGGATCTCAAGGTAATTGTGCTGAGTGAAAAGAAGACAATCTCAAAACATCAAATACGGTACCATTCCATTTATATATTATTCTTGAAATAATCAAACTGGAGAGAGAGAGCAGACAGTAGTTGCTAGACCTTACTGTGGTGGAGAGTTGGTGGGTGTGGTCACAATGGAATAATGAAAAGAAGCCTTGTGATGATTGAACAATGCTTCATCTTGATTTAATTGTGGCGGTGGCAATAAAATTAACATGTGACAAAATTGTATGTAACTATAAACACATACCAGCTTCCCTGGTGGCTCAGTGGTAAAGCAACCACCTGCCATGCAGGAGACAGGGGTTTGATCTTGGGAAGCCCCTAGAGAAGGAAATGGCAACCTACTCCAGTATTCTTGCCTGGAGAATCCCTTGGACAGAGGAGCCGGGTGCTCTATAGTCTATGGGGTCCCAAAGAGTTGGGACAACTTAAAAGACTAAATAAAAACAACATATATTAATACAAATCAGTGCATATAATTAGCACAACCTGAATAAGCCCTGTGACTTGTACCAATGACAATTTCCTAGTATCACTATTTTATATAGTCAAAGAAGATGTCATCACTGGGGGAAACTGTGCAAAGGATACATGGGAACTTCCCAAACAATCTTTTAAAACTTCCTGTTAGTCAATGATTACTTCAAAGTAAAAAGTGAAAACAAAAAAATGTACTTTAGCACAGTATGCTACAAATTATCCCCCTTTTTTTCCTCCAATAAAAAAAGCTTATATTTGCCTCTCATGCTTCTCTTTCATTTACTCCATCACTCACGATCTCATTGAACCTCCTACCAATTCATTCTAATTGTTTCCCTTGATGTCCCTGCCAATGCTTTGGTCTCTTCTCAGGCTCTTAGAGAGGTTTCATCATGCGGTGAATATTCACCAAACTCTGTCCTGAAGAGCACTAATTTGATTAAAGATATTTGAGTAGGAAAATGCTAACTGAGTCTGTTATTCAAATACATTTCTGAAATGCTGAGCAAAATGACTTGCTTTACTGCTCAATTTCTGAGAGTCTTTAATGAAGTGATTTACTTTATGAACCTCTAAGAATCTGTCAGAGCTTGAAACAATCTCCTAAGTATCCTTCCACATAACCTTTCTTTCAGGGAGTGAATTCATGGGACCGGTGTTCCATGTGAAACTGCTCTTGGAAATGCAGTATGTAGCCCCACACCTCTATACTCCCACACACACTCACACATCATTCTTTTTATACATTCTTTCTCTGACCTGTGTGTTTCTTCGTGATTCATGTTGTCAGTTCTATTAATGTATCCCTGAAGACGCATTATATTCCTTTCTTGCACCTTCCCATCCAGTTTCCCAAGCTATATTTATTGTCTCACAACAATCAGTATTTGGGACACATATCTTTTTATTCTGCCTCTCTTGTCAATTCTCATGGTTCCATTTATCTCTTTGGAGCATCTTCTAAATCTGTCTCATTAGTCAAATGTTGCCTCTCTAATCCACACACACGTGCCCAATCTCCATCTGGGTACTGTGAGAGCAACTCTAAACCAATCTATCCGAAGCTGAATTGCAATTTCTCAGTCCTGACTCTTATGAACTGAATGTCTGAATGTGTCTGCCTACTATTCATCAGCTGAAGGCCTAACCCTCGATGTGGTGGTATTTCGAGGTGGGGCCTCCGGGAGTGATTAGGTTTAGAGGAGGTCATGAGGGTGGTGGAGTCCCATGATGTGAGTAGTGTCATTTACAAAGAGGAAGAGAGACTCGCTCTCACTCTCTCTGAGGTGGGAGGAAGGACACATCAAGGAAGCAGCAGTTCAAGCCAGGAAGAGGGAACTCACCACGAACTGCATCTGCAAGCACCTCGGTCTAGAACTGCCTTGCCTCCACAATCATGAGAATCACAATCTGCTGCTGAAGACTGTTGCGGTATTTTATTAGGGGAGCCTGAGCCAACACATTGGTCTTCTTAATCTCCTCATTTCAGGAAAAGCCACCTCCACAAACCCAATCAACTAAGGGAGCAACCTGGAAGTGGTCCCACCACTTCCTCTTCCGAATCATAGATTTAGAATTAGCACTTGCAGACTACCAGAACCCACATATGAATTAGGTCATATGTACCCTTCCCTTAAGGAAAATGTGATTTAGATGTTAAGTTTATACCAAAAATAATACACCTATGTCATAAACCCCCTATCTGCCAGACATCAAAATCCAGAGTCTTCTCACTCAACCACTCCACCTCCTTTAAATTCAGTATTTCAGCAGCCTTTAATATTCATTCTCGTCTTTCCATTTTCTCTGCAGTTGGCCATGGCTTCTTTTCTAAACATTCTGACAGTCTCCTTAGCTGACTTTTCACCTCCAATCTTCCCTTTCTCTATTTAATATTTCACAGCACCATTATATTTTCAGAATCTTCAGTAATAATTGTTGGCTTACACTGGATAATGAATGAAGTTTACAATTTTTAATCCCAAAAGTAATAGTGACTTATAATATGTCCCACCTTCTACTTCCATCTGTATATAAAAAAATTGCACTATTTAAAAAGAGAATCAAACCCTCCTCTTTTAAACTGCTTATTTCTATTTCTGTCTTTGATTTAATACATTTATTTACTGGTACAGAACCTCTGGATTGGAAGCCCTGGATCCAGTCTCTATATTGTTAGTATTTGTCAGTAACTTATATAAAATAACCTAACAAACTTTGAGGAGAAAAGCATATGAGAAATGTGATAAAAAGAAAAGATAGGTGTTAATTCAGGCCACTGCCCACCTTCATATCTAGACGACTTGCAAAATGATAAGTGGAAGGACGGATACACAGATACGAGGCTACATGGATGAACAGGTAGCAGATCACAGTGTGTGTTAAGACTAGGACTTAAATATGTGGAAAAAATAGCTAACTTCCTACGTCATTCAGCTTAAGACAACAATAGGGAGAACTGGCTTTGCTAATCCCCTACTGATAAAAGCAGGGAGACCTCAGGGTCACTCAATTCTCAGACTCCCCCATATTCCTGTAATCCCAGTAGTCACTCCTACCTACTTACTCCACAAGAAATGAAAAGATACATTGAAAGACCATAAAACCAAAGGCAGGATACGTTGTCCCCCCTGATCAGTGGATTTCCTATGGTCCTGAGTTTCCTCATCAGTAAACTGAAGACACTAGATCAGCCTATCCTTGGTCATTCCTTGCAAATCAGCCATAAGTGAAGCTCTTTCCTAGTATGGCTTCCACTGTGGTGGCCTCAGAGAACCCAGAATCACTTCCTGCATGGGCAGGATGGGACTAGGGGGTCTCCGTAGATCACCTGCCTCTGTCTGAGCTTCCCCTGGATAACTGGCCTGTCTGACTTCATTTTTACTCTAGGCTTAGTTGCCTGAGATGAAGATTAATGTTGTAAGAATTTATTATGGAATATTCTTGGGATTAACAACTGTGGAAGGATAGAGAAGGGAGTAGAACTGGGAGCAGAGAGGGAAGTCCGGTGCAGTGTGGTCTCCAAAAGGATTCAGCTGGCTTCATAAGGAACTCTGAAACCTGGATGCCTTTTAGAGTTATCCCCAGGTGTGATGGAGAGATGGGCCTTTACATCTCTGTGTCAACTAGACTTTAGAAACAGGATGCCTCAGTTGAGCAAAGCAGTTCTCTTTAGGCAAGGAACGTCTAGAAGGGGATTGACTGCCTGAGCGCTATCTTCCAGCTGAACAATAGGCTCATTATTCCTGTGATGGGTCTGGGTGGTCCATTTTAATGATGTGTTTTGTTCCTAGGTAAAGTATGGTCTCTGGAAATCAGTATTGCCTGGCAAGAAGTAGGAAGACTATGTGTTGGCAGAGGTGTTTAATAGAGCTGGAATTCTTGTCTTTCTCACTGTATGGAGGATAATCTGGAATGAGTTATAGCTACCTACAAATTCCTCAGCAGGCACACTGCCACTGATACTGGTAGATTAATTTAGTGCCTGGCCTGATCTCTTTCTCCCAAACATTTATTGTCTGACTAATTTTACTCTCCCTTTCTCAATTCACTTCTTGCCAGATGTCATTTTCAGTCCTTTCCGATAGGTCTCCACTGCTCTTTTGGATGGGTTGCTTGGAACAGGTTGCTTCATATAAGGCTGACTAGATGGGTAAGTAATCTGATGGAAGTTTGAGGAAAATGAACGATTAATGGATGAGTGGATGGGTATATTTGATGGAAGTAGGTTCCCACCGGCCAGTTTATCTTAAATTTCTTCCTCTTTTCCTTGTTGCAGTATCAGAAGAGAAAAGAATGAAGTGAAAACTGGAACTCTGGGGACTTCCCTGGTGATCCAGTAGTTAAGAATCCACCTGTCAATGCAGGGGACACGGGTTTGATCCCTGGTCTGTGAAGATCCCCCCACATGCTGCGAGGCAACTAGCCTGTGTGCCACAGCTACTGAGCCTCTGCTCTCGAGCCCATGAGCTGCAACTGCTGAAGCTCTCACCCTGAGCCTGTGCTCTGCAACAAGAGAAGCCACCATGATGAGAAGCCGACACACTGAAACTAGAGAAAGCTCGCGTGCAGCAAGGCAGACCCAGGACAACCAAAAGTAAATAAAAGCTAAAACAAACAACCCAAACCTAGAACTTTGGTTGGAAAGAAAGGAAGAATGTAAAACAAACTACAGCAGTGTCCAAAGGACATCGGTCTTACAGGTCTCAAAGGCACCAGGCTCATGGCTGTCTTGGTTTCTTTGCCTATGTGCAATTCTCTCCATCTGTGACTTCCTGGCCTCAATTCTGGTTTCATCCATCCTTCATGATCTAAAAGCCTTCTCCAGACAACTCTGTCTTCATCAAGCTCCCTCATTCTGTGAATCAAATTAGACTGAATAACAGAACTCAAGGTAAGAAACATTCATTGATCACCTATTCTGTATGGCGACTGTCTTCTGACTTCAAGATTAAAGCAAAACGGAAAAAACTCAGTTCTTCTTTCAAAAAGTTTGTTTTCCTTTTATACGTATTTCGTAGCAGCACAACAGTAGTCATTACCACAGAAGATGTTAAGACGTGTTAAGAACAGAAGATGTATGATAAATGCTCCCTGATTTTTTTTTAAAGGAATGAATGAATGAATAGGTTTGCATTTTGGCAAATCATTCAGGTTGGATGGATAGTTATGATGCAGGAAGGCAAGATATAGGGTGCTGCCTGAAATGAGATCCTGAATGAGGACAGCGGCACAGAGGTCAGAAAATTAACTGGATAGTCAAGAAAATGTTGCCTTGCTTAGGGACATACACATAGCCTCTCAGGGATCTATCAACAAAGCACGTTGGGTCAATGAATAAATGATAATGAGGTTGGTACCCTGTCACATCCAAACTCATAAATTCACTAAAGAGAGCTTATTTTTTCTTACTATTTTAAGTTTTTTCTTGAAAAGTCACATTTCTCCTTTTTCACCAGCTTGCAGCAAATTCATTTATAGTTCAATTTAAGTAATGAAGCATTTTACATAGTGATCTTTTCACATTTAGAATAATCACTCAGTTGTTTTCCCCAAACATATTTATATTAAGGCATTTTGGAAGCAAATTTGTAGTCTGCCAGCCATCAAACATATATTAAAGCTGAATTTTAGCAGTTTACCAATGAAATAAAACAGACTAAAATCTGAGTTGTCAAGTTGTCGTTTTGGTTTGGGAGTGACCAAGTGAGGAAGTACAGGCTTTCTTTTGAGCTCAGTGCATAGTACAAAGCACCCCGTTTTTTTCTGATTTGTTTAATACATGTAGTTTTAAATTTCTGATTCAAAAAAATTAGGCCTCTTATCTACCCCCCTACCACATATGCATATACTGACTAGGCTCAAGCTATAAAAAGCAACTAATTTCCACCTGCCCTCCAAATATATTTTTTTAATTTCTTGTGTTTTTGTTATGGGTTTCTTCACTGATAAATGTCTGAAACTCTTCTCTGCCAGATTTCCACTGTGAGAATTAGCCACTGTCTTCTCTGTCTTGCATACATCATATTAATATGTGTCATTGTTGATGTTTGGCACAAGAAAGGCATGTTTGATAAACATCTATTGAATTAGATAAATGCAAGGACCACAAGAGAAAATAAAAGACCAAAAAGGAAACACATTTGTAAAATCTCAGTGAATACATACTTCAGATTTTTGCATTTCATTGTATATAAACTATTAAAGAAAAAAAGGTAAATAAATATTAACTCTAGTTAGTAATGTGCATACTGAAACAATCAGGAGGAGCGTACAGGTGTCTATCATCTACTTAGAAATGTGTAAAAAAAAATAGATGGATCAGTGATGGATAGAGGGACAGACAGATGGATAGACGTGTGATTTACAAAGCAAGTAAAATCTACATGGCAGAATTTAGGTGGTAGGTATGCGGTGGGGCTTCCCTGGTGGCTCAGCTGTTAAAGAATCCACCTGCAATGCAGGAGACCTGGGTTCGATCCCTGGGTTGGGAAAATCCCCTGGAGAAGGCAAAAGCTACCCACTCCAGTATTCTGGCCTGGAGAATTCCATGGATAGTATAGTCCATGGGGTTGCAAATAGTCAGACATGACTGAGCGGCTTTCACACATGTGGATACTGACTGTGAAATTCTTTTGACTTTGCTCTATATTTGAAAAATTTTATAATAAAATTCTGAGGATAGAAGATGAAAGAAAAGACTAACCAAGAAATATATAAATGCAACTAAAGTAATCAGCATGATCCCTCTTGACTCTGATAGTCAGCATTATCTTAATTTTTTTTTTTTCATTAACTTATTTTTTAAGCAGCCACTATGGTTCACATAACAATGCTTTCAGATAGATAGGAAGGAACCTTTGCAAAATATTTCCATGGGAGGAAGAAACTGCCAAAGGTCACCCAGGGGGCCCCTCCTTTTATGTATACTTACCCCCAAATTTATCCATCAGTCTGAGATGAAAATACAACTCATAGGTTTCAAGATTAATGATGGTATATGTGTGTTTTTGAGGTATGGGCAGGGGCATTTTATGGAAACAGCCAACACAAGATTTGTAGCAGGATCACAGGAGCTCTGGCCTGAAGCTATTACATCATTCACATACAATATTTTATTTACTCGGATTTCAAGGAAATAAATTAAGGACACATTTGAGGGGTGAGAATGACGCTTTGGAAATCACATATATCTTTCTTTAGACTTTAGAGTTTAGAGTAGACTAATAAATAAAGGCTGGGGTTGGCTGATTAGATCTAAGGAAGTTGGAGAAAACACGGCAGTAATGGGGACCCAGGTTAGCTGGCTCCTTGGGATGAGCACCTAATTCACAAGTTAGCTCAGCTACTGTATGACTGTCAGTGCTCTTCAAACTCTCCATCCTTTAATTGCCTCATCTGTGAAATACAGAAAGAGTCTCTTTCTGGACATCCTGCTCAGCAGAGCAGACTGAACAGATTGGTTTGTCTCTGATCCCTAAACAGTTCACTAGAATGAGAGTAAAAGTCTAAAAGCACAAGAACAAAGGAGAGAATACAAGAAGAAAACGAATGAAACACAGAAAGCAGATGAATAAGTGAAAACTGACTTCGTTGAAGGGACATAGCTGAGGCCGCCAACCAAAGCAGGGACATAGCTGAGGCCGCCAACCAAGGCAGGCCACTCGGTGTCTGTTTTGAGAAACGATCTGAAATCAGACACTCCAGCTATCTCTAAAGGAAGAATGAACTGGAAGACTGAACTCAAAGAGGGCTTCTTAAATGACTATACAAGGTTGCTCAGATGCTGAGGTCAGCTCCTCCAAGCTATGGGATCAAGGTCACCACCATTTCCCAACTTCGATAGAAGATTGTGAATGTAACACTTAGAGAAAGAGAACCAGAAACTCTAGCTCTAGGTCATGAGGTATGGATGAAGGTTTAAACGAGACAACAAATCAAATAAAGAGAGATTAAGACTGAAAGATGTCTATAGACTGAAAGATGAGACTCCACCTGAAGCCTCCTTTCCTTTTTTTGGCTCCTGGAATTCTGGTGAGCAGACTTTGGAATTCTAGGAAATGTGAGGATTCATTACTGGGAAACCTGACCAACTCAACAAAAATTGAAAAAAAAAACTATACTAAGGGATGGATGGATAGGGAAAGATATTATATAAAGTTTTTTTGAAATAAAAAGAGAGAAGAAAAAGAAGATGAAATGTTTGACAAGAGGAAGTGGATATAAAAGAACTGAATCTCATCTTCATGCTAGGAAGTAATACATGGTATCTAAAAATGAAAAAAAAAATATGACCTTGGGCATATTACTTAGAAACATGAATGTAAATACTTGATGATGACAACCAAAGGATTTGAGAGCAGGTGTTTTGGGGTAGAAGATATAAGGCTGAGGAAAGTTTGAGGGGGGGAAACAGCTGATTTTTGTTACCTATGTTATGGAAGAATGTTATTACCAAAAAAAAAAAAAAACTATGCTCATATTTCATCTCTACAAAACACTAACTTACCTTTACTAAAGCTAGCTAACTTAGCCCTGGGATAACGCAGGCTGCTGCACATGGTAGGCAGTGGGTCCCAGAGGTTGAGATGTAAGCTCTGAGTTAAGTAGTCTAGTTTTCCTGTGGCTCCATGGCCTGACAAGCTGTGCGGCCTTGGGAAACTTACTTATGCTCTCATTGCCTCAATTCTTCTATCTGTAAATTGAAGACAATTTCATAATAAACATGAAGGACCTATTTCACAGCTTGCTGTGGGGGTTAGAGGAATAGCAAGTTTTTGGTGAGTTAGTTTTCAGCTAAGTAGGAAATGCTAAAAATGTATATTATCATTGTTATACACAGCTGATTATCATCATTATACAAAGTGACGGAAGAATGATGTTCATATACTATATATATGTAAAATAGATAGTAAATAATAAAAAGATAGTAAGATCTATATTGAGATGTTTGGTATATTTTTTAAAAATAGGAAAATCCTAGAAATATAAGCAACATATGAAGAGTGATTTCCTCTTAGTCGTGAACTTTTCTGCATTTTCAAATTTTTCTACAGTAAACATATCTCACTTTTATAATCAGAAACAAAACCTTGATTTTAAAATGCAAATGAGCTTTGGAAGATAAATCTGGCTGTCTCAGGGAGAAATGATGTGAAGATTAAATGAGAAATGGTAACATCTGGTGCAGTTAGACAAGGTATTAGCTTTGTCCAAAGGTAATATTCTGAAAGGAGGTGATTTCACTAGTTTTGTCCCATCTGGGCTCCAGTTGTGACCATTTCCACCAGTATCTGCAGAAGTTTTTTTAATCACATGCATGTGCAACAGTGATAAAATGTTAAATCAAAAATAACAAACGATTAGTCTTAAGAACTGCTATACATCAGTGTTTAACTGGTAGTAAACAATTTAAAATATTTATTGATTGAATGGATAAAATCTATTGGGATAAGAACTACATACAGCTTACTGTGTTATTATCTCAACTGTAATATTGTAAAAACAACCTACAAGGGTTGCTGACTGTATTCCTGATAAAAACTTTTAATTCTCTGTCCATCAGGAAACTATCCAATCACTGCCATGGGGGCCAGAGTATCAGTGAAGTTTCTTCTGGACTTTTCCCCAGTGCTGCCCACATTCTGTTGATTTGCTTCTATCTAGTCCTCTCTGTTCCTTTTCACATTTACCGCATTCCACTCTCTTCTATCAAAGTTCTTGCATAAAATCCCCGGCTCTTGTTGACATTCTCATTGATGTTCACGTTATGTAACTTAACATGGCAAAGGAATCTTGCTTCCCTCCAAAATGTGTGCCACACACTTTCATTCATTCATTTGCTCGTTCACTCATTTGTTCTGTCAACAAATGAGCATCGAGACGGTACTATGTTCCTGATGTGTGATGAGCAAGATATAGTTCCAGAGCTTGAAAACTGGAAGTCTAGTGGAGGCAACAAACATTTCACTTTATATCCACAAGGGAGGGCACGCATGCCTCAGTAGAGGTAAACACAGGGTGCTAAAAGGCATGTATAAGGAAGCACCTGATTCCGAGAAGGTGAGTCAGGCTGGACTTCTTGGGGCAGGGAAACTGTTTATTACCTCTGTTCCACTTCTCTATGGAAAGTTTTCCATTCTTTCCAACTGGTGCTCCATTACATTCTTCAGTTATTTCTTGGGCAGGGATAGTTTCCTAATACTACAAGTGATCTCCAGTTAGTCTGAAAAATGACTCCTCAGTGTAATGTCATCAAACAAACCCCACACTGACAACAGCTCAGAGAACTCCTGCTCAACTTTTGCTCATCCTGCCCTCTGAGCAAAGTTCTGAGTTCCATAGAGCTTAGGAGCACATCTGTCCTGCTCATGTTTTAACAAAAGAGTTTAGCACTGTTCCTCACATAGCAGGTGCTTCATGAGTAAATAAATAAGTGAATGGACTGTAGGGGATAGTCAATGTCCATTTATCTTTCAAATTAAATGGCTGGATGAGATTCTCACCAAGTGCTGTTTCAGCACGGAAATGCCTTAGTTAATATGTCCAGTGGATCTTTTCGTAAGAATGCGGCTTCTCTGGGCTTTCTTTCAACTGCCTCAAAGAAAAAGATATCAAACAGTAAACCAAGAGGCTTGGAATCATATGCTTAAGGACCAAAGGTATGACATAATGGACTTAAACCCTGGAAAGAGACACACCTGCATTCAGATCCTGGTGCTACCAGTCATTAATTGTGAATCCCAGGGTCTATTCAAGCCCCTTCTGTGGGTCTTGGCTTTTACCATCCTCAAAAGAGAAATAGCAATGTATGTGACATGTAGAAGGCACTTAATACAAATTCGTTGAGTGAATGAACTCAACAGGAAACTAAATGAAATAACCTATCTGTCTCACCTGACATAAGCATTCAGGTGTTCATTTCTTCCTTCCACACAATTTACAGTCAAATACAAGTAAACAGGAAGCTGGCAGGGGTAATGATTCCTCTGGATTTGAAAGAAAGAATTCATTATGTCAAATTAAAAAAATAATAATAAAACTGCACCATTTTCCTACTTTTCCAATGGAATTTAAATAGAAAAGAACAAGTGAAATGAGACAAGCAATTTATTAATCCATTTCACCATAGGCCCCCTATTACATTATCTTTAAGGTCCTTTAACAAACAAAAATTAATTTTCAGACCCACAAGTTGTTGGCACATTGATAGACTCCTTAATTACAGGGTCTTTGGTTTAGAAAATAAAGATTGATTATTTTAGACTACATTTCACTTAGTTATGGATGAGACCCTGAATATTTGCACAGAGAAATTATTTCAAAGTTATTATGATTAATAAGTATTATGGACAGGATGTCTGAGTTACTGAAAAATCTGAGACAATGAAAATATTTTCTAGGGTATCTGAAAGGATTGTTCTGAGGTAGATGACAGGAAGTTGGGAAAATGAACTGTGCTTGTTTATGCAACAAATATTTATTTGCTTCTTTCTAAATACCAAATCCTGCGTTGGCCCCGGGAGGTCCAAAGTAAGACTAGACATGATTTCTGCCCCAAGAAAATAACGATATAATGGAGGAAACCAAATCTTACACAAATAAATTCAATGAGGTAATAGAAGTATCATGATATAGAGTTCAGAGAGGATTCTCAAATGTGCAGTTTTATCTGATGTGCTAGATAAACAAACACATACTACCTTGTACACAATAGGACATGAGCTGAAGTTGTGGAGATGAGGAAGGGCTTCCTGGGTGGACAAGGGCAGGGAAGAAGTGCCCAATAGCAGAACTAGCCTGAGCAAAGGCAGCACTGTGCTTCCAGGCCCCTTCCAGGAGCTTGACTGCGGAGTGGAAGGTACCAGGGGTGAACAGCAAGGATGAGGTCAGGAAGGTGAACTGTCCATTGGAAGTTTGCAAACAAATAAGGAAAATGATGACAGTCACATTTTAAGATTATTCTGGTGTCAGCATGGAGGCCTGAAGATGGCTAAAACTGGCCCTCTGAGAAACAACATGGATAAAGAAGGGGAGGGTAATGCTGGAATCCAAAATGGCTATGGGATGCAGTAAAGGTTAAGGTGACCCTCAGGTTTCTAACTCAGGGTACTAAGTTGTGAGGTGAAGAGTGAGGTCACTCAGGGAGTTAGACAACTCAGACAGAGAAATAAAGTTTGATGGGCTGGATAGATTTTGAAAAAGAAATGTTCACAGAGATCTGAACTAGAGGTGTTTTTCATTCATTAGGGACTTAACTAGATATGATATTCTTAACTAGATATGATATTCTTAACTAGATATGATAAAGTATTTCACATAGTTAAGTCTTGGTTTTACAAGTAAGGATCCAAGCTCTTGTAACCGTCTAGTTACCATAACACTGAGCAATGTGGAATGCTTTATGCTTTAGCCTTGCCAATGGAGTCTAAGTGGAAACACCATTCATGGTTATTTTTTGTGGCGGCTGTTCAAGATTCATTGCCTGCTTGTAAAAATGGGAGAGAGCCCCCTACTTAATTTACAAGGTTAGGATATTAGGTGAAGGTGTGGCTAGAGGTGATGAAAAATATAGAAATCCACAGCTTCTCTCAAGCCAGGTTCCAAGCCTATATCTGTGTGTTTAGTTACATAAGAATAAAAATTATAGAAGAATAAAATCTAACTTCAGGGCAACCTGAAGTGACTTCCATCTTTTTCCTGTGGGTAATCCATGAGATGAGGTTCTGCTCCTAATTTGTCCCTTTTTGTTCCATCTGTATCATATCCCTTGGCAAGAGAGTTCAAGGAAACAGCAGTGATGACAGAGAGAAGATATCACTGGATGGCCAGCTAAGGGGGAGCCAGGACAAACACACTGCAAACAAGTTCTATGTGTATGCTGCTGCTGCTGCTCACTGGGAAGACCTGGTGCAGGGGCAGGGCCTTCACTGCTGCAGCTGCTAAGTCGCTTCAGTTGTGTCCGACTCTGTGCGACCCCAGAGACGGCAGCCCACCAGGCTCCCCCGTCCCTGGGATTCTCCAGGCAAGAACACTGGAGTGGGTTGCCATGTCCTTCTCCAATGTATGAAAGTGAAAAGTGAAAGTGAAGTCGCTTAGTCATGTCTGACTCTTCACGATCCCATGGACTGCAGCTTACCAGGCTCCTTCGTCCATGGGATTTGCCAGGGAAGAGTACTGGAGTGGGCTGCCATTGCCTTCTCCGTTCTATGTGTATAGACTGTGTGAAATAGGGATTGTTTCATGACTTATGAAAAAGCAAACATTCAGAGAAGGGAATATAAAGTCCTGAACAGGCAGAGATCTTTTCACATCCAATCTTTTGATGTAACGTCTCTTAGACCAAACCCCCACAGAAACAGGCAGTCTTATGTAATAGTGTTATTCACTCAGTTGTGTTCGACTCTTTGCAACCCCATGGATGGTAACCCACCAGGCTTCTCTGTCCATGGAATTCTCCAGGCAAGAATTCTAGAGTGGGTAGCCATTCCCTTCTCCAGGGGGATCTTCCCAACCCAGGGATTGAACCCAGTCTCCTGCACTGCAGGCAGATTCTTTACCATCTCAGCCACCAGGGAAGCTCTGTCCTATGTATAGGAACCTCCAAAAAAAAAAAAAAAGGGTTGGAACTCTGACTCAGTCGCTCCGTATATGACCTGGGAGAAAACTGCTGAATCATGTATTTAGCAGTGATTATAAGAATCTATGAGAATTATAAGAACAGTTCACATTTTACAGGCGAGGAAACTAAGGTGCAAATAGAGGTTAGAGGAGGCTCATAAAGGAGCTCAGGCTTCATCCTGTCTCCTGATCACTATCATGAATATTTTCTATAGGAGATAGTAAAGGAGAACACTATTCGGCCAGAGCGGGTAGCAAGACTATGAAACTGCATTGAGTTCCTCGGAATCATATCAGTATTTTTCCTCTCTTCTCAGATCTGTTTAAGGTTGTGGGGCTTCCAGGGTAATTTGGGCAAAAATATTTAAATAATTTACCAATCCTGTGCTTTGCTTAGGCTGTTTAGCTCTGGCCTAAGGACTGAAACCAGGAGTCTCACTTACCAGTAAAGGCTATCAATCATTCAATCCATCCTTGTCCCCAGCCCACTGAGAAGAGCTGGAGTAGCTAAAGGGAAGTTTGCTATCACTTATGGAACAGCCAGCACATACATATGGTCATTCAACATGCATGCCTTTTAAAAAAGAATTTTTTTCTGTAATAAAGACAGGTAATGATTATCAGGGCAAGACCCACAAAATAGCAGATAAGAAATAAAATATGCTTTTATTAAGTCTCCATTTCTACATGGTGGAAAAGGAAATAATAACAGAAGGCAGAGCTAGTGGCTGAGAAAATATTGCCAAGGGTGGAGTCTAAATACTTGACTGTGAAGCAAAGAAGAATCAGTGAGTTAAATATGTTGGTGAAATCATAATGAATTTTCAAGTTCTCCACTGACCTTATGTGCAATGTTTCTTTGTTCCCATTTTAAGCTCAAGGTGGACCCTTTAAGTCCTTTTTTTTTTTTTTGGCTTTTTCTAATGTCTCTTGATTTCATTTAAAGAAGTATTTAGCCATTGTTAGGCTCAAATAAATCCTCTGATTCATTAGGATTCATTGAGATTTCATAATATGCTATTTTAAATAATACTGTAATTAACATTCTTTGTGCTCTGTGTTCTTATTCTCTGGTAATCTCTCTTTTGTCTCACCTCTGTGTGCTGACTTAAAGCTATTATACTCAATTTCATATGCGTGTGTGTAGCTATATATATATATATATATATATATATACAATTTCATATGTGTATATATAGATATATATATAATTTTGCTGGTAGGTTGCCTAGGCTAGATTCTGATTGCTTTTATTTTGCAGGTCACTACAATGTCATATTCTTATTGAAGTCTTTAGTAAACTGCGCTCTGTGCTAGGAGGAAAGTAGAAACATGCTAATTTTCCTTCTCTTCTATCCTTCGGAAAAAAAAAACAACTCATATTTTGGCAGCTTGATGAATTTAAAAATCAGGCTTTAAAGTTTTATTAAGATTCAGGTAACAGTAAATTAAAATCTCATTCACAGATGCTTCATTAATTTCACTTGTTACCAATAAATGTATCTACATTTCTTGATACATTTGAATGTGTCCTATAAATATATATTAATAATGAATTCCCAGCAAGAAATATCACACATTGTTGTGTAAAGCATATTATAATGACAAGTATTTTTAAAGTATGTGTTTAATACATAATTCAAATGATCAAGATGTGGGTGTAATAAATCATAGCAGTTTAGAAATGAACTTTTCAAATTTGTATATGTAAATTTCTAGCGAGAATCTATTTCTTTCTCTTTTTTTGTGAATGTGTGGGTTTGAATAATTACTTGATAGGAATCCACACATATTAATGGTTTCTAAGCATGTCATAATTAATTTGTCCTCCTAAATGTAGTACAAAGGTAATTTTTTTCTTTAAATTACTTTAACTGAAAGAGTAAAACAGTAAAAATGCCATGGCTTACATATACCACATAGAATATCTTAACCATGGCTTTCCTCTTAGTTCAATGAGTTCTGAATAGGCTGGGTCACTCTTTTGACTTTTGTGTGGTTTAGACTGAGAGCTGAGGAACTTGGAATGTAGACTGAAGGAAAAAGAGCCAGGAACATCCAAACTGTCTCCTCTCCCTGGCAACTGTAGCTTCAAATTTTCTCCTGATGCTGTCAAAAATAAGGATCATCGGCAGGAAAGGGAGCTGACACTGGTTTTAAGGGGATGACATTATTACCTCACTCTCATCACCAAGAATTAAATTTGAAACTATGCCTGAGCACAGTTGGTCCCACTTTAGAAAGAAGGTCTGATCATTCCCAAGTATCACACCATAGAGAAGACTGCCTTAGCGCTAGTGCGTCTCCGGCTGTGCTGCGCTCACTCAGTTGTGTTCGACTCCCTGTGACCCCATGGACTGCAGCCCACCAGGCTCCTCTGTCCATGGGATTCTCCTAGAATACTGGAGCAGGTTACCATTTCCTCCTCCAGGGAGGCCTCCCAACCCAGGGATCAAACCCACGTCTCTTAGGTCTCCTGCACTGGGAGGCAGATTCTTTACCACTAGCAATGGCAACCCACTCCAGTGTTCTTGCCTGGAGAATCCCAGGAACAGAGGAGCCTGGTGGGCTGCCATCTATGGGGTCGCACAGAGTCGGACACGACTGAAGCGACTTAGCAGCAGCAGCAGCAGCACCATCTGTAAAGCCTGCATTTCTGGCTACTCAAAGTGTCTGTGCAAACCAGAAAACCACTTGACAAGGAAGGTGGCTTCCTCTAGATGACTGTGAAAGTGTCTTTCGACTCGGTTATTTTATGATTCTCTCTCTAGGTCAAAGTCTTGTGAGAGAAAACAACAGCTCTTGTGGATTCTTACCTCAGCAGGGCAAATACTTTCAGGCCACCTTGCTTGGTTTTCTCCTCCACGAGATTAATTCAGAGTCTGGTATCTCACAACCTTAGAGAGTTGAAATAGAGGCTGCTTCTTGACATTTTCCTGCAAAGAGATGTCAAGTTAAAGAAACCAGCATTGAAGGATAGAAGAGTGAAATGCTTCAATTAAAATCACACAGCAAATTAAGTCAGGTCTTGTTATAGCTTGAATTGTGTCCCCAGAAATTCATATATTGATGTCCTGACCCTCAGTACCTCAGGATGTCACCTTACTTGGAAATACGGTCATTGTAGATATAATTAGTTATGATGAGTTCGTTAGGGTGGGCGCTAATACAATATGACTGCATTTGTGTTCAGTCGCTCAGTTGTGTCTGACTCTTTGTGACCCCATACACTGTAGCCCACCAGGCTCCTCTGTCCATGGGATTATACCAGCAAGAATACTGGAGCGGGTTGCCATTTCCTCCCCCAGGGGATCTTCCTGACCTAGGGATCGAAGTGGCGTCTCCTGAGGCTCCTGCACTGGCAGACAGATTCTTTACCACTGAGACACTTGGGAAGCCCCTACAGTATGACTGGTGTCCTTACAAACAAAGGAGAAATTTCGGGCACAGATAGAAATGCACACAGGAAAAACTCCATGTAAAGACTGGAGGTATGCTGCCACAAGTCAGGGAGCTACCTGAATCTAGGAGAAAGACCTGCAGCAGATCTTTCTCCTGCACCTTCAGAGGGGGCATGGCTCTGGGGACAGTTTGATTTCACCTAGAGGTAAGATTTCTCTTCAACAATGCGGCCGGTTCGTACTTGTGTCTGAAGATTGATCATAACAGAGCAGAATTCCTCTACACTTAAAGTGGTGTTGGACACCTCTTTGAAATCAATTCTGTAAATTAGAATTCTTCCAAGATGAAGCAAATCTTCACTTCTTACTCCATGCTACAGATATTGCCAGGTTATAGCACAGTGGGTCTCCCTGTCTAAGATAATTTCTGATCTGTGGGAGTGAATAAACACAGTGGCATCTGATACCTAGATCCCACTGAAATTTTATTTAGGTTTCACCTGATTTGCACAACACTTTGACACTTTTATTACCCTATCTCTTCCTACTATCAATTTCAGAAAGTAAGCAAAAAAAAAACCCCTAATATTCTACTTTAAGTTTTAAAATGTCCCCATTCGTAGAAAGAGTATGTGGACTGCTTAGGACCACGGAGTAAGTTAATGATCGGGTAGGGGCCAGTGTACTGGTATTTTGTGCAAACTGCTTTTCATCTATTGGATGACTGCCTTTGTTTTACGTCCTTTGATATGGGGGTCTCAAGTATCTCCTATGTCTATCTTGGTAAGCATTAAATACTCTGGCTTCATTGCCTTTTGGCTGGCCATGTGATTTGCATGGTGAATGCAATGTGAGTGGAAATGACATGTTCAAAATTAAGGAGAAATCTACACTTCATCATGTGGTCCCAAGATGCACAGTCCCTCTGGCATAAGACTGCCAATATTCCCAACAGAAACTCTTCTTTCAGCTTGAGTTCCGGCATAAAAGTAGCACAGTACAGGCCACATTGAACACATGATGGCCATGTAAAATGAATGATAACAATCCGTGGTTGTAAACTACTGAGGTTTGAGAGCACTTCCTCAGCATCACATCATGTAAGCTACCTGACCAATACAGACTTCATAGAAGTTATCTTCTCTATCCTGCCTCTGGAGGGAAGAAAAGGTTTTACTGTTTTTCAAAAACCAATATAGTAAAAATAGATAGTAAATGTATTATTTAGATTTTAATTTGATACATTAATACAGATAAATCAGATACTTGTGTATAATAAGACCTAAAGCTTACTATCTGCTATGTTTTAAGGCTTTTATACCTTATTTTCTCTAACTCTCTCACATTAAACCTGAGTTGTAATGTGGTAGATTATAGAAATGTTGACAAAATTCCTTCCTGTATCACACCTTAGTAATGTAACATAGCAGGTCCAGAATGTAATATGAGAGCTAGGGAATATTAAAACAACAACAATAGCCACGCCCCATTTCCTTTTTTAAAATGTTTTTTAACATGCAAATTAAATCTCAAAGAAAGGAAGAGGCATATTTAATACGTCTCAAGGTTTGTGAGAGAGGCAGTACCATGACCCAGTACACTCTATATCCTTGTTAGCATAATTGATACCTCAAAAGAAAGGATTTTCTTGAGAAGTGTCGGGTTTCTGTTATATCCCTTTAATCTATAACAACATTTATCTAGAGCTCCTCCCAGTCTAGAAGGTTGAATTGCTCCTGCTTAGCATAAACTTTTAATTTGGAATCATTTTCATGACTGGTATCAGCAGGGCTTAAATTCATAGACCTACCATATGATACATAGACAAAAAGGGCCTAATACCTACAGGCATTCAAGTAAATTCTTAGCTGTAAGGGTATCTATGAAGATCATTATCTACATGTGGGACTGACTATCACGATAGAAACCAAATATACTAGACCAGAGATCAAGGGTACAAGGTAAAATCTGTTGGAGTTCCCTAAGGGTCAAGAAGGTCATCACAGTGTACTGTTTTAAAAAGTCCTAATCTGTGAATGTGCCCATGGATGGAGCTGTTCCGGGGGTTGACTTGGCCTGGCCATCCAGAGGCAGAGGATGTGCCTGTCAGCAATTCAGGGGCAAAGAAAGTGTCAGATCCTGTGGGTTCTTAGTGGCATCAATTACAAGTCAGTATAGAAGATGGTCTCATGCAATGGACATGCCGCATAGAAGGTTGCAAAATAAACCAAGAAATGAATGTAGCCTCTATCAACAACTCACCACCATACCTTTGAGAGTGGAGAAGAGGCCAGAGGAAATAAGCGGTATACGTCCTCATGTCTTACAGAGGTAAAAGCAATACTTATGGAAAACAGGAGATAACTGTAAAAAGTTCTTGAGATCAACTACGTATATTGTCAACATAAATCACTGTCAGATTGTTTTGGCATCAGTATAAGACTTAAATGATCTTAACAAGAATGGAAAAGGGGGGAAAAATCTGTAATGGCCAGGAGACAGAAGAGTAGAGGTTTAGGGGGAAAAATATAAATGTCCCAGGCTTAGGAACAACATGGAGGGACTTCTCTGGTAGTCCAGTGGTTAAGAATTCACCTGTCAATGCAGAGGACACAGGCTCAATCCCTGGTCTGGTAGGATTCCACTCGCAGCAGAGCAACTGAGCTGTTCACGCGCCACAACTCCTGACGCCCGTGCCCCTAGGGCCTGTGCTCAGGAACGTGAGAAACCGCCACAGCGAGAAGCCTGAGCACCACAGCTAGACGAGGCCCTGCTCTCTGCAGCTAGAGAAAGCCCGCAGGCAGCAATGAAGACCCAGCTTAGCCAGACATACACAAACAAATAAACACCTTAAAATTATTTTAAAAAGAACTATGTGGACAAGCATGTGAAAAAGTCAGCAACAGAGGAACAAGAATGCTTGTGGGGGTGGGGTTGGCCAGGGGATGAGGAAGGCCTTGCAAATGTGTTAGTACACTTAAGCCTATGACCTTTCATTATAACCACTTGCCCCTGCATCTCGTCTTGCCAAAGTCAGACTCTTTCTATTAACAGATAAGCCTGTAGGGAAGATCTGTGTGTTGTGATACAATGAGGAGGCACTGGCAGGGATCCTTTCTGCCCCCTGTGGTGTGCCTTGTAATGACGCTAACCCACATTCCCTAAGTAGACTCCTAATGACTCAGGCCTTTTGACTCTTTCTTTGAACATTTTAAAGCTTTGCTGAAGTGTTTGAAAACTCATTATACTTTATTTGACTTCCTTTTATCGTACAGAAATAAAAAGTCCCTGATGGAGTTCTGGAATCAACGTTTCAAATATTGCACCCAGCAAAGTAGAGGAAAATCTTAAAAAAAAAAAAAGTACTCCCTGAAAGTCAATTAAGTATTAATGTACACATCAGTGTTCACACACACATGTAAGCACGTGGATTCACACCCTTACATGTGTATCACTCATGATACAGTCACACATTTCCTGTGAAGCCAACCCACCACCCCTCGAAAGTGAGGTCTACTCATCTCTGAAATAAAGTACACATGTGGCAAATTACATGGGAAAAGGGAAAAAAAAAGTAAAAAAGAAGGCAATTCAAAAGGGTAATAGAACAGAGAGTAGTAGTTAATTATGATTTATAAACTTATTAAGTTGCTAAGCATTGTAACGAACCAAAGAACAAATTTAATTTTAAATAACATTAAAGTAGCAAAGTTGCCTAGATGAAAACACAAGCTCAGGAAATGTATTTAAAGACTGAGAAATCACATTTTTTTAGGAAATGGCCCAAATGTCACCTTTTAATTCTGCTTTCATCCACGAAGTGCAAGTAGAACTAATGCAGAATAACAACAACTCAACATTTCCCAGATAATTGTTATGAAGTGAAATAATGTGTGCATTTTTTTCCTTCCCTTGATACAAGTTGTGTCTTACTGGCAAAAACAAATCACGGTGGGTGTATAGTTTTGAACTCTGATGCTCTCTGTGTACCTACTCTGCAAATCACAGACTCAGAGTCTTGATGGTATGCATGTACAACTAAGCAGAACAAAGTATCATATCCTCTACTTTGAAAGTAAAAAAAAAAATTATAATGATGTAGAAATTTTGATATTATAGAAATCACCTATACACCACGTGATGGCAAAGGTAACTTCGTTACATTTAATTGCATAATATTATGTTGAATTATAATTCTGAACTCCCGTTTTTGCCTTCTTAGCACGTGAAACAAGAGGAAAATTACAGTGAAGTGTTAGTCGCTCAGTCGTGTCCGATTCTGTGACCCCATGGACTGCAGCCCACCAGGCTCTTCTGTCCATGGGATTCTCCAGGCAAGAATATTGGAGTGAATAGCCATTTCCTTCTCCAGGCGAATCTTCCTGACCCAGGGATTAAACCTGGGTCTCCTGCATTGCAGGCAGATTTCTTTACCGTTTGAGATACCAGGGAAGCCCCTGAAAAAATTATAGTAGAAAGTAAATCTAAATGTGCTTCTTTAAGCGTATCCCACTTGCTAGTTCTTTAGCCCCTGGGAAGTGATTTTGTTCCTATACCAATCACTTAAGTTTAACATGGATTGATGATCAGAGATAAAGAGGAATAATGGTGTGTCCCCCTATACTAAAAAGTTTCAAGGGACTCAAAACTTAACATACTCACACTTTTTAAAATGGGCATACCTGACTACAAAGCTCCTGAGTTTTAGGTTTATATCCTCGTTTTCCTGAACTGTCCACACGGAGCTCACGGGTGCCCCCACAGAATCTAGCTCTTTTTTCTATTTATAAAACTGCACGTGTCGAGCGCTTATTCTATGTCAAGCACTGTGCTAAGGATTTTACAGAGATTTTCTAATTCCTCAAAAAAAAAAAAAAATCCATTCACATATGGGAAAACTGAGGATCAAAGAGTTTAATAATACACCCCAAAACATCAGGGTGAACTGGTGAGCTGGAAGGGGGTCTCAGGGAGCCAAGCTTTGCAGGATGTTCTTAAGACTCAAGTGGTGAGACCCATTTGGTGGATGGTTAGATGGCTGCTGTGTTCATCAGTTACCCAATTAGCCATCTGTTTTGCTGGTTTGCACGCCTTTTCCAATAAATAGGAAGCTTCCTGAAAATAAGGATTACAATTTACTTATTTATTCCTGAAGCACTGATTTCCTACCACAGACCAGATACTGTTCTGGGTAACTGGGATATAACAAGGAATAAATTAGAAGAAAAAAAAAAAAGCAGCCTATTGGAGCTTACTTTCTGGAGGGGGAAGAAAGAAGAATATAACTTTATAAATACTGTGCCCCGTACTGTAAAGTCTTTAGAGCCAGGGGTGGGGGGTGGGAAGGGGCTGGGGTGGGGAGGGGCTGGGGGGTTGCTAATCCAGAAAGTGGAAAAGGTTGTGTAAGTCTTTAGGAGGCAGGAGAGTAAATTTGTAAATGGGAGTCAAGGAAGACTTCAAACTAAGGTGGTATTGATTCCAGGCCAAAGATTGGTTACTACGAAGGCCACAGAGCATGACTACATGAACTGTGTAAAAGAAACGCCAATCAGAACAGGTGGTAGAAGGTGAGGTCAGAGAATTAGTAAGATGAAGGAAGCACCCATCAGATAGAACCTGAGACCATTTAAATTCTCTGCATATATAGAAGGATTCCCCTTCAATCAATTTCAATTAAAAGATAAACTTGACCTGACCTTGACCTTGCTCAGGTCACTCAGGGTATCACAGATACAGAATCATCATCAGACAAATAACAGTGCTAAAAATTGAATCCATGACCTCTTCAAATGTGATTTCAAGTTTTACATGTAAATTCCCATCAGTATAAGGTCTATTTAATGACTTGATAAAATAATTAATTTGCAACCAAGATCAATAAAGTCCAAGATCAAAAAATCTAGAGATGACCCTAGACTAATCCTAGATGAACTACACTGTGCTTAGGCCTATGTTTTTTGTTTTTTTTCCTTCAAAAATCTGGCCATCCACGGGATAATTTAAGGTACTATGTGAGGAGTTGCTACCTAATTGGCATTGGCTCCTGGACCACTCAGAGCAAAAGTGGATGGGGTGGTGGGAGAAGAAGGGGAGTGAGAGAGGAAAAGGAGGAGGAGACAGAGGAGGAAAAGACAAAAAGAAAGAGGTGGTGAAAGGGGAGAAGAAGGAAAATGATAAGAAATGTTCTCAAGGACAGAAAATTGTGGACTCGTAAATCCTTCAAATCTAGGTTCAAATCCCAGCTCTTCCACTTGGACATGAGAGATGACTGACTGCCCACCTGCAGACATTCCCATTTCCCTTCTTCCTTGATCACTTTTGTCTTGTCTTCAGTATCCCCTACATGGCCATGTCACCAGAGTGACAGCCTACCTCAACCTCATGATCTGAATCTTTCTTGGTCTTAGGTCATATTATGGTAGTCTCATTTATCTTGCTAACTGAAAGATCTGGTGTATATAGGTACAAACTCAAGGTCAAACTACAGTCAGGCCCTGGGAGAACTTCTGGAAAAGCTCTATTTGATTTTAAAGAGACACTAGACAGAAATGTTCCCTTAGTTGAGGCTCTAGCATTCCAGTTGCATGAGCCAACATGCCTTATTCGGACAAGCTAAATTAAGGGTGGCAACATGTGGAGCTGTTGGAAACCTGACCCACTGGGATGATGTTGAGTCAATGAATTAAACTGTCTTGGACTTGAAACAGGAGCATCATTTAGGCCACTTTCGGACAGGTTTTCTGTTTGCTGCAACTCAACTGAAAGTCAGAGAAGTAATGAAATTCATAAGACAAGTGATCTCCTTTCATTTACCAAATATTTAGTGAGCTGTGTGAACCATGCTAGGAGCAAAAGGTAAAATGATGATGAAATTTCTTACTCTGGCTGAGTGGTGCTACTGATGCTGACCTTAATACTGATCTCCATAATCTTGCTATGAAAAATAGGTTATTATTATTATTAAGCTTTGGAAACTGTAGAAAATCAGTTAAAAGAGATAACTATTGCATAATTAGAAAAGTTCAATGCATGCCTCTAGCCCATTAAAATGGTTCCAATATGAGCTTTGGTAATTGAATGATGACCTTTCTTCAGAATATTAACACTAAATGAGGATGTCTAAAACAGGTAAGTTTTTGTTCCTTACTCTGAAAAAGGCTAGGTAATACCATTGTGGTGTCATGGAAAGAACACAGTTTAGAACCTGGCATCCAGACAGCTCTATGATTTATTGCTATTTGACTTAGGAAAAAAAATGATTTCTCTTGATTCACTGAAAAAAAATAGAAGCTATATTCAGAAAAGAAGTTCTACTTGTGCCCATCACCAAATATTCCGAAGTCTCTATCACTATCAGCAAAGGTGTGTCTTTGCTTCTGTATGGCAAGTGAAATTACAAGCTTTGCAGACCAATTTTTTCAATATGACCTGGGCCCTCTCTCACCTAACTAGGGATCTCTCTTCTGCTGTTATCTTCTCTCTTTTTTGTATTATCAGCTTTCCCCTATTTATTTCATCGTCGTCAGACTAGATCACTGTAACATTTCCCATTTCACCAAAAGCGCTTCTTTTATCCCAGAACCTCCTTAAACTACTGCCCAACACCTCTGTTCCCCATTGCAGGAGAACTCCTAGAACTAGATGTACATTCACTGTCTTGATTTCTCTCCTTCCTGGTCCTCTTCCTTGCACCCATTCCAGTTTTTAACGTGACCACTCCCCTGGAACGACTGTCAGTTACTTCTGTCACCAATACAATGGTCATTTATTAGTCCTCACTGCACTTAATCACATCAGTGGCAACTGATAAACTCCCTTCATCTTTAAATATATAACTTAGTTTTGGAGAAAACCCTAATTTGAAAAGATACATGCATCCCAGTGTTCACTGCAGCACTATTTAATCCAAGACATGGAAGCAACCTAAGTGTCATCAACAGAAGAATGAATAAAGAAAATATGGTACATATATACTATGGAGTATCACTCTGCCGTAAAAAAGAACAGAACAATGCCACTTGCGCAACACGGACAGACCTAGAGACTATCATAGCAAGTGATGTAAGTCAGACACAGGCAAACATCCTATGATATTGCCCATATGTGGAATCTAAAAAAATAATACAAGTGAATATATATATCTACAGTAGAAATAGACATACACACTGAAAACAAACTTTGGGTTACCAAGGTTACCTTTCCAGGAGGGGAGGGATAAATTAGGCATTTGGAATGAACATATATACACTACTCTATATAAAATAGATAACTAACAAGATCTACTGTATAGCACAGTGAACCATCCTCATTATTCTGTAATAACCTATAAAGAATCTGAAAAAGAATACATATGTTTTCATATTCTTTTTCAGATTCCATACATATATAACATATATATGTAACACCTAAAATTAATCCAATATTATATTTTTTCAGATTCCATACATACATACATATATATAACACCTAAAATTAATCCAATATTATATTTCAATTATACTTCATTATTTAAGTTTTTTTTTTTTTAATAAATACATAACTTGGCTTCTGGGATACCAGAAATAGGTAAGGGAGCAGAGGGCTGTTGAATTATTTTATATGTGTTGGTCATGAAAGGCCTGTTAGAAAAGATAATGTTTGAGTAGAGGGATGTAGGAAGTGGGGCTCCAGGTAGATGACTGGAGTCAAGCATTCAGGCAGAGAACCCTAGAAGCGAAGGCCTTCGGTATACCTGGGGTCTTTAAGGAGAAAAGGAAGCACACGAGGATTGAAATAAGTGAGGGAGGAGAAAAAGGTAGGAGAGGAGGTCAGAGCTTTGGGGGTTAGTGGCAGGGGAGTCTTGTGAACCTGGAAGACAATTTTTAGGACTCTGGCTTTTTTTACTGTAAGAGTTAATGGACATTTGGAAGACTCTGAGCTTAGGTGTGACATGATAGATCTTTAAAGGGTCATTCTGGCTGCTGTGATGGGGGAAGAGCTGGGAGCAGGTAGGCAAAACAGAGTCAGGTAAAAAATCAGTAGCCTGGACTCAAAGATGGCTGTGGGAACATGGAGAATGTTTGAATTTACAGTATTTCAGAGATGAATCCGACAGTGTTTGCTTGTGAGTTGGAAATGCGAGAGAAGAGGACTGGCTGAAAACAGAATAGGTGGGAGGGTGGTAAGTTCTCTGGGATTTGAAAGACTGTTTATACAGTCTTACAGAGGGCTTAAACCTAGCTGTACTCCAATACTGCATCTCCTTAGCCAGCCTTGACTTTAATATTTATGCGAAAGTATTGTCTTCGTAAACTCTTTTCTTGCACTATTAATAAATTTATTCTTATTAATTCTCTGTTACCAGTCATTTCTAGAAATACATGTTTAGTCCTATGTCAAATACTCTAGAAAAATCAAGAAGTTTTTTAAAAAAAAATTACTTTCCTTAAAGGAGTTGGATCACCCTTGTTTTGATGGTCAGTGAGGCCCAGATGTTTTTTCATATGGAAAATGCATGACATGGAGTAACTGCTATTTTTAATACCACTCTGTTTCCAGAATTTAATCATTTCCACCAGTTTTCACAGGATATGCCTTCCATCTGTCTATTAATTTGAGTATTCATATTGGATTGCCTTATTAAAAAATGATTTTCAAAATAGTTTCAGACCTCACTTTGTCCGCACACAAGTGTGGGCTTCACTATGTTGTCTTTGGGAAGAGCATGGCCTTTGAGTTGGTTGGCCATGGATTCAAACACCAGCTCTAACTCATTCTAGCTCCAATGTGACCTGAAGCAGGTTGCCGAGTCAACCTGAACTCAGCTTCTTCACCTATAGGAACAACAGAAGGAACTCATACGGTTGTGGTCAAGCCTGAATGACAACTGAATGAGAACAGCATATAGAGTTCCTGGGAAATTATAGAGATATTAGCTCTCTTTTCCTTTGTTCAGTCACCTGTAGATTATTCTTTCCTGCCATTTATGGCAGTACGGTGTTGCTGCTGCAGGGACTCTCCCTAAAGGGAGATTACACAGGCCTACTCTGTTAAACTCTAAGGGCCATGTGAATTGTTTTGGCCAATGAACTGTGGACAAAGCAACGTGTCACTTCTGAGCAGAAGCTTGGTCAGTCACACCCTGTTGTCCTCAAAGTCAAGACAACCAAAGGAAGACCGCCCTATTAGCTTGGATACCAGAGAAAAGATGACAGACAGAAGAGCTATAGCTGACCCTCAGTGGACATGCAGCGTATGAAAAGGCAGAATCTCCATTTTCTGAGTCACTAGCACTGGGGACATTTATTACCACAGTTTAATGTAGCCTACTCTGACAACACATCCCAACAATAAAAGAAACATCTAGAGTGTCTCTCCACCTCAACAACAAAAGCAGCAGCATCTAGTGTATCCAGGTGAAAAAAAAGTAAAGCAATCAAAAAAAAAAAACAACCCAAAAAACAAAAAATGCCATGCTAAGTATGGCCAAGACTTTTTGTGAGTTGTTAAAATTATTTATAGATGATATTTGCCCTCAAAGAGATCACAGTACATTATTTCAGCATATGTTGTTATAAATTATCTCTCTTCTGTTCACACAAGGGAAGATGTTCTCTGACCTGGAAACATGAAGGAGATGTCAAAAAATGTCCTTCTGCCAAAAGGGTGTGGAGTGAAGAGACATTTTTCTTTTCTCATTGTATCCACGTCATATTCTACATATATCCCAAAGCGACGAGCTCACTGCGGTGTCTGTTATTGTAGAAGGACAAAAAGCAATTCCACGAGCTATTTTAGTTTTCCTAATGGAACAACTAGATGCTGCAGATGAAAGAGTTATTAGAAAAATAAGTCTTAGCTTTTCTATAAAAGCATCCAAAATGTACTGCACATCCTGGCCAGTCCATCAGCACTGTGAACAAGTACATTAACAGACAGGATCTCTATTTGGATCTTATATTTCAAGTCTTCTTTCCCCAAGAAAGTCGCCAAAGAAGAAGAGCCAGGAAAAACACCTGGAGTTGAATGAATGTGCTTTGGTCCCATTTTTTATGCATACGTTTGATGCACTTGTTTCCAGTTACAGACAGAAGCCCTTCGGCTGCTATTCATTCAGGCCATTCGCCCAACCTCTGTTTTCTTTCTTCCCTTTCCGGGCATTATGGTTCCTTGTCTCCACTCTCAAGTTCAGCTTTTGATGATGTGCTTCTTTGCCCCTGACCTCTGCCATTTCTTCTTTTGTTTAAATGTTCGACTGTGACAAAATACACATAATATGAAATTTACCATTTTCACCATTTTTAGGTGTAAGGTCAGTAATGCTAAGTATATTAATATTGCTATCCAATCCATCTCCAGGACTTTTTCATTGTGCAAAACTGATATTCTATACCCATTAAATAACAACTCCCAATTTCTCTTCTTCTAGTCCAGGCAATGACCGTGCTTAGCTTCTGTTTCCATGAGTTTGACTACTCTTGACACCACTAAAAATTCTCTTGATGAAGTGAAAGAGGAGAGTGAAAAAGTTGGCTTAAACCTCAACATTCATAAAATAAAGATCATGGCATCTGGTCCCATCACTTCATGGCAAATAGATGGGGAAACAGTGGAAACAGTGTGAGACTCTATTTTGGGGGCTCCAAAATAACTGCAGATGGTGACTGCAGCCATGAAATTAAAAGACGCTTACTCCTTGGAAGGAATGTTATGACCAACCTAGATAGCATATTCAAAAGCAGAGACATTACTTTGCCAACAAAAGTCCGTCTAGTCAAGGCTATGTTTTTTCCAGTGGTCATGTATGGATGTGAGAGTTGGACTGTGAAGAAAGCTGAGCACTGAAGAATTGATGCTTTTGAACTGTGGTGTTGGAGAAGACTCTTGAGAGTCCCTTGGACTGCAAGGAGACCCAACCAGTCCATCCTAAAGGAGATCAGCCCTGGGATTTCTTTGGAAAGAATGATGCTAAAGCTGAAACTCCAGTACTTTGGCCACCTCATGTGAAAAGTTGACTCATTGGAAAAGACTCTGATGCAGGGAGGGATTGGGAGCAGGAGGAAAAGGGGACGACCGAGGATGAGATGGCTGGATGGCATCACCAACTCGATGGACGTGAGTTTCAGTGAACTTCGGGAGTTGGTGATGGACAGGGAGGCATCACCAACTCAATGGACATGAGTTTGAGTGAACTCCGGGAGTTCGTGATGGACAGGGAGGCCTGGGGTCACAAAGAGTCAGACACGACTGAGCGACTGAACTGAACTGAACTGACGCCACAGGGAAACGAAATCACATAGTATTTGTCTTCTCTTGGACTGATCATTTTACTTAGTATAATTATTTTACTTAGCTCAACTGTCCTCAACGGTAGAGCATGTGAAAGATTTGCCTTCCTTTTTAAGGCTGAGTAATGTGGGCTACAGTAAATGGAGTTGCAAAGAGTCAGACACGGCTGAAGCAACGTAGCACGCACGCACGCAATGTTCCCTTGTGTGTACATATGACACTGCACTTATCCATTCATGAGTTGATAGACACGTGGGGTCCTTGCACCTTCATCCCGTTGTAACCAGTGCTGCTGCACACATGCATGTGCCACCTTCTTAATGCTGACCTTAAGAGCCTCCGCACCAGATAAAATGCTTTGGCTCTTCCATCTTCGGGTACACTGGGCAGGGATCAAAGAGTGGAGCTGGTAGTGGAGCAAGGTGATGAGGCACTCGCCATTGGCATAAAGTCAAAAGGGCCTCCAAAAACTCAGCAATCAAGGCCTACAGTATTTCAATGCATGCAAAAAAACCCATGAAGGACAAAACACCAAAATTTCACGTGAAGAAAATAACAGTAATGGTACATATAGAGCCATATTACCACCAAAAGCAAAATAAAAAAAATAATATTGATCCTGCCTTTATTTGAAATTTGCCACTCAGTCCATCACAGAAGTTTTGCATTTTTTAAAAAAAATACTGCATTGAAATATTACCTGGATTACTGAGTTTTGTGGTACCTCCTTAAATGGTGGGATATCTACCTATGACAAGGGCCTCTGTTTCCTCACCCTGGTCCCAGCCCCGTCAACCAGATTAGAGTTATGTGTTTATGGTCCCCACTGGCTTTGGAAAATCAGATCAAACCAAGCAATAGCTTCTTTATTATTATCTTTCTAAACCTGAGGAACAGGCCAACTACCATAACTTATCAATCTTACCCATAATCCTGCCAAATACATCATTCTCTGAAATACCCCTTCTTGTGAAAATAAATTTTTCATGGCCAAATTAGTTTTGTAAGTGATCAATTAAACACAGCTAAACAGATTATTACTTGAGAATGTCTAGGAATACATGCTGAATGTAACACTATATACTTCTTTGCCAATATATATCATGAGCCTTTTGGGTGGGTAGTGCTCGCATTGTATTAATATTTGAGCAAGAAAGCACATTTTCAAGCACAAATCCAACCTGGACAACCCAGGGAAATGCCTAGACAATCTTGGGGGAGAGATCTCAACCAACTGGAAGAAAATGCACAGAGATTGTGAAAAGGTAAATTGATAATAAGCATGCTGACACAATCTAAAAAATGGTGTCACAACAGAAAGATGAAAATAGCTCACTTGCTACTCTGGGGGAAGGAAGTTTACATTGTATGATTTAACATCCCCCTATTGTTAGATAACACACAACTGCATGTAGGGTGCAGTAAGAAATGTGAGTTATTTGTTCATGCTTTTTCAGCTGACAGACTTTTCATTGACTGAAAAGTACCATTTTGCTAATTTCATTTTAACTTTCATAAAATCATCATTTTGAGTTGAAAGACAGGGTCAAAGCTGGCTTTACAAGAAGGTGGGGAAATGAACTGAAATTGATTAATCTGAAGGTATGGAATAAGGCTTCTCTCTCAGCATAATAGTGGTAAAATTCATTTCACTGGGTGAGGCAACGCAGAAGAGTTCTCTTTATTAGATATTGGCAGATCAGCGGTCTTAAATACATCCCATTACAAACAGTAGACAAAGCTTATTGGTTGCTCCCCATATGCCAGCTCCTGTGCTAAGTACTGAATGCAGATTACATTTTTAATACGTATGATGGTCCCAAGAGGTAGATACTATGCTTACCCTCATTTTACTGAAGATGGAAATTAGGTTCAAAGAGGTTAAGTCACTTACCTGACATAGTACAGGATGGAGCTTGGAGCAGAAGCGAGGCAGTCTGACTCAACTCACCTCACAACCTCTAGAGGCTAGAACCTCAAAACCTTTGTCTTCTAAGTATCAGCAGGCATTAAGTTGGCCCCTAGCTGGGAATACAAACCATCCGGGCTAGGAACAACATAAATAATGCTATCTTGAAGGAATTAAAGAGCAACGAAGGGAACTGGCAGCAGGACCGTCAGCAGTCATACAAGAGCTTCACATTTGCCACTAGTACAACAGTCAAGGAGAGAGCAAGAACAAGCGCCCTGTGCCACAGGAGGGCTGTCACAGTAAGGGTGTGGCTTCCCAGGAAAATAGAAGATTAAATCTATCTGTATCACACCATAGCCACAAACTTCCAAAGAAAGAAACTTACAGGTAAACGATTCTCAAAACCTGACTACTGGCAAAGACATTCACTCTCCTCCCAAAACCTATGTCTCCATCCCTGATGCAGCCAAATAAATAAATAAAATTTTAAAAAATTTAAAAAGTAAAATAGTAACTATTATTATGTTTATATTACATGTGACATATTATTTATTATGAATCATTATCAGAATATCCTCTGAAGTTACACATATCAAAAGCCATGGTAGATCCGAGAAGCTGAGAGGAGAACTCAAGACTATTTTAAACTGTGAACTGTGTTCTTACATGTATTTCTTCACGTTTTAAGTGCATGAATTCTCTTTACCAAAAATATTTCAAAAGCAAATTTCATACTTGCTCTGTGAGTTTCTCACAGAATGTTTTGGATTCATACCTCAGCTTAACCATGACTTCTAATTCTGCAAATGGTACAATGTTCCAACACACAATATATATTTTGTTATGCCTCTGCTATAATTAATCAGGCAAAAAATGAGTATTATATTTCCTAATGACACCTTTGTGCCTGCAAAGCAAAACCCTGCCACAACGTTAATACATCTATATGGTCGCTCGCATCAAAATGCACGATGCTTAATTCTAATTTCAAGCTTTAATTGCTATAGGCCACACTAATAAAGGATTTTCAAACGAAAAAATACACTTTCTGTAGGCTTTTTCTTTAAGAAATGCTACGTAGTATAATGATATATGACACCCGGAGAACAACAGGATAAAAAACACCAAGCATTGCAAATGTGTTTGGAGAGAGAAAGATTAAGTTGCTACCAATTTTAATTTACTGGAACAGAAGAAAATGCACCTAACAATAACAGACTTTAAGAATAAGGCAAAAGTTTTTGTAATAAGAAATGCGTGAAATGGAATACAGACTCTTCCTTCAAGCAGACGCCAGGAGATACTGGAGTGTTTACTGAGCGACTCTTCTGTGCCTTGTTCTGCACCAGAAACTCCAGGGATAAAGACTATGAGGGAAGCAAGCTTCCTTTCCTAAGAACTTGAACTTCACATTGGGAAATTCACCCATCTTTGGGATTTTGGTAAGTTCCCACTTTCCTGTCTTCAGAACTCAAAGCAGAAGCAACAAGATTAAAAACCTTAAAATAAATGGTAGGTGATCATCACAAAGGGATGAATAATTCTTGGGCAACAGAAAGGTTTGGCTGTAGCAGAACTGCTTATATTAATGTGTTTGAAGACAAGTGTGGCTATCAAAAGAGAGGGGAGCAGCAAATGACAGACAGATTTACCATGTGTCTCAGCAAGGCCTGGAAGGTGAAACAGAGGCCAGACCTGCCCCCATGAACCTCCCTGCCCTTGGACAGGACTGACTGTATTGCAGGGAAGGTGCACAGGCTGTGAGTCTGAGACACTGACAGCCTTGATCTTCTGTGCTCTCCTTCTCCATGTGTGTGTGTGTGTGTGTGTGTGTGTGTGTGTGTGCATGCTCAGCTGTGTCAAACTCTTTGCGACCCCATGGATGGTAACTCATCAGGCTCCTTGAAATTTTCCAGGCAAGTATACTGGCTTGGGTTGCCATTCCCTCCTCCAGGGGATATTTCCTACCCAGGGACTGAACCCGTTTCCTGTACTAGTAGGCGGATTTTTTACCACTGAGTCAGCTCAGTCAGTTCAGTTCAGTCGCTTAGTCGTGTCTGACTCTTTGCGACCCCATGAATCACAGCACACCAGGCCTCCCTGTCCATCACCAACTCCCAGAGTTCACTCAGACTCATGTCTATCGAGTCAGTGATGCCATCCAGCCATCTCATCCTCGGTCGTCCCCTTCTCCTCCTGCCCCCAATCCCTCCCTGCATCAGAGTCTTTTCCAATGAGTCAACTCTTCTCATGAGGTGGCCAAAGTACTGGAGTTTTAGCCTTAGCTTCATTCCTTCCAATGAAATCCCAGGGCTGATCTCCTTCCGAATGGATTGGTTGGATCTCCTTGCAGTCCAAGGGACTCTCAAGAGTCTTCTCCAACACCACAGTTCAAAACCATCAATTCTTTGGCACTCAGCCTTCTTCACAGTCCAACTCTCACATCCATACATGACCACAGGAAAAACCATAGCCTTCACTAGACAGACCTTAGTCGGCAAAGTAATGTCTCTGCTTTTGAATATGCTATCTAGGTTGGTCATAACTTTTCTTCCAAGGAGTAAGTGTCTTTTAATTTCATAGCTGCAATCACCATCTGCAGTGATTTTGGAGCCCCCCCCCCCCCCCCAAAATAAAGTCTGACACTGTTTCCCCATCTATTTTCCATGAAGTGATGGGACCGGGAGTCATGATCTTTGTTTTCTGAATGTGGAGCTTTAAGCCAGTGACAACTGTAACAGATCTTTTCATGCAATTCCCCCCTCCCTGAACACACACACACACACACACACACACACACACACACACACACTCTCTCTTCTTAGACTTCTCATTCTTATCAACTTCAATAACATGTTTAGTTTCTTATGAAGAGTGGCTATGAATTGGCTTTCCCATAAGAAGACAGTGGGTTTCCCTGATAACTCAGTTGGTAAAGAATCCTCCTGCAATGCAGGAGACCCCAGTTCAACCCCTGGGTTGGGAAGATCCCCCGGAGAAGGGAAAGGCTACCTACTCCAGTATCCTGGCCTGGAGAATTCCATGGACTAAACAGATAACAAAGAGTCGGACACGACTGAGCGACTTTCACTTTCACTTTTACTATAAGAAGATAGTAAACACATGTTGAGTATTTACTATTTCCATACAGTTTACATTTGCTTTTTGTTTAATCCCCTAAACAACCCTAACAGTTTGACGTCAGTATCCCACTGTTATCTGTAATCCAAATGTTTCCTCCACCTTTAGTTCATAAGCTACATGGAAAGTCATCTTTCTCTGTAGTGGGAACTTGCCAGGCTTTTCTACCAATGTCAACTCAGATCCTCAATCCTTTTCAATATCCCACGTCCCAAAACAACTCAGCGTCATAAAATCATTATCAAACATGACTTGGTAGGGGTGACAGGTTTTGAAAGATGTCTGGAGAATATATGACATGTGAAGAGAACATCATATGTGAAAAAAAGGCTTGAGAACTTATTCAGTTCAGTTGCTCAGTCCTGTCCGACTCTTTCCCACCCCATGGACTGCAGCATGCCAGGCTTCCCTGTCCATCACCAACTCCTGGAGCTTGCTCAAACTCATGTCCGTTGAGTCACATTCCATATATTATTCCACTAAGGCAGGAGTATGTGTCTGAACCAGCTCAACCAAATTGAGCTTCTAAGGTCCTTGGGAGAAGAGACTATTAAAATTGCTTAGAATTATGTTTTCAGATATCTGTTTAATCTTCCTATTCTTGAGGCACTGATATTACCCCCAAATCTTCTCACCATCTTTGACTTTCCAATTCCTATTCAAGTTCTTCTACCTGCCCTACCTAAGTCCCTTCTGATTCCTCCTTAGGAGAAGATATGGATATGCCACACATGTAAATTGACCTTTCGCATACAATTATGAGCCAGTGCTTCCTTTGAAGGATGCAGCGGCCACAGAATTAAGTAGATTCATCACAGCAGGAATCAAACAAACCTGTCTTTGATCACAGCAATGTACACAACCAGCAATATGCACTCAGACACTCAAGAAATTAGAACCTTTGGGGAACAGAGTATCACCTTTCCCCAAAATAAATCTGAGAGAAGTATAGGATTGTCATGTTGTTCCTCTCCATTGATTGGTTTCTTCTTCTCACCTCTTCTTTCCTCCCTTTCCTTCTCCCCACCCTCTCTGTAAAGAAGAGAGGTAGCTAATTTCGCGGTGAGTACATGGGCTGGAACACTGGTATCTGGCTAAGCAGGAGCGGACTGTTCCACCCTGCCAGGGCATCAGTTCCTCACGACTGCAAAACAGTTGAGCGCTTGACCACTCAGGACTGCTGTGCAGATATAAGGGCACGGTGCATGCAATGCTGCAAGTATCCCACGAAGCAATATGTGCCTTTTACACAGTAGCTACCCTGCAAACAGCACCTATTCTATGACAATCAATACTAATCGTAACAGTGGTGGTAGCCGTAGTAACAGAAAATAAAACTCTGTCTGAGGCATATGGGACTCCATATGGAGACTCTGTAAAATTTCTATTAAAACTGGTATTTAGATGAGATCATGGGGTTCCTGTAACATCCTCTCCTACCCACAGCAGAAGCCCCCTGTGCAATAATGACAGCACCTGTCAGAGAGACGTACAGTCTGAGTTCCTGCATCTGACGTGGACTGAAGCTTTCTGTTCTGAGCATGAGATCCACGACAGAGACTCTTTGGGCCACACATCTTTCCTTAGACGGAGCAGCACTCTCCCTCCCTAAGGTTTCTGTCCATTAGTACCAGTTTTGTACCCCCGGGGGCCAACCAAGGTGAATCCAATCACTCTTGTTCCTGACAGCGCTTTAGATATCTGAACAAAGTGATCGTGTTCCCCCAGAGCACTCTCTTCTCCAAACAATCCGTGCTCAGATCTTCTCTCCATGCAGTCTGCATCCCGGCTCTTCAGTGTCCTGACCGGTGTGACGCCCAGTCTGACACAGTCTACGGCAGAACACAGAGAGCAGAGAACCGCCTGTGGTCTGTGCCGTGTGCACCAATACGGTAAACAAACCGGCGAGCTCTGCATGTGGAATCTGTGTGTGATTAAGTAAGACATCCAGACCTGTGACCTGTGTGTGTCTATACTGGTAAGTTTATATGTGTATGTGCATTTATATGTCTATATATAATTTACATATATATTTTTGTACATATTTCTTGCTCTCCCTCCCTCTCCTGCTAAGAATAATCCTAAACAGTTTTAGTCTCACATGCATATTATGACATTTAAATGAGTTTCCACATAAACTGCTTCCATGGGTCAGGTGACTATAGGTGAATGGCACCTATCCTTATTATATCTTCACATGTATAGATACAGACTACTTGCCAAAGTCTGTGACAGGTTCCAGGGATATGCATGTACCTGGGAATATGTATCCTTAAACTACATGTAAAATATGGCCTCTGCCCTTAAAGAAATAAGAGCCTGGGAGAAATTATTTTTAATGATGGGTCAATTACTGAATACTGTCCCCAACTTACAATTTTTTGACTTTACAATGGTGCAAAAGTAATACACATTCAGTAGAAACTGTACCTGGAATTCTTGATTTTTGACATTTTCTAGGGTTAGTGATATATGGTCTGATAGTCCCCTGTGACACTGGGTGGGGCAGCAAGTCTCAGCTCGCAGTCAGCCACCTGAAAGTACCCTAAATGACCAATACACAACCATCATTCTGTGCTTCAGTTTCAGCACAGCATTCAATGAATTAGGGATATTCAACACTTTATCATAAAATAAGCTTTGTGTTAAATTGATTTTACCCAGCCGTAGGCTAAATGTGTCAGGTAGGCTAGGCTCAGTTATGATGTTCTCTAGGTTAGGTTCAAGTGAAAGTGTTAGTCGCTCAGTTGTGTCTGACTTTTGCGACCCCCATGGACTGTAGCCCGCCAGGTTCCTCTGTCTATGGGATTTCCCAAGCAAGGATACTGGAGAGGGTTGCCGTGCCCTTCTCTAGGGGATCTTCCCGACCCAGAGATTGAACCCAGGTCCCCTGCATTGAAGGCAAATTCTTTACCATCTGAGCCACCCCGGGGAAGGTTATTTATTAAAAACATTTTTGACTTAACACTACTTTCAAGTTAGGACAGGCTGCAGGGGACATAACCTCATTGTATGTCGAGGAAGATCTTGGGAATTAGGCACATGGGGGCTGCACAGGACACAAAGGAAGAATGCTGAGTTTATACCGGCAGCAGGGGAGAAAGGGGCAGTAAGGGGTATCAGGAAAATATTTCTGGAGGGTAGGACACTTGAGCATGAAATTTTCAAAGAATAAACTGGAATTAAGAGTATGAAAGGGCACATGTTTTCTAAGCAGCGGAAGGAATACATGCAAAGCAGATGATGCTATGCGCATGCGGACACTGGCAGAGTCGAACAGGTTTCCGTGCATTTGGCTTCAGGATACAGATACATTAGAAGATGTTCAATGTCCAGCTTACAGGCAGTTATCACCTCAGCAGACAGAAAGCTTGTCAGCTTACATCTGAGAAATACCAGGGTGTACTGAAATGAGAAGGCTCTAGGGACACACCCAAGCTCCACAATGTCTAAGCTGTACCAACGTGGACATACAGTTTACCACCTGGCATACGACTTCCTCATCCGTAAAATGAGTGTAATTATACTCAGTAATAATATAGGGATGGCACCTCCCTTCTAGTAACTACTTAGGATGCTGCTGCTACTTCTGCTCACTTATGACTTGATATTTAAGACAGACATGGGCCAAATGAAATGTAAAACTATTCCAGAAGCCACACTGTTAACAAAAGGAAAGGAAAAGATGTTTATCGTGGAAAAGCAATTACTAGGTACTGGGCATGAGGGTGAGAAACAGGGTTATTAGGAAGGGGCTGGAAAGGACTGGCTGCTATTTTCAGTTGCCTTTCTGCTTTGAAATCATACCTACTTAAAAGTGCTGGTCTGGCTACATCTCTATTTGTTCCACCAGAATCTTTTTGTAAATATGCAAACTTTTAGCTAGAAAAAATCTGCCACGTCCCAAACTGTTTTATCTGATGACTGAGTGTTTTACAGCACATCTTCCAATGTCTGCTGCTGTGACTCAACTGACATAAAGAAATTAAGACTGTCTGGGTGCATTTCGCTATTTTTTCCATAGATACAAGCAAAGCTACAGAAGGAGAGCAAATCAGACTGCAAATACACACCATAAATTTTGCTTCTTCTGATAAACACTTCTTCGTCAATCAAGAACTGCTTGTACTGAAGACTAAATGAGTATGCCACATAACAGAGAACTACTAATGCAATTGGGGCCATTTAATGGATTCCGCTTTTACGCTCTTTTCCCTTCATGCTGCTGCTGCTGCTAAGTCACTTCAGTCGTGTCCAACTCTGTGTGACCCCATAGACGGCAGCCCACCAGGCTCCCCCGTCCCTGGGATTCTCCAGGCAAGAACACTGGAGTGGGTTGCCACGTCCTTCTCCATATTCTATGCCAAAATCTCTTTAGAGGAGCGGGCATAGGTGATTTTTTCTCCCCCTCCTCTTTGGTCATCATCTCTCTTTGAGGATGCCTTCCTTAAACATCCTCTTTGGCAGTAAATGTTAGCAAACATTAACTGAACACCTACTGTATGCCTGTGTGCTTGAGAGACAATGATGAAGTATCAGTGATTGTTGGTCTCTAGACCTCTCGCACAAAGGGACTGCAGTGGGACAGACGAGCATAGGGGATATGATACACTGTGGCGAGATCAAATTAGAGACAACACCCTTTGTGGGAAAGGAAAGGTCAGGAAATATTTTCCTGAAATGTTTGATGTCTTAGTTCAATTCTGAGAAATGAAAGATAATGAGAAGTAGGAGTGAGAAGAGGGGGGGAAGAGGGGAAGAAAAAAACACTCACTGTGTATTTACTGTATTCCAGGCACTCTGATTTATCACCTTTCTAACTCAACAATTCTCCGCAGGAGGTACAGATGTTATTACCATTTTATAGATGTGGAAAATGAGGGTCATGGAGAAAAATATCCGCCAACGGCGTGTAAGGGTTACACTCGGATTCTAAGGTAGCTCCACGTATAAGCAGATTGTTTGTGTCATGGAATCCTGCTCCTCCCCTGCCAGCAACAGAGAAGGGGATGAGTAACGGCATGGACATTTCAGGTGAGAAAGTGAACAGGTAAAAATCTTTGGAGGCCATGACCAGCAAGGGATTGCTGACAAACGGCCCTGAGCGGCAACATCAGGGGAGCTGGCTGAGCTTTGCCCTGAGCTCTGGAGTGGACTGAATGCCCCGAGTGTCCCCTAGCCATTACCACTGCTCTGTGTCCTATTTCACCTGTGTCTCAAGACAGGACTCTTGACTGACACAGAATGACTATAAAAATATTCTTTGGACATACTTTTGAAAAAATGTGCCTGGAGTGAACGTATGCAGAAATTACGGGCTTTTAGAGGGAAACAGAAATGTAGAAGTCTTTGGGCCAGACTCCTCCTTTGAGATAAGAAGTGGCTCAGAGCAGGGCAAGCGTTTGTCTAAAGTCAGAGTCTGGTCAGAGCTAAGGAGTCTCTTTTTTTAACTCATTAACCATCAGGTGACATTGTCTTCCTGACCCAGGAAGGTATTTGTGGGTACTGGAAAGTGAGCGGCCTAGTGTCCAAAATGGTCTCACAAAGCTGCAGCTTGGGGCCCCTTACCTCCTACACCTGTTCCCAAACTCACACACTTGGTCATTCTCCAGACTCTTCCTGGTCAATAATAAGCACCTTTATCCAACTGCTTGAGTTAGTCATGAGAATGATTCATGGGAGTTCTCTCACCCACCACAGCCAGTTCAACACAAAGCCCTGCTTCCAATCCAAAACACACCCAGAACTTGCACCATGGCCTTAATCCAAGCCAGCAGCCCCTGTTGACAGGTAAACTGCAACAATCTGGATGCATCCATTCTTTATTTTTCTATACTGAAACATAGTCGACTTACAATATTATACTAGCTTCAGGTGTAACAACATAACAATTCAACATTTTTATAGATTATGTTTCACATAAAGTTATTATAAAACATTGGCTGTATTTGCTGTGTGGCACAGTATATTCTGGTATCTTACTTAATTTAAACCTAGTAGTTTGTACTTCTAAATCCCCTTCCTCTATCTTGCCCCTTCCCCTACTTCTTTCTCCACTGATAACCACTAGTTTGCTCTCTGCACCTGCGAGTCTGTTTCTGTTTTGTTATGTTCATTTGTTTTCTTTTTTTTAGATTCCACATATAAGTGAAAACATACAGTACTTGTCTTCCCCTAACTTATTTCACTAAGCATAATAATCTTTGGCCCATCCATTGGCAAGTGGCAAAATTTCATTATTTTTTATGGCTGAGTAATATTTCATGTGTGTGTGTGTGTGTGTGTGTGTGTGTGTGTACATCTCACAGCTTCTTTATTCATTAACCTATCAATGGACACAAGTTGCTTCCATACCCTGGCTACTGTATATAATGGTATGAACATTGGGGTTCACATGAAAAGAACCTCAACATTACTAATCATCAGGGAAATGCAAATGAGATATCACCTCATATCTGTCAGAATGACTTTCAACAAAAAGACAGGACACGAAAAGTGGTAACAAACATGTGGAGAAAAGGGAACCCTTGTGCACCGTTGGTGGGAATGTGAGCTGGAGCAGCCACGATGGAAAAGAGGATGGTGGTTGCTCAAAATATTAACAATGGAACTATGATATGACCATATGATCCAGCAATTCCACTCCTGGGTATATATCCAAAGAAAATGAAAACATTCATTTGAAAAGACCCGTGCATCCCCTCTGTCTCTCATCCACTAGCAGCCAAAAGGCTCTTCATTAACTAATACAACAGATCCACTTAAGTAAAAACAAATCAACAACTGCCCAGTGCATCTGAGATACAATTCAGGATTCTTTCCCTGTCCTGCGACACCCTGGGTAACCTATCTCTGTATTTCCTCAAGGCTCATTAAACATCAGTTTTACAGATATTTTTTAGGTCCTCAAAACCTCCAAATTCCATCTTGTCTCAATGCCCTTCTGTAGTCTATGCCTTTCAGTAACAGTATCTCCCTACACTAATCCTAACTAGACCATCTGCATATTTTAATTCTCAGCTTGAAAAGAATACCATTAAGGAGGCCTCCACTTACCTCTCTTTCCCACCTCTTCCATATAAATTAGTTCCCAGTTATATTCTCTTGTAGACTCTGAGCAATTAAATCACATTTAATTATTTATCTATTCGCAAACTATTTGACTTTGAGTAAGTGGTTCAATTTTCCAAGCTTCCCTGTTCTTACCTATAAAATGGGCATAAGAATACTTACTCTGAAGAACAGTTGTAAAGACTGAAATTAAAGTACTTAATAGGCATTAATTGAATAGCTATTAAAAGTTTATTCTTTAATTCTACCCCTGCCCAGAACAATACTCTGCAATGGGGAATCCATCATGGCTTAAGACCCAGGACTAAAGTGACTGTCAATCAAAATAGAGAAACTTCCCTGATACAGTGTTTCCAAGAAGGCGGCTCTTGAGCTACCTGTGTAAAACACTGCATTCCACTGTGACCCACCTGTGCGCTACAGAAACATCACTATTATCTCTTAGCCACCAGAGGGGCAACTGAATAGGGAAGGGGAAACACACACAACAAGGAGCTAAAGCACTGAAATACTCACAGTCTGTGCTGCGTACGTTCATCTGTCTTAAGCCGAGGACACTCGAGAAAGTTTTTTAAAGCCTTCTTCATTTAAGGATCATTTCTGCCTTCCCCTTTGCAGCACTGATGGCCAACATTTCAACGTTCATGCAAATTGGAACCCAGAACTCTCAAATCTTGTAGCCTAAACCAACCTTGGACTATTTGCAAAGCCAGCTTTGCAAAGTACCAATTTTGAGAACACTTCCAGTGGTTCTCCAGGAGCACAAACATATTTAAATTCACCTATTCACAAGCTTAAAAAGTAATGTAAATGTATGCCTATACAAACATTGAAATAACCCTCTGTGAGGAGTTTTAATAAACCGATCTCTTTGTCCATACAACAAACAAACCAGAATTAGAAACCAGAACCATCATTATGCATACCTGCAATTCATTTTAAGAAATTCATATGTTCTAGAAAAGGTGTCTGCACACCACTATTTTGTACATTGGATTATATTTTTAAAATCACTAAATGGGGAAGCTATCTTAACTAGCTTTCAAATGAAACCTTTGGTAAACTGAAGAATCATTTTGCAGTGTGAATAACTGGCATCATTAAATTCTTTTTGTAAATAAGGGACACTTGCTCCACGTTTAGATTCAAGCAGATGATTCATTTGCTCTTGGTTTGGGGACTCATCCGTTCCGTTAGCATTTTTCATCCATACATTATTCATGTGTTCATTCTGCAAATATTTACTGAGTGCTTACCATATGTCTGGCACAGTATTAGATGCTCCAGATACAGGACTGAACAAGAGAGAACGAGAGAGGAGTGAACAAGTACTTTGCCCACACGAAGAAGTTTGTCTCCTGGTGGAGCAAGATAGCCAATAAAACAGGTAAATTAAAGCATGTAATGTGATGTGAAGTAAATAAATATGTTATAAATAAGAATAAAGCAGTCTAAAGGGATAAAAAGTGGGTAGCCTACAATGATTAGACTATAGAATGGGTGCTTCTGCTGATAAGACAGGCAGGTAAGTCCTGAGTAAACAGGCAAAATGGGGGAGAAAACCATGAAAAGGGGCCAGGGTGCTTCAGGCAGAGGAAATGTAAGTGTCTTGAATCTGAAGTACAACTGCCTTTAAACAAGAAAATGAGTGTGTCTTGATTGATCAAGGCAGAGACTGGTAGATCAGCAAAATAGTTGAGGGCTGGCTCAGGCTGCACCCTCTAGGCTGCTGCATAGAGGCAGGGATGGGGCCACTGTTCTCAGCATGAGTAGGGGCAGGGGACAAATGACCCTCAGAATCCACAGATTTCTGCCCATGATGGAAAACTATGGTTTTTCCAAATGGATCAACATACTTATATCATCTCTTATATTTTCCTTCTTCCTCTTTTCTCTACTTCTATTGACCTTCCCTTCCTCTTTCTCTTACTTCCTCTCACTCTTTCATCTTTTACCCTTTCATAAAGGTATTTTTGTGCACCTATTGTGTTTCAGGCACTGTGCCTAGGGATCCAATGGGTGTCCTCTGTCTTCAGTGTAGAGGCAAGATCTTCTCTCTCTTCCCTCCAACCCCACTAAAGATGTCAGGATTAGAATCTGCTGCCTGAGCTCCTCCACTGAAAGGGCAAGCTTGTGAGTCGAACATACAGAGGTTGGAGTTTCAGCTTCATTACTTATCAGTTGCATTTATATTGAGCAATATATGTAGTTTCCTTGCCTCAATTCTCTCATCTGTAAAATAAGGATAATAATACATACTTTGAAGGAATGTTTTGAGAATTTCTAGTTTTATATATAAGTGGGTGATTAATATTATTACATTATTATTTCTGCTTGCTTTCTTTCTTTCCAACTTGAACCTCAGAATAAAGGGGACACAGTGACAACAGTTTGGTAGGATACTGCAATTTACTTCTGATTTTCTGTCTCCTCTAATGTTGTATTCTGTAGAGGAGATATTCTGTCTCCTCTAGACTACTGTATTAATTATTATAGAATATAACCCATGGGCCCTGACAACCCAAGATGACCCAGGATGGTAGCATGATGGAAACCTGGTTTTACTTACAGGAATGGGCATCAATACTCCAACTCTTTACCTTTCTCTGAATTGAGACTCTTTGTTATGCAACTTCTCAAATTTCCTCCATTAAAAAATCAGATTATATGTCTCCACCCCTTTGCTTTCAGTCAGGCCAAATGGTGTGCTTAGGCCAACAACATGAGACAGAAAAGATAGTTTCCAGTTTTAAGCCTATACCTCAAGACATTATGCATAATTCTGCTCGATGTCTTGTGCAGTTGCCATCACCGGGAGAGTGTGCCCAAGATAGCCCCAAGAAGGAGGATGAGAAACACACGAAGCTGAGCAGAGCTGCCGCAGCTCAGCCCAGTCTAGACCAGGCAACCCCAGCCAACCCACAGACCTATGAAAATATATAATTGTTATTTTAAGCCACTGAATGCTGGGGTCATTCATACCCTAATAGTTGACTGATAGACCAGCCTTAGTAAACAACATTGCTTAACATTATCAATTAATCAAATATATTGATTGGATTTTTAATGCACTCGATGCTGGGGATATAAACAAAACCGAAAACTATCATACCTGCCCTGAGGGAACTTACCCTCCAGGTGAGAGGGAAAGAAAAAGAGGCACTACTAACAGTTAAAGAGGGTCCGTTTGAGACAGGGAATGCCTGGAGTCAGGGCTTAGCCCGAGATGACTGTCTGACTGCTCCTAGTGGCAGAAAGGGGAACTGCATTTAGGAGATGTCTTGTCTTGTAGGCAGGTTCTTCATCATCTGCGGCTTCCCTGGCGGCGCCACCAGGGAAGCCCCTTTTCTTAGTCTTGTCTAAGCCTTTGTGACCCCATGAGCTGAAGTCCACTAGGCTCCTCTGTCCATGGGGATTCTCAATAGCCTGACTTTCAGCTCTGGAAGGATCCTCCTCAGAACTTACATTGGATAAGTTCTCCTTTACATCTATGGAAACTAAGGCCCAGACAAAGAGAATGATTTACCCAAGGTAGTTCAGTGAATTTGCAGATCTAAGACATGAATCTAAGGCCTGTGCCCCCAAGGTTGGCACATCTAACTCTATATGACCCATGACAGGCCTCACAGTGTCAGTAAATTCTGAACTGCTAAATATTCTTGACCAAAAGTTTTATTACTAGTATCATTTATGCTAAGATGAAACTCCACATTGTTATGATTCATAACTATAACATGACTTCTTTCTTGCCCAGGTGATTTAAGGTGTGATAATAACCAGACCTCATAATTAATAATAATAATTAATAACTTTCACCTTTGAGCCTCTGCTTGAAGCACAGTGCTCACTGCTGTAGGTATCTGGGCACGTTTAATCCCTGCAACAATCCAGGCACAGATACCAAACCCTATTTTATGGAACTGTAAACTGAATCTCACAGAAACTTACTAGGAAGCAGCAAAACCAAGAATCAGACTCAGAGCCAAGTCCTGCAGTCTCCCTACCTATCTCTGTGGGCTCAGCTGTGAGAATCTCCATCTGAAACGTCTAGTTCAGAAAAGGCATACCTGTTCAATCTTCCTCAGCATACTCCCTCTGCCTGAGGAAGGCATAATGGGAGCCTACCACAAGGTGATAACGCCATCTCCCTATTTGGATCTTGCCTCTCTTTTTATACCATTTACCAAAGGCTGTCTCTAGAGCAGGAAGCTTTGAGAAGGCCTGGGGTAGCCTAGGGCTTCTAAGTGAAAACGAGGAACTGACTCAGCAGGGTCTGGCTATCTTCAGAGTCTGAGGACAGACACATCAAAGGGATGACAGCCTGGTACCTTTGATGAAGGAAGCAACAGGAAATTATCAGCTTCTTGCTGACAAGGACAAAGACAAGAAAAGGCCCATTTGAGCCTCATCTCTGTCTGGATTGGAAGAGTCAGGAAGCAGAGGGGACTGTTTAATCCTGCCTCCAGAGCAACTATGAACCCTGGCTTCCTCCCGTGAAGAACAAGGTGAAGGAAAGGTGAGGCAAGTTAAGATAAACACCCAAACTTTCGGCTGCCTGGATGAACCAAACCTTTTAATTTAAACTGTCAAAAAAGAGTTTTTTTTTTTTTTTCTCTTTTCCTTTTTTAATCCAAACTGTAATCACACAATACTCCACCCAAGAGCTTGATATGGATTTCTAAGACAGAACCTAACATAGTCATAAAAAAAAAATCCCCTCGGAAATGTGCACTTTGTACTGTGCCTATGTGTAGGTGTGTTTAAAATGTCACGAACTGGAATGCCTAACTCTGGTTCTCAGGAATTAATCACTTAAGAGTGAAAGGGGGGAATTAACTTGCTTTAACACTTATAAGATTCTCCAAAGCATTTGCCAAAATAGAACTTGCTGAATAGAAGCATGGTTATCTTTCCACAAGAACTAGCTTTTTTTTTTTTTTACATTTCTCTATAAAACTGCCTTGCAAAAAGTTTCCCTGTGGGGCTCAGCTGCAGGTCATAGATACTCTGAGAATAAAGGTGTAAAATAAAATTTTTGCCTTTCTTTTTGATTGTGACTCAATGAATTTTAGTAAATGTATAGATTTGTGCAACCATCATCATCATCATCCAATTTTAGAACATTTTCATCATCCAACACAGTTCCCTCACACCCATTTTCATCAATTTTTATTCACACCTTTGGGACAACCACTGATCTGCTTTCTGTCTCTATTATAAATTTTCCTTTTTGGAACATTTCATATAAATGGAATCAAAAAATATAGGGCTTCTGCCTCTGGCTCTTAACATGTTTTCTAGGTTCATTCATGTTGTAACATGCACCTGTATTTATTTTCTTTTTAATGCCAAATACTATTCCATTATATGGATATACCACATTTTATTTTATTCACTCACTAGTAGATGGCCACTTGGACAGTTTCCAGCTTATGGCTATAATGGCTAATTCTGCTATTCAGGTACATGTGTGTGGGCTGACATTAGTTTCTAGTTGTCTTAAGTAGACACCCAGGGCATAAAACTGCTGGTTTGTGCAAAGGAATACTGACAGCCCTTATACACGGAGTTCCATCTGATTCAGGCGTGCAATGTCAGTAAAAATCTACCACACGATTTTTAACATACTTTTTAAAACCCAATGATGTTACCATTCAGGAGAGTCTGAAACCTCTGTGGCACCAGGGACCGTTTTGTGGAACACATATTTCCACGGCAGGGGGCGGGGGTCAGCGAGAGCAGGGACTGGCTGGTTATGCCTGAGATGGGGAGCAATTGTGAAGTGGCAGATGAAGCTTGGTTCTGTTCTGCTTTTTGGTTCCTAACAGGCCATGGACCACGGGACCCCTGGTCTAAAAAAAAATCTCACCAGCACCAAGCTGCTGTCACTTGACGAATTCTGGAACAAAGGCAAGGGATATATTCCAGATAACGTCAGGTCACATGTGACACGAGGCCCTTGCTTGGTTGTACCTCCAAAACGGAAATAATGACTTTTCTCACGGATCAAGTCATGTCCTAACCATCATGAATGATCCTCGACATTTTTGTATACCTGCAATTAGACCGAAGAGTCCTTCACATTCCCTTCCTGTTCCCACGTACACTTACGTGGAAAGCATGAGAAAATTCAGACCACCGGCAGGAGACAAAGAGCCAAACGCGAGTGTCTCTGAGGGAGAGCGGGCCCCTTCCCTCCTGCCGTGGGACTCAGAGCCCCCATCACCGTGCTCTGCCCCGTTAGAGGCTGGGGACCTTGGCCGAGGCCTAGGAGATACTCCAGGTTTCAGGGCTTAGAACACAGAGGTGGAAGGTGAACGGGCAGGACCAGAGACGCTAAGACAGGACGCAGGTAGGGTGCGGAAGGGGCTCCGCGGGGTGAGGGACCGACCTGAGGAGGGAGAAGAGACAGGCACCGCGGCCCGCTCACTGCGCTCCCGGGAGAGCGCGCCGCCTCCTCGGCCTCACGCGGGCCTCGCGTGGGCACCTGTGCGGCGAGAGAGGGTACCTGGCGCCCTGAGCCCTGTCTCCCTGCGACCTGCGGGAAGTAAAGAGGGGGGGGGGGGTGCACTTAAGAGCAAAAGAAATGAGAAATGGCAAACTCGGCGGCCTCACCCCCAGCCCAGGAACCAGCAGCTTAAGGGCGAAGGACTCGGCGGCTCGGCCCCGGACGCGGGCGGGGGCGGCCTCCGGCGCCTCGGGGATCCCGGAACCGCCGAGCAGCCCGCGGGCGCCCGGGGGGCGGGGGCGTGGTACCCGGTGGCCCCGCCCCGCCGCCCGCCCCCGCGCGCGTCCCGGGCGCCGCGTGCGGACGCCCGGGCTCCTGGTGCTACGCGGACTCGGGAGCCCCGGGCGCGGAGCCCGGGGGCGGGCCTTGGTCGCCCCCCTGGGTCCCGCCACCTCTCCAACTCAGTTCCCCGTTCGCGCGCTGTCCGAGGCGCTCTATTCCTTTTTCGACCTCTTAATGTTGATCCCTCGGCCCGACTGCACCCCTCTCGCCCCTCCCCCTTCTTGGCGAGCCCATCACTCCTTTTCGGTCCTCATCGCGGTCCCTCCCAGGATTCCAGTTACCCTTTTGCTGCTTCATCTTCCCTCCACCTCTGCTTTTCTCGCCACTTCCCACCCGAGAAACTTGTTCCGGCCAGGGGTCCCCCTCCGGTCACAGTTGTCCCCCTTCCTCCCTAGGGACGGCAGCGTGTGCGGGTCCCAATGCCGTTCCCCGAGGCACGAGCGCCCCGCCCAGTCCCTGGCGTGATTCCGAAGCCCAGGCCCGGCCAGCGTTTTCTCCCGGCGACTCCGCAAGGGCAGGAAGCAGGCCTGGGGTCCCTTCTTCCAAGGAGTCTACTTAGAGGGGTACAGGGGCAGGACTCAGGAAGGATGCGGGCACTGAGTCCTTAGGCCGGGTCTCCCGCAGAACCGCACTCTCCACGGAGCCTGGGGTGGGGGGGCGCAGCGAAGGGGCCTGAGGCAACAAGTGACCCTTCGTGCGGGCGGGGGCCACTTACCTGCCTGGGGCGGGGGCCGGGCCGACCCTGGTTAAGCGATCCTGGCCCCCCTCCCCGGCCCCGTTCCCCTTACGCACACTAGGCTTTGGAGATGGGTGGCGGGAGGGAGACCTGGGATAGAAGGAGACGTGGCTCTTCCCAAGTCCAAAGTCTCCCTCCTCCAGGTTTCACCATCCGCACCCTTAGCAGAGTTTGCTAGGGATGGAGCGAGGGGGCAGGGCAGAAGCCGCCGACGTGGAGGGATCTTTGGAACGTGGGGTGATGGAGTGAGGCGGCACAGTTCCCGATTGCCTCCCCCACTTGGGCGATACTTTCCCCCTACCCACCACCCAAGCCTCCTGGGCCAGGGCCCAGCCTGACCAGCTGGAGCGGATTTGGGCGAAGGAGGAAAGAGGGGCCCCGGAGCCCTCCCCAGCTTTCCTCTGCCGCCCTCCCTGATTGGCTGTGCGTCCCTGGAGCCCAACTTCAGCCGCTCCAGACTCCATCTGAGACCCAGGGGATCCGGAGTGTGGCGACCCAGAGCAGGGTAGGAGGGTGGCCGCGAATCCCCGGGCTGACATCCCGGGGGTCCCTGGGGGGAGGGGCGCGGACTGGCCGGCCCCCGCAGCCTCTGCGAGGCCCGGCTAGCCGTGTCTTGCGGCCTCGGCTCCTCTCCGCCCCCCCGCCCTTTCCTTCCCTCCCCGCGGCGGCCTCCCTCCTTCTCCGCCCCCACCCCCCCGCCCGCCACCTCCCCCCGGTTTCTCATTCCTGCCACTAGCGCGCTCGGCGGCTCATTCCGCGGCCGCCGCCAGCCGAGGGGAGCGTCGCGAGCAGATGCCGCGGGGGCCGCTCGGAGCCGCCGCCGACTTGTGAATGGGACCCGGACAGGGGCCGGGGCTGACACCGCTGCGCTCGCCCTGCGCCAGGGACCGACGGCCCGCATCCCGCGCCCACCCTCCGGGGCCCCAGGTGAGGCGCGCCGCCAGTGCCTTCCTCTCGCCTGGATGGGGCTTCTTTGGGGTGGGTGCGGGGGGTGGGTTGATCTCTGGATGAGAATGTCTGGCGAGTGGGGTGTGTGTGGGGGGGGAAGGACTGACTCGACAAGGTTTCACAAATGCTAAGCGGACTGGGGAGGGCGGAGGTAAGAGAAGATTTGTTTAAAAATCGAAAAGGAAGAAGGGAGCCAGTTGTGGGCGCGGGCAGCTCAGGGGGCAGAGGCGCCAGATGTGCGCTCCAGTCTCTCCCTGCAGCTCCGGTCTTTTAGCGGGTCTGCGCCGAGGCCTCGAGAGAGGGGCTTTGCACCCGGCGGGAGCTGGAGGCTGCAGAGCTGCGCCCCGGACGCGCCGACCGCCCCCGGTCAGGTCTCCCGGGGAAAGTCGCCCCCAGCGCGGTGCCCTCCCGCCCGCGCTGCGCCTCTTTCCAAAAGCGACGACATGACCGTGCTCTGCAGGGTACCTACCCCTTCCTCCCCTATCCCGACCGAGCGCTCCCGGGGACTCAGTTCCTCCATCGAGATCGACGGGGAAGCCCCGGAAAACGGCAGGAACCCAGCTCGGGTCGGCGATTTCCCCGCACTTTTAGAGCGTGGGTTTGGGTCCGCTGACTGCGGCTCGGGGGCGGGGGGGGGGGGGGGCTTGCTGCCTGCGGTGCGCGCTCCAGCCTTCAAGCCGGAGTGTCTTCGGGGGGCTCCGGGGGAAGTGTGTCAGCTCCCGCCAGCTCCAGGGGCGATACGTGAGCGGCTCAGGCTCGGGCTCGCTCTGGCTGAGGCTTGGCGCAGCCTGCCCGGGTCAACGTTAACTTTGCGAAGCGAGCCTTCCCCGCAGCCTGCGCCTCCTCCCGGAGTGCGCCGGGCCTTTCCAGCTCCGCGCGCACGGCCTCCCTCCCGCATCTTTGCCCCGAACCCGAGCGGCGAGTGAGGAGCCTGGAGAAACCCGCAGGATGTGGGGGCGGCGAGGAGAGCAACCCTCTCCCCCTACACCCCGGTGTAGCTATAGGAGGCCCGCCTGGTGCTATGAAGAAAGAGTCCCCAGAGAAAGTGGGGTCAGCGAGCGTCACCTCCCCACCCCCCAGGTCGCGCTTCTTCATCCCATTTCTTGCCAAGGCCTTGTTCCTCGTTTTCTGGGGGTGAGGGTGGAAGTGGGGACGGGGTCGGGTAGGGAGCGGTGGTGTCCGCACGCCTTCTTCTCCCGCGTGAAAGGTTTTCTAAATGCTTGAAGAAGAAGAGCCCTGTTGCTTTGCTGATAACGCAGCAGGGATTTCACGGGCCATCGTACTGCTATTAAGAAATTGCATCTTCTCATCATCTAATAACGCCACCTCTGCATGGCGACGGGTCGTTCCTAGGGGTGGGGTGGAAGGTTGTTTCTAAAGCCCTGCTGCATGAAGGTATAGACATGCCTGTAAAGTCTTCTCTCCCTAAACAAACCTTTGTCGGGTGGCTCTGAAATCGCGCCTTGTTTTCCTCTTCCGATCATTCCTATCGTTTTTGTATGAAGCAGAATAAGTTTTCGGTTTAATCACAGGGAAGCCACAGTGATCAATCTGGTGAGAGGACACGGGTCGATGTCTTTTTCACTTGGGCTTGCTGCAGGCGTCGATGGTTTTGCGGGGTGTCTGGATTTCCCAGGGAAGGGGACGTAGAAGTGTTCTCGGGAGCGAGGCTCCGCCAGCATCATCGCGTCAGCACATTTGCCACGCGGGGCTCCGAGAGCTACAGCCTAATAGGATGAGAGAGGAGAGATGCGGCTGACCTTCATTTCATTAACCCTGGAATTATTTTTCCTACAAATGCAGAGACTCAGACAGCAGAATCCAGAAGTAATCACTGCCCAGGAGAGCCTGGTCTCAGTCCAGCAGAACAAAGGAATAAAAGTTGCAAAACAAAGAGACAGAGGGTTGGGGCCGAGGCCAGTGGGACCCTGAAGCTCCTGCCCACTGAAGCTCCTTAGTCACGAGCTCTGATTCCAAGTTTTAGAGTTGGCCAGTAGGCCCTAGAATTCAAACCTCTCCGCAAGACTGAAATCCTGCCCAGTACAATGGAATGTGAGTAGTTTTCAAGTACAGACCAAGGAAAAGCATCTGGCAGGACGGGAAAGTTTCCTTGAGTGAGAATTAGCTCTACATGCTGTTTTTGAAACAATGCAAATTAATACATTTAAAATGTCTTGAAGTCACATTTTATTATTCAAAATTATTGTGATGATTTTTTTTTTCCATGTTGTTTTGGAGTCTGTATAAGTTGGTCATTTTATTATGTTGTTAGGAAAAACAAACAAACAAACAAAACCCTCCCCACCCTTGGGGGAGGGAGCTGCATTGGAAGGACTGAGATAGGATAATCTGTTGAGGCCCAGGCATGTGGATTTACTCAAACTGAGCTTACTGCTTACCAGAAAAATAGGCTTTGGAAGTAGCTCTAATTGAAGCAGTGGACCATCTTGATAGCACTTCAGAACTTTCATTATTGTCTGCATTCTTATCTGAACGCTAGACAGTAAAATTACTAGAAATGCAAATTCTGTTTTCAATTAAGATGCAATCTTTTGTTAATTTGAGAATTTTTTTTTAAGTTACAGCTTTTTTTTTTTTTTTTTGACCCAGAACTCAAGGTTCCTCTTTGCAGTGGTGGCTGTGGATGTGTGTATGTTTGTTTGTTCTTGAAAAGGGGTGGGGGCAGGGTTGGAGAGCCATGCCGTGATTTGGGGGAATACGGATCAATTTCATGCTCCTTTAATGCACTTGTCTTCATAATTCATGGTTTTTCTTCCACTTTGAATAGAATTACACGGCTGCTTTGTAAAGATTCTGGTTTGGGGATCCTCATATGGGAAATGCCATGACTTTGACCTCAAAGCTTGATTTACAATGCCAGAGCTACACTCCCTTGAGCATAGTGTGTCTCAGAACCTTGCCTGTGAACGTCTGTGACTTATGAAGTTGACAGTTAACGTAAACTTTGATCTGTGATATTCAAAGCTATTTTCGGAACCATCTAAAGGAGATCTGCAAATCTGATATTACTCTGCCTTCATTTTCTACACATTTATGTAGGCAGAAGTTCCAGAAACATGATCATTTTAAGTTTTTTTTAATATTGATTTCTTTCACTTTGATCATAGGAATACCTTATCATTAAATAATAATGATAAGACAGTGGTCTAAAGAGTTTAAAAGCCGGTAGCCAACCTTTTTTTTTTAACTGTCAAATTAGCAGAATAACTACTATCTTGTACATTTTTTTTTCCTTACTAGAAAATCTCACTATTGTGTAAATTCACCAGCCAGTGATTTAAGAGATTGAAATGTGCTTGGGATATTTCCCCCCTTATGCAATTGGTCATTGTTTCATACAAAGTTACCTGATATGTCAAGAACCCCTGTCCTAGATTTACCAGCCACGGTAGTTGTCAGTCTTTTTGGTTCAAAGTTATTGCCCCTGAAATATGTAAACGTCTTTGGTCCTCTCTCTCTCTCTCTCTCTCTCTGTGTGTGTGTGTGTGTGTGTGTATGTGTGTGTGTGTGTGTGATTTAAGGGAGTAGGGGAAAAACATCAACAGGTCTGGTAAAAAAAATTTTTTTTTTAAAGCTGGAGAAAGTTGGACAAATTCTGTTGTACCAGTATGAGTAAGAGTGAGGTTTCCATCAGTATTACTATGATATCCATCCACAGCCTCCTCTATGGGCAAAGAAGAACTAAAGAAAACACTCGAGGAGGATAATTAAACATCTTCTGCTATAATTTTGCCCTGACATTGAGAGCCTTGTGCGTCTCTGGAAATGGGTTCCTTCGCGGAAGATTGCACGTCTGGCCACTAGAGGGCAATGGCGCCCTGCTCCAGCTGTGTGCTTGGGGCCCATCTGCTTTTGAGGGCACCATGAAAAGCAGTTTTGTTACCACCGGCCTTGTCTGGACCTCTCAGGAGAGACCGAATTCAATCTAGCTGTGGTTCAGGCTACTGCTTCAGCAGTTTGTCAGGATTAACATCTTTCTAGTCCGTGGATCGCGTTACCTTCAGCCTCTTCTTCCCACCTTGGAGTTTACTAGAAAGTTGCAAAATCTGAATCTTGAAATCCTCTGAGCAGGCGATGAGGGGGGCTGGACTGTATAATAAACCAGGTCAGTTCTCACTGAGGCAGTGATATGGAGGGTTTTCTTGATTCTTTTTTTTTTTTCCTGCAAAAAAGCATCATTTCAGACTCCAAGGGGGAAGGGAAGGAGTAAAGAAGGGAAATATTAGTGAGATTGCTGTGATAACATTGCCTATTCTTTCAAGAGGTTTTGAAGATGTCTGCAAGGCATTTTTAATTTGCACAAAAAGAACAGCAGTTTGATCTTTGGTAAACACTTTGGGGCACGGAGTTTTAATATAACAGTAAATGTTTTACTATTACCTTTAAACCATTCTTGATATTGCTGTACAAAACCTAACTTTAGCAGAGTAAAATTTAATTCAAGATTGGTCCTCATGCACTGGAGTTTAATCATCTGACTTTTTTTTCCCTCCTCTGTGATATGGAAATTACTGCTTATGATTAAATTGCATATTCCAGGCTGCACAAATTTATATTTGTTACTGTTTGATAGTATCATTATGAATTTAGAAGAAGAATGAAACAGAAAAAAAACCTAATGCTATATTATAATTAAGAGGAAAGCTCTATTTTAAAAAAATTACTGGCTTAAGTGGATTCTTATTTGTATCTTTTTTTTTCTTTAAAACTGAATATAGTTGCCTCCCTGGTGAATCAGCAGTGGAGTTCTTTGCAGCTCTGAGTATGTTGGAATGCATGAGCAGTTGATGAAGGAGGAATCAATGGAAATAGATTATGGGAGGGAGTATTAAGTAACTCAGTTGAAAGTAAGACAAAGTGTTTTGTAAACCAAAGCTCACTTACCTCCCGGACAGTTTATTTAACTTTAAAAAGGAAGGCACTTTTAAATTCTAAATGCTTGTGAATAATGCACGTTTGTTAGAACTGGAGGCAAAATTTCACTGTTATTTGGTTTAATTAGTCCTCTGACAGTTGCAGAGTTCTGAGATGCTTATTGAGACAAAGCATTGTTCTCAGAGTTTCTATGGTCAAGCTTTTTGCTCAGGCAGAGAGGCTAGTACGCAGGATGTTAAATGAGATGGGAGTTTTAAGAGAGAAGAAAGGAAGAAAGAGGAGGGGGGAGAAAAGAGTGTGGGAGAGACTACGGATGCCCTTTCTCATGGCAGGTCAGGCTCTGGTGTCTCTCTCTTCTTTCCTCCCTTTTTCTACTCATTTAGACCATGCGAGGTGCTGAATCCAGAAAGCTGGCATAAACAGCTCCACGGGCCACGGTAAACAGTGGCCAGAGCCTTATTCTCCTGCCTTCTGGCACTGAATACTTGTCAAAGGATACTGTGAATAAGCACTGCCTTTTTCTGCCTTTCCCCTGGTTGTTCCAGTTGAAGAAAAACCTTCACTTCCTCCATGAACTTCTTTACTTGCCAGAAATCCTCCTGACACGGTCCTCTGTGCTGGCATGATTTCACAAATTGAGATTACTCCTCCATGTTCACTTTTCCCGGAAGAAAATGTCTTCAGATGCAGCATCTGCCCCGACTCGATGACCACCTGACGTGGCAACTGGAGCAATGGAAGCCCCGCCCTGGCTTTAGTTTAAGACACACAGAGGTCTCTTCTCAGCGTCATGAGGCTCCACCGGTGAGAGCAGTGGGAACTCGGAGCTGCGTTCTAGCCATGCGTGCTTGTTCATTCTCAGGAAGAGCAAGCACAGATGAAGGCCGGACGGACAGAGCGCATCTGATGACACCGTGTTCACCCCCACCGTGATCTCTGCGTATGTGTCGCCCATTGTCACGCACCGAACAGTTGGCCCTATTTCCATCATTCCTGAGGCCTGGACCACCTGTTCAGACGCGGAGTCAGTATTGCCGAGCAGTCAGGCCAAGATCAGGGGGAGGAGAGTGAGGTGAAGACAGGCAAGTGCAGATTTAGATCCCGACTGCATTCAAAATGTTGATATTTTGCTCATCATGGAGCTTTTCCCCCTAGGGATCTTGATTTTTGAAATATTTCCTAAAAATATTATTTATCTTGAGTCACTGAGTTTTGGGGGTTTCCCAGGCGGCACTAGTGGTAAAGAACCTGCCTGCTAAAGCAGGAGACATCAGAGATGCAGGTTTGATCCCTGAGTCTGGAAGATCCCCTGGAGGAGGGCATGGTAAGCCACTCCAGTATTCTTGCCTGGAGAGTCCCATGGACAGAGGAGCCCGGTGGGCTACAGTCCATGGGGTCGAAAAGAGTCGGACACGATGAAGTGACTTAGCAGTAACTGCAACTGAGTTTATTGGCATCCTCTTAAGTTTTGTGCCCACGGACGGAGCCTCACCTGACTCACCCTGGTTCCAGCCCTGCCCAGCAGTCTGATTCTTCTCAGTTCCAGCTCCACCGCTTGCAAAGTAGGAACCCAAGACTGAGCTAAGTAACTTCTCTCCGACTCAGCTACCTCATCTGTGAAAATGGACCTAGTCATAATATCCATGTCCTGGGATTGCTATAAGATAACAGAAAAATTGGGTACAGTGTCTGGTTCATGAGCGCTCAGTAACTGCTTGGGACTTTTTGTCCTCTCAGAAAGAGACCTGGGCTTCACTTGTATAGACTAACCATAGCAGGTAGAAGTTCTTCTCATGATTATTTGGCCAAAATCCTGCGCTAAACTTTCCCTTTGGTTTGAGGGCCCTCCCAATTAGTGATGAATTGTTTATTAGAACCTGCCTTTTTTTAAAAAAATATATTTCAGAAGTTTAAGTGATCCATCCCTCTTCCATTTAAAATATTCAAAAGGCAGTCAAGATTTTAGAGATAATTATGGCTTTTGAAAAGTGCCTGCCTCCTCGATACCTTTGCATTTTCCCCTGCTCATTTTTACATATGGGCTGCTGTGGAAAGTTGCCCTGAAGTTATATCTTACTGGGAAAGTTGGCTAAGCCTGTGATGTTGAGATATTCATCGCAAGGTCTGCCTCTGTTTAAAAGGGACTCATTACTATTCCAGACTAGCTGAAATGATAATTAGTCTCTTGATAAATTGTCACCATTTTCCAGAATATTCCTGTTTGTTTTTCAGGTAAGTGTAGTTTGGGGTTTTCAGGAGGATGAGCTGTGACAGTCTGACTCCTGGAAAGACTGTGACTTGCAGAAGCGCTTGCCCGGTCTGTGGTCTTCCTCAGGCCCAGGCAGAAGCACAGTGATTTGGCATTGGATTAAAAATAACAGGAATCCCCGCCCCCATGCAGCCCTCCATGGCATTGCAACTGTTCTCACCCCAGCGTCACCATCAGGCTGCAGCTTCCAAAGCGCCTAGTCCTTCCAGGTTGCCCTGCTGTGCTCCACCTGCAGCTTTCCTGCGTCGTCTGTCCCTGCCCCAGGCCCTCCTGCATTCCCTCCTGAGGACGCGGCACCATGAGAGTGAGGCACTCGCTGCCTGTGTTTGCCTGGAAAAGGCCAGGGGAGAGGGCCACCTTGATGAGATAGGACCATGCTCCAGGTACCTCCTGTATTGTGTGCAGTCACCTTGTGAGGAGGGTACTGTCATCTCCACTTTACAAGTCGGGAGAGTAACCCCCAGGAGGATTCGAGACACTCGTCCTAGCTCACCAGCCCGGAGCTAGGTGTCCAAGCCCGTGCTGACCCCACAGGCCAGCAGTTTCCTGTCATGTGTGGTGTGTGTTGCAATCCCGGGCCGCCTCGGCTTCCTGGAGAAGAGCAGCGGGACAGAGAGCTGAGTTGACGGCTCGACCCTGTGCCCCTACAAGCTCCCAGATGTTGTCCATTAAAGGAGCCTCTGAGATCTTATGGTCGAACTCTCCTCTCCGCAGGGTTTCTGCTTGTCATTGATCCTGCAGCTTCCTAAATGTCCTGATGACAGCCCGCTAATGACATCTCAGGAAACCCATGACACCAGAGGCGACTCATTAACTCTGTTCATTAACATATCCCATCATATAAGGAGCTAAGATCTCTTCTGCTGTAACTTTCTCCCAGTAGTCTCTTTGCCCTGCTCCCCGGCACTTTTTCCTTCTGAAAGCCCTACAAATACTGGAAAATGGCATCTGATAACAGTTAAAATCCATCATGTATTGAGTACTAAGCTAGACTCAGGCACTATGCTAAGGACATTCTAAAATGTGAGAATTATCTGCAGCAATCTATGAGCTGGTTAAGATAATAGCTAGCATCTTACAGAGGAAAAAACCCCGGAAATGTCCAGGGTTCCATCACTGTTAATTGGCAAAGCTGAGATTAAAAGTCAGGCATCCGACAGTCAACTTAACCTGCGTCAGGGTTCTCTCCCATTCAGGGCTTCAGCTAACCTGATGAGATTACAGACCTCTCACCATCCTCATCTCTCACATCTGCTTCCATTCTGTTTTGTCATTGTCCCCCCTAAACATGTGGCATCTTAAATCAGAGTCCCTGTCATGGTCTAACCACTGTAGAGTGATTGGACTTCCTGTTTTCTAACTGGAAATTGGACATCTCACTTTAAAGCAGAATTCTCAGGAGTCAGGTGTCTGAAGTCACTTAACTGAGCTGTTGGCTATCCTCATCAACGATCTTTCAGAGATGAGGGTCCAGGGGCCCATAGAAGGACCATGACTCGCCTAATATCACATGGTAATCTAGCAGCAGGTGGAATAAGAAGTGGGTGGTCTTGGCTTTTAATCCTATCTCTTACCACTATCTAAAAGCAAAAGCGTTTTTATTTATTTTTTTAGAGTTGATATACCTGTGGTCTGATTATGATTTAAACATATCACTAGTTCAGATGCACCCTATAATAGTATTTGGCAGTTAAGTTGTAACATCTAAATACGGAACTTTATATGAATCTTTAATATTTTGAAGTCATGGTTAGCCAATCCAGTGTCATTTGATAATATTTTGCAGTATATACCGTTTGATTTCACCCTTCAGCTCTGTCCTGCTTTATAGATATCTACCATTAATATCTCTATTCTGAGTTTGCATAAATGACAGTAAGAGTGGCATCACCACTTGGCCACCTGTAAGCTTTCACAGGGCCCGCTGGCAGGGCTCAGTTTGCACTCCATCTAAAACTCATTTCATTGTCCCCTACTGTAATGAAAGGCCTGGGCTGGGAACACTGAAATGATCAAATCACAGGGCCTTTCCTCAGAGAGCTGACAATATCGCCAGTGAAGAACATACTAAAATCTCAAGGCTGCATACAGCCAGTGCCCAAAGGAAGTATAAGCAAGGAGGACCACAGTAAGGATGAGCCACATGCAGTTCAGTGATCAAGGATGGTGTGGGGAAGGGAAAAAAAAAAACAAAAACCATTGCACTCCTGCACAGGGTGGGAGGGACCCAAGAGACCAACTGGAGTAACACATCGTGCCACCAGGCCCTGCAGGCCTGGCTCCGCGTGCCAGTGATAGCCAGAGCGTCACTAGTCACAGGGAGTTCCTCACCCCTGGACACAGACCGCCAAGGCACTAGGGACTTCCACATTTAGAAACATGTTTAGGGTTGATCCAAACTCTGTGTCCCCAGAGGTTGTACTCTTGGGTATGAGCCTTTGATGTCAACGAGGGATAGATAGATTTCTCCCTCCCTGTTGCAGCTGTTCAGTATCTGAGTGGTCTTCCAGGATGCCATCTCTGTCTCCCGCCTCCAGAACGGACACCTGTCTCCTTTTTGCCTCCTCAGACAGCGAGACTGAGCACAGGGATCTAGAAGCAGCTTAGACTGTCAGCTCGCTCTGCGCTGCTTTGATTGCAGCCCGAGGCCACATTGCATTAGCCTTCATTGCCAGCCACATCGCCCAGAGGGCTTGTGCTCCACAGTTTATTTCTTGGTCTTTCCTGGTGTGCGGCTGTTAAGCCCCATTTGCCCACCTGTCCCTGTACACAGAAGACATAATACGGCACCTTCAGCAGTGTCAGGGCATCAGGCTGCCTGGCTTCAAAGCTTGGCCCTGCTGCTTCCCGGCTGTGCAAGCCACCGTATCTGTCTCTCCATGTCCTCATCTGTAACACTGGGTCAATAATACCAACCTTGCAGGTGTGCTTCTGATACTAAATATTAATATATGAAAGTGTTTAAAGAGTACATGGAATGAGGTTGCTGTTTTATTATCTCTGTTACATTACATATCAAAATGTTTTTAAGTTTAAACCTTTAGTCTCTTATGCAGAATATCTGTCATCCCTCTAACCATGCAATAGTTTGGTTTACTTACATACTTGCCTTTCTTATGAAAAACAGCAAGAACAACAAAACCGACAGAAGCAGGGACAGCACCTTGTTAATCACAGAAGACACTCCTTTTGAGTGATTCTACCCAGGTGGTGCTGGTGGGTAAAGAACCCGCCCACCAGTGCAGGAGACATACGAGATGTGGGTTCGATCCTTGGGTTGGGAAGTCCCCAGGAGGAGGGCATGGCAACCCACTCCAGTATTCTTGCCTGGAGAATCCCAAGGACAGAAGAGCCTGGTGGGCTACAGTCCACAGTGTTGCGAAGAGTCGAACACAAGTGAAGTGACTAGGCACGCACACGTGCCCTGGAATACAGTATTTTTCATGTTACTCCTTCCTCGTAATGCATGGTTGCCGTTTTGTTTGCTTGTTTGTGTGGCTTCATAGCACCCGAATCGCCTTCCTAAGTCTGGAGATAACCCACAATAAGACTCTCTGTAGAAAGACTGCCCTCTCTCCTCTCCACAGGCTTCAAGGGCCAGAGTCTCTGTCCTCTCTCTCCCAGAAGGTAGAATGATGACTCAGCACCTACTTCCCAGTGTGTTTTAAACTTGGAATCAGGTTCTTACACTTATGTGCCTGTGTGTGTGCACACCCACAAGCCCCGGCCGTGAAGTAGCCCGTGGATGCTGACCATGAAGAACCCACTCTGGTCACTGTGGAGTGGCTGCTGCGTCATCCGACATCCAGGAGTGACCAGAGTGCAAGAGAAGGCTGTCACCACCCACACTGAGTCGGGGCCGTGGCGGCGCCCCTGTGCTGTGTGCTGTGCTTAGTTGCTCAGTTCTATCTGACTCTTTGCAACCCCGTGGACCCACCGTGGACCCGCCAGGCTCCTCTGTCCATGGAATTCTCCAGGCAAGAATACTGGAATGGGTTGCCATGCCCTCCTCCAGGTTTGTGGCAGGATCTGGTCTGCGGTTCTGACTGTCGAGGCTCCTGACGTTCCTGACCACTTCACTAGTACTTCCTGCAAGCCGTGTGCTACTCAGAATTGCTTTGAACTAATAAACCCAAAAAGGCTTCATATCCCTGGATATCCTTGCAAGATTGCTGCAAGAAAACTTATCCATTGCAATGGTGAGGGGCGATCTGGATTTTGAGTTCCTCTCAAATGCTGATAGAACGTGGCTAGATGGTTAGATATTCAGGTGTGAGGAGAGAGCAGAGGAAACCTTTATTAAACATTGGATGGTCCGATTTGGGTTGAGCAAGAATTGGGCAGGACATCAGAACCTGGGTGGAAGCTAAGTGATACGGCTCAGTAGATGAAGTGGAATTTACACAGGCAGCTATGGCAAATGACATAACTGTTAGGCATGTGGATGGCAAATGGTCTCTTGGAAAGAACAGGGCAGGTTGTGTGGGAGAGTGGCCCACGGATGCTGGCTCTGGAGCCAATGCAAAATTCCCCCAAAAAGTATTATGCAGAGGAAACTAAGGCCAGATTCAGGGACAGGAGTCCAAATTGTATTCCTAATCTAAAGGCAGCCAGATAGAGAAGACTAGTCTGAATTCAGAGCCAAACATCTCAGAGAAGCCAGGATCAAATACATGCAAGCTTTCCAGGCATTGACGGGAGCGCAAAGGATGCCCCTCCTCACCACAAATGACTTCATCACACCCCAGTTTCTGGGGGTGGGGGGTGGCTCCCATACCCTCCCAGCTCTCTGGCCCCTGTGTTGGCCCCAAGATTGGATGATCAGGTGGAAGCTGGCAGTGCTTAAAGCAGGGAGAGTTGGGGCAGCAAAGAAAGAAAAGCTTCCTCTGCCGTTGGTCCGTCTTCCCAGGACAGTCCAACCCCTGTTGAAAGGAATCCGAATCACACTTCTAGGGAGTGGAGCCTTCAGGGCAAGGTCAGGGTTTCTAAGCATCTGAGACTTGCTGGCCTGCCTGCTGGGCCAGGTAGTTAAACCACTGAATGGCTTGATTTTGTGTTGATGGTGCCCCTTGCCCAGACCTGACCCAGGCGCCACTGTGCCACACAGAACTCTTGGAGCCATGCCTTTCGACTTCTATGTGCTACTCCCTGACTGGTCACCATGGACATAAATCCAGACCACAAACCAAGAAGGACTAACCAAATACAGGTGAGGCTGGTTGGGCAGCTATACCAAGAGTTAGCGTCTTTCCAGTGTCTAACTTATGGAAGCATGGATGTTTAAAGGTTTTAAATGTGTAATGACATATTTAAAGGTTTTTAAAACAACATTTCTTCGACAATAGCACCAAAACTGTGTTTAAATTCCAAATCCAAATAGAAAATTAGAAGTACCTTATGCAGCCAGTTCCAGTCCACAACACTTTGTCCTGAAATAATCCAATAGGGAAGGGAGTTGGCTCTTGAACTGTCTCACTCCAGTATATGTTTCATATATAGACACAGCTGTAGTATAAGACGTAGTTTTCATTTTCATTATTATTCTCGGGAACTTAAGAAGCACTATATAAATGAAGTGTCACTATTAGTATTATTACCTTAGAGTGGAAATTGCAATTTAGCAGTTAGAACTGGGCACACCTGCCTTCGAAGTAATGCATTGGCCATTCTTGTGTTTTATTCATCACTGATCCTCCTTGCAAACCTCAGAGAATCTTCAGCTTCAGCAAATCTCCACAGTGCGTTTGGGAGCATTAGTCAGGAGACTAAGACAGCCTGGGAGAACATGTCTTTGAAGTGAGGGATGGAGCCTGCCGAATCATCTCAGCTGCCCTCATCCCAGCACCCCCCTCCTGCCGTGCCCGCATCACAAGCCAGGGAGGGACCTGGTTTTCACTTAGAGAGAGGCAGACCTTGCGTGCTTTCCTTATTGGGCGCTTAACTTCTGTCTCATTTCTCATGAATGGAGAAAGATCTCCTGTCAGCAAGCCTGTGGCCAATTGCTGACAGATTTTTCCCTAATAGGCTGTCCTGTGGTTCCCTCCTTCCAGGCAGACCAGCCTGGTGAAACCCTGGCATTCTGATAAATAGCTGTGTGGCCTTGGGCAAGCCAGTTAACCTCAGTTTCCTCATCTGTAAAGTGGCCTGTTGGGTCCTTTCCAGCTCTAAAATGGTCTGGCTCTCAAACCTTCTCCACAAATCACCTGGCGTGGTGCCTTCTGACCATTGCATCTCAGCATTCCGGAAAAGGTGCCCTCCATGTGGACAAAAACACCAGGGTGGAAATGCACAGGATGATTTGTGTGAGCAGAGTGCACACGCAGGGTGGTGAGTGGGACTCTGTGAAGTATGTTGCGCATCACATTTAGGACTTCGGACTTCATTCCCCAGATCCTAAGCCTTTGCCAGTTTAGAGCAGTGGTGGTGGGGAGGCTGTGTTCGATACTGTATTAAATAATATCTGGACCAGCATTGAGAAGAACTGATAGTAGCAAGGGGCAGAGACTCTAAACAGGGAAATTGGCAGGAAGCCGGAACTAGGGGGCAGCGTTTTTATTAATAGAATCACAGATATGTACTGAGCTTTTACTGTGCACACGCAGTGCTCAGCCTTTCCTACAAATTATCTCAATCCATCCTCCCTACAACCTTAATGAGTTGGAAGCTATAATTATCCCCATTTATAAAACATGGACACCAAGACCCAGGGTAGTCGAACAGCTTTCCCCAGCGTTATACATACATCTGGTAAGGCGGCAAGTGGGGATTCGAACAGGAAGATTTTGCATTCTTCACTGCTCTGTTATCACAGGACCGACTTAAGAGGCTTCCAGGATAGGTTCGTGAAACTTGCTACTGGCTGGCGGTGAGGAATGGGGGTGGATGATCTGTGAAGTGCTTACTGAGTGCCTGGGACTGAGCCTTCTAGAGATTATCTCGTTGAATCTTCCCAATAAACTCCATAAGTAGAAGCCCCAACTTCACACTGATAGGCAGTTGCAAAGCATTTGAACTCAGGACATGAAAGAACCGGAAAGCTTTTCCTGAGACTTTTCTAATGTATCCCGAATTGCCGGGTTCTTGGCTTTCTCTCCGCCCAGGCTGATTTAAAGATGACACCAAATGTTATGTCTAATGTCTTGTGCTCATGACTTAGATATTTTAAAAGATGTGTTAGGCAGGAAAGAAGCTGTGATTCCACGATCCATGTTTTCTCTTGATATTTTGGTTCCTGTCCAGCCCTGGCATCGCTGAAGGGAAGATGCCACTAAGAGTGTCCCATCAGAACATTTATTTGACACTCAGGGTTCACATGTATTTCTAGGAGGTGTTGAGAGAAGACATGTAAGCCCATCAATGGGCCCTCTCTGCCTTCTGATAGCAAAGGTGGGAGAGGATAGCAAAGTCAAATTACAGCTGTCATCATGCATATTAATAAGGACCTAGGTTTCTGAGAGATAAACGAATCATCTACACAGGATTTGAAGAGGACTCGAAGAGGCATCAGATTTGACACTCCAAGCTAGGACAGGAAAACAAATGCAATCGCAAACACCAACCTGGCAAAATCTTGTTCAAAGAGATGAAGTCCACAGGGTCGCTGTGTTTTGTGTTTCTTTATCTGCTCTCATATCCTTGGAGCATTCTCATCTGTATTCCCCTTGACCCATCTTTTTTTCTCGCCCCTAATTTGTTCATCAACTCACCTTTGGACAAGAGGGAATGCACTTCCTTTGTCTGGATTTGTTTCCTCTTATGTAGAGTAAGAAGGTTCCAATGGAAAATTGCCTCCCACACAGGAGGGATCTGGGAGACCAGCTGAGATCTGTTTAAAAAGTAAAAAAAAACACAAAAGTCAGTCACTCTACTTGACCCAGAGAATACTTGTATTTTTCTCCTCTGAACCCAGCTCCTGGACTTAAGATTTTCACTGGGACAGTTAATACCAAATGGGTGGTCATTGGGGACTCAGAATTTAGTTCTCAGCTAAATGGCATCCCATTCCAGTATTCTTGCCTGGAAAATCCCATGGATCGCAGAGCCTGGTAGGCTACCGTCCGTGGGGTCGCAAAGAGTCAGACACGAGCGACTTCACTTTCACTTTTACTTTCTGGCAAAGAGCCTCCAAAACCTGTCTCCTGCCTCATTTAAACCAATGCTTCTTTAAAAAAATGAAGTAAGAGGCAAGAATATGAATTAATTTCATGGAAATAGCATCCCTTTCCAAAGATTGCCTGTCTTTGCTTAATGTTGAAAATATTGATACTACCTCTGGTATTGTTTCCCCCGTTTTTACATTTGCATGGGACATGATTCGATGACTATTTCTTCTGCAGATGGTTTTCCTTCTCTGAGAGAGTTACATCGATCATATTGGCTTGGTTCACTGATCACGCCTCCCTGTGAGGGGCCTGTTTGGATGGAAAAGAGAGCTGTTTTGGAAACAGTAACTTTACCTGCTTTGTTGCGCCTCCTTTCAGGGCTCCGTTGGGCTTGCTGCAGGAGAGCGTTGAGAATGCTGTTCACATGCTCTCGAATGCAAGAAATTGTGCTAATACGACTTTAGTTTTCATATCAAAGTGAACAAGAAATGAGTTTGTCGGGAATAATCATGCCTCTTGCCGAGGTGCCAGGTTGGCTAGTTACTGAGGTGTGACCGTTCCTCCACGTCTGTCCGAGCGGTGACGTGGGCATGTAGATGGAGGTCATCCAGTGTGCTGGACCCAGCCACACCCTCAGGGGACCTCCTCAGGACCGTTCCTGGCAGTGGCTCACTCCAGCTACGAGTATTCCCTCATCTCCCACTATACTTGGCTCCCCCTCGGCTTTATTCCCAGTGCCTTGGTGGGTCTCTTACAAAAAACAAGACAAAACAAAGCAACCCTTGATGTAAATAGTTCAATCTCTGTGACATTCATGGTGGTAGTTCAGTTGCGAAGTCATGTGCAACTCTCGCAATCCCTGTTGCTTCATCTTGAATAAAGACATTGTGATGGGAAGCTGTGCCTACAAAGGTGAGCCTGGGGGTGCAGTGCAGTTCGGGAAAGAACTGGGAAGACTTCTGTCACTCATTGCATTGAGCATGCAGAGACAGGTTTTAAATCTTTTATCTGTGGGGCCACAAATCTTCTGGTTTCATATTTCATAGGTTAACTTCTGAATATTATTCCTCCAAAGGTGAAGGTGAAGGTGAAGTTGCTCAGTTGTGTCCGACTCTTTGTGACCCTGTGGACTGTAGCCTACCAAGCTCCTCCGTCCATGGGATTCTCCAGGCAAGAATACTGGAGTGGGTTGCCATTTCCTTCTCCAGAGGATCTTCCTGACCCAGGGACTGAACCCAGGTCTCCCGCATTGGAGGCAGACACAAAGCACTCAATAATTTTTGCAGCATCCAGGACACTGCTAATACTTCTGAGTTTCTACAGTCAATGTAGGTTCCTCCTCTTTTTGGGTCTCTCTTTTGGGTTTGATCCTTGGATCAGGAAGAGCCCCTGGAGAATGAAATGGCAGCCCGCTCCAGTATATATATATATATATATATATATATATATATATATATATATATATATATATCTTAGAGCTAATGGGCACAGAGTGATTTAAATGCAACATCCTCTCAGTGCTCTGTCATGCCTTCACACAACAGTAAAAATATGCACCCTTCCTTGATGGTCTTGATAGAGTAAGTCCACTGTCTGCATCAGTTCTTATGACAACAGTGAAAGTCTGATCTGGGTGTAGAGGAGTGGTTAAAAGCTCACATGTGAAGGGTGTTCAGACTGAGAAGGCTGAGATTTCGCTGCTACCACTTTTTATTTTTTAGCTGTCTGGCCATGGGTATATAACTTATGAATTTGTGTGTTTGTTGGTTTCCTCATCTGCACCATTGCATTGACCAGAGTATCTACAAAGATCCAAATGAGTACCTAGTCCTTCGTAGCTGATAAGCCTGTGAATGAGAAGTGTATTATTATTTCCATTCTGCAGAGAGGCAGCGGAGGCGCTGCGAGTTTGCACACTCTTGCCTTGGGGTATATGGCAAGTGAGTGACCCTGTGGAGTTTGTATCCAAGTTCGAGTACTTCAAATCCATTTTTCCTTTCCATTCCCTCTACTAAAGTTTGCTAAGTGTCACCGTTTCTCTCTTCCACACCAAACTCTAATCTGAATTTGATGGGAACTAGTTTTCAATTGTCTATGAAGGTTTCATGCTGTACTTTCTTAAAAAAAAAATTGACATAATGCTCTCTTTCTCAGTATGAATCATATTTGCATAGCCCCGAGGATGTTGAGAACTCAATTTTCTCCCGGAAATCCTTTGTTTTTGAGCTTTTGTATGTTGATCATTGAAATTTCAGGGATGATGGTTCTATCCATGCCCATGCTCTGCAATAGACGAGCAATACAGGCCACCAACGGAAGACACAGATGAAATTTAAAATGTTCTAGAAGTCCAATTAAAACAGTGTAAAGGAAATATGTGGCAATTTTAATAATGTATTTTATTTAAGCCAATGTAGCCAAAATATTAGGATGTTTAATTAATATAAAATGACTGATGTGATATTTCTCATTCTTTTTTTCATACTGAATCTTTGAAACCTTCTGAGTAGTGTATATATAAAGCACATCTCAGTTGGAACTAGACACATCTTAAGAGCTCAGTAGTCACTTGTAGCTAATGGATACTGTGGAGATAGAACAGGTCTTAATTTTTCAAAGGATAATGTATACAACAAAAAATTTTAAACAACTGTGGGTGAGGGAGGTACTCTGTAAGATATGTTATTATGTTATCTAATTTTATTCTCAAAACAACCTTGTGCTTTGACCCTTATTTTCAGGCAAAGAAACTAAAGGCTGAGATTACATAATATGCTTATCATTGCACAGCTGCCAAGATGCAGAACTTGAATTTAGACTTCACAGATTTTGTCTCCTTCTCCAGGGCTCTTCTACAATACTGTAACCACGTGATGGTGATGATACGATGGTGAAATGTTAATATCAGCATAATGATCCTGTTAACCCCTGGTACTGGTGAATTTATAACTTTCACTTAAGGTTGTGTTTATTCACCTTTGATACACAGTCCTTTAAAATAAGTATTTACATCCTAAATAAGCCCTGAGCAGGTTGCAGGTAGACAGGTCCAAAGCTAACCCAGAAGATGTGATAACTCATTGAACCCAGTTGCTTCCAATGCCAAGTTTATCCAGGAAATCTCATTCATGTGAGGTTAGAGAGGGTTTCATATAAAGTATGAATTCCAGGGAGATGCAGTGTGGTGCTTGAGCCACGTGGTTACACACACATGTGAACATGCTTGTGCAAGACCCAGGCAGAGGGAGACAAGAGAGGCCCAGGAGGTGGGCTCATGACCACGTGTCTGTCTTGGCACCTTTTGAACCACAGCTTCCTGAGACCCCTTCTTTAACAATTCCTGCCTCCTCTGTAGCTCTCCCACGTTTCCACCCCAGAGCTGGGTCTAACAGAGGTATCCATAGAAAGGGGCTGGCCAAGACAGAGCCATTCTTACCTCCAACCAGAGGCAATCCTGGCTTCCCGAAGTACAAGCGAGCTAATGTCGATGCATGCTTCAGACCTTGCATTGGGGGCTACCTGTGAGTAAAAGCAAAAGACGTTAGATTAAAGATGCGTTATCCATCAATTCCATGCATTTAGCAAGCATTCATGATACAGTGATAATCAGTCAGGCTGGAGATAAAAGGAAGGATGGGCAAAACAGACATAGTTTCTACTCTAATGAACCTTATATTTTAGTTTGAGGGAAAAGACAATAAAGTATAAAGAAGTAAACAAAGTATTTTCAGTAGTGATGAGTGCCATCAGTAAACATATCTGTGGGATGGGTTAAGAAGTGACTGACGTTTGGGAATGACAGCCGCTCTCTGCTCATCCCGGCTGAGGACTGCAGCTGATGAAAATGAGGAAGATGATTGCAAGGTCAGTTACCATTATTGGAGGCCTGCAAAGCAGTGAGTAGAAGGGAAGAAGGAAAACAGATAAAAGAAGAAGAAAAGTGAAAAGGAGGGGAGGGAGAAGAGGAGGACAAGACATCAGTGTCATGGCTGAAATTTTTCATGAATGATTCCTGGGAATCCTGACATTTGTCCTGAGAGTTGGGTCCCCTTCATGTTGAAGGACAGCCCCAGAGAGGGAAAGGAGCTTGATCAGCAACACAGGTGAGGTCAGGGCTCGGCCCGGAGTGGACTCTGGGCCTCTTTGTCACAGCACATGAATCTATGCCTGCCTGTCCTCATCTCTGCGTCTTCTCCCTGGCGTTCATGCCCAGGATGGTCTGTCTTAGCAGTGATGTGTTGGGAGAGTGGTACACATCTCTTTCGGGTTCTGAGAGGTGGATGAATGGGTAGAACAAGTTTGCTCAAGTAAATGGTTGAAATGGATATATTTATTAGAATATAGTTCCTCTGAGTAATGGAAAGAAGCTTTGAGATGATGCCTGGAAGAATATAGCCCACGCACATTTGCAAGATTGCTTTGAGGGAGAAAGTTATTAGATTTTTACTGCTGACAACATAAAAAAAGCAACTAAATATCCATGTCACCAAAATACATTTACATTAAATTTGAACTTCTGCCTTCATAAGAGGGGCTAACTCTTAGTGGAAGTACAGGGGATTGTTCACTCAAAGGGCATTAAACACAGCACTTGGCTATCACCAATAAATGCCATTCTGGTGGAGACACCCTGGTTGCTCCTTTGATCCAGCTTCCTTAAATTCATTGTCTCTTAGGTTTTCTTAAGGAATCTAAAATTTGACCTTTGGATACAGGTAAGGCAATAGCTGTCTTTCGGGGGAGTTAAAATGTGTCCTTGGCTGTTGCTGGGAGATTGCATAACCCTCTCCACTTCTTTGAATCTGAAATCTTCTGTAGTTTCCCATCTGTAAATATTGATGTACACATAAAGCCTCAGCCAGGATTCTATGAGGCGAACAGAATCAATAGGATATACATATATTAAGAGATTTATTGAGAGGAATTGACTTAAGCTATTGTGAGGGTTGGCGAAGCGTGTCTGAAACCCACAGGGCAGGTGGGCAGGATGGGCAGACAGGTGCTGTAGGGTGCGAGCAGACACTGAGCTTCTCTTCATTAGGAAGCTTCCATTCTCCTCTTAAGGCCTTTCAACTGGTTGAATCAAGCCCATCCAGATTATCTAGGATAATCTTCCTTACTTATAGAAAATTAATTCTAGACTTTAATAACATCAACTAAATGCCTTATAGCCACTATAGAGAACTTAAAAAACTAAAAATAGAGCTACCATATGACCCTGCAATCCCACTCCTGGGCTTATATCTGGAGAAAAACGTGATCCAAAAGTATGCATGCACCCCAGTGTTTACTACAGCTCTGTTTACAATAGCCAGCCATGGAAGCAACCTAAATGTCCATGGACAGAGGAAAGGATAAAGAAGACATGGTCCATATATACACAAAGGAATATTGCTCAGCCATTAGAAAGAATAAAATGATGCCATTCGTAGCGGCATAGATGGACCCAGAGAATGTCGTGCTGAGTGAAGTAAGTCAGACGGAGAAGGATAAATGTCGTATAACATCCATTATATGTAAAATATGAAAATAAATGATGCAAATGAACTTACAAAATAGAGACTCACAGAAAATGAACTTATGGTTCCCAGAGGGAAGGGATAGTTAAGGAGTTTGGGAAGGTCATGTACACGCTGCTATATTCAAAATGGATAACCAACAGGGACCTCCTGTATGGCACATGGGACTCTACTCAATGGTATGTGCCAGCCTGGATGGGAGGGGTGTTTGAGGGAAAATGGATACATGTATATGTATGGCGAGTCCCTTTGCTCTTCCCTGAAATTACCAGATTATTAATTGGCTATACCCCAATAAGTCGCTTCAGTCGTGTCCAACTCTGTGCAACCCCATAGGCGGCAGCCCACCAGGCTGCCTCGTCCCTGGGATTCTCCAGGCAAGAACACCGGAGTGGGCTGCCATTTCCTTCTCCAATGCATGAAAGTGAAAAGTGAAAGTGAAGTCGCTCAGTCGTGATACCCCAATAAAGGACAGAAATGGTCTGGACCTAACAGAAGCAGAAGATATTGGATATTAAGAAGAGGTGGCAAGAATACACAGAAGAACTGTACAAAAAAGATCTTCACAACCCAGATAATCATGATGGTGTGATCACTCATCTAGAGCCAGATATCCTGGAATGTGAAGTGAAGTGGGCCTTAGAAAGCATCACTATGAACAAAGCTAGTGGAGGTGATGGAATTCCAGTTGAGCTATTTCAAATCCTGAAAGATGATGCTGTGAAAGTGCTGCACGCAATATGCCAGCAACTTTGGAAAACTCAGCAGTGGCCACAGGACTGGAAAAGATCAGTTTTCATTCCAATTCCAAAGAAAGACAATGCCAAAGAATGCTCAAACTACCACACAATTGCACTCATCTCACATGCTAGTAAAGTAATGCTCAAAATTCTCCAAGCCAGGCTTCAGCAATACGTGAACCGTGAACTTCCTGATGTTCAAGCTGGTTTTAGAAAAGGCAGAGGAACCAGAGATCAAATTGCCAACATCTGCTGGATCATCGAAAAAGCAAGAGAGTTCCAGAAAAACATCTGTTTCTGCTTTCTTGACTATGCCAAAGCCTTTGACTGTGTGGATCACAATAAACTGTGGAAAATTCTGAAAGACATGGGAATACCAGACCACCTGACCTGCCTCTTGAGAAATCTGTATGCAGGTCAGGAAGCAACAGTTAGAACTGGACATGGAACAACAGACTGGTTCCAAATAGGAAAAGGAGTACGTCAAGGCTGTATATTGTCACCCTGCTTATTTAACTTATATGCAGAGTACATCATGAGAAACGGTGGATTGGAAGAAACACAAGCTGGAATCAAGATTGCCGGGAGAAATATCAATAACCTCAGATTTGCAGATGACACCACCCTTATGGCAGAGAGTGAAGAGGAACTAAAAAGCCTCTTGATGAAAGTGAAAGAGGAGAGTGAAAACGTTGGCTTAAAGCTCAACATTCAGAAAACGAAGATCATGGCACCCGGTCCCATCACTTCATGGGAAATGGATGGGGAAACAGTGAAAACAGTGTCAGACTTTATTTTTCTGGGCTCCAAAATTACTGCAGATGGTGACTGCAGCCATGAAATTAAAAGATGCTTACTCCTTGGAAGAAAGGTTATGACCAACCTAGATAGTATATTCAAAAGCAGAGACATTACTTTGCCAACTAAGGTCCATCTAGTCAAGGGTATGGTTTTTCCTGTGGTCATGTATGGATGTGAGAGTTGGACTGTGAAGAAGGCTGAGCGCCGAAGAATTGATGCTTTTGAACTGTGGTGTTGGAGAAGACTCGTGAGAGTCCCTTGGACTGCAAGGAGATCCAACCAGTCCATTCTGAAGAAGATCAGCTCTGGGATTTCTTTGGAAGGAATGATGCTAAAGCTGAAACTCCAGTACTTTGGCCACCTCATGCAAAGGGTTGACTCATTGGAAAAGACTCTGATGCTGGGAGGGATTGGGGGTAGGAGAAGGGGACGACCGAGGATGAGATGGCTGGATGGCATCACTGACTCGATGGACGCGAGTCTGAGTGAACTCTGGGAGTTGGTGATGGACAGGGAGGCCTGGAGTGCTGCGACTCATGGGGTCGCAAAGAGTCGGACATGACTGAGCAACTGAACCTTGATTAGTGTTTGACACATAGCTGGAGACTACAACCTAGCCAAGCTGACACATAAAACTGACCATCACATGTAGTAACTACATATTTTTCTTTCTAAAACCTGTATTTTAGCTGGTGCAGTCCAGTTAAAAGATGCATAATGAGTGGGAAGGATTGTAAAATACGGTATTTTTCCTAACAGCATGAGAGTACGGTTGGCCATGCCCAGCTATCTACAGCTCATCGGTTTTCCATGTTTGGAGACATCTCTGTATACAACACACTAGTTGTGATTCCGTCTTGCAAGTCACTATGATGTCACACGGAGAAGCAGTGCAGCAGACTGTCAGAGCTAGGAGTGAGGCCAGCCTGGACTCCAAGCCTGACTGTGCGGTGTAAGAGCCATGTTCGTGCCTCTGCGACTTAACTGCACAAGAGGTAATAACACACTGGCTCGTAGGTTCTGGTGAGATTAGCTTGAGAGAGGCTTGTGCAGTGGAAGGTAATACAGATACATACATGCAGAGATATGTGCATGTATGTGTAGAAACACACGTACACACATAGGCTATTTTAACAAGCATCCATTTATGCACAAAAAGGTTAATAGCCACAGTGCTCAGTACTAGGCACACCAAGGCAAAGCTATCATAGTCTCATATGAAAGTGCTGGTAGTCTGGAGGAGGAAGCTGTCATTAAACTGGTAATTTCAGTCTGTTCTGTACATGCCGTAATGCAACACATTTAAAACCATAAAAAGGTCTCCTAAATGTTGAGTAACTGAAAGCAATATTAATTAGCTAGAAGTCTGTTCTTTGATTATATGCTCCTTGGATGACCGTGAGGACCAACTCTGCTTTCATAAGGAATTACTCTGTGTTAGGGCTTAAAGCTCTGGGCAGGCAGCCAGGAGAAAGGTGATCAGATTCCCGGATGTTGGTCAGGTGAAGAGCTCAGACAGTATGGTTTATTTACTTTTTCCATTTATTTATGGCTGTTCCTGTTCTTAAGACAAGTTGAAATGGCCTTCATAAATACCCACTCTGCAATAAAATTTCAAAAAAAATAAAGTTTAAAAGAAATTAGGATGAGAGGAAAGCAAAAGTAAGGTTATAAGGTGGAGCAAGGAACTTCACTGAGAAACGCACTGTAATTTATGAAGTATGGCATTGTTTCCTGGTAACCAAAGCAGCTGGAGAAACACCAAGGGTTAGACAACCACCACAAAGGAAAAATGCATTTGTTTCCAGGTGAGACAAAATTTTCCTTGGCACTGATGCCAGTAGAATTTCTTTTGAAGAGCCCTATGAAGAGACCAGTGCCTTTAACAGTGCAACGGTAAGCCCAAGCACAAACAGAAAACTGCCTACACGGCACATAATGTATTTACATATCGCTGTGTACACGCGTGCACACACACATACTCACACATATACAGTGAGGAAGACAGCTCTGAGGAAGTGACATGTTCTGATGTTCCTCTTCCTCCTTGCAAACTGAACAGTTACAATGACATCTGAAAGAACAGCATTGTCCTTTGCAAATTCATCTCAGCAGTAGCATAAGATGACAGAACTGATTTAGAGAGAGGTCTCCTGCCCTAAATTCTCTGTGGAATGTGCCAGGATATAAATAAAGGAAAAAATAAGTAGAAAAAGACCTTTACATCTTGGGCCAGAGATGCTTTGATATCTGTGGGACAAGGATGGGACTCCATAAGTAGTTTTCAAGGTGCATTAATGTAGTGAATGTTTATTGGACAACTACTATGTTCCTGACTTTAAGCAAGGGACTGGGGCTAGGATGCCTTATCATCTAGAATCTTCCTGCAGAAGAGTTTAGTCTAGAGGAGGAGGAGGTATATAGAAATAAAATTCTCTCTTCCGCTGTAACATCGGTAGAGGGAAGGGATATGGGACACTTAGGACATTGGTAACAGTGCTGGTTAGCTGAGATAGGATCAAAACAGATCACAGAAAATGCTAAGGAGGAGTGTTTAAGTGGGGAAAAAAAAAAGCTGCTACAGTTATTTTAGAGTAATGATATTATTTCTGTTGAGATTTTTACAATATTCATTTCACATTTTGGGGAATTAATACTAAAGTAGCTTAAAGTGCTAACAGTTAGATGCACAAAATATTCATAGCAACAAAGGCAAAAAAAGGGAAAACAATGCTTAAATATCTACAAAAGAGGCGATCTGTAAAATTATGGTGTATTTTTATGGTGGGCTGTAATTGTCTCTGAAAGTGTTCACAAAGAAGATGTAACTACATGGATATATGCTTAGAATCAAATGTTAAGAGGAGCAAAGTATGCCATTGAATTATTGGCTCAGTGTGATTTCAGCTTCCTACGTGCACACACTGGAGCATGGGAAGGTATCATCCTGAAATACCAGTGGCAATTATATAGGGACTGCTGCTGCTAAGTCGCTTCAGTCGTGTCCGACTCTGTGCGACCCCATGGATGGCAGCCCACCAGGCTCCTCCATCCATGGGATTTTCCAGGCAAGAGTACTGGAGTGGAGTGCCATTGCCTTCTCCAATTATATAGGGAAGGTGTGATGAATTACTTTATTTTCTTTTAAAGTTTTACCATTTTCAGTTTTCATTCCTGTACATTAGTACTTGAGAAAGAAATACATTGAAAGTCACTCCAAACCTGGGGTGTTTGGAGAAGGATGGAAGGGTGGTTCCTTCAAGTTCAGTCTATTTCTGATGAATTAGTCATTATTCCTCTGGAACAGAAGCTGAACCTTGAATTTAAAAATAAACTTTACATTTTGTTTTAAATTCTAAGCTTTTGCCATATCAGAGTTCATTTCTACTATCCACATCCCCCCCCCAAATTTAAATGAAGCGAGAGTAGAAAGCATATGAGTTTAGAAAAACTGGTTTTATTACGTGTTTCTGTTGGCACTCAGGAAGAGCTGAGGAAGAGGGCAGATCTATTGGAAATAAAAAGGACCTCAGCATAGCCATTTTAGAGCTGAGAGTGCTAAGGCTTAGTTAGGAGAGGTGGTTTGTCTGTGGTCATGTGGCTAGTTTATAGGGTCATTAGACATCATCATGGTGCCAGTGGGGAGAGTACGGCAGAAAGGATATGGCCCAGGATTCAGTGTTGTTTTGGTGTTGATGGTAGTGGTGTTTATAGTGATAATCACGCTCAATTAGAAGCTCAGTGTACATAAGAGAGTAACTTCAGGGTACTTCCTTTTAAAACCAGAAGCACAATGTCACAAAGGGAACTCACTACTAAATTAGATGGAACTTAAGGTCTAGATTTAAGCATTGCTGTTCCATGAAAACTCAGAACATGTCAGTTTTCAGAATAGAAATGTTTATCTCCATATCTGAATTTTAAAATTCATTGTGCATATGTTCTGTGATTTAAAAGTAACAGTCTCTTCCATTTTTCGTATTCTATTGCAAATTGCAATCCCACCATGCCATCAAAAAGTTATTTAGTGACAACTTCTGGGGAGCCAAAAAGTTTCCTGTAATTTGCATATATTTTCCACATTTGGAATGTTGATGATTACGTTTTTTTGTGTGTGTTCACTTAAAATAATATATTATTATTGAAAATAAATATAATAATAAATGCAAAATGTTGGCTCTAACGACATATGCTAAACATTTTCACAGTGCAGCACAGCATATGCTTAGTTCTTCATTAAGAGATTTTAAAATAACTCGTATTTAGCAGGAATACATTATCTTTTATTCAGAATTAATTATATGCTGTTTTGTGTACCATAATTTAAAGTGCTACCCACTTCTAATATGTAATATGCAAAGGAAACTATGGTTACAATTCATTAGAATTGGCTTCTTTCCTTTGCAATTTAGTGGCATAATGAATACATAGAGCTGAAATGCTATTTGTTACTTGAATCAAAAGTTACATGAAGTGCTGATAACTAACAGTTACAAATTCTTCATTTTTTTAAATCACAGCATGCCTCAAGAGAATGGAATAAGTCATGAGAGTGACTCAGGAATAATTAGTTATTTTGCCATTCTTTGATAGTTTTAAGAACAAAATTTTAGCAGGGCTAGAAGAACATTTAGAAATCATTTTGTATTCTTCAGACACAGTATTATTAATGTTTGGCATGTCCAGGCAGACACTTTTTGAAAGCAAACTATGACTTTTATGAAGAATTTGATTCTAGGTATATATTAAATAAATGTAACATAGCTTCTTAAAAATGAGACTCCTTGTCTCAGGCAATGACCTGGGGATGTTTTAGTTGTCTGGTTAAGTGTCTGCCAGCTTCGTTTGATCATCTTCTGTTTAAACTCTCTTTCTAGTGGTTAGGAAAATGATGCTGAGAGGTCAGATCCTTAGTGAAGGTAATGCAGCTCATGACTGGGACCCCAGAGATGGAGTGGATGTCTCTTTGCTTAGGAAAGGTTGTTACCTGGGTTGCAGGCAACTTACTCTTATTGTCACTCAGCCTTAATTATTCCCAAGAAGTTCAGTAAGGGAAGCCCATGTGAACACCATGTTACAGAAAACTAACTAAAGGATAGCTAAAGAGAACCTACTGTATAGGACAGGAAACGCTACTTAGTGTTCTATGGGGAACTGAATGGGGAGAAAATCTATAAAAGGGTGGATATATACTTCCCAGGTGGCTCAGTGGGTAAAGAATCTGCCTACAGTGCAGGAAATACAGGAGATGTGGGTTCAATCCTAGGTTGGAAAGATCCCCTGGAGGACGGCATGGCAAGCCACTCCAGTATTCTTGCTTGGACAATCCCACGGACAGTTGGGTTACAGCCCATAGGGTTGCAGAGAGCTGGACTCAACTGAAGTGACTGAGCACACACATGTATCCATATAACTGATTCACTTCACTGTACAGCAGAAACTAACACAGCATTGTAAAGCAACTATACTTCCCCAAAAAATTAATTAAAAAAAAAAAAAACAACTAAACAGACTAGGACAAAAGCAAAGTGTATCAAAAGTGAAAATGAAAATTCCTAAGTGCATTTTCCATTTTTGAACTATATGATGACATCCTGACATTTTCATTAAAAGTGACAGGACCTTAAATAATACTACTACCTCTCATACTGACCAGGGTAGAATAAGATGAGCACTCTAATAATTTGCTGATGGGAGTATCAATCAATACTGGAGGGCATTTGGCAAAGTGTTTCTTGAGCTTAAACATATACTGACCCTTTGTCTTAACTGTTTTACTTCTGGATATCTAGCCTTATGAAATACTCTGAAACACAAAGACTGAGTCACACAGAAAGGTTCTTCCAGATGATTTCTTAAGGTCTGTAAATCATACCTCAATAAAGCTGTTAAAAATTGCTCACTACATTTTTTTTAATTGGAGTCAAAAGTGAAAACATGCTAAATGACTAGCCCTACCTAGGAGGAAATCTTTAAATAGTAACAGTTCATACAATTTAGATTTGAGAAGTCATTTGTTACATATATGAGGATATTTTTAATAATATGGAAAAATACTATGGAAATGTGATATAGTTTTATCAGAAGATGAGTAATAAAAATTGCACGCAAACTGCAATCTCTGAAAACTAAATTTTAAAGAGCATGGCTAAAATAATTAGGAGGTATCAATAATAAACTGGATGAAAGTAATAATGATTATCATTGGGTGATAAAATTATCAGTAGTTCATTTTTCAGTCATTTGTTTGTTTATTCAGTCAACTTGAATTTGCTTTAAACCTCTGCATTTTAAAAATGTCCTTCCATGAAAATGCATTACTGTTAAAAATTAGTAAAAGGATGGTTTGAAAAGATCAAAGTGAGTTGGCCTCACACAGAGGCGTCTTGGTGCTATCAAAGGATACATGTGTGGCATACTTTAGAGTAGATTCAGCTGTGGTCCAAAGATAGTCCTTACCTGTGAGGAGGACCCAATTAAACCGGATTGGCAAAATCCATTATCATTTCACTTTCTCAGTCATTGTAATAGCGTATCATCCCTGAGATATCACTTGGGACATGTTATATCGCAATCAATTCACTGAACGCAATCAATTTACATAAATCCTCCCTTTTACCTTTAGCCAACAGTGGGGTTTTTCATTTCCATCCTTTGTATCAATTGTATTCAAAAGTGTTAAGAGCCTGGAATTCAGAATTTGCTCACTACAGCAGCGTGTGGTGAATGACTGGCATTAATAAGCCAGCCCATGCTGCTTGATACCTTCTCCTGGTCAGGCCATCGGTTCCAGTCCAGGATGTAAACGTATTTCTTGCAACTTGTTAACTCAATTACACAGTCCTCTGAATTGCTGCAAACATTTCTTATACAAAGCCACTTGCAGAGTCTCTATGGTAGCTGACACTTCATAATTCCTAAGGGAAGGCATGAAGAATTACACAAATTCCCTGGATTCTGAAAGAAAGGGAAAGTGATTAAGATGTTGAAATTGCTTGGACTGCGCTGCTGTCATTGTTGGAGGAAGTGATCCTGTGTCAGGTGCAAAATGTAATAGCTCTGATTACCCCATACCTATCTTCTGGGACATTTCCAATTCACACCTAACTCCGAAGCCTGCTCTCAATCAAAAGATTCCAGAGTGTGCTGGTCTAGAGCTCCCTTTCATCTCAAATGACACCATTTTTTTCCCATTCAAAATTCACTCTGAAGGTCCTAAAGTCAAATATTTGACTTAGAAGTTTTCACACACACACACACACACACACACACACACACACACACGTACACACACAAACGGACTTTCTCTTTCTCTCTGTCGTGGAATATCTAAGAGCATATAGTTCTGTGGGATACCCAATATCGAGGCCAAATCCTGGCCTTCAGAGTGAAGGATCTTAGGACCTATTTCCTTAAAAGCCCTGGGACTTGTCTGTTTTACAAGCATTTGCACACCCTCTCCTTCTACATTCCTGGGGACCTTGTTTCAAAAGAAGCTTCTAGGGCCCTAAGCCAGGCCTTGTGTGGCTGGATGGGGTGTAGGCTCTGAGAAGCTCTATTTTTAATAAGTCTCCAGATGATGGTGAAGCTCTAGAAAATTTGAGAAGACCTGCATTAGTGCTTGTCCATTTTCAGAAGGCACCCACCCCCACTATCTCATTCTTTACTTCTAAAGGCCACCTTGACAGAGGCACATGGATACTCATAAAGGGAGAATAAGCATTCTAGTATTCCCAAACCAGCAGGAAAGAGTCTAAGACTTGACTTTCAAAATGTGCTCCCTGGGGGACTTTCTTGGTGATCCTGTGGTGAAGACTACTCCTCCGCTGCAGGAGGCATGGGCTCGATCCCTGGTTGGGGAACTAAGACCCCACATACTGCACAGTGCGGCTCAAAAATTTAAAAAAAAATTAAAGTAAATGTGCAGCATCCATACCACTTGGGGTGCTATTAGAAACGCATTTAGGATGGTCCCCTTGGGCACTCTCTGAGTCAGGAACACGTGGGGTGGGGGTTGATTCTGAAGATTCATAAAGTTTGAGAACCACTGGTCTAGAGTATAGATTCCCAGGCTCCTTGTGCTAGCTGCATGCTTTCATTTATGAACAGCGTTCACCTTTGTGATTTTTGTAAAGAATGAGATGGGACTTTCCTTCAGAACACAATTCCTTTTAGAGAAGCTCACAGACTTAAAGATCCAGAAGAGATTTTAGAATCAATGTCCTAGGCAAATGATACCTTTAAAACTGAGAATCTTCCTACCAAGAAGGGAATAGTTTGGTCTTTTAAAAGTAGCCTTCAGCTAGTCTGACAAGACCCACTGGGTTTGAAATTGAACGATGGGCTCCTAAGTTGAAGCTGGTTCAGCTGAATCTGGGTATTGACATGTTCCAGCTGTGCAGCTTTTGGGAACACTCAAGATTATCTAGCAGCCTTACTTTTTTCATATCTGAAAAAGATATAATGAGAGTTTCCTTCTTTCACAGGGTGATTCTGAGCATTAACTCAGGCAGCAAGTGAAAAGGGCTTTTCTGAGGGCCCAGTAATCAGCAAGTGCCCAAAGAACGTTAGAAGACCTGTAACCATGGATATGCATTGCTGTTTTCTGACCTTTTCTTCCCTCATTTTAAATTGGAAGTAATTGTAGGACCTAAAAGTGTTGAGTTTCAGTAATAAAATGGAACTGAGTGAATCTTTGCAGTAATGGAATCTCAGGTCTTCCTATGAAAGGTGAAGGGCAGAGACTGGACCTGTCTGTGTCTCCAGCCTCAGAGGGTTTCAGCACGTGTTCAGCACTCGCTGAATAGACATGTGTGTGATTAATCAAGGGCTCAGTTTTTAAAGAGCTAAATATTTTCAGAATCTAGTTATATATTGTATTCTTAAGATAATCTAGACATCTATCTTATTTTGTCTACAATAATAATGTTTATGATAATATTGTTTATGGTAATTATGCTTATTATCATGAACAAAATCCTTCCTCTGATGCTCCCAACAACCCCATGAGGAAGGTAGAGTTACTTACCTCATTTTACAGAGAAGGAACCCAAGTCAGAGAGCTTGGGTAAACTATGGTGGAATGGAGTGACAGTCTGGGCTATCTGACCTCAGGGCACCTATGCTTAATTATTCTACTTGCTGCTTCAGCACTCTGTGTGACTTTGGTGTTCTCTAGAAATAAGCAACAGGGGTGGGCAAGGTTAGAAATAAGGTTTTCAGTACCTGTGGGAAACATGGAGAAAGAAATTATGCACTTGGATGAATAAGTGATGCTTTAAAAAAAAAAATTCTGTAGCTATAAGCCAATTAACTCCTAGCCAAAGTGAGAAAAGAAAAGCTTTTTACTTTTGTTGTTAATATAATTTTAGACTCTGTTCCTGTTAGCTATAACAGAGAAAACACAAAGACAGTTGTGTAGCTGAGTGTCCTGTTCCAAGGAGAGGACCTCTAAACCATCACTTCCCAGGGGGAGGGAGAAACTTACCTGGCAATCCCTCTGCAGAAGTGTGACCGCTTTGCTGACTTGTGTGGTGAGCACCGTCTCATCCCCAGACACTGCAATTTAGTTTTGCCTGTTTTATCTTTAGATAGTCCTTCTCCATTTATTTCAGTCTGTCTGCTTCCATCATTCCCTGTCACTGAAGAAATGGAATCATTTATCCTATAATACAGGGTTTCTCAGCCTCAGCATTATTGATACATTGAGAAGGATAATTTTTTTTTTCCTTGGGGATGTTGTCCTATGCATTCTAGGATGTTTAGCAGCTTGCCTCTACTCATTAGATGCCCATAGCAGCCCCTTGCCAGTTGTGACAACCAAAAATGTCTCTAGATACTGCTCAGTGTCCCTTGGGGCTAAAACTGCCACCAACTGAGAACCATTGCTCTGGAGTTTGGCTCTGTCCTCTTAATCTTCTGAAAACTGGATCTTGGATGAGAGTCTCAGTCAGACCCAGATTCAATGTTTGTATTTATTTTGTTCATTGCTAAGACTACGTTCTATGTGTGTAACGTCCCCTGGAGGCACTCAGTGTCTGTAATTTCTTTTCATGATGCTAGTTACCACTAGCATCCAGTGCCTAAATCCTCTATAAGGGGCTAAGTGTGTTGATATTCCAGTTCAGTCATTGCCTTGCCATTGATTTATGGGAATCTTTGTATGAAGAGAAGCCTGCCTCACCTACAATTCAGTTGCCATTATGGCTTGCATGGGAAAGGTGTGGGATTTCCGTTGTCCTGGGATGTCTTTCACCATTAGCCAGCCTTTATCATTCTTACCACTTAGACATACTCTTCGCGGCTTTTCAGTTCCGTTCAGTTCAGTCCCTCAGTCATGTCCGACTCTTTGTGACCCCATGGACTACAGTACGCCAGGCTTCCCTGTCCATCTCCAACTCCCGGACCTTGCTCAAAGTCATGTTTGTTGAGTTGGTGATGCCAACGACTCAGCTGTTAAGGCCCAACTTATCAAATGAGTCAGGACCTAGAGCGAGCCCTGGCCTCACCTGTAAGATCAGCTGGTGCCGCTGTGATGCTCGGGCTCAGTTTCGAACATACCATGTTGGGCGTGCTCACTGGTCACAATTGACCCCTATGTCCTCTCTCACTCTTTCTGCATCTCGCTGCCAAGATTTGAGCCACGAAGTCAGGTACCTTGGAAAGAGCACAGGCTTGGTAGTGAGACAAATCTAGACCCAAACTCCAATTATGAAAAGTTGCTGCTGGGTGATTCAAGTGAGATCCTCAAAGTTCAGAGGCTTTGGTGTCTTACTTGTCAAAATAGAAACAGTAAGCTCTCAGGGACCTGTTTTTAAGGATCAAGTCATTTGGTACAGTGCTCATGAGAGACACGTTCAATACACGTGTATGGTGTTCTTTCCTGTTAAAAGAGGATCTTCTAGGGACTTCTGTAGCACTCCAGTGGTTAAGACTTCCAAGGCAGGGGGCACAGGTTTGATCCCTGGTCGGGGAACTAAGATCCCACATGCCTCATGGTGCGGCAAAAAAAATGTAAAAAGAAAAAAAAATGTAAAGTATCTTCTGTTTAGGGAGTGTTCTGGGCCATGCTTACTACATGTACCCTTGTGTGCCCTCTCATATGACCCCCCTGCAGTGCTCCTATCCTGGATGGCAGGGAAGAAAATGAGGTTTATAGCAGTTAAGTGGCCTGTCCAAACCTTCAAGCCAACATGGGTTGACTCTCGACTAAACTCAGACCTTCCTGATGCCAAAATCCATTCTAATATCCCCTGTACAGCCTGCTTTTAATTGGGTGCTTAAGTTTTGAATGAATGGATGGATAAATGATTGCCTATATGAATGGTTATAAGAAGTTGATGCTAGAAGTTTATTATTAAATGGTTCTTTCCTCCCAGAGGGCCTGTTTTTCCTGGAATTTAGTTGAATCTGGACTTTTTATTTCACATTTGGATTGAGGCAAGAAAAAGCAGGGGGCTTCTCTGGTGGCTCAGGCAGTAAAGAATCTGGCTGCAATACAGAAGATCTAGTTTGATCCCTGGGTCTGGAAGATCCCCTGGAAAAGAGGATGGCTATGCACTCCAGTATTCTTGCCTGGAGAATTCCATGGACAGAGGAGCGTAGCAGGTTGCAGTTCATGGTCTGAAAGAGTCGCACATGACTGAGCAACTAGCATGGACACATACAGGAAAAAACAGCGGGGTTTGGATGTGGATGCTGGGGGAAAGGGGAAGCCAGTATGGCTCTGCGATTGCCCAGTGCTGCAGTCTGCACGCTCCTCACCTCTGCTCAGACACTGCCTGGCACTTGTTTCTAGCTGTTTCCCCTTTTATGATGAGGGGCTCACTGGTCTACACCGTCCTATTGGCAGCAGAGCACCTTGCGAGAGGCCTGTGTCCCTGCCTCTTCCTGTCTATGCAGCTATTACCTACTAGAGGGTGAGTTTCCTAGCTGTCACCCGGAGCTCAGTGGGGCTGGGAACCTGGCCAGATGTCTGGATGCCCCTGGGAGGAATGTAAGCTGGCACAGCCCAGGAAGCTGAACCTTCTTGAAAAGGATGTGGGTGGACAAGCAACCCTGTGGTTTCCTTCAGGGGGTGGGGACCTCCTGTCCACAGCCTCTGAGTGGCATGCCGCCCAGGTGGGAAGGGCAGAGTCTGGGAGCTGAACTCGGGCTGAAACGAGCAGCAGCGCTGAGGAAGCCCGGGGAGCGGAGCGCAGGCCAGAGCGGGTCACCAGCACCGCTCTCTCCTTTGCTCCCCTCACTCTCGGGAATGCCACGCAGACTTGCTGTGACATTTCTTTGAACTCATTTTGTGTTCACACTACAAGTCACATCTACGTTTTCAACACGAATTGATTTTAGGTTTTATTTACGAATATATTCAGGGTGAAGATTTTTGAGTGATAAGATTGTATGATTTGGAGAATCCAAAATACATGCATGCCCAGGCTCCCTTTGGGGACGTTCTGGGGTTTTATCTGGCAAACACCAGCCTACTCTGATGTACAAAGTCATCCACAATTTACATCAGCTCTATTATATTGCAGTTGATACCAGATCCTCACCCTCCCTATCTTGTGTGAACCGTCCTAGCACTACCGTCACACTGAGTGCTCATCCTTGCAATGCCATTAAATTTTCATACCAATTTTAGGATCAGTGTAAGTATTTAAGAGAAATAATAGTGAATATAGAGAGGCACATATATATGCAGTATTACCCAATATGATATATATTCAGTATATATAAATTATAAATGTATATCCAATATGAAATATATTCAGTATATATAAATTTTGAACATGTGCACTTTCATATATAATAGTGAATCATTTGAGGGATGAGTTTTACTAAGAAAATACAATTCTATCTGGCAACAATTTATGGGATGGTTATGTCCTGGGCTCTGCCATTCCATAAAATGCTGGAGACAAAAAAATGAATAAAGTAGGACACCTATCCTAATGGAGGTCATGGTACATCAGGGAGCAAGGCATGTGAAGAAACAACCATAAAGGAAAAAAATCACAGGGTAAAGAATGGACAGATGAAACTGCCAACTTTTGTACATCAAAGAGATCACAAGCAAAATCATGACCCAAGAGCAAATCTGGGAAATACTCAAAATTGATATGAGCTAGAGAAGTATTTTAATATTTGAATGAAGAACTCTTGCAAAGGGATAAGAAAAAAATAGCATCACCCCAATCATACACCTCCCAGAATTGTACATGCGATGGTACACACGCACATACACACAAACACTCACATGAAAAATTCAACTGTGTTTGCTATTTAAAGAAAGAGAAACTCAAGCAACATTGCATTTGCACCTTTTAGAAAAGTGCAGCAGCTGCTACCAAGAAGGGACAGGGGAGTGTAATGGGCATTTCCTCTCTACTTGTGGTGTGTTAATTGAAACATCTTTTCTGGAGAATAATCCACAGTATGTACATAGAGCTTTAAAGTAGCACCTCTTTTGTACCAGCAATGTTACTTGCAAGCATTTCTTCTGATAGAATGCAAACGTGTATAGACAGAGACTAATGCACAATTGTTTGCTGCATTGTTACTTATAATAAGAAAAGATTAAAACTACTGAACAGTCCATGAGTAGGATGTTTAATGGTTATATGGTTTGTTGTACATCCTAACTGGCAATAGCAGTGACCTTTAATAGCAGAGTTCCTGAAGAATCTTTGGAAGTGCTGAGGTTAGGTGCAGTAGAAGAAAGCTTTCACTTGTGTTTAATAAGGGGGAATAGTGGGAGGAAATATTTATTTTCTCATTTATAATCTGGTGGGTTTCCCAGGTGGTGCTAGTGGTAATGAACCTTGCCAATGCAGGAGGCATAAGAGATGTGGGTTTGATCCCTGGGTTGGGAAGATCCCCTGGAGAAGGCGATGGCAACCCACTCCAGTACTCTTGCCTGGAGAATTCCATGGACAGAGGAGCCTGGCAGGCTATAGTCCAGAGCATTGCCAAGAGTTGGACATGACTGAAGTGACTTCACAGGCACACAATTATTTGGTAATTACAAAAATATCAATAAACAAAACCTAAGAAATGAATTGATAATCATAATGCAATGTGAGTGGAGAACTACACAAAGGAAAGAGAGCTTTACAGGAGATTGATAAATTAATTCCACTTGATGAGTCGGGCAGAGAAAGCTGGAGAAAAGAGGTAGATTTTAAAGACTGAGACATAATTTGCCCTGCAGAAAAGGGAAAGGTTGTTTCAGGCCCTTCAGGAGTGCCTGTTGTGCATATGACAGAAGCATAAACACACCTGGCAGGCTGAAGGGATGGAGCTGATCTGGTGTGACTGGAGCACGCAGTCTGCAGGGCACAGGACTCAGTTGAATCAAGAAAGGTGAGAGATGCCAGGCTGTGAAAGGCTTTCCACTTTCAGACCATGCAAAGGAGTTTAAGCATCAGAGCGTAATAGCCAAGTCTGGAAGATTTGGAGCTGAATGCTGATCGGGGAAGACATGCCTGCACACACAGAGTAAGATAAATTTCATAACACAAAGTAAAAGCATGTACAAATACTTTTCAGAACACATCTTTGGGAGGACTAAAAAAAATCATTGTTTTCTCTATGATTAAAAAAAAAAGGTAGTAGAAAAAAGTACCATACTTAAAAATACTATTCTCCCCACCACCACCATGGTTAACTCTTCTCGTCCTTCGAGGCTTCCTCGTCTTTAATAAATATGTTGGGGAGGCTATTCCTGACCAACTGTTCCTATAGCAGCAGTTCTTTCCTCCTGGTTATCTATTAATGATCACTAATTATTAATAGACTGTAGAGTCTGTGCAGACAGTGAAGAGACCTATTGTATATGCCTCGGTACCCCCAGCACCTAGTAAATAAATCATGCTCATGACGTCTACCTGAATGACATCACCATCCCTCTGCAAGTGAAAGGCTCTATGAGAATTCATGCAGTGGCCTACTTTTGTAACTTCGCATGACTCAGACCACTCCTAGTTTAGGAATAATGTGGGCATGTTGGGCTGGAGTAATGTCACTTTTAACACACATGTGGGTGTTCGTTTTGAAACTGTTGTGCAACTTGGGGACAAAAAATGGCTGAATAACACATTGTTTGAGGTCAGGCAGTCAGCTGCCACAGATTTCCCAAATGTTAGTTTGGCTTTATTCCTTCGGTTTCTACCCTGTGCTAAGAGGCTCTGAACTCCTTCTGAGTGACTGATTTCTGGATCCCATCATGGAAGTATCCACTGTTACCTGCCTCATGATCACCAGTGCAAAGTCCTGGAGGAAGCAGCACCTGATAAACGCCTGATGGGTTGTTCATCAAAATGACTATTAGACTAGAATTCTGTACATTTTCAGATTGATAACACCATCCTATAAAGTTTCTGAGAAGTTCTGGAAGAAAATATCCATTTCTTCCAGTATGACAGGGGATTGTTTACAACTGTATTTTAATCGGAGAGTCCATGGTTTCCTTTGGGGACTCTCAATGCCTTTATTACAGTCATAGCTTAATATGAAATACAATTAGCCCTCTGTATCCACAGGTTCTGCATCCATGAATTCAAACAACTGCAGATCAAAAATACTTGGAGGAAAATTCCAGAAACTTCCAAAAAGCAAAACTTGACTTTGCTGCATGCCAGCCACTATTTACATAGCATTTACATTATATTATGTATTATAAATAATCTAGAGATGATTTCAAGTATATAGAAGGATGTATGTAGATTATATGTCAAGATTGCACCATTTTATGAAAGGAACTGGAGTATCCATGGATTTTGGTATCTGTAGGCCAGGGGAATCAATCCCCCTTGGATACTAAGGGACAGTGTTGTCGCTGATGCTAATACTAAAGATATTCTGTCCCTGGTGGCTCAGATGGTCTGCCTGCAATGTGGGAGATCCAGGTTCAATCCCTGGGTTGGGAAGATCTCCTGGAGAAGGAAATGGCAACCCACTCCAGTACTCTTGCCTGGAAAATTCCATGGACAGAGGAGCCTGGTAGGCTACAGTCCATGGGGTCACAAAGAGTTGGACACAACTGAGCGACTTCACTTTCACTTTCTTTCACATTCTTTCCCACTGCTATAGTAAATGCTCCTGCTCCCATTAGGAATGCTAATGTATCACATGTCTTAAGCAGAAGGCAGAGGTTTTGAGCTCAGTAAATACATGCGTATTTACTCCCTAGTAGGGATCTGTGAATTGTTTTTCTATACATGGAAACAGCAGAGTGAGGGCAAGAAACTGAAAAGTCTTGTAGACAAACACCATCACACAATTTAGCTCTCTTGATTTCACTCTCAGTGTTGGGGACATTTCTTTGACTTTTATATTTTGTCAGAATATACATCTGTATTTATATCTAGATATAGATATGGACGAGATTTCCAGAAGAATGAACAGACGATGCCATAATTTTGCCTTCAGTGATGATGTATTTCATGGGGGAGGGGTGGGGTTTTCTCAAGCCAGTGATCATAGTCCGAGAATCAGAGGATCAACATAATTGCCACCTTCTGCTTCAGAAGCACTTGAACTAAATGTCTCTGTGTTTCCATGTCTGTGAATGGTGTGAATGTGGGTGTTAAGTACACAGAGAACGTACAGATGCATTTCTGGCTAACATGAATTGAAGCGAAAATATTTGAAAAGAGTCAGCTTTATCCTTGATACCAAGAGGTAAGATGCTGCAAAGTCTTGAAGCTGAACAGAATAGCGAATGATATAAGGTTAAAGCCGTTTTATCAATCAATCCCATCAAATGCTTGGAAACTTGATATTGCTGAGTTTTATAGCTGTGCAATGACTTAATATTTAAAAGGATTTGCCCCTTTAAGCATACTGTGTTGATTGCAAAAACCTGTACAGTTCCTTTTATGGTACCTCATAATTCACTTTTTCATTGTCTTGACTGTGAGAAACTTGTTACGATATGTTGGGCGTGAGATGGAGCATTTGCTAATTTTATTTTTCCTTTCTTTTTTCTGTTGGCATTGTGTTTCTGCATTCGAGTACCATATGTATAATTAGCCTATGCGATAGCTTCAGTTTCATTGTTATTAATTATCCTTTTTTACATTAAATTTTCATGTTTCTGCCACAGGCACCTTATGGTAACAAATATTTTCTTTTGGAGCCAAGGAAGAAAGTGCACACATGTAATGAGCTTCTATATTGTGCCAGGCTCTTTGCCCCATCACCTCATTTTACCCCTGTGTAACCATCAATAAAGGTGCTTATACCCATTTCCCCCCTGCCCCCAGATAAGAAAACTGACATTTAAAGAGATTAAGTGATTTTCAGGTTTTCACATGCTGGGATGGTAGAGTCAGAAGTTACGCCTGCCGGTGTCTTGGCTTCATCGTGACCTTTGCCTAGGTTGTTTGCTTAGGAATAAGAACCTTGGGGATATTTTTTCCACTTAGAAATAACGTGGCATTATGGAAAGTGTATGGAATGTGCAGTCAGGCAGGTCTGCATTGCATTTATGCTCCTGATACCCCTTAGATGCCTGTTGGAGATTGATTAGACTCTCCTGATGCTTAGTTGCCCCTTAGAAAAATCGGGTTGACCAGACTTCTCTTCCTAAGTGTCTGCAGGATTAGAAATGCCACGCTCTCCCAGCACAGGCTGGATCCCAGGGATCTAGTCTTCTCCCTTTTTTATTTCTCCACCCAGCCTTCATTTTTCCAGGTTGTGAGCCACTGATGGAGGTTATTGATGGCTTCTGCAGGTGGAAAAACAGCTCGGTGAGCCCCAGAGAAGGACAGTTTTCTTTTTCGGTCTGTTTGCATCACCGTGTAAAAAGAGAAAAGAACAAGTGAAGACAGCCATGCCTTTCAAACTGGGATGCAGGAGTTGGAAGAGGGGTTTGTAGGAGATAAATCAAAGAAAATTGTCTAGAATTGGTACAAATGAAATTTGAGCTTAATAAGTGCTGGAGTGGTGAGGCAGGATTTGTGCTCCTCTATCTGAAAGACAATTTACTGCACCTCCAGGGGAAGGCATCTTGTTGGCAAATGCTCAGAGGCACAGGAGCACTAATCTCATCCTGCTGGGGACCTGAGACTCACAGCCTTTCTCAAGCTATGCAGTCAGTCACTGCCCCTTCTTTCTTGGCACACCTTCTTTACCGAAAATATTAGGTACTGTGTGTTGAGCCCTACCAGGCTTTCCTGTTGACTCAGTGGTAAACAAAACCCACCTGCCAATGCAGCAGATGCAGGGTTCAATCCCTGGGTCGGGAAGATCCTGGGGAGGAGGAAATGGCAACCCACTCCAATATTCTTGCCCGGAAAACCCCATGGACAGAGGCACCTTGCGGGCTACAGTCCATTTATAGGGTCTCAACATGAGTCAGAACTGAGCACACATACATATACAAATACAAAGCTCCCTCCCTGCCCCCACCATGAACCAGGTGTGGGGTAAACCAAGTGCTCAACTGCACCAGGAGAAAATGACAGATAGGTGTATATCCAGGGAGTTTCTTATTCACGTTCAACTTCTTGCATGCTTTTTTTTGAACTTTGGGAAAGATAATGTTATTGTTCATGTGTCATATTAAAGTATATGTTTATGAATTATCTCACTGCCACAATTTAACCTTGGTGACGGCTCTGTGAAGAAGACCTAACCATTTCCATTTTATAGACGAGACTGTTGTTCAGAGAGGTTCAGTGGCTGCCTCGGGGTCACACAGCTATTTGGGACAGAGCTGTTCATTTGATGCCATGTGGTTTCACTGGCTTTTCAGTAGCACCTTGTCCAGGGACAGTATCATGGGAGGACAGGGCTGTGCCCGTTCTATCAAAAGAGATAAATCTGTAGGGCTATATTTCTTGTTAGAGGTAGATTCTCCTGAAATACCCTTTTGGCTATACTGTGAAAGCCTGTGATTCAAAGATCCTTGCCAAAGGATCATCATAAATCCTGTTTAGACACAGAAATCCCTGAAGGAAGAAAGGTTCTTTGCAGTGGCCCACAGCCTGGAGCAATAGTGTCCAGAAGAGGGAAATTTGCAACCACGCTTGAATGAGAGCTGAGGGGCTTGTTTACATGGGCAGGGACACAGATGGTCCCATAAGTAGGATTTGATGAAGAGCCCCCCTCCCCCGACATGGAGAGCTGGTGAGGGCTTTTCGACAGTGTTGTCTGAGTGGCCACTGTCACATGTGGATACTTATAATCCTCGTCCTGAGTTGCTACGTCTCATTCAGAGATAAGCAAGCTTGTCTGATATTCTGTTCCAGACCTCGGTGAAAACTGAAGGCATGGCTGACAGCCATTTCTTCCAGTCCTCTCTCCTCCATCCCGTTAGTCAAGTCAGGCTGGCAGACCAGTCTGGCAGTACACACCCCCAAATGGTGGAGAGAGGAGCAGATCACCAGGCAGGCAAGCTTATCCTTCTGTGGAGTCAGTCTGCTCATGTTTGCCAGGATCCACCATGTGTAGGACACAGTGCTCTGTGCTCGAGGGTGTGGGATGTGAGGGAGGAGAATGGTAAACGTGTGCATGTGTGGTTAGGGGTGCTTTCTTCCTTTTGAAAGGATATTCCCAGGCATCAGCATTTTAATAAAGAATATTAACCATTTCTTCCACCCCAGGATGGAATACACTTTAATATCACCATAATAAGTTCTGCATTATTTTGTATAATAGTTAGGAAGAATATTATTTGGAACACACACACTCTGAGGAAGGCTTGGGCTTGGAAACAGAGGTGAAAATTACAAGGGTATGTCCATGGGAGCGTCTTACTAATGTTTAAGTGTTTGGGTGCTTTTTTTTGAACTTCAGGAAAGGCAATGTTATTTTTCATGTGTCATGCATAAATCTATATGAATTATCTCACTGCAACAATCCTCTAAGGTAGACACTGTTAGGATCACATTCCAAATAAAAAAGAAGGTTCAGAGAGGTTAAGTCACATGCCTGAGGTCACACAGCTAACATGTGAAGGGACCGTCATCTGAACCCCAGTTTGCTGTTCATTCAGTAGCTCAGTCATGTCCGACTCTTTGCGACCCCATGGACTGCAGCACGCCAGGCTTTCCTGAACCCCAGGTTACTAAGTCCAAAGCAGCTGTATTCTTGTCCCTCCCTGGAGTTTTACTGCAGGGCATTGAAAGACAGTTAATGTGGGTATGTTGAAGAAGCGCTGTTTTATTACGCTCATCACAACTTAAGCCCTTTGGAGCCTTGGTGTTTTTGCAATGCTGATGCACAGCCCTGTCCTGTCCTCTGTGACATTCCTGTCCCTGCTTCCACATCCAGGCAGAGGAGCGAGAGGAAGAGAAAGTTAAATGAACGCCCCAAAGGGAGTCACCGGGAGTCAGTGCGTATTTGCTTTATTCTGTTTGTTTGATTTAGAACAAAACAACGAGTGTTCCCTGCCTCTGGGTCCGAGGACTTAGCTTCAGATTTTCAACAGTGGTTCCTATGAATAATGAAAGAATTTCCAAGTTGTCTGAAAATAACCGTGGCATCAAAGAGACACACCAAAATGAAGTTCAGGTGTTTACTTCCTCTTCCCCATGTCCCAAGCTCAGCAGCCTCAGGAGGCCTCAGCCTTCTCCCTTTCCGATCATTAACGTGACTTGCCCAGTACCTCCCAGCCAAGACCAGGGCCAGGATGAAGTGAGTGGGTCACTCAGCAGGGTCTAAAGTTTGCTCCAAATGCAGTGATCAATGTGAGCAATATTTAATACAACATTTTAAATATATATATATATTTAAATTAAAGGTACCCGTACATCCTCAGTCTTCTCCTTTCTGGATCTTTAGGAGAGAGGGTGGGAGAAAAGGCTAGAGAAGTTCTGGGAGCTTTGATTTCTTGTGAAATTGCATTGAGTTGTTTCTATTTTGGTCTGCATACCTCTATATTATTGGATTTTCCATAACTGTGATTGTACACAAAGAATGGACTATTATAACCCAAACATTAAAGTCCAAGTTCAGTTTGACTCCTGAACATAGATCATGCTAATGACGCTGATAACGATCAGAGTAAGTAGGTAAGGTTCATGGAGGGCTTGCAGTATGCTAAATGCTTTTCATGAATGAGCTTATTTCATCTATACAGGAACCTTATGAGAGAGGTTCCATTTTTATTTCCACTTTAGAGAAGAAGAAATGGAGGGGTACAGAGGTTAAGGCAGCTTGTCTGAGGTTGTCCAGTTAGTAGTAACTACCAGGGGTTGAATTCAGATCCAGACAACTTGCTCCAGAGCTTGCTCTCCTTACTACTTACCAAATCTACAAAGGAAATAGTGGCAGGGGGCGGGGGATGAATTTACATGGTATTCAAAGTTCTAAAGCAAATTTATGCAGGTTTCTTTTCCTTCAGTGTTCGAGTATTAGATTGCCAAGTGTCTTTTTAGCCTGGAAAATCTGTCCCTTTTTACATTTTTTATGTTAAAATGCTCTTTAAAACAATGAAACAAGAGCGATAGACGATAGTAGTTGCCTTTCAAAAATGTCCCTAAAATTTTGGCTGCCATTTTCTTTTCAATTAGGCCAGGAGTGGGGCGGGGCAAAGATGCTTTTCCTTGGAGGGCAGGACACATGTTTCAGTGTCCCTGCTATGCTGGCAGCACCTGTGAGCCCAGGTGGGCCCCCGGTGGCCCTGCCCCGCCCCTGTCTTTGCCTGCTCCTGCCTCCCTGGCTGGCGTCTGTGTGGGACTCATTCGCAGTGGGTGTGTGTCTCGCCACAGTGGTTCATTCACAAGGCTGCGGGCGGTGCCAGGGATCGTGGCCGCCTCTCTGGGTGCCCCGGCCGGCCGCCGCTCCCCACTGTCCAGTACAGAGCTGGGCAGCACCCTCTCACAGCCCTGCAGCCTCTGGAGTCCCCGTGGGAGGTGCCTTGGGATCGAGGAGGGCAGGTACCTTGGAGATGGCACTGTCGCGGCTGGCTCCTGCCTCTCAAGGAAGACTCTAGGCGGCCAGCGCCTGCGCGGTGACCTCTGTGATGGTGCAGTGAGTAGGCACTGAATTTAACGCTCCTGGCCTCTCCATCAATCCAGCCCGCATGCAGGTGCCGGCCACAGTGTTCAGCCCGGACGAGGGACGGGAATGATGGCACAGGGATCCCGGCAACGGGAACAGGCTCTGGCGGACACAAGCTTAGTGCGGGTTTTATTTACGCCCGGGCTCTCGCAGCTGTCCCCTCCGGACCGCTCTGTACGCTGTGCACTTTTTCTGTACCTGCTACACGAGTCCCGACCTCCAGCTGATTTGAGGTTGGTTTTTAATTCCGGCTTGGGCGCTCCTGCTGTCAGAGCCAGGGCCCGAGGCTCAGCCTGAACTGTTGATCCTATTTGAGGAGTTTAGGAAAGTTTGTTCTGGCCCATTGGTGAGAGAACTGGCGTGAGCTGGGACCCGCTGCCAGATTGTTGTGCCTGGGGACAGCGCTGGGGGCACTCCTTCCATCTTTGTCTTTGTCTGGTCTCCTGCTCATTAAATCTTCCTGGGTCTGTGGAGTTGACTACCAATTGGTGCCTGACCTACTTACAGGGAGCCACTACATTCGCCCTCACTCATCATAATAAATGGATCATAAAGGCTGGTTCACTGTGATTCAAAGTGGACTCATTTGAGAATCCTTTCTACTTCCTGGGGTGTGTATTTGTGCATGTGGATGCATGTGTGATGCATGCGTGTGGATTCATGTACGTCTCTGTGTGTGTGTGTGTGTGTGTGTGTGTGTGTGTGTATTGTGCAGCTACCTGAATGCAGGCTGGCATGTTCCTCGTTGCTATGCTGGTACTTGCTAATGGGCAGCAGTCCTGTGCTGTGTATCAGGGTAGCGTTAATAGGCTTGCTGTTTTCCCTGCATCCATCTCCTTTCATTTTCTACTTGGAGCACTTTCTTGTGAGCAAGGGTGCTCACATTTTCTGCTCTTAGTGTCAGCTCTGTTTGCTTCTCTTCTGCCAAAGGGCACCATGGTGTTACTCAAAGGACCTTTTGAACTGTGTGTTCAGTGAGTGAAGAGCTCATTCGGGACGGTTACTGGGACAGCACACGCTTCCAGCGGGTCCCGGTTGCCTCATTGCTGGGCCGTGACTCATGCCTTTGGCGTCTGCCTCTGCTGATCTCAGAAGCCATGTGGGAGGTCGGTTTTGTTGGTGCATCCCAGGGTCTGTGACCTTTTCAGCACCGTTTTATCTCACATTTTGAAAGATACTTCCCCTCCCAACAAACTGCAGTTATAAAGTAATAACCAATCTGTTCTCATTTTTAATTAATCGTATATACATAATTGCCAATCAGAGTTTCCAATCAGTATGAGTTAATCAGCCTTAACATTTATTTATTCACCCAGCACCTTCTCTGTGGCTGACCTATGCCAGGTGCTGGGAATAGAAAAGGGAACACGAATCAGTCTTAGTGGGAGTTTCCAGCATATTCTATTCTTGATATTCATCATTTTAACTTGGGGTAAAGTTGATTGAGCTCCCTCTGTGTGTCCAGAGTGGCAGCAGGTTCCTTGGTATACCAGCCCATTTCCTGCTCAGAGCAGTCCAGTGAGGTAGGCATTAGACACTCCACTTTTCACATCAGGGAACTGACGGAGTTACCGAGTTGAGTCATTCACTCCAAGTCACATTTAATTACAAAGCAGAGGATTTGAACTCAGGATTGCAATGCCCTAACACTTTTCCATGGATATTGCAATCACTAACTCTCTGAATTCCTTCCTTCTCTTCCCTACGGGGTAGGTGTTTGCTTTCATGGGCATGAGACTGCCCTATGTTTTCTCCACGTTCTAGTGTTTCTGGTTTAGGGTTCTCCCTCCCCCTTTTTATGAGATATAATTGAAATATAATAGCCCAAGGTGCACCATATAATGATTCTATATATGGATACACCGCAAAATGATCACCACACTCAGATAACATGGATCGCTTCACATAGTTACATATTTTGTTCTTGTGATGAGAACTTTTAGACTCTACTCTCTTGGCAACTTTCAAATATATAATACATGATTGTTTGAAGTCTCTGTAGTTAAGTTTGAGGTCTCTGAAAACCCTAAGTACAGATGAGTCTGTTGCCTCATAGAATAAATGGAGCTTCAGGCTTCCTAAGACATTCAGCTTACTCAACCTCCTGTTTAGACGAGGAAACAGAGTAGCAAAGGGGTTTGCCCGTGGTCACACAGCCTCAGAGTCTGGACATGTACTCAGCACCCCTGATGTGTTGATCACAGCACGTTTCCTTGTCACTGGCTCATCTGTTGTCTCAAGAGGCCTTCTGGGTAACTCTCTCCAGGCTGGCGGTAAGAGCAGCCAGCATTAGGGGAGGACATTGGCTCATTAAGGGTGGGGTCTAAGTTTGTCCACCCCTCTGTCCCCAGTCTCCAACACAGCCCCACGTCCACCTAGGTGGTCAGTAGGTGTGTGTTGGATGAAGGAACTGGATGAAATGAAGGGAGGGGGGCCTCCAGGGATAATCCTCTAATCCAATCGTGCTACATTTTTGGTACTTGCTGAACTCCCTTCTTGCATCCTCCCACACCAAAGGGTACTTTAGAATCAAATTGATGATATCAATATTTAATTGGACACTTTGATGATTCAGTCATTTAGCATCTTAAACTATTTTCCTGTTTCTATTTTGGAATAAATTGGCTGGTTCTTTTCGTATCTCTCGGCATAATTTTTTTTTTTTTTTTTTTGGATCTACGGGAAATTGATGGAGGGATCTCAGTATCAGACTCCTGGTTCCCTTTGGGTGTGGCCACCTCATGTATCTTCCATGCAAGAGAGATGCTGCCAGTTGCCTAATGACAGTTTATACAATTGCAAATTTATGTCTAAGACAGATAATATCTTTTTTTTTTTACATTATATAAGAAGTGAGGAAGAAGAGAGGGGAAAACCACCCACGGTTCCTCCACTCTGACTCATAAATTGTCCTTATTTTTCTCCTCCTTTCCAGTACTCAAGAATATTTTTACATCATCGTAATTGGAGTGAAGATTTTGTTTCATAATGAACCACGTTGAAATATTCCAACATGTTCTTCCACATTGCTTTACAATTCGCATAATTTCAGTTTGGGGAAGGACTGCAATTTCATGCAGGGTGTGTACTGTGTCTTACTTTAAAATCATCCTATTACAACAAGGCAATTTTGGCTTTAGGTGAACAGAAAGATATAGTTATTATTGAGAATCTGGGTGACGTGGAATAGGATTAGAAAAGATTTGCCATACGTAGAAGGTCCTGTACTTCAAGTCAGTTATTCCATATCGGCCAGCTTGTTAAAGCTCAAGTGCTCTGTTTCCTTAATGAAAAAAGGAACACTGGAAACATGCACAGAGAAGCTGTGAACTGGCCAATATCAGAATTTTTTGGTCCTTTTCTCTATTTTTAATAATTTAGAATGTTAAGATGCCATTAGAAGCAAGCATCCTTCCTAATTGCCAGAAGCATTTTCCTCATTTCTGAAAATGGGTAGCATTTTAACTGGCCGGCAAAACAACCAAAGCAATAAACAGTGAAAGCTGAGTGCTTAGGAAAGCCAACCTGCTCTTCAGACTTCTTCAGGAGAAACAATTAGAAAGGCAGAAAATGGCTGAAATAAATCCATCCACTCACGTTCAGGTCAAATGTGTTAGAATTCGTCCTTGTAGGAGGTTATGGGGTTTGAGGGGATGTGGCTGCAGAAGTGACCTGGTGATGAGCTGACCTGGAAGAGAAGGTCGGGAGAGCTTCGGCTAATTCTGTTTGCATTGTAATCCAGCAGGGTCGTGGAGAGGATCTTCTTTAGGCCACTAAAAATAGACAGTCTAGTAGATGCAAGTCAGCTGCCATTTCTCCTTTCTTTTCATCCTATCTTATTTTGGGAGCTCTCTTCCTTCTTCTCGCCCTCCCGGCTCCTCTGTAACTCTGCGTTTGCTTTCGATAAACCATGGGTGCCTGTGTGCTGGGGATGAGAGGGAGGGCAGGAAATGTCAGGACCCCCACTCACCTTGCAGTTATCATATCCATCCACCTTTCCTTCCTTCCACCCCCACCCCCCATTCCTTGCTGTCCCACTGTAACTTGGTCCTCAATTCTATGTGTTTATCTCTGCAAAAAGACTGGCACATAGAACTACTCGACACGTTATTATTGAATAAGTGAAAGGAAGAATGATGGTGAGAGCTGTAGAGAAGAAAGCCTTGTAGTGAGGGAACTGTGGGGTTAGGAAGAGGTCTGCCTCCCTTGAATGCACACCCATTACTGTTGGGATACCCTCCTCTTTCCTCTTCCTGTGTGTACCCCCAGCGTCCTATGTAATATTTAACCTGTTCACATATATGTTCTCTCTGGCTGCCTAGTCATCTCTCTGTTGTATGCTCTAATGGGCATACAAATAGAAATAATTTACTATTTTCCCTCTTGTGATTCTGTGAATTTCCTGTAGATTTTTGTGAATAAAACCTTACTCTCTTGTACACCCATAGCTGATTCATGTCAAAGTATGGTAAAAACCACCACAATATTGTAAAATAATTAGCCTTCAATTAAAATAGATAAATTAATTTTAAAAAACCCTTATTCTCACCACTGCTATGTATAAAATAGACAAAACAGAGCTCCTGTGGATTAAACAGAGAAGAGGAGGATGTGGGGATCCCAGAACCCCACCCAACCCACACACGCTGTCCTCACCCACCACAGCCCCTGCAGTAGCCTCTGGGGAATCTGGGAATTTCTTAGTCTCTGCTAAACACAGTTAGTAGCATCGCTGGATTAGATCACCACTGAGTTTCCAGTTGGCTCTTAACATCCTGAGATTTGTGATGACCTTCAAGCTTCAAGTCTGTGTGCGTCTCTGTGCTTAAAGTTTGTAACAAATGCAGGTAATTACACAGTGGGTGCTACAGGAGCTATGAGTGACGCAGAGTTCACAGGGATGGGGGGTGGCAGGTAAATGTAATGGTTCCCTAAAACAACGAGGTACCCTAGGGCGTAAGGCCAGAATGGCTGATAAAGATTGTCAGCAGTAGATACTGCCTCATGCCTGCACGCTAAGTCATTTCAGTTGTGTCTGACTCTTTGCAACCTAATGGACTGTAGCCCACCAGGCTCCTCTGTCCATGGGATTCTCCAGGCAAGAGTACTGGAGTGGGTTGCCATGCCCTCCTGCAGGGAATCTTCCCGACCCAGGGATCTCTTACGTCTTCTGCATTGGCAGGCGGGTCCTTTACCACCAGCGCCACCTGAGAAGCCCTTGATATTGCCTCTCATTCCATCAAATACTGGTTGAGCATCACAGTTGATTTAAAGGGGTCCCAAGGAAAAGACGTGATCCATTCTGTTTCATTAACCATTTAAAATTTTCTGGGCCACTCATCATTAGTTGTTTGCTGTTTATTTTTTCTGCTCACTTCCTAACTCTGCCACTGGATGTAAGCTCTGCAGAGATAGCAGCCCTGATGTTTGGACTCTAGTGTCCTGAGCAGGATCTGACACATAGTAGAGGCTCAAGAAGCACTGGGGTGCAGGTTTGGGTAGTGATGATGCCCTAAGGAGCTGGTGTGTGTGTGTGTGTGTGTGTGTGTGTGTGTGTGTGTGTGTAGAGGTGGGAAAGGAAGGTGAATTATCAGGAGGTCATCATTTTGTTAGGGCCTTGGAGGACAAGGAGAAGTTGAAAAAGATGCAAAGAGTTTAATGCATTCTGTGCGAGACAAAAGTGGGATCGAAGGTAGAGAAGAGTGAGATCATATGGTAGGTGGGGCCAAAAACGATCAGTTCCTGGAAGGAGCTGCCCCTGGTGAGGGTGAGGCTGAAAGTTGGCTGAGCTCGCCCATGGAGGCCATTCTGCGGGGGTCAGAGTGGGGTGAGAATGAAAGATTGCCAGGGTTTGAAGCCCTGTAAGTTAGGGGGCTGGGGTGCATTAACTCAGCCTCTCTGTGGTACATTTCTCCATTTTCTAATTCATGTGGCAAGCCATGTAAGCACAGGCCCTAGAAGAAAGCCATCTTGCTTGCGAAAGCCAGAAGAGGCCAACCCAAGGAGGACTTCCATTCTTTGAAACCAGGAGCGGCAGAAGCTGACTCACGGTACAGAGTAGGCGTGTACCAGCCTGTGGAGGATGGACAGGCCTTCACATCCTCCAGGGAGAGAGATGCTGCCGGCATCCTCCCACAACCCCTTCCTTCCCTCACCTGCTAGAGACTCTGCGTGTCCTCCACACACCCGTGCTGCTCGAAGCTGCCCAATAATTCCAGCTCCATCATGTTTACTCTCAGGAAATTGCTTGTTGCCTGAGGCTGGGTCATCCATGTGAGAACCAATGGGATAAATAACTGTCTGGCCTCAGTATCTGGAATGACTGTGATCTGAGGACCGGCTCTCCTTTTGTGGGCATGTGGCCCTGCACCTAAGCGTGTTTTACATCCCCATGTGTGGTGCAGCCTGGGCAAGTGTATGACTTCTCAGCCAGAGCTCTGCCTGTGAACCTTCGTTCAAATTATTCCATGCTGCCATTTCTCCTCTTCTCACTTTTATCGTGTGATCAATACTGTATGTTTTCCGTGCTGTAGGCCTTCTTGCAGGCAGCCTTAGATCCCCTTTGGGATAAAATAGGATGTGCATAAGATGTGTGACATGAATTCTAGAGAGAGGCAGGGTAGATTCTGTGTCCAGTGAGTTTACAACCTAGTTTCTTCTCCAGGAAGACCTGCCTCCCTGGAGAGTTCTGGACTCTGGCTCTTGCCTCCACCCCCAGGTGGGGACTGAGGTTTGTCTCCTCCTTGTCATTCTATCTCTACCTTGGAAGGGAGCCATGGCCATTCCTTGCAGTCCCCTCATGCACGGGATCTGACACCTGGTCACCCTGCGGCTCCTGCAGAGAAACCATGGCATGCCTGGGGCAGGGTCTCTGTGGGCCCTGCACCTTACCACCCCCCACTCCCGGCCTCGGTCTCTCCTTCTAGGGCCCACCACCACCAGTTCCAGTCAGTCATTCCTGCTGGTCTTCACAATATCTGAGTACCACCCTCATTGTTCTTCAATATTTTTAAAGAAAATTATATCATTTATCATCAATGGCAAACTAGTGCCTCATCATGAATAGAAAGTGTTAGATGCTCAGTCCTGTCCCACCCTTTGGGATCCCATGGACTATAGCCCATCAGGCCCCTCCATCCATAGGATTCTGCAGGCAAAAGTACTGCAGTGGGTTGCTATGCCCTTCTCCAGGGGATCTTTCTGCCCCAGTGATTAAACCTGGGTCCCCTGCATTCCAGACTCTTTACTGTCTGAGCCACCAGGGAAGCCTCCATCCTAAATAGAAATGCTGAGTACTGCTGAGTGCTAGGTCACTTCATTCATGATCAATTCTTTGTGACCCTATGGACGGTAGCCCGCCAGGGGATTCTCCAGGCAAGAATACCGGAGTGGGTTGCCATGCCGTCCTCCAGAGGATCTTCCCAACCCATGGACTGAACCCATGTCGTTTGTCTCCTGCATTGGCAGGCAGGTTCTTTACCATGATCACCACCTGGGAAGCCCTCCTAAATAGAAGGTAGCCCTCAAATAAATAAAATAAGAAGGAAACAATATAGTCAAGTCTACTCTGAACCTGAGACTACCTTCTCAGTTAAAAGAGAGATTTGTTCAGGGATCACCACAAGTGGAGACACTGCTTTTGCTGAGATCAGGACTGAAGGATAATTGAAAAGGTACTTCACTTCCTGATTCATTGTCATTTAAAGGGAATAATAATAACAGTAACTTGTTGGGCCCCTACTGTGTCAGGCATTGCACTAATTGTTCATCTTTACATAGAGTCGGTGTAACAGAAATGTGATAGATTTTTTTATCATGATGATGTGGACTAACATTTAGTGAACAATTAATTTGTGCCAGAAAATAAAAGTGTGCTTTGCATGTGTTAACTCCTTTGTCCTTACCACCAGAGGTTCCGAAGGGTATTGTGATGCCTGTCAGATAAGGAAACAGTCCTGAGTCATGGAGCTGGTGAGGAGTCAAGTCCCAAATGGGAACAGGCAGGACTGCTATTTCCTACCCCAGCAGGGGCTGCGCTTCCTGCCAGGGTCTGTCTAATCCACAGCATGGCCCCCCTGCCCTCTTGCTGCTTGCTGGGTGGCACGCTCACTTGGTCTGGTTCCTGGCTCTCCCTGAGGTAACCAGACCATCTTGTCAGGGGCTGTGAAATCTGGCTGTGTTTACATGTCTCCCCGAGAGCTAAAGGAAGACTTTGTTTGCCCTCATGGTCTCCTGCATATGCAGTGTCCTTTTAAAGATGGCTTCATCCTGGTATCTGGTTTGTCCCATGAAATCACAGACTCAGAGTGACTATAATGGAGGGAAAGAGCCTCGAGGTCTTCTAGCTCAGTATTTTCCCAACTGTGGTCAGAACTCTGTTGGAAGGAGCTGAGCTGCTTTTAGCTGGGGAACTGATTGCTTCAATTGCAGAATTTTGTAGACTCAGAACAAGAAAGAACCTTATTGACCATCAAGTCCAGTCCAGTGCCCCGGGTCAAAATTCATTGTATAAGTTGCTGGATATGGAATGTGGTTTAAATATTTTAAGAAGTAAGAAATCAGCATGTTCATAGTGTGTGTGTGTGTGTGTGTGTGTGTGTAACTTACACACTTACAGTATCAGATAACTAAAGATATCAAAGCCCAGAAAACATAAAGAAACCCTGTTTCAAAATTCAGCCTGATTTTCTGTGGCAGGGGCTTCCCAGGTGGCAATGGTGATAAAGAACTAGCCTGCCAATGCAGGAGACACAAGAGCTGTGGGAAAGATCCCCTGGAGGAGGGCGTGGCCATCTACTCCAGTATTCTTGCTTGCAGAATCCCATGGACAGAGGAGCCTGACAGATTATGTTCCATGGGATCACAAAGACTCAGACACAACAGAAGTGACTTAGCACACACCCAGCACAGTGGAAGACCTCACAGAGCCTCTGATTTGAGTACAGAAAGGCCATTTGCCTGTCACTTCCACATTAATGACCTAAGTTCAGTCTAATAAGATGACCCAACTCTACGCAACTGTGATCAATGCCATTTTATCTGCAGTTTCAGTTCTTACCGTTGAAATTGATAAAAATGGACTCCACTTGTTATTTGAAGAATTTCTTTTTAAAGATGAACGAAAGAAATGGACGATGGTGTGTGTGTGTGTGTGTACTTCTGCCTGGGAGGGGAGTCCAGGGGGAACAGCCTAGAAAATGCTTCTTATGAGGATATTAGATTCTTGATATTGGCATACCATTCTTTAAGAATCTCAAAATTGATGCACACAGTGGAGAATATTATTCTACCAATAAAGTGCAGCAAAGTATAGCTGAAACCTTTTAATGGCCCACTTGCCCTGCCGACCCTGAATGAATCGAGCATACTTAGTGAGGTGTGCTAAGGAGGCAGTGCCCACTAGACTAGCTTGCTGGCTCACAGAGCCTCTCTGTGGCCAAATTCGTATTTATTCCTGAAGAAAAACTGCAAGTCACCACCCACAGTGGGCCTTCTTTGCACCTGTGCGCAGGTGGGACTTTGGTGTTAGGGACTCACTTCTTTATTTATTTTTGATCATTTGTTCAGAAGTTATTTGGGAGCGTTAGTTTGTGCTTCTGTCCACCTGACTTACAATAAAGAAGAAAACATTCATGCTTCCTGACCTTGTGGAGCTTGTCGACACTTTGAATTTGTACAGCTTGTATCTTCAGAGTAAGTATCTAAGAGATAAATAACAAAATGGCATTTTCTTTTCCTTAATTTTACGTTGCAGAAGGACAGTCCTATTTACTTTTGAGAAGCCTTGTTTTGTTTCCTTCTGAAGAAAGAAACAAATGACCTCAAGAGAGAACCCTCTCCTACTACATCGTACATCAGCCATATTGCTATGGCCCGTGCAGTTTGCTCTCCTTCCAAAGAGAGGTCTGAGACTGTGACTGTTTCTAGCACATAGCAAAAACTCAGAGAGAGTGTGTGTGGGTGTGTGTGTGTGTGTGTAAAGACCATCTTTGTAAATATAGATGTTTGCAAATAAGTGGCTTTCCTGGCTGTATGGAGGCCGCTCAGATTTGATGACACTACTGTTTCGGGCCTCGGGTCATGGTCAGAGGTCTTTGCTGTTCATCATTTCATTTGGGGGGTGGTGCGTCATCAGTGTCTGTTCTCTCTCTCTCTCTCTCTGGATACTTCAGTAGCCTAGTAAGGTGATGGAGTAGTCCTTGATCTTTTTTTTTTTCAATCACTGCATTATTTCCCTAAATTGGTGCACTAATTTATGTCTGAAGAAAATAGCTGAATGTCGTGGTTGGATGGATTGCCATAGATTCAAACTGCTTGTGTCCAAATCATGGCTTTGTTGTTTCGTGACTTTTTGAATAAGGGGCAACTTTATTCAACCTTTCTGTGCCTCAATTCCTCATTATGAAATAAAATAGCACCTGATGTAGAGGATGGTTATGGGATTAAATTCTACATGACAGCCCAGGACCTGGCACATTGTGAACTCTCAGTAAATGTTAGAAATCATCTTAGCTGTTTGGATTAAGGTGTGTCTGTGTGCCACCCAGCTCCAGCGGGTGCGGGAGAGCTGAAAGAGTTAGCATCTTGTGTATGTGACTGTAACCACACCCTCAAGTCCTCAGAGATGATTAAATGCTTCACTTGGCATCAGAAGTATTTGGGAAGTATTGATCACACTTTTTCAAACTCAGTACTTGTACAAACACATGGATTTACTGTCAGTCACTAAGGAAGTACCTATTGGTTACCCAGTCTTGTTAATAGCCAATTGCTTACAAAATGATAGTCCATTTTACTGATCTTAACTATTTTAGAAAACAAACTGAACAGCTCCACATAGCTTTTATCAAGGCTGAGTTATTTGGGCCAAGGGAGTGTCTTATTATAGTCCTTAAAAGATTATGAATTTTACCTGTCATTTGACATCAAGTAGGTAAAAAAGCAATAGGTTTTCAGTGGTCTAAAATTTAAAAAACAAACACTTTTATGGTGGTTCTCTATTTCACCTCTACCATTTCTGCATTTCTCCCGTAGGCCAAGTCCTTTAGAGGGTTAGCAGGCTGACCCAGGACAGACAGAAAATGAGCATTAAGACTTGATTTCTGTCTACTAGGATCTCAAAGCTTTCTTAGATGCAATGTTGGAAGGGGCAGGCAGCCATAATAACAAAGAACTCTACCCGTTGGAGAAATCAAGACGTAATAGGGTATACTGAGGGAATCTGGATGCCCAAGTCCACAACAGGGAGCAGGGAAAGTTCCACCACAGTTATACCAGCAATGAATGGGAGGGGAATTCAGCTGAGGGAACAGTATGTGTGGGGAGGAATGGAGGTGCATAGCCTGCTGGGAACAGCAGGCCTTACCTGGGCAGGAGGTGAAGCTGGGACAGACCAGGAAGAATTGTGTCAGCTGTGTTGAGCAGTGTGGATGTTTCTTCACCTGGTAGGGAACCATTTACAGTTTAAATATTCTCAAAATCATTACGTAAAGATTGCTGTTTAGGTTTCCCTAGTGGTTCAGTGGTTATGAACCCACCTGCCAGTGCAGGGGACACGGGTTCAATCCCCGGTCTGGGAAGATCCCCATGCCTTAAGGCAAGTAAACTCGTGCACCACAACTCCTGAGGCCTGCTTAGAGCCTGGGAACCACGGTTAATGAATCACACCCGCCCTAGAGCCTGCACTGCACAAGAGAAGCTACCACAACGAGAAGCCTATGAACCACAACGGGAGAGCAGCCTCCACTTGCCACAACTAGAGGAAGCCCTCCAAGCAGCAATGAAGACCCAGTGCAACCAAAAATACAATATTAAGATTGCTGTCCAAGGAAGTTTCTGTTTTGTCATGTACATTACTGTCAAATGTTGAGGTATTTGTTCATTCACGACAAGGAGACAAGCTAAATAAACTTCAGAAGAAGGAGCAAATATTGTTCTGGAACAGGTGTGATCACGTGTGCCCTGCTTGCTTTGTTTACCCCAGCAATTCTTTCTACAACTTTTCCAGTTGATCTGGTGGACATCCCCAAGATTCTCCTGAAGCTAAATTATATTTATTTTTATTTGCTTTCCATCTCCTCTTCACCACGGCCCCCCAAAACTTAAAAAGTAAAATTGCTGCTATTTTAGGGGAAAATATATATGTATATACTCTCTTGGAGAAAGGCTTTTCATTTTCTTTCTAAGTGCTCCCAGGTTCTATAACAATAGACTCATGTATGATGTGACTTTTATAGTGGATGTGTTTAGCTTTTCCTCTTTCTCTGACATTGTATTCCTTTTTTATTCAGTAGAGAAATCATGGCGAAGTGGGAAGGCAGATCCTTGGGAGCATGGGAAATGTGGTTTTGAATTCTTATTCTACTGTTAATTAGCTTTGTTATCTTGGGCAAGTTATTTAACTTCTCTGAGGTTTGATTCCTTTCTCTTTTAGGAGGTAGGAGCAGAATAAAGCAAGCCCTGCTCAGTGCTGTCGGGAAGATTAATTAAAAGAAAAATGCATGTAGAGGCACCAAGGCTATATATATTGGGGGCATGTAGTGGGTACAAGCAACACTGGAGCATCCTCTATTGCAATTGTTAATATGGTAAAGGGTGGAAAGAGAAACTCCATCATTTGGGCAAGAAATAGGGATAAAATGTAGAGTAGCAGGAGGTTTGCTCATATGCTAGGAGACTGTTTGTTTATTCATTTCCCAAAGATATTACAAAGGCTGTGAATATTTATTTAGTTCTGCTCCCAATAGCCCTTCTAATAGGGAATTATTTGGGTACAACGAAAGACATTTGTAAATGCGGCTGATAAGGCTGACACTGGACAAGGAGTGTTTTGTTGGACACAAGAATTCTATTGTCCCTGGCTTCAGTTGTCAAGTGCCCGGGGAACCCAGAATTTATGGTGACAGCACAATGGGCCTTTCAGGGCCCGGCGAAAGAGCTGTGAGATCCTGCTCCCCGGCTTTTCAGGGCTTCTAATCTTTTTATCGGGCCTGGACAATGCCGGATTCAGCTGCTGCCTGCGCCTCCTGACTGTCCATTGGCCGTCAGGTATTGTGCGGTAATTACCATGGTGACAATGGGCCCTCTCTACGCCAGTCCATCGGTGCTTTGGAAAACGGCGAAGGTTGTCACTTTGTATTAGGTGCCTCTAAAGGCATGGCTTACTTAGAAAAACTACCAAAGAGAAATCAAGATAATCGTGTTAAGAGTTTGATTTAAAGGGCCACTGTGTCAAATCCATTTGGAGCCCAGGAACTCTTTATGGATGTTTCCTTGTAATTACAGCCAGACGTTGGGCATCATCCTGCACAAGCAGCAAGTAGCCAGCCATGGCGAGTTTGCAGGGAGCCCCGAGCTGTGGGCAGCTGGCAGCCCTTAACGTCTTACGGAAGCAGAGGTCTAAGCTGAGCCTTTGAACTCTGAGGGGTCCCTGAACTTCTCTGAGAATTCAGTTTCCTCATCTGAAAAGAAATGGAGTGGAAAATGCTTATGGATGAATATTATATATTCAATGAGTATGTATTAATATATGCAAATATAGTCCCATACAGATGTGAGAGTTGGACCAGAAAGAAGGCTGAGTGCCGAAGAAGTGATGTGTTTGAATTATGGTGCGGGAGAAGACTCTTTAGAGTCTCTTGGGCAGCAAGGAGATCAAACCCATCAATTCTAAAGGAAATCAACCCTGAATATTCATTGGAAGGACTGATGCTTAAGCCAAAGCTCCAAGACATTGGCCACCTGATTCGAAGAACAGACACAGTGGGGAAAAACCCTGATGCTGGCAAAGTTTGAGGGAAAGAGGAGAAGGGGGCAACAGAGAATGAGATGGTTGGATGGCATCACCGACTCAATGGACATAAGTTTGGGCATACTGCAGGAGATAGTGAAGAACAGGGAAGCCTGGTGTGCTGCAGTCCGTGGGGTTGCAAAGAAGCAGACATAATTTAGCAACTGAACAACAACAACAAATATATGAAGGTTATCCACCTACCATGCTGCTGCTGCTGCTGCTGTGTCACTTCAGTCGTGTCCGACTGTGCGACCCCATAGACGGCAGCCCACTAGGCTCCTCTGTCCCTAGGATTCTCCAGGCAAGAACACTGGAGTGGATTGCCATTTCCTTCTCCAATGCATGAAAGTGAAAAGTGAAAGTGAAGTCTCTCAGTCGTGTCTGACTCTTAGTGACTCCATGGACTGCAGCCTACCAGGCTCCTCCGTCCATGGGATTTTCCAGGCAAGAGTACTGGAGTGCGTTGCCATTGCCTTCTCTGATCCACCTACCATATATTTGCTCTGTAAATAGCAAATATATAATAAAAGGTAAAGCTTTTTAATCATACACAATTGAAAAAGCATAACCTGCGTGTTTTCGTAATTGCAGCTACTAATTATCAAGTGTCTATTCTAAGTGAGGTATTAATTCTCACTATTCTTTACAATAATCAACAATCCCACAAAAGTTATTGATATTCCCATTTTATAATGAAGAAACTGAGGCTCAAAGAGTTCTTGCCAAAGTCAAATTAGCTTGGAAGAGGCAAAGCCTGGATTTTAAGTCCTGTCCCCTCACATTTAATAACTTACGTCTTCCCTCATTTTTTTTAAAAATCATAATCTGCAAACCTGTCTATCTTACAAAATATGCTTCATCATGTGGCTTTGGAACTTGGGTGATAACAGGAAAGAAAAACACTCAGTGCTGAGTATTGTTTTGGTTTATTTATCCCTTCCACAATGTCAGGAACATGTGACCCCCGTACAAGGAAGTAGCCCCCATCTACAGACACTGAGTCTCAGCTTCCTCTGCCCCTTCCCCTGCCTGAAGAGCAAGAACACACAGCAGCATCAGCAGCACAGCTTGGCATTCCTAGACCAACAGGAAAGGGTATGGCCTTTGCTTGAATTCTTTGCCCAATAAAAATTTCAAAAAGCTGATATTTTATTTATTCAATAATAATATATTTAATCATAGTTCATATTACTCAGTTCCATACCAAAATATCTCAGATTCCCTATGGTGGTGTTATACCAAAAAGTAGAAATGAGCGATCACCTTTCAGAGGAGCAGGCATGATTTACCCTGGCAAGTAGGTCTTGTCATGGATTCTTAAAGCTGGCGGGAAAGATATGGATTTTTTTTAGCGATTTGATCTGTTGCTTCATGGCACTATATGTTTGGGTGTTTACCGCTCAGCCTCAGTTTTTTCACCTGTGAAATGGAGCTGTCACTCTCTCCTTGGGCAACACTCCCCAACTCAGTGGCAGTTCTTTCCCTTTTATACCCATCACTGCTGTGGCATACTTATACACACAGTAAGTGACTTGAGGATCCTGAAGCAGGCGCTGATGGCGTACGTAGAGTGGAGACTGATATAATCTAATTCATGTATATTTTCAGCGCTTACCCTCCCCCACAGCACTATATGTTGCTGTTGGTGTTGGTGGGGTGCTGTTGACAATGATCCAGGAATACACCTGGCCTGGCTCAGTCTACATTCTAGAAGAAGACCCACACGTGGAGAGCTAGGAGCCGGGCGTTTGATCTGGAGCAGAAACCTTACGAGAGGGATGGCAATTTGACTCAGGGGTCAGCGGGGAGGATGTGGCCCTGTGTGTACCAAGCCTTCCATACGGTCAGAGTGCAGCGAAGGAAATCTGCCTCCACCGCTGAGTCTCCTCCTCGATTTTGATACCCTTGCCAAGTATGTTCTCCATCCCACTTCACACCCTTGGCTTTGTGGATTTCTCTTTCCTGTCTCTCAGTCTGTCTGAACTAGTAGATGGCCTGGAGAGTCTGATTCTAAGAGGCTCAGTAGTGTGGGTGGCCAAGCACGGCAATGGGAGGGGCTGGTAGAGGGCAGGGCGGTAGGTGAAGACAGCCCATGATGGTGCCCAGGGCTTGGGGAGACTAAAGGCCGGTGCCCTGAGAGTAGGTGGGAGTGGGTGCTGCAGCGCTGGGTTGCATTTCCCTGTCACGAAAGGGAACACGTGATTCCAGGTCTTGGGGAGTCATTAGATGTGAGGGGCAGGCAGGGAAATGGACATTCCAACCCAGAACACCAGCAGTGCAAAAAGAGAACATCTGTAGTACACTGCCCAGCTCTCTCAGACCCAGTGAACTCTTTTTTTATTCCCCATCAACTCTGAAAAAGTACAAAAACAACTTAGATTTTTTTCTGTTCATTTTTTTCTCTAGGAAACACAGTGTAATTATATACCAACATTGTCCATAGAACCTAAATCCCCTCTTTCTCAAAAGTTTGCAGTAATCAGAATTCATAGACAACTTACCCATTTATTTTTGCTTTCCTTCCAAAGCTCTTAATGATCAATGTGGGCTTTTGGTGAGAGGAGTTTTATAAGAGATATTTTACAGGGAAGAGCCCCTGGAGAAGGAAACAGCAACCTACTCCAGTATTCTTGCCTGCAGAATCTCTTAGACAGAGGAGCCTGGTGGGCTACAGTCCATGGGGTCACAAAGAGTCGGACACGACTGAGCGACTAACGCTAACTAGAGAATGCAAGGCAAAGTGGGAGTTCAATTCATTTTTATAGATTTGACAACTAAAGTTTTAAAAACACACTGGCTACAGATATAGACGTGTCATGAACTGATTAGAGACAGCAGAAGGAAAACAGAGGAAACACAGGCTCTGAAGTCAGTGCTGCTGGATTCTGATCCCACTGTGAGTGTTATGGGCTAGATGCCCAGGGCAAAAGTTTGATCTTTTTAGGGGTTGGGGTGAGATACCCCGATGGGTTCATGCTGCCCAGAGTGGATATACGCGTTTAAAGAGACTACATTGGTAAGGACAGCATCAAATGCCTGTTCCATCCCTGTTCATGGTGTTCTATTTATCCATTTCTGGGTAACATACCATCCCCAAATTTAGTGTCTTATAACAACTGTCTATCCTTACCTCTTACAACTGAGTGAACTCATCTGGGCAGTTGTTGCTTGGGGTCTCATGGTGTAAAGTCGGATGGCTGGAGTCACGTGAAGGTCCAGGTGGGTTGGATGTCTTAAGACGGCATCTTCACTTACCACTAGACTCTTCAGCTTAGATGCCCACAGCAGCTGGGGATGGCTGGGCGTCTCTCTAGCTATCTGTGCAGCTTCTCCACATGGCTAGCTGGAGCTTCCTCTCAGTATGGGGATCTAGAGCATTCAGACTCTAGACATGGCAGCTGACTCCTCCCAGAGCAACCTTTCTAAGAACACAAGACAGGTTACCAGGTGTTTAGGACTCAGCTTCTGAAATCAAATATTCATAGTATCTCTTTTGCTATGTTTCATTGGCTCAGTTCAGTTCAGTTGTGTCCTACTCTTTGCGACCCCATGGACTGCGGCACGCCAGGCCTCTTTGTCCATCACCAACTCCCAGAGCTTACTCAAACTCATGTCCATTGAGTCAGTGATGCCATCCAACCATCTCACCCTCTGTCCAACCCCTTCTTCTCCTGCCTTCAATCTTTCCCAGCATCAGGGTCTTTTCACATGAATCAATTCTTCCCATCAGGTGGCCAAAGTATTAGAGTTTCAGCTTCAGCATCATCCCTCCAATGAATATTCAAGACTGACTTCCTTTAGGATGGACTGGCTGGATCTACTTGCTGTCCAAGGGACTCTCAAGAATCTTCTCCAACACCACAGTTCAAAAGCATCAATTCTTTGGTGCTCAGCTTTCTTTATAGTCCAACTCTCACATCCATACATGACTACTGGAAAAACCATTGCTTTGACTAGATGGACCTTTGTTGGCAAAGTAATGTCTCTGCTTTTTAATATGCTGTCTAGGTTGGTCATAACTTTTCTTCCAAGGAGTAAGTGTCTTTTAATTTCATGGTTGCAGTCACCATCTGCAGTGATTTTGGAGACAGGAAAAAAAAAAAAAAGAAAAAAAAAAGGTCTGTCACTGTTTCCACTGTTTAGTGATGGGACCAGATGCCATGATCTTAGTTTTCTGAATGTTGAGTTTTAACCCAACTTTTTCACTCTCCTCTTTCACTTTCATCAAGAAACTCTTTAGTTCTTCTTCGCTTTCTGCCATAAGTGTGGTGTCATCTGCATATCTGAGGTTATTGATATTTCATTGGTTACCCCAGGGCAATTTAGAGTCACATGGAAGGGGATCACAGAAGGGTATGGTTCTCTGGGCATGTGATTCATCCAGGGAGGGCTGTGGGAGAGTAGCTATGACATGGTTGCAAGTTGGGTCCTTCCTCTGGGGTTATGAACAGGTCCTTCCCCTGTGGCTTTTTCTCCATGACTCCATGTACATCTGGGAATAACCCCAGCCCTGCTCCATCATTGACATCCTGGAAATAGCACACATGGCAGGAGCCAAAGGAGATACGGGTTCTATCCCTGGGTTGGGAACATCCCCTGGAGGAGGGCATGGCAACCCACTCTAGTATTCTTGCCTGGGCAAGCCCATGAACAGAAGAACCTGGTGGGCTACAGTCCATGGGGTTGCAGAGTCTGACGGACTGAGTACGCATGCACAGGACAGTCCTACTGTTCTTGCTACAGTCACCAAATTAAGGTGCCGTGAACAGATTTCAGTAGATGTACAGTCCATCCTCAGCCCTGTGCAGATGGGGTTCCCATGTTGCTGTTGCCCCTGTTGTTTCGGAGAAGGCATCGCATGTGAAGAGTTGATAGGTAGAGCCAAGATGAAACAAGGAAAAGCGGGTCTGGGAAAATGAAGGACAATAAAGTCAAAGTGGGCGTCCCTGATGGCTCAGATGGTAAAGAAACCACCTGCAATGCAGGAGACCCCAGATCTGATCCCTGGGTCGGCATGATCCCCTGGAGAAGGGCATGGCAACCCACTCCAGTATTCCTGCCTGGAGAATCCCCATGGAAAGAGGATTCTGGCTGTCTGCAGTTTATGGGGTTGCAAAAAAGTCAGACACGACTGTGGAACGAACATAACGTCAAAGTAAGAAGCTGTGTAAGCCCTTAGTGCAGCCTGAGTTGATCCTCGAAAGTGGATGTTCTAGAGAGGAAGGACATTCGAGAACTCCTTTCTGCTGTCGTGTTCGGGAAGTTATGCCAGCGGCACCTTCCTTGGTTCACTGCCTTGGTTTTTTGAAGATGGCAGCTGTTCAGACACTCCATATTCCTCTCTTCATTCATTCAGCAAATATACATGGAACAGCTGCTCTGGGCTAGGAAAAGTGGTAGACACTTCGGGAGATATGAAGATGAATCAGACAAGCATCCAGGCAGAACACAGCCCCCACACACAGAAACTCCAGAATGTGATGTGGAGCAGGAGGGGGAACACAGAGGAATGTAGTCCTGATAAAGAATTGCAGCTCTGTCAGCACAGCGCTCTGCTCTGCCAGCGCGGGGATGACATCTCCTATCACGACCGCCACCGCTGTCACCCTTTGCCCTTGAGTCTGTCACTCCACCAGGATTTGACAGCACCAGGATGGTGCTTCTCTCTTTAGAAGGGAGGAAACTGGCTTTGGAGGCCAGTAAAATGCGGATTCTATCAGCAACTGACTCTACGATTTCCTATCTCCCCCACAGGTTTGTTGTTAGTGCTAGAGCAAATACGTGTAAAGTCTGTAGCATAGGATAAGACTTTGGCTATATGACTGCTTTTATCTTTGTTATCAAAGAACTGAATGCATAACATTCATCGAACCATCCTGTGGTACCTCTACATTCATGACAAGTTTTTCCCACTTTGCACACCATTGTGATCATTTATTTACATCTCTCACTTTATACAGGGACCCTTATTGTCAAAGAGAAAAGTGTGTCCTATGCAACTGTGTACCCCCAGTGTTTAGGAGAGTATCATTCTGTTGATTCATGTCACCTCCAGGTTACTAATGATCCTTTCACTTCTTGCAGAAATCGCTGTATATTCGGCTTAGAGGTCTCCTGACGATCCTTCCACTTGCCATTTGTTGAATGACCAATCAGATGGGTGGAGTTTTGTGTTACAGAAACTGGCAGCAAGTATCCAATGGGTGAAGAAGGTAAGATGGACCAGCATTACTGAGTATATCAAATGTTACTCTATTTGCAGGGACAGAAATGATGGTTTCCAGGCCCATCCCACAAATGTGCCTGCCCTCACAGATCCCAAGTAGAATTTGACAGGGCAGTAATCCTGGGCTTTGAGGAATGTGATTATTCCTGTTATTATTGGGTTATCTTTATGGAGCACCTATTATGTCCCTGTTCAAAGATGATGATAGTTTTTTGTTTGGGGTGTTTTTCTTTTTGGACCATAGAAGATTCATAGGAGATAGAAGGAACTAAAGGGGTTATATAATTCCTTAGCAAAAACTTGGCTGGAGAGACTAACACGACTACCATGTTGTTCTTTATCCCCTTTTCTTCTTTTGAAAGAATTCTTTAAATGTGTACAAGGTGGCTTACCTCCCGCAAGGAAAAGACATTGCTAGGAGGCTGAATCTTTGAGCTCTCAAAAGACAGAGCACTAGATCCTAAGCTGGGAGACTGACTTCAGCTCCAAACCTGGCTCCGTCGTTCACTGTCTGTGCCCCTAGGTTAACAAACTCTTCTCAGGGCCACGAAGGTGGTTGAGTCCAGAGTAACTAATGGTCCATAAGTTTTCGGATTCTATGGATACATTCACCTCCTTTATCAGCTCACTAGTAACTGAAGCTATTTTTATAGGATGTTGAAATATTCAGATGAAACTTGAAGAATTAATTCTAGCAGCATGACTTGCCACACGGTACTGTCTTAGACTCACCCTTGCATGTGTCCATGTGAGATGACACTCATCTCATTGTGAGTGTCCACCAAGTGACTTAGATGCAGAGGCCAAATGCAAGTCATGATCTTTCCCCCCTAAACCTTTACCTTGTCCTGTGTGCCACATTTCAGTGCCAGCATCAAAATTCACTGAATCTGAAACATGAGTGCATCCTATATACCTCTTATCTCCAAGAGTAATTGATTCCGATTGATTTACCCTCTGATTATCTCTGAAACACTTTATTCTCTCTACCCACACTGCCACCATCAAGTGCAAGCCAGAATCCCTTTCTCCAAGATTCTGCTGCAGTTGCCACCTAACAGATCTTTATGCCTCCAGAGTTAGTTTTCCCTCTGCCAACTCCAGCGTGATCCATCTTTCATACATATCCTGAACAATGTCCCTAAATCCAGAGAGTATGTTACTTTGCTACTAATCCTTTCACTTTGAGGCATCTGAATTCCTTCTCAAGCTTTCAGGACCCTCTAGTAATGGGCCCACTGTTCTGCTGTTTAGACCCCCACTCAGCTGTTGTCTCTGCACACCTGGCCTTCACTGTACTCATCCACTCTATGTCTACTCCAAGGCACGACCTTTATTTCACAGAGCCCAGTGATCTCCCTTTCCTCACAAGCTACCTTTTACTCATTTTATACCTTCACTTGCACCTCACTACCTCTAAGGATTTCTTTCTGATTGCTGAAGACTGAGCTATGGGTGTCTCCTGGGCTTTAGTCATCAAGATTATACCATTTACTGTGATTCCCACATGGGTTGTAATTGTCTGTTTAGGTGTCTGTCTTCCTTGTCAGACCTGGAGGTTCTTGAGGATTGGCTTTATTTTGGGACCACCGGGTTCCTGGTTGTAAGCACTATTCTGGCCCCAAGTAGGTTCTCAATAAATATTTACTAAACATATGAATAGAGACTTTAAGATAAGAAAGGGGCCCTGATGTTACCACACAGAGAAAAGTCACAACACTGGCAGCTAACAGGTATTGAGTGCTTATGCTATGTCAGGAACATAAGGTCTTTAAAGGTATCATTTCCCTTAATCTTTGCAAAAACCTACTGTGATAGGCACTATTAATATCTAAGATTTTATAAATGAGAAAACTGAATTTTAGAAAAGATAAGTAACTTGCCTATGGCCATATTGCCGTACTTTTTTTTTTAATCTTCGGAAGTTTGACTTTAGCCAGAGCTTTTATCTTTGAGCACTCCTCTCTTTTGTTTTCCCCATGAGTGAATCTGGTCCATTATGGACAAAAGACATGTCCTCTATGGCAGGCTGAAGACTTTTTCTGCAGCCCACACAAGCTGTTTTTACTTAGATGGTCAGCCCCTGTGACTGGGACGTGTAAATCTTTGGTGATTTTCCAGATGTTTTTCACTCATGTTTTAATGTGGGTTTGTTTGGGGACAAAATTTCAATTTGGGGAGCCCTCCCCCATCTGCTTCTCTCACGTTCTGGTCGACATTTGTCATGGGAATAAACCACTGAATGAAAACACTCTTAGTGGAAGCAGGGCCATACTTCGCTGCAAAGGTACCAATATGATTTGGAAATTATGTGGCTGGCTCCTCTCACATTAGCATATTTTGCTCTGAAGCCTGGCTCAGCAGAGGAAACGCATCCCTGCTGTGGAAATGCCTGTGAATGACGATCATCTCATTTCTGCCAAGCCAAATAGGTCTCTTCATTTCAGCAGCCCTTCGAATTTTTCAACAGGACATGCAACTGACATTTCCTATTCTTCTTGATAATACTGGCAAATAGAATGAGGTATCAGTGGGACAATACTGGCAATTAGAATGAGGTATCAGTGGAGCAGAGTCAGAAGTTAAATAGAAAGTACTTAAATTTAACTTATCTTCTAGGAAATTGTTTAGGTTTTTTTCTTCCACTTTGAAATTAAGAATAGCTTGTTTCTAAGCGTTCTGCATTGCTTTCACTCCAAGGAGAGGAAGGTAAACTATTCTGATGTTTGCAGCACCCTTAAAAAAACACAGCATGGTACAGATGGAACAGTCCTTAACAGTCCTTTGATCGTTCAGAACAATCTTCTTGTTTTAGACAGAGGATTTTTTTTTTTTTTTTTAGCCTAGAGAGAGGAAAGGGTTTATTCATGATCATACTATAAGGTTTTGGAAGAACAAAATGAAACTAACCTACAACTTTGGCTCAAGACTCAGATTCTTGATCCTCAATCTGTTCATGATGCCAGCATTACTTAAACAGGTGCCTATGATGTACGGGGACACAGGCAGGGATAAAGTAGCTTTCATTTTCTTCAAGGAGCTTACAGTCAAGGAGCTCTGTATAAAGTACCCAGAATCCTAATAGGAAAAGAGGGATATGGGGATTGCGTAGAGAGAGAGAAACACGTTTTACAAATGGTGGTGAAATGGTTTGGACTTACAGGATCAGCTCTCCAGCTGACTTTTGGGGAAATCCACTTGAACTTCTGTTCTTGGTACATCTGACTGACTTAGGCATCTTCCCAGAGCAGGGGAGGGGTGACCTAAGCAGCTACAGGACAGAGCTTCCCGGCCGTGCTATTTCACTGAGCTTTTAGTAGGGCAGTGGGGCACAGATAGAATGTCTTAAAGTGAAAAATAATTGCTCTTAGACTCATGAAAAGTGTACACACATTGAGACCCTCCTGACTGATTACTCAGCAGGGGCTGTTCTGTCACAGGTCACTGATTCTCTTTCATTTGCATAAAAATCTTGAAAAGCTGCTTGGAGTGGGGGCAACTCACCTGTGCTGGAGGATCCTCCAGGCTCTGCACTGTCCCTGACAGTTTGAAATGTTGGCAGCCTGCCTCCTAACCCCTTCTGCCTGCTGGGTCTGTCTGTGAAGGCATTTCCTATTTTGGGATGTAGGCCACTGTGGAGAAAGAGGCCAAGTTTCTGTCTGTGGCTGGTGCCATGAGAATCATAAACAGACAGTCAGTTCACTTGCTGACTCCTTTGCAGATCTTCCGTGTGTATCGTGTGACTGTCACTGACGTGATCAACCAAGAGTTAGGAAGCTCCCGTGTGCCAGGCAGTGGAAATGTCCTACCTTTGCCAGAATCAGTACTGAAAGGACAAACTTCAAGTGAAGTTGTGATTCTCTGATCTTGCTTTATTTTAGGACTGATGAATACAATGCAGAGACCTTCCTGATCAGAACAGTGAGAGCTGATCAGTGAGATGCCCGTATGTAAACACTGGGCTACGTGATTTACGTTCATTGTCTGTGTGACATCACCAGTGCTTTGGTATGTGCCGTCGTCCTGCTTCTTTTATGATGAGGATGCTGAGGTTCGGAGAGCTTAATGAACTTGTCGAGGGCCATACAGTGAGCTCTGTGTAGAGTCGGGGCCTCCACGCCCCCGTGCAGTACCGTAGTGCCCCCAGTGTGTCTCTTCTGAGTCTTTGGTATTGTGCTTTCTGATCTTAACCAAATTGGAGGGTGGGGTTCTATTACAGTTCTTTTGGTGGTCATGTCCTAAATCTCCATGTGGGCCAAGTGCTTCTGGCTAATACAGCAGCATGCTGCTGAATGTGTGTACTGAGTGAGAGACAACCCATGGGGAGAGGAAAAAAGAATCCCAAATGTGTTCATTCATAAATCGTCTCTTGGAAAGCATTCCTGTTTTAGGCCATGGACTAGGTGCAGCTACAACAAATGAACCCGATGCATCTGTATCTACACAACAGTTGTATCAAAGCCATGTCTTTAAAGAGCACCCCTTCTTCTGATGGAGACAGGCCAGCAGACAATAACCATGGTGTAGAGTGTTTTGGAGGTAGCTCCATGGGTTTGTAGGAGCACAGAGGGACAGACTCTGATAGAGGAAATCAGCAAAGGCTTCAGGGAAGAGATGACTTGTGGGCTGAGATACGAAGCATAAGTCAGGATTTACCACGAGACAATCACGAAGGATTTTTTAAACAAACAGAACAGTGCAGAGGTTCTTGAGCCAAAATTTTCATGACTAGGTGGTTTGTTTATATATATAGTAAAAGTGGAAGTTGCTCAGTCATGTTCAACTCTTTGCAACCCCATGAGCTATACAGTCCATGGAATTCTCCAGGCCAAAATACTGGAGTGGGTAGCCTAACCCTTCTCCAGCAGATGTCCTGACCCAGGAATCAAACCCAGGGGTCTCCTGCATTGCAGGTGGATTCTTTACCAACTGAGCTATCAGGGAAGCCCAACTGTGTACATATATACATGCCTATATATGTGTATATATATATATATACACATATACATATACATATACATATATATATACACACACTCAAAGATACATATATATGAAGATATATAAATATAAATAGACAAGACAGTTACAAAGTCTATAGAAAATTAAGTATCCTCCAATCCTATCTTCTAGTCCCTTCCTCCTTTTGTGGAGGCAACTCCTAGTTTCAGTTCTCTATGTGACCGTTCAGAGAGTTTCCAAGTAGTCATGAAGCTACAACCACACACGCCCATGCACTTGTTTCCTGTGCATTTGTATACACTGGCAGCACCCAGCTGTAAGCACTAGTATGTACACTGTTCTGCACTTTATATATTTTGATTAAAAAAGAGAACTTTAAATAGTCCGTCTTGTTTTTGTTGCTTGTTCTCTGATTTTAAACTATTTTTAAGTTTTAAAACATTTCAAACCTACAGAAAAGCTGCAAAAATATTATAGTACAATTAATTCCTATAAACCTTTCATCTAGAGTCATTGATTTTTTTTTAAAACATCATATTACTCACATTCCATGCAACAACTGTATGAATTTAATGCCTGACCAAGATACAGCTTGGACATCAGTTACCCAGACACCTAGGTGAGCGTCCTATCTCCCCTCAGCACTTATTTAGTAAGATGACCAAGATGTACTTGAAACCAAGAACACATTCCTGTCTGTGTCCTTTTCCCTGAGATTCCAGAAACAGCAAATGCACCCTCAGGATGGAGACAGCAGGAAGGGCCCTTCTTTTGGCCATGGACTGCCCATCTGATGCTCATCTTTGGGAAAGGACCAGTTCCCATCTCACTGAGCACTGGATTCTCTGCCAGGTGACCGCACTCTCTACACACTTGCCTTCAGGACCCAGGGATCCAGGATGGGAGCAGACAGTCCCATTGAAATCTAATCACTTCATTTCCGACAACCAGTCATTTAGATAGTGTGACTTCTCTTTTTTGCTTGTCGGCGTCAACACGGCAGCTCAAAGGCTGGTGTAAGATTCCCTCCTTTCAAAGATCAAAGCGCTTGAGCTGCTCAGGTTTATCTGTGCATTTCCTCTGTGCATTTCATGGCAAGAAATAGTTTGTACTCCATGTGAGAGGGACTTTGAATACTGTGACAGATGGTAAGTAATCCAAGAAGACAGAGTGATATATGGCTTTGCAGTCAAGCGCTCTGGGCCCAGGGGGATTATTTTCAGGGATTCATTCATTCTCTCATCAAATAATTCTTGAAAGACACCGTGACATTCTTTCATGCTTTGCAAGACCTAGGCATGCTGTGTGCAGGCCGGGCGCTCAGTGTCTGTAGGGTGATAGGTGAATCTGGCCTGAAGAAAACAGGTGAACCTGAGAGGGATGGGGTGGAATCTCCAGGGAATGACTTCCTGGCCATTCAGTAACTGATTCATTCATACATCAGACACATTTACTGACTGCTTGTTGTTGCTGAGTTGCTCAATCATGTCCGGCTCTTTTGTGACCCCATGGACTATAGCCCGCCAGGCTCCTCTGTCCATGGGATTTTCCAGGCAAGAATACTGGAGTGGGTAGCCATTTCCTCCTTGAGGAGATCTTCCTGACCCAGGGATTGAACCTGCATCTCCTGCATTGGCAGGTGGATTCTTTACCACTGAGCCCCCTGGGAAGCCCTGTGCTAAATCTACACATGCGTCTGTGAGTCACTGCACTTCCTGTTCTCATGGAATCATGTGCCAGTGATGGGGCTCCCCGACCCCATTCTAAGTCTACCTGTTTCCTTCAGTTGGGTCCATTAGGAAGGTTCAGCTGCTTCCAGAATGTTTCAGGACAAAAATCAGGCCACTGCCCAACAGCCCTCCCAGCTCCACGTGCTTTCTAAGCCAGAGACTCATCGTTTCCTCTGGAGGCTACTAACCCAAATTACCCTGTGCCCTGTGGGGGACTCAGAGCTCAAGGCAGTTTGAGAGAGCAGAGAAGGAAGGGTAACAGGACAAAATCTGCCACCAGCTAATCATGTCTGCTGAGGGTCTAGAAGACTGCAACTGGACGCTTGGCAGATGCCTCTGTGTGGAAGCTTCAGAAATACCGTGGAGGGGCCGTGAGTTCATCTTCTCAGGAGGCTCCGAATTTTAGACTCTAAGCACCATTGGAAATGATGTTAGGTTGCCATAGCAACCATTTTTGTTGAAAGAAAACGGATGTTTAAAAGTTTGGCCACACACTTGCAAGGACTAGTGAGAAAGAACCTCTCTACAGGAATGTCTGGCAAGTTTCCTTAAGGATCCCATTTCTGTTCATAACTGATGGTATTTTGGACTTCTTGACACTCCCAATCTCTCTTCAGAATTTCCACTTGAGAAACGGACTCAGGAGAATTGTTATTCATTGCCCCTAAACCATTTACATCGTGCTTTGGGCAAAGAAAGGGCCTTGGACGCTTGCATAGCCTCACTCCTGTCCAGGGCTTGTGCCAGACCCCGCAGTGGCAGGGAGCGGCCTGTGCTCACATGGAGAGGGCCAGGGTAACTGTGACTGGGTTCATGGGAGCACATCCAGCTCCCTGATCTCTTCCCCAGTCCTTTTCTGCCGAGCTTCAGAAGAATGGGTTTTTCTGAAGTCTAAACTGTATGGAGTTCCTTTCAGTGAAAAGCCCCAAGCTTCAGAAGTTTGTGGCCCTTAGCAGGATAAACTGCAGGGTCCTCTGCCTGGCTCCTAAGACTGACATGATCCAGCCGCCACCCCCTCCCATCTCCTGAAACCTCATTCCCTCCTCCCAGTTAACTCTCCATCTGTACCATGTTACTGGGAGTCCTGCCTATCGTGATGCTTAACCCTCCATTCTCTTGGGCTGGTTCTCCTTCTCAGGCTCCATTTGTCTGAAGAGGTTGAGAAGGACCCTATCTTCCAGCTGGGGTTCTGGACCGGAGTCCTTGGTTCCTTAGGGGTCTTGATATGTCTTCATGCGCATCTTTGCCTTTATGAGCTCTTTTTTTTCCTATTAAAAAAAAACTTAAATACTGTATTTATGATTGCTTTGGTATGAAGATGAATATAAACTTTAACCTCAAAGATCAGTTTTTCTTCCAACTTGAAAAGAAACTGAAACATTCCTGTGAGCCCCTAGAAATATTGTGGACTGCAGGCACTCTGTCTAATGAGGAGCCCTGGGGGCTGGGCCCTTTCTCTTCCCTCAGCCTCAGTCTCTTCACACGCCTGATTCCTCACTATTTATCGTCTTTCCTGACATCACCACCTGTAAAGCCACACCCACTGCTTTGTTATTCGTTATTTCATCCTGCTGTCTTATCCCTCACAGGAGTCATCCTAATGTGTGAATATCATGTCTATTTCCCTCCATGGTTTACTTGTTTATTGTCTGATTCCCCCCTGAGAGTCTAAGCCCCCTGAGGTTCAGAGATGTGGTCTGCCTCGCCCACTCCTATATCCTCAACATCAAGAGCAGCGTGGTCCAGGCTAATTGTAGCTCAGTAAATAGTTCCTGACTGAATGACTTCAGCCAATACCTAATTCTTGAATGTTTCTCTTATGGGTCGGCAGGAAGATGATGGTGGGTGGCCGGCCTTAGAAAATCGTGTGGGGCCGAGGGCTGGAGTGTGGGCCTCTCCATTTCGCTGGCTTGTTCAGAATCTTCAAGCCTCTCTCCTCTGCTCCTCATATTCTCTCTCCCCCTCTAGGCTCCTCCTGGGCCATCATTCAGATTTGAGTGACACCGGTTCCCAGAGCACTCCTCTCTGAGGATGCCAACAGCTGCATAATGGCTTTCCCGCATGTGCATCTGTGCATTAACACAGGCCTTTCGGGCCTGCGCTGGCTTGCCTGACCCTTCTCCCACCAGGAAAGAATGTGCATCTGTAATACTCTGGAAAATTGGGGCTGACATGTAGCTTGGTACCCAAAGTGGTTTCACTCAAGCAAACATAGAATAATAGCCATGCACTTAAATGCTTGAGCGGATATCAATTGGAAGAACGTTCCAATAATCCGTGTTTATGAAGCCCGTAGTATGAATTTTTGAAATAGCACTTAAACCCCACTTTATTCTTGACAAATGATGTTTGTAGCTATTGAGATATTTTTATTCAATTATGTGCCGGTGTTGTGGGGAGAAGGTTTCTGACAATAGCAAAGACATAAGCCATTTTTATTGTGCCTCTATCACTATTCCCATTGCTAAACTCGACTGGACAGTTCATTAAGATGAAAAATTAACAGCACATGCTTTGGGGAGAATAATCAGGGAACATGACAGCTTGTGGAGGCATTGGCATTCAGAGAAGCAGACAGATGACAAACGTGCTGGTCTTCTGAAGAAGCAGTGATCGGTCAGTCGGTCGCGAGCCAGGCATTTACCGAGCGCCTACATGTGTGTTCATCCCTGAGCTTAGGTGCTGGGGGAAAGAGAGTGCAGGCAACACGGCCTTTGCACTCCAAGAACATACCATCACATTGGGTAGGCTGGGCAGATTTCAGCTGTCAACCTGGAAGCGCCAGAGGGGTGTACATCAAATGCCTAACACTTTGGTGCTGACTGTAAATTGAGGAGTAATTCATTGTGGACGTCGGTGAAGATTTTTTACACCTTAAGGAAGAACAGGATGTTAAATAGGAAACTTTATTCTAAATATAATAGCTGCTAGTGGCTATAATTTTGTTTTTGGGAATTGATGAAATGTTCTAGAAATAGATATGTGTGGATTGATGTACAACTTGGAAGATTTACTAAAAACACCGAACTATATATTCTTTACAAGGGTAGACTTTATGTGAATTATATCTCAGGAAAGCTATTATTTTTTAAGTGTTAAATTTCAGTAAATCTTGTATACGTTCAGAGAGAGTTGACCATAGTTCCAAAAGAAAGAAGGGATGAGACAGACTAGCATGGATAGGAAGGAAGCACATACCCATTTTTCAGATAAGCCAATGAAGAGTCAGATCAGTTTGTCCTTTGCCCATGAAGCCACAGTAAATAGTCAGGCCATGACTTCACTTCTAGCCCTTCTTGGCTCCAGTGTTTAGATGCTTCTCCCACCACACTGCCGATGCCCAGAAACAAACCAGCTCCTGCAAATATCACAGGAACAGTGACTTCCCTCTGCAGAGCACTGTCGCCTCTCTCTTCTCTCCTCTGTTCTCACGGCATCCCTGTGAGAGTGACTGGTGCGGGCGTGCCTGCATCTGTGGAGGTGGGGTGTGTCTAAGGAGAAGGAGACCACGTCTGCTCTCCAGTCAGCGTAAAGAACCCTGGATTCTCTTCTCCAGGCATTCAGGGTGCTTCCACCTCTACTTAGGGCTCTGTCTCTCCCTGGACCTATATATGCATCCCGTTTCTCCAGTGCAAGCAGAATTTCTAAGTGAAACCATAGAGATGTGGGATCCACAGATATTTAGAAACAAGGCCTGGAACTGGGTGTCCTGTGAGTGTGACATAGAAGTCAGTGCTGTTCTTTGGAAAGAGCGGATACACGTTTCTATTGTAAAGCACATGTCTAGATTAAAGTCACTTACATCGTTATCTCCCCTGCAGTTCATAAGAGAGCTTTTGATGTCATTCTCAGCTTACTAGTGTAAATAATGGCTTGCATTCTCATCCTGTTGGACAGGATGGAAACCTGACTCGGGATTTATAAGTACTGCTGCACTGCATTTACTTTCACAGGGACATTTTCTCCCCCAGCAGACACTGGAATAAACAGCATCCTGGGAAACAGCTGGTGGGGGAATCACGACGCATTAACCTAAGCAGCGAGATCAAAACAAAAGCTCTGTTTGCGATCTCCCGCCAGAGCCCACATCCCGGCAGTCCCCACTGTTCAGCTGCGTTCAGGATGCGTAAATAAAATAACATCTTTGCAGAGTGAAAAGGAGCTGAGCTTTAGGAAAAGGGTGTGTTTGTCAAGCAGCAGAATCCTCTTTCCCAATTTTATTACAGTTTTCTTAGCTTTTAAAGAAGTTAAAAGAATTTTTTAAAAATAAAAGATTAATACTTCCTGGAATATATCCCTGTCTGTTTCAGAGGGTTTGCTTTTTTCCCCTCATTGAAGGGTCTGGACTGGTGGCCTGACTCAGGGCTGGGAATGCCTGGGTTCTAATCTTGTTTCATGCTGGAGAGTGACTGCTCTGGGCGCCTCTTTACTAATTTGTCAAATGTGGTTAACAGTGGGGTGATTATTGTAATCGCCCAATGATCAGCATCTACTCTGTAGGGATTTTGTGACAGTGGCTGGTGGTATTACCTCTAAAGCACTTAGAACAATGCCTGTCATGTGAAGAGGGCTTCCTCAACAGGACTCAGGGTGGAGGTGATGGTAGTGTCTGAGTTGATACAGTTCCAAATATCCAGGTATTTCCAGATTGGGTCCATGTAGACAGAAACCTTTAGTGGTTGATGGAATCCAGATCATAGTCAGGTTTGTATAGCACGTGCACGCAGGCTTACCCTTGGAGGGCTGGCGCGCTCTCGAACTGGCCTGAGTGTTAGCCTGTGAAGGTAGCAAAATTAGTTCCCATGGATGGGGTGCTCCTCTTTGCAGAAGGATAGTGCTAATTAAAGTGTCCCAGAAAATACAGGACAGCAGTGCCTGGGTCAGGGGCGGGAGGGGCGTGGGGGCGGGGGTGGTGTCACTAAAGTGACCTGGGTTGGAATTTCGGGTATCCCTCTAACTGTGACTTTGAACAGAACAGTGACTCTCCTGTGCCCATGACTCGTTGTTTCTGTTTTTAATGAAAACAAAACAGACTGTCTTCCAGGGTTGAAGAAGGACTTGCATGATTAAATTGTGAGACTGTACGTTCTTCCTCCTTCCCCAGCAAGAGGCAGCTCAGTAAGAGGAGCTGGAGTGATGGGCTCCCCCTGCCCCCCACCCAGGCATCATCTCAGCTCCCTTGTGAACTGACTACTGTGACTTCTGCCAAGAGCTTTAACTCCACAAAGCATCCACTTTCTCATCTGTTAAAAGGGTGTATAGATTCCTGTTGCTGCTGTCACAAACTGCCACAAACCTAGTGGCTTAAAACAACCCAACTTTATTGTCTTACAGTTTTGGAGATGAGCAGCCCAGCATGGGTCCTGCGGGCTAGAATCGAATTGTCAAATTGTCGATAGGACTGCATTCCTTCTGGAGATCTGAGGGAAGAATCTCATTTCTCATCTTTATCGGATCTGGGGAGGCCTCTTGCATCCCTCGGCTCATGGCCTCTTCTTCTGTCTTCAGAATTCATCACCCCATCCTCTGCTCCTCTAACCCATTCTCTCTGCCTCTGTCCTTCCTGCCTCTCTTGTATAATGACTCTTGATTACATCGAGTCCATGTGAATAATCCAGGATGCTATGCCCATCTCAAGACCTTTACTTTAACCACTTCTGCAGAGTCTTCTTTTCTGTACAACTCAATGCATTCATAGGTTCTGAGAATTAGCACGTGGACATTTTTGTGAAACCTGAGCATTGTTTGTACTCAGAGGGCAACTGCAAGGATCGGATGAGATAATGCGTGTAAAACACTGAGCACGATTCCCAGCTCATAGGAATAACTCCCTAAATGTGTCTTCTCCTGCTCAGAATCACTGATAATGACATTTGCTTGCATACCTCCCAGAGACAGCTAGGGACTGCCACAGTTGTAACTGCCCTGCTCTGCATGCTGGAAGGACAGTGGCCTTGTTTGGCAGTGACTGGAGGCTTCCACTTATCTCAGCCCTGGAAGGAAGCCAGTCTTCAGAGACAGTTCTATCTGAACAATGCTCCCTCCAATAGTGTTAGCCTGGCCAAGTCTCACCTCTTTCTAAGTGTCCTCTTTCTTATTGCAAACTGAGGTTAGGAGGAGGGGCTTGGCTCAGGAGCTCTGGGGTTCAGTGGCTCTTCTGCTGAAAATCTATAGACTATAAGAAATGGTCACACGTGAGCCCCCAAAGGTGCAGGTTGATGTTAAGGGATGTTCTCTGGCTTTTCAGGGAAAACCGCGCATTGCAAAACAACAGCAATAAAAACAGCTCTCGTCTTCTCCTGCCTTTCATGAGCCTTCAGGAGGGTTCCTAACTTGGTGCTCCAGGTTGGGCCACATGATAGGGTAGACAGGAGCCTGGCACTGGGCACTTTCTGTAATGAGTGGATCCCAGACAAGTGAGGATTTGAGCTCAGGCTTCTACGCTTAAGGTGAGGGTGGTGGTGGTGAATTCTATTTAGAAGATACATCAGTCATGGATACAGTGTTGAGGAGGAAAAAAGCAGAAAGAGGAAGATGCCTACTAGATGTCAGATACTTAAGGGTGCTCTCTTTGTATCACTGAATGCCCATCACTTGGCCCTGGGTAAGGGGAGCGTTTTATCTTCCTTTTTCAAATGAGAAAACAGAGCCTGAGAAAGACTGACTAATTTGCCTGAGGCCTCACAGCTGGCAAGTGTCTGGAGAAGGAAGCTGAATGAATACTTCAGATTCCAAAAACGGGGCTTCTTAGCTGTAGCAGGGCGCCTGCCTCAGCCCGGGTGGTCCACTTTCCCGGATGCACATCACACTCTGTGAGGTGACTTGGTGAGCCCCGGGGGTCCCCACTCTCCCTCCCTAGTGGTCAGAAAGCCAAGGCCGCGGTATATTTCACTCCATCATTTCCTTTTACCCAAACTCCCTGAGAAAAACATCTCCATCAGCCCTGTTGTCTTCTTTTCAGCCTTCTGTCTTGCTACCTCAGATCCCTTTTTTCCGAGTTATTTTAGGAGAAGTTGAGTGATGGGAGTTTGCAAACAAGTTGAGACTCCACATCTGAGGGACCCACGTAGCCTTCAGAGCTCACGTCCCCGCACACATTGGAAGCTGTCTTGGGAGAGTACTGGAAGTTTGTCAGAGTAATCCAGAGATAAGAGGGGCAGGCAGTGAGGAGGTCCTGCCACTTAATGGGGGCTGTGGTGAGCTGTGACTTGTGACTTTGATGAGGTGGGTCTGTGTCTCTTCTGTGACTCAGAAGCCATCTCCATAAGGATATCTGGATGCATGCATTCAGGTGTTTGGGCTTCCCTGATAACACAGTTGGTAAAGAATCTGCCAGCAATGCAGGAGACCCCAGTTTGGTTCCTGGGTCAGAAAAGGCTGCCCATTCCAGTATTCTTGGGCTTCCCTTGTAGCTCATCTGGAAAAGAATCCACCTGCAATGCAGGAGACCTGGATTTGATCCCTGGGTTGGGAAGATACCCTGGAGATGGGAAAGGCTACCCACTCCAATATTCTGGCCTGGAGAGTTCCATGGACTATACAGTCCATGGGGTCACACAGAGTTGGACACGAATGAGCGACTTTCACTTTCATTCAGGTGTTTACACAGAGTTAAACTCTTTAATTGAAGACCACAGTCCGTACAGAGGAGGAACGCAGCAGCAGGCACCTACCAAGTGGGTGCAGTATCAGATCCAGTGCCTCTAAGAGTCCTGAGCAGAATGAAGCCAACACTTGAATCAAACACAGATCTAGCCTTGAATCTGACCTGGTGCAAAGTGCAGTGAAAGTCAGAAGGCTCTGGGGGTGGGAAAAAAAGAAATCAGATCCTATGTTTTGTTTTTTTTCTCTCTACAAGAAAGGCTATACTAATTGAGCAAACCTTAAAGTTGAATTGTTAAAAGCCAGGCCTCTAAGATCAGATGGTCAGGGTGGTATTAGTTATGTGACCTTCAGTGAGTCATTTTACCTTTCAGAGTTTACATGTTTTCCCCTATAAAATGGGGTTGTTTTGCTAACTTGTGTCTGACTCTTTGTGACCCCATGGAGTGCAGCATCCCAGGCTTCCCTGTCTTTCATTATCTCTCAAAGTTTGCTCAAACTCATGTCTGTTGAGTCAGTGATGCCATCCAACAATCTCATCCTCTGCTGCCCCCTTCTCCTCCTGTCCTCAATCTTTCCCAGCATCAGAATCTTTTCCAATGAGTTGGCTCTTCGCAGCAGGTAGGCAAAGTATTGGAGCTTCAGCGTCAGCATCAGTCTTTCCAATGAATACTCAGGGTTGATTTCCTTTAGGATTGACTGATTTGATCTTCTGGGAGTCCAAGGACTCTCAAGGGTCTTCTCCAGGTTCCTCTGTCCATGGAATACTCCAGGCAAGAATACTGGAATGGGTAGCCATTCCCTTCTCCAAGGGATATTCCCAAGCCAGGGATCAAACCCGGGTCTACTGCATTGCAGGCTGATTCTTTACCGTCTGAGCCACCAGGGAAGCCCTATAAAATGGGGAGAACAGTAGTATAAACCCACAGGGTTGTGTGCAGATTATCAAAATAAAGCATGCACGCAGAGTGCTGGGCTCGATATTCAGCATGGAGTAAGCACCCCGGGATTGTGAGCCCCCTCATCACCAGCTGCTGTTAATCAGCTCTGTCTTGGATGAGAAGAAGGCCAATTGGGAGCTGATTTTGGAAACTCTGTTCGCCCTCAGGGAAATTCTTTCCTTTCTTCGAGCAGGATTTTCAGCCTAAGCCCTACTCGCAGATAGCAGCCTTCACCGTCACTGTATCTCTGCACATTAAAGAGTCTGACTTATCCTTTCACTCTCCATCAATTAAAGGAGGATAATAATAACCCTTACTTTTGTCGGATGATGTGTAACACGAGCTAATGTGTGTGAAAGCCCTTTGTAAGTTACAAAGTGCTCCAAAGTATGAGTTATTATTGTGATTGCTCTACTCCAGGCATCTCATTAACAATGCAGAAAATTAAGGAGGAGAACCACTGCTATTCAGAAAGCATTTATGCCTCTTTAAGTGTGTGGCTATAAACTATGGGCAGATGGATTTGACACTGCAGTCTTCAGTACCACTGAACCGTCAGTAACTGCTCAGTGCCAGCAACGTTCTAGCAGGGGCGACACTTCAGATGCCAGCAAGCAGTGGAGCACGATGGTCAGCGGGGGCAGTTCTGTGACTCCACTGGGTATGAACACCAGCCACTGCTGTGCTTTGTGACTTTGCCCAGAATCACCAAGGGACTCCTGAACCTCACTTCCCTCGTTTGTAAGATATGGATAGTATTCTCACCTCATGAGTGGCTGTGAAGAGTAAATAAGATAGTGATCGTAAGGCTCTGGACATTACCTAGTGCGGTGATGTGGAGGACTTAGACCGTCCCTCAGGACTTCCCTGGTAGCTTAGCGGCTTGCAGCACAAGCTGGGTGGCTGAAACAACAGAAATTTATTGCCTCACAGTTTGGGAGCCCCAAAGTCCAAAATCAGCGTGCTGGCAGAGTGCGCTTCTTCTTGAGGCCTGGCAGGGAGACTCTGTGCCCACCTTTCTCCTAGCTTCTGGTGGCCTTGGGCAGTTTTTGGCTTATTGGTGGTGTTTCCCAGAATCCGAATGTCCTCTTCTAATAAGGAAGATCATCCTTATGAGAGACTATCCTGATGACTTTATCATCATCTTGACTTGATCATCTGCGAAGACCCTGTTTGCAAGTACAATCACCTTTCCTTCATAGGTCCTGGGAGTCGGGAGTCGAGCCTTTGTTCGGGAAACATAGTTCGGGCTATAACACCTGCAAGCTTATTACTAGGGTTACCACTTAAGACACAAATGTGTCCACTCTTAAGTCTTTTTCTCACAAACTCGGGCAACAAGTATTCATTGACTGCTACCCCTGTGCCCAATATCAAGCTACCGACTGGAGATAGGCTGATGAACAAAGCACATGTGACCCCCATTGTCATGGAGCGCTGATGATGCACTCTTAGAGAATTTCAGTCCTAGACACTCACAGTCCTACAGCTAAGCCCTTTTATCAGTAATTCCAAATGGCTCATCTTAGCGGATTAGTGAATGTTCGTGGCAAAGAATCTGCCTGCAACGCAAGAGATGCAGGTTCGATCACTGGGTTGGAAATGACAACCCACTCCAGTATTCTTGCCTGGGAAATCCCATGGACAAACGAACCTGGTGGGCTGCAGTCCAGGGGGTCGCAAAGAGTTGGACAGGACTTACTAACTAGACAACAACAAGACGCCTCCCTCACTGAAGCCCCCTTGCCCTGGGGATAAGCTTCATTGTTCTGAGAAAATCTAGAGAGAGTAACCAGAGAAAAATATTAACGTTTGATTAACTTCATTTGCACATGCACATCTCCAGTTCATCCATTGCTTCGCAGCGTGGCATGTGATTTCTTAACAGTCTCTGTGTGTGTTTTTCCCCTAGTTTACTGGTGGGGTGTCATCACAGGCCTCCCAGACCAAGCACTGAAAACAGGATGATTTTAACCATAGTGTACCACTTATCAGATGGAAGAACGATTTGCCTGTGCTCTGTTTAATTAAGCCTCACTTAATGGGCAAACGCTTTCTTTAACGATTTGCTGTCACCTCATCAGTTATTTAAGGCAGTTCATTTCACAGCAGGAGGGAAAAAAAAAAAGAGAGAGATAGGGAAAAAAAATTTCTCATTTGCTCCAAGTCGTTTGGTCTGAGGAAAAGCTTGGCTGTCTAGAAGACGCCTAATTGCCGTTGTGATCGTCTGCTTAGTCTCTATTTAGTCTTAGGCTTCGTATTGAAACGCTAATCAGGGTTAGGTCTCACCTCTTGATGAATGATTTTGTAAAAACTTGATATTCCTCCGCTTAGCTAGGAACGTCTGCGTGCAAGTATAATGTCACTCCGACTGAATGGAAAGATAACTAAGGCCCTTAATTTTGCAAAGAGGGCTCTGATTTGTTACATACAGAGCAGATGAGGGAAAATCAGAATGAAATGAATCTCCTTCTTTGCACAGGCACCGCCTCTGTTATATCATGAGCCACTTTTCTTTGGCTGATTTTGTTGGGGACTGGTAGAATGCTCCACACATGTATTTGAGCTTTTTTCCTGTAGTTGGGGTGAAATGGAGGTTATGTCGTCTTATCTGGCAACAGAACTTGGGAAACTGAAGTTCTGTGATTCTTCGTTTCATCTGTCAAGTGAAAGAAAGAAAGTGAAGTCGCTCAGTCGTGTCCGACTCTTTGCGACCCCGTGGACTGCAGCTCACCAGGCTCCTCCGTCCATGGGGTTCTCCAGGCAAGAATACTGGAATGGGTTGCCAGTTCCTTCTCCAGGGGATCTTCCCGACCCAGGGATCGAACCCAGGTCTCCCGCGTTGTAGGCAGACGAGACTGTGAGGAATTCAAGCATCATTCATGCTTCTCGCTCACGTCTAATATCTTCCTAGGCAAGGGATACAATATTATGTGCCTTTCCTTTTGTTCTCCTTCCCTTCCCCCACCCACCAATCCTTGAAGGGTGGAGCAGAGTTGGTTGCTTTTTTGGTTTTCTTTTCTCCCCATGGCCATAACACACTCACCTTAAATCTGAGTGTTAGGCACTCTGCTGCTTCTGAGTTCTCAGGTCTTAATGCATCCAGATGGAAAATGAATAATTGAAGCAGACACCCATTTATGTTGACAGAGAAGAACCACAGCGTTGGACATTTGGCTATTTTTGCATAGTCAACTGACTCACTGACGACTTTCCCTCTTTGCACTGCTGCAGTATAGGTATGAAGCCAAGCATTTCCTGCACCTGCACTGGCCAAAGAGTAAATGCTATTAGTATTATAATAATTATTGATTATTTTTGCCTGTGGTCTGCCTTGTGCCCACCTCTCCTGCCTCACCCACTTCCTGCTCTTGAGCAGGCCCTGTGCTTTCACTGTTCCTGCTGTTACCCAAAGACAGCATCTGATTTCATGCCATAGATGTTTATCCCTGCTGGTCCAACCCTGAACATCTGATTCACTCACATATTTCAAGACTTAATTCTGCTTTATCAAGTAAGTCTGCCCTGCCCAGCCTCATTCTCATGCCGTCACTGCGTGAGTCTCCTATGAACTCTCTCCGCCCTCTCGTTTCCCCAGCAAAGCTCCTTCCACATCCTGTTTCCCAGTTTTCTAGCCTGCTGCCCAGTCTGCCACCCCCAGCACGAGACACTCGCTGACCTGAGGACCATGACAACGTCCTCTGGTTGTTCCCTCGCTCGACTCAACACTGGGTTCCCAGTTCATGCTGAGGCCATTTTCGGCTAATTCATTTTTATTAAGGTGTGTGTGTGTGTGAAAGAATAGAGACCCATGAATGCTGCCTTCTGAAAATAGCCTTGGAAGTTGCCTGCTAATCTGGCATGGTACATGCTCCTACTATAAATGATCCTGACTCTCAGACCTAGGTATGGTTGTTTCCTCAGAGCCAGTGTCAAGTCAGAGGATGAAAGAGAACATTATTCCTAATTCCTCAATCAATTAGCGCTATAGATAATCCTTTCATCCTTAGGCTTTCTACATTGTAGGTCACCTGTCAATATCTGACGGCCTATTCTACCTTCTCTGGGGAAATCTAAATTCCTGCTTTGGATTTCTCTGACCTCAGTTACGCTGTTGTTAAAAGTTCCCAAACTGTCAACATTTCCCCAAATGCAATCTTTTCTGCCCAGTCAGTGATGTTGCTTCTGTGGGCAGGAGCGTAATGAGTTCATAGAAAAGGTATTTGAAGATAAGATGATTTGGGGATTTAGGATAAAAATAATTTGAAGCTTGAAGATTGGCTTACCTAGTCTGGTTCTTTATTTATACAAATGTTTCACCTTTGTCAGACAAAATACTGGACTTCCAGTTAAACTTGAATTTCAGATAAACAACAAAATATGTTTTAGTATAGCTATATCCCCCAACATTGTGTAAGACATACTTGTACTAAAAATAATTGTTGTCGTTTGAAACTCAAATTTATTTAGATGTTCTGTATTTTCATTTGCTAAGTCTAGCTCCTCTGTATGTGTGTGTGTGTTAAGTTGCTTCAGTTGTGTCTGACCCATGGACGGTAGCCCACCAGGCTTTTCTGTGCACGGGATTCTCTACACAAGAATACTGGCGTGGGTTACCATGCCCTCCTCCAGGGGACCTTTCCGACCCAGGGATCCAACCTGAATCCCTTATATCTCCTGCACTGGCAAGTGTTTTTTTGTTTTTAAACCAGCAGCACCACCTGGGAAGCCCCGAGCTTCTCTACTTTTCATTAAATTTAATCACCTGCCCATTATGATTTGATAGACCTCACATCAGCATGACAAAGTTGGAAACATGCAGGTTTTCTGAGTCCTAAACCAGTAGTCATTCCTAAATCATATGATTGCAACTGAAAATTTTTCTACTCTGACACACATTGCTTTTTGCAAGTTTGTGATGATTATTCCTAGAAATCTGCCCCGTTTTAGCAGAGTTGTTTCAACACACAATCCCACTCAGTAGAAGTGAGCCATATTAAAACAGTTTCCTCGAGGGTAATTGCAACATAGTTTTGTCATTTTAGTACACAAGCCTGACTGCACATGCCAGGTGTGTGCCCATTGAGGCTAGGTTCTCTCTTTAAAAAAATGCTGTTTTCTGTTATGGAAGATGTTGAGAAAGGAACTGTACTGAGGATAACCAGTCATACAATAGCATATTGGCAATTTCCTCTGAAGCCATCCATTTAGCCAGTGTACATGATGTCTCGTACATTATTTTGGAGACATCCAAAATAAACTCCAATTCTCCATGCTTACTAAGGAACTGATTTAGAATTCTTTAGCCAGTCATAAGTGAAATAACTATCACTCTTCTGCTGTAATCTGAATTTCTCCTCTTTGTCATGCTTTCTTGTTCCAAGACGACTTCACTGGGGCGGGGTGGGGGGGGATCACATCTTTGTATTAAGGTCTTCCTTACCCTTTGCAGGGGGAAAAATGTATCTGCTCAAAGTGCAAACTCAGCACCAAGTCTGTGACTTGAAACGATTTGAAGGAGATGGCTTCTTTTAAGTATGCTCAACAAAATGTCTGCCTGCTTTTTCTTATAACCCCGGAAAATTTGTTTTCTGGCTTTTAGTTTAGATATCACTGCTATTTCACTCTGGGTTTTCTCATAGTGAAACCTCCATCCCCTCCTCACCCTCAAGAAACCGATACTGCTCTGCTCACTTTATGGTAAGAGTCACTTTTCAATCTGGAAACAATCTGAAAAACAGATTCCCTCTTTCTGCGGAAACATAGTTGCCAGGATGTATCCTGCGTAACAGTTAAACTTTTCCTCTTCAGTGGGAAGGTATTATCCAAGCACTGAAGATTGACCATCTGTTGAAGAGGATGTGCAAGCTGGTGAAATACTGACAGCAGACAAAGATTTAAATTTTGTAGCAGCTGAAGGTTCAGTTCACTCCCTGTAGGATGAAACAGCAGCAAGGTGCAAAGACTCTGTCACAGGGCCTGGTGGGTCATCTTAGCATCAGGGTGGGGAAGGGTGGGAAGGTGAGACACAGGTGTGTGTGTCTATTTGGTGGGAGCCATTAGCTAGAACAACTTTAATGGAATAGAAAGTAATAAGACCCCAGGATCCCAGAGTCCTTGCCATGGGTTGGTCTGAAGGGTATATATCTGGGAAAGAAGCTTAGTCATTGGCAGAGATACACAGCAGATACAGGCAGGAGGTGGCATCATTTGTTGTCTCCTCTGCGCAAATAGAAGGGAGACCCCAAGAAGTAAAAAGTCAGAGGCAGGGGGCAGACCCCAGAGAGAAAAACCTAGCATTGCCTAAGTAGAACCTCAAAGCTCTAGGCAGTCCAGCTGGGCATATCAGCAGAGCAACAGTCATGGTGAGGACTAGGCAGTGGTTTTCCCATCAGCTCCTGATGTGGAGAGGATATCTTTGGAAGAGGAATAAGAAACAGGCTACAGTACCATCTTTCCATTTCTGCCTTTCAAAATTCTACCCATTTGTTTCCAGATCTAGGTCCTATCTCCTTTCTTGGTGAAGCGGCTGTGCCATCCTGAGTGTATTTTGACCTCTCTGAATGTTTATCTCTCCTGTTCATTTTAATGAGCTGACTTGATCTGGGGTTGTTGGTGTTTTCCGAATAGGTGCATTTATCAAATCAACTAGCTTTCAAATTCCGAATCTTCATTCCCCACCTTGCCCCCAACAAACACACACCCACCTTGTAAGTTTTGGGTGAGCTTTATTAGGTTGCTGGAATTTAGGTATTAAAACATCTATACATAAAAGAGATGGAGGATGGGAACTTAGATGCTGGGGATGCAGAGGGCCCCAGTCTGGGATACTTGGTGTCACGGTTTGGTTCACACTCCTAGGAGCACACTGAATGAGGAGATGAAGCCGTGTTTCTATGACCCTGTGGGCAGCCATCCTTGAGTGGCCAGAGTGGGCATCTCTGTTACGAATGCCTTTCCGGGGAGGCTTAACTAAGTCCTTGATGGGAAAGTTCATGACTTTTATAATAACTACTTTGTTGTTCTGTCTTCATCTACTCCTTGTGAGATTGGGGCAGCTCTGGTCCAAAGGCGCTTCCCCTTACGGGGTGATGCTGAAGCGCCCTTTTTACGTTATCACAGATTGCAAGTTTGCCCTTCCAATAACATCTTTTTGGAAAGAGGTACTTGCTTAAAGGATGTAAGATCTTGAGAGCAAGGGCAGGGCCCATCCCCTGCTGCACATGCTTCCCCTGGGGAGCTGACATGCATATCTGGGGAAATGTCACCGTGATGCTCTATACATTGATGAAAGGTTTTACACTTTTATTTGTTTATGTAATTTTATTTTTTTAAAAACTTATTGTCATCCTCCCATCCCACCATGTTTCCATTTGCTGTTAAAAACTAGATTGAATCTCCTTTGCGGTGCGGGTACCGTGGTGGTCTTCCTGCCTGAGAGGAAGGTATACTTCTGGGTCTCACCTTGAATGTCTTTGGGTGAACTGTTGATGTGTAGGACTTGCCTCCATCAAAGCATAATCCCTCTTTCCAGGAGCGACATACCTAATCTTTTAAACGACGTTAGCGCGTGAGAGCTCACGGAGCTGTCTCCCGTTGTTGGGCTGGTTCCTTTTGTTGAAAGGTATTTATTGTCTGGCTGTCTTCTTACAGTTCCCTGTGCCGCTTGCATCTTATTACTCATTAGCACCTTCTTTGAGGCTGAGGCAGTGAAGGGTGTAGAGCAAAATTTTGTTCTAAAGTGGAAAATGTTGTGTGTGAGAGAGAGAGGGGAGTTTGGAAATCATGATTCATTCCTTCGAGGACTGTTCTGAAGAGCGGGGCAGGCTGGAGAACATCTAGGGAAGGGCTGGGGCAGTTGCTCTAAGGAAATGTTAACAGATTGGTACTGTTCAAAGTGGAGAATTAACTGCAAGACTCTTAGAGGGAATGCACACTCTAAAAAGATAGTAACCTGAGTTCCTTGAGAGCAAAGAATATGTTTCACCTAAGCCTGATGCATTTAACTACTGTGGAAATCCTACAAATATTTCTCAAATGGTTGCCATGTGGAATGAGATCTCACTGAACTCTGAACATCCCTGGAAGGAAAAATTAAGACCTTCGGAGAAGAATTATAGAGAAGTTCATCATCAAAGGCAGAAAGATAAGAGCTTCCAAATGGGCCATATATGGCTTCAAATTCCACTTCAGGTTTCAGAATGCTCTGAAAGTGAAGTGCCCTAGCCCTTGCTTCCATATCTAGGCAAAGGAGGCAGTAATACAAAACTCTCAAAGGTCCTGGGGAGAGAGAGGCTGTAAAGAATCTACGTATAGCACCTAGCAAAGCACCCAACCCGTAGTAGGTTCTCAGAAACACAGCAGCCAGTTTGAAGATGATAACTTTGTATCAGTAATGCCATCTGCCTCTTCTCCAGGGATGGGGCTGTTTCAAACAGAGGCTAAATGGTGAATAAGGGATCTGCTAAGGTGGCCTCCCAGAACTCATCCAGTCAAGAGAGCCAGCCCTCGCCTGTGATGAGCATTTGGCATCTTTGTGCACATTCCCCATGGTCACTCCATACTCATCCATATCAAGGATAACTGAAAGACCCTTAGATTCTGCAGAGGGACTTCTGGCCTGTATCCCTGTTGAGTCTGGGGGCCCTAATACACTGTCACAACCTTTCTTGTTGCAATCAGCCATCCCACTTTCCCCAACACACACACCATCCCCTAGACAAGGAGGACAGTGTTCTCACAAGTCACGACTATAGAATCCCATTGGGTCCGGGGGCAAACAGAAAGGATGCCCGTGTCCATTGCAGCATCTGAAAGATTTTATATCCATATCAGAGAAAAGGAGTGAAGTCACATCCTCCTGTTGGTAACAAAAACAGGTCATTTACATTCATCTACAGTCCACTCCACTAAAGGTTAAAAGCCAAAACTTTACAAAAATTACTCAAATAAATAGATGTTGCCACTGCTGTCAGCATTTCACCAGGCTTGTCTTCACCTGTGAGCCCACATTATGCTTTTACAAAGAGCTTCCCAAATCATTATCTTATTCGACCCTCAGATTAACTTGGGAGCCAGGGAGGTCATGCATCGTTCACCCCCCTTTTCATAACAGAAAACAGATTCAGAGAGGTGAAGTGAGTTGTCGGTTGTCAGTAGTCCCACAGTTTCTTGAGCCCAGACCTCCTTCCTGAACCGGGAGAATTATGGGCGCTGAAGCAGGAATTTACTAACCATCCCTGGACTGAGATAGCAAGTTCTGTGAAGTATCAAGATCTCGAAGTGGTTTCTTTCTTTCTTTCTTTTTTTTTTTTTTCCTTTGTTTTTTTTGTAATGAAGCTGAACTGCTTTTCAAGGAAACATTTTGGCCAGTTTAGCTAGATGTTCTGTTTCCTGTGGAGTATGGGGCCAGTTCAGGTGGCTCAGCAGTATAAAATCTACCTGCAATGTAGGAGTCTCAGGAGTTGCAGATTTGATCCCAGGGTCGGGAAGATCCCCTGGAGGAGTGCATGGCAAGCCATTCCAGTATTCTTGCCTGGGCAATCCCATGGACAGAGGAGCCTGGTGCCTACAGTCCATGGGGTCCAAGAGTCGGTCATGGGTAAAGCATGCACACTCACAAGGGGCCAGTTGGTTCAGTGGCCCCACCCACTGTAGCCCTGTCCCTTGATTTTTTTCAGGCATTCTGCTAATGTCACCTAGAGATTCACCAGCTTACCCAGCCCTTTGTTTCACAGAGAGGAAAACTGAGGTCTAGATGATAGGAATCAGGCAGTGAGTTCATGGCAGGTCTTTAAATGCAGTGTCCTTTGTCCACCTTCATTCAGGGAACAGACATTTCTGCTTCAGATGAGGATGTTTTAGTGTCCAAGACCAACACTGATGAATAACAGAACTTTTTTTTTTGATGACTAAAATCACCATTGAACACTTGAAATGGGACTAGGGCATGGAGGATGTAAATTTTAATGTTTATATAATTTGTGTGCTAAGGCGCTTCAGTCCTGTCTGACTTTGTGACCCCATGGACTATAGCCCACCAGATTCCTCTGTCCAAGAGATTCTCCAGGTGAGAATACTGGAGTGGGTTGCATGCCCTCCTCCAGGGGATCTTCCCAACCCAGGGATCGAGCCTGTGTCTCCTAGGAGTCCTGCATTGCAGGCAGATTCTTTACTGCTGAGCCCCTGGGGACACCCTTCACTTAATTTACATGAAGTTAAATTTAAAAAGCTATATGTGTCTAGATTGCTACCATATTGGATAGAATAACTCTTGACCAGTGGTTCTCATCTTGAATGTATACTGGAACCACCCAGGGAACTTCAAAAAATATTGATTGCTAGTTTCTTTGCTTTTAATTGGTTTAGAGTAAGGCCTTGGTAATGGGATTTTTAAAACACCCCCCTCCCCAATCCCAAGCTTCCCTGGTGGCTTGCTGCTACTGCTGCTAAGTCACTTCAGTCATGTCCAACTCTGTGTAACCCCATAGACGGCAGCCCACCAGGCTCCCTCATCCCTGGGATTCTCCAGGCAAGAACACTGGATTGGGTTGCCATTGCCTTCTCCAATGCATGAAAGTAAAAAGTGAAAGGGAAGTCACTCAGTCGTGTCTGACTCTTCGCAACCCCATGGACTGCAGCCTACCAGGCTCCTCCGCCTATGGGATTTTCTAGGCAAGAGTACTGGAGTGGGGTGCCATCGTCTTCTCCTCCCTGGTGGCTTAGATGGTAACAAATCCACCTGCAGTGCAGGAGACCTGGGTTCAATCCCTGGGTTGGGAAGATCCCCCGGAGAAGGGAAAGGCTACCCATTCCAGTATTCTGGCCTGGAGAATTCCATGGACTATAGTCCATGGGGTCACAAAGAGTCAGACATGACTGAGCGACTTTCACTTTCACTTTTACCCCATTCTTGGTTAATTCTAATATGCAGTCAAATTCTAGAGACACTAGTCTAAATTTTAAGTTCCATGAGGGACAGAAGGCCTCCTGGGCCCTCATGTCAGCATATACATCACTGTAGTCAGGGGGAAGGTATTCAGTGAGAAGTTAACTGTTGTGTTCCCAACTCTTAGGGAACTTAATCCCAGGGAAAAGGAAGACTTAATTAAATTGCTTTAAAGGACATTGTGATCCAAAGGAATGGGAAAGGGTTTCTTCTACCTGGTGGAGGGAGAAAATGAAGTAGGTCTCTTTGCAAAAGTGACTCTGCTAATGAATTATAAGTACGGTATATATTTTTTCCAGAAATGCATTTGTAGCAGTAGATGTTTCTGCCAGGCAAGTGAACTCACGTCTGTAATTCACAATAGGATTAACCTGGGATTATAGAAAATCTAATTAAGTGAACCACATTATCTGAGACCCACAAAAGACACTTAACGTTGCCTTTGAAAGTCCTGCCTGTCTGAGTGTTGGGTGTATGCTTCAGAAAATGCTCCATGCACGTCTGTACAAGGCACTTGACTAGTTTGCTGTATCCCATTACTTTTCTTTTATGCTTAACTTTTTTTCAAAAAAAATCCCCTTCCTTTTGATAAATGACATTAATGCACTTGAAAAGAAAGAAGTGGGCTTCAGAGATTGGATTAGTTGAAACCACAGTGCTATCATTATGAGGCTATTGTTGGTGTCTGCTTTCTGAGAACAAGGAGGGGGACCCTTTAGGGGGTATATAAAGATACAAAAAAATAATAGTAATAAAAAGCCATTTAAAAACATGGCAGAGTTTAGTCTTCTCTTAGCATGGGCTTCCCTGGTGGCTCAGCGGGTAAAGTGTCCGCCTCCAATGTGGGAGACCCGGGTTCGATCCCTGGGTCGGGAAGATCCCCTGGAGAAGGAAATGGCAACCCACTCTAGTACTCTCTCCTGGAAAATCCCATGGACTGAGAAGCCTGGGAGGCTTTAGTCCGTGGACACGACTGAGCGACTTCACTTCTTAGCATGATAGCATAGTTTGAGGAGGTCCATTGCAAAGAGACCTCCAGAACAGCCCACCCACACTGGGATTAAAAAAAAAAAATCGTGCCTCTGATAATTGGAAGCAGCTTGAGTCTGTGCTTTCCTCACTCCGGTTTGGTGGCTGATTAAGCTGGACGGACTGAGGTGGATTGGGGTCACAGGCTGGCCTTCTCAGAATTCTAAAGGCTCTCGGAGGTGCTGATTGGAGGCACTCTCTCTCCTCGCCTTAGTAATTATTTCAGAAAAACCACATCAGGCCCTTGTCAGTTATTAAGGCCGCCTTGGGGTAATTCCTCCTCGTATTGTTTGTGCTTTGAGAACCAGACTTGTGGACAGTGGCTCTCTGCAGGATGTCACAGTCTAGTGAGAATATGTAGATTGTTTTTCCTCTTCCAGTTCTCCACAGATCATCTTTAAAGCGCTCCCAGGTCCTTATTTCTGACTGTCTATTCCCTTGTGGAACCTGGACTGGCTGTTTCCATAGAAATCTTTTGAAAAGGAGGGCTGCTTTTAAGCCGGGATTTGTGAGGAAAGGGCACGGTAGATGCTATAAAAATTTCCTTTCACTGTTGATACTTGTTCCTCCCCCTGCATTTCCCCTCTGTACAGTGAGGGCTTTTAGGTTTTGTTCATGTTGTCTCCTATTCTGCAAGTTACTTCTCATTTCTGTATCTCAGTTTTCCCATTTGTCTGTGGAATAAGGACTAATAGTGGAAAGTCTACCTAGGGTTTCCCCCAGTTCTGAGATGCTAGGATTGATTAAGGCAACAAGGTGTCCAAACTTGAAACAGAAATGCTGACATTGACGGTACCTACTTTTGGAAGAACTTGGAAACCGAACTTAGACTTAGCTCGCCACTTAAGCATCAGTCCACTGGCTTTACAAGCTTAATATGTTTAAAACCAAACTCATGCTTTTTATCCCCAAACCAGTCTGTTCTTCTGCTGAGGCCAGGAACAGCACCGTTGTCTTCTCTCTCTGCTCAGACTGCAATCTCATCCTTTATCCTCAACCTGTCCAGGTCCCAGAGCCCTTCACATCTGCATGGTTTCTAGACAGTCCCCTTTGCCTCCATGTGAGCCTTACTTTCTAGTTCAGAACCATACTGCGTCTCACCTGAACTACTGCGATGACCCCAGGAGTCTCCCTGGACTCATGTGGTAGCGTCAGTGGACTCGGCAGTCCTGTTGTAAGTTTCATTGTGTTCACGTCCTTTTAACGGACAGCCTCCTGGAGCCCTCTGTAAGGCTTGTACCGTATGGCATGCCGCTGTATGTATATTACGTGTCACATTCATGCGTCCAGGGCTTACCGTACATATTTATGTATTCTTGTTCAAGGGACAAAACTCCTAATTTATTCTCTTTATCACTTTCTGTGTGCCAGCCAGTGGCAAGTACTATACAGAGCTCTCTCTGGGAACCATCTCATTTTATTTTAGATCTCCCCTGTTAAGAACTGTCCTCCTGTTTTTCACATTTTCAGTAAGGCAGCGTGGAAACTCACAGAAGCTGAGTCACACACCTAGTGAGTAGAAACTCTTGAGCTGTAATCCTCTAACCTCATCAGACTCCTGAGCCCATGCTCTCAACCATTTTGTTAGAAATGCCTGGTTTATCCTGCATACCTCTGACAGCTCGGGCTCCATCAATCTCCTGACCAGAGTTTTTAATGATGCCCACTGTCCATCAGATCCCTGATGCTGGGTTTCCAGGCCTGTCACATTATCAGGGCTCTGCATTGCTGGCACCATTCACATTCTATCTGATGTAAGTGGGGCCTCCTGGAGTTGTGTGTGCCAGCACAGTGGCATCCAGACTTTCTAAACCTTCTAAAGAGATCTTCACCTCTCTCCACCCCAGGAAAGTTGCTCTGTCGCAGCCCAGCACAGACTCTCAGGCTCCTGTAGATGTGGAAGACCCTTCATAGGCTATTACCAGTCTTCTAGTTTATAGCAGGGGAAACTTAGTCCCAAATGAAGAAGTGTCTTTTCTAAGGTTACACAACTGTTCAGTGGCAGAACCTTTCCTACAACAAAACTGTCTTGACTTATATTCTAGAGCTCTCCCTATTGCTCGGAGGTTAAAGCATCTGTCTGCAATGCGGGAGACCTGGGTTCAATCCCTGGGTCGGAAAGATCCCCGGAGAAGGAAATGGCAACCCACTCAGGTACTCTTGCCTGGAAAATCCCATGGACAGAGAAGCCTGGTAGGCTACAGTCCACGGGATCGCAAAGAGTCGGACACAACTGAGCGACTTCACTTTCTCCCTATTGCTCAATATGCCTTGGGAATTCAGAGAGAAAAAAAAAAGGCATTTTGTACATCTGAACAAATGATCTCCATTGCTATATTACTTCACCCTCTACCAGAGGAAGAACAACCTAACTTTTCCTCTCGATTATTATAGTTTACTAGGTTTGCTGTTTGATGACAAAAAAGCACCCAAGGTGGCTCATGTACAAGGGGCTTAATGTTATCCATGCATAAGGAGGCAGTGCAAAGAACCTCACAGATTCAGAAACGGACTATCATTAAGGCTTGGTCCCATGGAGACAGCAGCCAGAGGGCAGTCCTTGATTGCCAAAATCTTCAGAGACCAGGAAGGGCCATGCATTCTGCCGTTTACATGGCTGAGGGACAGAGGCCATGCTTGTTTCTGTTTGGTTTCTCATACCTTGTTCATACCTTGATTTTACCAAAACATTGGCCATCAGATGTCACTTTGTTGCTATTCCATCACCTATATGCCTCATGACCTTTCTGTTTCAGCTCCCTTCATTGTTTAGACACTAGGTCGTGTCTGACTCTTTACAATCCCATGGACTGTAGCTCACCAGGCTCCTCTGTCCATGGGATTTCAGCTCCCTTACTAACTGGCAAATGGTTCTGTTTCCTTTCATTCAAGTTCCCCAGAGAATCTAACTTGACCAGGTTATCATTTTGACCAGGTTACACAGTTTGAAACAGTCTGTGGTTGGTTTATGGGCAGAAGGAGAAGGGGATGACAGAGGATGAGATGGCTGGATGGCATCACTGACTCGATGGACACGAGTCTGAGTGAACTCCGGGAGTTGGTGATAGACAGGGAGGCCTGGTGTGCTGCGATTCATGGGGTCACAAAGAGTCGGACGCGACTGAGCAACTGAACTGAACTGTGTCACTGGACTACATGTGGTTCAATCAGCTGTGGCTCAGGGTGAAAGTGGAACTTCCAGATGTGGGAGATTGTTACTATACATATTTATTAACGCTTGGAAGAGGCTGGAGTAGGCAAGTTCCAAAAGGCAAGAAGGATATGTTACAGATTCATCTGCAGAGATGTGGCCACTGATGCCTCTGCGTTCTGGTACCCAGTGTCATGGCATACCATCATCTATCTGCTCAGACAACTGTCTCACCATCATTTGAGTCTACAGATCAGAGACGCATTGCAGCTATGTTTCTTGAGAGACCAACTCAGGTGTGGTGCTGAGAAAAGTTACTGCTGAATGAAGGAACCAGCAAATAAAGAAAACTTTATAGATTTTCACAGCTCTGAGACAAAGAGGGATTTACACATAGGCCTTTGATACCATCGATGACATTACATTATGTTGGGCATCTGTTTATCATTACCATTTTTGCCCTGATCTTCCCTCTGGTACTTTCACTCATGCAAAAGAAAAATGGAAAATAAGATCTCTTTCTTTCCACACGTTCATATGGGGTGTTTATTCACAGCCCAAGATGACACTGGTGACAATGTTATTTCCTGTATGGGTGGATGTATTTCATTCATCTTAATGATTAACATTTAAAAATATTACAGTAAGAAAAAGACTATCTTAAGGAGTGAGTAGAGTAAAAATAATAAGTTCTTCTCAGCACACATTGCGTTTAGTCATCTTATCATTTGGAGATGATTTAATTACTTGAAAAGATAAATAATCAGCAAGTGATTCTGTGTGTTTAAGGTCTGGGGATGTAAGCTGGATTTCTGTGATACTCTGTGGCCTAAGAATATAAAAGTTGATTGTACATACTTAAAATAAATGAAGTTCACCTCTAACAAAAATTCTTTTCAATGTCAAATACTATATGGAGTTTAGACCATCCTTGGAAATGGATCCTGCCCCTTCATATGTTGAAGATCTTAGTGTTTGGGAGCCAGGTAAAGCCAAAGCATGGGTTTTGCCATCATATAAATTTGAATTTGAAGTGCAGCCTTGCCAGTGTTTCAGGGTGTACCCTTGAGTAATTTACTTAATTGCCTAGAGCCTTGGTTTCCTTGTAGATAATATCATGGGTGATATTTACATATAGTTATAGTGGAAATACAATTAGATGCTGTATACCAAGCCCTGAGTATACTGCCCAGCAGTATAGACAAATCAAGTACCTCATCGAGGATAATTCCAGCTCTCATTACCTAATTTTATATTGCCCACAGGTGATGAGTGATTTGGACCTGGGCCTTCCCAACATCAGGCAGGGAGTGGTTCCCTATCTCTAGAAGCAGAGAATCACATTTACATTGGAGCAGTTTTAAACATTCCACTTGCCCTTATAGAACATCATGGTCATTGATAAGGGGCCCCCTTTGCTTCCTATTTTAACATTTGAATTTGGTATTGGAGAGTAGACTAACATACGCAGTGCCTGTTTTGCATCTCTGCTGTGTATTTTGCACCTGAGCAGAAGTGACTACTACTACAAGCTTATGCTTTGCTCCAGGTGTAGAAATGGGGGGAGAAACGTGATTCAGTAGTTGCTGTACTACTTCCTGTCCCCATTCTCTGTGATTTCCACAGACATGGCATAATTCCTGTGATTTGATTTGAAACTAGAGACCAGCTCAGTGCTGAGTGATGAGATCTGAACTGGGAATAAAATATGCTTGAATTAATTTGCATAATGGAATCCGATTGGTTACAAAGCTGTGTTTGTTGCAGTGGGGACCAGAGCCCCTGAGCTCCTGACAGGAGGACAGAGCACTTGCAGAATAAGGTTTTGAGCTCTGGTGGGCTCAGTAATATTCTTAATGTAATGATAACCTGCCTTTAACTGTAAATTAACTCCCTGGAAATGAAAAGAACAGGTCAGCCGTCTGATCCATCCAGCTCTGTGGGGGAGGAGAACGCTAAAAAACCAAAGCCGCTTGCTTTGTGCTAAGCGCTTTCGTCTTTCTTTCTCTACTGGATAACAATTTCCAGCAGGAGTCCAAATATACTTAAACACCCGTCTATGTCATTTTCTTTTACGGAGACAAAAGCTAGCTCAGCGAGAGAGTTTTATGCTCATGACGGGCTATCTGCTCTCAAGATAGAGGGGGGAGCCTTCCACTTAGAGCTGGTGGTTTTGCAAATCCATTTTCCTGTCGTGTTATTACTTCTGTGACTTTCAACAACATTTATTTTTCCTTCCAAGCAATATGCTTCCATCATAAAGTCCTCCTATATGTTTTAGTAGAACCTCAGTGCTTAGACATTTCTGGCATACTGCTAGAAAGTGCTTTAATGGAAGGACTGTTCAAGAGCTGCCTTGGCCGGGGGTGGGGGGTGAGGGGGTGGGGGGTGGGGGGCGGTCTTTATTAAAACTAATTAGAACATTGATATATTTCCCTAGTTGTTCCCAATGTCAAAGTCTTCTTAGGAGGGCTGTCTCCTGTTTTCATTCATGATTCCTGCAAACTCTGTACCACTGCATATATCAACCAGATCTCTAGAAGCATTTCTAAATTTTAGAAGCATTTTAGAAGCATTTCTAAATAATACTAATAATAATCTTTCTGAACACATCTTTTTAACCTATACATTTGAAAATTCTGAAACTGTGTTTAAAAATAAGAAGTCAAAGATTTACTGTTGTGTAGTGGTGCTGTTCAAGGATCTGGTTATACTTTTCAAGGACTTGTTATAACCTGTATACTAGTTAACTGGTTATACTGTTAACTGGCCAACTGTTTATATAACCTGGTTATATTGGTATATACTGCTACCACAGAATCAGATAACAGATATAATTACCTCCTATTCATCTTCACTTTGATCACTGCTATAAAATGTTTTATCTTCCTCTTTCTGGTTTGGTTTTAACATTTTAGTTACCATATTACTCCTTCCCACCAAAACTTAAATTATTTTCATCGTGAGACTGTTGTCTTATGATATGTGTCTATATGTGGCCTCCTGTCTTCTCTTAAGAGAGGCATTATCACGTGCATTGTGGGGGATAACAATGCAGGTCTTAGAACTAACCATCCAGTATTCATATCTCAGCTCCTCCACTTGCTGTCTCTGTAACTATGAGCAACTTACTTCATGTTGGTATGCCTCAGACTACCTATCTGTAAAATGGGGATTACAATAATACTGTGGTGTAGAGTTATTATGAAAATTTATGACTCAACTCATTGAAAGCACTTGGAAGAATGATAGCCAAACAATGGAAGAGGTAAAAGGGAAAGTGTTAGTCACTCAGTCATGGCCGACTCCTTGTGACCCCGTGGACCGTAGCCTTCCAAGCTCCTCTGTCCATGGGATTCTCCAGGCAGGAACACTGGAGTGGGTTGCCATTCCCAACCCAGGGATCGAATCCAGGTCTCCTGCCTTGCAGGCAGATTCTGTACCATCTGTGCCACCAGGGAAGCCCAGGCAAACAATAAGACTGGGCAAATGTTAACTGTTATTACCATTTTCATCATAATCATATTATGAGCATAAACCTAGTTCTCCTATTGGTTCACTGCATCTGGGTTACTCTTTCTGTCACAGTGTCCATATCATTCCCTTATGAACCTCAGAAGCCAACAAGTGATGACAGTTGGTATTGCTCACTGGTTGAAGACAGACTCCAGAGCCAACTGTCATGGGCTCAGACTCAGTGTTATGATTTATCAGAAGCCTAACTTTGCAGAAATTGCTTAATCTACCCAGATCTTCGTTTCCATCCTTTAAAATAAGTATATTCACAGTCCCCATTCATAAGTTTGTTATAGAAATTAATAGATGAGTTACTATTTATAAAGATTTTAGAGCAATGGCTAGAAAAAGATTTTGCTCAGTAAATTTTCATTCCAAAATTGAATTAAAAAACAATGTCTTAAAAATTCATCTTAACATACGTGAGATTTACCATTAAAATAACTTTATATGATACACACAGTCATATAAGCACTTATAAATAATGGTTTCAAGGAACTACATTTAAAAGCAAGTTGATCTTGCTATTCTTTCCAACAGAAGAAAATAGATAATTTCACCTTTTTAACAAAGGGTGAAATGTATCACCTTTTTAACAAAGGGTGAAATTTATCGTTTATTGGTCACGTGAAAACTTAAATTTGTTAGTATCAATCTAGAAATTTTTTATAAAGAAAAAAAAAGTTGTCATCTAGTTTCAACACATTTAGTGTCAGAAATAATTGTGCTTTACAGCAAAATGGCAGCCAGAAGAAAGAGGTGCAGAAATATCAACTTTAATTAAACCCTTTCTTTCAAATACTCTTCACAGTATATGCAAGAATAATTTACCACTGTGTGAATGAACACTTAATACTTGGCGTGGTGTGAAATGGGCAGAGATCTTGCTGTACCATATGTTTTTCCTTTTCTATTTCTTCCTCTTGAGATCCTATGGAGGCATTATCAAGTTTGCACTTGAAATATGGGGTTCAAATCGTATATTTAGCTTTTACTGGTGTCCTGCTCAGGCACTGGCCACCCAGTCGTGAATAAGATATCATTCCAACCATTAAGAAGCAACCAGTCTAGTAAGGAGATGGTGTTATGAATCAGAAATGCCTCCAAAATCTTTCACCCAAATGAGAATGTGAATCTGGAAACCACCTGTAGAAAATGTCACCCAGCGGCTTCCCTTTACAGAGAATGAGGCACAGCTGCCACTCTCGGAGCTGAGGCATGCCCCACCACGAGCTGAGTGGCAGATTCTCAATCATATCTTTGGCTTTCTGACTTAAATACAGGCATCTTCCTATGACTTCGCATTACCTCACTATAGGATTTAACTCCTGGTCTCTTCCGTGCAGTCAGTTTGCCTTACAAGAAGCAGCGTTTGATGTAGTATTGATATGCCCAAGCCTCGGGTGAAGCTGTTAAGTGACCACACTGCCTCCTGAATCTTTCTCTCTTTTCTACACAGCCTTTAACATATCCTGGAGTCTGTCTACAACAAATACTGAAGTCCTTATTCCTTGAAAAGGGACTTACATAATACATCACAAAATAGTATTGAGGGCAGTGATGGATACTTGGAATGACTGTACATGTGTGACCTCCTCAGATACCATTTTGCCATATTACAAAGCATTAGAAACGCTTGGGTAGGTGAAATCAAAGAGCCTCAGAAGAAAAGGGGTTGTTCACCAGCAAAGTAGAATTCCACCAGTTCCCTTATTTCTGAGACTTCTAAGGAGAGATGGCTCTGGTATCTCCATGTAACTCTTAATCCTCAATTCCTTTCTTAGAGAAAGCACTTCACCCCTGTCTTCAGGGCATCTCCACCTGCAGATCAGAGCACTTCCTTCTGCTGAGTGAGGCCCACAGACTTAGGCTGTGGAGCTCTGGAAAGAGAGGAGGAGACCCAGTGTGTGCCCAGTTCTCTCTCTGTCTTTAGCCCCACATGTGTGTACCAGTTCTTGTCATCCCTGTTGTTCAGATTAGACTGCGGAGCATCTGAGTGCCTGGCCAATGTGCCCAAGGCCATCCAGATTGAAATATACAATAATATTTCAGTTCAGGTCAACCCAGCCTCCAAATCTAGATATATTCCACTCTGCCAAGATGCATACTATCTCCTTTCTGTTCACCTCTCTCCCCATCCAACCACTTTGTCCGAATCAGATAGCAAAGAATTAGGTTTTTATTCATACAACGTTCAAGAATCTTACCAATTTCACTGGTATAGCTACTATGGAGAACAGTATGGAAGTTCCTTTAAAAACAAAAAATAAGACCACCTGCAGTCCTATTCCTGGGCATATATCTGAAGAAAACCATCACCAAAAAGATACCTGCACCCCAGTGTTCATTGTAGCACTATTTACAATACCCAAGACATGGAAGCAACCTAAATAAATGTCCAGAGACAGAGAAATAAAGAAGATGTGGCATATAAATGGAATACTACTTGGCCATTAAAAAGAATAAAGTAAAGCCGTTTGCTGCAACATGGTTGGGCCTAGAAACTATCACACCAAGTGAAGTAAACCAGACAGAGAAATACAAACATCATGATACTGCTCATATGTGGAATCTAAGATAAATGATACAAATGAACGTATTTACCATACAGAAATACACCCACAGACACAGAAAGCAAATTTATAGTTTCTTCCCCTTCTAGGGGAAATGGAGTTCTCTTAAAGGAGAAATGGAGTGAGGGAGATAAATTAGGACCTACTGTATAGCACAGGGGACTATATTCAGTTTTATAATAGCTTATAAGGGAAAATAATATGAAAAATAACATTAATATGTATCCACACACAGCTACACATAACTGAATTGCTTTGCTATGGACCTGAAACTGACACAATTATAAATCAACTATGCCTCTCAATTTAAAAAAGAAGAAGCAGCCCACCAATTTCATTTAGACCCACGGGGGTTGAAATGCAGCTTCGGCCCCCATGCCCAGCAACTTTCTGAGAGCCCCTCACATTACAGATAAGGGTGGTAGTGAGGACCTTCCAGTTCTGGGAACTCGGGCTCCAGTTTGTGTCTGAGAGGTGTTCCAAGAGGAGATGATGATTGTTCAGAAGGTGTGGGATCCTAAGACAGGAGAATGAGCACTGGGAGTTCCTCGGGGAAGAAAAAGTTTCTGGCACCAGAAGGACAGTCCCATAAAGAAGCCGGGAAACCTGAGGCAGGAGCTAAAGGTCAGAGAGAAGAACCAGAGCGCTGGAGAGAGGGCTAGAGCAACTGTAGGTGAGAAGCCACAGAGGCAAGGAAACGTGCTCGTGGCCCATCCTTACTGCTGATGAGCAGCAGAGGCATGGCCGAGTGCCAGGAACATGACCTTTGGACCAGCTGGTGGGAATGCTGTTTTATTTTGTTTTTCCTTGTCGAAGGGAGCCTACAGAGTATGCTTAGAAAGACTGTCAGGTTAAGGCAGAATTTTCATCTTCTTGGGTGGACATTTGACCAGACAAAAGCAAATCGTGCATATTGAATTGACACTGTATTGACCCAACAATGCAAATTTGACCCATTATTTCAATGACAAATGTTTTAGTGGCCATCACTGACCATCTCAGGGTCTACCCTGACCTCTCATATCTTAGGAGTCATTGCTGGCTTCCTCCGTCTGTAAGACCATCCACTAAGCTGAACAGTCTTGGGAAGTACCGTGCTTGTGAACAGCTCTGTGCTTTGGGGCACACTGTTCCTTCTACCTGGACATCCCATCCATCCCACTCTTATCACGTAACTCATCTGAGAGTCGATGTGGAAGTCATCCTTAACAGTCCCCACTCTCTGCCATCTCCATTCTCAACCCCCATCAACTGTGTTCCTCTATGGAATGCCCATAGTGCCCTAGGTGTCCCTACTACAAAACACAGCCAAGAAGGATTGTGATCATTAACATAATGAAAGAAAGTGAAGTCGCTCAGTCTTGTCTGAGACTCTTTGCGACCCCATGGACTGTAAGCCCACCAAGCTCCTCCGTCCATGGGATTTTCCAGGCAAGAATACTGGAGTGGGTTGTCATTTCCTTCTCCAGGGGATCTTCCCAACCCAGGGTTTGAACCCAGGTCTCCCACATTGTAGGCAGACGCTTTACCGTCTGAGCCACCAGGGGAGTCCCATGATCATTAATATAATAATAACAGATAAATAAGAAGTGCTGACCACATATGAGGTCTTGGCTATGAGACTTAGGGCTATGACTCAGATCTGTACCTTCCACTGAGTAGGATTCCCCAGCCCATTTCATAAATGAGCACACTGAGCTCAGTGTTGGCTTACCCTAAACCCAGAGCTAAGTAAATGGTAAAACTGACTCTCAGACTTGGGCAGCTGGACTCCACAGCACACACATTTTATCCTCATATGGACTTTGAGGGGTTTCTTCCTGTACGTTTATCTTATTCTGCGTGGTGAACTGGCTAGAGCCTGGAGAGTATTTCTCACTGGCATCTGCCTCCTCAGTACCCAGAGCAAAGCCCTCACGGGGTCCAGCGTGGGTCAGTGTTTACAGAATATAATGGAAGTGGGGATGGAACCTGTGACTAATCTGACCTTTCCTGCTCCCTGTAGAGGCTGAACGGGGACGTGGGCAGCCCTGACGTGATGTGCTCGGCGAGGAGAGAGCTTCCAGCCCGAGCGAGGTCTGCGTGACTCGTCTGGGAAGGCCGCCATCCGCCAGGCAGCCGCACGGCCGGCGGACAGGGTGACAGCCGCATTCTCCCGTGCCTACCACGTAACCAAAAATGAAGGAGAACTATTGTTTACATGCCGCCCTGGTATGCCTGGGCATGCTGTGCCACAGCCAGGCCTTCGCCTTGGACCGGAGGAGCCACCTGCGACCCTCGTTCCACGGGCACCACGAGAAGGGCAAGGAGGGCCAGGTGCTGCAGCGCTCCAAGAGGGGTTGGGTCTGGAACCAGTTCTTCGTGATAGAGGAGTACACGGGACCCGACCCCGTGCTCGTGGGCAGGGTAAGGCTGCTCTAATTGCATGCTCACTTCTCACTCCCCACCCTCCCCGGACTGGGGTCCTGGCCCAACAAAAATCTAGGAGGGAAGGTAGCAATGGTCTGATCATCTCTAAAATCCACCAAATCCTATTCATTCATCCTTCCAGCTTTTTTTTTTTTTAATTCCTAGACATCCATGTTAAGAACACTTCTGTTTCCACTGCATATTATACCCTAAAAACTCTGTTTTTAATGGCTACCCAGTAGTCTCTTGAATAGAAATGATGATTATTTATTTAACCATTCTCCAACTGGGCGCATTACCCCCACTACATCCAAACCCCAGCTAGGATGCCTTTCTTTGTGTTCTTATAATGCTCTGTACTATTTTTATCATAGCTTTTTTCCTGTAGTACACATGTCTGTCTCCTTCACTGGACCCTGAGCTACTTTCATCAAGAACAGGTTCAGTCTTGTATCCCCAGGTTCTGACACCTAAGCCCAGTTTTATGGACACCTCTGTGAATATTTGACAAGATGAATGGATGCATCATGGGAATGGGTGGGATTCTATCCAGTTTGGCTCAGGGATGGCAAACCCCCAGAAAGCTTGAGAGTCCTAGTACTACTGAGAAATCCTGCATTCTCTGAGTATCCCCTCCAAAAGTGCAAGGGTAGAAAGAGTCCAAAATATGTTTGAGGGCATGTTCCCTGGTGATCTAGTGGTTAGGATTTGGCACCTTCACTGAGGAGCCCCTGATGGGGGATTTGGTTCAATCTCTAATAGGGGACCTGAGATCCTGCAAGCCATGCAGCCAAATTTCAAAACCAAAAATAAAAACAAACAAAGTAACAAAATATGTTTGAAAAACTGGCTGCCAGCTATCACTTGTGGTAAAACATACAGCCATCTTTCACATGCAAGTGACATTAATGGCAAGGAGATAGATGTTCATACGCATAAAAGCAGAAAGCCTGCTATGTGAAGGTACAGAGGGAGGCAAATGGTAAACTGCAGTAGAATAGTCCCTGGCCTCAAAGAGTTCAGGGGCTAGTGGAAAAAGAGACACTTACCTAAGCAATTAAAAAAAAAAAAACAAAACTAAAGGAGTAGAATAATAAAGAAATTTCACTACAAGTGGTTGTGAATTTACATGGCAAAGTTTAGGAGGCATGAAGGGAAGCTTCATGGAGACAATGGTAATAACTTGTGACCTAAAAGATGAGCAGGAGTTATCTAGTGAAGGGGGAGAGGGACAAGAACAGATTTGTGGGGTGCTCATTTCTGAGCCTCATAGATTCCAACGAAGTTATCTTAGTTGCTGCTTAACATGAGACTATCATTCCATATTTATGGGATTGACATCTTTGGAGGAGGTTCATATTAGTGTCCTGATAATATTGTTAAGGGTTGGAAAAGGGTCTTTCTGAAGAGATGTACCAGGGCAGTTTCATCATTTATACCCAAAATGGAAAGATCACACCCAAAGTGGAAGTATCCTTGAGAAATGGAGCACAGGGAAATAATTGGCACATAGAATTCCTTCCATCAAGGAGATAGTCTCTGTGCCTAGAGAGGAAGAAGATACTTGAGCCGCGGCAGGAGCTGTGTGGCTTGAACAATGTGGAGACTGTGTGCAAATTGTTCTGAGAAAATAAAACTTCTGCCACAGGGACTTTCTCCATAGGGAGCAGCGTGTGTGTTAGGGTAGGGAGGGCAAAAGACACAGGACCTAGAGGGCATCTCTGTGGAGCAAGCAGGTGTTGTGTCTACTAAAAGACAGCAGCAGACACAAGAGGAAGGGAAAATCTAGGCATGTGAGAATGAGCCAGATGTCAGATTGGATGGGGAAAGAAAGAAAAAGAAAGAAAGTGGTTAGATCCTATCAAACTTCCTTTTGAGATAATGCTGATCTCGAGTTCTCCATGAATAGGAGGATTAAACTAGATGACTTGTTACCTAAAAACCTTGATTTGGTGTCTTTCGAGATTGAGTGATTTAGGATGTTCTGAAATGTGGAATTTGGCAAACCATGGACTTTTAGATCTGCAGGGAGCAGAGTCCGCATCATGCTATGCGCTGCTGAGGGGATGGCCTCAGTTTTGGGAGTTAGGAATTGGCCGTGTCTGCCTCAGCAACTGATCCCTTGATAGGACTGAATGGGTTTCCAAACTGCCTTTTGTGTCGAAACTAATAAATGTCATTGTTAGTTGTGTGGTTCGTCGTTGTTGGAGAGGGGGCAAAAGGGAATTTATATCCAACTTTGAACTCCGAAAACAAGATAAAAAATATAAATGAGCACTATATTTAAATGTTTCAGTTACTTGGTTGATCATGAAATTTAATTCCCAAGAGTCTTGCCAACTTCATATGTAATATATAAAGGTCCCTAGAAACATTCCTTGTCTAGACTCCCATTAAAGGAAGTGTTGCCTTGACTTCCTTGTTCCACATTCCACAGTCATGGCTGAACTCCTGACTTTCGCCAAGTCTGAGGCAGAGAAAACAAACAAATATAAACAATTATGGGGGGTTAGGAGAACAGCCAGAAGACTGCCTGCCCCCACTGTGGAAACTTGTATGAAGACTGAGGCAATTTGAGTCATCCTTTGGAGCGTCCATATATTCAGATAGCTTTGTATATTACAAACTGCGCTATTCATAAGAAATGTGTAGCCATAACTTCATGACAACACATAGCTTGTTATGAATAACAAGTTCTGAAGTATGTTTTTTTTTTTTTCCCTAAGAAGCACTATAGACTAAAATCAAAATGTATTTTGTACCTACAGGTATCCTTCTGAGCTGAAATAATTGGTGTTTCACTGAGGCACTGAAAATCCATTAGATATTTTGGGGAAAATTGAAACAATACAAAAAAATTTAAAAAGCAATGTATTCTATCCTGCTTTGTGATTCTGGGCAAGCTTTCTAGGTCTTGGTTTCATGATAATAATAATAATTAAAATCACATTAATAATAATATTAAAATGGCACTATAATAAACATTAAGATAATAATTTTAAGTAATAAGTATTATTATCATTATTACTTCCCTGAGAATAAAGCTTGTTAGTTTACACTAGGTTTTCTTAGGTAGTAGGTAGAACCAAGGGCTTTTTATCCACCTGCCTATTCTTGAAGCCTATGAGAACAGTGAAAGTAATGCTTATCTTTTCCCATAAAGGGTAAAATGAGGGCAGAAGAACTCAGATTAAGATGATAGCTGCAGAAATTTAGGTTGGACAACAAAGTACAATAAAGACTTTATTGCTATGGGAAAATTGGATGTGGTCTTTAGGGGAGTTCCATGTTACAAAACACAGCAGAGTAAGGCAGAAGGCACAAGGGGGTAGTCGGGTGACCTGGATGACTTCCTGGCCCTGCCAAGTGTGGATTTAGGTGAGTTCCATCAATTTGCTGGGCTTTATCAAAGGAGGGGAAAATCTCAAGGAACTAGTCTTCCTTTAGTCTAAGAAGCTGCATGTCTATCCGCCCTCTCCACGCACTCCATGCTTATGAGGAGAATGGGGGAGGTCCTCCAGGCAGAGTCCATCCCCAGAGCCTCATACTTTCTGTGCCACACAGCAGGTCATCCAGAAATCCTGATCAGTGAATTGTTGGTGGTAACAAAAGCCTGGTGTCCTTTGGAACCTAGTGTCCTTTGGAAGAAGACTGAAATAATAACCTCTATACAATGGATGAGATCAATACATATATACCAGTTTGGAAGGGTCCTCCGAATTTACTCTGGTAGGGAAACAGAGTTGAGAGTGGTGTGTCCACTGTGCACTTTATTGTGTAAAAATAAACCAGAGCACATGTATTTGTATAGATAGTCTGGCCTATGCATAGAATATGTCTTAGAGAATTCATGAGACACTGATAACAAGAGCTCTCTTTTACAGGGAAGATGAAGACATGGCAATCAGAACTTAACAAGATTTACTTCTAGCTCAAATGTGTGTCTTTCACTTTCTACAATATGCATATATTTCATTCAAAATAGCTCTACTAATGTGTATTATATGTGTTTCATATGTGAGCATATGTAATAGGAAAGGGGAACGGAAAGCATGAATCTTAAAATTAAAACCTTTTGGACTCTGGCCTCACTGCTCCCCAGCTATGTGCCCTTAGCCAGGACATCTTCTCTAAGATTACATTTCTTCACTTGTAAATGGGATGAGAGTGTCTCCCTCTCAGTGTGTGTGTGTGTCTGCATGTAAACAGCGTATTGTAGCAAACGGGATGTGAGTGTGTCTCTACCTCCCCAGAGTATCCGTCATGGAATTACAAGTCTCCATTTCTCTTTTCCTAGCTTCATTCCGATATTGACTCTGGTGATGGGAACATTAAATACATTCTCTCAGGTGAAGGAGCCGGAACCATTTTTGTGATTGATGACAAATCAGGGAACATTCATGCCACCAAGACATTGGACCGAGAGGAGAGAGCCCAGTACACGCTGATGGCTCAGGCGGTGGACAGGGACACCAACCGGCCCCTGGAGCCACCGTCGGAATTCATCGTCAAGGTCCAGGACATTAATGACAACCCTCCTGAGTTCTTACATGAGACCTATCATGCCAACGTGCCCGAGAGGTCCAACGTGGGTACGTAAGGGAGGGGGAGGACGGACCTGCTCCACCTGCAGGCCTGGTGTCTCTGCAGGTGGGTGGGCTGGTGCCCATTCTCCCAAGTCGGGATGTAGAATTTATGCTGTAGCGTCTGTGTTCAAAATAACAAACAAAAAACATTTCATGTACATAGTTGAAGTTTCAAATATTTTAAATTGCCCTGAGTTTATAAACTGTAACCTTACAAAACATGAGGAGACATAGAAGAATAGGAAAAATGTGATGGAACCCAGGCCACCCTGGCCCTGGTGCTTGTTAACCTTTTGACTTGGAATCAGTTCCATCTGTTCTCTTAGCCTGAGCTTCTCCTCTGTAAAATGGGACTAAAAGTTTCTACTCGTGTAGGATGATAAACAGTATACATCTGGTCACTAGTGCGTGCTGGTGTTGAATAAGTGATAGCGGCAGACTTTGTAGCATGTCAGCACAGTGCGCATTAATGATTTACATGCCCTGTTGCATTTAATCTTTGCAGTGACTCATCTTTGCAATGAGGTAGGTCCTATTTGACATATTTTGCAAATGGGAAACCAAAGCTAGAAACAAGTTAATTATAATTTATTCAAGGTCATTTGAGCTGTTAAGTGGATCCAGTATATACACCTCGCCATGACACTGTGTCACCATCTGTTAGAATAATTCAGAAGCAGCTATGTCTTTCATCATGCACACAGATACCTAACATTGTTAGTGGACAATTCTCCTGGCAATAATTCTTGTTTCACTTTATAGAATGCAGGTTGTTGTACTTGCTTTTGAGAAGCATGCCTCATATTAAGAAGGGTTTGCTTTTCAGACAGTGACCAGGGCTGTTCAGATCAGGGAGTATATATGGTTATGAAATCAGAGATTTAAAGTTCTGCTGAGCTTAAGGATCATCAGGGCCAAACTGCCCATTTTAAAGATGAGAAAACCAAGCACAGAGACTGAGAATCAATTTGCCCAAGAAAGTTAGATACAGAAGTAACTCTAAATCCCTACTCCTCGGGACTTCCTTAGTGGTCCAGTGGTTAAGAATCTGCCCTGCAATGCAGAGGATGTGGGTTCAATCCCTAGTCAGGGAACTCATATCCCATGTGCCTTGGAGCAACTAAACCTATGAGCCACAACCAGAGAGTCTGCACACTGCAACGATAGATCCTTCATGAAGCACCTAAGACCGAGGGCAGCCAAATAAATAAAGATTAAAAAAACTCTACTCCTTCCACTTTGCATTATAGAGCTTGTGGTGCAAAAAAAAAAGAAAAAAAAAAGCCCTCTTCTTCTCCTCCAACTAACGTGAAACCCTTCTCATACTTTATAAAAACTCACCTGGGTCTATTCTATCTTCTCTTTGCCTTGCCCAATTCTTTAGTTTCTCAGTAGTCACCTGGGGACTTTTAATGAGAAACAGCAGACATCAAAGAAATCATTAAATAGAGGACAACAGCAGCTGAGCCAGGGGGAAAAGGCCAGTCATCAAAAAGAATGCTCCAGGGAAATTTTCATTGACCCCATGTCTTGGGGCAGCTTAGTGCTTAAGGATTAATATCAGACTTTGCATCGTGACCTATGAGAGTTTTCTGCTGTCAGACAGTATTGGATTGGAATCATGGCTGTGCCTCTGACCAACCAGGTCAACCCAGACAACATCTTACATCTTTCTCAGTTTTCATTTTGTCGTCTATCACATGAGGATAATGTAAACTCTGATGAGGGTTAAATAAACATAAATGTAAAATACAAAGAGTTGTAATGAACTTAGTGGATTTCTTGAAGTAAATTAAGCATAAAAAATAATACTTTGACAAGCTCTACCATGAAAGTAGAGAATAGAGCTTACTAACGCCATTACAAATGTCCATGATTTAGAATAGTACCTAGTTTTGTGGGAAGAATCCTCCCCCCAAAGTTGTTTGTATGAAAAAATGAATTACAGAATTTTTTAAAAAAGTAAAATTTGTTCTTACACTGTGTGAAAATCACCAGCAAACTTGTAGATCAGGGGGCTGTATTAGTGGGCTGCCTTGCCACTCATGTAGAACCTGGCTCCTTTGTTGAAATTGTCACGGAAAGAACTTGGGCTTGGTTGTTTGCTGGGTAGAGGTTAGAATCCTGACTCTGACAGTGACCCACTTTGCAAAACAGACTGCAGAACTTCCTACCTGTTATACTCAGTAACTCACAAGCACAATGAACCAGTAGAAAGCACCTAGCAGAGGGGCAGAATACTTGGAACATGCCCCAGACAGTGCTTGGCACAGAGGAATTCTATAATTACCAGCTCTCTCCCTTGACCACCTCCCCTGCCCCATTCTGAACCATCAAGGAACAACGGTTTTTCCTCTGAAAAACAGAATCCCCTCTTCTTTCAATTCCCTGGTTTCTTTCCACTGTGGCTCACAATTGCTGGCCTTAGATCTCACCAGATGTCTACTGGTGATTTCTGTTGTGTGACTACCAGACCCATTGGAGGTGGGAAGATGCAATTTTCATGCCAGTAGGGAACAACATTCTGTACAATATTTATGACCATAAATTAATTAAAATGTAGTATTAGCAGCCATTTTATTACATGCAAAGCAACAATAAAATGATGTATTTATTGCTCTGCTACAGATGGAAGACTGCACTCTGTCCTTTCATGAAAAGCAATTCATCATTAATTATCCTTTATTATACTCTTTGGGAAGATTTTTATTTAATTATTTGATATACTGAACATTCCAGTTGCATGGGCCTTAGAATGTTTTTGCAATAATGTTCACATTATTATTTTAACTACTAAGCATAGCAGGATGCACTATGAATATAGAAAGTTCATTTTTAAGCTATTAGGATTAAAAAGGGAGGGAGGAGGAAGGGAAATTATTTTTGCATCTCAGTCTGGAAAATCAAAGCATATTGAATAATATGGGGGCTCTCGTTAGTTTTTAATCTTAAGACAAAATTTGCAAACTAGAATATAATTTGAAAAGCGGAGGAATTGTCTCTAATGAATGTTTCACTTTTAAGGAACGTCAGTGATCCAGGTGACAGCTTCAGACGCAGATGACCCCACCTATGGAAACAGTGCCAAGTTAGTGTACAGCATCCTGGAAGGACAACCCTACTTTTCAGTAGAAGCGCAGACAGGTACCATGGAATTGCATTGTGATTTGTGACACATTGTGAATAAGGAGTCCAGGCCTGCTGGCTGAAACCTTTTTGAGTCTCTGTTTTCTAAAATATAAAATGGGCCACCTAACAAGACTATTGTACAGTGTAGACACTGTGCATTGCCTGGCCTATAGTTAGCCTTCAATGAACTATGCTTATGACTGCTTTTATTTGTATTGCACCATGTCACGATACTGTGCATTGCCTGGCCTGTAGTTAGCACCCAGTGAATTATACTTGTGACTGCTTTTGTTTGTATTGTGCCATGTCACAGCAATAAATATAATCCTAGACTGCAACTTTCCTCATGCTATCAGTTCTTAAAATTCAACTTCAACTTAAAAATGTATCTTCAAATATGTTTTATCATAAAATTCAACTGTGGATCCAAAGGAAGAGACCATAGGACTTGAGGACTGGTAAAAACCGGCAGCTCTCAAAGCTTGAAGACCACAGTGCAGGCTTGGGGGGGGGTGGGGGTGGGAACTGATGAGGCTCAGGTACGTCTGGGAGGTGGCACTTCCCCACCTCCTCTGCTGAGCTTCGAGGTTCCCAACAGGCATTAATATCCAAAAAGGAGGTTCTGCAAATTCTTACAGAAAACAAATAGCAAACAAAAAGAGTGAATGAATATACCAGCCAAAACCCACACCAAAATGTTTCACTCCATGTGTACCAAATTTGATTCTAGGATCCTTTTATTAGAATAAACACTAAACTCCTGTGAAACTGTCAGTCCACAGTATTATACCTCAAACTCCCTTCTGTTTTCCACAATATACCCCCATATGTTTGCAAGACATTTACAAAAAAATCCACTTACATTAATGCAGTTGAAATTTATCAAATACATGTATATATATGTGTGTGTGTATGTATAATACTATATTGCATAGCATGCCAATCAGATATTTTGCCTGCTTACTGAATAATTTCCACTTATCTATGTGATCATTTATTTGTAGACACTACGCTTGGGATCACAATTTAGGCGGCTACTTGCTATGATTTCATCAAAGGCATTTACCAATTAATTTTGCCAAGGATAAATGTGGAATTGCATCTGAGTTTTTGAGATACTAAAATTGCTGGAGGGACTCTAGTTGCAATATTCGTTATCTCAGGGACTCATGTTAGGAAGGACCAATTCGAACCTACCAAATTATTTAACAGACAAGAAAAACGAGGCTCAGCGAATTGAATAATATTGCTGAGAAACATACAAACATCGGGGTCAGAAAAGGATAAAGGCTTAAAGCTTCCACAGCACTCTCTTAGATTTCTAGTGTAAATGTTGCTGCATCTACAGACAGAAAAAGCTTGCACGCATTCCCAAAAGATTTTAAGTGAACATGGTTTCCACACCAGTAATGCACTAATATCCAGAGATCATGTAGAATTCAATTATTAATGTATCCTTGTCAGTGATAGGTGATAGTAAACAACTAGAATTGACATAAGCTTTGTGTATGTTTCTAACCCATTTGTTATACACTTAAAAAGCTAATATTAACATTTTAATGTATTCCCATCTACTTTTAACTTAAAATAGACCAGAGTAATGTTTCTAAGAATCGTATGCAGGCATTGATAGTCAAAGGATTCTGCTGACAGTCCAGAAGCATGGGTTTATGTTATGGATTCTCATATAGTGGGTCCTCAAATGTATCAGTCTTTAGCATCTTTAATTGTTATACCTGAGAAGGATGAGATTATTACTTGCATTTATAGTACAACATATAAAACATAAAATTTTAATGCTACATTAATAACGATGGCAATTTGCTGGAAAATATGTCTATATGATGCTCCAAGTATGGCTACTTTTGATGATAAATATATTGAAGTGACTCGTCTGTGCAGACAGGTGCTGTTTCATTCATCTCTGCTTCCCTGTGCCTAGATCTTTTTTGTTACAATGTAATTAATGAAGATCTGTGGTGTTCCCTGCTCGCCTGTCCAGGTATCATCAGAACCGCCCTTCCCAACATGGATAGGGAAGCCAAGGAGGAGTACCATGTGGTGATCCAGGCCAAGGACATGGGTGGACACATGGGTGGACTCTCAGGGACAACCAAAGTGACGATCACACTGACCGACGTCAATGACAACCCACCAAAGTTTCCGCAGAGTAAGTCAGTGGGCTTGGTTTTCACTTTCCAGTGGTGCCACAGCCAACTCTCTTATCTGACCCATCCCTGCTATACTCAACTTTCCAGAAGGAATCTAGAGTAATGGAGGCTCTTTATAACATTCTTGAAAAAAAAAAAACACACAGAAGACAACAGTAATGACAACAGAAATCTTACGTGGAGGAGAGGTAGTGGGAGAGAGTGGGAGAAAGGCATAGAATGTTTCACAACCCTGGGAAGAGAAAAATCCATTTTGCTAGGCACTCAGGATGTGCTGTAGTAATTAATTAATCTTTCTGTCTCAGTGTTCTCATTTCTAACCTGAATATGTAATAGTAGCTGGATCAGTTATCTATTGCTACCTAACAAACTACTTCAAATCTTGTGCTTTAAAGCAATAATAATTGTTTATTTTCATCATGAGTCTGAAATTTGGGCAAAACCTGAGAGAGGCAGCTTGTTTCTGTTTCACAGCATCAGTTGGCAGAGTTTGACTGAGGCTGGACGATCCACTTCCAAGCTGGTTCAGTCACGTGGCTGGCAAGTTAATGTCAGCTGTTACTTCCCGTCCATGTCAGCCTCTCCAAGGAGTGGCTTGGATGGGTTCTGAAAGTGAGAAGAGCCCCAAGGACACCAAGTAGAAACCATATTGCCTGTTGTAACCGAGCTTCAGAAATCACATAGCATCATTTCCACTGTAGTCATAAGACTGCCCAAATTTAAGTGGAGTTCTTATAGACCCCACCTTTCAAGGGAAGGACTGTTAAAGTCTCTTTGAAAGAGAAGAATATGGGCTGGGAGATACTGTTTGGACTATTTTTGCAAACTAAAATCTTCCACAAGTCTCAGTTAATAGGATATTGGGACTCCCCTGGTGGTCCAGTGATTGAGAATTCCTCTTGCAGTGCAGGAGATGCAGGTTCAACCCCCGGTCGGGGCATTAGGACCCTGCATGCTCTGGGGAACTGGGCCCACGTGCTGCAACTACTGAGCCCGAACCACAGCACAGAGTCCATGTGCCGAGATCCTGCATGCTGCAGCTAAGACCCAACACAGCGAAATAGGCAAATAAATATTTTTTTAAAAAAACATTTAAATTAGTAGGATGTTGTTAGAACTAAATGAGCCACTGTAGAATCTTACAATGATATCTGGCATAAGCTGTCAACAAAGGTTAGCCATTATTATGATCTAGGTGATTATGGTCCTACAAAATTAATAGGATGGCAGCAGGAAATAAAAAAATGATTTGAAAGATCATTATTAATAAGCATAATTACAACAACTACAACCATTCAATGAACAGTTACTACTATTGCAGATCTCTATGAGAGCTTCTATTGCACAGGTAAAACTGGGTTCCATGGAAGGTGCTGTAAGTTGCCTGAAGGATTACAGCATAACAGATTGTGAACACAAATCTGATTATGTGTATAGTGTAGGTATAGACAGAGGTACAGTACAACCGTAATGATGCTGGTGCTGATAGATCATGGGGAGTTCACCATGAAAGCTTCTTCATTAGATTAGGTGGTAGAGCCTATGAGTTTATTGTCAGAGAGATGGCACTTTTTACAAATGAGAAAACAGGGAAGGCCACCAAGTATGGTCCCAGAAAGGACCATGGTCACTCAAAGGAATTCAAAGACAACAATCTCTGGAAGGGAGACATTAAGGTGGAGGATTACAGGGTGACAGCCAGTTCTCACAAAGTCCCCAAAGAGATGAAGATTACTTTGCTTGGTCAGGTACAAGGTTCAGCATCCTCAATAAGCTTAAGCCTCATAGAGCACTCTAAGAAACTGCATGCTCCATTATCCACACTCTGAAACTGTCTGGTATGCTGGATGGAAAGGACCATGCGGGACTATTAGCAGGCGGTGATCAATGTCCTTGCGCACCTACAGGCATAGAGTGAAGTTACATCACTACTGTGAAGATAACCAGTTTTATAGCTGTGGACTTGAATGAGATTTAGAGAAAATTACCTGAGAGCAAGTTTTTCTAAACCTTCAAGTAAATTGGTAATTATCTACAGAGACTCCCATCTCCTACTTGTCCTTTATCATGGAGGACATGGTGTGTTTAAGTTGAATGTGGGTCTGAACTGAAAGCAGTCACAGCCAAACAATATAGATAAATGTACACAGAGTATTAAAATTGATAAAATACACATAAGGAGAAACTAAAGCTTAAATTGCTTAAGTAGCTTGTCCCAAACCACTAGGTTTGGCAGTGATAGAGGCCAGGTTTTCCAACCTTTGCTTCTCTATATTGTTTCACAGAGAATTTTTTTTTAATTCTGATGATACAATTGAGATGATCTCAAGTCTTATTTCTTTAATGAAACCTTTCAGTGACTTCCTACACGTTTTAAAAGAAACTCTGATGTCTTTTCCATCTCCTGCAATGCCCTTTGTGCACAGTTAGGCTTAGCCCTTTTACACTTATTTCCTACCAGAAGGCTGCAGTCACACCTGTGGTCTTACTGTTCTGTATATATTCACTGTTTTCACTTTAGGGTTTTTGCAATTTGCTGTTTGCTTTGTTTGTATTTTTATCCCCAGATAGTCACATGATTTATCTGGCCCAGTCCTTTCAAGAGATATTCACACACACTCACATGAACACACTCACACACAACATACACTTATGCACAGTCACACTTATACACTTTCATTATCCTTTGTCCCTTACTGTATTTTTCTCCTTCTTAGCAATGATATCAGAGTATGTATACATCTGATTTTTTTTTCTCTGTAGAATGAGAGAAGAATCTTGACTCTTAAAGGCGAGGACAGTGCTCAGGATATAGTAGGTTCCCAACACGTATTAAACAAATCTATGTGGAAATGTCACACTGTGAGAAACCTTTCCATATAAGATATCTATTTATCAAATGGTGAAGGAGATAAAGTAAGAAGAGAGTCAGATATATAGCTGGAAGGGTCATGACCTTGAAGGACAAAATTTGCATTTGACTTTAAAATAAATATGGAGTTACAGAAGGCTTTTAAACAGAGAAGACATTCTCTTTCTGGGCGCCTGGGAGTGCCATATGTGAGCCTTAGAATTAACTCTGGGCCATTCCAAAGACGTGAAAAGAGGTTTTGATTTTTTTTTGACTGGGTGAAGATATGCATGGCCCTCCATCAGTTCCTGATGGGAAATGTAACTGGGCATTGTTTTCCTTTCTCATGTGTGGCAGGTGCCCCCACCCTGCCACCCTGGACCCTGATATTATTTCATCATTCTTTACAGAAAACATTTCTTTGACAAGCAAGCTGTGTGGGATCTTCCTCGCATCCATTCACTTCTTTTCATGTTTTCAATCAATAGGAAGCTCAATGTCAAACCCTTTGAGAAATTTATTGGGATTCAACGAAATCTAAAGTCTTACAGCTGCCAAATAAAAGGGAAAATAAAAATAGATATCTTCTTCTTCCAGGCGTATACCAGATGTCTGTGTCAGAAGCAGCTGTCCCAGGGGAGGAAGTGGGAAGAGTGAAGGCTAAAGATCCAGACATTGGAGAAAATGGCTTAGTCACATACAATATTGTTGATGGAGATGGGATGGAATTGTTTGAAATCACAACGGACTATGAAACACAGGAGGGCGTGGTGAAACTGAAAAAGGTGAGTTAGGGTGAGGAATCAGATGTGGCAGCAGTGTGGCCTGCTTTGCCAGGACAACACTGCAGGAAGCGAAGAGTTGAAGGCTAAAAACAGAATATGGACAACTGAGGGCTGGACCTCAGACTTTGCAGTTGGGCTTTGAGCTTTGGGGAGATAACAGAACTATATTCCAGAGGGAGCTGGCAGAAGTGACTGATGATGCCTACCTGAGATTGATAGTTTGTATACAACTTAGGGACGATAGTCAATAATAATGTAATATCTCGCTGTCGTGACAGAGGACAATCAGACTTGCCATTCTGAAATGTATGGAAATATCCAATTACTGTGTTGTGCACCAGGAACTAGCATGGTACTGTAGGTCGATTCTTCTTCAAAAACAGACCAAAACACAGACTCATGGACAAAGAGATCAGATGTATGGTTGTCAGAGGTGGAGGATGGGGAAAGAAAAAGCTGGATGAAGGCAGTCAAAAGGGGAAAACTCCTATTTATAAGATGAATAAGTATTAGGGATGTAATTAACACTGCTGTATGTTATATATGAGAATTGTTCAGTGAGTAAATCCTTAAGAGTTCTCATCAAAAAGAAATTTTTCCTTTTTCTTTTTTATCTATATGAGATGATGAATGTTCACTAAACTTACTGTGGTAATGATTTCATGATGTATGAAAGTCAGATTTTAAGCTTATACAGTGCTATCTGTCAATTATATCTCAGTAAAACTGGAAGAAAGAGAGGGGGTGATATACTTGCCCTGAGATTACTGATTAGTTCTTATATGACTTGGCAGTTTCCTCAGGGAAAGAAAGATGTTTAGATAAATGTAGATTTTGGAGAGGCAGCCCTCAGCATGCATGGTGTTTCCTGGTTGCATCTGCCAAGCTGAGTCTATTAATATAGGTTCTCCAGAACTTTTCCCACCTCAAACATCCAAGGTCTGTTACATTATTGGGCCTTCTATGAAACGTAAACCAAATCCTCTGCTCAATTTTCTGTCAGAACTGAGCCTAAGAAACAAAAATAATGGATCTTCCCTCATAGTCAGCTGCTGCTGCTGCTGCTGCTGCTGCTGCTGCTGCTAAGTCGCTTCAGTAGTGTCCAACTCTGTGCGACCCCATAGATGGCAGCCCGCCAGGCTCCCCCGTCCCTGGGATTCTCCAGGCAAGAACACTGGAGTGGGTTGCCATTTCCTTCTCCAATGCATGAAAGTGAAAAGTGAAAGTGAAGTCACTGAGTCGTGTCCAACTCTCAGCGACCCCATGGACTGCAGCCCACCAGGCTCCTCCATCCATGGGATTTTCCAGGCAAGAGTACTGGAGTGGGGTGCCATTGCCTTCTCCACATAGTCAGCTAAATTGTTGCTAAAAATGTGTTCCTGGGATTAATTCACTACAAAGATGAGCTTATTGTTTATTCTTGTTTTTTTTTTTTTTAATCTAACATTTACTCAATTCTAAATATTGGCCAGAGACAGCCTGTGACTCACAGTAACCTTTGTTTGGTATATGATGAAAATCATATAAAATAGATGGTAGTATCCCTGTGGGCAATGATACCTTAGTTTAATTAGGAGGAGGCTGGGGCTCAGACAGGTTAAATAATTTAATCCTGTTGTAATCACACAGCTAGCAATTTAAAGACATGGAATTCGAATTTAGTGTATTCTAGAACATCTTCCCACTTAAGGCATTTTGGAAATAGCTGGACCAAAAAGATTTTATAAAGAGAGCCAGATTTGATTCGCTTTCAGTGGATATCCTAATAAAACGATTACCATCCCCCCCCCCCCCGATTTACCACTTGAGAAATCAATACCTCTCCATCATTAAAGTATAAGGAGTATCAAATCTGAATTGGATGATGGAATTACCTTGGTTTTAATCAAACATTCATTTTCAACTTGGTTTTGTAGCCTGAATATTAAGCTCCTTGGTATGATGGGAAAGATTGGACTGGAACACTGATGAAAAAATTAATTTCGAGAATCAATAAAGAGTTCAGCTGCTGGAGAGGAGGCAAGGGTGGGATGGGAGGGAGATTCCTGGGAGGAATCTTTTAGTAAAGGGAGCAGGGAGAGATGTGTTCTCGGAAGCCCACTTTTCACAACATACGAAAGCAATGTTGTTGGGTTTGGGAGAAATATGAGGGGACCCAAAGAAAAAGAGAGTAGGAATGACTCTGTCATAAAAGAGTATGGAAGTTGGATATTAGTGGTGATGAATGGTATAGTCACCGAAGCCTAATCACCAGCCTCAAGGAGCTGGGATAATCCCCTCCCTCTGGTTTCTCCTCTGGAAAAGTAGCTGTGTGAATTGGCCTCTAGCATAGAGCTGTCAACTTGCTTTGTTAATTAATATGACTATCCCTCCTGCCTGATACTGACAGATGAGCAGTGACATCAACGATTCCTGCCCGCATCCTTGGCTGTTCAAGTAATTGGGTAGTTGGTTATGCTAAGGTTGTTACCTGTTTTCAGTGTATTCAGGGTATAAACACACACTGTGTCTTTAAAATCTGAAACATTTAAATGACCCCATGGGACTAACACATTGCAAATGAGCTCTCTGCATATGATTAATTTGCACATTTCCCCCCAATTCAATGTGTTTATTTCAGGCAAAGGAATAATCTTCCATAAAGCACTGATGTTTAGGTTGAAAACAGAGTAGAATGTTCTTTCATTTATAAAAGAACATTTCCTTAAACTTATAGCATGAAGTTCTAACTGTCCAGGAGGAAAACAAAAATATTGAGAGGTAAATTTAATAGAGTAAATTGATGGAAGCATTATATATTATTTAATAATATAAAAAGATGTAGAGAGACCCACAAAACTATTTTTACCTTTCAAAAATATTCTCTAATATAGTTTTTTTTTTACACTTGTTTCTTAATTCATTCAACTTATTTTTCTACCAAGAGTGATTGAGTTTTTATTATTTGTCAGGCAGGCCCTTTGTGAGAGGTTGGACATCTAAAATTGAAAAAACAGAGTTCTGGTCACAGGGAGATCAGAATTTAACAGGACAGTTAAGCAAAAAAGACAATTAAAATAGAGGGGGTGTTTCTGACCCTTGAGACTGTTAACATTTCAGGACAGAGACTTCTTTGTTGTAGGGGGCAGTTCTGTGCATTGTATGATGTTTAGCAACATTCCTGACCTCTCCTTACTTGATGTCAGAAAGCACACACCCAGCCCCACCAGCTGTGATGATAAAATATAGCTCCAGACAAAGCCTAATATTCCCTGGGGTGAGGTACAGCAAAATCACTTCCTGGCTGAAAAGCAATTATGATAACACATGATAGAATCTATGAATATGGGTCATGGATGACCACTTGCAGGGAGCAGTTCTAGAGCTAAGTCTTCATAGATGAGTAGGAATTTATCAAATGGATAAGGAGAGAAGGGTCAGAGAAAACAAGTGCTTGAAGGACTGGTCTTGAAGAAAACAGGACACTTTTAAGAAACTTGAGTGAGTTCAGTCTTGAGGGTTTTGAGATGATACAGTGGGACCAGTTGAAAAAATCTTGCTGGAATTCAAGAGAGAAATAACAAAGACTGGAAGAAGGCAGAAAAGATAAACATAAAGAATTCAAGAGTTACTTAGGAGTTATTCATGTATTGAATGGGCTTCCCTGGTAGCTTAGATGGTAAAGAATCTGCCTGCAATTCAGGAGACCCGGGTTCAATGCCTAGGTTGGGAAGAGAAGGGAAAGGCTACCCACTCCAGTATTCTTGCCTGGAGAATTTCATGGACAGAAAAGAAGCCTGAAGGGCTCCAGCCTATGGGGTCACAAAGAGTTGGACATGACTGAATGAGTAACACTTTCACTTTCTTGTACTGAATAGCTTGTAATAAATATTTCTTGAATACCCTGTGTCAGACAGAGTAAGTGTCAGGCTTATAAGAGTGTGTAAGAGAGAGAGAGAGAGACGGAGGAGCTGCCTTCAGGATATTGAGATGATCTCTGTGTGACTAGCTGAAGAAGAACCAGTGCAAAGTAAAAGTGAGACCTGTAGGTGGCTTGGTGGACTTAGGAAAATCCGATGCTGCAACAGCTTTGACTGAGTGGGATTCCCAGTTATCACTGAGAGATCTCTTCATGGTCTCTGAGGTCTCTGAGGTATTCACTTTCAAACAAATAAACTCCTTGTAAAGCAGTGAGAGAGCAGCATTAGAAGGCATTTTAAATATTTTTAAAATAACAATTTTAATAAAGCCACTTTTATGCCTGATTATGGCTTCCCCAGTGGCTCAGTGATTAAAAAAAGCACAGAGTGCCTACAATGCAGGAGCCGCAGGAGACATGGGTTCGATCCTGGGTTTGGAAGATCCCCTGGAGGAGGAATGGAAACCCTCTCCAGTACTCTTGCCTGGAGAATCCCCTGGACAGAGGAATCTGGTAGGCTACAGTCCATGGGGTCACAGAGTCAGACACAACTGAAGCGACTTAGCATGCATGCATGCACGCCTGATTATTTCTTTATGTTCTCTGTCCACATATATGTAGATGTGGATGTGTAACATTTAACACAGTTGCAGTCATAGAGTAATCAGATGTGTTAATAGCACATCATAAATGTTTTACATGCTGTTATATAATATACATAATCATTTTTAATGACTAAACATCCCATCCTATTGATGGACCATTATTTCCTTAATAAAATCTCACAGTTGGATTTGGTGTTTTGTGTGTATGTTTCCCAGGATTAGATATAACCCCTCAATGATGTCTAAACAACGTCATGCATTTGTGAATACTGTGTGTTTTGGTTTTCTGTTGAATTAATCCCTCAGGCAGGATTTTTAGAGGTGGGATTAGTAAACTCGGGAGTACTGAGATTTTTATGGCTTATGTAGTATGTTGCTTCATATAGCTTTATTTCAACTACTCATGACATGGATAGGGAAACTACTTTAAATCTCTTTTGGAAGGAGGCAAGGAGTAAATTAGAGGCAGATGCTTAAATGTTGTCCATCCATCAGCTCTGCTTTCCTTTCAGCCACAGTGATTGGTGCATGCTATCACTTGGTATAGTCATTCCTAGGTGCTGGGGAGGCAGAGGTGAGCAAAGATCAACACAACTGCATATAGTTCTTTGGGATGCTCCTTGCCCAGCAGGGGTGGGGAACAAGGGACTGCAGATGGGCAATTAAGGGGCCAGACCAATCTGTCTGGGGGAGATGGGGAGGATTTCATAAGCCTGGGATGACCACCAGAAGACAGTAAAGTTTCACCAAACTAGAAAGGGCATTCCAGACAAGCATTTGCAAAGATCTGGGGAGCTTTGCTCTAGATTCAGCAGGTACCAGTCAAACTATACTATACCAACTTTAACATTAACAAGGTTTTCCAGTGGAAACAATGCTCTGGGTCCTTAGGCGTGTACCTAAGCCAAGTTCAAAACATTCTGTTACCAAGTGAATCGACAGATTACCTGAGAGAAGAAATTTTCTTCTTGCCTGGTCTCAGAACTATCATATTCAGGTTTTTGATTTTGTCTAATAATCACAGAGATTTTTGAAGGATTGCAGCAGTCTCACACCTTCAGCCTATAAATACCATTCCTTCCTGCTGTTCAGTAACCCACTGAAGGACAAAGAGACTGCTGGGGAACCTGGAGCAGCTGGGGACAGATTTTGCTTCAAGAAAAGGGAATGTTCTCTGAATCTGGCGAGAAAAGTGTCAAGGGTGTTGAATGCTTTTAACTTTCCTGAAACTGGAACCATCCTCAGTTAGAATTCTGTAGAATTAGGTTAGGACTAAGCCCTATGATTATATGTCCATTCAAAATAATACTAGGCAGATGACAGCAACGAGGCAGGCAGATGCTAGCCTTAAAAGACCCAACTCTTTGCAAACATTTGAGAGTTCAGCATCATTCAGAGTGCTCATTAGAAAGTTCTGTTTCCGGGCAGGAAGGCTTGTTTCTCCTCTGTGATTTCACTTTTCACCCGTTGCTGACTGATTTCACAGAACCACCCCTCCTTCAGAATGTGGGAGTGCTTACTGTCAGTTTCTTAATAATGACAGCCATTCAAATGTTACTTCATTTTTTTTCACATCTGTGTAAAATCTATATTATTTATAATTGTTTTTCTTTCAATGGACTTCTGTACAAATATACATTCTTTTAACTGGGAAGTACTCACACTGTCCTATATCACTTGCCATAAATAGGAAGTAACCTAAAAATGAATTCAGTCCAAACAAAGTGATGTCATTCCATTCTAGCTAGAGAGTTCTATCATAGTCTTTCAAAAGGGAGATTAGGAAGCATAATAGGTGTTTTAAAAATTAGTACTGAGATGTCCTTGATGTGTTTGGGAATGGAAGAATTGGAAAAGGGATAATAGTATCAGTAATTAGGATAATGTCATTCAAAAAACCCCACCCACTCAAATTACCCATAAACCATGTTAAGTCAGATTATGGACCACTGATGATAAGGTTTCTAGACTTTGAGAAATGCTCTGTGGTCAGAAAGTTTAAAAATGAGACTGTTAATATGATTAAGCTAGAGTGTGTATAGGTAGAGGGGAGAGTCATCTAACAAGACATTGCTTTTTTCTCTAAAATTCATTGAGTATTTTTATTACCAAGACTCTTAGTACTTTTCAGAATGGGCTACAACATTTATTTTTGTAATGTTTTAATTCCTTTCCTTAAGTGATTTTAGTGACTGAATTGGGAAGCCTTAGCGTGTTCAGAGAACGTGGTTCATTTTAGATGATGGGGTCCTTCTGAGTCTGCCATGCTCCTAGAATTACCCATTAAACACATTCCAGGTTTTAACAATTGATTTGTCTGATTTTCTGACCAAATGGCTCAGGTAATTGGATATTGAATAGACACAGATTTTCTCTCTTTGAACAACTATTCACGCGGCCCTATAAAAACAATCATGTCTTTCTCTTCCATTATTCTTTCAAGGAATTGGTTGTCAATCTTCTCTTCTTTTTTTGCCAGCCTGTAGATTTTGAAACCAAAAGAGCATACAGCTTGAAGGTAGAGGCAGCCAACGTGCACATTGACCCGAAGTTCATCAGCAATGGGCCTTTCAAGGACACCGTGACAGTCAAGATTGCAGTAGAAGATGCTGACGAGCCCCCTATGTTCTTGGCCCCAAGTTATATCCACGAAGTCCAAGAAAACGCAGCCCCTGGCACTGTGGTGGGGAGAGTGCATGCCAAAGACCCTGATGCTGCCAACAGCCCGATCAGGTACAGATAAACTTATTTTTAAAGTCTGGATGGGGAATTCTAGAGGCAAGAGGTTTTAGGAAGCCCTACAGGAGCCACATCCTTCAGTCTCAAGAAGGGTCCAAGATATCATTCAGTGTAAACAAGATGAAGACTTAGGAGACATGAAAATTCTACTCCAGTTATTTGGATAGACTCATTCAGGCTCCATAATTTCTGGAGCAGATTTCCTGGTTATACTAGGTGATATAACCCTTATCTTCACCTGTCTGTCTCAGAGAATTGTGGTGAAGTATAAATAATGGTTGTAAAATAATAACCGTAATTCTAATTTATTGAATACCTTTCTATGCTCCTGTTACTTCACTAAGGGGAATCAGATACATAAACTAATTTATCCTCTCAACATTATTTTATAGGAATTCTTATCCCTTAAGCTGAGACAAAAACGGGGTTCTGCAGGACAAAATGACCTAACCAAAGAACCCAGATAGTGATCAAGGGGCTCAGAAAGCAAGCCCTGTCTATATAACTGCTGAACACTTTGAAGAGAAAATAAAGTGACCCTCAAATTTAGAGTGCTTTTCTTATGATGAGTACATTTTTGTGACTTAGAAAAGAAAACTAGAAAATAGAACCCTGCCTCCCCAACCTGAGCTAATAACCAATGAGACTGGTGATGAAGATGAGACAGAGATGAGAAAGAAGCTGACCAGAAGGAAGCTTGAGTTATACAGTCAAGGCATGTCTATATAGGGCAGGAATGGAAAGTTGTCTGAAACCTGCCCTGGATTCTAGCAGGTGTTTATGCTTCCGTGGCCATTCCCCTAATTCTGTTCTTGCTTAGATTCCTTCCTCTGCCTCCTCATGGTCTCCCTACCCCCAGACCACCACCTGCATTTCCGTCATCCTGTAGCAAGATCCAAATATCATATCGTGCTTCAGTTAAACAACAACAACAAAAAGTCAATGATCAAATTGTTTCTCATTGTCCCATAGTCCAAAATAATCTCAAGTCTCACTTGGCTAAAGCTCTTCTTCAAGCCCCTCCCCACCCCCACCCCTCAGTACTGCTGGTCTCTCTGCTTTCTTCCTCTTCCTTCTCACCAGACTCTCAGTTGCAGCTAGACTAGGCTATTTCCTGTCCTTTTCTAGTTCCTGACCTTTGTATGTTCTTCCTCCTGGTTGGAGCTCTCTCCCTCCTCCTTTCCAGCTTGCAACATGGTACTCATTTTTCCCACCTCCACTTAGGTGTCATGTCCTCTAGGAGTTCTCCCAGGCACCCTAAGATAGATCGGATGCAGCTTCTACCTCACAGCTCTTACCATGCTGCATCACAGTGACAGCTTACACTGTGTTGCCATTGGCATACTCAAAGAGGGCCGGGGATATGTCTGTCTAGGTCATGGGTTGATAAGTTACAGCCCACAGAACAAGCCACCATCTGCATTTTGAGGAACCTCTATACTGCTTTCCATAACAGCTGTATCTTGAACAGATAGCTGAACTCCCATTTTCACTGCAGTGTTATTCACGATAGACAAGCTATGGAAGTAATCTAAATTTCCATCGACAGATGAATGGACAAAGAAATCATGACATATCTATATAATAGAATATTATTTAGCCTGAAGAAAGAAAATTCTGCCAATGGTGATAACATATGTGCATTTGGGGGATACTATGCTAAATGATGAATACTATGCTAAATGACAAAGGTCTATACAGTCAAAGCTATGGTTTTTCCAGTAGTCCTGTATGGATGTGAGAGCAGGACCATAAAGAAGGCTGAACGCTGAAGAACTGATGCTTTCAAATTGTGGTGCTGGAGAAGTCTTGAGAGTCCCTTGGACAGCAAGGAGAACAAACCAGTCAATCCCAAAGGAAATCAACCCTGAATATTCATTGGAAGGACTGATGCTGAAGCTGAAGCTCCAATACATTGGCCATCTGATGCGAATAAATGACTCACTGGAAAAGACCCTGATGCTGGGAAAGATTGAAGACAAAAGGAGGAGGTGGCAGAGGATGAGATGGTTAGATAGCATCACTAACTCAATGGACATTAGTTTGAGCAAATTCCAGGAGATGGTAAAGAATAGGGAAGCCTGGCATGTTGCAGTCCATGGGGTAGCAAAGAGTTGAACACAATTTAGCAACTAAACAACAACAACTGCTAAATGAAATAAGCTGGACTCAGAAAGCCATAATACATAGCATGTTACTCCTATGTGGAATCTAAAAAAGTCTGATTAATAGAAACAGAGAATAGAACAGTGGTTGCCAGGATCTAGAGAATTGGGGAAATGGGGGGGGAGGGATATTGACCAGCATGGTAACTATAGTTAATGTATTGTGGACTTGACATTTACAAAGAGAGTAGATCTTAAGTGTTCTTGACCCCCCCCCCCCCCACACACACACAGACACACACATGAATGGTAACTATGCGAGGAGGCAATGAATATGTTAATTAGTTTGATCGTGGTAATCATTACACAAGGTATACTTATTTTGAAACATCATGTTGTTAGACATTAAATACAGATGATTTTTTAATTATTAATCATACATCAATAAAGCTGGGAAGAAAAGTAAGTATATCTGAATATGAAAAAAAAATATCACAGACATTGGAGTTTTTCTATTTATACCAAAAAAAAAAAAAAAAAATGCTGACAGGGCAGAAGGAAATGCCAAATGTAACTGTTGTTCAGTTGCCTTTAAGTCTTTGAACATTGCCCCTCTGGGGAGAAAGGAAGACAGTTTTCTTGGCTCCAGACAACCCTGCACGAAGTTATATAAGTTAATCCTCAGACAACCTTGAGACAGTGATCACTTTAGGATCCAATAAATGGAAATACTGGAGCTCAAAGTGCTAACGTGAATTACTCAAAGTTACATGACCAGTCAGTATTGGAGACTGGATTTTAATCCGGATCTGCCTTGGGTGGTTTACTCTGGCTGAGCAGGCACTAATGGAAAGATTTCCCGGGAACGTTTGAGTACTGTGCTCTGCACGCAAGAAGATACGTTACATAACGACTGAGGAGCTTGATAGCACCTTTAAACTACTCAAAAATTTTCATGGTGTTAATTTTAAACGAATTAGCTTTGCCCCAGAAATATTGAGGTACATTAGCAGCGTTTTAAAAGTGGTGACGTAAAAACACATGGAACAACAGCTCATTTCCTTGGCACCTCATTATTTCCAGGGATCCACATCTGCGATTGGTTATCTGGGTCATATTTGCAATGGAAGCGATTCTGTAATTATCCAAAGATGCTCATTACTGCCCTTGAACCAACTTCCCTCACCCACTCAAGTCCTAGTTGTTAGAACTACCAAACAATTCATAGAAAAACATTTAAAGTTTTTTATTCAGTAAGCTTTCTAGCCAGACTGCCTACTTTCCTGAGTGCTTATCTTCACCTTTAAGGGAATTTGTGTCCTTGGACATACAGGTAGGGCCTTATAGTGTCACCCAAACTCTTAGCTGCTTAGAAATTTTTGCAAATCTTTCTACTCAGACTCTGTAGCATTAGAGATCCTTTCTTTACCATTGCCTTCCTGAAATATTCTTTCCTCTTAGCTTCATTGCTAGTAACCTCTTCATGCCTCAGACATACATGGTGTCTTTGCTAGTTTTCCATCCCAGCCCAGGCACCGGGGACTCCCTGAGACTCAACCTTTGACCTCAGATTGTCTTTCTCCCTGTGTCCACTTATTTATAGTTTCATTCCATTCTGATGTTTAAATTGAGTTAATGCTCCAGATTTTCTGTCTCTAGACTGATCTTTCTCCCTGACTCTCATTCTGTACTTTGTCTGCTATCTGCTGTGCATTTTTACCCACTTCCTTTTTCCTTCCCTTGCTCATTCATTAGAAAGATATTTTTGAGCCTATGCTTCTTGTGACATACTTTAAAAAGAAGAAGAAGATCGGCTCTACTCCTGACTTTGTGAAACCTATGGTAGACTTGAATCTCTCCTCTCCTGGCATGGCAGCATAGCCCTAGCAGGATTTCAGTCTCTCCTTCCTGCTAAGTTGACTTTGTTCTTGTATTTCCAATGCCTCCCTCTCTGTGACACCCATGCTAAAAATTCTCTAGGACTCTCCCAGCTTCCCACAGATCTCCAAATATCAACTGAATCCTACTGGTTCTGTCTTTGTCAAGGGTCTTTCGTTCCCTCTGTCACTCCTACACCTAACTCTCTTATCACCTCATATTCCTTAAAAACTACATCAACTCCTTAAGTTTCCACTGCTCCTTCCCCCACCCTCACTAGCTCAGACCACCTTGCCCACCCTATCGTATTCATCATCCTGATGCTCTGATTCAGTCTGTTTTTCCTCTGATCGAAAGCCCTTCATGATTTTTTCACTGGATGAAAGTCATACTCTGTAGACTGACATTTGAGAGCTTCCATGATCTATCCAGTGTGTAATAGTGGTGATGACAGCGAAAATCATAGCAGCTATATTTGTTTTCCTGTTTACTATATGTGGGGCACTAGGTTATACATCTTCAACGTCTATTATTTCATGTCATTCTTACAGAAGACCTTGAAGTTGGGTACTATTAATATTCTAGTTTAAATGATAAGTAAGCTCAGATTTAAAGAACTTAAGTGGCTTCTCCAGTATCTCTGGATGTATATACAGTGGGACATGAACTTGTACCTAGGACTTTACAAAACCAAAATCCATGTGCTCCACCTGTATAGAACAACACTTTGTTAATTATCTTTCTTCCCATGAGCCTGTCTTATCATGTCAAGTAGATAGTAAACTCTCTGATGTCAGGAAAAATATATTATTTTTTTCTCTTTTTTTTCACATAGAGCTCTGCTTAGGGTTCAGTCAGCTCAATCACTGAACCTCTACTGACATTTATGAGGTGTGTGATAGTTTATCTTCCATTTTATCACCGGTGAAGGGGACTCATCATTCTGTTCCCATAGGGAGCTGTGAAGTCGACGGTATCATGGATGAGCCCATGTTTTATATTTTATGAAGTGCTGCTCCATACTTATTTCCTCCTTCTTGGAAATAACGTGATCTAGAACTGGAAGACCCAGGTTCTAATATTGGCTCCCCAGAAACCAGGAGACAGATCATTTGCAAATCCCATCATTTATAAATTGAAGAGATTAAACTCTGTGATACCCAGGGTCTTTGCTATCTCTTTTTGGTAATATTATTTGGTTGTATGGCTCCCAGTGAATGCCTTTAGACATATGTACAGCTGGCCATCTTTAGCCATGGACTCTGTATTGATGGGTTCCATATTGATGGATTCAACCAACTGCAGATCCAAACTATTTTGAGGGAAAAAGTCCAGAAGGTTCCAAAAAGCGTAACTTGAATTTGTGGAACACCAGCAACTATTTACTGGAGAAGGCGATGGCACCCCCCTCCAGTACTCTTGCCTGGAAAATCCCATGGACAGAGGAGCCTGGTAGGCTGCGGTCCATGGGGTTGCGAAGAGTCGGACACGATTGAGCGACTTTCCTTTCACTTTTCACTTTCATGCATTGGAGAAGGAAATGGCAACCCACTCCAGTGTTCTTGCCTGGAGAATCCCAGGGATGGGGGAGCCTGGTGGGATGCCATCTATGGGGTCATACAGAGTCGGACACGACTGAAGTGACTTAGCAGCAGCAGCAGCAGCAACTATTTACATAGCATTTACATTATATTAACTATTTTAGTAATCTAGAGATAATTTAAAGTGTACAGGAGGATATGTGTTGGTTATACGCAAATATTACACCATGTTATATAAGAGACTTGAGCATCCATGGGTTTTGGTATCCTCAGGGATCCTGGATCCACACCCTCATGGAAGTCAATGGATAATTGTCAACACTTATGAGAGCCGCGTCTCTAGTACATCATCCTGGGAAAGTTATTTTACCTTACTATACCTCAGTAAAGACCATTCCTCTTGACCCATATTCTACCTCACCTTTCCCTGTAATATTCTAGAAATTACTCTGTCTCTTTTAAAAAAAAAGCAAATTTTCTAGTGGACAGGAGTAGCTGAAACCTTCCAACTATGGTGTTAGGCTTAGGAGGGGGTCATTAAAGTGTGGGGAGGATGCTCTACAAATGAATGGCCAAGACTGCTTTACATACTTCACAATGGAATTCAGAACCAAGCTACCTGAGAACTGCTAAAACCAAATACATTGAATAAATTTACTCAAACTGTAGTTATCATTTTCCTTTAAGTATGGATAAAACTGATTTTTCTTTCTAGACTGTGAATGATCTTTGATGATAACTTTAGGTAAACTTAACAGTATTTAATATTTTGTATGCAAAAATCTGGCAAAAGTTCCATACACTTGTGACTATTTGAGTAGTTTGGAAGCAAGGTAAGCCCGCTTCCCAAATGCAGGTTCATAAATATTCAGATGGTGGATGATTGTAGTAAATATGAAGAAATCTGCAGCCTGTTATTCCATTTCTCAATCAAATATGCAGCATGTTATTCTGTTTCTCAATCAAATATGCTAAACAGCTCTTTCATTCATTGTCCTGAATAAAGAATTCCAATGTGGCAAAATGATTTCTATAAAAGATTCATGTACGGAGTTTGAAAAGTAAATTTGATTAAAAAGAAAATCTAGCTCAAGCAAGTCATTGAAAAAGTTGCTTTAAATATAGCATGGAGAAAATATTCCAATATTAAGCTGCTTAGAATGTCTCAGTCTAATTGCCTCATTTGCATTCTGCTTAGGTATTCAATCGATCGTCATACTGACCTGGACAGGTTTTTCACTATTAATCCAGAGGATGGTTTTATTAAAACTACGAAACCTTTGGATAGAGAAGAAACTGCCTGGCTCAACATATCAGTTTTTGCAGCAGAAATCCGTAAGTATTATCCTAAGGGTTTTGATTCTACTTTGCCAAATATTATTTCTTCAGACTCTCTATATTCTGGAAAATAACAGATAGTTGAGATAGAACAAGCTTTTTTCTTTTTTTTTTTTAGTCTTAAACATATTTTTCAATCTTTAAAATTTATTTTTGGTCATCTATCTAGAAAGACATATAAGCAAATAGAGTTGTTTTCCTTTTCTTTGGCAGAATTGGGTACAGGCTTGGCACATGAGCTGATAGCCTGTAGCAGCTTGAGACTCTTCACCACCGCTGAAAGATTCCCCACTTTATCCTCAGTTTTGTTTAAACCCAGAGCAGCAGAATCCTTAGAGCCAAGATTTATGGGTTTTTGTTTACCTGTGAGGGCTTCCCTGATGGCTTAGATTGTAAAGAATCTGTCTGCAGTGCAGGAGACCCAGGATCGATCGCTGGGTCGGGAAGATTCCCTGGAAAAGGGAATGGCAACCCACTCCAGTATTCTTTCCTGAGAATTCCATGAACAAGGAGCCCGGCGGCTACAATCCATGGGGTCTCAAAGAGTCGAGGACCAGAGATTCTCAAACTTGATCACGCAGTGAATTATCACGAAGGGCTTGTTGTAGCAAACATTTCTCGACCCCTCCCTCAGAGCCTCTAACTCAGGTCTTGGGTTTGGTTTGAGAATTTTCATTTCTAACAAATTCCCAAATCGTTTGATGCTGTCCTGGAACCCTCCTTTGAGAGCTGCTATTGTGGACTACACTCTGGGGAGCCAGGCTACACTATAAGCATTTGGAATTAAACCTCAGCAGAAAGGGAAAAGTGGTTTATTTCTTACTGGTCTAATGTTAGCCTTTATTCTAGGACATGACCCCCACACTGGACTTGGCATGCTTTGGGTTTTAGGTGACTTTTGTGCCAACAGTGCATTTGCCTGCAGGGCCTGAGTGAAGCTGGAGCTCACTGTTTCTTGGGAGTAACCTTGGACCAACATGGATTCTTCCCTTGCACATGTTTACCATCTGAATTCTCTCCTTTCAGACAACCGGCATCAGGAAGCCAAAGTCCCTGTGGCCATTAGGGTCCTTGACGTTAATGACAATGCTCCCAAGTTTGCTGCTCCTTATGAAGGCTTCATCTGTGAGAGCGACCAGACCAAGCCACATTCCAACCAGGTAATGCTGCCCTGCCCTGGCTAGACACAATCATTTAGAACCAGTTTGCTTTCAAGAGCATCCCTTGGAGAAACTTCCCAACTGCCCAAGAAGGCTTCAGAGCCCTGGTTTAGCTCAGGAGCTAAGTTCTCTAATTAAAATCAGGCTTCTTAGCCAGCCAGGAATTTTTGAATAAATGATGTGTCAATGTTAGCATGATTTATTTATGGGCCACCTTTCTCTTTCAGCCAATTGTTACAATTAGTGCAGATGACAAGGATGACACAGCCAATGGACCAAGATTTATCTTCAGTCTACCCCCTGAAATCATTCACAATCCAAATTTCACAGTCAGAGACAACAGAGGTTCGTACCAAGGTTCCTGTGCGTTCAGAGAAGTAGAAATGGAAAACAAATGGCTTTTATATTGCAGAGCACAAGTATTTCCCCCTAATCTTAATAATGCCTTTCTGTTGAAGAACAAACAAGAAATAATAATGCCACCTATATTTTGAGACATGGGCTCATTTGGTGCATAGGAATAAGTGAGTCTATTTTTATTTTACTTTTTGTTGTTGTTGTTGTTGTTGGCTTTGATATTCATGAAGTGCTGGGGAAACCAAGCGGGGATGCTTACAGGGTCAATATGCAAACAACTTCATTTATTTTTTTTAAGAGGTTGATAAACTCTTTGTGGACAGTATGGCTTTATGAATATTGATATCAAGAAAAGCATTAAAAGAGATTCTTTCAACTTTGTAAGGCAATGTAATCTTTCAGCTGTCTTTCCCTTTCCAGCACAGTTTTATTGTAGTATGGTTGGGTACAGAGCTTGATACCTAAAGGTGGCTGTAGAATTATTGCCTGAAGGGCATTAGTCTTTTTGCTGTAAACATGGCAAAATTTGATGTGATTTCTACTTCTTATTTCATTAGTCAAGGAGATTCTAGACTTGCAAATTGTTTGCAGTAGTTGTTTTTCATTGTTGTTGTGTAGGCCCAAACAGTTCAGTCCCTAGACAAAGCTGGCAGCAGAGCCAAGATCAAAAAATAAGTTTCTTGACTCCTCTCCAGACTATTTTCGTCTGCACCTGCTCCTATAAGCCTGTGACAATGCAAGTCTGTAAAAACAGGAAGACAAATGCCATGATTCAATATAGGAATAAACAAAGAAGGACGGGTGGTCCTTCTTCACACGTTTTCATTAGATACATGCTAGCTATGTGGGAGGTTATATATTGATTTCTTGGTGACTGAGATCAGACTTATAGCTTCTTAAACTAATTATTATTACTTTCCCCATCACTGTTATCAGTGTTATCAATATTATAAATACCAGTTAGTATGTTCTAGGGACTTCCCCAGTGACTCAGTGATAAAGAGTCTGTCTGTAATGCAGGAAATGTAGGCTCATTCCCTCGGTCGAGAAGATCCTCTGGATGGGGAGATGGCAACCCACTGCAGTGTTCTTGCCTGGGAAATCCCATGGACAAAGGGGCCTGGTGGGCTATAGTCCATGGGGTCGCAAAGAGTCGAACATGACTTAGTGACTAAACAACCACCACAACAAACTATGTTCTAAACACCATGCCAAGATCCTTCCTGCACTCTATTAAATTTTCTCAACAGTAAGAATTATTATCATTCCCGTTTTGAAGATGAGGAAAATGAGGGACAGGCCATGAAGTAAGTCAGCCACGTGGGAGCGAGACCTAGATTTTAAATCTGGACTTTCAGAAGGCTAGAGGTGACAGCCTGAACCCCTGTGCCCTCCTGGGTAAATTATTAAAGCAGATAAGTGTTTCCCATGCTCCTTGGATTTGAAGGGATATGGTCTAACATACTTTATTATTACTTCTTGGGCTGATCTGAGCATTTCATTATGATCCTTATATCTGTGTATTCATATAGTCCCCAGTTTACATCTGAGGTCTCACTCCTGGATGTATTCCTGGCAACATCCCTATTTATCACTGGACACCTCCTGGAACAGCTGGTGTCTCTAGGCTTTTCTTATTGTGCCAACTTCACCTCCATCACCCGCCTTGTCTTCATTTTATGTCTTCTGTAATGTTTAGTTGCTGTTAACCTCTGAAAGCATTATACTAAGACCTATTGTTCTCCAGGGAGTTATACATAGTTCACTTTGTCACAGTACTTTGGGGATGCCATCTATATTTTCAGGGAGATTATATTACCATGGAGAAGCCACCCTACCACATGATCGGTTTCCCCTGCCCTTTCCTATCAGAAACTAATTCTATGTGGAGCCACCACTTTTGCATGGGATTGCTACTTTTTAAGAAAAATACGTTTATTAACTATGGCAAACAGTTAATGAAAACTCCCATGTTTAGAGCTATTACCAAACCTTAAAGCAAATACAGTCCTATAATTATCATTTAATAGAGTTTCTTTCTACCAGCTCCTAAAAGTAATTACATATTGAAGTAATCCAAAAAGAGTAATCACATTCCACATCCTATTAATAGCCTACTGAGTTACCAAATTTCCCGGCTGAGACTGTTTTCCATAGAAAACATGAGATAATGGTTTATAGCATGCTGAGTAAAAGCATCAGCTTTCTCTCTCCTTGAGTGTTTACTTCCATTATGCCATGTAAATAATCAGGATTGTGTTTGCCTAAACTCTGTGGAAGCATTCGGCCTCTTTAAAAATATAAGAGGGGAAGCCATCTTAACACACACAAGCCTTTTATTTCATATTTTATCTTACTCCATTCTACAGCACGGGAGCTTCAAAGACAACTCAGCAGGGAGCCGGGAAGTAGAGCACTGCTAACTCTTGGACATCTGAGTCCATCTTTGGCTGTTAATATCAAGAGTGGTGCTGTTTGGGGAGATGAAGAGCTGATCCACCCAGGCTTTGAGATGCATTTAGTTTGAAAATACTAGACTTATGGCACCTTTTAAAATCATGAGGAACATATAATGAATATGAAAAGCACAAAGAAAAAGAATGCTGGGAATAGCACCTCTCGTGTATGTAGCTCTTCATTGGTCTATAAAGCTTTCTAGTCGCCATTGTTGCACTTAATTCCTAAACAGCCCCAGAAAGTAGGCATTTTGGATATTTTTGTCCCCACTTCCTAGATGAGGAAGGAATATGAAAAGTCAGAAGATTCAGAGACTTGCCTAAGGTCACCTTGCCAATAAATAAATTGGCCTAGAATGCTTGTGTGTTTACTGAGTTCTGTCAGGTGTGGTAACACTGTATATTATGAATATAGAGCTTGTGTCTCTTCTAATTTCTGATTTTGGAATTATTGTTTAAAAAATCTTTGTTTACCCCATAATCAACTGTCAGTATTTTGAAGAGAAAAAGGTCTAGAATTCGATTCATCAATCTAGGATTCCAGGGAAAGTATGAAGAGAAAAGGACAAACTGTAATCTTAATCAGCCATGGAAATTATAGTAAAACTTATTTGTGGAAGACAAATTTTATAATTTTATTCTACTGCATAATTAATACATATTCCTTGCAGGAAAATTAGAAAATACAAACAAGCAGAAATAAACTTAGAAATAATAAAATAACTTGGTAATATACAATCTAAAAATAATCACTGCTAATTTTTATAGCCTTCTAGCTGTTTTCTTGGCATATATTTTGATCTTTAAAAAAAGCAACTATAAAATGATGTTCCCTTTTTTCCCTGCATAATAATACATGATGTGCATTTTTTAGCATCATTATACTTACATCAACATTTTTTTCCTAAATAACCTCCTGACCTCATTATAAGGGTATATGATATCAGTTGACTATTGTTGGGTAAGCACGTTCTTTTCACACACTTTTGTTGTTCAATTGCTCAGTCCTGTCCAACTCTTTGTGACCCCATGGACTGCAGCACGCCAGGCCTCCTTGTCTTTCACCATCTTCTGGAGTTAGCTCAAACTCACGTCCATTGAAATGCCATCCAACCATCTCCCCCTCTGTCAAAGTGAAGTCTTGGCTTTATAATATGCTCTCTAGGGTTTGTCATTTGTCATAGCTTTCCTTCCAAGGAGCAAGCATCTTTTAATTTCATGACTGCAGTCATCCTCCACAGTGATTTTGGAGCCGAAGAAAAAACCTGTCACTGTTTCCACTTTTTCCACTTCTGTTTGCCATGAAGTGTTGGGATCAGATGCTGTGCCAGCTTTTCCACTCTCTTCTTTCACCCTCATCAAGAGGCTCTTTAGTTCCTCTTCACTTTCTGGCATTAGAGTGGTTATCATCTGAGGTTGTTGATATTTCTCCCAGCAATGTTGATTCTAGCTTGTGCTTGACCCAGCCTGGCATTTCACATGATGTACTCTTCATATAAATTAAGTGAGCAGGGTGACAATATACAGCCTCGTCTCACTCCTTTTCCAATTTTGAACCAATCTGTTGTTCCATGTCCAGTTCTAACCATCGCTTCTTGACCTGCATACAGGTTTCAGAGGAGGCAGGTAAGGTGGTCTGATATTCCCATCTCTTTAATAATTTTCCACAGTTTGTTGTGATCCGCACAGTCAAAGACTTTCACATAGTCAATGAAACAGAAGTAGATGTTTTTCTGGAATTCCCTTGCTTTCTCTATGATCCAAGGAATATTGGCAATTGGATCTCTGGTTCCTTTGCCTTTTCTAAACCCAGCTTGTACATCTGGAAGTTCTTGGTTCACGTCTACTGAAGCTCTGCATAGAGAATTTTGAGCATAACCTTGAATAGCATGTCTTACCATACTACTGCATAATCTCCCCACTGTTTCAATGTCCTTTCAGTCCTGTTTATGCTGTGTTTTTTTAAAGTAAAGGTTTTATTTTTTCATTTCAATTTTTTCTTTAAGACCAAAAACATTTTGTATTGGGGTATGGCCAATTGACAATATTGTGACAGCTTCAGGTTAACGAAGAGGAGATTCAGCCATACATATACATGTATCCATTCTCCCCCAAACCTCAGGCTGGCACATAACATTGAGCAGAGTTCCATGTGCTACACAATAGGTTTTTGTTGGCTATCCATTTTAAATATAGCAGTGTGTACATGGCCTTTCAGTTTTCCTGTGTAATATTATTCTTAGCAAGATTATCCTCATGAAAAATTGACATCAATATTCACTTTGCTTCTTTCTTACATATCATGTTTCCCATTCCAACCTTTTAACCATATGAGATAAATACACAGGCTCCCTTTGTTGGCCATTTTTAAAATATTATTTAAGGAATAGTCATTTCTAGTTTCTTTGTAACACCATCCTTATTTTCACCTGCATTACATACTACTAGATTTTATGGACCTATCAACGTTTCCTATTCTAGTTACTCTCATCAGAGCATCACATTTTTCATTAATGGTTTCACACATAATATGTTAAAATCTGACAGGTATTTTGTCCACATTGTTTTCCTTTTATTACTCTTTCTTAGATTTTGGTTTCTTTGTTCCTCCAGATATAATTTAGAACTTTTTTCGGTGCTTGATAAGTATCTTCATGAATTTTATTGTGTTTACCTTAAATTTACAGACTAATTAAAAAACTAAGAATTTTAAAATATTCTTCCTATCCAGAAGCATGTTCTGAGTTTCCATTGAATCTGTTCTCTTTTTAATTACCATAAGGGATATTTTATAGTTTTCTTCATTTTTGTTCTTCATATTTCTTATTAAGATAATGACTAGCTACTTTATATTTTGGATGCTGGCCTAGATTTTTTTAATTATGTATATTTTCTAAGTGACAATTTTTAGTATAAACTATGGCTATTTTACTTAGTTCATTTATTATTTTCCTAGGTTTTCTAGGGAAACAACTACATAAAAATTAAATAATGATAATTTGCTTCATCTTTAAAAAAAATAAATTGAGCTTTTTTTGGACAAACTGCATAGATTTGTGCTTTATGTGTTAAATAATAGCAAAAATAATGCCTTTACTTGTTAATTTAATGGGGATATTATTTCTAGAGTTTTATCATTAAGCATAACATTGATTGTTAGATTAAAATTAAGATTTATGTTGTGTGTGTGTATTTTAGGAAGTTTCCATTCCATTTTAATTTTATTTTAAAAAACAGATGTTCAGTTTTTAACACAATTTTTTGGATACTAATAATAAGATAGTATGATTTTGACCACTGACCTAATTGATATATTAAATTGAAATATCCTGATTTTGAACTTATTTCTAATTTCCAAACCTCTATTCCACATAATGATAAAATGTAGAGGAAAAGAGCAAGGGTTAAAGATTAAATGTTGGCTGTAGCAGTGAGTGAGATATAGTCTCATATATCAGGAAACTCCTAAAAGCACATGCAGCAAAGTTAGCTATTTTGTGAAAGCACAGGTGATTTTGATAGTGTCTGTTCATGATCTACTTGCAGAGGAGCTGAAACTATCACGGCAGCCTCCAAACAGGCTGTCTGACTCTAGCCTTGCCCCCACTTAACTTGCCCCCACTGATAATTCTTTTTAAAATTCTCCTATGGCTCTCCATTTCCTATGGCTTTAACTGAAAGTTTATAGCCTAGTGAGCAAGAAATGATATGACCTACTTCCCATAAACTTGGGGTCTATCATCTCCTTTCTCTTGTTACCATAAACCATGCTCCAGAAACTTCAAACCATCTTTATTTTCCCAAATATGCTGTGTTCTCACATGCCCATGCTTTGTTCTGTGGAAAATGTACCTCCATCCCTGCCTATTATACCTCCTCTTTCAAGCTGCATTGTAAATGAAGTCTCTTAGGTGAAGCTTTGCTGGGCATCCCAGCCCATCCCTGGATGCTACCTCCTCTGTGCTCCAGGAACACTGCACTAACCTCTAGTGTTTTTTTAATCACTCTGCATTCTAAGCATATGTTTCTCTGTCTGTCTCCCATTAGAATACGAGCTCTGGTATCCCAAAACTTCAAAAAAGTGGGTTGACCAAATGCATGAATTAAAGTGGAAAAAGTAGTTAGAAAGACATGTAATGTGCTTTAGTCATTTGGGGGGTTAGTTATTATTGTGGAAAAATGATTATGTTATGAGATAAGCTTCAGGCTAAAAAAGACAACCCTTCTTTCTATGTTGGAAAGTTCTGAAGGAGTCAGTACCAGATCACCCACCCCTTCTATCCATTTATCCTTGCATCATATATTATTGCACAAAGTTATATTGGACATCTAAGGTCTGGATCCAGGAAGAGACGGTTTCAAATATATTAAATTTGTAAGTATATTATCTAATATGCAGCAAGTTGCAGATCAAATGAGTTCTGATACATTCAGAGTTAAGTTTGAACTGCTAAAAAAATCAAATTAAAAAAAATAGAACAACTAGGAATAAAACCACCATATGACCCAGCAACCCCACTCCTAGGCATATAACTCAAGGAAACGAAAATTGAAAGAGACACATGTATCCCATTGTTCATTGCAGCACTATTTACAATAGCTAGAACATGGAAGTAACCTAGATGTCCATCGACAGATGAATGGGTAAAGGATTTGTGGTATATATACACAATGGAATATTACTCAGCCATAAAAAGGAATGCATTTGAGTCAGTTCTAATTGAGGTGGATGAACCTAGGACCTATTATACAGAGTGAAGTGAGTCAGAAAGAGAAAGATAAATACCATATTCTAACACACATATATATATGGAATCTAGAAAAATGGTACTGAAGAATTTATTTACAGGGCAACAGTGGAGAAACAGACATAGAGAATAGACTTATGGACATGGGGAGAGGGGAGGAGAGGGTGAGATGTATGGAAAGAGTAACATGGAAACTTACATTACCATATGTAAAATAGCCAATAGGAATTTGCTGCACGGCTCAGGAAACTCAAACAGGAGCTCTGCATCAACCTAGAGGGGTGGGATGGGGAGGGAGATGGGAGGGAGCTTCAAAACGGAGGGTATATATGTATACCTATGGGTGATTCATGCTGGTTTGACAAAAAAAGAGCAAATTCCTGTAAAGGAATTATCCTTCAATAAAAAATAAATTAATTAAAAATATTTTTTAAAATAGAACAAAAAATGTTTGTATGGAAAGCAGGTTTGGCTTGGCAAGGAAAGATAGCCAAGACAGATTCATCCTGATTAGACCAATTGGCAAACATCTTTCTTTCTTCTTCTTTTTTTTTTTTTTTTTTTTGGTCTAAACTAATAACAATTCTTTTTCTGATGAGCAGCACCACAAAGCATCCAAATATGCTTCTAGCTTTTCACTTTTATAATTTAAAGGTAATCAAACAGATTTCTGTGGGACTTTTCCCCCCTTAATTGCTTCAATATGGAAGATTCTCTGTTGGCAGATCAAAATGGCAGATGGCTTTTAATGCCCTGCCATTTTCACTGTATAAATAATTATGTTCCTTTTCTGCCTGAAATTCACTGCCGTGGTTTGTCCAACACAGAACACAATTTATCTGGAAACCCACCCCCTCCTCAACCTAACAGAAGGATAAATAGGTCTCTTTGGTGAATTAGATAGATTATTCTTTCAAGGTTCGCTGTGGTCACTGACTTAAACCTTGGGATTTCTCAACTCACTAAAAGACCCTAAATGTTCATCTCCCACTGAATTCCTTGGTAGTTTTCCTTTTCTAAAACCAGGAAATACATTCCTTTCTCCCTCCCTATCACCAAGAGAAAATTATCCTCTAACAAAAGTGGAAGGAGAGTTGATTCTAAGGAATGTGATAAACTACAACCTGAGAAGTCTGTTGATACCAACAAAGAGTGCACACTTAGATGCTTCCTATACACATCAGTTCAGTTCAGTTCAGTCATATCCAACTCTTTGTGACTCCATGGACTGCAGCACACCAAGCTTCCCTGTCCATCACCAACTCCTTGCTCAAACTTGTGTCCATCAAGTCAGTGATGCCATCCAACCATCTCATCCTCTGTCATCCCTTTCTCCTCCTGTCTTCAATCTTTCCCTGTATCAGGGTCTTTTCAAATGAGTCAGCTCTTTGCATCAGGTGGCCAAAACATTGGAGCTTCAGCTTCAGCATCTGTCCTTCCAATGAATATTAAGGACTGATTTCCTTTAGGATTGACTGGTTTGATCTCCTTGCTGTCCAAGGGACTCTCAAGAGTTTTCTCCAACACCACAGTTCAAAAGCATCAAATCTATGTGCATATACACACGCACATAGGCAATTGTTCCCATGTTATTTGCTGTGTTTTGAATTTTGAATCTCACTATCAGAGATATAATTAAAAGATCATAATCCCCCTTCCTCTGTAGGATGTAGGCCTTCACTTACAGGGGAAACGTTATAGCCATCTGAGTCTTGGATCAAACAATTTCCTGCGTTAATATTTTAAGGCTAGTCTCATAGAATTTACCTCACTGTAGCATTTCCATCATTCCAAAATTAAGAAAATAATAGATTTCTTTTTACGTCTGGATACTGATTTGTTTTTGAAGGTGTGTGTGTTTATGGAAATGCTATGGGAAGAGACGTGTTGAATAAGTGCCCTAAATCCTTCATAGGTCTCTCTGACATAAAATTCTTAGGGTTCTAAGAGCAGCTCTTTCATCTGGGACTTGAGTCTGTGAGGATTTAGCTATAGGCTGTGATGGGGGTCCATATAATTAACTAACCATGTTGGAGAAATCTGGTATTTTAAAAAAAGGAACAAATGTGGCATGCAATAATATCAGAATTCTAGGGTCTGCTGTGTACTGGTAAAGATACAGTGAAACCTAGAGGAGTTTGAATCCTAGTTCTGTTTGTATTTTCCATGTTACTGTGGCCAGTTGCTTCCCTCTTTGTTTCTGAATTTCTTTTCATATAAAATAAAGGTAATTATACTTTCAGCACATAGTTTAAAATTTCTTTGGCGTTAAGTAGGTGGAAGTAACAAAGAATAAGGTTTGCACATATTAGCAGCTCAATAAACGTTAGTTAATTAAATCTGACTCACCCAAAATAATAAGAAAAAATAGTGAGATAAAGAGATGATATTTTCCAGGAACAAAATATATGATATAGATAGAGGCAGCGATGATCAAGTTGGGTTCAAAAGTACAAAGTGGGAGAAGATAGGCAGTCTGGAAACTGATGGCAAACTATTAAGCCAGTAAAATCTGACTGTGTGGAAAAGCCAGATGGATGCAGAATGTAATGAAAGAAACCTCCTTCAACTGTTTGTTTTTCTAGCTCACAAAACACTGCTGACCAAACAAAGATGAATAAGCAAGGTTCTTGCCTTCGATGATGTTACTGTCCATTGGAGAAGAAACACATTCAAACAGTTGCCATAGACTGTGAAATATTCAATATGAGCAATGACTACAGATAGATAAGTGGCTCATACGGTGTTTAGAAAGACAATAAAAAATATATACAGAAGCTATTGAGTTTACCTTTAAACATTAGTCATCTTAGAAAGTTAATGCTACAAACTTTAAAAACATTATTTGAAATTTCTATTATTTCAGTCCCTCCCTCAGATTCAAGGTGTCACAAATATTGCCATCAAAAATTAAAATTATTTTTTCAAAAATCACAAATGTAAATGAGTACCAAAAAAATCTAAATAACTAGACTTTTCAATGATGTCTTTTGTACAATAATTCTGTAACATGTGTCTTTCTGAAATTTTAAAAGTTTGAAACTTCACTAAATACTTTTGGGACACACTTTATATATATATATATATTTTTTTTTTTCATTATCCTGATAGAGCTATTACCACATATATAAGGAAAGTAGAAAAGACCCAGAGGAACATAATCACATAATGATTATTCTACTAGGGACTGCATAACTGTCTTCAAATGTGTGGAAGCTTTTAATGGGGTGGATGGATTTAGTTTGTTGCTAAGATTGGAGCAGAAAGGGTAAATTAGGTAGATTTAGGTCAGAAGTGAATTAAATAAGAGCAAGGCTTGGCCTAGATCTTTTACAGTCTCAAGAGATGGGCTCCAGTAGGATGCAGACAGTGTCTGTCTTCACAGGCTAAAGTATTAATATCTCTGATCAAGTTGATCAGTAGGGGGATCTTTAGCTTTGGAGAGGAGAGCAACAAAGGAAAAGAAGTGGTAAGGAAGAGTGTCTTTGGCTAATATAAGATAGCCGCCCAGTGCAGTTGATGTAACAAAGGCTGCTTCCCTATCATAATTTTCCCTTTTAATATCCTTTGTATATATCCCTCCCTTGGGTGATATCATCATCATGGCCCTTACGTTTGCATCTCCAAACTGGTACCATGGAGACCATCGTTATGAAGAACTTTTACATTTGGTTAATGTAATCACAAAGTATGCAGATAAAAATAGCATCCAGTTAGGAGTCTAGGTTGTAGACATAAAAATTTGAAACCTGAATTTATTTACCATTAATAGAAATGCTACAGTTTGTACAAGACATATACTGGTAATTAATGACCTCGTTTGCACGTTTTTGCCTAAGTGGGGTGGGTGGGGAGTGGAAGGAAAGGCTTCCGTGTTTGTGGACAGGGAGGAGAATATAAGGTGTCAGGATGAAACACCAAGGTGATTGAAAAGCATTTTCTTACCATGGGAAATACTTTACCCAGAACTGAAGAGCATGAACTATCTTCCTACCTCTGAAGGATGCGCCCTTCTCTGTAGGCAATTGCATTCAAGGCTGCAATGACATTTCTAAGAATTCACTTTCCTCTCTTTGCTAGTATGTTTCTCTTCCTCATTAGTCTACTGTACAAAGAGGAGAACTTCCAGAAAAGAATTGATATTTACTGGTCATCTGCAACAGCCTGGCACTGTGCTAAGTGCCTTTACGAATGGAATCAAATTTAACCCTAAAAACTATTAATTTCCTGGATGAGAATATAGCAACTCAAGACATTTACCTAATATGTCTAAATGTCAGGCAATTAATATGTAGAAGAGTCATGATTCAAAACCAGATCTGTTTGACCCCAAATACTGAGATTTGCTCTTTGGAAGCTTTATAAAGGAGAATACTTTGGCCACCTGATGTGAAGAGCTGACTCATCAGAAAAGACTGAAGGCAAAAGAAGAGGGTGGCAGAGGAGGGGATGTTTAGATAGCATCACTGACTCAATGGACATGAAAATGAGCAAACTCCAGGAGATAGAGCAGGATAGAGGAGCCTGCAGTCCATGGGGTGGCAAAGGGTTGGACACGACTTAGTGACTTAACGACAACAACAACAAAGGAAAAGGATTTGAGAAATCTCTTGATGAAAACTCAAAAATCGATAGAACATTTGTCATTTTCTGCCTCATCTTATTAGCCATGGAATCAATTTGACATTTCCCTGAAAATATGTCTTACAGAAGCTCTTATTTTTTTTCTTGTGTCACCCATAAATCTCAGAAATGTGTATGTCCAAATTGAGGGGACCCTCTCAAAGATGGATATAGAGTAGCTGGCTAATTAAGATAATGAGAGAATTTGTAGCCAAACCTAGGATACAAAAATGATTTCCTACAGAGGTTTTATTATTGTTGTCAGTTTGTTTCATTTTCCATTTGTTTTTCTAGAGTTGTTTTTCATGGAGTCCCTGCCTATAGTGGTTCTTTTTGTTAATAAAGGATCAGTGGCCAGAGTGGACAGCAAGAAAGACCATCACAGGACACGGTGCTGTCTCCTCTGATATGGCCCTCCCTGCAGCACCATCCTCCCACTGGTGCTGATGTCTAGATCTAAAGGGGGGATATTGTATGCATTCAAGCAACAGCAGCCACCTAAGTGCCAAGCTAGTCTGGTTAGACATGCTTCTCCTCTAACTATGCCTACCCCTCACCAGTTCACGAGCTCTGGAGGACCTGGATTCTGGTGCTGAGTTTTCCAGTAGAAGGATTACTGAGCTTCCTGGAAGCACAGCCCAGAGGACAACCAAAGATTTTTATTATTTGGTCCTAATCTCAACCCCATGAGGCATGCTTGCTATCCACTTGTGTCATTTTAAAGATGAACAAGTAAGGCTCTGGCAGGACAAATGACTCATTCTAAAGCATGTGTTTGGACTATGCCCAGGAACAGACCTTCAGTCCATTTATTTTCCACCTCTCAAACTAATCTTAAAATCCATATGTGAAACATTTTTTAAAAGTTCTTGAGATTCTACTGATGAATCACTCAGAGACAATAAATGGTTCAGTCAGCTGGGTACTTTGATGAGCTTTCATTTCATAGTTTCAGTGTGTCTGAGAGGACTCAGCTGTTCAGAATATGAAACATCTTGAATTCACAGGTGGGTGTCCTGCTCAGATACATGTTTTCCACTAGTGTTTGATTTTCAATTACCTTCATGTATCAGCCAGCCTGCTGTCATCTGGAGGTACAGTTTTGCATGGATTGCACACTGAAGAGTAGATTTTTAAGCCATGGCCTCCACAGGTTTAAAAAAAAAAACAAAACACTCAGGTCACGTTCCCACCAAACTGCACCATGGGTAACAGGGTGGGACTCAATAGATGACATCTCTTGGGGATGTCATTCATATCAGAGAGGTATATTTGACCAAGCAATTTAATTAATTTCTTTTCTTCATAAATTTTTTTCATATTTATTTTTATTCATGATGGCATGGCATTTGTGATATTTCAGATCATTAAAATACAGTAAATATTTTGACATTTAATTTGTGAAAGTCTTACTTGAATTCAAATAAAATTATGAGGAGGAAAAAATAACATTTGAAGTAGTTTATGTAGATCTGTCCATTTTTGTGTGTTTGTTAAGCATAGAACAGTGGGATAGCCTACAATAGGAAAGCACAGTCAGCAAATGGAATGTTAAGTTTACATTCTATTTGACCAGCTTTTTAAAAAACTCATGATTTTTCATAGTACATATAATTTTTCTCCAGTGATAAGAGCAATATATGCTAATCAGACAAACTTCAGAACATATAGAGATGAGGGCGGGCAGTTCGGCCCTGTTTTGATTGAGAGATTGGCAGCAAAGGGCAGAAGATCCGTCACTAATAAGTCTGCCAAAAACCAGCCAGCACACACACCTTAGCTTCTGCAATACTCAGAATATCTGTTCAGTCCTAAACGAGACTGAACCTGGTATAGATATTTTTTTTTAATCTCACACAGAATATGTTACATTTTCTTTAACCTAAAAATATGAATTCAGCTTTTAGATTCTAGGATAATTTTTCCTAGAGCTAATTCATGGTACTATCAATTCATTCAAAGCAATGGGCCATCATCTTGGTCATAACCTTGCTATAAATTACTGATTCCTACCTCACAAAATGAGGCATGCCATATTGAGTGTGTGTGTGTGTGTGCGTGTAATTTGATGGAGCATATTCAAAACTTCCACGGTTTTATAATAGCAATGTTTTCCAAGCGCAGAGCATATGGTCTAGAAAAAATCTTTGTGGCGGGTAGAGATATGCAGAAAACATGATGAATAAGCACTTGGGAACAGGTTACAAAAGATTGAGAAATACATGAAAACCAACATCTGGAACTTGGGTGAAACCTTTCCCAAAACATGGTTACAACATTTGTTCAACAAATATTTGTTGAATGTCTGCTATGTGTCCAGCACTGGAGGGACTGAGATGAAGCAGATAAAAGCCCCTGTTTTCCAGAAGTCCACAGTCTAGGAGAGAACCAAGTGTTTTATGCCAACAAATGACAGAAGAGTGGGGGACTGATTTTTATAGGAATGTACAGTGTGCTGGGTCCCAACGGAGATGGGGGGAGAGGTCTAGAAAGGTGACTTTGGATTTAGTTTTGAGGCTTGAGAAACTCACTTGTCATGATTAAAGGAACTTTGGGTGGATCGGAGAGCATTTTAATGCAAAGGGTCAAAGTCAAGGCGTACAAAGAATATGGTGTGCTGGGGAACAATCATTAAGTTCTGCACAGCAGGCTGAACTGGGGTGTGTGGGAGACAGCAGGCGTGAGCCTGGAAGGCAAGGTTAATCTAGATCAGGGAACCATCTGGTGATCCACTGTGTAGACGTGGGCTACATTGTGTAGGCAACAGAGAAAACATCATTGTTTTAAGCAGGAATGATATTTTCATCTGGGTGGCTGATGTTGCTTGAATTTTGGAGAAACTATAAACCTGCTTCTAGGTTTATAAAATATTTTTACTTTGAAGACAACATTTCCCTTTAGGACTTATGAGTGGGTTTGTAGTTTGGGCAAGATTTGAGAGTGGATTACAAATCTCTCAAAAAACTAACAAAAACTGGCCAAAGGCTGGTCATGAAGTTGGGAAAGTGCACAGTCGCTTATCTATTTGACTGTATCCTTCACTAACAGGGTGTGGTTGAAGCCCATACGTCCTTGTATTTGAGGAAAAGGACAAACACTCAAACAGAAAACGGTGTCCTTACCCAGCCACTGAAAGCATTCATACTGACGAAATACAAAAGAGCCAGTTTCTGAATTTTGTTTCCAGATGGGACAAAACTCAGGGATCTTTGTCATGCCAAGTGGCAGCGGCTTCTGTGGATGTCTAGATTAAAGAACAAGTGGGGCGGTTCTGGTTGTTAGCCTTGGTGGTGAGAAGAGCACACTCAGATCAGCCAAGCTGAACGGAGCAGTGTGACGGCTGTGACTCCCTGGCCTTGCTCTCCAAGCGAGCCTTGTCTCCCCTCTTCCCACAGATAATACCGCGGGGGTGTATGCCCGGCGCGGAGGGTTCAGTCGGCAGAAGCAGGATTTGTACCTCCTGCCCATCGTGATCAGTGACGGTGGGATCCCTCCCATGAGCAGCACCAACACCCTCACCATCAAAGTCTGTGGGTGTGACGTGAACGGGGCGCTGCTGTCTTGCAACGCAGAAGCCTACATCCTGAACGCCGGCCTGAGCACCGGGGCGCTGATCGCCATCCTCGCCTGCATCGTCATTCTCCTGGGTAAGGGATCTCCCCAGCCACCCGTGGGAAGGGCCTTTCATCCAGAGGCCCATCCTTGACACACGTATATTTCCCAAGTTATATGTGCTATATACTGTGGATGCAACTTGGGACAAAAACAGAAGTGGCATCTGCCTGGTCATCTATTTCAGGGTGTGGTGGGGGGGGGGGGCAGGTGACTTAGCAAGCATTAGAGCAGAGTTAGGGGAACTCTGTATTGAGCAAATTGCTGGCATCACCAGACTGCTAGCAGAATACATCTGGGGGCATCGACAGGGGACCGGGTAGAACATCAGAATATTTTTCAGGAGAGGAATTTAGGCAGAGACATAGTATATGAACAACCATTTGCCTTACAAGAAGAATGAAAAGAGTTAGAGGTAGAAAGAGTAATTGTGATGTCAAAGACGGTCTATGGAGGACTCAAGGAACTGGATGAACAGTGGCCTGGCTGAAGCTGGATCTTGGCTCTCCGCCACCCTCCCCGCCAGTTGTCATATGTAATATCTGGGTATATGCCTCAGCTCTGAGGGACCTGGGAGAAGCTTTTCCTGCACTTGCCCACTGAATTTGGTGCCCCTCTTCTACATGTCGTCCCATCTATAGTTTACTCTGTAATAGCAGGAAAGCCTCAGGAAGATTGCATCAGTAGTCCCAAAGTCTCAGAACTCATGCATGACAAAAAAGTCAGGATTGAAACCTAAGTATGTCAGACATCAATTTATACTTGTTCCCTGATGGCCAGTTGTCTACTGAATGAATTAATGGATCCTCGATGCATAGGGAAGAGCCAAGGAGTTGAATTCAACAAATAGTTAATGAGCATTTTCAGGATACCAGGCCCTGTGTTCAGCCCGGAGGGGTAAAGAGAAGAATTATACAAGATCTCAGTGATCAAAAAGTTCATCATCTATTGAGGGAAACAGGCATGAGCAGATAAATACAGAGGCACATGGTGAGCGCCATGACTGGGATATGAACATAACAGGCCGTGGGGGCACAAGAGTAGGAAGTGCCTGACATGGAATGGGAAGGTCAGAGACATCCTCCTGGAGGATGTGACACACCTATCAGATGCTGAGTGTTCCATCTGAGGAAAGGGGCTGGGGGGGACAGATAGTCCAAGCAGAGGGGGCGGAAAACATAAATGTTCTGAGAAGCTCATAACTGAGTTGGGGAGGCAGATGTGTGAACAGTGTAACACGTGTCGTGGTGATGGCCGGGTGGATACATAGAATGGATACCAGTAGTCCTGTCTGGTATCAGAATGGGATATCAGGAAGGATTTTTGTGATGAAAGATTAAGAGTTATCCAAGCAAAGAAAGTGAAAAGGAGTGATCCTGGTGAAGGTGTTGTTAGGAACTAGGCACAGGGGAAGAACACTGCCTAATGAGCACTGGAAGCCAGTCAGAGTCTAGGCAAATGCACACCCTCATCCTCCACCTCACAGTGATGGTGGATCCAGAGGGGCTCTAAGCTCACTTGCCGAGTTCAGTCACAAACATTTTCTGCAGTTGCTGTTGTTTGGTTGCTAAGTGGTGTCTGACTCTTTTATGACCCTATGGATACCATGTGACCCCATGCCAGGCTCCTCTCTCTATGGGGTTTTCCAGGCAAGAATACTGGAGTGGGTTGCCATTTCTTTTTCCAAGGGATCCTCCCGACCCCTGTCTCCTGTACTGGCAGGTGGATTCTGTACCACTGAGCCACCAGGGAAGCCCGTGTGTTCCAATGAAAGACTGCAGAAGCCTTTTATGGGGAAGTGGGGCGGGGGCGGGGTGGGGGGGGGGGGGTAGTTGCTAGAGGAATGAAGCAGTGGCTGAGCTTTCTTTGTAAGCAACTCTGCTCACTTACCTAGATGGCCTGAGTTTAGTGGAATCCCCTCTCTCAGAGAAGAGACAATAACTGGTTTCATCTGGAGTTTCAGCTGACACTGTTTTCTGTTCAAACAGATACAGAAGATTTGTCATTTGTCTGTTGGGGGTCTTTATAAGCTACCTCTCTTCTATATGGTGGTCTGAAGAGAGTCTAGCCATGCTTATGATACAGTTTCTTATAAAGGTATAGTGGGTTCAGTGCTGGCCTCACCTTAGAGCTCTTGCAACCTCTTTTAGAACAGGACCTCAAGTCTCTCGTGTCCTCATTTGTAAACTTTGGAGAGGCAGCTGCCTTGCTTTGCAAAAAGAGACAGGCATAACCCACATTTAAGAGGCTGCAGACAGACAGACATATTTAGAATCTTCCTAATTCTTTGGAAAATGACTTCCAAATAGTATCAGATTGATTTGTAAAAAGCTCACAATAGTTCCAACTTGCCAGTTTGTTTGGATAATAATATTTTGCTGGCAGCGTTTTTGCAGAGGAAGAGACAGGTGGAGGCCAGCTTTTGCACATCTTTGAGGATTCCAGGTAAAGCACTCATTTCATAGACTGGTCCCTGTTCTGAAGCATGTGTACAGCATGCTTTAAGGTAAGCAGAGTTCCTCTGAGAAAAGAACCCCAGAAGACTGGACTTAACCTTTGCTTCCTTTCTTTGTCTTTCCCTGTAGTTATTGTAGTGTTGTTTGTGACCCTGAGAAGGCAAAAGAAAGAACCCCTCATCGTCTTCGAGGAAGAAGATGTCCGTGAGAATATCATTACCTATGATGACGAGGGCGGTGGGGAAGAAGACACAGAAGCCTTTGATATCGCCACCCTCCAGAACCCTGATGGTATCAATGGATTTATCCCTCGCAAAGACATCAAACCTGAGTATCAGTACATGCCTAGACCTGGGCTCCGGCCAGCTCCCAACAGTGTGGATGTGGATGACTTCATCAACACGAGAATACAGGAGGCGGATAATGACCCGACTGCCCCTCCTTATGACTCCATCCAAATCTATGGTTACGAAGGCAGGGGCTCCGTGGCTGGGTCCCTGAGTTCCTTAGAGTCGGCTACCACAGATTCAGACTTGGACTATGACTACCTACAGAACTGGGGCCCTCGGTTTAAGAAACTAGCGGACTTGTACGGTTCCAAAGACACTTTTGATGACGACTCTTAACAATAACGATACAAATTTGGCCTTAAGAACTGTGTCTGGCGTTCTGAGGAATCTAGAAGATATGTAAACAGGTATTTTTTTAAATCAAGGAAAGGCTCATTTAAAACAAGCAAAGTTTTACAGAGAGGATACATTTAATAAAACTGCAAGGACATCAAAGTGGTAAATACTGTGAAGTACCTTTTCTCACAAAAAGGCAAATATTGAAGTTGTTTATCAACTTGGCTAGAGAAAAACCACTTGGCATACAAAATATTTAAGAGAAGGGGAAGTCTTAACAGTGAACTCACAATGAAGGGAAATTGTTTATGTGTCATGAACATTGAACTCTTTTTTTTTCTTCTTTTTGTTTTTAATTTGTCAAAGATGCTTCCACAAAATTAGAAAGGACAACAGTTCTGAGCTGTAATTTCGCCTTAAACTATGGACACTCTACATGTAGTGCATTTTTAAACTTGAAATATATAATATTCAGCCAGCTTAAACCCATACAATGTATGTACAATACAATGTACAATTATGTCTCTTGAGCATCAATCTTGTTACTGCTGATTCTTGTAAATCTTTTTGCTTCTACTTTCATCTTAAACTAATATGTGCCAGATATAACTGTCTTGTTTCAGTGAGAGGCGCCCTATTTCTATGTCATTTTTAATGTATCTATTTGTACAATTTTAAAGTTCTTATTTTAGTATACATACGAATATCAGTATTCTGACATGTAAGAAATGTTACGGCATCACACTTATATTTTATGAACATTGTACTGTTGCTTTAATATGAGCTTCAATATAAGAAGCAACCTTTGAAATAAAAAAGATTCTTTTTTAATTCTGGGTTCGATTCTTAACATTGAAAACAATTAAGTATTTCTAATTATCCATTTATAATTCTAATTTAAGGTATTTGTGATCTTTCCATAACCCTATTTATGATCTGTTATAGTCTGCTGATTTTATTGTTTATTTAAAATTGGATATGTTTTACAAATTTTTTTTCAGACAAGATTCTGTAACATTGTGTAAAGCTTTTTTGTACATTCTTGGTGTTAGCTTCTTAGCTTTTCTTCATACACATCTTCTATCAAAGAAGGATGGTAAAGATCTAGGTCAGTCTATGATTTTGCAATATTTGTTATATAATATGCATTTATCTTGTATATCAGTAATTTGATGGTTATGAGAAATGAATCCATGGGGGAATGAATCTATTAGAACTCTAAAGTTCAAGATGTGGATGTTATTGCCCCATACCGAGCATTTGGGGATTGATGGGGGTGAAGAGTAAAAAATGTACATTTGCCACATGTAGTTATCAGATCAGACCTCCAGTGTTATTCTATTTTTCCTTACTTTGATCTTGCCAGGCTAGCATAATGACTCTGACAGTTGAAACTGTTTCTTTTTCCTTTTATAATTGTAACTCCTTTTAAAACAATGTGGCATTTCAAAGTTTGATCAAAGAAAGAGCAATTCATTTCTGAACCTTTGTTTTAAATTATGCTTTGGGCCATAAGCTCAGAATGAGGGCAGGGACCATGGTGGGATTCTGAGGTCAATGCCATTTGTGAGTATGCCTGCAGTCTCCTGCGGTCCCATCTTGCTGCCTAGGGGTTGGGACTTCTCTGAAGGATGCTTCACCTGCTCTGTAGGGCCAAAGGTCAAAACATAGCAATACTTGGGGGAAGAACACACAGGTCATTCTGTGCTGTAAGCGCTTTTTCTCTTTCCCCTAGACACAGGGCACGTGCTTTCTCTTGGATTTCAGATAATTTTTAGATTATCTTCTCTTTTTTAAACTTTATTGTGGGAGTTTGTTTCAAGCAATTTCTTGATATCCTGCAACAGACTATTTTTATGACTCAGTCAAAATGCATACAAAGAGAAATGTTTTGATGAAGTGCTCACTTCCATATTCCTTTGCGTTTGAATCAAATTGTCTGAACACTTCAATGGAATAAATTCTGTGGACGATGTCACTTTGGAATCTTTCATTTCAGTGAAGGACTGCACACTCTCAATACTTCCGTAATGACAAGTTTTGTTCATTTTTTATATAGTTTTTGTATTCCAAAGAATATTTTGCTAGGTTTGCACAGATCTCCAATTGAATTTGAAGTGAAGAAATAATTCAAAAGGAAAATGAATAGCACTTAAACAAGTATACAGCTGTAAGTAACCCCGTCACTGCGGATGATCCTTTTTTTCTAGGAATGTATTTGGATTAGATTTGACAACTACATTTTCACATTTTTGTGTTTAAATTTTTTAAAAGGCTGTTTACTTTTTCAATAGTTAAAATACTTGTTTTTCATTTTTTTTTTCCTTTTTATCTTCTTTTTCACTCTAAGCCTCTATTGTTTGTAGAACCCTCTTAGAAGCTCTCAAATAAAGTGTCTTTCCTGACTAGTGGAGTCCTTTTTCATTTGGAACATATTCCCTTAAAAGCAAGCTTTAGTTTAAGTGGTCCTTCCTTATTTCAATATAAAGTAATCACTGCATTATGACATGGATTCAGCTCAAGAAAGGGCGCTGCTTTATTCTTCTTGTCCTTCAGTGGTAGGTACTGTTCCATCCATCATTCATTCACTCATCAAAATGTATTTTGTAGACCCTGTAGTAGTTTCTCAAGGATACAGAATGAAGAAGCTTCCTTGATATCTTCTAGTCTTTCCAAACTTGTTCCAAAATACCTATCCTGTTAATCACCTGTTTACCTCTGTACCCACCTACCTCTCCAGACAATGCATCTGGCTCTTTCCTATCCTTAAGGGTCGAGGGAAGGAAACAAATCAAAGGCCTAACAGAAGACGGTGAGATGCTGACTGTGAGTGGAGGACCTTTCTGGATAGATCCTGTGTTTGCTAAGTTGCATTTTATGAGCCAGTGTTCCTGGCATGATGGGGAAAGTAAGAGAGCAGATGGTCTACATTTCTGGGAGACCTTATTAAAAATTACACACTCAGGTTCCCCAGAGAGGATGGCCTTGTGAATCAGGTGGGACCTGGTCAACAGTATTTGAAATTGCTCCTGGGTGATTACGCAATGTCCTTCATCTCTTTGAGAGCCTCTGGAGGACAGCAAGGGGTGAGTTGGGATCTCTGAGAAGAGTGTTGAAATCTATCTGGCAGGCAGTGTGGACACATTAGGATTCTATAAACCTAGAGGCATGTCAGGAGGCTTTTTATGAATGTCAAAATGTGACATAAGTATTCTAAAGTAATTCGGTGAATTGGTGATGGAAAAGACTCAAGGCTTTGCTGCTTCTGCACTGCTGTCAACTTGGCCTAGCCCATCATCATCTCTGACCTGAAGGATGGAAATAGCCTCTTAAATTGAGCTCCTGTTCCCAGCTTCTCCACAAAGAAGCCAGAGGGATACAAACACCCAACACAGACCACCTGACTTCATACCTTAAACCTCTTCACTGGCTTTCCAAAGTCTTAAATGTTGCTTTACATGACTAGTGCCTTGCAAATCTCACCAACCTCACCTTCCTCCATTCTCCTATCAGTGCACTGTGATCCAACCACCCTGGCGATCTCTTACTTCCTCATACAGACAAAACGTGCCCCCCTTTCCATCTAAAGTGGTTCATCCTCTGTTGGTCTCCTTTGTATCGATTACAACTCTGTAAACTTATTTTTCTTATTGGCTTTTCTTTTGTCTTTGAGTCTGAATGCCCCGCCAGAATGTAAGCCTCAAGCGGGTAGAGGTTTTGTCTACCTATTGTATGCCCAATGCTTTGCATTGTGCCTGAAACACAGCAATCCATACTTGGATGGATGATGGTACCCAGTGTGGCAGACTGATTGGGATTTGATGACTGATGAGAGAATGCCTGTGTGATACTAAGCTTTCTTTACCTGAGAAATTGAGTGGATTGTGATCTGGGTATCTGAGATTGTGAATCTAAAAGGAGAAGTGGTGTGGGGGCAAAGAAGTTGAATTAAGTTTGGGTTGGACTTGTAAATTGCAGGTGCTTTTGTGGCAGCTAAGTGGAACTAGGTAATGAGAAATATGGATTTGCCATTTAGCTCACTAGAGAAGTAGGGCTGGGCATGCAGAGTAAGCCTTATCAAGGGGGTGAAGTCTCAGGAGTGACTGTATGTCTAATTGGGTTTCACTGCTCTCTCCCAACTATAAAGGAGTGTTTTGATGGTAATGTTAAGTCCCTCTGGTGTTGAAGAGTAATGCTGGCTTTAGTTTTATTAATAAGGATAATTAGTAGGCATAAACCTTATTCATGTATGTCAAATGCTTTGAAAAATAAGAGGATATTAATTAATGCATTAATTTTTTTCTTCAACTAATGAGGCTTTTTTTTTTTTGAGCCTTTACTGTGTGGGAGAATGTGTATAGATACACGACACTGATTCCTGTGAGAAGACAAAGGATATGCTATGATCCTCACCTTACTAGACCAGAGAGGCTAAACATCTCTTCAGCACATACACAGGAAGTGATTGTCAAAGCTGGATAGGAATGGATCCTGTTTCTCCCACCTGGTGTCAAGGGCTTATCCTTTAAAGAGCTAACCGTGATAGCTATTCCTCATCATCAGTGACTTAGCTCAGGCTTGGCAGTAAGAACTTGGGATGGACAGTCCTTTGAGCTGCCATTCACCACAGAGCTGGACAACTGGATCCAGGCACAGCTCTGAATGCCTAGCCTGCCTTCCAAGTCCAAAGGGATTCATGAGACAGGATTATGAATTCTTTCTGCTGGGGTTTGAAGTCTTTTTACAAGATGGCTGTTGAAAATCAAATATAAAAGAAACTTATAAGGCATGTCATAGCTGTTTGTAATATGTTTCACAGAGAAGTTTGATATTTCATCCTCTTCGTTGCAATAAAACTGTGCTGGCGGGAAAAGGTCAATGTCTAGAGTCTTTGTCAGGCCCCAGTAGACTGGGAGGAAGAATTGAATTTTCATCTTGCAGACTAACTCAGCTGATCATTTTTAGGATCACAGAGCATTCTTCATTCCAGGTGTCGTGATACATTTTTACATGTGATTTTACAGTTATTTGCCGCTTGAATCAGCTGATGGCTGGCACATGATCATCTCTCACAGGCTCACAGAGGCAACACAAGTCTAAGGCTCAAACCTCACAAACCTCAAATCTTCAGCTCAAGAGAAAAAGCTGTATACTACCCACCCTTGTTGGGTGGGCATTCATTGCACCACTGTGTGTAAAGCCTGGCTCCAACACTTACTAGCTGTGTGACTTTGGCCAGGTACACTGACCTCTCTGATACCTTTTTCTACAAATGTGCAATGCAAATAACATGGCCTGTGGTGGTAATGAATAAATGAGGTCATATTTCTAGAGCCACTCAGATTCTAGAACAGGGCAAATGCTTTAAATAAGGTAGCAATTATATTATTAGGATGAGTAACCTTTTCCCAGTCCCAGGTTGCTGAACAATCTAAGGGAAGAATTTCCTTTCTTTATACCTCCTTTTTCCTCTTCAAAATCAATTCACTCTCTCATCATTCTAGCCTGAGCCAACAGTAGAACACAGCTTGGCATTCCATAGCTTAGGATAGGCAGAGTTTACTACCACCAAATATATGCATATCGTCGTTGTTGTTGTTCAGTTGCTTAGTCGTGTCTGACTCTTGGTGACCCCATGGACTGCAGCGTGCCAGGCTAATTATAATATATACAGTCCATGTATATGTTATACATTACATATAAATAAGGCTAATTACTTGATCGATGAATTCAGGTGTTTGACTACAATGTATAGCACACTGGCAAAGCACCAGGTAAAAGAGATTTTAAATGTTTCATTACAAAACAATAAATAAATTTACATGATTATGAATTGTGTTTAATTGGGTAGAAACTATGTATCAAGTGATACATGAAATTGGGATGAGGTTGTCAAGAACTGCACAAACTTTGACATTTTTAATACAGTGAATTTCATATTTGATATATCTTTGCTCATTTGTTCAAACAATGGGAATCTTTTTTAATAGACATAACTCTGAAAATATTTACATTTGAAGACATATAATTTTATTAGAATACTTTTTTTTAAATAGCAATCCTGATGAGTTTAATTTAACCACAATTTTTACTTCATTTAGCACTCAGGAAATTGGAAATTATTTCATGCTATGGTAATTTTCTTCCTTTTTTTTCTCCAAACACTAGCTAGGATGTGAATGAAATAATAGTGCTTGCTTGGAAATGTAATTTTCAAAATGTTTTCTCTGATAAATTAGTGAAGAGGTGGTTAGTTTCATGATGGTGACCAAGCAAACTAGATCAGTGGGGGACCCACCTTTTTTTCTCTCTTTCTCTTTGGATCCCTAGCTCAGAATAGGTTCTGAGTAAATGTTTGGGGCAGGAATATAAGGATGAACGGGCAAAGGGAAATAAGTTCTTCATTTTATGACCTAGGTATTATAGCATTTTAAACTACTGGAAATGTTTATGTGGGGATTCCTCTGGGTAACTTGCCTCCACTTCACCTCCATCAAAATGGTACTATTTTGATAGTACCATTAATAATGCTTTGGATTTAGATTTGACATGACTGGATATTTACCCAGCACACAGTCAGATCAAATTGGGCGTGGATGCACTGAGCAGATCACTGAAGTGTCATCTGATAATCTATGTGACTTACTAGCCCTGGAACTCTACTTAACGTCTATGGGTCTCATTTTTTTTTTTTTTTATATATACAGTGGGGATATGTAGTCTCTGTCTGGCATTCCTCAAGAAGTCTAGGAATGATTGACCTCAAATAGGAAAATAAATGTATGACTTGCTGCACAAATGAGAGATTTTATTGTTGTTTCCGATGTTATTTGGACTGTTTTCTAGCATAAATTGATCTTTGTAGCATCTGCAAGAGGTGACCTCTGATCCAAAGTGAAGTCAAGAGAGATTTAGTTTCTCTTTTGAAGACTTTGATCCGGTAGCCTTAGGGTAGGCTTTAAACTGACTCTAAGAAATGGATACTGCATTTTACTGTGTAAGGACTGTGGTCCCACGGGTTCTCCCAGACTCGCCTCTCAACTTTGCTGCAGATACTTAAGTCCTTTATATAAAACGGCAGAGTATTTGCTTATAACCCAAGCACATCCTCTTGTCTACTTTACATCATCTCTATATCATTTATAACACCGAATTCAATGCCAATGTTATATAAATAGCTGTAAATACAATGTAAATACTATGTGAATAGTTGCTGACCTGCAGCAAATTAAATTTCACATTTTAGAATTTTCTGGAATTAAAAAAAAAAAAAAACATCTGTGTGGTTGAATCTATGGATGCAGAACCCACCAATGCGGAGTGTCAACCGGACCCCTTTTCAAGTGGAGGCTATGAGGAATAGTCCATCCTTGTCCATTGTTTTCCAAGTTTGAATGTGCATTTCTACATTTCTCTGGTGGTTGGAAGAAAAGGTTTATTTACATGTTATTAGCAATACTAAAGAAAGAATAGCGTCTTCTTTTAAAATAGTAAACTGATAAAATACACACAATTCTCCCTCTGCTTGGAATCCACTTCCCCCTTTGTAGTAATGCAGTGTTAATTGCTCAGTCGTGTCTGACTCTTTTTCGACCCCAAGGACTGTAGCCCACCAGGCACCTCTGTCCATGGGATTGCCCAGGCAAGAATACTGAAGTGGGTTGCCATTTCCTTTTCCAGGACATCTTCCCCATCCAAGGATAAAACTGGTGTCTCCTGCATTGCAGGTGGAGTCTTTTATCTCTGAGTCACCAAGGAAGCCTAAAACCATTAGAACCCCCTTAGTGTAGAGAGATAGACGTGTCTTTTGTAGCGTTAACTAGGTGACTTTTTGAACACACCTAAGGTTCCAGGGGCTGATTACTGGCCATCCAGGAAGGGGAGAGAGGTCATTGCCAGTGATTTAATCAGCTATATTTATGTGATGAAGTCTCTGTAAACTCAAAAGCAGAGGGCTCTGTGAGCTTCCTGGTTGGTGAACATGTGACATTTCGGGAGAGTGGTGCTGCAGAACATGGAAGCTCCATGCCCCTTCCCTTTACATTGGCCTCTGCAGCTCTTCCATCTGATTGTCCCTGAGTTATATCCTTTATAATGAACCAGTTATCTAGTAATTAAAATGTTTCTCTGAGTTCCATGAGCTTCTCTAGCAAATTAATCAAACCCATGGAAGGGGTGGTTGGAACCACCAATCTATAGTCAATCAGTGGTAAGCACAACTGACAATTCGGACTTGTGACTGGCATCTGAAATAGGGCAGGGAAGGGGTGATAGTCTCGCAGGCCTGAACGCTCAGCTACACATTCCGGGAAACAAACTCACTCAGAAGAACAATGCAGACAGTAGGGAGCAGTTTATCACACCACCGGGCATAAGGCAGAGTCTCCTCTTAGTCAAGGACCCCAAGCAACTTTTGTGAAAACCTTATAAACCTTAAGTGTACTGCTCAAGCCCACATCCCCGGGTTCCTTAAACCTAGCCTGGAAAGTGTTAAAGGGAGATGCAGTCAGGTTACAGCCATGATTCATAATCGGAAGGGTCAGGTGGTTATACATTGTAGCCTATAGCAGTGGGTGCATAAAGATTACAAAGGTGACTGACTACATAGGGGATTATCACATTCTTTTTGGCGATGGGAAATTTTGGTATGGAATCTGGTGTTTGCCAGTCTGGGAGGCCAGTTCGGTCGAAGGTATGTTATCCCCATGGCTACTATGCACATGGTCCAAGGCTCACTGAAAGTGCAAGATGGAGTTTCCTTCTTTTTCAAGATGAAGTCAGCTCAGCCTGTTCCTTTCCTCCCTCAGTCCCATGGTTTGGTAACAACACCATCTCCATAATAGTGTCAAAACTGAACTGACTTATAGGATATCTGGGCCTCCCTGGTGGCTCAGACAGTAAAGAATCTGCTTTCAATGTGGGTGATGTGGGTTCAGTCCCTGGGTTGAGAAGGTCTCTTGGAGAAGGAAATGGCTACCTACTCTAGTATTCTTGTCTAGAGAATCCCACAGCCAAAGGAGCCTGGCAGACTATGGTCCATGGGGTCAAAAAAGAATCAGATATGACTGAGCAACTAACACTAACACTATAGGATATAGTTTGTAATTACTTGCTGGTGGGGAAAATCCAACCCTCTACCCCCTGGATCTGGGTGCATAAACCTTTAAAAATATATCTGCTTAGAGGCAATGGCACCCCACTCCAGTACTCTTGCCTGCAAAATCCCATGGACAGAGTAGCCTGGAAGGCTGTAGTCCATCGGGTCGCTGAGGGTCAGACACAACTGAGTGACATCACTTTCATTTGTCACTTTCATGCATTGGAGAAGGAAATGGCAACCCACTCCAGTATTCTTGCCTGGAGAATCCCAGGGACGGGGGAGCCTGGTGGGCTGCCATCTATGGGGTTGCACAGAGTCGGGCATGACTGAAGTGACTTAGCAGTTATTTAAAGATAAATGTATATTATGTAAATAGTACATATTACTGACTGGGCAGAGGGTGGGGAAAGAAGGGATATTTCAGTGGTCTCCTTAGAGTTTGGGCAACACTGGCTATTTATGGATGAAAGAACTGAGGTCCTCAGAGAAGGCAATGGCAACCCACTACAGCACTCTTGCCTGGAAAATCCTATGGATAGAGAAGCCTGGTAGGCTGCAGTCCATGGGGTCGCTAGGAGTCAGACACGACTGAGCAACTTCACTTTCACTTTTCACTTTCATGCATTGGAGAAGGAAATGGCAACCCACTCCAGTGTTCTTGCCTGGAGAATCCCAGGGGCGGGGGAGCCTGGTGGGCTGCTGACTATGGCGTCGCACAGAGTCGGACACGACTGAAGCGACTTAGCAGCAGCAGCAGCAGAACTGAGGTCCTAGAAGATAAGTTATCTTGATTCAAGTGTTAGAGGACTGGTGGTTCAGTGGTTCCACCTTCCAATGCAGGGGATGTGGGTTTGATCCCTGAAAACTAAGGGAACTAAGATCTCACATGTCATGGGGCAACTAAGCCCATGCACTCAACTACTGAGCCTATGCAGTCTAGAGCCTGTGTGCCACTACAAGGGAAAGCCCTTATGCTGCAGTGTAGACCCAGGCAGGCAAAAAAAAAAAAAAAAAAAAAAAGAACCAGAGGACCAAGAAGAGGATCTGGAAAGAAAATAAGGGTCTTCTGTTCATGACCTTTCTTTCAGTTCTAGAAAAACTGAACTTCAGATTTACCAACCATTGAGTCAGTTTTTTCCTGCCAAGTGTTTTTTTTGCTCCCAGATACACTGATTTCTCCTTATATTCATCACTGATTTACTCAAATGTAACCTCAGAAAGGCCTCCATTGACCACCTTATATAAAATATCCCTTCTCTCTGCATCCTTTCCAAGCCTGTTATCTCACTTTTTTTTCCTTTCACTACAATTAGCACTAACTGACATTATAAAGGATACCTATGTACTGTTTATTATTTGTGTCCCCTGCCCTACTGTGATGAAAATTCCATGAAAAGAGTAGTTTTGTGATGTTCATCTCTATATGTGCAGAATCTAGAGCAGTGTGTGACATATACAAAAGCTCAATAAGTAATTGTTGAACTAATCAATAACAATAAGCAGTATCAACCCTAGGTTTTTAACATACAGTTTTAATCCAGCGAGACTTCACTCAACTATTTCTTTCAGTTCCAATTATTAATAGCAATGATGCTGTCAATAAAATGAGGGTCAGAGAAGATACAGTGTACCTGCATTCACTCCTTCACTACAGGCATCTCAGATAACTCAGAGCAGTGACTGATCAGCAATTGTTAACTCCTTATCAGAGGTTTTCCCTCTAGCTTTTCCATCATCTAGAAAGAGCACCAAAAGCTAGGCATCCCCAGTGCTAAAGAACAGACTCTACAGGAAGTGAATACAGCCCTCTGTGAGTGCACAGTCTTCTGACTACGTTTCTTGGGTACCCAACGTTTCAGTGAAAGAAAGCTTCAAAATCCCATCCTAGTTACCCACAAGGATGTGAAGAGCTTTGCCATGAAGTGAGTTTCTAGTTAATGGGATACATTTTTTGTTTAAACGATGATGCATTATTAAACCCAGGTGGGGTGGTAGAGAAGGAACAAAGGTAGTTGCTAGTCATTCTGCTAAATGTTAAACACCTGCTCTTACCTGTAATGTGTGCAAAATGCACATAATTCCCACCCTCAAAAATCAAATGGCCAATTTATGGGCAGCCTGCTTTGTTCCAGAAATTAGACCCATATAAAATTCAGAAACTTTCCCTTTCAGTTGTTCAGCATTATGGATAAAACTTCAAATGGAATGAAATATTCTAGATACCACTCACTACGTGGATTTTTTTTTTAACTTTCCAGCAAGATAACTGAAGTCCAGAAGATCCAGATATCCCATAGCCATACTTCCTGTTTGTTTATCAGAAACAAGTAGGGGCAGGGTACTTCTTATGGGCATGGTAGTTCTCCCTGAGACAGTCTCAGTTTTTGTTTGTGGTTCTAGAGCAAATTTTTTAAATGGCCCTTTATGGATAATAATTAATCTGGTTATCCTGCCAGTGATTTTACCCCACAGTATGTTGACAGGGTAGCAGGTTTTCAGTGGCCCACAGAGGCTTCTCTCACAGCTATGGAAAGGTGACTCATCTACTACAGGAAGAAAAGAAAAAGAAAGAAACTTGAGACTCAGTCTCATTAATGTTGAAGAAATACTCTTATATATCCTCTTCTTCCCTCTTTGCAGGCTTAAATTTTAAAAGGGATTTTTTTAAAAGTAACCTTAACCCTCTTCCCCAGGATATAGAAATACTGAAGGAAAAAACAAAAAGAGGAATATTGGGTTTATATTGTTTATACAGTTTGATGTTTCACTTAACATATGGGCTGTATCCAACATCTAAAGGTCTTTTTAACACTTGCTTAAATTATATTAAATTTAAATAATATTATACTGTAAGAATGAATCCTCTCTTATATGTTCTTAAATTAGCAGATATTTATTAAATACCTTATAAACTGGACACTCATCACTGCCCAGGGAAGACAACAACAGCAAAATAGACCAAGTGCCTGCCTTCATGTGGAGTAAGTTCTACTGGTGATGTTCAGATGGTAATGAAGTATTGACACAGGTATATAACTCGATAGGAAAATTGTTAGGACAAATGGCTAAATTTCTCCAACTATTAAATTATAACAAAAATTGATGGAGGAGGAACCTAGAAATTAAATAAGATGTGGGGTATAAAGCAACCAAATAAAATATGTTGGATCCTTATTCAGGCTTACTTGGATCTTTATTTAAGCAAACAAAATGCCCAATAAACATGCACACACATACACACACACACAAAGTCAGTTGGACCCTGGCTATTTGATATCATTTAATATTTGATAATAATTTAACATTATATTATTCATTATGTCATTGCTAGTGTGATTCAATCTTTAAAGTTTTTTTCTTTTTGATATATATATATACATACATATATTATGATGTCTAAAATTTCCCACATACAAACTGGGGCTTGGATGTGGTGGGGAACGGTAAGGTATATGAATGAAGTAAGATTGTTCATGTGTGGGAAGTTGCTGAAGTTACCTGATAGATACATGTGGGCTCACTATACTCTTCTTTCTACTTTTGTTTTATGTTTTCCCTGATAAGAAATAAATAAAATGTTCATCTGGCTTTACTGTTGTTGCTTGTTGCTATTCTTGTTAACGTTGGGGGCAAAATCTGCCATCCCAAAATGTGTCACTTTGGCATAAGAATCAACTTAGACTGATTACATTTAAGGCCACAAACACTCAGGAAGAACCTTTGGCCTTCTCCCTGACCACCTAAAGGAAAGTTTCAGGAAGGAAGATAAATAGATAACTCTACTATGAACAAGGTATGTAGACAGGAGGAACCTGGCAGAGTCTGCTTGTTAAAATTCTTCTCTGGGTCCCACTGCCTCCACAGAGCCCAACAAACCTTTTTTTAATCAACCATTTGCTATTTCATCTTCAGGTGAATTGCATTCTTCTCCTTTGAAGGACCTCGATATCCTCTTTTGTTTTTAGCTAAAGATAGTATTTAAGGATGCAGGTTTCAGCCATTTTGACACATTTCTCCATTTTCCTGGGTCTCTTCCATATATACATGTTATTAACTTCTGTTTGATTTTCTCCTGTTAACACATCTTACATCAATTTGACTCTTTGACCAGCCAGAAGAATCTAGAAGGGTAGAGGAAAATTTCTCCCCTCTCTACTAATATCTTGCCCTCATACAAGACCAGTTGTTTTAGAATAGGGTGGTCTCCACACATCTGTATTTTTTTAAGCAATGCCTTATCTAGCAATATTGGAGCCAGAAGGAAAAAGAAAAATTAGTAATACCAGTTCTGCCTTTATTTAGAGAGTTGATATTTTCTTCATCTTGTATTTTTTGGACTAATTTTGACTTAAAAAAAAAAAAAGTTTGCCTTAAATTGTGTTTATCTTGAGAACTGAATTTTTAGAGCTCTCTTACATTCTCCACCCAAGGCCAGTGCCTCAGGGCAAATTCCTCACACCTGAACTCTAATGCCTGCGCGGAGAGGACTGAGAAGCCTTCTCTAGGCACCAGTCTAGGCTGCGCATCTACGAACTGAATGTGCTCGTGAACTAGCTTGGGATCCTCTTTGAAACTGACTCAGCAGGTCTGGAATGGAGCCTGCAGGATGTGACTGAAAATGGCAAAACCATCTGAGGTGAGTCATTTCAGAGCCCACAGGACTCCCCATTAAGTAAACAGAGACTGGAAAAACAAGAGGTCTGAGACTCCTCTTGCCATTACTACTGACCAGGGTATGACGTCAATCCTGCCCAAAGGAAGCCCCAAACCCAGTTTCTTGAAAATCACCATCAAATTCCTGTCTTACTTTGTATCCTGTTAATATATTTCCTTCAGGTCCCTACAAGCCTGCCACAGTTGGTTGAAAAAGTCCCTCTCAGGTCAGGGGTCAGTGGGCAAAACATCCCACCTGGAATACATGCGTTCTAAAAAAGAATACCACTGTCCATTTTTTTTTCTTCTAAGTCTATTTAATCTATGGGGGCATGTCCAATCTGCCAAACTGGATGAATTCCACCCCAGCCTTTATTGCCCCTCAACTTTCTTTTTGGGGTTGCACTTGAATCTGGAAACCTGAAAAATGGAGGTATAGTCTGTAATCTCCACTTCAATGTAGTCTCAGCAGATACCTCTGGGTCTTGTAGGTCAGTCCCATCAGATGAGTATCACACCTTTTTGTCTTAGTTGAGACCACAGGTGGAAGCTTAAATGTCTGTCTCCCCTCTCACTGTTATTTCCTCATTGGGTTTAATCTTTCATAAAACAGTTTGAAAAGCTATTTGACTTCAGGCTATGTCTGCTTTCTCCAGGGCAAATATCCTTGAGGCTAGAGGTACAAAACATTCTGGCAACCTGGCTTCCCTGGTAGCTCAGCTGGTAAAGAATCTGCCTGAAATGCAGGAGACCCCAGTTCAACCCCTGGATTGGGAAGATCTCCTGGAGAAGGGATAGGCTACCCACTCCAGTATTCTTGGCACAAAACATTCTGGCAGCTTTTTTTTCTTTTTAATAGAGTGGGATGGAGAATATAAGGAGAATCAGGTTTGATTAATATTTAGCAAAAGTATACTACTATTTCATTTTGGCAATGGGAGAGGGCAGGCAGTAAGCATGACAAATCAGTAACACATAATACTATATATATACTTATAGCTATAATTAAAGTTATATACAGCTGTATAGTAAAAAGTGGTAAGAAAGAAAAATATTAGCCAGTGAAAGTGGAAAAGAATTGTCAAGTGAAAGAGAAGCTATTCACATTTTAAATGGTCTGACCAAAGAAGTTCTCAGTGAGAAGCTGTTATTTGAGTACAGCCGTGAAGGGGAGGCATAGCTAATCACACAGACATGTGCTGTAAGAGCATTTCAGGCAGTGGGAACAGCTAGAGCAAAGATAACTGAGCTAGAAAGGAAAAGAGAGAGAGGGAAAATATTTCCATGAAATACAGCAAGTAAAGGGATCCCATTTTTAACATAGAGATGACTCAAATAATCAATAAAGTATTAATAGATAAATGAGTAAAGATTATGAGCAAACCACATAAAAGTAACTGCACCGACTAGAGATAAACCAAAAAATCATGTATACAGATAGCATCATTGACAAGTAATCAAACAAACATGCTAAACTAAATTAGCATTTAAACCACTATATTAAAAACAACAAAAATTATAGTGCTTGTCCTGGCAAGAATTCATAGAAACAAACACACTGGTGTTTTGATGACAGAAATGTAAATCAGTGTACTACTTTGGAAAATCAATTTGGCAATCTGTACCTGAACCCAAACTGGGAAAGGAGTACGTCAAGGCTGTATACTGTCACCTTGCTTATTTAACTTATATGCAGAGTACATCATGCAAAATGCCAGGATGGATGAATCACAAGCTGGAATCAAGATTGCCAGGAGAAATATCAACAACCTCAGATATGCAGATGACACCACCCTTATGGCAGAAAGCAAAGAGGAACTAAAGAGCCTCTTGATATAAATAAAAAAGGAGAGTGAAAAAGCTGGTTTTAAACTCAGCATTCAAAAAACAAAGATGATGGCAACCAGTCCCATCACTTCATGGCAAATAGATGGGGAAACAATGGAAACAGTAACAGACTTTATTTTCTTGGGTACCCAAATCATGGCAGATGCTGACTGAGCCATGAAAGTAAAAGACACTTGCTCCTTGGAAGAAAAGCTATGACAACCTAGACAGCATATTAAAAAGCAGAGACATTGCTTTACTGACAAAGGTCCATATAGTCAAAGCTACGGTTTTTCCAGAAGTCATGTATGGATTTGAGAGCTGGACCTTAAAGAAAGCTGAGTGCCCAAGAATTGATGCTTTTGAATTATGGAGTTGGAGAAGACTCTTGAGAGTCCCTTGGACTGCAAGGAGATCAAAATAGTCAGTCCTAAAGGAAATTAGTCCTGAATATTCATTGGAAGGACTGATGCTGAAGTTGAAGCTCTGACACTTTGGCCATCTGATGAGAATAACTGACTCACTGGAAAAGACCCTGATGCTGGGAAAGATTGAAGGCAGGAGGAGAAGGTGACATCAGAGGATGAGATGGTTGGATGGCATCACCAACTCAATGGCCATGAGCTTGTGCAAGCTCTGGGAGTTGGTGATAGACAGGGAAGCCTGGCGTGCTGCAGTCCCTGGGGTCGTAAAGAGTCAGACACAATGGAGCAACTGAACTGACCCTAACCCAAAATTTCATAGGAGCAGTCATTCTACCTCTGAGAATCTACGCATGAATGTCACCCAAATACAGAAAAAATACTTGCATGTGTGTATTCACAAGAGTCATCAGTGGTATCAGAGGCAAATTAAATGTCTAGCATGTGATATGAGCTAAGGAATTATGGCACAGTCTCTCAATGGATTAATATACAGCTATCAGAAGTGGTTAAAATGTCTAGGTAACATGGTGACACAGTAAATGCTATGACATATTAAACAAGAGTGGTAATGGAAAAAAAAAAAGCAGCCTCCATTGTACTGTATGGAGCAGATCTCTTGGAGAAAAGTGATACAAGAGGAAGGAGGACGCTAGGTGTGTTGAGCAGACAAAAGGTGTGACTAGAGTTACTGCAGGTATTATCCTAGCCAGCCCACTCAGAGCTTTCAGTGTGGCATTAATGTCTTCTCTGGGGATCTCCCTGATGGTACAGTGGATAAGAATCTGCCTGCCAATGCAGGGGACACCAGTTCAATCCCCAGTCTGAGGACTAGGACCTTACATGCCATGGGACAACTAAGCCTGTGTGCCACAACTATTCAGCATGCACCCAGAGGCCATGCTCTGCAACAAGAGACCATACCACAAAGAGTAGCCCATGCACCACAACTAGAGGGTAGCTCCCACTTGCTGCAACTAGAGAAAGCCCACACACAGTGACAAAGAGCCTGTGGACTGCAACGAAGAACCAGCAGAGCTAAAAAAAACAAACAAACAAACAAAAAAAACTCCCCTTAATAATCACTGTATAATCTAAGTACAGTCCTTCATTTGTTCAACAGAATAAAGGGGGGAATGATAGATATCTGTCTGCCCCAGTCACATCACAACTATAGAATTTTTTCTAGATATGAAAATCCCAGTTGTCATAAAGCACTAACAAATTGATATCTAAGTGATAAAGGATCTTAAAACCATTTCACAAGGATGAAGGCCAAAGGTACAGTCCTGTTAGTCTACAAAACAGACCTGTCTGGATATGTTTAGGACTGACAATAATCCCAAGGATTATCCTATGGGATGGGGTTAGGCTTCCTCCAGGTGGCATAGGGGGTGGGAGTAATAATAATAAAAACATTATTCTCAGTGTAAAGAAGGACTATGGAATGTATGTTGTTGGAAAATAAGCTTTCCATTACTGGTGGTATTTACAGGGATACTATAGAATTACAGGTTAGGGTTATTGCTTATACATTGATTGTCAGGGATTTAGACTAAAATCTAAAGGTCCTTCTTTTTTTTTTTTTCATTTCTAAATACTCTTACCAAATCCAGGAAAATTAGGGTTGGTTGTGGATAATTATAGGCCTCAGTTCAGTTCATTTCAGTCTTTCAGTTGTGTCCGACTCTTTGCGACCCCATGATTCGCAGCACTCCAGGCCTCCCTGTCCATCACCAACTCCCAGAGTTCACTCAGACTCACGTCCATCCAGTCAGTGATGCCATTCAGCCATCTCATCCTCTGTCGTCTCCTTCTCCTCCTGCCCCCAGCCCCTCCCAGCATCAGAGTCTTTGCCAATGAGTCAACTGTTTACATGAGGTGGCCAAAGTACTGGTTTCAGCTTTAGCATCATTCCTTCCAAAGAAATCCCAGGGTTGATCTTCAGAATGGACTGGTTGGATCTCCTTGCAGTCCAAGGGACTCTCAAGAGTCTTCTCCAACATCACAGTTCAAAAGCATCAATTCTTTGGTGCTCAGCTTTATTCAGAGTCCAACTCTCACATCCATACATGACCACAGGGAAAACCATAGCCTTGACTAGACAGACCTTTGTTGGCAAAGTAATGTCTCTGCTTTTCAATGTGCTAACTAGGTTGGTCATAACTTTTCTTCTAAGGAGTAAGTGTCTTTCAATTTCATGGCTGCTATTACCATCTGCAGTGATTTTGGAGCCCCCCAAAATAAAGTCTGACACTGTTTTCACTGTTGCCCCATCTATTTCCCATGAAGTGATGGGACTGGATGCCATGATCTTCGTTTTCTGAATGTTGAGCTTTAAGCCAACTTTTTCACTCTCTTCTTTCACTTTCATCAAGAGACTTTTTAGTTCCTCTTCACTTTCTGCCAGAAGGGTGGTGTCATCTGCATATCTGAGGTTATTGATATTTCTCCCGGCAATCTTGATTCCAGCTTGTGCTTCTTCCAGCCCAGCGTTTCTCATGATGTACTCTGCATAGAAGTTAAATAAGCAGGGTGACAATATACAGCCTTGACATACTCCTTTTCCTATTTGGAACCGGTCTGTTGTTCCATGTCCAGTTCTAACTGTTGCTTTCTGACCTGCATACAGATTTCTCAAGAGGCAGGTCAGGTGATCTGGTATTCCCATCTCTTTCAGAATTTTCCACATGATCCACACAGTCAAAGGCTTTGGCATAGTCAATAAAACAGAAATAGATGTTTTTCTGGAACTCTCTTGCTTTTTCCATGATCCAGTGGATATTGGCAATTTGATCTCTGGTTCCTCTGCCTTTTCTAAAACCAGCTTGAACATCAGGAAGTTCACGGTTTATGTATTGCTGAAGCCTGGCTTGGAGAATTTTGAGCATTACTTTACTAGAATGTAAGATGAGTGCAATTGAGTGCTGGTTTGAACATTCTTTGGCATTGCCTTTCTTTGGGATTGGAATGAAAAGTGACCTTTTCCAGTCCTGTGGCCACTGCTGTGTTTTCCAAATTTGCTGGCATATTGAGTGCAGCACTTTCACAGAATCATCTTTCAGGATTTGAAATAGCTCACCTGGAATTCCATCACCTCCACTAGCGTTGTTCATAGTGATGCTTCCTAAGGCCCACTTGACTTCACATTCCAGGATGTCTGGCCCTAGGTGAGTGATCACACCATCGTGATTATCTTGGTCGTGAAGCTCTTTTTTGTACAGTTCTTCTGTGTATTCTTGCCACCTCTTCTTAATATCTTCTTCTTATGTTAGGTCCAGACCATTTCTCTCCTTTATCGAGCCCATCTTTGTATGAAATGTTCCCTTGGTATCTCTAATTTTCTTGAAGAGATCTCTAGTCTTCCCCATTCTGTTGTTTTCCTCTATTTCTTTGCATTGATCGCTGAGGAAGGCTTTCTTATCTCTTCTTGCTATTCTTTCCTTTTCTCCTTTGCTTTTTGTTTCTCTTCTCTCTTCCTTTCACAGCTATTTGTAAGGCCTCCTCAGACAGCCATTTTGCTTTTTTGCATTTCTTTTTCATGGCGATAGTCTTGATCCCTGTCTCATGTATAATTCTGAATATTACAATGTATATTTTTATATAGCCCCATTTTGAGAAAATCTAGCTTTTCTTTTAAACTAAGGGAAATGTGTAGATGGCCAATAAACACATGAAAAGGTGCTTAATATATTCGTCACTGAAGAAATACAAATTGAAGCCACAAGGAAAATTACCACTAGACACCTCTCAGAACTGGTTAACATGAAATCAATGAAAACAACAACAAAAATACCAAGTGTTGGTAAGAACATGGGCCAACTGGAATTCTCACACCTTGTTGGTGTGTGCAATATATTACAATCAATTTAGAAAACCTTTCAGTAATTTTTCATAAAGTGAGGCACACCTACTCTTCAGTATTTCACCATATAAAATAAAAATGACTGGGAATGGATAAACTGTGGTACATCAAACAAAAAGAATCAACTATTGATAGGGTTAAATACATGGGTGGATTTCAAAAGCATTTATGCTCAGTGAAAGAAGCCAGCTTCAAAGGTTACATATTACATGCTCCCATTTCTGAGACCTTTTTTCAAAGACAAATCTGTAGGAACAGTATGTAGACCAGTGTTTGCCAAGAGTTGGGGGTGGGGGAGAAGTCAACTAAAAAGAAAAATGGAGGAATTTTCTTCTATATCTAAATTATGGTGGTAGTTATGTGACTGTCTATATTTGTCAAGACTAGCAGAACTCTGCTCTTTAAAGTATGAATTTTACTGCATATAACTTACACCTAAATAAAATAAATGAAAAAAAAATTGTATTAGGATTCAAAACGTTGGGGCTTTAATAAACAAGAGCATCTTCATCCTGTGCCATCCTGCCAGCAGGCTTCCTGGTCCAGATCCGAAATCCCAGAAGGTGAGGATCATGCCACTTGGCATACCTATGTGTACTTAACACCAGTTGGGCTTAATGCCAAAACCAGGCAGCTTCTCAAGCTGCCAGGATGAATTCATCAACTCCCATTAATCCCATTAAGAACAAGCCAACGACTTTAATTTGGATTCCTGATTAAACTATAAACTACACTCCATCTGCTTAGTAGTCTAAGCAACAGATAGCCAACACTTCTTGGAGAAGAATTCACTCAAATGCTTAAAGAGGGGAATTGGACGGCTGGAGGTGTTTGTGCCAAACCTCTGGTGGTTAGAGAGATCTTCTTCAGTTCGAATACGAGAAGGGCTATTTCCCTGGTATATCCCTATTAGTCACTCCTAGGCCCATCTGGCATTTGTGGGGGGTGCAGGAAGTCAGCTGTGTCTATTCATACAGCTGTGTAAGGGTATTTCCATCATCTGTGTGTGCAGTTCCACTCCAGGCTAGCAGACTTGTCCCAAACAGTCTTGTTCGTTCCTGATGTGGGCAGAAAGGAGGGGTTTCCAACCAGTGCCTGTGCTCTCACACCTTAGTTGCTACTTCACGTAAATTTAAGATAATACATTTTTTTTTCTGGTAGGGTTGGGACTTCGGTTTGTGACCAGAGCAGAACTTTTAGAGCCTTAACAGCACTGAATAATTTCAGAGGAGAGAATACAGCTGAACTTAGAAAGTTGTGTGATGAAACAAATTATTCAAGTGAGTATCCCAACTAAATAGATTAGGTCTTAGGTGGCTTTCATGTCTTGGATTGTAAACACTGCTGCTATGAACATTGGGGTGCATGTATCTTCTCAAATTATGGTTTTCTCTGGATATATGCCCAGGAGTGGGATTTCTGGTAACTCCCAAAATGGTAACTCCATTTTTAGTTTTTTAAGTAACCTCCATACTGTTTTCCATAGGGGCTGTACCAATTTACATTCCCATCTTACAGTATAGGAGGGTTCCCTTTTCTCCATACTCTCTCCAGTATTTATTATTTTTAGAGCTTTTAATGATGACCTTCTGACTGGTGTGAAGTGATACCTCATTACAATTTTGATTTGCATTTCTCCAATAATCAGGATTGTTGAGCATCTTTCCACGTGCCTGTTGATCATATGTATGTCTTCTTTGGAGAAATGTCTATTTAGATCTTCTGCCCATCTTTTTTGATTGGGTTGTTGTGTTTTGTTTTTGTTTTTTAAATTGAGCTTTTTGAGCTGTTTGCATATTTTGGAAATTAATCCCTTTTAGGTCACATCATTCACAAATATTTTCTTTCATTCTATAGGTTGTCTTTTTGTTTTGTTTATGGTTTCCTCTGCTGTGCAAAAACTTGTAAGTTTATTTGTTTATTTTTTGCTTTTCTTTTGCTTTGGGAAGCTGTCTGCAGAAAACATTGCTGTGAATTATATCAAATAATGTTTTGCTTATTGGTTCTCTCTATTAAACTTCTATTGACTCTGCCATTTTGTTTCTACAATAGAGCTACTCTCCACCAAGATCTCATTTGTTCTCCACAACATCTATTGTCTTAGTCCTTTTGGGCAGCTATAATGAAACCAAATGGATGTCTCATCAACAACACCATTTACTTCTTACAGTTCTGGAGGCTGAAATTCTCAGATCTGGGTGCCAGCATGGTTGAGTAGAGACCATCTTCCTGGTTCATAGCCAGCGTCTTCTAATTGTGTTCTCATATGGTGGACAGTGTCTCTCTGGAGCCTCTTTTATACCCTTGTGACTTAAGTACCTCCCAAAGGCCCCACCCAGTAAAACCATCATCTTTGAGGTTCAGGACTATAACTGTGAGTTTGGGAGGAACACAAACATTCAGACCACAGCACTTATAGGTAAGGAAGCACCATGTAGAGCCTTTGTCCTATGACCTGCTTTTCTCCAGGTCACAGGGGAAGTGTGGATGGAACTGGGGATGGAACCCACTCTTCCATGAGTGATATCAATGCTTCATTATTGGGCACTATGGGGAAGCAGAAGTTCACAGTTTTCTCGGTTGCCTCTTCAGCATAGACGCTCCTCTCTATGAATGAGCTGGGGCAGAGGTGACCGGGAGGAATTGATGGAGGGCTGGGGCTAAAAGCATTCTTTCCCCTTAGGAATGAGGGATAATCGAAATAGAGAATAGAGTCCCTGTGACATAGCACTGTGGGATAAAAACCACAGGTAGTCTGCCCATCCTGGGTAGACCAGTAGCCCCACATCATGAGCTGGGGAAGAAGGAAACTCTGTCTTCTTGACTCCAGTGTAGAGTGCTCAGGGTAGAGTTTTTGTGACATGCGGCTAGGAGGAAAGGGAGCAGGTCCTAGCTCAGATGCTATGGACTCTTGTTTTTCATATTGAAACTTAGTAAATTTTCTTAAATACATATTTGTTGGTTTGAATATGTCCTTGGGATGATTTCCAGATACCTTAAACAATGTGTTTTTATGTTTTACAATATCCACAAATTAAATTACTCTTTTGCTGGGGAAACTATCCACCAGCCTCCTTACTCCACCATTTTAGAAGTCCTAGAATTATTTTTCTCCCGTAACAAGTGTGCAATGTATCAAATGAGGGAATGAGTGAATGTTTTGTCCACATGCCATCTCTATTTGCTTATTTTATCACTTTATCTGTATAAACATCTATCTATTAAGCTTGGATTTTTGAAACTCTGCTACAAATTCATCCCTCCCCCCGCACACTGAGTGTGCATTAATCTTTCTGCTCTTTCGATGAAGATAAATACAGTTGTGAATATTTATGGAGTTCTTTCCAATTTTTGGCTTTATTTCTCTGTAGCGGATTTTTACCGGCTTAGCACATGAAAGGGCCTTAATAAACATTAGTTTCCTTCCTTCTTTCTTTCTTTCCTTCTGTATCACTTACCTGTTATGCCTTAGGTTTACATGCTAACCAAACAGTGCCTGATGAACTATGGAATGAAGTTCATGGCACTGTACAGGAGACAGGGATCAAGACCATCCCCATGGAAAAAAAAAAGCAAAAAAGCAAAATGGCTGTCTGGGGAGCCCTTACAAATAGCTGTGAAAAGAAGAGCGGCAAAAAGCAAAGGAGAAAAGGAAAGATATAAGCATCTGAATGCAGAGTTCCAAAGAATACCAAGAAGAGATAAGAAAGCTTTCTTCAGCGATCAATGCAAAGAAATAGAGGAAAAGAACAGAATGGGAAAGACTAGAGTTCTCTTCAACAAAATCAGAGATAACAAGGGAACATTTCATGCAAAGATGGGCTCAATAAAGGATGGAAATGGTATGGACCTAGCAGAAGCAGAAGATATTAAGAAGAGGTGGCAAGAATACACAGAAGAACTGTACAAAAAAGATCTTCATGACCTGGATAATCATGATGGTGTGATCACTAATCTCGAGCCAGATATCCTGGAATGTGAAGTCAAGTGGGCCTTAGAAAGCATCACTATGAACAAAGCTAGTGGAGGTGATGGAATTCCAGTTGAGCTATTTCAAATCCTGAAAGATGATTCTGTGAAAGTGCTGCACTCAATATGCCAGCAAATTTGGAAAACACAGCAGTGGCCACAGGACTGGAAAAGGTCACTTTTCATTCCAATCCCAAAGAAAGGCAATGCCAAAGAATGTTCAAACCAGCACTCAATTGCATTCATCTTACATTCTAGTAAAGTAATGCTCAAAATTCTCCAAGCCAGGCTTCAGCAATACATAAACCGTGAACTTCCTGATGTTCAAGCTGGTTTTAGAAAAGGCAGAGGAACCAGAGATCAAATTGCCAATATCCACTGGATCATGGAAAAAGCAAGAGAGTTCCAGAAAATATCTATTTCTGCTTTATTGACTATGCCAAAGATGCCAAAGCCTTTGACTGTGTGGATCACAATAAACTGTGGAAAAGTCTGAAAGAGATGGGAATACCAGACCACCTGACCTGCCTCTTGAGAAATCTGTATGCAGGCCAGGAAGCAACAGTTAGAACTGGACATGGAACAACAGACTGGTTCCAAATAGGAAAAGGAGTACGTCAAGGCTGTAGTATATTGTCACCCTGCTTATTTAACTTATATGCAGAGTACATCATGAGAAACGCTGGACTGGAAGAAACACAAGCTGGAATCAAGATTGCTGGGAGAAATATCAATAACCTCAGATATGCAGATGACACTACCCTTATGGCAGAAAGTGAAGAGGAACTAAACAGCCTCTTGATGATTGTGAAAGAGGAGAGTGAAAAAGTTGGCTTAAAGCTCAACATTCAGAAAATGAAGATCATGGCATCCAGTCCCATTACTTCATGGGAAATAGATGGGGAAACAGTGGAAACAGTGTCAGACTTTATTTTGGGGGGCTCCAAAATCACTGCAGGTGGTGATTGCTGCCATGAAATTAAAAGACGCTTACTCCTTGGAAGAAAAGTTATGAGCAACCTAGATAGAATATTCAAAAGCAGAGATATCACTTTGCCGACTAAGGTCCATCTAGTCAAAGCTATGGTTTTTCCACTAGTCATGTATGGATGAGAGAGTTGGACTGTGAAGAAGGCTGAGTGCCGAAGAATTGATGCTTTTGAACTGTGATGTTGGAGAAGGCTCTTGAGAGTCCCTTGGACTGCAAGGAGATCCAACCAGTCCATTCTGAAAGAGATCAACCCTGGGATTTCTTTGGAAGGAATGATGCTAAAGCTGAAACTCCAGTACTTTGGCCACCTCATGAGAAGAGTTGACTCATTGGGAAAGACTTTGATGCTGGGAGGGACTGGGGGCAGGAGGAGAAGGAGACGACAGAGGATGAGATGGCTGGATGGCATCACTGACTTGATGGATGCGAGTCTGGGTGAACTCCTGGAGTTGGTAATGGACAGGGAGGCCTGGCATGCTGCGATTCATGGGGTCGCAAAGAGTCGGACATGACTGAGCGACTGAACTGAACTGAACTGAGCTGAAACCTATCTTATCTCTCTCACTAGACAACTCAGTCTCTGAAGGTAGGGATACCCATTTTTCTTTCTCTGATTTTCCCCATGGAGCTGGCACTATACTTTTCATATGGCAGGCACTCAGTGCATGTCTGATTACTGATTAATTGCACACAGCAAAATTGCCCATGCTGTAGTTCTTCTGGAAGGAGAGAAGAAAAAGAAAGGTAGAGAGAAAGAGACAAGAAAGTGACCAGCATCAGATAATGTATGTTTTAGCAGAAGACCAAACTGTGGAGGAGGTTTCTAAGCAGTCTCACTTCCTTACTTGCACTAAATCTCAGGCTCGGTGATCAGGCGTAGATGAGAGCTGTGGGCAGCGGAAGACATGGGACAATGAACATGTCATTACAAAATGTGAGAAAGAGTCCATCGGATGTGGGAGGAATGCACTGGCTGTGCTAAACATGAAATTCAGGTGTTTATGGAAATAAACTCCTATGTACCTTTACTAAGATAAACGAAGGCTTGTAGTGTCAGGTGCAGAGACCATCCAAAAAGAGCTGATATTGACATTTGTCGGACACCAAACTCATAATAATGGAGAGAGACAGATAGGACTAAGAGCTTAATCAAGACCAAAGTTTGTATGAAACAAGTTGGAATTTTCTCTTTAGTACAATGCAGGGGTCAGGAGCATTAGACAAGTTACAGAAATATGTATGTTTATTGTATATTAAAGTAGCCAGACTCTCTGTGCTCTGTGGGTGGGCTGGGTGGAAATGACCCTTACCAGGGAGGGAGTGAGTTGGCCCCAGTGACTGATGTTGCGTGTGTGGGCTGAGAAGCCTCAAACGTGAAATTTATGAGCACTCAAGCCTGATAATGAAGGGAGGCAAGTGGAGACATCTGGGCTGTGTGCCTGTGTACAAAACATAGCCTGACAAGAACAAGAGAAACTTTTTGACGAAGAGGTGCCTTTTAAAAATCGACTGCAGATACTATACATTAAAAAAAAAAGGATGCCTGTCCATTCAAGAGTGCTGAGAATATTCAGTAAAGTAGAAATAGAAGTTGAGAACAATGCATACAGAATCCAGCTGTGAACATTTTAGTGCTTTTCCTTTTCCCCACTCTACTTATTTGCTTCTAGCCTGTTTCAGATGCAAGTTTTGCATGATCATGACCATATTCCATGCACATTTCTGCACCTTCTTTCTCTTAAAGTATATCACATGTATTTTTTATGTTACCAATTTTTCATTAGCACTATTTAATGGCTGCATAACAGTCCATAATATAGATGGGTTATCATTTAATAACTTCTTTTATTATCTATTTAGGTTTGTTATTATATCAACAGGATGGGAAACTATGGTGTGATAAATATATTTCTGCAAATATATTTAGGCATGTTTCTTTTCCCCTATGTCTTAGGTTATTTCATTTGGATGGATTTCTGGAAGTGGAATTGCTGGCTCATAATAACCCTCTGTGAACATTTTTAAGACTTTCAATCCATTAATGCCAAATTGCTTTGTGAGACTTCCGCATCAATTTACATTTCCATGCAGTGTATGGGAGTTCTTAGAAAGATAAATATTAAGACACAGAGAAAGTATGCCAGAGTCTCTAGGTAAGAATTGATGGGAAGAGCTGCTGGGTATCAGGCTTGTAGTGTCAGGTGAAAGGAAACATCACCCTATCAATGATATACAAACAGAGAATATTCCTGGCATCTACCTGAACAATAAGTGGGTGCTTGTTCTTGGATAATCACCTTTATTCTAGAGCCAACTCTTACGCTACTACCTCCGTGGCATCCCCCCACATACTCCAGTCAAAACAGGCTACTCTTCTCCTCGCAGAGATTCAGAACCTTTCCTCTGACCTCTCTTCTTAAAATTTAGTCCTAACCACAGCGCTCACTCAAGCTCAGGATCATCATGGGTACTCACACAATGTTTGCTGAAATTTAATCTCTATCTCCAAAGTCCATGATGATATGAAAAGAATGGAATCGAGAAGAAAGATGAAAGTGAAATCGCTCAGTCGTGTCTCTTTGCGACCCCATGGACTGTAGCCTACGAGGCTTCTCCGCCCATGTGATTTTCCAGGCAAGAGTACTGGAGTGGGTTGCCGTTTCCTTCTCCAGGAGATCTTCCCAACCCAGGGATCGAACCTGGGTCTCCCACATTGCAGGCAGACGCTTTACTATCTGAGCCACCAGGGAAGACTCATGAGCTGCATATTACTGTGGAGAGACAGGATGAATTGAGTGAACTGGTTTATTGTGCAAGGACTGTGCTTTCTTTGGTCATGATGAGGAGACTATTGGCATCAAGATTTTCTAAAGCCTTTAGGAAGGAGAGACTGAAGAGAATTGGCATACATTGAGGTCATCTCACACATGGGGATATGAGAGACTGAGTAAGTCATATCCTGAGAAATAAGTGTCTGTGTGCTGAGATGGGGTCTCATGGGGGTCTCCTGTAGCAGGTGCTGGGGATATGGGGTGGGGAGTACTTTTTAAAGGGAATGGGGACTCTAGCTATCAATCACCCTTGGAAGAAGTCATCTTGACTAGGAAAGGAACCAGGATGAGAAAGTCTGATTTCTGTAGAGGCATTCAATGTGGTCTGTGTTCCAAGGAGGGGCAGAATAGTCTGTCCTTCTCTCTGCTGTAAGCAGACCTTCAGCAAAACCTTCATGCACCTTGCTGGCCATGTGTCTGCAGCCTTAGGTAGTCTCAGGGAAGGGGTTTCCTCTAGGACCAGAGGACATGAAGGCAGAGGAACACAGAGTGGAGGCATGCACAGAGTCGCCGTCAGTGCACAGCTTTTCCTAGACAAATGGGGGCGTCTTCAGGGTCACTGCTAGAGAGTGAGTTAAAGTAGCTAGATGAGGAGGTGCAGAAAAGGCCAGAGGATCTGCTCCTAGGCACACCTGAAGCATCACCTTGGGGACCAGTCAAGATGAGCTCATGATTGCATTTTGCACAGCTGGTTTCCAAACACAAAGGGTAGAAGGAGCTGTGGCCATTGTAACTCACGTCACACAGCAACACCACAGGGATAATATGACTTACCCTGCTCGGGCCTTTCTCCTGCTACAGAACTCTCACATATGTAGACTTAGTAATATCTCAATTACCCTATATAGTCAATGGTTATGCATACTTTTTTAAAAAGAGATGGCATATATATTTTATATTAAACATAGGCATTAAATTCTGGTTTAGGAAAATCAGAATTTGAACATCTCTAAAGATAAATTCAAAAGAGAAGATAGTAAAGAGGGAGAAGTTGGTCCTTCTCTTTACAAAAAAAAAGGTAAAATATACAATCTATGAAATCAGTTAGCCAAGTGCTAGAGATGTAAAGATGCTGGAGATGTGGGCATGCTTACAAAGTAAAGGGCAGGCATTTTATCTGAAGATTTATAAGTAGCCTTTGGGTAGAGGGGTATGATTACCAGTGATTGAATCATTTTCTTTAGTGTTGATTTGATATATTCACTGCTAATTGAATATGCTTGAAATTAAAACCAGTTAATTGAGAATGGAAAGACAGAGGCAAACTTGGAGAACGAAGAATTTCCAAGGTTCCAGAAAACCTGAATCTTTTAAGTGTGGGGTCGGGGGAGTGGGGATGAGCCACTCAGAGTGCAAATTTCATCTTATGGAGGTTAGAAGGAGAAAACCTGAAAAACAGCTCCCAAATACAGGGTTCATAGACATAACTGATGAACAACATCTATCATATAGCTTGCAATATTGAGAGAAGAAGCTTACAAGTGTAATATAAAAATAGCTTTTTAAAATATAAGCATTACAGGATGCAACTAAACACCATAGAAGTACACAAAAAAGTATAAAATTAAAGAAGTTGCTATGAGTATTTTTATCATTTAGGTAAGCTACTACTATTTCTTCCAGCAGGAGAGTATCCTTCATCTCTGCATGAACAAATGCCACCAGTCTCTGTTATATTCCAAATCACCGACCGCCTCTTCCCTGATCAAAAGTGCTTTATATTTCTATGTCACCTAATTATGATAGCTTCTTTTAGACAGATTCAGTTGTCTCCTCTGGAGATCCCTGCTTTGGAGTTTTTTTATGTTTAGTGGATATTTGCTAAACATAGATCAAATGCTTGCAGGAGAAAACCTTGCCATTTCAAAGTGTTCTTCATGAATTTTAGTTTCAGTAATGTAACAGTTGTGAAAGTAAAGCCCCATTTGCACATTTATACCAAAGCAGAATTACCTCAGTCCCCTTCAACTTCAATATTTGATAGCCCTGTGAATCGAAGGAAAAATAAATAGCCCCACTGGTAAGCCTTGATTGACACAGCCCATCTATTCCGGGCAAAGTTCTGTGCTCAGCATGGGGATGGCTGAATCAATAGAACACCAAAGCCTCAAACCCATCTTGGAGATGTTTGAATGCCCGAATGGAAATGTTGACCTTTTCTTGTTGGAAATTCACTCCTCCATTTAATGAAGTTGCAGCAGCAAAGAAAAGTGCGTGGTCAGCCGGAGTCAGAAAATAATTTCATACTGATTGGATGTTGATCATTCCTGACATCAAATCCCCTACCCTGATGCTGTTACTCCAGGACTTCATTAGAGGGCATAACCTGAAATGGCCTGGTCTCTGTCTCCTCTCCTAAGCAGAGCAGAGAGAAATGAGATTTCAGGAAGACCAGGCAAGGGACAAGTGACCCACACATTCTCTGAGGGACTCCAGGGTGAATCAAACAAGACATTGAAAAGCTATCATCTGAGAGGTTACAAAGGAGAAAAGAACAACAGTGTGAAAGTCTGATTTCCCTCTACTTTCTAGGAAGAGGAAAGGTTACATGTTCCTAAAACACAGAGATCTCAGAAATGGATGATGAGGACACATTTTTTTTTTCCTCCCTGGGCTCAAGGTGAGGTCCAGGGGTTTTTGGTGAGTCTTGACATTTGGGGAGGGGAAACAGGTGTCCTTGATATCCCTAGGATGAAGGGGGTGGTCTTTTGAAAAGGAGACAGGGCACTTTGAGTTCCTAACAGACATCAGAACAGGTGCCAGTTTCTTTGTCTCACAAATGCTGAGTTTGTCACTCAGTGGGAATGACTTGGCCCCTGAGTTGCCTCTGAGTCACATGTGAATAGAGAGAAGAATTTTCTTCCTTGACTATAGTAGACACAAATAAAGTCTCAGGTCAGAAAGGGTCAGGAAATTAGTTGTGGTTTGGTATCAAGAGTGTTGTTCTGTTTGTTTTTAAACAGTCAGACCAGAATGGACTGAGCTCGCTTTGGAGGAAGAGGCATGAGCTAATATCTTCAGAGGTGTACAGACATGTGTATTCAACAAGGCTTCTCTGCAATGTTAGCGAGATATTGACAATGCCCATGAGCAAAGAATGGCTGGGGCAGTGACTTGGGTGTCCTTTGAGACTCACTTCAATTCCCAATGTCTGAAACTTAATTTCATCATTCGTGAAACGGGAATTTAAAAACATCCCACCCTCATGAGAACTGAACATGCCTAACACTGCAGCATACCTATGGCAGGAGCTTAATTAAATTTCATTATCTCCTAGACAATTCAGCTCCAATCCAAGCTTCACTGTTCTGGAGTTGTGATTAACATTTTAAACACATACCATGTTCCAAGGTGTTCACCTGAAATGGCTCAGGAAGAAGAAGTTTTAATAAGTACACATGCTTACAGTGGTGATACGCTGACATTTAAAAGCAGTAATATTTGAATTGAGCAAGGAAAAAGGCTGGCACCTCAACGTGACTGCCCTGTGTAATTGCCTCGACCCTTTTCTTTTACGAGGCACGAGTATACATCCAAGCTCAGCATGGCACTGCATGCTTTTCAGGGGAAATCTAAATCCAGTGCCAGTCATAGATTTGTTACTGCCCTGTTCGTTTAGTGTCTCTGTCAGAAAGTAGAAATGAAAATCTTGTGATTTTTCTCCATAACACTCAGACCTCTGGGAGGTAAGAAACTCAGTTCTAAGGGAGCAGTATCAAAATTAAGTCCTCAGCAGAGGCACAAAGTGCCTGGCCAGCTACAGTCCATAGCGTCGCAAAGAGTTGGACGTTACTGAAGTGACTTAGCATGCACGCATGCAGACAAAGTAATCATCTCTTTCTTTGATTCCCAATGGTGGCTGTGAGTATTAGAAAATATCACTGAGTGTTCAAAAAAGCCATTTGATTAACATGTCTTTAGTTTATAAGTTAATGCATATATTTTATTAATCCTAAATAAAACATCAAAAGGAAATGCCAGCAGCAAAATAAAATTATTATAAAATATATCAGGGCATATACATGTCAAATAATGGCTTAATGAAATGGCAAATACTAGATCTTTTAGGTATAAAACTATATTATACAGCAGCAAAAACATAATACAGCATGGTGCTTGTACAAAATCAGACAGATGAATTGATGAGACAGAAGGGAAAACCTGTTATGTGTAGGTACCCATATGACTTCAACATGGCATTATATAATTAGAGAGCAGGGACCATTTTATAAATGATATTTGTAAAATTAGTTAATTTTTGAGGGGATAAAAGTTTCAACAAATCCTTTACAACTATATGCTAACATAAATTCTTTTTTATATATGCTAATATAAATTCTTAATGGATAAAAGACAGATAATCTGAGCACAAAAAGTGAAAATCGACACTTTATGGGAAAATATGTATATATTTTGAAGTGATATTATCCTAAAGGAAAAATTTACAGTTTTATCTCCCATAAAATGAAAATGTTTTCTGCTGTAAAGTAAAATAAACAAAAAAATTAAGTCAGATTCAGAAAAAAAAAAAAAACGTTTTTAAATCATCAATAAAGTTGATGGTATCTGAAACACCTATAGAATGTACACATACTGATAATAAAATAAATCCCAGACTATAATATACATTGGTACAGAAAAATTCTCATGTAGGGAAGAACAATCTATGGTCAAAAATGACACAGATGGAATGTTTTCATTTGCTATAAAATCAAAAACTTAAAAATGGAGTAATTTGGCATTTACTTGTGATGCGCTAGCAACATGCTATGAGAGGGCATGGAAATTGAGAGAAACCTTCTTGGACTTTAATATACAAAATATCCAGAGTCAAGAAGCAACAGTTAGAACCAGATATAGAATAATGGATTGGTTCAAAACAGGGAAAGGAGTTCATCAAGGCTGTATATTGCCACCCTGCTTATTTAAGTTATATACAGAGTATATCATGAGAAATGCTGGGCTGGATGAAGCACAAGCTGGAATCAAGATTGAGAAATATCAATAACCTCAGATATGCAGATGACACCACCCTTATGGCAGAAAGTGAATAAGAACTACAGAGTCTCTTTCTCTTATGGCAGAAAGTGAAGAAGAATGACAGATGAAGGTGAAAGAGGAGAGTGAAAACGCTGGCTTAAAATTCAACATGCAAAACACTAACATCATGGCATCCAGTCCCATCACTTCATGGCAAATAGATGGGAAAACAATGGAAACAGTGACAGAATTTATTTTGGGGGGCTTCAAATCACTACAAATGGTGACTGCAGCCATGAAATTAAAAGACACTTGCTCCTTGGAAGAAAAGCTTTGACAGAGCTAGACAGCATATTAAAAAACAGAGACATTACTCTAATGCTAAACGTCCATAGAGTCAAATCTATGGCTTTTCTGGTAGTCACGTATGGATGCGAGAGTTGGACCATAAAGAAAGCTGAGCACCCAAGAACAGATGCTTTTGAACTGTGGTTCTGGAGAAGACTCTTGAGAGTCCCTTGGACTGCAAGGAGATCCAACTAGTCAATCCTAAAGGAAATCAATCCTGAATATTGATTGGAAGGACTGATGTTGAAGCTGGAGCTCCAATATTTTGGCCACCTGATGTGAAGAAACTGACTCATTGGAAAAGACCCTGATGCTGGGAAAGACTGAAGGCAGGAGGAGGAGGTGACATCAGAGGATGAGATGGTTGGATGGCATCACTGACTTGATGGGCATGAGTTTGAGCAAGCTCCTGGAAGTGGTGAAGGACAAGGAGGCCTGGCATGCTGCAGTCCATGGGGTCACAAAGAGCCGGACACTACTGAGTGACTGAACAATAACAATACACACACATACATATTTTTAAATTGGTTTGCTCTTAAAGAATACTCACTGGATGCCTACCTTTCTCTCTTTCTCCCCAAACACCCCACTTCCCACCACATGCACACTGTCTTAATTGCTGTGGATCATGATATTGGAGAGTAACCTGAGGATGCTAGGACCCATGCCATGGAGCCAACTAGAGGCCTCCTGCGATGATCCAAGCTGAGATGGACAATGCCCTAGGCTCAAGCAGCATAGGGAGAAGGAGTGGGATGGGGTGTGGCCAGTGGGGGTTAAATATTCACGGGATAAACTCAAGGAGACAAAATTCTTGTTCCTCCTCTTCTGGGAGTGGATCATGTGTTGAGTTTGTCTATGATAGCAACTGTTCCTGGCCTGAGATGTTCTCCTGAAGTGAGAGACCAGAGACACCTTCCTTGGTTACGAACACATGCCAGGAAGAATACTGTTTCCAGCACTTAAAAACTTAGAGCTTCAATTTAAAAAAAAGTCCTATACTTTGAGATGTTCCTGCACTAAGCAGATGACCTCCTCTCCCCCCGAGTGAGCAGACCCAAAGGCTGGTGACACAAAACAGTCCTTCCTCTGATAGATGGAATCACACATTCCAGTACAAATCCCTGGGTGCCTTCTGCCTCACTTATTTGTGGAGTTTTCCTCTTGTCTCTGCTCTCCCTTTTAATTCCATCTGTCTTATCTTCTGCTTGTCTCTGAATACCATAATGTGATCTTTTGCTCTCTTCCTGGCCTTGCAGGCAAACACTGCTATCCCAGAGGAAACTTTGGCCTTGGATTTGTGGTGGACTTTCTGATGTCTTTGACCTTGACCTCACTCCTCTGAAACAGGGCTTTCTGGCAATCTTGTCTGGGCTCTTATCTCCCCCATCCCTGCAGGGCTGTCAGAATGTCCCAGGGAATCATTCATCAAGGGCCCCATCCTGACACCAGCTCTTTAGAAGCTCTCTGTGCCTTGAGTGCATCGGGAGGTCCAGGCAGACCTCACCCAGTGGCTTTTGTCCACAGACCCTTCCCAAAGCAGTGAACTGATTGATGACAAGAAGGAGAATTAAACATTTATGTGTGGAAGACCAGAAAGGCAGGCACAGGAAGAAAAGAGTTTAAATGCATCGGCTTGCTGGAGGAACAGTATTCCATATAAGCACAGTGATTCCTATGAATAATGCCTGTTTCCTCTCATTATTACATGCCTGTAAGGAAAATCACCCTGATGTAATATCAGTCCTGGGCTGACAAATCATATTAGGAACTAGAGCTGCTTTTGCATCCAAAAAACCACAAAAGACTTGGGATGTATTTCTCTTCCTTCAAGATGTGATAAAGTACTATTCTTTTTGGTTTGTTTCCTGACAGCTTCTCCCACCTTAACTCTGCAATGAATCTGTTCTCCCAGAAATAGTTGAGCCCCCGCCTTTTCACTTCAGAGAGTACTTAGGGGGTTAGGGGAGGGAGGGTGATGCCCCTTTGTCTTATTTAGTGTGTGTCATGATTGAGAGGGACAGCACTCATTCTGGGTGTGGTTGGAACTGGAGAGGCAAAATGCATCTAAATAGGGGCAAGAACTTCTAGGAATGTTAGAAGCAAACCACATACACTATCTTGGCAGGTAATGGAATTTGCTGTATCTGGAGGTTTTAAGAAAGTATTGGGTAATTGCCTTAAAAGCAATGGAGGATTCAAGTTTATGGCGTAAAGCTGTGTGATTTTCAAGGGCCCTTCAAAATCTAAGATGCTAGGGGGTTCTTCCCCTTTTGCCATTTCCCAGCTTTCTCCCCATGATATTTTAGAATCAATGTTCTATATTTTAGTCTCAAATCTGTTACAATGATGGTAGTTATCTTCATACAAGCTTGACCAAGGGCACCATTAGGAGATATGATTCTCCCATAGAGTGGAACACTTCCATTTCTCAGAGGAAGTCCAAAAGTAGGTCTGTGGGGTCGGATACCTAATTCTTCTTGTTTTTCAAGTGGTTTAGAAAAGTATCCTGCAGACTTAAGTGGCTGCATTATTCTAAGTGGAAAGGTAAGTTGCCTCCTCTTCATGATCAATGAGTTCTTAACTCTGTGAAATGCCAGCATTCTCAACATACTAGTAAAGAGTGAGGGCACCTTCAGATCTGTGGGTGCCCTACCCTCCACTTCTTTTTCTCACTGTCTGTTTCTGTCAGTCTGTCTCTCTTTCTCTCTCTGGTAAATGGTGTCACCCTCCTGAATAAGCGATACAAGAGCAGTTGTCATGAGTATCTCACGCAGGTCCAGGATGCTATGGGGAGGAGACAACCAGAGAAGGTGCAAGTTCTTGGGGAAGCATTTGCGATTAAGAGCCACACAATGCTTGAGTACAGGCTTTGAAATCTGTTAGACAAATGCTAATATATCCTGTCTCAAGGATCTCGTTAACTTATTGTAGGATCTGTTGGCATCTATCAGTATTGACCTGCTAGAAGCAATAGTTATTGCTAATATTAATTCCTTTTTATTAATGAGGTATTCATTAATTCAGATTCAAACTTAGGTCAAACCAGAATTAAAACTTATTAACAGACTATAAGTATTGATTTACTATTAATTATTAAGATAGTAACTATCATAAAAAGCCACAAGTGATAGTTTGTCTTTTTTTTCAACTAAAGTGTCTGCTGGTTTTATGAGCTGGATAGAGAGGTGTGCTATTTCATAGAAACTGAACTTATGAAACTGACATAAAGAGAGAAGTAGAACGGAGTCACATATTTAGGAAAGCCAGTTTTTTAAGTTCAGTAATTCTTAGTGGTGGACATGGTAAGTTGACATGGTGACATAATTAGGTCTAAACTGCAAGGTTAAAATGGATTCAAGTTGATAGAATTTTACTTTTACATATTTAGAATGTCAGAGGGGTTGGAAGATGCTAAAGAGCTTAGCTCTCTCTGAATAAAGATCCACATTTTTAGGGTTAGTGTCACCATGGTCTGAGATGGCCTAGTGGTTTGGGGGATTCTGAGTAAGTAGTGAAAAAAGTGATAGTGGTCACACAGTATACAGTAGGCATACTGCTTGGGTCTTGTATATGTTCCTTTGTATTTTTACAACAACTTGAGAGGTAGATGCTGTTTTTGTGAGTTTTTTTTCTGTTTGCAGGAAGCAACATATTTTAGAGCAGAGAATGTTCTCAAAATTGCCAGCTGTTTTGTGATATATCTGCCCTAAAAACACTTCCTGTGCGTATCATTGTCTTGACCTTCAGGAGTTGGTCCATTCTAGCCAAAGTCTCTGTGGCTCCATGGCCTGTGAGTGATCTTGTCTCCTTTTATCCTTTGCACTTTAAGATAAACTGTATCATTCTTATCATTTCATATGGACAGGCAAAAACATCATAGAACTAATCACACTGCATTATAACTGTCAATTGCATGAATCTTTCCTTTTCGTGAACCATGAACTTCCAGATGTTCAAGCTGGATTTTAAAAAGGCAGAGGAAGCAGAGATCAGATTTCTAACATCCACTGGAACATCAAAAAAGCAGGAGAGTTCCAGAAAAGCGTCTACTTCTGCTTTATTGACTATGCCAGGGCCTTTGACTGTGTGGATCACAGCAGACTGAGGAAAATTCTGAAAGAGATGGGAACACCAGACCACCTGACATGCCTCCTGAGAAATCTGTATGCAGGTCAAGAAGCAACAGTTAGAACTGGACATGGAACAACAGACTGGTTCCAAATCAGAAAATGAGTATGTCAAGGCTGTATATTGTCACCCTGCTTATTTAACTTATATGCAGAGTACATCATGACAAATGCTGGACTGGATGAAACACAAGCTGAAATCAAGATTGCCAGGAGAAATATTAGTAGCCTCAGATATGCAGATGACACCACCCTTATGGCAGAAAGTGAAGCGAAACTTAAAAGCCTCTTGATGAAAGTGAAAGAGGAGGGTGAAAAGGTTGGCTTGAAACTCAACATTCAGAAAACTAACATCATGGCATCTAGTCCTATCACTTCATGGCAAATAGATGGGGAAACAGTGGAAACAATGACAGATTTTGGGCTCCAAAATCACTGCAGATGGTGACTACAGCCATGAAATTAGAAGACACTTGCTCCTTGGAAGAGAAGTTATGACCAACCTAGACAGCTTATTAAAAAGCAGAGATATTACTTTGCCAACAAAGGTCTGTCTAATCAAAGGTATGGTTTTTCTAGTAGTCATGTATGGATGTGAGAGTTGGATTATAAAGAAAGCTGAGTGCCAAAGAATTGATGCTTTTGAACTGTGGTGTTCGAGAAAACTTTTGAGATTCCCTTGGACTGCAATAAGATCCAAGCAGTCCATCCTAAAGGAAATCAATCCTGAATATTCATTAGAAGGACTAATGTTGAAGCTGAAGCTCCAATACTTTGGCTACCTGATGTGAAGAGCTGACTCATTAGAAAAGACCCTGATGCTGGGAAAGATTGAGGGCAGGAGGAGAAAGGGACAACAGAGGGTGAGATGGTTGGATGGCATTGCTGACTCAATGGACATGAGTTTGAGCAAGCTCTGGGAGATGGTAGATAGGGAAGCCTGGCGTGCTGTAGTCTATGGGGTCATGAAGAGTTGGACACAACTGAGCGTAGGATTACATGGTACTCCATTCCACACCAGAGTAAAATGATCCTTTTTATTTGTTTTAGAATCTTCTTTTAAGTAAGTGATTTCAGACTTAATGGAATGCTTCTCTGCCAACTTGTATGCATCATGCAAGAAATCAGAATAATTTATAAAATTTGATTCCAGCTCTAACCAGTAGTTTTCAACACAATCAAATACGGGAGCATTTCTTGTTGGTAATGAGTGTGGGTAAAGTGGGAAAACTGAATTTCTGTAACTGAGGCGTTCTCCAGGATAAGGTGGTATCACCCTTCTCGGAAACGACGTCAGCATGGTTATTATGGGGGTCCCCTTGAGATATCGGCCCTTCTCACACACATGCATTATGGAGGGTCCACTCCACCCTGCTGTCAGCTGGTTAGCCATTTCAGTCTTAGTGAAAGCAACTCTTTGGTGTATGATCTCATACCTAAATGGCTATTTATGCTGGGCTTTCCTTTACCCCAGCCCATCAGACCACACTCCTTAGAGACTTCTTGTAGGGTTTTAATGTATTATCTAAGCAGAAGTTATCACGTGGCAATGGAATTTTCCTCCACATGCTGCTGTCTGTCATAATTTATAGTCTTCCCTTTACTCCATATTAAGCTACTCAGATACGTATGACTGCATTCTATCAGCATCTGTCTTCCTTAAAAGAATTCTGTGACAAAGGATACTTTTGGGAGAAAATTTTTGTCCATTTTATTTATTTATTTTTTTTTGGAAAATGTCTATGAATTAAAAAGTGGATAACAGGAATGACTAGGAGCTTGTTTTCTTCTCTTCTCTTCCTGGAATGTCTACTCAATGAGACCACACTCAACATTTCTGTTCACGTAAGGATAACTCAGAAAGGTGGTGAGGGTGCAGTCCTGGTGTTTGACCTTGACTCTATCTCCAGTTCTGACAGTGACTTGTATGTTGCAAGTAGTAAATGATGCTATCACTGTTGTCAGGCCAGTTCAAACCTTGGTGACACGACCGTGAGCCTCAGGCACTCTATACTCCTCCTGCCTTAACATACTGGCCCCTCAGTGATGATTTCTTCCACTTGGATCCTATTATGTGCAGTTGTAGTGGAGCTCAGGTCTTTGAACTCATGCTCTATATTGAAATGCACAAATTGGCTTATTGTCATATAGCTTCTCCTATCTGTTTAGTGTCAACTTTAACTTTTCCCTTCTCCTAGTTTGCATACCACCTTAGAGAACTACCTATAGACAGAATGATTTTAGACAATTTACTTAACTTCTTTGAGGCCCTCTTCCTTTAAGGTGGTATAGTATCCTCCTATGGGTTGTTGGAAGACTAATTGAACTCATACCCACAGGCACTAATGAGCATTTCAGGCCTTTCTGCAGTGTGGAGCGACTGATTAGATAAAGAGAGTCCAGGCAGGAGTAAATTGTACTAGAGGTGACAAGAGCCCAGAGTGGTACAGTGACAGCAATGAAAACACCTAACATGTATTGGCAGTTTTACATTCCAGACATTTAGCCTGAACTGGTACCCCCTAGTCCTTGGGAGAACCCTGAGATGTAAGTATACTGATTTTAAAAAGGAGCAGCATATATTAGAGAGAGAGAAAAATAAAACAAGACAAAAATCCCCATTTGGTTGGTAGAACCAGGATTTGATCACCGTTTCTGTGAAGCAAAATACTAGTCTATTCTTGAAATAGCAAGGAAACAGAAAAATAACAGTTTGCGTTGTGTTCATTGCTTATAAAATGTTCTCAAACATTTTGTCTAATGTGCTTCCAAAACACAGTAAAATCACAAAGAACCATATTTACAGTCTGATGCAAACAGGAGTATTATGATTTAGGGAGAAATAACTGAAAACTAGGGGAAATGGTTCACTTGTGCAACGAACTACCGAGCAGCCCTTCGAAAAATAGAGGCAGCCTATCTCGATGTTGGAAAACACGCTCTGGATGTTTCAGTTGTTCAGTGATACGAGCAGCTTAGGGAGCAGCCCACATGGGGTGATACCACTTTTATGAATGAGCACGCATTTCCCCACATGGAGTGATGCCACTTTTATAAATGAGCACGTATTTCCCCACAATCAGAGAAATCGTTTAACTGTTTGAATTTGAACATCACAATTAACTGCTTTCCTCACACTGGCCAAAACGAAACCAAATCCCCCGTTACGTTAGTTTCTAATGAGTGCTTCCTCTGCTAACCTGTAAACTCCATGAGGGCCTTGGCCATGCCTTTCTATCACTGTATCCCAGCACTTAGCACAGGGACAGGCATAGGGTGTTTCTTCAAAAGGAAAAGGTTTTGTTTGTCTGTTAATAATAGATGAGTGCATATATAATGTAAAGTGTAGTAGAAGCCTAGTCGTTTAGAGCATCTCTCTTCAGTTTTCCCAGCTGTGAAACACCAGGTAAGAGTTTTTCATTCACTCATCTGTAGTTTTAATGGAAAGTTTTGCTCATCTGATAATCCTTTACTTTTAAAATTTCTTCTTAAAACAAATAAATGGAAATTACCCATAGTCCTGATTTCCCATCTACCCCTCATCACAGAGAGTAAGCTTTGCTCTTGCTATGCGCAGAGGACAGAGTTGAAGGTTCCAGATTTCTGGGGGCAAATGGTGCCACAGTCTCCCTTTGCTTTCTACTTATGATGAGGGGGGGTCCCTGAACACCCCCAGTCATTGGGTTTCAGTGTTTATTGCCATCTTGCCCAACTGAACCTTTTCCTAGCTGTCTGCTAAGTCTCTTCCTTATCTACTCATTTGCTCCATCTGCCACTTCCAAAGAGGTGAATGGACGTTACTGTGACTAGTATTACACTTGGGTAGATTTATTATCAGATTATCAAGCTAGGAAAAGTCCCTTCAGAGAGATGTGCAAAGATAGGAGCAAAAGAAGGGTGAGGTTTTTCATCCAAGGCAGCTCATGACAGTGGAACCCAGGGGCATTTATAGACTGGAAGTGCAGCAAGAGACCATAGCAGAACAGAGCAAATGAAAGAACACTGTTAGTAAGAATACACACACACACGCCACCAAATGATGGGAAGTATGAGAAAGGTTTGAAAATGTTGTGTGGGTTAAGCCAGGAGAAACCACTTGAAACGAAAATATGCGGCATATTCCAGAAGAGTGTTTCTATCTGATGATGTCAGTAACAGACTTGGTAAATTAAAGCATATAGAATAAGCAAAAAGAGTTAAGTGCAAGGAAAGCCTTTTGCCGCAAACTCTGTGTGGCAGACACACCCTCCTCTCCAGATCTATTTCGGACATGCCCAGCTTCCTAAACGCAGAGATTTAGATACTGGTGTTCTGCTTTTATGCCCCACTCCATCCTTCTATAGGTTTAAAAGAAAGAAAGAAAGGAATGGCAATGTGGGAATTCTGGACTTGAATTCTCCTAAGACATATATGTGTATATATATGTATTTTTTCCTTTTCTTCTAAGACACCTGTAACATTCTTTGATTTTTTTCAATTCACTGTTTTTAAGATCCACACCATTTTTGCTCAAGTTCAAGTTTTGCAGAAATGACATACACATGAGTGTTTTGGGTTTGCCTTGATTTCATTTGTGTTCAACTCTGCTAAGCTTGCAGATACCAGCTTGGGGACACTCACAGGGAATGCAAATGGCCACCAGGATTTTCACTGATCAAAGGGAACATGTTTAAACAATCCTCAATAGATTTACAAATTAGAGAACTCCCCACTTCAGGATTTCATTCTGAGAGAGCACTTCCTTCCCTTTAATTGTGTGCTTGCTCCTTCATTACTTCGCTGTTCTCTATCGATGTTTAAATGCTGCAGCTGTTTTTTTCCCCGGTGTTTGTCTCTTTTAGAGTAAACCATTAACTTGCTATTTCAATCTTCTAAAAAAATGCTTATGATTGACAAAACTTTATGAAACAGTAGCAAATTGGAAGAAAATTAATGCCACGAATGGAGAAACAGCTAAGCAGTACTTGGAGAGAAATTTGCTATTGTGGGCTAACAGCGTAATTGGCTGGTTAAATATATTATAAACAGGTTCAGTTTATACTCCCACCCCTCTCTCTTTTTTCTTTCTGTTTTTCTCCCCTGAGGCTTAAAGTTGTACAATCCCATGTCACTTGGTTTTGCAAGTTTTCCCAACTTTTTTTCCTCAAAATTGGAGACATTTTTGTTTGGTTCATTTAAAAACACATGCCTTGGATACAGAAGGTGCTATATGATAATCATCTTGGTAAACATGAATTGGCACACAACCTTTAGCTTTGTTTCCTCACTAGAACTGAATGCCACATTAAACTAGCCAAGCAGGCCATAAATCTGGGCAAATTAGGTTTATGTATTCCTAATATTTGTGTATTTTAAATTGAGGCACTATTTACATATAGTAAATGCAGAGATTTTAATGTAGAGTTGAGTGACTTCTGACCTGTTCAATACTGCAATATTGAAGGAAATCAGATATTTAGAAAGTAGATTTAAAGCATTAGTTTTATAAGTCTTCATTGCCCCCCCCACCCTCAAATGATATAGGAAAAAAAAATCCCTTGTGAAGCATACTCCTTTAATTCTCTGTAAAGAATCCATGATTCTAAATCTAAAATTAGCTTTGTCCAGAAGACCTGGTTTTTCAAACAGCAGTTGGGTAAGTGACTGAAGAAAATTCAATGGGGTATGATGGCTAGGGTGAAAAATCAGACACTTTTTCCTGGAAAAATTTAAGTCATATAAGAGGTGCTGATTTTAGCCTTTTTGTAACTACCCTTGGAGCTCCAGTTCACAGCTCTATGTTCTGAAATAGAACACTGCCATGAGACAGAGCTGGCAAATCATTTATGTACTTATTTATTCATTTCTTTATTTCTTTTCTTTGGGTCTGCAGCAGCTAAATGCAGTTGTAACTGCTAATTAAAATAGCTTTTAGACATTATACTTTTCAATTAAGATGCAATTCACTAAAACAATCAATTATAGGCTCTTACAAAATCTCAAAGGTGACTTAAAATGCAATAGCACAAAATTAAGGAACCATATTTTGCTCAAGAGGCCCACCTTTATTTTGAAGTGTCAACTGGCAAACAGTGTATGGTCTCCCCAAAAGTGTGGTAATTACATTCACTTCCTTCCATGGCTGATTAATGTATTAAAATAAATTAAAAGGGTAATTTAGAACTATGCCTCTCAAGTTGTCCCTGTATTATTAAATCAGGGCCAAAGAATCATATTCTTTATGTCAGCTTGCTGTAACTTTTTACTGCCCTTGAGATAAACACAAATTGGGAATAGCTACCATCAGCTTTTGAAAAAGAAGCGTGTGCTATTATGAAGGCTTGTCCTTATTTCTGTGCTGTGTGCTTAGTTGATCAGTTGGGTCCAACTCATTGAGAGCGTATAGACTGTAGCCCACTCAGCTCCTCTGTCCATGCGATTTTTCACATGGGAATACTGGAGTGGGTTTCCATTTCCTTCTCTAGGAGATCTTCCTGATCCAAGGACCGAATGCACATTCCCTGTGTCTCCTACATTGGCAGGTGGATTCTGCACCTGCTAAGTCATCAGGGAAGCCCAAATACTCCTGTATGTACCCAGATGTGGACACGTGCATCATTCTGGTGCATTCTTCTGACAGAAGTTCATAGTGGGAAATTTTTCATTAAGCAAGAGCTGTGGGTGTCATTAAAAAGAAACAAGATTAGTATTGACTGTGGGAAGGAAAGGTCAGAGAGGGGCCTGCCTTTCCCATTACTGCTTTTTTTAAAATTTTCATATGTATCTAATCATTTCAGGTCCCAATGAGTCATTTGTGTGTGAAATTCCCGCTTTACATGTGGTAATACATCACGTCAAGTTCATCTCAAAGAATGTGCTTCGAAGGCTATTCCAATTTTGCTGCCATAAATTTATTATTTAAAGAAAATGCTGTGACAAACAATATTTTAGTATCTTAAAAATGCAGGAGGGCTAACACAGAGGGCAGAGAAGGGAAGGGAAGATGAGCAATAACTTTCACAGGTTGTTACTGGAGCGGGACTTTGCAGTATGGCCAGAGAGCTCAAAAGTGGTGAAGGATCTAGAAAACAACAGAGGAGCTCAGAGGAAGAGAAAGCCTTTTTTTGGCACTGCCGTGCTCCTAGGGCAAGGTCTGTGGCCTTGGCCCCAGGAGGTGGGGGTTGCAGTACAAGGCTTGGCGCAGAGCCCATTTCCCCTCCGAGGCCGTGGCCAGGCTGCCAGAGCCTCTCATTGCCCCCCTCCTTGCAGGCTCTCTGTCCAGAAATGCACACCCAATGGCCCTATGCCCACCTCTCATCTACCATGGCTGGTTATTTTCTCTGGTCACTTCCTAAATTCCCAAGGGATTAAAAACCCGTGCAGTCTGCTGGAACGAATCCCTGGAGGGCAAGGGCAGCCTGTCTCCAAGAGCTCTGCAGCCACAGAGGCACGGCAGTGATGTCAACCACCTGGGCCCTGTCCTCCCAGTCGTGCACTTGAAGAGAATTCTCCTCTCTCTGTGCTTCACTGGCCTCATTTGCAAAAATCACAGCCCTGCCTCATGATGTCGGGACATATCAACGAAGTCCTGCGTGCAGCATGCTTGGCACAGGGCTTGCAACAGAGTGAGCCCTGAGTGTGGGACTTCTGTCTTCTCAACCTCCTCCAGAGCATCTCCCAGTATGTCTCTTGTCTGCCATCTTTTTAATGTTCTGCTGCTCCAGATATTGTGTTAGGGCCATCAACACACCCTCAGGGAGGGAGACTGGTTTCCATTGCCTAAGTCTTAAGGGTTCTGATTTAGGAGGCATATTATTCTTGCCCTTAGAAACTTTGAGAAGCACACCTTCTAGCACAGGGGGAGAAATCTGTGTGTGTGTGATTAATGTTCATATCTATACTATATCTATATTCATACCATCTCCCTTTCTTGTTCTAAACTTTTAAGGGATTAGATCTGAGATTTACCTGTATATGTCACAGTGAGTGGAAAAGGACCCTAAGCATGGGTTTTTGGGGAAACCAAGAATCCCAAATGAATTCTGCTATCTCCATGAGATGGAGGAAGGGTTATATTCCCAGGGCTGGTGTTAACATTAATGGATTGGATCATAAATGAATTAGATAGATGAATAACAAAATTAAGAAAATAAAAGCCTTCTCTCCAATTGTGGCATTACCTTCATCTTTACAGTAAAAATATTTTATCTGAATACACAAATAAAATGCTCTGACATTTCAAAGTGTGACATGCAGAAGCTTCAAGAATCCTCCAGTACTTAAATACCTTTCTCACACATCTTATTCCTGCTTCATAGAGGAGGGACAGGCTGGGAGAACAAATGTCAGCCAGGAGGAAATTGGTGGATCCAGCTGGGGATTGAGATGATCTTTCTGGAATGCAGTCCCTGTGACAACTGCTCTCCTGAGGAGTCTTTGCTCTATAAGGCTTAGTGCTAAGATTCTGGACCCCAGAATCAGTTAGATGCTGGTTCCTCTTGCATCCATAGACTGTGCTAAGCCCTGCCACCCTTGAGGACTTTGTTTTTTCATCTGAAAAGCAGGAATGACATTGTTTGCTCCATGAGGCTTTTGTGAGTATGAGACTTGATAGCACTCGTGAAAGTGTGTTTTGCCAAGTTTGGCGTGTGCTTCATGCCTTTAACATTTTCTGCCTTCACTTCTTTCCCTTGGGATGGTATATTTGTTAAATAGAGTAAACCTTACCCCATTTCTCAGATTAGGATGCCCAGGCCACAGCTGTCGACAGCTTGTGTGAGTTTAAGATTAATAAAGCGCCACATGGGAGATTTATCACCCAGGTGTGACAAATGGGGCCTTTCCTTTTTCATTAGCTTGTGGCAGGCCATATACTGAAATTACAATCTGTCATCTCTCTTGACAACCTTTAAGCTATTGATCCTTATAATTTTCTTAAATGAATATTCCATCTGTAGGACATGTGCCTGCCAGTTTCAGAGATCAATATAATCCTTTTCAGTGGTCATTACAGGAACTTGTAATTTTATCCCTCAAACAGATGCTTGAGTCAGAGGGAAGCAATTCATTCTGTCCAGTGCAAACACACCTCAGCATTCTTGTTGGGGAATACAACAAGCTCAGGCATTAAAGAGTCTCTAAAGAGCATTTCTTAGTGGGACAGATTCTACAATTAATGGGGAATTTGAGTTAGTCATTTGTATGATCACTGAACATTCTTTTATTACTTTAATCACCTTCGATGTGTCAGACTTGGTACTAAGCACAGTAACTATAGTTGGAGCTACCTAGGATACACACACACACACACACACACACACTTATGTGTCTTATGTGCATATACACACATATGTATACATAGATGTCTATATTTCTATAATAGAATCATTGATTTGCAGAGATGACATGCACACACATAACTAGTAAATGATCAAATGCATTCTATTTCTAAAGGGAGAGACAGCTAATAAACTACGAAAATCTAGAAAGGAAACCATGTCCACACTGGCTAGATCAGAGATGACTTCATAGATTGTAAAGTTTGGGAGGAATGTGGATAAACACATCAGGAAGCAGTGGGTACTGAAGAAAGAAGAAAGAGCGTAAGTGCAAAATGTGGCTATGACATGGAGGGCAGACTGGGTTCAGTATAAACTGAGAACAAGGGCTTGTCTCCCTTATCTTTGTTTCCTGACACCTTTCAGCAGCACACAGTAGGTGCTCATTAATGTTCTGTTGAGTGAGAGTAGCTATGGATAGGCTAAACAAGGTTAGGGATGATTTTCTTTATAATAATATAAATGTTATCACTCTGGTCTCTGGGAAATTTAGAACAAGGAGAGAGACACAGATAATGGCTATGGCTATGGATAATGGGTAAAGGTATAGATATAATTATGTATATGGCTGTGGATATCAATCACATACACATGTCTCCCCTGTGCTAAAACGTGGGCTTGTCAAAGTTCATAAACATTGTGCTAATGGTTGACCTTAGAAATATATGGTATTTGAATAACAAAGATGACTTCGGTTCATTTAAAATATGGTGCAAAGTTGAACTGTATCTTGTAGGGGGGACACTGCCAAGAAGGTCTATCTGCTTCAGCAGGAAAAAAGCCCCTTTCTGAGCCATAAGTCTGATGTGTGGTTTGCAGTGCAGTGATTTGGAAGAGTCTTCATTTATTTCTGGCTGTCCTTCAAATCTGTAAAGGCCTTGGTGCTGAAAGAGGCTGAGATTCTCTAAGGCTGACCCCATCAGAATTCATCAGTGAGCAGAGAGCAAGTCCCTGAAACAACACGCCATCTGGTGTGCTCAAGATGTACACAGCCTGGAGGCAGGGTGAAGGGTGGCACCCTCATGGGCGCTCAGCATTTGACCTGCGTTCCCATAAATGTGTGCACTGGTGGCAGCTTCATCTTTGGAGCTGTTCATGTCCTCGTTGAAGAAAATAATTGGAAGGAAGGCATGATAAAGAGGTGGAAGGTACAAAGGAATGGAGAAAAAGTCTTTCAGTGGGGGACTTCCTTGATGGTCCAGTGGCTAAGACTTTATGCTCCCAAAGCCTGGGTTCTATCCCTGATCAGGGAACTAGACCCCATACGCTGCAACAATGCATTCTCATGCTGCAACTAAAGATCAAAGACCCTGAATGTGGCAACTAAGACCTGGCACAGCCAAATAAGTTAATAAATATTAAAAAAAAAAACACACACACACAGTCTTTCAGTAGTAAGTAAAAGAAATTTAACTCAAACTAACCTAGGGCAAGGGGTCAGGTGGGGGTTGGAAAGAGGAGAGTGGGAGGGGAAGGGTGGGGAAGATTTACTTTCTTACATAAAGAGAAAGCCTGAGGTTCAGAGCCAAATGTCTCCAGTGACTTCAGGACTACTGTCATCTTCCTCTCTTTTCTCCAGTTCTCTTCTCCTTCTTGGTCCTTCTTTATATATGTCTTAGCTTTAATTTTCTCGGTAGATGGCCCTTTGTCTTTCCTTCCCTAGTCAGGCATCCTCCGTGTAGCTGGACAAGAGAGTCCCAGGCATAGCCAACTCCAGGTTTTCACTGGCTTATTCTTCTGAGCCTGCAGGAGATGGAGAGCTTAACTTGTCTACACATAGTCCTGCCTGGTGACACACTCATCACTATGCAGTCATTGCGGCCATTGGGCTGGGGCACCTGAGTGTCCAGACCTGGCTCACATGTGTACACGCAGAAGGATGGAGTACTGTGATAGAGACACCTGCAGGCTAAGTTGCTTCCGTCGTGTCTGACTCTTTGTGACCCTATGGACTGTAGCCTGCCAGGCTCCTCTGTCCCTGGGATTCCCCCGGAAAGAATACTGGAGTCTGTTGCCATACCTTTCCCGACCCAGGGATCAAACATGAGTTTCTTATGTCTCTTGCAATAGCAAGCAGATTCTTTACCACTAGTGACACTTGTGATTGGGAGCAATAGCAGAAGAAAGATGTGCTCCAAAAAGGATGTTTTGGAGTGGGAGAATGGAGTGGGAGGAGGATGTTACTAAACATAAGATGAGGAGTCTGCCTTTTCAGAAATGGAGGAAAGAAGTGAAAAAACTGGTGAAATGGAAAAACTTTTTCAGAGTCCTGGCTAATTTGGTAAGGGCAGCAAGTTAGAACAGAACAAAGAAAGTACAGCTCTGGGCATAGCCACCATATTCCAGAATGTGGCAGAGTGGCCTGATTCTGCAACAAAGCAAAACTAGAACCTCTTGAAATGCTGCCGCTTATACTCAGTATTAACTATTAACTCTTTTTAAAATTTTAGCCACACTTAATGGATACAACTTTTGAAACAGGCATAGTCTTGTGTTCTTTAAATAAATTGTAATAATGATGATGACAATATTCTCAGGTCAAAAATATACCATGAAATGGGCTTAATCATAAGGCCTGAGCATTCTCAAAGTATATGGTGGTCTGAAGGAAGGATAGAGGGAAATTAGGCCAAGTAGGATCAGAGTTGAGGGAACTGACTTGGTTCTTAGGAGTGACACTCAGAATAAAATACTGAACGTCAACTCTATGCCAAATCTTGTTCTTTTTATATTAAGCTCTCATTCAATCCTTCAGAGCTTCCACCAGCAAGAGGCTGTTATCACCTCTGAAGAGAAGACTGAAATACAAAGATTTTCGTGTACCAAGTCCAAGACTGATCAGGTTAAAACCTCCTTTACCACAAACAAACAAAAGCCAAGCAGGAGCACACAAAGCCAACAGTCAGGACACATCATTCCAATGTAGTTCGCATTATGAGGACAGGAAGACAAAACACTTTAGTGACACAAAGGAGTAAGCAAAAAATGTCGCTGGTCTTGAAGGCTATAGGATATTAGCTGGAGTGAGCAGACAAAAAGGAAGGCTACACATTGAGAATGACACTGCAAAGGCCCAGGTTCTGACAGTCAGATATTCCATTGTGAGCACCTGACCCCAAAGGCACTTGGGAAATGCACATTGAAGGCCTAAATGAATGAATGAATAATTATTCATTCAGCATTTTTTACTTATAAGCCTTCATTATTAATTCACATGATATATTATATCTGCTTCAGCCTTTGAGGAGTTGAACAAATCAATATGTTCCTCATCTCATTGCCACAAAGCTTTCTACAAGAATGAAGCTGAGGGAGAGAGAGAGTGTGTGTGTGTGTGCATGTGTGTGTGTGTGCGTGCGTGTGTGTGTGTGTGTGCGCGTGTGTGTGTGTGGTGGGGGACTCATTCCTGATGCCCTCTTCCCATCCGTGCCCCTAGATAGCTCTTCCTAGGGGGGCTGTAAATCTCTGCCTCTGCACCCAAATCCTGGTGTCTGACAAACAAACACTTCCCGTGAATTATAATTTGAATTTTTTTTCAATATAGGGCAGTCAGAATGAAGCTTTGTGGTGGCCGCTTAATTTGGAGGGCATTAATTTTAGCCCTGCAAAGGACCAGTGGCACGAAAACAATTAGGATCTTTTGTCAAGTTAATTAAATTTTACTAAGTGTAGTAATCTCAGTGGGCTTCGTACACCAGAGGTAAAACTAATTAAAACGCAAATTCTTCCAGTCTAATAAGGAGTTCTAACTTGGGTAGCTGAGGAATGTTGTGCATACTGAGAGATATTCAAACCTAATTTATAATAAGATGAGGGCAAACCCTTAAATGGCTCAGTTCTGTTGAAGGCTCACTTGAGGATGCCAATAAATATGTTAAATTGTAGGTTGCCACTTAAAGAAAGGATGGCGGATTGGCAAACCTTGCCGGGCTCAGGAGAAAAAGGGATCCTGCTTAGACAAGTTAGGATGGGGAAGCCGGTGAAAATGAGGTATCCAGGTTGTATCTAAAAAGTGCTATTTTCTCCCCAGGTTCCTTTTTTCATTAAATTCTCCCAGGGCAGGCTGAGCTAATGGCAGTTGCTTCTCCTGTAGTATTCTTTTCTTAGAAAGCCACATAGAGCAAAAATGTTTATTTCACAAGGATTCAGATCAGTAGTTAATCCACACCAAGACTCCTATTGCATTGACAACCCCATTTTCAAGATGAGGCCATTGAAAACACTATTCCAGAAATTAGCAGAGTATTAAGGTGGCAATCCAAAATGGCTCAGTCTTAGACCTTTCTTTAGAAAAAAACCAACAACAATTTCTACCTCCCGTCAAATGCGTATGAATATTTGGCGTTGAGAAATTTAAAATGACTGTTGAATCATATGGGCAACCTTCACATAAACGTGGGCACACTTCAATTGACATGCTATTACTCTCCCATTGATTGAAAGTGGCATACACCTGCTGACATTTTCCTCATTTCACACCCTGTGGTCTGGCTCTGGACCTGATACCCCACTGACTATGGCACGTGCTGCCAGTATCCTTCTAATCACCAAGTCTAGTGGCATTTCTTGGTTGCTACTACCTTCAACCAGACTGGATCACTTGTCACCTTGGCCACCCCATCTCTCCTACCCATGCTGTTCTATGATGCTGCTATAAAAGTGGCAGGACCTGCTGGGACCAGGACCAGGATAAAGTCCCTCTCTTGCCTAGTTTTGCTCAGTGGGTACAGTAGGATCTGCCTGAAAATGACAAGTGAATGCCATCTTAATTGATATCTCCAATAATACTGGAATATTTCCTTGTCCTGTATTATTTTCATATTTGCATTATGTAAGCAATGCCTGCTCATTATTGAATAAATAGGAAGAACAGGAAAAATAAAAGGAAAAGAAAAGTTGTGCATAGCCAAGTCACAACTTTATTATTTCCTTCTCTCTCTCTCTCTTTTTTTTCTGTTTTTTTCCTTCATAGTCTTAAAGCAGTGCATGTATCTATAATCATCTTTGTCATGTAACTCTGTAGCCTGAACATTTTTCCATGTCACTGAAAGTATTACAAGAAATTCAGTAAAGTGGGAAAAATACAGATTTTCTTCATTAAGCACATCTGGTTTGAATCACAGCTTTACGTAATCATGTAGTGCTAAGTAAGACAACGTGTTTTTTGTTTGATTTTACTCTAGGTTCTTCGTAAACTGGGGATGATAACGACCATATATCTTAAATATCTTGATAACGGGAATGAAACTGGCTAATGTTTAAAGTTGTCTAGCTGTGTGGTTGGTATTATTATTTGGAATAAGCATCTGATGATTCACAATATTTCATCATGTAGACATCACATGGTTTACTAGAATTAGCCCCTATTTTTAAACATTTAATTTCTTCACTGGTGTCACATATCAGTAATTCTAGAAGGAATATGCTCATATCTTTATTAATAAAATTTTCTACACAGAGATGTATACGCTCCTCCCTAGAAAGTTTGCACCAATATCTCCTCTTGCCAGCTGTTCATGAGAGGGTTCTTCTCTTAGTGTGTCTGGCTGCTTTGGTGGCTTCAGCAGGAAGAGGGAGGGCCCTCTAGCATTATATGGCCTCACCAGAAGTCTTTACTGAATGCTTCTGCCCCAGACACAAGAACAGTTACCCCAACCAAGGCTGACTTACCAGCCTGTATCTTTTAAGGAAATAACCATTTTTTACAAGTTTCTACCAGTAATTCTGATTAACTGCTTCCAGTTCTTGAGTATCAGTTCTTTCTCATGATTCTATAATACAAGGAGGCCAAACGTTCTGCCCTGGGTACTCATCAGTTATTCTATTCACTGAATAGGACCAAGCTGCAATGTCCCAAACACTGTCCTCATTTCTGGGGCTATAAGATAAATATGAAAAGTATTTTCTTTTGAAAAACTTACAATTTGATTGGGTGGAATCCACAGACATTGGCTCATCATTGATGATGTTCTGAAGAGACATGTGATAGGGTGGGAAGACATGAGGGGAAAGGTAAGAAAGGTGATGAACAGTAATGCTTCTCATGTGAGCTGGGTCTTTGATATTGAGGATAAATTTAATATTGTGTAGACTAGGATACCCAGCATTGGAAACAGTCTATGTGGGAGGCCATGATGGATAATGAATCTCCTACTGTATGTGTGGCTGGATTGGACCTGATTTGAGGAGACAGGATGGGAGGTGAGGCTGAATCAATGAGGAAATCATAAGGACAGACTCAAACGCCTTTCCAGAGAATCTGAATTTTATCATCTATGTGGGGGAGGATTGCTGCAGATTTTGGCATAATTTGGTTTGTCAATCAATGGCTCAAATTTACTGAGATATTTCTCTGAACCAGGATTACTGTAGTGAAGATAAGAGGTGCAGTTCACTCATCTAAATCTAAAAGGAGGGTGCTTCTGTCTGTTCTAACTTATAGTTTGTTGGCAGAATCATGTGGTTCACCATAAAAGCAAAACTAAGCTATGTATAAAGTAACATTTTCTTCCAAGAGTGTAACACAAAGGGAGATTCCTATGGGGACTGCCATCATAGGTTTTCAATAATTGCAGGGCAAAAAGCTAATTACTGTGTTTTATCTTCTTCCTTCATAGAGTTCCAAGCTGAGTGAGTAAACTTGAGAAATTAATTTAGGGCTATGAAAAAACAAAACCACCAATAGAAGTGACATATTAGGGTGCTCAAACTTTGGATGTTAAACTCAGCTTTCCTTTTCAAATCCAAAGGCCCTTTATGCATGCTCATGGGTTACCAGGAAAGCTAGTGCAGAAAACCTCATTCAAAGTCAGAGGTCTAATACCATCAACATTTCTACAATACAGACATTCTAATTCTTGCTCTGTGACCTTGGCAAATCACTTGGTCTCTCTCAGACTCAGTTTCCCCCTCTGGCTTTGGTGGCTTGGATTCAATTCCAGGGTCCAATATTCAACCCATTAGCCACTGTAGACTTTCTAATCCTGGGTGCCCTGATGAGTGTAGTTATTTTAAATCCTATTGATCCAGTGCCTCTTTTTATAACACGTTTTATAATACTCCCTTTGTCATCCTGAAATGCAATTCATAAAAAATATAAATTATCTACATAAATTCTATAAAATTGGTACAATGCCCTAATCATGATACAGAAGAGAAATTAAAGATGATAGATAGATTATAATAAAGTAATAACTATTCTCTATAAGTATTACTGTGATAATATTAATAACTTTTCCCCATAAGTTAAGTTATAATGTGTGACATGACATTATAGAAGATAATGAAGTAGTAAGATACCTACATCCATACATAAAATCACCATGAATGGAATAGCCAAAAATGCAGACTGAAGCAGATATATCACACTGGCAGTATAGACGTCAGTAGGGGGTATTTCTGTGACTAATATGACTTCCCCAAAGGTAAATAACTCATTGTAATATTTTTATTTTAATGGAAGTATAATTGACTTGGTAAGATCTTAAAAATCTACCTTCCCAATTTACACAGAAGTTGTATTTCTGAAAAATTCAGTGCATTTTAAAGCAATGGAATAAACTCTACATGTTTATACAAGAAATGGACTAGAATCCAGGTACATATGATTATAAAGAGGTTTCAATATACTTAATTTACCTGGGGGACTTTCAAAAGTCATACAGAATGCATGATAATTTTCCATTGTACAAGACTGTTTCTCTCACACCACCCTTCCATTCAAATACCAGTATCCCCCATCCCCATCATCATTAAAACACACATTCTGTGTTGCTTCCTTGGTGGAGTGCCACCTGTCCAATGTCTTATTTGAACCATTGCTTAAATCATTACTTCTGAGGTTGAGTGTCCTGAATTATATAATGTTAAGTATTCTGAAGGATTTTTGATTTATAGGAAACTGGTTTGTGTACGACCTGAAATTATGGACTGAATTCTGCCTCCCAGAATTTCTATATTGCAGTCCTAACCTCCAGACGGAGAAGGCAAGGGCAACCCACCCCAGTACTCTTGCCTGGAAAATCCCATGGACGGAGGAGCCTGGTAGGCTGCAGTCCATGGGGTCGCAAAGAGTCGGACATGACTGAGCAACTTCACTTTCACTTTTCACTTTCATGCATTGGAGAAGGAAATGTCAACCCACTCCAGTGTTTTTGCCTGGAGAATCCCAGGGACGGGGGACCCAGGTGGGCTGCTGTCTATGGGGTTGCACTGAGTTGGACATGACTGAAGCAACTTAGCAGCAGCAGCAGCAGCAACCTCCGGTACCTCAGAATGTGATTATATTTGGAGAAAGGGTAGTTAAAGAGGTAATTAAGATAAACTGAGGTCATATGGGTAGGTCCTAATCCGCTATGACCGATGTTCTTATAAGAGAAGCTTAGGACACAGACACACACAGAAGATGCAGAGAGAAGAAACCCATCTACAAGGGAAGAAGAGAGATCTCAGAATAAATCAACCCTGATAACACCTTGATCTCAGACATCTACGGTATCCAGAGAAAGTGGGTGAAAATTAATTTCTGTTGTTAGAGCCACTCAGCCTGTAGTACTGGGTACATTGTTGCTGTGGCCCTTGCAACCTTATATACCTATTTTTCTACTACTATGATTGCCATTGCAACTACAATTATTTATACTACTCTGTACCACTACCCTGACTCCATCGTCACAATCAGTAATATTTGTTGAACTTTAATGGTATTATTTTTATGGTACTGATTAGTCCACATAACAAGCAGATAAACAAACTAAGCCTGTGCATGGACTACTCAGTTACTAGGTAACCAAATGGGCTTTAGACCCCAAAACAACCTGACTCCAAAGCCCCTGTTCTTTACTTCTGTGCTGTGTTTTCCCTCATGTACAGGCAAATCATAAGGTACATGAAATGTATATGAAATGTTTGGAACTCAAGTTTGAAACCCTGGGGCCACTCTTGGGGATTACACCTGTGAGTATTCTGTTTGTGAAGTTTGTTCAGAGAACTTGGTCAACTTCGCAACGGATAATCCTGAGATGGCAGACTTTTATAAATCTTTTCTGATATATTGGAAGCAATGTTGTATAATATTTAAGAATGTTGATTTCAAGGTCAAGTTGCCTTTTATCAAACCCCAGTTCTGTCATTTATATAAACCAACTCTCAAACTCTCTGAGGCTCAGTTTCCTCTTCTGTAAAGTGATAGTTCCTATCTCATTGAGTTATTTTGTTATCTAAAGTTAATTAGTTTATATAAAGAGCTTAGAAGAGTGTTACAAAATAAGGGTTCAAAATAAGCCACCTGGGACTCAATGTAAGCCATCTCCTAAGTTCTTATAGCAACTGATAGAATTTTGCTTTACCTAAAATTCAAGTCACAGATCAGAGTGGTTTTGCAATTACCTCAACATCACACAGTTGGTAAATGAAAGAGTCGTGTGATTCCTCAGCCTTGTTCTTTCCAAATTCTCTATTCCTCTTCCCAAATATTTTCAAAGTTCCTCTTCATGTTATGAAGAAATAACACTGTCCCTCCCCTTCCCCCACCCTACAAATAACCTGTATTCTTTCTGCTAAATAATATGCCTAGTTTTTCATGGCAGGGCGAGATATAATATCAAGCCCTGAGATTGTGTGGTGTGTGGCTATTTTCTGTGTTGGCTGGAGAAAATAGCAAAACACTTGTGGATTAGTTTATTCATTCAAACCAGAAATAGGTCCCCGCAGCACACCATTTCACATGCCCCACAAAAATGTGTGGATGTAAACAGAAAAATGTAATCTATCACCTGAATTTTTCTTCTGCTATTTGGTGCCAGATACTTGAAGATACAGAAACATTTATATGCTCAACAAGGAAAAAATATCTGGAAGAAGCACCATATGTTTTACTCTCCACTTAAATGTTGCAGTGGCATGTGGAACTACCCAGGTCTTTAAAGGAGTTAAAATCTTCTCACCTGAATCTGAAGGTCATAATGCAGATGGAACTTGGCTGTGTCTACACTAGAACATGGGGAATTGCTGTATTTTGGTTGCAGGAAGAAACTGTCCCCATCTGCACACAGCCAACCTCCCCCACCCCTGCTAAGAAGTATAGGAATGTATTCATCACCAGATTAAAACCAACATCAATTTGAATCTTTGCTCTACTGCACTCTAAGTTCTGTGAATATTAATGGAAATTTCTTTGTTGGATGGTTGGCTGCTTAAATTCATCTGCCATTCTGAGGTTGGAGTTACTCAGGCAATTAATGTTGAGCATGTACTCACTCTGATAGGGGCCAGGTGTAGGGCATGGATATGCAGGCAGCATTATGTGTCTAAAGGTCAGACTCGTGAAACCCAGCACAGGAAAGATGGTAAGGCACCACCAAGGTCAGTCATTTTGAATACATTTTAGGTGCAAATGATATAGAGGCAGCTGACTATTTATATTTATTTGATAATCTCTGATAAGTCCCAGGTCTAAAACCACTTGCCTATGGGGTTTTACCCATTGCTTTTATGCTTTCAATGCATTCCAGGGGGTTCTTGCAGATTCCACCTCTGGGTCAACAGTGGGATGTAAGGTGTTGCCAGGAATACCTCTGAAGCAGAACATAATCATGAAGATCTGGAGAGAAGCTCAGTTATCCCATTCAATCACTGCACAGCCACAAGCCAATTTCTCAACCTTTGTGGGCCTCCTCCTCCTCACTGTAAGATGAGAAGAATGATGGTAACTGACTTGAGGGGATGTTTGAGGTTTAAATGACTTCTTAGAAGTAACGTTTTTGGAAAAATGCCTTGGAAGAGCAGAAATACTGAGTTACCACCAGTCATTACTTTCAGAGACAGAGAGTTGGACAAGCTCAACCACTTCAAAACAATGTTGAGATCAGAAGGATTAAAAATATTTACTTATGAAGTCCAACTATCCAAATTAGTTTGCCTTGTGCCAAAGTACATTTTGAGACAAAGAAGATAACCATGGATGTCAGGCTGGTTTGAATTTAGGGTAAGTGGTTAACTAGTTGATTTTTCTGGGGGTGGGGGAGAGGGTAGGGGAATGGAACTTCTCTGAACTTCTTTGAACTTATTTTCTCACCTAATCTGAGAATAATAATAGCATGTGTTACAAGACTTCAATAAGAATTTAAAAAGTAAAATACATTGTGCTGAGTAAAAAGTAATTTAAATAAATGACTCAGATCAACCTTTTCAGCCACTTTTCCCATCATTCTTTGAGATGCAGAATGTTTTTTCACATATTTAACTAATTCCTAGAAACTTCTTGCCTTTTATCCAGCTGTACTTTCGCACAGAAGGTGTTTTCTGCAGTGCCTCCTCCTGCTTTGTGTCCAGCACAGCCTACTCATTCTTTTATACCATAGTTTGCTTTTATAGAAGAATGAGGTAGCAAAGCTATGATGGATGCCTGATTTTCTGTTGGAACCAAGGGGGCATTATAGCCATGGGGATGGGACACAAGTAGAGTGGCTAAGGAAACAGGCTGGTGGCTGAGTGGAGAAGAGTCATCACAAGTAGGAGAAGGTTTGTCCCCGGCTTAATAGTTTAAGACTCAGTCTGTTCCCTCAACTGCCAACCATGGAACAGTGCAAATGTCCTCTTGTGACACATTATAGCATCAGCTGTGTGTAATGTAAATCGGTACAACTTTCTTGGAAAGACATCCAGCAATCTGCATCAGTTCAGTTCAGTTCAGTTCAGTCGCTCAGTCATGTCCGACTCTTTGCGACCCCATGAACCGCAGCATTCCAGGCCTTCCTATCCATCACCAACTCCTGGAGTTCACTTAAACTCACGTCCATCGAGTCAGTGATACCATCTAGCCATCTCATCCTCTGTCGTCCCCTTCTCCTCTTGCCCTCAATCCCTCCCAGCATCAGAGTCTTTTCCAGTGAGTCAACTCTTTGCATGAGGTGGCCAAAGTACTGGAGTTTCAGCTCTAGCATCATTCCTTCCAAAGAAATCCCAGGGCTGATCTCCGTTAGGATGGACTGGCTGGATCTCCTTGCAGTCCAAGGGACTCTCAAGAGTCTTCTCCAACATCACAGTTCAAAAGCATCAATTCTTTGGTGCTCAAATTCTTCACAGTCCAACTCTCACATCCATACATGACTAGTGGAAAAACCATAGCCTTGACTAGATGGACCTTTGTTGGCAAAGTAATGTCTCTGCTTTTGAATATGCTCTCTACGTTAGTCATAACTTTTCTTCCAAGGAGTAAGCGTCTTTTCATTTCATGGCTGCAGTCACCATCTGCACGGATTTTGGAGCCCCCCAAAATAAAGTCGGACACTGTTTCCACTGTTTCCACATCTATTTCCCATGAAGTGATGGGACCAGATGCCATGATCTTAGTTTTCTGAATGTTGAGCTTTAAGCCAACTTTTTCACTTTCATCAAGAGGCTTTTTAGCTCCTCTTCACTTTCTGCCATAAGGGTGGTGTCATCTGCATATCTGAGGTTATTGATATTTCTCCCAGCAATCATGATTCCAGCTTGTCCTTCTTCCAGCCCAGTGTTTCTCATGATGTGCTCTGCATATAAGTTAAATTAGCAGAGTGACAATATACAGCCTTGACATACTCCTTTTCCTATTTGGAACCAGTCTGTTGTTCCATGTCCAGTTCTAACTGTTGTTTCCTGACCTGCATATAGGTTTCTCAAGACACAGGTCAGGTGGTCTGGTATTAAGGCATTGGAAGCCTTAAACATGTTCATGACATTTGATGCATAATTCCATTGACAAATATTAATACATAAACAAACATGTGGTCTGATAAATTAGTACAAGATAGTCATCAAAATATGTTTCAGACCTAAATTCAAAACCTAATACTATAAAATCCAGTAGTCATGCTACATCTATGAAATGGCCTTTGTTTTAGCCATTAGCAATTGCAGTGTAAAAACATTTAATGACATGGAGTAATAGTCTTGATGCAATCTTTAGTAAGAGACAACAGCAAAAAAAGAACTTTTTAGATGGAATGCAAGCCAAATTATGTGCAAGTGTGAATAATAGAGGAAAAAAAACTACCCCAGAAATGAACAGTGACTCTACTGTCGAATATTAGTTTGGTTTTGTATTTTACTTGATCCTTAAATTAACTCAAATGAGTAGGAAAGCTATTCCAAATGTTATTCTGGTATTCCTTTGCTTTAGTCTGATGGCTCCATGAAGAGTGTGGCTGGACTGGGTTACCAGGACTGCCCCAGAAATCTCACATGTTGCTATTTAATCTGTATCTTGAAATTCCTGCCAAGTTCTCAGTAACTGCTTTCTGGTGGACCCCTTGGTGGTCATAGGACCTACTCTGCCCTAGCGTGGAAGGGAGCCAGGCATTACAGCTGGGTGTGGTTTTGATGGCACCAGGCTCAGTCACTCCCATATATGTGAATGTTTCTTGTTAAAGGGTACCATTTAATAGGTGTCTGTGGTAAGTAGTACAGTAAGTCTTTTACATGTCTTGCTTCATAAGATTCTGAAGCTCCAAGATAGTGCCAGCATGATGGTGAGGCAAACAAGACTCCTGGGGTTCAAATGAGTATGCCAGGAAAGTAGACTATCAGGGATATGTGTGCCTTCTGGAATTGTACACCCTAGGTGTCTCTCTGACACCACCTTCCTCCTGGCCCTGCTCTGAGAGGCAAAATAACTTGCTCAAAGTCATGGAGTTGGCAAGAGATTGAGTTTAGGATCAATTCCAAATTCAACTGATTCTGAACGCCATGTCTTTTTAATTATATCCATCTGCATATTTTTATTTTTTATTTTTTTTAGTGTTTCATAGTTTTTTATTTTTTTAATTTTAAAATCTTTAATTCTTACATGTGTTCCCAAACATGAACCCCCCTCCCACCTCCCTCCCCATAACATAAGTACAGTGTAAGTACATAGTGCACTTGTATTTGTGTGTGTGTGTCTGTGTACGTGTACCATGAAGCAGGAGAATTATTCACATTTAAATACATACAGAGACTGTCCATTAGATCAGATGGTAAGGACAGTTTTCAAATATGAGCTAATATCTCCCTCATTTTGAAGGTGAGCACTGTCAAGCACATCCTAAACTCTAACCAGAAATGGACACATGGGGAAAACAGCCACATGGTCAAAGAAATATAGTACACAAATGGTTCTCCCAGCAGTTCATGGATTCTGCCATCCTGTCCTTGGCACTCAAGACTAATATAATCAGACGTTGCTGCTTCCCCAGCTGAGCTGAGTTCTGGGTTCAGAGAAATAGTCCAGGACTCTGGGAAGCCAGTTAGCAGTTCATGCACTGGCCAAACCACAGGGTGGCAGGAAGGAATTTTAAAATGGCCATTAGTCAATTTCATTTTATGGTGGAAATATAATGGGTCTAGAAGAATCTTTCAGTGCCTGAGAAAGGAGTGGTGTTTCCTCTCTGAATGGGACAGTGTTCCAAGTCCTGGCAAAATGGAACCCAGCTTTCTGATTCCACTTCATAATCCTTGAGGCAGTTTAACGGTAATGGGTTCATTTTTGCTGCACCCAACAAATAGAAAATTTCTGTTCTAAGTGGTCTCCTAGTAGAGAAATACCAAAATATCTGTGCAGAAACAGAGAATCACCAACAGAAAAGTGAAAAAGCCCAAAGTGTTTTTAAGTCATTTGTGCATTTAGAAAACATGTATTAAGCACTTATGTGCAAGGACTAGGTACACAATGACTTTATATAATTGCTCCTATCTACAATGAGGTCATTATTTATTATTCTCCTTTTTCTGATGAGGAAACTGAGACTTGCAGAGGTTGTTATATGTTTCACCTAACATTTCCCCCAGGATGTACTGAAGGTGTGATTCAAAATTTTATTTGGTATTCTTTCCTCTTGCTGCCTTCCAAATACTTATAAATGTGAATTGAATTTAATTGAATTATGGTGCAATGCACACAAGTGATTAATACGTGCTGGCTGAATGAATGGCTAGTGACTATATTTATACCTTGTATTCATAAGTTTAATATATGTTGTGCTGAGGGAGATGGCTCCATGGGAAGATGACAGTTAACAAGGTCATTTTCTGATATGGAAAATGCATAAATGTGTACGTGCCTCCTGCATTTAATATCCCCACTGCTTCTGAAATGGATATTTGCCAGTCAACTGAGAGCTGTTACTCTTTGTTATCTAAAGTTACTGTAGCATCTTGGTTGCAAACAGTGCAGAATGAAGAGGGGAGATTAATCCCCTGGAAATTTGCTCACATCTCCCTAGAAATGGAAAATGCTAAGGCAGCCAAGAAAACTCCCCTCCTGACTCTCACTTGCTCTGTGAATTCTGATAACTCACTTCCTGACCCTTGGTTTCCTTGCCAGTAAGGGGAAGGGCTATGACTTGGGCTTTTCTCAGATTATTCCCACTCCTGAAATAACACGTAATTTTTTTTATATCCCATGTATTTGTAGACTGATAATAAATATTGTGGCTTTACACCAGCCTTTTTACACCATGAGACTTCTTTAAAAAAGAAAAAATAAAAGGTTTGATTATTTGATCTGGTATGGCTTATTTTAGCTGAGAATAAGGTGGAGATATCATTTGCTGCCTTCAGAGATCCCAACTAGGTAGACTCTTATTAAGATTGTCAGTCTACCATGTAATCACATCACCCTTTCTCTGCCCACAGTGTTATGACCCTTTAGTCACCTCATACTGACGTTCAGAGACATACTAAATCCTGATGGCCTAACGGACCTATTATAGTCTGACACTACTCCTCCATCCTCAGCTCACAGGACTCATATCAAAGAGCCTTGCTCCTTCTGTCTCTTTGGCCCAGAACATGCTGATCTGTACACACTATAAGTACATTGTCTGGTTTGCTCACCTGATCGTCTTTCCATAGTCAGGCTTTGCCTTGTTTAATATTCACCTGGCCCTTTACACTGTGACAGTGCTTGCTCACTGTAGCATGCCCAGTGTCCAGCACTGTCCTGGGCACAGAGCAGGCACTTCCATGTCTGGTCAGGAAATGCGTAAGCAGTCTACAGCACTCTGGTCCAGTAGTGGGTCAAGCGATCAAACTGCTGGAGCTCTTTGTGGGCAGTTGTGGTAGGAAGTTGTGACTCTAGCCTCAGAAGATGAACGAATTGTAAGTCAAAGCTCTTCTACTGACTCTATTAGTCAAATTAGGCGGTCGGCATAAGTCTCTGGTTCTCTATCTTCTTCTTCAAAGAGGAAAAAATTATCGCTGTTCCTGGGGCTTTTGTGAGGACTAATGAAACAGTGAACTCTTATAAGTATGAATGCACTATAGGCATCTCAGGCATTGCTGCTATTTTTTATTTCCTAAGGATACGTGTGATTTTGATTGGCTTGTAAGAGCGATTCACACAGAGCGATTCACACACTCACCCCGTTGGAGCAGAGACAGTGACGATCTTGTTAATATACTAAGTGTTTGTCAGGTTACCGAGTGCTCCAACCCATTACAACCACATAATTATGTAGTTCTTTCCTTATGTTCCATAAGCATTTTAATTTCTTTGGAATTTCATTTATAAGTTTCTAGTGTGCAACAAAGTTCTCCCCCAGAGAAGGGGTGGGTAAAGGATGATTGGCTGCTATGTACTTAAAAATCTAAAAATGCCATCCATAGTAATGTGAAGTTTCTCTGCATTTCTGAAGAATAGTGAGATGCAATTCTACTTAAAATCAAAATAAAGATTTTTTTTTAACCAGTGTTACCTTGTTAACTGATCACAGTACTGTTGACAATAAAAGAATGTATGCATGAATGCGTGATTTCATCACTTAATAATTTTTCCCCTATGGCTAATTTGAATGGGCATCTGAGAAGAATAATACAGAAGTCCTCTTGGTTTAGAAGCAAACATTATACACCCACATATGCATATATGCTCAAACACAATACATTTACTGAGAAAAAGATGTATCAAGTATCAGCAAAAGCAGAATACTGTTAACCCAGTGGATTACAGTTTCTAATTTAAGAAAAGTGGCAGGACTGATTGTTATATTTCATAGGAAAGTGTTCAGAAAATTTGATTTCTATAAGATTCTGGCTGCACATATTACTAAGTGTTTGTGTTGTGTTTTTTCAAGTTTCTTTTGTGTTTTCCTTCACTGAGAAAGATTATGGCTGCGAAAGATGGTATTGAATTCCTAAACCCAAGGTTTTAGTCTTAGATGTTCCCATTTTCAGATCTACCACCAGGGGTACATTACTTCGTGCCATCCACATTTAGTTTCCTCACTTGAAACTGTTGGTGGGAATGTAAACTAGTATAGCCACTATGGAGAACAGTGTGGAGATTCCTTAAAAAATTGCAAATAGAACTGCCTTATGACCCAGCAATCCCACTGCTGGGCATACACACTGAGGAAACCAGAATTGAAAGAGACATGTGTACCCCAATGTTCATCGCAGCACTGTTTATAATAGCCAGGACATGGAAGCAGCCTAGATGTCCATCAGCAGATGAATGGATAAGAAAGCTGTGGTACATATACACAATGGAGTATTACACAGCCATTAAAAAGAATACATTTGAATCCGTTCTAATGAGGTGGATGAAACTGGAGCCGATTACACAGAGTGAAGTAAGCCAGAAAGAAAAACACCAATACAGTATACTAACACATATATATGGAATTTAGAAAGATGGTAATGATAATCCAGTATGCGAGACAGCAAAAGAGACACAGATGTATAGAACGGACTTTTGGACTCTGTGGGAGAGGGAGAGGGTGGGATGATTTGGGAGAATGGCATTGAAACATGTATACTATCATGTGAGAAATGAATCGCCAGTCTATGTTCAATACAGGATACAGGATGCTTGGGGCAGGTGCACGGAGATGATCCAGAGAGATGATGTGGGGTGGGAGGTGGGAGGGGGGTTCAGGATTGGGAAATCATGTACACCCGTGGCTGATTCATGTCAATGTATGGCAAAACCAATACAGTATTGTAAAGCAAAATAAAGTAAAAATAAAAATTAAAAAAAAATCAACATAAAGCTAGGATCAGACCTCATGGGCATTTTAAGATGGTAGCAAATTAAACCCCCAGCTCAGAATTTTCAACACGTACACATTTAACAAATGCTGATTGCCTTTAATTAAACATTGAATCACTTTCTAAAAGTATTGTGGGAAATTAGAGAAGATTTTAAACATTTCCTATTCTCATTCTCTCAGCTCCATTTAAAATCATGATTTTTTTTTCTTTTTTTTTTTGGTGGATGACCTTTCCTTAAACTATTATATTGCAGGCAAGAAACAATTTAATTAAAAATTAAAGTCAAAAAAGTTTCTCCTGGGATTCAAACTGCTCTTGCCTTCCTCAGCATAAAATGTTGGCTTTTAGACAGGATTATTGATGAAAAGAATTTGTTCTTGCTGCTAGAACAACCCAGTCAGGGCAGTTCTTCAAGAGGTGAGCTGTAGACTTTAATTCATAATTAGATATTTTAGTTTCAAAGTAACTGCTTTGAAATATACAGGTTGGACTTAAGGGGGACAAAAGAATTTAGGGATTTAGGGACATTGTCATTTCCTTGAAAGATGTTATCTGAATGTATCTGAAGAAGGTCACTTAATTCTAGAATTGCTGTTCTACCCTCCTCCCCTATTTCATAAAAAGCAATCTCTGATTAAGATTCCTCCTCACTTCATTAAGATTCACCTCCTAGACATCTTTACACAGACACCTTTACATGTTGCCAGCACGTGTTTCGGTGACTCTCCTTTACTAGATGTCCATGGCAGACCACTTCCTCCCACCTTCTGGATGGACTTGTTCTGACTCTGGATAAGTTATTCGTATCAATTGTTACTGGGGTTTCCCCAGTGACTCAGAGGTAAAGAGTTCGCCTGCAATGCAGGAAACTTGCCAGAGACTTGGGTTCCATCTCTGGGTTGGGAAGATCCCCTGGAGGAGGGCATGGCAACCCACTTCAGTATTCTTGCCTGGGAAACCCCATGGACAGAGGAGCCTGGCGGGGTGCGGTCCATGGGGTCTCACTGTGGGCCATGACTGAAGCGACTGAGCACATCAACCGTTACTGTCAAGTCGAGGTGTTCAGGGGGCTTCAGGACACCATGATCCCTTCAGAGAGGTATGTTTGATTTCCGTCTTAGAACATCAGCCATTTAATTCATTTGCTGGTATTACCTACACAATCCCCAAGAGGTAGTAACAACTATTGCAACTAATTTATAAATCCTATTTACCTGGCTTTAATTTCTAGGCACTTTTCAGGCTCCACACCACCTTTTCTGAACTCAGAGACAAATAAAGTTGCAATGCTTCTTTTCCTGACTTTCTAATGCGTCATGGGGCTTGTGTGAGAAGCAGCAGCCAAGATGTGCTCAGGTGGTGAGCCCAGATGTGCTCAGGTGGTGAGCACATCCTAAAGTCTTTCTGTTGACCCTTTAACACAAGTGAATGCCGGCTTCCTTTTTTAACCTAACACCTACTGCCTAGGTAGTAGAATTATTAATTCTCCCAGCCTATAAATATATCTTCAGTCTCTGAAGGAGATTTTCACAGCAGAGAGTTTTCTCAGGTCTTTAACAGAGTCAGGACAAAGGCTGTTAAGAGAGTTACATCTGGAAAGAAGACTGAAGAAAATACTCAATTTCTCCAGCACTTCTTCAGGACATGGGGGCAGCTGTTCTCCTTAAAAGTTTGCAGAAACAGGTTCAGATTTACCTAAGTGAGACACCTTTATGGAAGCATGTTTGTTTCATTTTCAACAGGATAGGTGTTTTATCCTTTGGATGGAAACAAAGTTTCATCTCAAGTGGCAAAACTCTGTCTAGTTCAGTTCAGTTCAGTTTAGTTGCTTGGTCGTGTCCAGCTCTTTGCGACCCCATGGATCGCAGCACACCAGGCCTCCCTGTCCATCACCAACTCCCGGAGTTTACTCAAACTCATGTCCATTGAGTTGGTGATGCCATCCAGCCATCTTATCCTCTGTCGTCCCCTTCTCCTCCTGCCCCCAATCCCTCCCAGCATCAGGGTCTTTTCCAATGAGTCAACTCTTTGCCTGAGGTGGCCAAAGTACTGGAGTTTCAGCTTTAGCATCAGTCTTTCCAATGAACAGCTAGGACTGATCTCCTTTAGGGTGGACTGGTTGGATCTCCTTGCAGTCCAAGGGACTGTCAAGAGTCTTCTTCGTTAGTAATGGCTATTAAAGTCCTATGTTGAGAAAGATCCTGAGGCTAAATTTTGGTTCAGAGAAACAGAGTGCTAGATATAATCAGGGCAGTACATGGGGAGTTTCACAAATGGCTAGCCATGTTAGCAAATGCAGTTTCATACTCAGTCATAAAAAGGAATGCATTTGAGTCAATTATAGAGAGGTGGATGAACCTAGAACCTGTTACACAAATAAGTCAGAAAGAGGAAAACAAATATATATTAACATGTATTTATGGAATCTATAAAAATGATACCTATTTGCAGGTCTGGAACAGAGACACATATAGAAAACTGACTTTAGACACAGTGGGGAAGGAGAGGGTAGGACTAGTTGAGAGAGTAGCATTGAAACATATACATTATCATATGTAAAATAGATAGCTAATGGGAAGTTCTGGAGATGGAAATAGCAACTCACTCCAGTATTCTTTCCTGGAAAATCCCATGGACGGAAGAGCCTGGTGGGCCACAGTCCATAGGGTCTCAAAGAGTGGGACGCAACTTGGCAGCTGAGCAATAGGAAGTTGCTGCATAACACAGGGAGCTCAACAAGGTGCTCTGTGACAACCTAGAGGAGTGGGATGCGGTGGAGGGTGGGGTGCAGGTTCCAGAGGGAGAGGGCCCATGTATACTTATGGCTGGTTCACTTTGTTGTATGGCAGAAGCGACATAATATTGTAAAGCAATCATCCTCCAATTAAAATTAATTAAAAATATATAGAATCTTCACCCTTTTGTCTCTTGACTTTGCTATGCTCTTTAGTATGGTTTTGTAAACTGTTAACTTTCAATGATCACATATATTATAGATATAAAATCTAGATATGTAAGAACTTCATGAGAACTTATTCAAAGAACTTCATGAAAACTTATTCAATTAAATACAGCATTTAGTCTTCCCAGTTTCTCTATATGATGTTTATAAACTAAAGAATGATTGATCAATTATTATAAATATTAATAACAAGAAACTATTCCATAAATAATTTACTGCTGCTGCCGCTGCTTAGTCACTTCAGTCGTGTCCGACCCTGTGCGACCCCATAGACAGCAGCCCACCAGGCTCCTCTGTTCCTGGGGTTCTCCAGGCAAGAACACTGGAGTGGGTTGACATTTCCTTCTCCAATGCATGAGAGTGAAAAGTGAAAGTGAAGTTGCTCAGTCATGTCTGACTGTTAGCGACCCCATGGACTGTAGCCTACCAGGCTCTTCCGTCCATGGGATTTTCCAGGTAAGAGTACTGGAGTGGGTTGCCATTTTCTTCTCCAAAAGAATTTACTATTTGAAAGAAAAATGATAAAATAAAAATGATTTTAAAGAGTATTTTGCAATAATTTCTTAATTTCTCATGTCAAAAACCCAAGGTGCCAAATTCTTGGATCACTGCCTTCAAACTAGAAGTTTAAAGTAGAAATAAAATTAACATACACCTTTTGTCATTTTGCTTTCCCTCTGACCTCACATCCATAAGGTTAGCACACTTGTGTTTAGTCATACCTTAAGTCTGAGTTTACAATGATAAATTATCCCTTCACAACCATTTTTTTGATGTAAGATTTTTTTATGTGAAATTCATTGGTTTTATCCCTAATGTGAATGTGAAAGTCACTCAGTCATGTCCAACTCTTTACAACCCCATAGTAAAGCTAATAATAGTACCTGTCTCAAATAATTGTTGCAAGAATTAAACATGTAAACCCATGTAATGTACTTTAACAGTTATATCATATAAAGTTTTGGCTATAAGACTCATAACTATTGCTCAAAATTAAGTTCTGCCTTTTTGACTGTAAGTGTAATATATAGGTAACTTCCACATCCCTCAGTCTAAAGTGGTAGTTCTATTTGGGCCAATAATCAAACATTTCTTGAACAATAAGGCAGAATCTTCCTTCCTTTTCTCTCTCTCTCTCTCTTTTTTTAAAGCTTATAACCAGGTCCTGTCTTTTGACATCAATAAGAATTTTGGTGGCCTGGTTTTCCATGAACAGTGTGATTTCAGTGGGCTTCTCTGAACTTCCACATGAATATATTTTCTCAGGGATCATACCACCTTTTAAGAATTTCTGATAAAAGATGGGAAAACAAGTAATTCCAGATCCTATCTATCCACCCAATTGTTTCTTTAGCATACTTGAAGCCCTAAGCCCCGTGCTCCATTGTCCCATAAGTCCAACAGTGTTTGCTCCTTGATGGATTTCAAATCCCCTATCTGTTTCACTACTGTCTGGTTTGGGCTTTTCCAAAATTTCTCCCTACTGATATTCCTATATTCATTCTTTCTATGCTCTAAGTGATCTTGTCTAATCCATCTTGTCCATTGGCTAATCACCAGAGTGATATTTCTAAGAAACATATCGGATCACATCAATGCTTAGAATCCTCTACTGTTTGCTCATAGCTAACATTATGAAATGATGAGGGAAACCCCTGACGCCAGCTGCTGTCCAGCATTCTTGTCTTCGATACCTACACGTATTGGATGGTTAAAAAGTTCATTTGGGTTTTCCCATAGGCTACATAGGTTACATATCTATGTAACCAGATATAAAGAACTATTTGTTGTTGTTTAGTCACTAGGTCACATCTGACTCTTTTGTGACCCCATGGACTGTAGCCTTCTGTGCATGGGATTCTTCAGCCAAGAATACTGGAGTGGGTTGTCATTTCCTTCTCCAGGGAATCTTCCCAGTTGAGACATTGAACCTATGCCTCCTGCACTGGCAGGCATATTCTTTACCACTGAGCCACCAGGGAAGCCCAAAGAACTATTTATGGTTCTTTAAACACATCAAACATTTCAAACACAGGATCTTCCCTATTGGAAGATCAAGTCTGACTTCATATCTTGTGAATAGTAGCTCAGAAAGTTTAATTGCCAGTAAACAGGGGAATGTGTTACTCTAGGGATTACAATAATATAAAATGAAACATCCGTGTTTAGTAGAAATAACAACTAAAAGGATGGGTGGTAGTAAATAATGCTTGATAAAATGTGAAATATCTCCCCAGTTTTTCTTATTTCTTTGGTTATTTATAATTCCTAGCACTTGTTGTTTTTCAAAATGTCAGTTATGTTGCTATTTTAAAAAAAATAGGAATAAAAGAAAGATAGGAACAAGCTAGCTGACTACTTGTCTCTGCAGGTTAGTACAAAACAATGACACATTAGATACTTTGGAATGAGGAATTTAATGGATTATCTAATACACTGTGTAAGAATTTGTTGTTCTTACCAAGTGATTAAGTTTAGAATGGAGCATTAATTAATTTGAATGGATGCTTGCTAGTGTGCCTTTTCAAAAGACATGATTTCTGTTATGTTGTATGAATGTCAGGCTTTATAAAACCAGCAGACACACAATAATCATATCAGACAATTTTACAGCATATTTTATATTCAACAGAAATCTTTCCTTCCCATCTCTCAGGAACTCTCAGCACTTTCATCTCTGCATTGTCCACATCACTCGATACCTTTATTTGTTTGCTGGGGGCATTCTGAAAATGCTTGGTGAACTGGTTTGCTCACAGATTATTCCAAAATCACAACACTTAGGAGAAAAAGGAATAAAATAGTGCTGGATGCCACTAGATGAATCCTGCAGTCTCTACATACACAATCTATGTGTGACTAAATAAGAAAGTAAAAAGTACAAACCCCTGAGCTATTGGTTCTGGCTGGGGAAAAAATGTTCTGTATATCATCGTAATGGCATATTGTTTCCAAATCTTAACCCTTCTCACTTGTCATTTTCCTCTAGAAGGTAGAAGTGCATTTTAATGGCAGAAACAATTATAGGAAGTAAACTAATATAGCCATTATTAAACATTTATTAAGGTCCCACTGTGTGGGAGCCACTGATGCATTTTAAAAATAACTTTCTCACCATTACACTTGCACTCTAACCTAACTCATTTTGCATTTAATTTTTTAATGTAGATAGAAAATTGTAATAGTTGTTTCTGTAATTCCAGTGAATTGCAGAAGAGAAATGAAAAAAAAAGCTTATTTTTTATTAGTCTTCAGGAGTAATGCTCTGACGCTGCTGCTGCTGCTAAGTCGCTTCAGTCGTGTCTGACTCTGTGAGACCCCATAGACAGCAGCCCACCGGGTTCCCCCGGCCCTGGGATTTTCCAGGCAAGAATATTGGAGTGGGTTGCCCTTTCCTTCTCCAATGCATGCAGGTGGAAAGTGAAAAGTGAAAATGAAGTCGCTCAGTCATGTCTGACTCTTAGCGACCTCATGGACTGCAGCCTACCAGGCTCCTCCGTCCATGGGATTTTCCAGGCAAGAGTACTGCAGTGGGGTGCCATTGCCTTCTCCAGTAATGCTCTCTAGGGATCATCAAATAGCAGTGCCAAGTGTATCATGGGCTTCTCCTAATTTTGTGGGGATAGACTGTAATCTGGGGCTCCTCAAAGCCTGGGGATCTGGGGTGGGACACTCAAATTAATTGATTAGTGTAGGCAAGGTAGACAGTTGCTGCTCTGAAGTCATTAAAGACTGTTAGGTATAGACATTCTTGTTGGTCATAGGGAGCACAGTAGCAATGACAGCTACAAAGAGTAGGTGCCCTCAGGGGGGTTCTGTTGCTGTGTCTGTCCTGTTCCAGTGAGAGCTGTGCCGCACCACCCCGTTTGTTTCTCGGGGGATAATCTTGCATGCTCCTTCCTGCAAGGACGTTGTCTTACATCATTTGCCTGTCCACAGAGTTGGATAGAAGGGTGACCATTAGACTCAAGCAGATTCTTCCATGACTTCACTTTCACTTTTCACTTTCATGCATTGGAGAAAGAAAAGGCAACCCACTCCAGTGTTCTTGCCTGGAGAATCCCAGGGATGGGGGAGCCTGGTGGGCTGCCGTCTGTGGGGTCGCACAGAGTCGGAGGGTAAAAGACCTACATTTCCTTGTGCATTATAAACTTACGGATATGGGTTCATTGCTAACTAGAAACACTTTCACAGCACCAGAAAAAAACCATACCTGAAACAGTAGAGAATCAGACTGATACATAGAAATGGAGATACAGAGAAAAGTAATGGAGGAAGGGAATTGGGAGGGGAGGGAGGTTGAAGAAGGAGTAGGGGGAGAAAGAACAGGAGGGAGAGGAAAATACTGTGAAAGGATGGTGAGGGTAATGAAGATAATAATAAGTGTGACAGCATCTTTTCATCTCCTGTGACCCAGTTCATATATACCTACAATTCCCGATTATGGAAGGAAGGTTCAAAGTTAAGAAAGCGTTCAGTTTTCTAGTTTAAGCTTAGCTCCTGTTTCCGTTGCTTACAACCAAAAATCCCTGAGCTTTGTGCAGCTAGTTTTCTGAGTTTCCCTCCCCGCATCTGCTCTGCAGAAAGAAAAGTGGATATACTGAATATGGTCCACAATTGAATCTATGTAATTATGAACAGGACTATGGTACCTGCCAGCTATTTTCAGCAAATGCTTTTGTTAACTTTATGGAGGTCTCAATTTTTAAAATCATTTGTGGAGTGAGATATAGGTTGGATATGTGTATGGATGACTTGGTGGCTGATGGCTGGGTAGGTGGGAGGAGAGAATGATTGTTACTGGGTCTTTCTATCATGACTGTTGTTAGAATAAGCAACACCAAATAAACTGCCCCCCCTCCACCCTGAATGTTGCTTTAACATTTATTTCTGCCTGATAGGTCTGTGATTTACACTTCCATATCTAATTATCTCATTGAAATTTATGAGATGCACTTGGCTACCTGCTTCTCATTTTATAGCCAAGTAACCAAGGTGCAGGGTTTCCCTGGTAGCACCAGTGATAAAGAACCAGTCTGCCTAATGCAGGAGATATAAGAGATGTGGGTTCGATATCTGGGCCTGGAAGATCCCCTGGAGGAGGGCATGGCAACCCACTCCAGTATTCTTGCCTGGAGAATACCCATGGAAAGAGGAGCCTAGCAGGATATTGTCCAGAGCTGGACACAACTGAAGTGATTTAGCATGCACCCACACAACCAAGGTTCAGTGAGACCCAGAGTTTAAACCCACAGTTTACACTGTGACTGTGTAAGTTGTCACAGTCATTGACAGACCAGGTGTGTGAACCCTGGTTTTCACTAAAAATGCATCTCTAATCGTGTACTATGAATTACAGCATCTCCTTCACAAATTCTGGGACAGAAGTGTTGTGTGTGATGTTTTATTCTCTCTTTTTTTACTCTCTTTTCATTCCTTATTGTCTTTTTCCTCTCTCGAACTGTCTCCTTAAAACCTATCCTCTATTCCGTCCCTATGTATTCGATTTCAGATGAGTCCCTTCTTTCTAAGCTGCTTCATCATAGCTGGTTAAGAGCTACAAGTAAGGCTGAAATGAGAGAGTTTGGGCAGATTTTTTGTTTTTCTGTGAGATATGTATATTTTTCTACCCAATTGGGGTTAGGTTTCTTAGTATGACTTGCTTTGGCTAACAAAATATGATCAGCTTTGATACCATCCACATCGGAGACAAAGGTTCAAGAACCACCCTAGGGTTCTACTATTTTATTTTCCCCTCAACTACCAGAAAACAGTTCTGGGTGCAGAGATACCTTAGATCCTGGTGTGAAGCAGACACTTGGAGCAGAGTGGCAAGAAACCTACAAACAACATGTATCATGTGTGAGAGATGAAACTGTGTTTGTAATCCACTGTGAGCTGAAGGTTCTTTATTACACAAGAAGGCTTCAGCTCACAAATACAAAGCACGAGAGTACTTTTTAGGATCTTCTGAGCTTTTTTAGGCTTTATGTCATGTGAGACTGATATTAATGTTCTAAGTAAGTCAGGTTTGTTATGATTCCCATTTTAGAAATGTGGAAATTCGAGATTAGATGGTGTGTAAAAAAGAACAAACAACTCTCAACCAGGAAGTGGAAAAAATAGTGAAGTTCTCTTGATACCTTTTTTTAGCTTTCTGCCCTTAATCACATTCTGCCACATAAATGAACTCAGTCATGGCCATTGCTGGACTCATTGGAAGCTACATTTAGCCATTCAGGATTCTAAGTGCACTTACATGAGAAGGACATGAATCATTCAACATTATCCTAGTGACCTGAAAAGTTCATGCAAAGAGCCTTCCTTATGCCATACTGAGGTTTATTCACCTGAGAGGCTTCATCTCAAAGATGTCTTTGGCCCAGGCTTGACATAGTGCATCCTGTGTTGTGGAAGTATGTAAGGGCCCTTTTGATTGTTAGCCCAGCCACAATGGGACTAGCCATGTCAGACACTGGGGAGAGCAAGGGCAGGTCAGCAAATCCCTGTTTCTAGGGAAAGACCAGAATCAGAGAAATGATTGTGGTGGGTCCTGAGCTGAGTCAGGTAGGGATGAGCTTAAATTTGGGTAGAGGGTCATTTGAGAATAGAGTCCTGGGGATTAGTGAAGAGCTGAGCTTGAGGTGGGATGGGGGGATCCATTACCCAGATTAAGAGGTATCTATTCCAAACCTAGAGGAACCAGGCAAATAGTGTAATATCCAGTCCCATGGGCTTCCTGATGACTCTTCATGCTTCAATTTTCCAGTGAGAAAATTGGACTGTGCATTCACATTTTACATGTTTTAGTTAAGCTGTAATTCCACTCTTTGCTTTATATATATATATATATATATATATATATATATATATTTTTTTTGCATTCTGTTAATGTTACCTCAGAACAACCACTACTCTCTCTCTCTCTCTCTCGCATGAGATACTATGAATACTTACCAGAAATATCAAGTTAATGCCCAAGCCAGCTCTATGTTCTGATTTATCTTCCATGTTGACTCTGAGTAACAGAGCCATACATTAAGGAACAAAGCTCGCTGCCGGGGTATTTATAACCTTGTCTTTTAAAACATTTGGCAGACGTTCAGACCTTCCATATGTTCACTGTATTAAACTTTACCATAAAAGGAACTTAAGAGTTACATTTGAAGAAAGCTGGTATTGTATGGTCTGAAAGTCTGGCGGTTAAAAAAAAATAATCAAGTCCAACTTGAAATAACAGATGTTCTGTGATCCTGCTGAAAGTTTAAATGCCACACAACAAAGTTGTGCTCTCCCTAACACTGCAGATGTCATATTCCAGGAACATTTTCAGTGACTCAAAGCAGACACATTGAGCTTCTGAGCCTGGTTTAATAAGGATGCATTCCTGAGCTGTGAGACTAGAAAGCAAGGCTATTGGTGGGGGCTGCACCAGCCTCAGTGGCGCAGCTCATTCCTTCCAGCATCCTTAAAGCGTATGGAAGCCAAGAAGCCTCCTATGGGGGCAGAATTAATCTGGTAGGTCAAGCAAATCTATGGTAATATGGGAAGAAAACATGGGACTTTATTTTAATATTCATATCCAGACATACCTTGCTTTATTGTGCTTCACTTTACTGTGCTTTGCAGATACCGCACTTTTTACAAATTGAAGGTTTGTGTCAACCTTGCATTGAGTAAGTCTATCAGCACCATTTTTCCAATAGCATTTGCTCACTTTGTGTCTCTATGTAACACTCTGTCAAGTCTCACAATATTTCAAACTTTTTCACTATTATTATATTTGTGACAGTGATTGGTGATCAGTGATCCTTGCTGTTCTGACTACAGTGAGATGAAGGCTCACATGATTAGTTTAGACAAAATGCTATTACACACTTACACTACAGTATAGTGTAAACATGAACAGCATAGTGTAAACATAACTTTTATAAGCACTGGGAAACCAACAACATTTGTTTGACTCCTTTCACTGTGATACTTGCTTTATTGTGTGGGTCTGCAACTGAACCTGAAATATCTCCAAGGTATGCTTGTAATTCCTGGAGAAGGGAAAGGCTACCCATTCCAGTATTCTGGCCTGCAGAATTCCATGGACAGTATAGTCTATGGGGTCTAACTCAATGAAAATAAGCCATGCTGTGTGGGGCCACCCAAGATGGATGGGTCATGGTGGAGAGGTCTGACAGAATGTGGTCCGCTGGAGAAGAGAATGGCAAACCACCTCAGTATTCTTGCCTTGAGAGCCCCATGAACAGTATGAAAAGACAAAATGATACGATACTGAAGGAGGAACTCCCCAGGTCAGTAGGTACCCAATATGCTACTGGAGATCAGTGGAGAAATAACTCCAGAAAGAATGAAGGGATGGAGCCAAGGCAAAAACAATACCCAGCTGTGGATGTGACTGGTGATAGAAGCAAGGTCCAATGCTGTAAAGAGAAATTTTGTGTAGGAACCTAAATGTTAGGTGCATGAATCAAGGCAAATTGGAAGTGGTCAAACAGGAGACGGCAAGAGTGAATGTCGACATTCTAAGAATCAGCAAAGTAAAAAGGAACCAGAATGGATGAATTTAACTCGGATAACCATTATATCTACTACTCTGGGCAGGAATCCCTTAGGAGAAATGGAGTAGCCATCATGGTCAACAAAAGAGTCTGAAATGCAGTACTTGGATGCAATCTCAAAAATGACAGAATGATCTCTGTTCATTTCCAAGGCAAACCATTCAATATCACAGTAATCCAAACCTATGCCCCAACCAGTAACACTGAAGAAACTGAGGTTGAACGGTTCTATGAAGACCTATAAGACCTTTTAGAACTAACACCCCAAAAAAGATGTCCTTTTCATTATAGGGGATTGGAATGCAAAAGTAGGAAGTCAAGAAACACCTGGAGTAACAGGCAAATTTGGCCGTGGAGTACAGAATGAAGCAGGGCAAAGGCTAATAGAGTTTTGTGAAGAGAACGCACTGGTCATAGAAAACACCCTCTTCCAACAACACAAGAGAAGACTCTACACATGGACATCATCACATGGTCAACACTGAAATCAGATTGAATATATTCTTTGCAGCCAAAGATGGAGAAGCTCTATACAGTCAGCAAAAACAAGACCAAGAGAAGACTGTGGCTCAGATCATGAACTCCTTATTGCCAAATTCAGACTTAAATTGAAGAAAGTAGGGAAAACCACTAGATCATTCAGGTATGACCTAAATCAAATCCCTTATGATTATACAGTGGAAGTGAGAAATAGATTTAAGGGACTAGATCTTGTAGACAGAGTGCCTGATGAACTATGGATGGAGGTTCTTGACATTGTATAGGAGACAGGGATCAAGACCATACCCGTGGAAAAGAAATGCAAAAAGGCAAAATGGCTGTCTAAGGAGGCCTTAAGATAGTTGTGGAAAGACGAGAAGCAAAAAGGAAAGGAGAAAAGAAAAGATATAAGCATCTGAATGCAGAGTTCCAAAGAATAGCAAGGAGAGATAAGAAAGCCTTCCTCAGTGATCAACGCAAAGAAATAGAGGAAAACAACAGAATGGGAAAGACTAGAGATCTCTTCAAGAAAATTAGAGATACCAAGGGAACATTTCATGCCAAGATGGGTTCGATAAAGGACAGAAATGGTATGGACCTAACAGAAGCAGAAGATATTAAGAAGAGATGGCAAGAATACACAGAAGAACTGTACAAGAAAGATCTTCATCACCCAGATAATCATGATGGTGTGATCACTCACCTAGATCCAGACATCCTAGAATGTGAAGTCAAGTGGGGCTTAGGAAGCATCACGATGAACAAAGCTAGTGGAGGTGATGGAATTCCAGTCGAGTTATTTCAAATCCTGAAAGATGATGCTGTGAAAGTGCTACACTCAATATGCCAGCAAATTTGGAAAACTCAGCAGTGGCCGCAGGACTGGAAAAGGTCAGTTTTCATTCCAATCCCAAAGAAAGACAATGCCAAAGAATGCTCATACTACCGCACAATTGAACTCATTTCACATGCTAGTAAAGTAATGCTCAAAATTCTCCAAGCCAGGCTTTAGCAGTACATGAACCATGAAATTCCAGATGTTCACGCTGGTTTTAGGAAAGGCAGAGGAACCAGAGAACAAATTGCCAACATCCGCTGGATCATCAAAAAAGCAAGATTTCCAGAAAAACATCGATGTCTGCTTTGTTGCCTGGGATTTCTTTGGAAGGAATGATGCTAAAGCTGAAGCTCCAGTACTTTGGACACCTCATGCGAAGAGTTAACTCATTGGAAAAGACTCTGATGCTGGGAGAGATTGGGGGCAGGAGGAGAAGGGGACGACCGGGGATGAGATGGTTGGATGGCATCACTGACTCGATGGACATGAGTCTGAGTGAACTCCGGGAGATGGTGATGGACAGGGAGGCCTGGTGTGCTGCAATTCATGGGGTCGCAAAGAGTCGGACACGACTGAGTGACTGAACTGAACTGAACTGAACTGACTATGCCAAAGCCTTTGACTGTGTGGATCGCAATAAACTGTGGAAGATTCTGAAGGAGATGGGAATATCAGACCACCTGACCTACCTCTTGAGAAACCTATATGCAGGTCAGGAAGCAACAGTTAGAACAGGACATGGAACAACAGACTGGTTCCAAATAGGAAAAGGAGTATGTCAAGGCTGTGTATTGTCACCCTGCTTATTTACATCATGAGAAATGCTGGACTGGAAGAAGCACAAGCTGGAATCAAGAATGCTGGGAGAAATATCAATAACCTCAGATATGCAGATGACACCACCGTTATGCCAGAAAGTGAAGAAGAACTGAAGAGCCTCCAGATGAAAGTGAAAGAGGAGAGTGAAAAAGTTGGCTTAAAGCTCAACATTCAGAAAACGAAGATCATGGCATCTGGTCCCATCACTTCATGGGAAATAGGTGGGGAAACAGTGGAATCAGTGGCTGACTTTATTTTTTTTGGCTCCAAATCACTGCAGATGGTGACTGCAGCCATGAAATTAAAAGACCCTTGCTCTTCGGAAGGAAAGTTATGACCAACCTAGGCAGCATATTAAAAAGCAGAGACATTACTTTGTCAACAAAGGTCCATCTAGTCAAGGCTATGGTTTTTCCAGGAGTCATGTATGGATGTGAGAGTTGGACTATAAAGAAAGCTGAGGGCCAAAGAATTGATGCTTTTGAACTGTGGTGTTGGAGAAGACTCTTGAGATTCCCTTGGACTGCAAGGAGATCCAACCAGTCCATCCTATAGGAGATCAGTCCTGGGTGTTCATTGGAATGACTGATATTGAAGCTGAAACTCCAATAGTTTGGCCACCTGATGTGAAGAGCTAATTCATTTGAAAAGACCCTGATGTTGGGAAAAATTAGGCGTGGGAGGAGAAGGGGACAACAGAGGATGAGATGGTTGGATGGCATCACTGACTGAATGGACATGAGTTTGGGTAAACTCCAGGAGTTGGTGATGGATAGGGAGGCCTGGAGTGCTGCAGTTCATGGGGTTGCAAAGAGTCAGACATGACTGAGCGACTGAACTGAACTGAACTGAATTGACAAATAAAATAAGCTACTTAAGATTCCCAACATGATGATTTGATATACTTACACACTGTGAAAGAATTCCACCATCAAATTAACATATTCATAATCTTACATATTTACTTTATTGTGTTTGTGATGTTTAAGCTCTATCCTCTTAGCAAATTTCAATTATACAATTTAATATTATAAACTGTAGTCACCATGCTACACATCAGATTCCATTCTTGTTATAGCTGAAAATTTGTATTTGTTTACCAATTCCTCTTTCTATCTCCCACCCCTTACCCCTGGCAATCACTTTTCTACTCTGTTTCTGTGAGTTTGACTTTTTAAGAAAATAAGTTTAAAGACAAATCATCATCCCTTAAATCTAACCTCATTCTAAGTACATAATCTATTCTTGAAGAAATAGAAATAACAATTTTGAAAGTAGCTCATGCTATGGAGAGAACATCTTGAGACTTTCTATTGCTATGTGATTTTCTTGCTAAAAATGGTTTACAAAACTATCATTCACAGTTAAAACATGTATTATCAACAAATAAAATATATTTAAATAATAAAAATCATAGCATAAGAAAAAGGGAGTAAGTGATACATCAGTAATAAATGATTTATGATGTTGGATTGTTCTGTTTCTCGAATAGGATTCAGTTTAAGACAGCATTATGATTAGGTGGCGATGGGCTTTGTTCTTCAGTCACTCAATTATGTCCGACTCTTTGCGACCCATTGGACTGCAACATAGGAGAGGCTTCCCTATCCTTTACCATCTCCCTGAGCTTGCTGAAATTCATGTTCATTGAGTCAGTGATGCCATCCAACCATCTCATCCTCTGTCGCCCCCTTCTCCTCCTGCCTTCAGTCTTTTCCAGCATCAGGGTCTTTTCTAATGAGTTGGCTCTTCGCGTGAGGTGGCCAAAGTATTAGAGCTTTAGCATTAGCTTTAGTCCTTCCAGTGAACATTTAGGATTGATTTCCTTTAGGATGGACTGGTTGGATCTCCTTGTAGTCCAAGGGACTCTCAAAAGTCTTCTCGAACACCACAGTTCAAAAGCATCCATTTTTCTGTGCTCAGTCTTCTTTATGGTCCAACTCTCATATCCATACATGAATAGTGGCAAAACCATAGCTTTGTCTAGATGGACCTTTGTCTGCAAAGTAATGCCTCTGTTTTTTAATATGTTGTCTAGATTGGTCATACCTTTTCTTTCAAGGAGCAATTGTCTTTTAATTTCATGGCTGCAGTCACCATCTGCAGTGATTTTTGAGCCCAAGAAAATAAAGTTTGTTACTGATGATGGGGGGAAAAGGCCAATTGAATTAGTGAGAAATATAATTGACTGTATTACCAGCTCTTTTTTTTTTTTTTTTTTTATTAAACAGCTCTTTCTCCAAACCTTGTTTTAAAACTCTGATAATCTACAATATCACTTAACTGCAATGCTGTTTTTAGAAACCCTTTCCAAAATTCGGAGAAAGATACTATGACTAAGACATGTTCATGTTAGTAAATCTATTTCTAAGAATTCATTGCAGAGGATAACCAGAGATCCGTTCTTTTGCATTAAATAGGAATGTTTATCTCAGCATTATCTACAACATCAGGAAAAACAAACAAACAAACAAACAGGAGTGATTTAAATATCTCCAAAGTAAATGATGATACAGCCATTTAGTACAAGCCTAATAATCCTGTTACAAAAATTACATAAGGGTGTGAAAACATATGAAGGATATTTTTAAAAATGAGTCTAATGTATACATGCAAGATGATTTAAATAGAAGAAGAAAACAAAACAGAATGTGAACTTATTCTAAGCCTTATTTCTCTCATTTGGAAAGTGGAGATTATGATACCACTCATTTCATAGGATGGTTCTAAGAACTCCCTAATACTTAGGAGGCTGGTCTGATACAGTACTTTGCACGTAATAGGTGTACATTGACTAAGGATGATGTTAATTGCATTTTGAAAACCTCAGTGGAGCCTGGCTGCTAGATGGGTTCTGGGTATGTTATTTCAGTGAAAGAACTCCAGCTCGCTGGCCAGTGCCTGCAGGAAAGACTTCTGATTAAGATGGATGTAGGATCCCCCAAATGTAGGTGAAATGCCTGCCACTGAAATGTTTGCTATGTGCAGGGGTTTGGGTCAAGTTCACCTAAGAGTCCCTCTACTTCCTGACACACTGATCTGCATTTGCAAGAAAAATTAAAAAGGTAAAATTACCTCTCCCAAGTTGTTCATCGAGCACTGTGTCATCCTTTCTTACTGTTTTTTTCCTTCTTGTACCCTTCTTCTCATTCGGTCTGCCCTACCATCTCTCTCTTGGTCTGTTATAGTAACACTTGTTTTTACATCCCTATTTCTATTCTATTTCTGACTCATGCAATATCACATCTCCCCTCTTACAACCAGATGCATCTTTCAAAATTTAAATCTGAGCAATTTGGTTCTTTAAAAAAAATACTTTTCTTTTTTTGGGCTTCCTATTTTTCACAGGGTGAAATTGATTGGTGCAGCATAAACACATTTATCATTGAATCTCAATATGTTTTTCAGATGCATTTCAGACCAATCTCACCGTCCACGCTTTGCTTTTCTACTACAGAAAAACCTGCTCTTCCTTGAACACATTATTAGTTACGCTGTGCCTAGAGAACAAACTGATTCTGTCTCTGGAAAGCTCTAATCCCATTTTCCTGTCTTGTGAACTCTTGCTTCATTTTCCATTGTCAGAAACAGGAAATGTTTCTCTTGTCTCCTCCAGGAAGCTTGCTTTCTCCTACCACAGAAAGATTACTTCTCCTTTTTTTTTTTTTTACATTATAATAAACAAAAACCATCTATGACTGAACTTCATATTATCTTCTCATGTGACATTGCATTGACTATTGTTCAGTTGCTCAGTTGTGTCTGACTCTTCTTGACCCCAGGGACTGCAGCACACTGGGCTTCCCTGTCCTTCACCATCTCCCAGAGTTTGCTGAAACTCATGTCCATTGAGTCAGTGATGCCATCCAACCATCTCGTCCTCTTTGGTCTCCTTTGCTCATTGCTTTGTGCCTATCTCTATTCTTGAAGGGCTCTCTGTGATTTATCTATATCCCCAGGCCAACACCAGTATTTCATACCAGCAGGCCCACAGCTGATGGCTGATGATATGACTAGCAAATGCTTTTTAAAAAAATTTTACTGACATATAGTTGACTTACAAATACTTTTTGAATATGTGCTATGTATAGAAACCTCCCACTATTAATAGGCATAAGAAGGTGACTCGGAAGGTCCCAGATGAAATGCAAATATTACTTAAGTAGCATTCACTGTATTAGTGTGAAGTATTTATCATTTGAAATTTTTGGTTAATTTACCTATGGTGTATAAAGGTGTTATAGATAGTTATGGGTACTTTAAAAAAAGTCATCAAAACTCTCTCCTTAGTCCTTTTCTAGTTGACTTCATTCTTAGGCAAATCCTCCTCACATACACAGAAGCTATGGCCCCTGTAGACTGACATCCTTCCAAATAACAAGCTGCTCTGAGGAAATCATTATGTTCTAATAACAAATGAATGTAAAAATTACTAGTGTGATTATTATTTGGTCAAATGTAGGTCATACTTCAATCTCTAAATGAATCACTGTCTTAACTCAGATTTACTAGGCAGAGATCAGAGACAAATAAAACCTCCGGACTTAAAAAGGAAGGGTGGTTTTCTAAAGAGGTGTGTTGTGTGTGTGTGTGTTTGTGTGTGTGTGTGTGTGTTAGTCGCTCAGTCGTGTCCAACTATTTGCGACCCCAAGGACTGTAGCCCACCAGACTTCTCTGTCCATGGAATTCTCCAAGCAAGAATAGTGGAGTGGATTGCCATTCCCTTCATTTTTATTAATATAGGGATGAGAGAGAGAGAGAAATATAGTATGTTGGACAATGAAAAAATAGCTGCCCACCACAGAGAGGTTAAGCAAATAAGACTTCTTTAACACTGTAGGTCCATAAGGTTCCCTTTTCTGCATGTGCCTTCAAGGTCCATCTCAAATAGAATTTCCTTTGTGAAGTCTTTCCTGAAACCCCCAGGAAGCATGAGTCACTTGCCCTGTGCTCCCTAGCTACTGACTGTCCTTCTGGCCTTGCACAATCATGTCATACTATGAATGTTTGTTCACCATTGTCTTCCCCAGTAGAATGTGCATTCCTCAGGGGAATTCCTCAGTCTGTATGCTCCTCTTCCTTTTGTGTATCTTCAATCCCTATTGAACATGCCAGAGTCTCTTTCTTAATGTTTGCTTGGGAATTTCTTGGTGGTCAGGTGATTAGGACTCTAGGCTCTCACTGATGAGGGCCCTGGTTCCATCCCTGGTCAGGGAAATAAGATCCTGCAAACTGTGTGGCTCAGCCAGGGGAAAAAATAAAGTCTGCCCATTGTAGGCATGGATATACAAGGGGATACAACTTGAGGGAAACAGTAGGAGTTATTTAGGAGGGATATGGCCCAGAGTGGTTCTATCTACCTTATGAGACTGAGACAATAAACAGGGCATACATTTTCTGGTGATTATCTTCCTCTATCCTGCAATGATATAGTAAAGAATATACTGGCTAAAATTGAGATAAGTCTCTTTAAAATTATGAATGTGGTCACTTAGCAGTGAGGCAAGTTATTACATTTCCTAAATCTCCAGTTTATCATATGTGAAAGAGGGATTATACTATCGAAAAAAATAACAGTTTAAAAATAAAGTTATTCCTACAATCTCCATATAATCTCCCTACAAAGTCCCTTTTGAATGTGTAGTCAACTAATAGGCTAGCTTATTTACTGTGCCAGGCTATGACTTTATTTTCTTTTTCAGGCTATGACTTTATGACACTGTTTTGCCTGAATATTCTGTTTTGAATTTCTCATGATACCAGTGATTCACATCATACGTGGTAACTTTCTTCTCTCATTTGTTCAACATGTATGTGGTAAAATTTCTTCTCACATCATCCCAGTTGGTATAATGATCATCTTTCTACCATTTTTCTGGAAACAGAAGCTGGTGAGTGTTCTGATTGTAAACTCCTGGAATGAAATCAGGTACCTCATCTATGTATAAATCTCAGAAACTGGAAAGATTTGGGTAACGATGCACCCAGGGCATCAAAGGACTACCACAAGTGACAGAAAATCTAGAAACTAGAAGACCAAAAGAAAAAAAAAAAGGTATATTAGGTAATGCAATTAAAAATTCAGTGTAATAATAATTTTCTGATTTCTTTCTCTTCTCCCTCTCATTATTCCTCTCTGTCTTTAGTTTGTTCTTATTAGCTTTATTCAGTCTGTAAGGGCAGTAGAATGGACCTGGTGGCTCCTTACATTCAATATTCTTTCAGTTTTTCATATCAGGAAGAGAGCTCTTGCCTTCTCTTTTCCTCTCTTTCTCTCTTTCTCTCTCCCTTTCTTCTTTTTTCTATTTTTTTGCTTCTCCTCTCCCCTCATTTCCTTCTTTGCTTTTCCCTCTTCTTCTCTCAGTTTTCTATATTAAATCTTATTGAAGATAAGATTATATCTTAGATGGATTATCCTTGCTTATGGTAATGTCTACCCCTGGACCAATCTCTTTGCATCAGGAAAGAAGGAATGGAGCACTATGATTGGCCAGGCCAAGATGAAGGGTCCACAAGTGCAGCCAGAGCCATCAAAAGCTCTTTCAGCATCCCACAACATCAAGAGGATACTAGAGGGATACTGATACCTGTAGCACACATTCACTAACCAGTGAGAAAGCTCTGCCTAATTCTAATAAACATATAATCAGCTTGGTCCAACATATCTAAAGCCCATCTGAGTCTATACTTCTTATCCACCACTTCCAAGGTTAACCAAGTAAAATGGCGTGGGTGAAAACCTGAGAACTAATCATAGACAATCTGTGTTAAACTTACTTAGTTTTCTACACCCTCTACTTGCTCCAGAGATAGAAATTAAGGGGCTGAAAGGTCAATACCACATGGGAGGTATTACGTCTATCACAAAGGAGACTTTGACACCTGTAGTAACAATATTTATGTCATGTACATTAAGAGAAAGCTTATAGAAGAGAGACTCTGACTTAAATTTTTTGTTCACATGGCATTCTCCACTAGAAAGGACAAACAGGATGCCCCATCTCAGTCTTCCCATTTTGGCAATGAGAAAATTGAAGTCCACAGAAAAGGAGCCAGTTCAAAATGCTATTAGTGCAGAGCCAGGGGCTAAAACTCCTTGACTTGAATAAATTATTTAAAAAAAAATAGAATTCAGTAAAACCTGCCCTGGCTTCCCATTGTGGTCTGAGTTCTAGGTTCTACATCTGAGGTCTCCTGCTTCCACTTGACTTTGTTTGTTCTCAGTGTCCATGATGTTCTGGGCCATCTCTACCCTACCTCCTTTTCTTGAAGGACCAGCTGTGACACTTCAAGTTTCCATCTCTGGTTCCTAGCTTCTTATCTGTCTCCCTTGGCTTCCCCAAGGACTGATGATGGTCAGTGTATCTCCCCGATGGGGTGACCCTAACACATTTGTGCATCTCTTTCCATCAAGATCCTCAGCTACCTTAGCCCCAGTCAAGACAATATCTCTCCCCACCATGTCACATTAGAAGCATTCTGTCTTCCAACTAGGAGAATGATTCATTACCCTTGCTTTGTTTTGAAAGGACTCACTTAAATATAAGTTTTTAATTTTATGACAACACACAGAATGGGAGAAAATAATAGCAAATAAAACAACTGACAAAGGATTAATCTCCAAAATATACAAGCAGCTCATTGCACTCAATACCAGAAAAACAAACAACACAATCAAAAAGTGGGCAGAAGAAATACCTAAACAGCATTTCACCAAAAAAGACACACAGATGACTAATAAACACATGAAAAGATGCTCAACATCACTCATTATTAGAGAAATGCAAATCAAAACTACAATCAGGTATCACCTTATGTGAGTCAGAATGGCCATCATAAAAAAATCTACAAACAATAAATGCTGGAGAGGGTATGGAGAAAAGGGAGGCCTCTTTCACTGTTGGTGGGAATGTAAACTGATACAGCCATTATGGAGAAACAGTATGGAGATTCCTTAAAAAACTAGGAATAAAACTACTATATGAGCCAACAATCTCACTACTGGGCATATACTCTGAGGAAACCAAAATTGAAAAAGACACATGTACCCCAGTGTTCATTGCAGCACTATTCACAATAGTTAGGACACGGAACCAACCTAGATGGTCATTGACAGATGAATGAATGCAGAAGTTTTGGTATGTATACACAATGGAATTATTACTCAGCCATACAAAGGAATGCATTTGACTCAGCTCTAATGAGGTGGATGAACCTAGAGCCTATTATACAGAGTGAAGTAAGTCAGAAAGAGAAAGATAAATATTGTATATTAACACATCTATGTGGAATCTAGAAAGATGGTATTGATGAACTTATCTACAGGGTGGCAACAGACAGACACATAGACATAGAGGACAGACCTGTGGACATGAGGGGAAGGAACTGGGGAACAAACTGAGAGAGTAGTATTAAAACAGAAACATTACCTTATGTTAAATTAGACAGCCAGTGGAAATTTGCTCTATGACTCAGGGAGCTCAAATCTGGTGCTCTGTGACAATCTAGAGGGGTGGTGGGGTGGGAGGTGGGAGGGACATTCAAAAGGGAGGGGACATACATACAGGACATACATATACCTATGGCTGATTCATGTTGATATATGGCAGAAACCATCACAATATTGTAAAGCAATTGTCCTCCAATTAAATATTTGTACTTTTATGTACTATAAAAGGGACTCTTGGACATATAGCTCAATGTTCTTTGACAAATGCACAGACACATGTAATCACTCCCACCATTAGAATAAAACACTGGGGACTCATTTTTAAACTAACCTTATTTGCTCAGGGTTATTTAATTTAATTCATTCTTTATTTTCTTATTTCTAGTACTTATCTTCCAATCACAGCTTCTGATCAGGGTGAGAGAACCAGAGTAACTAAAATAATTTGTTAAAATTTTTTCCAGTAGTAAAGGGATGTAGAATTTTAATTACATTGAACAGCCTGATTGCTCATAAGTACCATTCTTTTTCAGTCTTTTAAAATAAAGAAAGTATTTCACGGATCTCTAATACTACATTCAATGAAATCTAGACTTGGGTCTGAGGGTTATGAGTGGGTCTGGTCTAGAACTGGGTAAAAATGCTTTCCTTAAATCTTTTGAAGTTATTCCAGGGGATCCCCCCGTGGAGGGGCACTCAGAAATTGTTGCAAAGTTTATAGCATGAGTCTCAAAGATATGAGGTATTTCTTCTGGCACAGCATTAGAGAGTTTCTTCTATCAAGTCATTTTGATGGCTAAGTCAGTATTGATCTCTACATTTTCAAATATCAAAACCAACTTGTCAGCAATAAAAAGAAAGTGGCCGGGGACCTCCCAGGAATTTCCTGCTAGAAAAAAAAAATTATTGCTCTTTGCTGTCCAAATGCTCAGCATGTTAAACCTCACTTTGAATCAGTCTCTCAGACAGATAATGAGGTGGTAACACAATGCAGGACTGTAATAGAAATGGATTGAGTGAAAAAGAATTTCTCAGGATATGAACTGAGATATGTAGATAAAAACAAGCAGCAATCATTAATAAAACTCATTCTTTGGTCTCATTCTCAATCTGTCTTTCCTGCCTGGTTGGAAACTGGGATTTTTTAAAAGGGAAAAACACATCAAACAACATATCTGCGTGTTTAATGAAGGTGTCAGACTGAAGTTGTGTTTGAAAATGGAAATCCTTTGGCAAACTGCAGTAAGGAGATAAGATGCTTTTTATGGATTGCAAGAATTTAAATACTTCTAGTTGCTTTCATAGAATGTCCTTAAGTTTTAATAATATCCAGACATTCTTATTTTTCAGTGTATGATTAAGGAGAAAATGTGTCATACAATGCCATAATTACAGAGAGACTGGCTATTTTGAAAATAAACTAATAGGATCTTAATTTTTTTTCCTTTATAGAAATGAAACGAAATTTGGAGCCAACCTCAGCCTACTCCTTCATTGTGTGTGTGTGTGTGTGTGTGTGTGTGTGTGTGTGTGTATGTGTGCGTGTGTGTTAGTTGCTCAATTGTGTCTGACTCTTTGCGACCCCATGGACTGTAGCTCATCACTCACCAGGCTCCTCAGTCCATGGAATTCTCCAGGCAAGAATACTGGAGTGGATAGCCATCCCCTTCTCCAGGGGATCTTATTCTTACTTCTTCCTTTTAAAGATGTTGAAATTCTTGTTTTGTCTAGGTAATTAAATACTGACAAAGACTAGCATGGAACCAGGGTATCCAGGGATCATGATTTATAATCCTGTTGGAGAAATTGTACTCCATGCATCACAGAGATGGCCCAGGGGTTAGAGGACTTAGCTTCTTTTGCTATCTCTGTTTTTCCATGAATGTGATAAGAAGGTTAAGGAGTAGCGGAATTGGAGGTGGTTGAGATCAGAAAGGTGGTCAGGAAATAAGAACTTAAATAAAACCATAAGTTGGTGAGACTGTTTTGCTGGAGAATCGCTACTAAGAACTACAATCATATGAATGAAAGGAAGCGGGTAGCAAGGTGGGTTGTAACACTAGGTATCTGGCTGCTTTTTGTACTACATGGACAAACTTGGGACCCTCTTAGCCTTTCATCATTTGATATATCTGTATCTATCTATCTCTATCTCTATCTATCTATCTATCTATAAGAGGAGATACCTACTGCATACCATACCAAAGAAAAAATCAATTCCAGCCAGTTATCCCATTGCAATGTAAAAGATAAACAAGTAATAAAACTTTGGGGAAAAAATGTGTGAGATTATCATCAGTTTGAGGAAGGCAAGCAATTCTTAGAAAAGACATACAAAATGATACGTAATAATCTAATCCATGTTGAAATTAGGAATTTTGGTTCAACTATAACCCTTTAGAGAGTTAAGAAACAACCCATATGATTGGAGACTATATTAACAACACATATATCCAACAATGGACTTGAATTCAGAATGTAGAAAGCACTGCCAAAATAAGCAAAAAAGGCAGATGGGAATTTAGTTTTTAAAAAACTGAAAGGCTAGAATACGGAATTCATAAAAGTGGATATTGAAATAATCAATAAACATAGGAAACAGTGCTTAACTATCCTTAGGGAAATCCAATTAAAAGCACAGTGTAATATTGCTAAACTCAGCCACAGTGAGTAAAATGAAAAAGACACATGACACTAAATGAGGGGTTGAAGGATGTAGAACTAGAATTTGTATCTTGCTAGTTGGTGCTAAACTTGGTGCAATCACTTTGAAAGAAATATACATACACACACACACAACACAACACAACAAAATAACTCTAAAGCTGAAAAAATGCCTTAGAATTTAGCTATATTTATCCCTAGGCATAAGCATTTTTCCCTGAGGTATAAGCAAAAGATGAGGATGCTAATGTGTTGCACTCAATATGTTAGCAAATTTGGAAAACTCAGCAGTGGCCGCAGGACTGAAAAGGGTCAGTTTTCATTCTAATCCCAAAGGAGGGCAATGCCAAAGAATTACCATACAACTGTGCTCATTTTACATGCTAGTTAGGTTATGCTTGAAATCCTTCAAGCTAGACTTCAGCAGTGGGTGAACGAAGAACTTCCAGATGTACAAGCTGGGTTTAGAAAAGGCAGAGGAACCAGAGACCAAATTGTCAACATGTATTAGATCATAGACAAAGCAAAGGAATTCCAGAAAAACATCTACTTTTGCATCATTGACTACACCAAAGCCTTTGACTGTGTGGATCACAATAACCTGTGGAAAATTCTTAAAGAGATGGGAATACCAGACCACCTGACCTGTCTCCTGAGAAACCTGTATGCAGGTCAAGAAGGAACAGTTAGAACCAGACATGGAACAATAGACTGGTTCAAAATTGGGAAAGGAATATAACGAGGTTGTATATTCTCACTCTACTTATTTAACTTCTATGCAGAGTACATCATGTGAAATGCCAGGTTGGATGAATCCCATGCTGGAATCAAGACTGCAGTAAGAAATATCAACAACCCCAGATATGCAGATGATACCACACTAATGGCAGAAAGTGAAGAGGAACTAAAGAGCCTCTTGAAGGTGAAAGTGCAGAGTGGAAAAGCTGGCTTGAAACTCAACATTCAAAAAGCTAAGATCATGGCATCTGGTCCCATCACTTCATGGCAAGCAGAAGAGGGAAAAGTGGAAGCAGTGACAAATTGTATCTTCTTGGGTTCCAAAATCACTGTGGACAGTGACTGCAGCCGTGAGATTAAAAGATGCTTGTCCTTGGAAAGATAGCTATGACAAACCTAGACCGCATATTAAAAAGCAGAGATATCACAGTGCTGAAAAAGGTCCCTATAGTCAAAGCTATGGTTTTTCCAGTAGTCATGTACTGACATGAGAGTTGAACCATAAAGAAGGTTTTTGAAATGAGATGTTGGAGAAGACTCTTCAGAGTCCCTTGTACTTCAAGGAGATCAAAGGAGTCAATCCTGAAGGAAAGCAACCCTGAATACTCACTGAAAGGACTGATGATGAAGCTGAAGCTGCAATATGTTGGCCATATGGTGCAAAGAGCTAACTCATTGGAAAAGAAGACTCTGATGCTGGGAAAGATTGAAGCAAAAGGAGAAGGGGGTGGCAGAGGATGAGATAGTTAGATAGCATCACCTACTCAGTGGACATGAATTTGAGCATATTCTGGGAGATAGTGAAGGACACAGAAGCCTGGTATGCTGCAGGCCATGGGGTTACAAAGAGTCTGACATGACTTAGTGAGTGAACAACTACAAATCCTTAGACATAGAAATACATAGATACGTTGGTAAAAGATATGTACAAAAATGTTCATAGCAGCAGTCTTTGGAACAGCTCAAACCAACACAAATGTTTATGTACAATAGCAAAGATAGTTAAGTTGCATATCCATGCAATAGAATACTGAATAGCAAAGATCAGCAACAAGTACAATGAAACATGATAGGGCGAATGAATCTCACCAAATAATGTTGAGTGAGAGAAGCCAGTATCCCCCAAATATACATTATTTGATTGCATTTGCCGAGAGAAATATCAATAACCTCAGATATGCAGATGACACCAACCTTATGGCAGAAAGTGAAGAGGAACTAAAAAGCCTCTTGAAAGTGAAAGAGGAGAGTGAAAAAGTTGGCTTAAAGCTCAACATTCAGAAAACTAAGATCATGGCATCTGGTCCCATCACTTCATGGCAAATAGATGTGGAAACAGTGTCAGACTTTAGTTTTTAGGCTCCAAGATCACTGCAGATGATGACTGCAGCCATGAAATTAAAAGACACTTACTCCTTGGAAGAAAAGTTATGACAAACCTAGGTAGCATATTGAAAAGCAGAGACATTACTTTGCTAACTAAGGTCTGTCTAGTCAAGGCTATGGTTTTTCCACTAGTCATGTATGGATGTGAGAGTTGGACTGTGAAGAAGGCTGAGCACTGAAGAATCGATGCTTTTGAGCTGTGGTGTTGGAGAAGACTCTTGAGAGTCCCTTGGACTGCAAGGAGATTCAACCAGTACATTCTGAAAGAGATCAACCCTGGTGTTCTTTGGAAGGAATGATGCTAAAGCTGAAACCCCAGTACTTCGGCTATCTCATGCAAAGAATTGACTCACTGGAAAAGACTCTGATGCTGGAAGGGATTGGGGGCAGGAGAAGAAGGGGACGACCAAGGATGAGATGGCTGGATGGCATCACTGAATCGATGGGCGTGAATCTGAGTGAACTCCAGGAGTTGGTGATGGACAGGGAGGCCTGGCATGCTGCGATTCATGGGGTCGCAAAGAGTCGGACACGACTGAGCAACTGAACTGAACTGAACTGAACTGAAATCAAGTTCAAAAAATAGGTAAAGCAAACTGACAATGTGACAGTAAGAATGGTTGTCTTCCAGTGGCATAATGGCTAGAAAGGGATACATGGGGCCTTCAGGGGTTCTGATTTATTGCTGTTTTCTGACATAAATACTGGCTATGCAGATGCATTCACTTTTTAAAATTTTATGACTTTGTGTTCTTTTCTGTGTATGTTATTTCTTAATAAAATTTGACAGCAAAGTGAGGATATCAGAGTGGAGGATTTCTGAGACAGTATTTATTAGTTTACTAAAGCCTAAAAATGTTAACTGATTAAAGAATTACTCAGTTCAGTTCAGTCGTTCAGTCGTGTCTGACTCTTTGTGACCCCATGAATCGCAGCACGCCAAGCCTCCCTGTCCATCACCATCTCCTGAAGTTCACTCAGACTCACGTCCATCGAGTCAGTGATGCCATCTAGCCATCTCATCCTCGGTTGTCCCCTTCTCTTCCTGTCCCCAATCCCTCCCAACATCAAAGTCTTTTCCAATGAGTCAATTCTTTGCATGAGGTGGCCAAAGTAACTGGAGTTTCAGCTTTAGCATTATTCCTTCCAAAGAAATCCCAGGACTGATCTCCTTCAGAATGGACTGGTTGGATCTCCTTGCAGTCCAAGGGACTCTCAAGAGTCTTCTCCAACACCACAGTTCAAAAGCATCAATTCTTCAGCGCTCAGCTTTCTTCACAGTCCAACTCTCACATCCATACATGACCACAGGAAAAACCATAGCCTTGACTAAATGGACTTTTGTTGGCAAAGTAATGTCTCTGCTTTTCAATATGCTATCTAAGTTGATCATAACCTAAGCCTAATAAATAATTTCAAACAATACTCCTGGGGAGTTTATTAAAACAACAGATTTCAGGGCTCTCTCTCCAGAGAACATTACTCTTAGGACAAGAGAAGGGTTTATGTTAAAATAAACTACCTTAGTTACTCTAACTCAAATGGTCCATGGACCATATTTTAAGAAAAGTTATAAAAGGAGTCTTTCAATGTTGATATTTTAAAGCCATGATGCCAGCTAGCCGATCAAGCTAGTTATGATGGTATCATCACTAAAATTTTTGATGGAGGAAAGCATGAAAATACATTGTCATGATGCCAGCTGCAGGGTTTGCTATTTCCAAGATTGCTGTCCTTCTTGAAATGTTTTCCCTTTAATAAATAGCTTTATAGAGATCCTGGAAGAAGAGAGTAAGGAAGAGGAGGGATTCTAACAATGGATGCAGAACCTTTATGCTCAGGTCATCACTTCCAATCTGGTGGTGACAAGACAGGGCCAAATTCATTACATATGAGCACTTTTACAGCATCCCTAGAAATGAGTTTAAGACCCAGTGAAATACAGTTGGGGTTGCTGACATCACTGGATTGTTTTCACATAGAAAGACCCTGGAAGGTAGAAGTGGCACAGTTTGTATGACTTCACTTCAGAGACATGACTCCTTCCCTGTGCGTTTGCCACTAATAAGAATCTTCTGCAGTGCAGTGCTAGTGGTGGAGAACACTGCACCTGAGGCAATCAACAACAAGACATGCAATGTATTTTGCAGTAAAATATTGTATATCTCATGAAGTAGTTTTTCCATGTAATTCCATGATAATGCATATGGAAACTGCTGGTTTATTATATGTGCCACTGAAACAATTTCTTTGTTCTACACTGGTTCAGCACTACCATCATTGGCAGAGAGGATGGAGATGGGCAAAGTCAGGGAAACAGTAAGGGGAAATGGCTTCATGTACCAGAGGAATCATATCAAATCAGTGAGAAAACATTAATCTTAATGTTTTTGTTTTTTATTTTTATTTTGTATTCTAATCAAGATCTTAGACTAGAAATAATACATATGAATTAATTTTAAAAGGAAAATTATTAGGATGTTTAAAAGAATTCAACAAATTGATGTGCATCTATATTTATCTCTACTTCTAATTTTATTGTTTCAAGACAAAAAAGAAGCCTCTTGTATGATTCATCTGTCCACTATATTTTCCATCGTATTTTCTCTTGACCCTTGAGTGATCCTGCTTCATTAATGCAGTCTCTTTTTCTTCTATTTTCAATATTTTTCTCTTTGTGGTGTCTTTCTTATCAACATGTATACACATATAAGTATTTCTACTTTTTAAGGCTTGCTTGTTCATCTTTCCATTCCTTTTTCACCCTTGTAAACCCTTTCCTGCTAAACTTCTTAAAAGAACTGTCCAGTCACATTGGCGTTACTTCTTTACTATTCAGTTCCCAAGTCACTGACGTCTGGCTAATGCCTCCATGATAACTCTGAAACTGCTCATTAAAACTCATCAAAGCTCTGCTGGTTGGTGACTCTGATAACTAATTTTCAATTGCTAGCTTAATTTGAGATTTCTGGAACATTTAATCTTATTGATCTTCCCCTCTTATTGAAGTTCAGTTTTTCTCTGGACTCAGTCACACCAGTTTTCCTGGATCCCTAGTTATTTGCAGGGAGGAATTAATTTTCCAGACCATCGCCCTCAGTAGAAGGAAGGTACTAGAGCCTCCATTCCTTCGAAGATGGTGTGGTGGGAGTGAGCATACGAGTGCTCCTCTCCCTGTGAGTCAGTCCTTCAAAAGGAAGATATGAATGACTATCCTACTCACTCTGATGCTGTCTTATTTGATTGGTTAGATGGCCGAAACCCTAGATTTTGTTTACTAGAGGGTAATTTCTCAGCCTATAAAAGAAGTTCGTGGCTTTCTTTCTCTGCCCATAGATGTGATTGACTCAACTTAAGTCCCTGGTCTTCAGGTGGAAAACAGACCTGTTCTCTCCACCCCCTCCTCCAAGTTTCTCACTATTCAACTGATACATATGACAGGTTAGGGCTGTTAAAAATAGTCAAAATGCCCCCCTCCTTTTGTTATTTGATAGTTACTGTCTGAGAAAGAGGATTGCTGCTGCTGCTAAGTCGCTTCAGTTGTGTCCAACTCTGTGCGACCCCAGAGATGGCAGCCCACCAGGCTCCACCGTCCCTGGGATTCTCCAGGCAAGAACACTGGAGTGGGTTGCCATTTCCTTCTCCAATGCATGAAAGTGAAAAGTGAAAGCGAAGTCACTCAGTCGTGTCCAACTCTCAGCGACCCCATGGACTGCAGCCCATCAGGCTCCTCCATCCATGGGATTTTCCAGGCAAGAGTACTGAAGTGGGGTGCCGTTGCCTTCTCCAAGAAAGAGGATTAGTAGGAGCCTTTACATTTTTTTGTCTTTAGTTTCCAGATATGTTTTTCAAACATATGAATCAATATCACATCAAATTAAGAAAAGAGACTGGATAATTCAGAGTTTAATACAGCTTAATATATACAGACTTGGTGGTTACACAAGTGGTAGAAGAGCTGAAAAGTATTAGCAAAACCCAGAGTTTTCCTATCTCGTGGAAGCTAGAATCTAAGACAGGTTTGTTTCATTCCATAGAGAAAGGGGTATTCAGAAGCTAGACCATTGAGTATACTCAGTTATTTTCTTAAAATGCCCACAACCATAGAGAAGTTCAGTTCAGTTCAGTTCAGTTCAGTCGGTCAGTCATGTCCGACGCTTTGCGACTCCATGAATCGCAGCACGCCTCTCCTCCCTGTCCATCACCAACTCCCGGAGTTCACTCAGACTCACGTCTATTGAGTCCGTGATGCCATCCAGCCATCTCATCCTCAGTTGTCCCTTCTCCACCTGTCCCCAATCCCTCCCAGCATCAGAGTCTTTGCCAATGAGTCAACTCTTCTCATGAGGTGGCCAAAATACTGGAGTTTCAGCTTTAGCATCATTCCTTCCAAGGAAATCCCAGGGTTGATCTCCTTCAGAATGGACTGGCTGGATCTCCTTGCAGTCCAAGGGACTCTCACGAGTCTTCTCCAACACCACAGTTCAAAAGCATCAATTCTTCGGCACGCAGCCTTCTTCACAGTCCAACTCTCACATCCACACATGACCACAGGAAAAACCATAGCCTTGACTAGACGGATCTTTGTTGGCAAAGTAATGTCTCTGCTTTCGAATATGCTATCTAGGTTGGTCATAACTTTTCTTCCAAGGAGTAAGCGTCTTTTCATTTCATGGCTGCAGTCACCATCTGCACAGATTTTGGAGCCCCCAGAAATAAAATCTGACACTGTTTCCACTGTTTCCCCATCTATTTCCTATGAAGTGTTGGGACCGGATGCCATGATCTTCGTTTTCTGAATGTTGAGCTTTAGGCCAACTTTTTCGCTTTCCTCTTTCACTTTCTTCGAGAGGCTTTTTAGCTCCTCTTCACTTTCTGCCATAAGGGTGGTGTCATCTACATATCTGAGGTTATTGATATTTCTCCCGGGAATCTTGATTCCAGCCTGTGTTTCTTCCAGGCCAGCATTTCTCATGATGTACTCTGCAGATAAGTTAAATAAGCCGGGTGACAATATATAGCCTTGACGTACTCCTTTTTCTATTTGGAACCAGTCTGTTGTTCCACGTCCAGTTCTAACTGTTGCTTCCTGACCTGCATACAGATTTCTCAAGAGGCAGATCATGCGGTCTGGTATTCCCATCTCTTTCAGAATTTTCCACAGTTTATTGTGACCCACACAGTCAAAGTCTTTGGCATCTTTGGCATAGTCAATAAAGCAGAAATAGATGTTTTTCTGGAACTCTCTTGCTTTTTCCATGATCCAGTGGATGTTGGCAATTTGATCTCTGGTTCCTCTGCCTTTTCAAAACCCAGCTTGAACATCAGGGAGTTCACGGTTCATGTATTGCTGAAGCCTGGTTTGGAGAATTTTGAGCATTACTTTACTAGCATGTGAGATGAGTGCAATTGTGTGGTAGTTTGAGCATTTTTTTGCATTGCCCTTCTTTGGAATTGGAATGAAAACTGACCTTTTCCAGTCCTGTGGCCACTGCTGAGTTTTCCAAATTGGCTGGCATATTGAGTGTAGCACTTTCATAGCATCATCTTGCAGGATTTGAAACAGCTCTACTGGAATTTCATCACTTCCACTAGCTTTTTTCATAGTGATGCTTTCTAAGGCCCACGTGACTTCACATTCCAAGATGTCTGGTTCTAGATTAGTGATCACATCATCATGACTATCTGGGTCGTGAAGATCTTTTTTGTACAGTTCTTCCGTGTATTCTTGCCACCTCTTCTTAATATCTTCTGCTTCTGTTAGGTTCATACCATTTCTGTCCTTTATCGAGCCCATCTTTGCATGAAATTTTCCCTTGGTATCTCTGATTTTCTTGAAGAGATCTCTAGTCTTTCCCAGTCTGTTGTTTTTCTCTATTTCTTTGCACTGATCGCTGAAGAAGGGTTTCTTAACTCTTCCTGCTATTCTTTGGAACTCTGCATTTAGATACCTATATCTTTCCTTTTCTCCTTTGCTTTTCACCTCTCTTCTCTTCACAGCTATTTGTAAGGCCTCCCCAGACAGTCATTTTGCTTTTTTGCATTTCTTTTCCATGGGGATGGTCTTGATCCCTGTCTCCTGCACAATGTCACAAACCTCTGTCCATAGTTCATCAGGCAATCTATCTATCAGATCTAGGCCCTTAAATCCATTTCTCACTTCCACTGTATAATCATAAGGGATTTGATTTAGGTAATACCTGAATGGTGTAGTGTTTTTCCCTACTTTCTTCAATTTAAGTCTGAATTTGGCAATAAGGAGTTCATGATCTGAGCCACAGTCAGCTGCTGGTCTTGTTTTTGTTGACTGTATAGAGCTTCTCCATCTTAGGCTGCAGAGAATGTAGTCAATCTGATTTCGGTGTTGACCATCTGGTGATGTCCATGTGTAGAGTCTTCTCCTGTGTTGTTGGAAGAGGGTATTTGCTGTGAATGTGGTCCACTGGAGAAGGGAATGGCAAGCCACCTCAGTATTCTTGCCTTGAGAACCCCATGAACAGTATGAAAAGGCAGTATGATAGGATACCAGAAGAGGAACTCCCCAGCTCATTAGGTACCAAATATACTACTGGAGATCAGAGGAGAAATAACTACAGAAAGAACGAAGGGATGGAGCCAAAGCAAAAGCAATATCCAGTTGTGGATGTGACTGGTGATAGAAGCAAGATCCGATGCTGTAAAGAGCAATATTGCATAGGAAACTGGAATGTCAGGTCCATGAATCAAGGCAAATTGGAAGTGGTCAAACAAGAGATGGCAAGGGTGAACATCGACATTCTAGGAATCAGCGAACTAAAATGGACTGGAATGGGTGAATTTAACTCAGATTACCATTATATCTACTACTGCAGGCAGGAATCCCTCAGAAGAAATGGAGTAGCCATCATGGTCAACAAAAGAGTCTGAAATGCAGTACTTGGATGCAATCTCAAATATGACAGAATGATCTCTGTTTGTCTCCAAGGCAAACCATTCAATATCACAGTAATCCAAGTCTATGCCCCAACCAGTAATGCTGAATAAGCTGAAGTTAAATGGTTTTATGAAGACCTACAAGACCTTTTAGAACTAACACCCAAAAAAGATGTCTATTCAGTATAGGGGACTAGAATGCAAAAGTAGGAAGTCAAGAAACACCTGGAGTAACAGGCAAATTTGGCCTTGGAATGCAGAATGAAGCAGGGCAAAGACCAATAGAGTTTTGCCAAGAAAATGCACTGGTCATAGCAAACACCATAGAGAAGACAGAATAAAATTCTGCTTCATTTTTACTTCTCACTCTCTTAATCTTCCACCAGTATTATCCACTGACCAAATTATACACCTAGTAGCTCACCAGCATGGTAGCATGAACAACATAGTTTGCAGGATACCTTCACTGGTAGGGCTTTAGGAAAACCCAACTTTTCTTCAGAGTAGTATTTTTTTTTTTAATTTTAAAATCTATAATTCTTACATGCATTCCCAAACATGAACACCCCTCCCACCTCCCTCCCCATAACATCTCTCTGGGTCATCCCCATGCACCAGCCCCAAGCATGCTGTATCCTGCGTCAGACATAGACTGGCGATTCAATTCTTACATGATAGTATACATGATAGAATGCCATTCTCCCAAATCATCCCACCCTCTCCCTCTCCCTCTGAGTCCAAAAGTCCGTTATACACATCTGTGTCTTTTTTGCTGTCTTGCATACAGGGTCGTCATTGCCATCTTTCTAAATTCCATATATATGTGTTAGTATACTGTATTGGTGTTTTTCTTTCTGGCTTACTTCACTCTGTATAATCAGCTCCAGTTTCCTCCATCTCATCAGAACTGATTCAAATGAATTCTTTTTAACGGCTGAGTAATACTCCATTGTGTATATGTACCAAAGCTTTCTTATCCATTCATCTGCTGATGGACATATAGGTTGCTTCCATGTCCTGGCTATTATAAACAGTGCTGCGATGAACACTGGGGTACATGTGTCTCTTTCAATTCTGGTTTCCTCAGTGTGTATGCCCAGCAGTGGGATTGCTGGGTCATAAGGTAGTTCTATTTGCAATTTTTTAAGGAATCTCCACACTGTTCTCCATAGTGGCTGTACTAGTTTGCATTCCCACCAACAGTGTAAGAGGGTTCCCTTTTCTCCACACCCTCTCCAGCATTTATTGCTTGCAGATTTTTGGATCACAGCCATTCTGACTGGTGTGAAGTGGTACCTCATTGTGGTTTTGATTTGCATTTCTCTAATAATGAGTGATGTTGAGCATCTTTTCATGTGTTTGTTAGCCATCCGTATGTCTTCTTTGGAGAAATGTCTATTTAGTTCTTTGGCCCATTTTTTGATTGGGTCATTTATTTTTCTGGAATTGAGCTGCATAAGTTGCTTGTATATTTTTGAGATTAGTTGTTTGTCAGTTGCTTCATTTGCTATTATTTTCTCCCATTCAGAAGGCTGTCTTTTAACCTTACTTATATTTTCCTTTGTTGTGCAGAAGCTTTTAATTTTAATTAGATCCCATTTGTTTATTTTTGCTTTTATTTCCAGAATTCATGTTTTAAGAATTATTGGGATATAAATAATATTGATCCCGAGATGGCTTCTTTCATCTTTGTTTACTGGTAATAACCTGGAGAAGTCAAAAGATAAGTCAGACTCATCAAGAAAAAACGGGGAAAAAGGAAAAGAACCAAATCAATAAAATTAGAAATGAAAATGAAGAAATCACAACAGACAACACAGAAATACAAAAGATCAAAAGAGAGTACTATGAGCAATAATATGTCAATAAAATGGGCAACTTGGAAGAAATGGACAAATTCTTAGAAAAGTGTAACCTTCCAAAACTGAACCAGGAAGAAATAGAAAATCTTAACAGACCCATCACATGCATGGAAATCAAAACTGTAATCAAAAATCTTCCAACAAACAAAAGCCCAGGACCAGATGGCTTTACAGGTCTATTCTTCCAAAAATTCAGAGAGGAGCTAACACCTATCCTGGAGAAGGCAAAAAACTGAACGCATTTCCTCTAGAATCAGGAACAAGACAAGGGTGCCCACTCTCATCAATACTATTCAACACAGTTTTGGAAGTCCTAGCCACAGCAATCAGAAAAGAAAAAGAAATAAAGGAACCCAGATTGGAAAAGAAGAAGTAAAACTCTCACTGTTTGCAGATGACATGATTCTTTACATAGAAAACCCTAAAATGCCACCAGAAAATTACGAGAGCTAATCAATGAATATAGAAAAATTGCAGGATATAAAATTAACACACAGAAATCCCTTACATTCCTATACACTAACAACAACAACAACAACAAAAACAGAAAGATAAATTAAGGAAACAGTCCCATTCACCATTGCAATGAAAATAAAAGTATCCTTAGGAATAAATTTACCTAAAGAAACAAAAGACTTATATATGGAAGACTATAAAACACTGGTGAAAGAAATCAAAGATGACACAAATAGATGGAGAAATGTAGCATGTTAATGGATTGTAAGAATCAATATTGTGAATATGAGTATACTACCCAAAGCAATCTATAGATTCAACACAATCCCTGTCAAGCTACCAATGGTATTTTTCACAGAACTAGAACATATAATTTCACAATTTGTATGGAAACACAAAAAATCCTCGAATAGCCAAAGCAATCTGGAGAAAGAAGAATGGAACTGGAGGAATCAACTTGCCGGACTTCAGATTATACTACAAAGCTACAATCATCAAGAGGGTATGGTACTGGCACAAAGGCAGAAATATAGATCAAAGGAACAAAATAGAAAGCCCAGAGATAAATGTACACACCTATGGGCACCTTAAATGAACAACTGGCAAAGACAATCATCTTTAACAAGTAGTGCTGGGAAAATTAATCAACTATGTGTAAAAGAATGAAACTAGAACACATTGTAACACCAGACACAAAAATAAACCCCAAATGGATTAAAGACCTAAATAAAAGACCAGAAAGTATACAACTCTTATAGGAAAACATAGCCAGAACATTCTCTGACATAAATCACAGCCACATCTTCCATGACCTGCCTCCCAGAGTAATGGAAATAAAAACGAAGATAAAGAAATGGGACCTAATTAAACTTAAAAGATTTTGCACAATGAAGGAAACTATAAGCAAGGTAAAAAGGCAGCCTTCAGAAAGGGAAAAAACAAAACAACTGACAAAGAATTAATCTCCAAAATATACAAGCATCTCATGCAGCTCAATACCAGTAAAACGAACAGCCCAATCAAAAAGTGGGCCAAAGAACTAAACAGATATTTCTCCAAATAACACATACAGATGGCTAATAAACACATTAAAAGATGTTCAACATCACTCTTTATTAGAAAAATGCAAATCAAAACCACAATGAGGCATCATCTCATGCTGGTTAGAATGGCCACCAACAAAAAGTCTACAAACAATAAATGCTGGAGAGGGTGTGGAGAAAGGCTAACCCTCTTACTCTGTTGGTGGGAATGCAAACTAGTACATCCACTATGGAGAACAGCATGGAGATTCCTTAAAAGACTGGAAATAGAACTGCCATGTGACCCAGCAAACCCACTGCTGGGCATACACGCTGAGGAAACCAGAAATGAAAGAGACACATGTATCCCAATATTCATTGCAGTACTGTTTACAATAGCTAGGGCATGGAAGCAACCTAGATGTCCATCAGCAGACCAATGGATAAGAAAGCTGTGGTACATATACACAATGGAATATTACTCAGCTATAAAAAAGAACACACTTGAGTCAGTTCTAATGAGGTGGATGAAACTGGAACTTATTCTACAGAGTGAAGTAAGTCAGAAAGATAAACACCAATATACTATATTAATGCATACATAGGGAATTCAGAAAGATGGTAACAGTGATCCTATATGCAAGGCAGCAAAAGAGACATAGATGTAAAGAACAGACTTTTGGACTATGTGGGAGAAGGCAAGGGTGTGATGATTTGAGAGAATAGCCTTGAAACATGTATATTACCATATGTAAAATAGATGACCAGTGCAAGTTCGATGTTTGAAGCAGGGCACTCAAAGCTGATGCTCTGGGACAACCCAGAAGGATGGGGTGGGGAGGGTGGTGGGAGGGGGTCAGGATGGGGAGAGGCATATGTGTACCCATGGGTGATCCATGTTGATGTATGGAAAAAAACACCACAATATTGTGAAGAAATTATCCTCCAATTAAAAGAAATAAATTATTGTTTTTAAAAAATGTAATTCAATTGCACTCCAAACTTCAACAACTTCTTGTCAATTTTGAGTGAGTGACCTGCTACTTATACTTCTACTTGACTATTGACTTAACCAAGATTCTCTTTTTAATTTCAATTATCATTCTAAGCTGACTCCCAATATCTATATGCCCAGATTTGATCTGTCTCCTGAATTTCAGTTCTATAACTTCAACTGTCTGATTAACTTCTTTCCAAAATATCTCATTTGCAGAAAAAGCTGGTACATTCAACTCAACACATCCCTAACAGAAAGCATCTTATTTTCTAATTTGTTTCTTTTCCTTTATTGCTTATCCTAATGAATGGTGCCCATATCTTCCATTTGTGCTATCCAGTATCCTGAAAATCCCTCTTACTCATCTTTTGTACAAAACATTCAGTTACTTCAAGGGCCATCTATCATATCCCTGTAAGTATCTAGGAGCCCTGATTGTCTCCTCCTGTCTCTTCTGCTGGTACTGTTTTTCTGACTTTTATCTTCTTTTACCTGTGTTATTGCAACAGCTCTTTCTTTCTTGTCTCCTGTGTTTCATTCCCTTGGTCCATCTTTGATATGAGCTATCAAATTCTCTTTCAAAACAAGTTTCTAATTATTTTACTTTCTTGTTTGAAATACTTCAATATATTCTACTACTTTCAAAAATAAAATGTCCAGTTATTTTGCTATATCATGCAAAGTCCTTTCTGCTCTGATCCATCCAGAACTGGTTTCATTTCTCATTGCCAATCCATATATGTGATATACTAACAGCTGTCCTGGAAGTAGAGTGAACAAGCACAAGAATATTAGACAGGGAGGTCACACAGAGAGAAACACATAGATCATTTCGACCTTCTAGTCCATGGGGAGGGTTTTAAATGGTGCTGTAAGTGAAACAAGGCCAAATTTGCCTGTTATCCCAGGTGTTTCTTGACTTCCTACTTTTGCATTCCAGTCCCCTATAATGAAAAAGACATCTTTTTTGGGTGTTAGTTCTAAAAGATCTTGTAGGTCTTCATAGAACCGTTCAACTTCAGCTTATTCAGCATTACTGGTTGGGGCATAGGCTTGGATTACTGTGATATTGAATGGTTTGCCTTGGAAACGAACAGAGATCATTCTGTCATTTTTGAGATTGCATCCAAGTACTGCATTTCAGACTCTTTTGTTGACCATAATGGCTACTCCATTTCTTCTAAGGGATTCCCACCTGCAGTGGTAGATATAATGGTCAGCTGAGTTAAATTCACCAATTCTAGCCCATTTTATTTTGCTGATTCCTATATACAGGTCAGGAAGCAACAGTTAGAACTGGACATGGAACAACAGACTGGTTCCAAATAGGGAAAGGAGTACATCAAGGCTGTATATTGTCACCCTGCTTATTTAACTTCTATGCAGAGTACATAATGAGATACACTGGGCTGGAAGAAGCACAAGCTGGAATCAAGATTGCTGGGAGAAATATCAATAACCTCAGATATGCAGATGACACCACCTTTATGGCAGAAAGTGAAGAGGAACTAAAAAGCCTCTTGATGAAAGTGAAAGAGGAGAGTGAAAAAGTTGGCTTAAACCTCAACATTCAGAAAACAAAGATCATGGCATCTGGTTCCATCACTTCATGGGAAATAGATGGGGAAACAGTGGAAACAGTGTCAGACTTTATCTTTTGGGCTCCAAAATCTGTGCAGATGGTGATTGCAGCCATGAAATTAAAAGATGCTTACTCCTTGGAAGGAAAGTTATGACCAACCTAGATAGCATATTGAAAAGCAGAGACATTACTTTGCCAACAAAGGTCCGTCTAGTCAAGGCTATGGTTTTTCCAGTAGTCATGTATGGATGTGAGACAGCTGTGAAGACAGCTGAGCACCAAAGAATTGATGCTTTTGAACTGTGGTGTTGGAGAAGACTCTTGAGAGTCCCTTGGACTGCAAGGAGATCCAACCAGTCCATTTTAAAGATCAGTCCTGGGTGTTCTTTGGAAGGAATGATGGTAAAGCTGAAACTCCAGTACTTTGGCCACCTCATGCGAAGAGTTGACTCATTGGCAAAGACTCTGATGTTGGGGGGGGGGGCGGTATTGGGGGCAGGAGGAGAAGGGGATGACAAAGGATGAGATGGCTGGATGGCATCACTGACTCGATGGATGTGAGTTTGAGTGAAGTCCGGGAGTTGGTGATGGACAGGGAGGCCTGGAGTGCTGCAATTTATGGGGTCACAAAGAGTTGGACACGACTGAGTGACTGAACTGAACTGAACTGAAGTGAAACAAGAAGCCAGTACAGAATTTTGACAATAAATTTATCACTCTAATTGATGTATTGGTAATAGACTAAAGACAATCAGGGAAACTTGTAATAACAGAATCAGGAAGACCTGTACCAATTCAAGTGAGAGATGACGGTGCCTCATTCATGGTGATGGCACTGGATATGATGACTGGATTCCTTCTGTATGTAGAAGTTAGAGCCAACATGATTTCATGAAGGACAGAATGTGGGGTAGTTAAGAATAATGGTAATCAAGGGCCATTCCAGATATTTTAGCCTGAGTGAAAGTTGGTAGACAGAGTCATTATCACTGGGATGAGGAAGCAGAAGTGATTCAATTTCAATATGTGAAGCTTGAAGTATATGTTCAGTATTTGTGCAGAAACGGTAGTGTTGTGTGCTGCTTGTCCTTTAGGACTCAGCTGAATTAGCAACTCCTTTCAGAAACCATAAGCTCAAATGGGTTATTTTTCTCTCTGAAATGTATTTATTTTCTATATAAAATGGATTCACAAATTTAAAGTTTTGAATAAATTAATAGATAAATGAAAAGAAAACTTTTAATGTGAGGACTAAAACATCATGTCTACTAGGAGCTCCTCTGCCCATTGTCCTGGAGTGGCTCACATCCAAAGGCTCCCTCAAATGAGCATATAAACACTATTCTATTTCAGATCAGTGTGGGATGACTCTGATGGGCCATTTTAACTAAAAATCTAATAAGATTGGTCAAGGTTGTCATTAAACTGGCACTTCAGCTTGACTTTCCTCTCTGCCTAGGCTGGTTTCCTTCCTCTCCCTTTCACAGCTATTGATGCCAAGAGTAATCCTGAACAAAAACTGGCTTCCTAGAGAAACAAACCTGCAAAATTGGTTTTGGTGGTGGTGTGAGATAGTAGTTGATAAGGTAGTATGTTGGACCTAGATCCCTAGCTGTCTGTCAGGCAATGAGTACTTCTCAGTAGTAAGCAGAACATAGAGAACGCCTGGTACAAAGTGATGGACCAGTTGTTAAACTTCTACTCATGGTGGATTGGGCTTGTATGCTGGTAGTAAAGAATGCATTAGCTCTTGCAGTGTCTTGGCCCTTTGAGTAAAATGGGGGATATAATATCTACAAGAACAACAGAAGACAGTAGTTTCCTTTCTCTTTCTAAACAAGTAGAGCAGAGGCTGAGAGTGATCAATAGGTAATTGAAAGTCTGTTTGAAAGCCTGAGGGTATCCTTGGCAGCATATGAAAATGTCTTCATCCTCTGTAGTAAAACAGCAGAGCTAAGCAACTTATAAGGAGACAAGGATTTATCCAACTGGTTTACTTAAATCAGTCAAATGGAGTAAAGATAGTCTTTCAACAGTGCTGGAACAACTGGACATCTACATGCAAAAGCAAACAAACAAACAACAACTACAACAAAAAAACCCCTCACATCCTTCATAAAACTTGACTAAAAATGAACCACAGACCTAAATATAAAGTGGAAAATGGTAAAACTCCTAGAAGAGAAAACCTAGACGACCTTGGGTATGATGATGATTTTTTTTTTTTTTTGATACAACACTAAATACCTGATCCTTGAAAGAAATATTTAATAAGCTGGAGTTCATTAAAATTGAAATTTTCTGTCCTGCAAAAGACAATGTCAAGAGAATGAGAAGCTAAGAAACAGATTGAAAAAAATATTTGGCAAAAGAGACATGTGATAAAGGACTGTTGTCCAAAATATACCAAGACAATTCTTGAAACTCAACAATAAGAAAACAAACAACCTGATTAAAAAATGGACTAAAGATCTTAACAGATAGCTCATCAAAGAAGATATACAGAGGTCAAATAAGGATATGAAAAAATGATCCATATCATACACACTAAGAAATAGAAAATTAAAACAAAGAGACATTATTACATATCTATTAGAATGGCCTGTAGCATAAAGCACTGTGGATACTAAATGCTGATAGGGATGTGGAACAACAGGAACTCATTTATTGGTTAGTGCAAAATGATGGAGACAGTAAAAAGATCAGTGTTTGCCAGAGTCCAGGGATCAGGAGAGATAAATAGGCAGAGTACAGAGGACCTTTAAGACAGTGAATTTATTCTGTACCATACTACAATGATGGATACATGTCATTGTGACGGATACATATCATTGTACACTTGTCAAAACCCAGAGTGTACAATGCCGAGAGTGAACTTTAATGTAAGCTATGGACTTAGGGTAATAATGTGTCAATATGGTTTCATTGGTTGTAACAAATGCATCCTCTGGTGGAAATGCTGATGGGGAAGAAATATGAATGTGTTGGGGTAAGGGGAATAGGGACAATCTCTGTACCTTCCTCTTACTAATTTTGCTGTGAAATTAAAGCTGCTTTAAAAATAAATTCTTTTTAAAAATACAAGGCAAATCTGTTATGTGAAGGTCAGAACCCTCGTTGGAAAAGAAAAATCAGATAGGGACATCTAGGTTGAGGAAATTCTTGATTTCTTGCATTTCCCTGAACCATCTGAGGCTGAAGAAATGACACATCCCTCCTTATTCAAAAAGCATCACATTCCCCTTCCTTAAAAGCAATTCAAAGACCTCACTTCCAAAAGATGACAACAGTCCCAGGATGTTTCTTCACTCCTCTCCTTGACCCAAGACCTGAAGCTCGGATTAAGCTGCATCATAGCACAGCTTTACATGAGCTGAACCTAGTAACACACACAAAAGACTATTTCCTAAAAAACCTTCAAGCACGGAATAATAGCAAGAGTTGGGGTAGAATGTGTAAAATTGAATTCTGAGTTTTCTTAATCAAGGAGGCTGTTCACCTTAGCTCCAGAGCTTTGTAAGGTGAGCTTTGTACCTGCATCTCACCTGGATTCCTCTCTCTTCCCTATTCTCTATTATTCTTCCACAAGTGTTGATTCCAAGGACATTGCTAATAAATACCCTGTGTACTAATCTCTACCTCTGAGCCACTTCCTTAGAGAACACAATCTGTTACACACAATTGGAAATCTCCAAACAACTCACTCAAGTATAGATTGTACACTGAAGGGATACGTATCATTGTTCAAATGAGAAAAGACCTCCTGAGAGAGCTGATAGCCTCAAAAGTAGAGGGAGTCCTATCACTTGAATGATTCATGCAGAGATGAGATAATCATGTGCAGGGAATGTGACACAAGGATTTATATTTAGAAAACTAAATTAAAAAAATAGAGCTCCTTAGTAGCAGAAATAGCTTTCCAACTCTATAAAAAGGAGCTGCTCAAGCTGAAGCAGGTCAAAGGCCTTGAAACTTCACTTACTTGGCCTTATTTTTCCTTCTTGTGTCTCCTTTGGGTCAGTCTTAGGGAACCCTAGGGTTCCACAGAGCACACTTCAAAAATTTCTGGAGTGCTTCCTTCCAGCCCAATGATTTTGTGGATTTATGGGAAGCAAGTCAGCCAAAGGATCTGAAACAAAAAGATGTTACTGGAGTGTATTTGCTAAGCCCTAAGCATTATAATTCTCTTAATTAGTAATTCATATATTCAGCATATGAACTATGATATAATCACATGTTTAAATATGCAATCATTTCTCAACTCGATTGTAATAACTTGTGTATAATAAAAAGAGGTCCTCCTTCATTGCTATGTTGAGTAAATGTTAAATTAATCATGGACCCATGCCAAATGTGTGGTTTTTTAAAATAAAAAGGCAAATAAATTGCTTTTCCAAGGCTGAATCATGCTGCCTGTCTTCTAAGAGCATTTTGTAATTACTTCTTTGATTACCCGAGTGATAATATCAACATGGATTCTTAACCTTTATACCAAGTCTTTGTGTGCAAATACATTGGAAAAAATGGCCAATGATTTCATACTCCATGCAAGGGGGGAACCCTAAGCACTGCCCCATTTCTGTAACAGACTGAATGGAGCCTCTGATGAAAAGATGAGATAACAAAGGGAGAAATCTTGGCAGGAAAATTACTTTGCTTTGAATCCTAATGGCATGATATCTTGAAGAAGCCAAGATTTCACATATAAGTTGTTTCAAATGTGAAGAGATTCAAAAGTAATACAAAATTCACTGCATCATGTAGCTATAAGGGGATAAAGTATAACCATGTGCGAGAAAACTCATTAATATCACACTGATTTGGAGACTTCCCAAATTTTCAAACATTTCAGAAGGAAGTTCTTTAAAATCTTATAGAAACAGAGTTGTGGGTTTGGAGAAAGGAAGGAACTTTCATGTAATTGAGTCTATCTAACTCACGTATGGATATGAGAGTTGGACTGTGAAAACAGCTATCACTGAAGAATTGATGCTTTTGAACTGTGGTGTTGGAGAAGACTCTTGAGAGTCCCTTGGACTGCAAGGAGATCCAACCAGTCCATTCTAAAGGAGATCAGTCCTGGGTGTTCTTTGGAAGGAATGATGCTAAAGCTAAAACTCCAATACTTTGGCCACCTCATGCAAAGAGTTGACTCATTGGAAAAGACTCTGATGCTAGGAGGGATGGGGAGCAGGAGGAGAAGGGGATGACAGAGGATGAGATGGCTGGATGACATCACCAACTCGATGGACGTGAGTTTGAGTGAACTCCGGGAGTTGGTGATGGACAGGGAGGCCTGGTGTGCTGCGATTCATGGGGTTGCAAAGAGTTGGACACGACTGAGTAACTGAACTGAACTGAACTTTTAAAAAACAATTTAACAGATGAGGAAACAGTTTCATAGAGAAACTAAGTGACTTATCCATAGTCTTATAAGGAGAGTAGTAGGATCCTACCTTGTCATTTAAAAAAAGATTATATATATATATGTGTGTGTGTGTGTGTGTGTGTGTGTATGTATGTATAGTATAAGCTATGTATTATATTGCTACTTTGTATTATATTGCTACTTTGCCTAGTCAAAGCTAGATGGTTAAAATTAGTTACCACATAGTATTTTGGAATCAAAGACATTTTACTTTGTCTTTTGTTTCAAAATCCTTTTTCAGTTTTCCTTTCTCTGGAAGACTTTCAAGTTTTTCACAATTTGATTCATTCAAGAAGGGTGTTCAGGATGAGGGAAGAATGAGGTGATTTCCCTGGGATAAGGAACTTGCCTTTTAGAATGAAAAGTCAGAAATCAGTAATTTCAATACTGTTGTTTGAGAACTGAATATTAATGAGGGATAAAACATTTTTGTTTGCCTTGTATTTTAGAAGAAGCAGTGCAGAAGGAGGTGCTGGAGACTGGGGATGAATCAGGAGTCTCCTTCCATGCAGTGGATGGAAGGAGTAGGGTGTGGAATTCTTTAAATCTATGAGTATCAATATCAATTTAGAGTCTTTGTTCATCTGTCCTTGCACTGCCTGTGGAGTCCCCTTTTCCCAGTCATCTACAGTCACTTGCGATTTTGGGTAAAAACTGATTAAAATATATTATGCTGAAATCAAAGGCATTTTTACTTTGTCTTTTCTTTCAAAATCCTTCTTCAATTCTCCTTTCTCTGGAGACTCTCAAGTTTTTCTCAATTTGATTCATTCAAGGGAATTCAGGATGAGAAAAAAATAAACTAATTACCCTGGGATGAGGAATCTGAGTTAACACTCACTGGTTTCTTGGGGGGACATTATTACAGTATATACTTGTCATCTTGTTACAGGGTACTTCCTTCTGGACACCTAGTCATTTCTTCAGTCAATGAGTTCTAGTTCTAGCAACTTGAAAAGGAAACTTTTGAGCAAAGAGTCATCATAGCTTCTCTTTTCAAAAGTGAAGTCATTTGGGGATCAAATAATAAATGAAGTCTTGTCCAAAATATGATTTATGGTAGGTGGTGCGTCCATTGATTTTGGACCCACCTTGTAGTCATTTTCCCTAGTCCTCTAATGGGTAATGAGATTGATATTCTTGCAAGTTTTCACAACCCACACATTAGGGCCTCAGCCTGTGAGATAAGAACTATTATAATGGAGAAGTGCCGGGAGCCAGCATGGGAAATCCCACCCATGGCAAAGGTCATGTGGAAGAGACCTGACAGGCAAGGCAAATCAGGACTCGAGGGACCCCCTGGACCTGCTCGAGCATCTACCCCCAAACCAGAGTCTGTCTGTCTTACTATTTTATGCCTTCCACCAACTCCTCTGATACCAATGGGGGGCTATCCCCGACCACCTTTCTCTGAAGAAAATCAACTTAGGGCTCTAGTTAATAAGTCTCCTGGGCATAATAGGAGTGTTTCAATTCAAACCCCTCTGATGGCTCTCTAACTTGCCTGCCAGGTTTATCCGGACTTTTACAACAACAGTTGTGATTGTTTACAGCCTCCCAACTGCGAGAGGCACAGGAAGCTTAAATAAAGCCTTTTGAGGAGTTAAAATTATTAGAATGGTACCGGTGAAGGGTCTCATTGTTGAGCCAATGTTTGCTGCCAAGTTTTCATATTGTGTGCATTAATTAACATAGTTGATATATAGAAATATAAGTGGCGGCCTTGATATTAACAACACTAAACCTTGAGTTAATAAATTCTTTCCCTGTTATATCCCACTGCACCTTTGCCCTATAGGAATGCAATTTTATCTAGTGCTTTCGGAGAATGGCACCTGACTTTAGAAAAAACACTTTTAGAGAAAATAAGCTTTCTGGTTAACTAACCCTTATCAGAAGAAAGAGTGGTAAAATGTTAGCAGGCCTCCTGGCCAGAAGATGATGTAAATCACCTAAGACCTGTGTATACAGATAGGTATGCAGAAAGAAAGCCTGGTCTCGATAAGGGTCAGGGCTGCTGACCCTGCATGACTCTGCATCTTCCATTATTCTCTATGTATAACTTAAGGTATAAAAGCTCTCTGTGAAAATAAAGCTGTGGGCCTTGCTCACTGAAGCTTGGACACCCCATGTTATTCTTTTTTCTCTCTCTTTCTCTTTCCATTTCAGGTTGACTCCCTGGAGCACAGGGGCCCTCTGAATTCACTTTCCTGCCCAGGCTTCTAAGACCCTCTCGAGAAGGTGCCCAAGGTGGGGCACCTTCACTATACTGAGAAGGTGCCTGTGGCCTATGTGAACAGAGCAAGTTCCGTGCTGGGGCTTTATTGGCTTTCTGCGTAAACCAAGGAATATCAGCCTCTTCTTCTCCTCTATTTTCTTAACTGCAACATTATATCTTTCTCCCCCCAACCCCCCACCCCCCGCCCACCATGCCAATGCTGTCACCCTGAGGATATCCCTGAATCCAACCGGGGCTGGACCCTGGTAGAGAAGTTCATTTAAAAGACTCTGAAAAGCACCCTGATCCAACCAGAATATCAAATCAAACCAAAGTATTTTTTAGGCAAGGAGGGGCTATGTTAGATCATAGAGATTAGTGTTGTTCTTAGAGATCTCCAAGAAGAGGAGGCTGTTTGGAGCAGCTATTCAGCTGGGTTACACCATGCTGATTTTGGTTATATCCACCTCTTATATCTTGGTGGAGATAGCCAATGGGCAGAAACTACAAGCTAGCTTCTTGCAGACCTTTCATTCACCAGAGCAATTTGCACGTTATATTCTTTGGTTCAGAAGAAATAGCAATAACCTCAGATATGTGGATGGCACCACCCTTATGGCAGAAAGTCAAGAAGAACTACAGAGTCTCTTGATGAAAGTGAAAGAGGAGAGTGAAACAGTTGGCTTAAAACTCAACATTCAGAAAACTAAGATCATGGCATCTGGCCCCATCACTTCATGGCAAATAGATGGGGAAACAGTGGAAACAATGACAGACTATTTTTTTGGGCTCCAAAATCTGTGCAGATGGTGACTGCAGCCATGAAATTAAAAGACGCTTACTCCTTGGAAGAAAAGTTATGACCAACTTAGCATATTAAAAAGCAGAGACATTACTTTACCAACAAAGATCTGCCTAGTCAAAGCTAGATGGTTTTTCCAGTAGTCATGTATGGATGTGAGAGCTGGACTACAAAGAAAGCTGATCACTGAAGAATTGATGCTTTTGAATTGTGGTGTTGGAGAAGACTCTTGAGAGTCCCTTGGACAGCAAGGAGATCCAAGCAGTCCATCCTAAAGGAAATCAGTCTTGAATATAAATTGGAAGGACTGATGCTGAAGCTGAAGCTACAATACTTTGGCCAGCTGATGCAAAGAACTGACTCATTGGAAAAGACCCTGATGCTGGGAAAAATTCAAGGCAGGATGAGAAGGGTATGACAGAGGATGAGATGGTTGGATGACATCACCAATTCAATGGACATGAGTTTGAGTAAACTCTGGGATTTGGTGATGGTCAGGGAGGCCTCGCATGTTGCAGTCTAAGGAGTTGCAAAAAGTCGGACATGACTGAGTGATTGAACTGAACTGAACTGATTCTTTGGTTACATACTTGCTGTGGTTGTAATATATGTGGTCCTCTCCCCAACAATTAAGTTAGCATTGATACTCTTGTGTGTAAATATATATATACAAATATATTCCCTATGCCTTAAAACTAATTTCTCAACTTTTAATAGGAACATCATGAAATATGATGAATTGAAACACTCCATTGAAAGGGAGGTAAAGGGATTAACATATTTCATTCATAAGGAGGCCTAAATGCTATTTTAGAATTAAGGACAATTTTCTGTGTATTTTAATTTAATGAACTATTGCAAATGTTGGCATGTGGACAGGTGCCCTTCAATTAGGTGTACTTATATGTGCTTTTTTAAGCATCTGAATGCAGATTTCCAAAGAACAGCAAGGAGAGATAAGAAAGCCTTCCTCAGTGATCAATGCAAAGAAATAGAGGAAAACAACAGAACGGGAAAGACTAGAGATCTCTTCAAGAAAACTGGAGATACCAAGGGAACATTTCATGCAAAGATGGGCCCAATAAAGGACAGAAATGGTATGGACCTAACAGAAGCAGAAGATATTAAGAAGAGGTGGCAAGAATACACAGAAGAACTGTACAAAAAAGATCTTCATGATCAAGATAATCACAATGGTATGATCACTCACCTAAAGCCAGACATCCTGGAATGTGAAGTCAAGTGGGCCTTAGAAAGTATCACTATGAATAAAGCTAGTGGAGGTGATGGAATTCCAGATGAGCTGTTTCAAATCCTGAAAGATGACGCTGTGAAAGTGCTACACTCAATATGCCAGCAAATTTGGAAAACTCAGCAGTGGCCACAGGACTGGAAAAGGTCAGTTTTCATTCCAATTCCAAAGAAAGGCAATGCCAAATAATGCTCAAATTACCACACAATTGCACTCATCTCACATGCTAGTAAAGTAATGTTCAAAATTCTCCAAGCCAGGCTTCAGCAATACATGAACTGCGAACTTCCAGATGTTCAAGCTGGATTTAGAAAAGGCAGAGGAACCAGAGATCAAATTGCCAACATCCACTGGATCATCAAAAAAGCAAGAGAGTTCGAGAAAAACATCTGTTTCTGCTTCACTGACTATGCCAAAGCCGTTGACTGTGTGGATCACAATAAACTGTGGAAAATTCTGAAAGACATGGGAATACCAGACCACCTGACCTGCCTCTTGAGAAACCTATATGCAGGTCAGGAAGCAACAGTTAGAACTGGAAATGGAACAACAGACTGGTTCCAAATAGGAAAAGGAGTACGTCAAGGCTGTAAATTGTCACCTTGCTTATTTAACTTCTATGCAGAATACATCATGAGAAACGCTGGGCTGGAAGAAGCACAAGCTGGAATCAAGATTCCTGGGAGAAATATCAATCACCTCAGATATGCAAATGACACCACCCTTATGGCAGAAAGAGAAGAGGAACTAAAAAGCCTCTTGATGAAAGTGAAAGAGGAGAGTGAAAAGTTGGCTTAAAGCTCAACATTCAGAAAATGAAGATCATGGCATCTGGTTCCATCACTTCATGGGAAATAGATGGGGAAACTGTGGAAACAGTGTCAGACTTTATTTTTTTGGACTCTAAAATCTGTGCAGATGGTGACTGCAGCCATGAAATTAAAAGACGCTTACTCCTTGGAAGAAAAGTTATGACCAGCCTAGATAGCATATTCAAAAGCAGAGACATTACTTTGCCAACAAAGGTCCATCTAGTCAAGGCTATGTTTTTTCCAGTGGTCATGTATGGATGTGAGAGTTGGACTGTGGAGAAAGCTGAGCACTGAAGAATTGATGCTTTTGAACTGTGATGTTGGAGAAGACTCTTGAGAGTCCCTTGGACTGCAAGGAGATCCAGCCAGTCCATTCTAAAGGAGATCAGTCCTGGGTGTTCTTTGGAGGGAATGATGCTAAAGCTGAAACTCCAATACTTTGGCCACCTCATGTGAAGAGTTGACTCATTGGCAAAGACTCTGATGCTGGGAGGGATTGGGGGCAGGAGGAGAAGGGGACGACAGAAGATGAGATGGCTGGATGGCATCACCAACTAGATGGACATGAGTCTGAGCGAACTCTGGGAGTTGGTGATGGACAGGGAGGCCTGGCATGCTGTGATTCATGGGGTCGCAAAGAGTCGGACGCAACTGAGCAACTGAACTGAACTGAACATGTGCTTTTTAAATTGAACTGGAATTTACAGATAGCTGGAAAGAAATTGGGTTTTCTATTTATTTACAGATTTTCTAATTTGTCGTTTCAAATTGTCTATAGTTGTTTTTCCCAATTCTATTGAGCACTTCTGTTGGAATTTACCACTGCATAGGACAAACTATTGCATTGGGCAAATGTAATTGTTACAATGTTTTCCTTATGTTGAACGAAAATCTCCATCTTCTGACATTTTTAATGCTTGTTCAAACCTCTTCCCTCTTACATATAACCTTGTGACTAATATTTGAAGGCTGTCCACTTCTTCCCTTGAATCATCTATTTTTAAGGTCTCTCATTTTTTCATTATTGCGTTTGCTAATTGACTTCCAATTCTCAATACTTTTGTCTTCAAATTAGCCAGTTTTTACTTTTAATGCCCAAATATTTCTGGCTTTAATCAGAAATCCCCTTCTTTAATTTTTAATCAACTTTGTGATATATTTTATATTTTACATAAATAAAAGATTCTCATTTAAATATACTTTACAGAGATTTTTGACAAGTATACAACCACAATCAAAGTACAGAATATTCCTATCATCCTGAGAAGTTCCCTTAAGGCCTGTTTGCAATCAACCCCAAACTCTAGCCAAGGTAATGACTGATCTGATTTTTGTTCGTATAGGGGAGTTTACCCTATGCTTGAACTGCATATAAAAGGAACCAGCCATTCATTGTATATTCTTGTGCTTTGCTTCATTTGTTCAACATGCTTCTCAGATTCATCTATACTGTCACATGTATCAATAGTTTCCTCCTTTTTATTTCTGAATAGTATTCTATTGAATTGTAACACAATTTGCAAAATAATTCACACATTAGTGGATATTTGCAGATATATTCTGGAGAAGGCAATGGCACCCCACTCCAGTACTGTCACCTGGAAAATCCCATGGACGGAGGAGCCTGGTAGGCTGCAGTCCATGGGGTCGCTAAGAGTCAGACACGACTGAGCGACTTCACTTTCACTTTTCCTTTCATGCATTGGAGAAGGAAATGGCAACCCACTCCAGTGTTGTTGCCTGGAGAATCCCAGGGATGGGGGAGCCTGGTGGGCAGCCGTCTATGGGGTCCCATAGTCAGACACGACTGAAGTGACTTAGCAGCAGCAGCAGCATGGTGGTTTCTAGTTTGAGGCCATTATGAATAAAGCTGTAATGAGCATTTATGTGCAAGTTTTTATGTGAACATATATTTGTATTTCTCTTATTTAAAAAACGAGGAATGAAATTGCAGGGTCATCCTTTGATTTTTGAAATATAGAAACTAGGGACCAGTGCATTATACATTTACTAACTATAAAACAACCTTTCTGTTTCCTAGAGATGTCTAAAACTACTTCTTTTGTAGACATGTGATAGGACTGCCTATGTATACTATATTTAATACAAACATACACTTTTGGAATCAGGCACACATGAATTTTGGGGCTTCCCAGTAGACGTTAGTGGTAAAGAACCCACCTGCTAATGCAGGAGATGTAAGAGATGCTCGCTTGATCCTTGGGTCAGGAAGATCCCCTGGAGGAGGGTGTGGCAACCCACTCCAGTATTCTTGCCTGGAAAATCCGATGGGCAGAGGAGCTACAGTCCAAAGGGTTGCAAAGAATCTGACACGATCCAAGCAACTTAGCACACACACATGAAGTTGAGACTCAACTCTGCCACTGATTAGGTGTGATATTTGGCAAGTTACTTAATTTCTATAAGCCCAGGTTTTTCTTTTCTTCAAAATAGAGAGAACAGAAATACCTGCTTCATGCTTTGTTGGGAACACCTATCTAGTGATATTTGAAAAATAAAGAAAAAAAATTTATCCTAATGCTTATATAGAATGAATGCTAAACAGAAGAATATACACAGTAGAGTCAGTCTTAGAGTAGCTTACAAAATGAGTTATCTATAGGACAGCATTGAGAAAGATAGAGGCCAGGCTCAAAGCAAAAGAATGCCACAAATCATTATTATTATTTTTTCTTCTTCTTCTTTAAAGGCAGAGGGGGTATAGTGAGATTTATGTAATGAAAAAAAGTATTTACATATGAAGCAATGTTTTCTTTCCCCTCAAGAAACATCACCCTCACCTCACTAGAAGATTCATATTTGAGTCCTAATAAAATATCTCACATTATAGAGCACTTTCTCAATTACTGTAGCTTGAATAAAGTACTGCACATTAGCTGGAATGGACCTCAATCAATACTAGTTTGGCTTGCTTAAAGAGGTCACTGGCAGAATCAGTTAAAAATTAGCAAAAAAGGCAAGGGAATTTAACACAATTTAGCAATTATTCCTGGAGCTATTTCCTCACAATTACAAGCTTAGATGTTATTGTAAAGAGACCTCTTAAAGAAGACTTTTAAAAAGAAATAGAGTAAGTAGTTACATTACAGAGGTCAGAAATTCATGCTAATAGGAGGACTGGAAAAACACAAGCAACTGAAGGGCATATTATGGGAATGGTTACTGGGAGCAAGTGACATCATCCTCTACGAACTCAAAATCTCTGACAGACATTGATGGAAATGAAAATTATGTGCTGTAAAAATCTGTATTAAGATGACACAAAGACAGTGATTTTGAAGAAGGAAGAGGTAAGTTTGAGGTTTCATTTGAATGAAAAGGGATCTTAACATAATTAATAATTCAATAACAACTTGATATCTTATTGGATTTTCACAGTGGAAATATAGAAGATCGACTTATATTTGGGCATATACTCTACTTGCTGCCCATACTCTACTGAAATTAAATGCACTGAAGCCTCAGTAGATGTAAGCTTGTGAATTACAGATCATTGAATCTTTTTTCAAAGAGATGGGAGCTGTCTACTGACAGGCTATGACTTTGATCATATGGAACCCTCGGCAAGTTGAAGCAAGCAATGCTAGACAGTGTGTTTTCTAGATTAAAGAAAGTATACTGTATTGGTGTTTTTATCCATTTTTGGTAGCAGTGGGAAAGAGTGCGAGAAATTATCCATGAATAATACTGTTTTTTTTTTAATAGCCTGGGACAGAAGTAAAGTGGGGATAAAATAAAGTGGGGATTCATTTGTCAGTAGCACCACTATTTCAGAACTTCAGAAATTATTTCAGTGCTTTGATAATATATTCAAAATGTAAACAACTGCATATATCAAAGGTGTCCCTCACCTCGCTGATGTGTGTGTATACAATATATACATATTTGTCTGTATGTTTCCATATGTATATATTTGTGATTATAGTCTTTAAGATTACAAAGAGGGAAAATGCATAACACTGGTGTAATTTAAGGCATTTTGCATCATAACTTGGAATCAAAAGTTGAGACTGGTTTGCCCAACTATGGAACTTTTTAAAGTAACAAAATATCCCAAACTGGTAGGTATCTCGCAGTCAAAAGAGCAGTGTTTTGGTAAGGTCATTAACATTACTGGACTATAAAGAAAGCTGAGTGCTGAAGAATTGATGCTTTTGAACTGTGGTGTTGGACAAGACTCTTGAGAGTTCCTTGGACTGTAAGGAGATCCAACCAGTCCATCCTAAAGGAAATCAGTCTTGAATATTCACTGAAAGAACTGATGCTGAAGCTGAAACTCCAATACTTTGGCCACCTGATACAAAGAACTGACTCATTGAAAAAGACCCTGATGCTGGGAAAGATTGAAGGTGGGAGGAGAAAGGGATGACAGAGGATGAGATCATTGGATGACATCACTGACTCAGTGGACATGAGTTTGAGTAAACTCCAGGAGTTGCTGATGGACAGGGAGGCCTGGCATGTTGTAGTCCATGTGGTCGCAAAGAGCTGGACACGGCTGAACTGAACTGATTAACATTATTGCCAAACAAATATGGATGGCATATCTACTATAATAGTAGAATCTAAATTTGGGAATCTTAGGTTAAGCTTGAAACTATGCGCCAGGTGATTAAAATAAATTATCTCAATCCTTGGAAAATCCTTAGATATTATTCTGAAAGTTCTTTGATATTATTCTACTTGAATTACATATAAGGGACATCAATATCAGAAAGGTGACTAATTCAAGTCACATAGCTGTGGGGTTGGAATCAAAAGTCAGACTTGATGCCTTTGAGTCAGTTCTAATGAGGTGGACGAACCTAGAACTTATTAGAGTGAAATAAATCAGAAAGAGAAAGATAAATATCATATTCTAACACATATATATGGAATTTAGAAAAATGGTACTGAAGAATTTACTTACAGGGCAGCAATGGAGAAACAGACATAGAGAATAGACTTATGGACATGGGAAGAGGGGAGGAGAGGGTGAGATGTATGGAGAGAGTAACATGGAAACCTATATTACCATATGTAAAATAAATAGCCAACGGGAATTTGCTGTTTGGCTCAGGAAACTCAAACAGGGGCTCTGTATCAACCAGGAGGGGTGGGATGGGCAGGGATATATGAAGCAGGCTCAAAAGGGAGTGGATATATGTATACTTATGGCCAATTCATGTTGAGGTTTGACAGAAAACAGCAAAATTCTGTAAAGCAATTATCCTTCAATAAAAAATAAATTAATTTTTTAAAAAAGTCAGATTGGTAGATATCTAAAACCCTACAGTTTTAGATGAGAAAGAAAACACTAATTGAAGCTAGAAAAAATGCCAAAAGTCAGGTTCTATAGCCAATGATAAAGTGATACTAATAAATAACAATAAAATAATGAATAAACTATCACCATTATCATCATCAATAATAGCAGCACAAACATCATCAATTTCATCATCATCCAGTTTTAAGGTCCACAATGAGAAAGTTGAAAATGGCTCAGGAGCTGGTGTGCAGGATGAGCTGGGACATGGATTAACCATTCCCTAATTAACTAATGAGTAATCTGTGGATGTGAAGGCTCACCCATAATTTTTACAGAAGTGGCTGTGAAGTAAAAATGCCAGTCTGCTGTGTATTGGCATAGTTCACTAGATTTCTTGAGACCTGATTTTAAAACCTGCTTCTGCTACTTACCTATGACCTTGGATGAATTTGTTAAAATTTTGAGCCTCAGTTTCATCATCTAGAAAATGGGGATAGGTCTGATATTTTAGGGTCATTTAGATAATTGAATGAAGCCATTATGCAAAGTGTTTGACATGGGGCTAACCCATGATATGAGCTTAATAAACATTAAATCGTTACTATTAAAAAGGAAGATTGGGAAGATGCAAACTCAAAATGTATCTTAGAAGAGGGTGATGCAATAGATGCTGAAATAGTGAGAAATAAATAAGGAGACTGACATGTAACAGTGCATAAGTAACCTTTGTTTTTCCTCTCAGTCTTTTGGGGGAAAGACTACTTGTCTCTATTACACTGTATTCTTCGAAAGTGAAAGTGAAAGTGAAGTCACTCAGTCATGTCCAACTCTTTGCGACCTGTGGACTGTAGCCCACCAAGCTCCTCCATCCATGGGATTCTCCAGGCAAGAATACTGGAGTGGGTTGCCATTTCCTTCCCCAACTGTATTCTTTAGAAACACAAATTAAGAATGATGGACCCATCTCAGTGTTCCTCAAAGTATAGTCTAGGGACCTCTAGCCCTCTAAGGTGATCTTGCAAAACAAAGTCCATGGTCCAAACAGGATTTGAGGAAAATATTAAAGGCTCTGAAAAATCTTACAACAAATACCATGTCCTACCCTGTTTAAATTATTTGATTATAGTACCCTTTCTATGTTATAATTAGCATAGCGATAAGTGCACTTTGTGAATTGTACACATTTTTCTTGAATCTTAGTGGGAACGGACTGACCTCATCATTCCCTGAACAGAGTACAGCTTCAACCTGTCTTCCTCTCAGGATGCTTGTCCATGGAATTCAACCACCACGCTGTGAGGGAGCCCAGGCTACAGGAAGAGTTATGTAGATGTTCTGGCTGATTGTTTTGATGGTTTCATCTAAACACTCAGTCCGTAGATGGTAATGTGACATAGTTCTAGGTATCATATGTGATATATAAAAGACACTTACTCCTTGGAAGAAAAGTTACGACCAACCTAGATAGTATATTAAAAAGCAGAGATATTACTTTGCCAACAAAGGTCTGTCTAGTCAAAGCTATGGTTTTCCCAGTGGTCATGTATGGACGTGAGAGTTGGACTGTGAAGACAACTGAGTGCCAAATAATTGATGCTTTTGAACTGTGGTGTTGGAGAAGACTCTTGAGAGTCCCTTGGACTGCAAGGAGATCCAACCAGTCCAATCTGAAGGAGATCAGCCCTGGGTGTTCTTTGGAAGGAATGATGCTAAAGCTGAAACTCCAGTACTTTGGCCAACTCATGCGAAGAGTTGACTCACTGGCAAAGACTCTGATGCTGGGAGGGATTGGGGGCAGGAGGAGAAGGGAACGACAGAGGATGAGATGGCTGGATGGCATCACTGACTTGATGGATGTGACTCTGAGTGAACTCTGAGAGTTGGTGATGGACAGGGAGGCCTGGTGTGCTGCGATTCATAGTGTCGCAAAGAGTTGGACATGACTGAGTGACTGAACTGAACTGAACTGAACTGAAAAGAATCATATATGATGTAGATAGATCAGCTAGATATGTAATTGATGAAGACTTTAGAGGATTCCAGCCCTAGACTTTGGGGTTCTGGATATTGTTTAGCAGAAACATCCAGCTGTGACCCATCCTAATCTGTGAAACATTTTATCTGTGAGTTTTATGCCCCTAAGTTTCAACAAGTAGCTATAGCAACTGCTGAAAGACAGCTAGTGAAAGTGAAAGTGAAAGTCGCTCAGTCATGTCTGACTCTTTGCCACCCCATGGAGTATGTAGTCCATGGAATTCAAGAATACTGGAATGGGTAACATTTCCCTTCTCCAGGGGATCTTCCCAACCCAGGGATTGAACCCAGGTCTCTCACACTGCAGGAGGATTCTTTACCAACTAAGCCACAAGGGAAGTCCAACAATACTGGAGTGGGTAGCCTATCTCATCTCCAGCGGATCTTCCAGACCCAGGAATTGAACCAGGGTTTCCTGCATTGTAGGCAGATTCTTTACCAACAGAGCTACCAGGGAAGCCCAGCTGGAACACTTGATAATTTGAAAAGAAAAAGAGAGGAAAAAAAAAAAAAAACTTTTAATGCCATCTCTATTGTGTTCCTTTGTAAATACTTGTGATTTTTTAAAACTCATTCAAATCATATATATTCTACTTCCTCCTTGTCAGACATGTTTCTAAGTGTATTTTAACTACCACAACTCTGTGAAGATAATGCATTATCTTCATTTTTCATATAAAAAACTTTATACATGTGTGCTTAATTTGCCAGTCTTGGTAGAATTTTCATGCCCAATATATCAATATAAGAAGAACGCTCATTGTCTTTGGCCATTTATACAAATAGCAGGTTTCTTAAAAATTCCCATTCAGTTGGCAGTAATTGTTATGCATCCTGGTCAGATGTATCTCTGTAACCTGCACATTATAGTAGTCACTAGGTTTCTCTTCCTTTTAAATACCTGAACATGTCCTGAGCCAATCTGAGAGATAATGTCCATAGAGTCCAGAGTTGAAACCCTGCTGGCATCTGCAGTATTCACCTGATAGCCCTATGGAAAAAGTGATCCAAGTCACATTTTGTGCCCTCATGGTAACACCAAATAGTACGTTGGACGTGATTAAGAGCTTAAATTCAAGATATAACCTCATCTTTCCTTTTAGATTGTGTTTTTTATGCTTACCATGACTTTCTGATTTGGCAGTCCAACAGTAGTCTATCTCTCCCATGCCTTTACTCTCACAGCTTGATTCAATTAATTGAGTCAATAATCATTTATGAAATGCATGCTAAGTCTGGGCGATAGGTAGAAAGTAGAATATTTCTCAATCTGTGGGCATCATTCCATGAAGCATATGCTCACCTGATTCATACCAGTTTCAGTATGGTGCCAAAAAGAGTGAGTCAACCCAAAGAACTAACTTTAAAAATGTCTTGTGACATTTTGGAACAAAAAACATGAAACTTAAATTATTTTTCAGGTCAGACTGCATGGGTTCAAATCTCAGAAATGCCTTTATCAGTCATGATACCTGAAACAGTTACTTGACATCATTCAACCTCAGCTTTCCACCTATAAAAAGGGGGTAAAAACTTTTCTGTAAAGATAGTGTGAGAATTAAAAAAGATAATCTGTGCAATGGGTATAATTTAGTTCCTGTTTTATTCCATTCAATACATGCTCAGGATGATGACATCTGCCCTTCATGTGTAATTCCACACTGGGTGTTCAGTGTTCCAAAGGTGACTCCTGAGTCACACAACCCTTCCTTTCACTTTGCATCCCTCTTCTGGTGTCATTTCTATACTCGGCTTCAATTCTCTAAGCTTTTTACGATGACAATTATCCTTTACGGTGTTAGTGTCAATTTTCCTATCCTCAAGCTTTACGCACTATTCCACAGGAGGAAAATATTCTGGGCCACTGACCTATAAATAAAGGTGGTTCATCAGAGGGCAGCTGCTAGGATTTGGGCTATCTGAGCTGCAGCAAAGTGAAGTTGGATGCAGTGGAGTCTAGGACAGAGGGCTAAAGGGCTCTGAATATCAGATACAGCTAGTGCAGTGTCACAGATCACAGACTCTGGAGACTGTGATCACATAATATTCACCTCCATTTAAATTCTATCTGTTCTGGTTATATATTCTGTTATCTTTGGCAAGCTACTCAACCTCTCCCAGCCTTGGTTTTTCCTTGCATACAAGGGGTATAAAAATCACACCATCAACCTGAGAATGTTGTGTGTAGGTTAACACCTGCAAAGTGCTTAGCATAGTACCTGGCACATCCTAAGCATTTCTACTGTTTGTGTGTATTTGATGCCCTGCCATACCACCTCAGGTCCTTAACCAGTCCCATAGAGGTGTATTGGGTGCCAACAGCAAATATCTATTCAGCTGTAGATTCAGCTGTGGCCATCTGGCAGGCAGTGTCTGGGAGTGCTGGAAAGTGAGGTGGCTTCTGTGTGGGGATCAGCAGCATCTGCTTATGGGAGAGAAGCTCTCCATGCTCCCTGGCATGTGCTCCACTCATAAATTCTCCCAGAAATGGAGACGCAGCTGAGCCCCACCATTTGTGGAAGCAGGCACACTCCCTTCCTCTCTGCTCTATCTGTTTGGAGCTGGGGCCGCAGCACCACTTGGTTTGACATGTGGCTGCTGGCTTATAATGGCTTTCCCAGCAGAGTCCCTGCAGGCATCTCTGCCATAGTTCCTGGAGGAGAAGGAAGCCTGTTGCTAAAAGATAGCCGTGAGAAAGGAATGGTTATTTAAACAGGTTTGAGTAATTTAATTTGCCTCTTTAGAAATGTTCAATAACTCCTGTTGTAGGCATGCCTTACCAAAGGTGTCCATGACCTAATTCCTGGAACCTATGAGTATGCTATTTTCAATAGCAAAAGGAACTTTGCTGATAGAATTGAGATTACAGGTTTTTAAAAGTGAGGTAATTTGGATTATCCAGGTGGCTCCAATGTAATTACGTAAGTCTTTAAAAACAGAGAAGTGTTTCCAGGTGGAGGTAGAGGGTTGTGCCAGAAGGAGAAACCAGAGTGATTCAAAGCCTGAGAGGGACTTGACCCCCTGTTGCTGGAGGTGGTCACTTGGAAGGAAGGAGAAACAAGTGGACATCTCTAAGAAGCAAAGACAGGTCCGCAGCTGACTGTACCAAGGAAACAGAGGTCTTGGTTCTACAACAAAGAATTGGATCCAGCCAACAACCTGAAGGAGCTTGGAGACAGATCACTCTCCAGAGCCTCTGGGTAAAAACCCTGCCAGGTGGCACCTTGTTCTGGCCTTATAAATCCCTAAGCAGAGGACCCAGCCTAGTCCATGTGGACTTCTGGCATACAGAACTGTGGGATGATAAACTTGGATAGTTCCAAGTAGCTAAGTTTGTAGTAATTCGTTAGGTAGCCAATAGAAGGCTAATACAACTTCTTTAAAAATAAAATTTAAATTATTTAAATTACGAGGCCTGTCCTAGTCTACTCATGTTTTTCCTCTAGCCATCCATGGCATACTACTCTCTGCACTGTCAAACTTCCCCCAACGCCACCATCCCTGATGGCCTTTCTCCAGTCAAGGTTTTTACAGTGAGGGCATTATTGGAATTTGGGGCAGAAAATTTCTCATTGGACAGAATGCACAGCAAGACTTTTAGCATCTGTGATTCCTTGGGTCCTAAATGCCAGTAGTGCTGCCCACTTATTGTGACAACAATTAATAAAATCACCGAGGAGTGTTAAGTTTGAGGAGTACTGTAACAAATATGTAAATATTCAACCAGTATGTTCTGAACAACTACTATGCACTAGGATGTTTTGTAATATTGGACAATTTGAGTGGACAAAACACTGCCTGCCTCAAAGAGAGTTAAAAGATAATGTGATAGACAAAAAAGATAATGTGTAAAAAAAACACTCTGAGGTTGTTTTAAATGCTATAGAAGAAGAAAACAGGCTAATACTGTGGCAAGGCAAGGGGTATAGTGTGTAACTTTTCTGGAGGGATCAGAAAAGATATTCTTTGGAGGCTGAATTGAGTTGAGACATAAAGTTGAAAGGGAGTAGCCACCTCAAGGTTAAGAGAGAAAAAAAATCTTAAGCAGAAGGATGAGCAAGTTCAAAGCCCTTTGAGACAAGGAGGGCTTGGCATTTTCAAAGGCCAGAAAGGTCAGTGGGTCTGGAGCAGAGTGAACAATAAGGAGAAAGGAGCATAACGAGGCATGAGAAGCAGGTCACGGTCAGATCACACATGACATTGTAGGCTATGGGGGGATATTTTTATTTAATTCTGGTTTCAAAGACAATCCATCAGTAGGTTTTTTAAAACATTTTTTTATGTGGACAGTTTCAAAGTTAAGTTGTTAAATGTTACCCTGTGTTAATGTAATTAATCACCCAGCTTTTCAAGGCCAATCTTGTCTATGAATATCCCCAGCCACTGTCTTCACTCCCCAGATGACGCTAAAGCAAATCCCAGGTGTAAGAAAATGTCATCTCTAAATTGTCCTATTTTAAATATTATTTAAAGAAAAACAAAACAACAACTCATTTTAGGCATACTGTTAATGTCATTACTAAACCTAAAAGGAACAAAAATTGTATCATACCATCAACTATATTGCAGGATTTTTAAACAGGAAGAATAAGTCCGCTTTTAGCTGTTAGGAATCTCGCCACAGAATCCCACAGAGGGCAAAGTGAGGCAAGAGAGCAGGCATGGAGATGAGGAGACTAATAAGGAAACTGTCGTCTTGGAGGTCAGGAATGATTGTTTATTAGCCAGGGTGTTAGCGGTGGGTGGTGAGGGCTTAGATGTGGGCTGGAAAGTAAAAGAGGAATTAAGGATGGCTCTTGTAGTTTTGATTTGAATGACTAGGTAGATTATTGTGACATTCATGGACCAAATTGGGTGGTTTGGGGGGAGAGATGGCAATAATAATTATAAGCTCTATCAACACAGGCCTTTCTACTTATGTCATGGGCATTCTTGCCTTCAATCATCACTTCCATCATCACACACACCATCACTTAAATTCTTGTTGGCAATCTAAGCAGTACTCACATGCTTTAGTCAAAGCTATGGTTTTTCCAGTAGTCGTGTACAGATGTGAAAGGTGGACCATAAGAAGGCTGAGCTCCAAAGAATTGATGCATTTGACCTTTGCTGCTAGAGAAGACTCTTGAGAGTCCCTTGGGCAGCAAAGAGATCAAGCCAGTTGATCCTAAAGGAAATCAGTCCTGAATACTCACTGGAAGGACAGATGCTAAAGCTCCAATTCTTTGGCCAGCGGATGAGAAGAGCTGACTCACTGGAAAAGACCCTGATGCTGGGAAAGATCGAGGGCAGGAAGAGAAGGGGGTGACAGAGGATGAGATTTTTGTATGGCATCATCAGCTTAATTGACATGAGTTTGAGCAAATTCTGGGAAACAGTGAAGGACAGGGAAGCTAGGAGGGCTGCAATCCAAGGAGTCACAAAGAGTAGAACACAACTTAGCAACCGAAAAACAACAACACAGGCTTTCTCTTTTCTTTGTGGTCATCTAGGCTCTCCATTTAATAGTTCATGCTGTTTCAGTCTGGGGCTTCCCAGGTGGTACTAGTGGTAAAGAGCCCAGCTGTCATGGAGACACAAGAGATGTGGATTTGGTCCCTGGGTGGAGAAGATCCCCTGGAGTAGGAAATGGTAACCCACTCCCGTATTCTTGCCTGGAGAATCCCATGGACAGAGGAACCCCATGGGCGATAGTCCATAGGGTCACACAGAGTTGGATATGACTGAAGTGACTTAGCACACATACTGTTTCAGTTTACTTATCTTACTTTAAAACATCTTAATAAAGGTATGTGGGTAAAAACTTTAAGTAATGGTGAAAGACTTGTTACAGAAAGCAATTGTGTCATGTCGCATCCTGGCTCTGCTGTGGCTTAAAACTTCAACCCAGAGTGATTTACCTCCATTTTCTGAGTATTTCTTCTCTCTGCTACAAAATGAACGTCATTCTAGCTAACTCATTGGATGGTTGGATGATATTAGATCTAATTAATACAAGTCTTTTTCATACCTATGTGCTACTAGTCAAAGATGGTGCGTTGCAGCTGGCATAATTGTAGTTATTACCATTGTTCTCCAACATTCTCACCAAAGAAGAGAAAGTGATGGCTTTCAACTGACACTGTGCCATTTTTAAGGCATCTGAAAGCAATACAACAGATTCAACAACTAGAATGAGGATGGCATCTAGAGACACAAAACACCAAATTCTACACACTGTGAAAGACTCTTCAATGATACTAGGAGGGTTACTTGAACTTAATCCACCCCAGGACTAAATGAATAAAAGTCAGACATTACTTGAAACTGTAGAATTTCATGTTAGCCTAATTTGTGTAAACCATCTGCCTCTCTTTCTCCCAACACACACATAAACATGCTTAAGCTCTCTCTCTCTCTCACACACACACACACACACCTGCAGTGTGGAGGTGTATTTGATCTTTATCTTCAGCCCCCTATTACTTCAGTCCTTAAGGCTTTGGCTGGCCATTATTTAACAGTTCGAGAGAAATATCAGGACTTTGCCATGCAGAGATTTTATCACAGCCACTTATAAATCCCAATTAGGCAGTCTGTAGCAGAGCCATGAAAAGAAGCACCTTTTCTGTTTGTTCTCAGGGTCTCATTAATGACATATCTTCATAACGGGTTACAGATGGAAGTGACGTCTCCAAACAGGATTGTAAGCAGATGGGTGGGGAATGGGGTCACATGCTACTCTTTTTTTTCCTTCTGCAAAGGTATTTAAGTAGGCCCAGGAACAACAAATGCCTGGAAGTTAGGACATGTATGTCATAGCTCATTTCACCTCTCTCAATATTGATTTTTGACTCAGACTTGAATTTGAATTCAGTTTTTAATACGGACAATTTCAGAACCTTGGGCATGACTCTACCTGTCTAAGCTTTCAGGATTTTCTCTTATGCAAAAAGCAAGGAAACACAATGTGTTCCCTATGACATTGCTGTCAGAATGAAAAGACTGTATGTGCTCAATAGAGTGTCTGTAAAACTGTTTTGTAACTAAAAGTAAATTATCTATAGTCTTCCTTCTCCCTCTGTTTCTTTGTATAAACAAAGGAGCCTGGTTTCAGACAAATATTTTTCGATAATAAAGCCTGTGATGTAAACAAATGAAATCCCTCTCTCTCTCACCTACACACACGTATACACTTCCTCTGAAATCAAGTTAGCTTTTTTTTTTTTAATTTGAAAGTCAGTTTAGAACACTGACTTTCAGAGACACAGACTTGAAAAAAATCTATTAGAATGTCAATGAATCAAGTTAGAAGTTAAAAATCAAAGACAGAGACAGTGGGGGGGAAAGACTATAAACCATATCCTGTCTCAAGTATAAACTTGAGAGTAGCAATCTACTAGTTTATCCTGAACTCTTACTATGTGACAAATACTTTTATTCCTACTATCTTGTAATAGTTTCACCATCCTTCCATATTTAATTTGCCTAGGAGGACATTAAGCGTCCAAGGGTATACACAATTAAGATTGCAACAGATAAAGAGGTAAGGACAGGCTTGTGACCCAGGTGTGACTGATTTATGAGACCAACCATTTTTCCATTCTGCAAGGCTGCCTCCCTTTTAATGATGTGCTATTTTGTATTCATTGCCAGCTTTCTTGTTTTGAGTTTTTTATGTCTCTGATTATTAATTAACCAGTTAGCCAATAATTAACTAGTTCTATAAATTCTGAGTGTTAAGGATGAGCTCAGTGCTTTCATGCTCTTCAGGAGCTCACAGTAGAATAAACTGCCTCAAATTGAGGCATGACACTGTAAATGCTATGAAGCTGGGGGGGCAGACACAGGAGGTGACTTCATTGTGTCTGGGAAGTGAGGCTCTGGTGTGATTATAGCAAGAGGTAATGCTTTTTGTGACATTCAGAGAGAGGTGAGTTGCCAGCCAATGAGCAGGGGAAGAAATAAGGCTAGTTAACATCTGTCACCATATAATTACAAAATTGTTTCCATCTTTCTACCCTGGAATTTTGGTATTAATATTAGTGTTTCCCTCAATAAAATATATGTATGGAAAATTTTGAGGAAAATAAACAAAAATTTCTTAATTCTACTGCCTAGCAATAGACACCAATAAAATTCTGGTGATTTTTTTTTTACTCTACTTTTTTTTCCCTATATACATTTTTTTATACATTGATATATAGTACATTATCCACTTTACACAAAATCAGACTCATTTGCTATCTAACTTTGCCACCATTCTTTTTTCATAGGTCTTTATTCATTATATAAATATTCTCCAAAATCTTGCTTTCAGGTGCCCTCATGACAATGTTATTAACATAGTTAATTAACATTCCCCAGTGTGGACTTTAACAGTGTGTCTTTAATCAGTCCCACAAGGCACTGCATTCTAAGAAGTTAAGGACCATGCTCCCATCTACTCATTCACCATCATATCCCCAGCATGTCACCCAGTCTCTAGTATATGGTAGGCATACAGTAAATGTTTGTTGACTGACATAACTGGATATTTACATTGTCATCATTTTATTTTTGCTTATACACACAAGAAACTCTAGTAAAAATTTCTCAGCCCAAATCTCAAAGTCTGATTCTGAACTTTTCTTTATCTTTTTTTATAAGTTAATCTGGGCTTCCCTTGTAGCTTAGCTGGTGAAGAATCCACCTGCAACGCGGGAGAGCTGGGCTGGATCCCTGGATTGGGAAGATCCCCTGGAGAAGGGAAAGGCTGTCCACTCCAGTATTCTGGCCAGGAGAATTCCATGGACTATACAGTCCATGGGGTCACAAAGAGTCACACAAGACTGAGTGACTTTCACTTTCACTTTTAAATTTGCTAATACTGGATTTTTTGATTCAAATGCAAGGCAAACTTGCAATTCTTTGATACATATTTCCAAATTTGTATTGCCCCAGGGCTGTAAACTTTTTTCTCTCCCACCGCTAACACATGACAAAGTCTTTTTCCTGTACGCCTGACAGCAGTGGGTATTATTGTTTTTAATCCTTGCTAATTAGAGAGGTAGGGAATGGTATCTCATTTCATTAATAAGTAGTATGGCTGAACATTCACTTATGGGTTTACAGTTGTTTTAGCTCCTCAGTGAATTCTGTTCTTTTTCTTTCCTTTTAGCCTAACTTTGAGTTCTAGATTATGAATGGTAATGTGAAGAGCACTATGCCTGATATATAGGTATGTTTTATATAAATATAGTCAACCAAAGAGTCAGAAATGCAGTACTTGGGTGCAATCTCAAAAACAACAGAATGATCTCTGTTCATTTCCAATGCAAACCATCCATTATCACAGTAATCCAAATCTATGCCCCAACCACTAATACTGAAGAAGGTGAAGGTGAACGGTTCTAAGAAGACCTACAAGACCTTTTAGAAATAATACCAAAAAAAGATGTCCTTTTCATCATAGGGGACTGGAATGCAAAAGTAGGAAGTCAAGAGATACCTGGAGTAACAGGCAACTTTGGCCTTGGAGTACAAAATGAAGCAGGGCAAAGGCTAACAGAGCTTTGCCGAGAGAATGCACCGGTTGCAGCAAACACCCTCTTCCAACACAAGAGAAGACTCTGCACATGGACATCACCAAATGATCAATACCAAAACCAAATTGGTTACATTATTTGAGGCTGAAGATGGAAAAGCTCTATAAAGTCAGCAAAAACAAGACTGGGAGCTGACTGTGGCTCAGATCATGAACTCGTTATTGCAAAATTCAGACTTAAATTGAAGAAAGTAGGGAAAACCACTAGGCCAATCAGGTATGACCTAAATCAAATCTGTTATGATTATACAGTAGAAGTGAGAAATAGATTCAAGGGATTAGATCTGATAGAGTGACTGAAGAACTATGGACGGAGGTTCAGTGATCAAAACAATCCCCAAGAAAAAGAAATGCAAAAAGGCAAAATGATTATCTAAGGAGGCCTTACAAACAGCTGAGAAAAGAAGAGAAGAAAAAACAAAGGAGAAAAGGAAAGGAAAGATATATCCATCTGAATGCAGAGTTCCAAAGAATAGCAAGGAGAAATAAGAAAGCCTTCCTAAATGAACAATGCAAATAAATAGAGAAAAACAACAGAATGGGAAAGACTAGAGATCTCTTCAAGAAAATTAGAGATACCAAGGGAACATTTCATGTAAAGATGGGTATAATAGAGGAAAGAAATAGTATGCACCTAACAGAAGCAGGAGATATTAAGAGGTGGCAAGAATACACAGAAGAACTATACAAAAAAGATCTTCAAGACCCAGACAACCACGATGGTATGATCACTCACCTAGAGCCAGACATCTTGGAGTGGGAAGTCAAGTGGGTCTTAGGAAGTATTACCACAGACAAAGCTAGTGGAGGGGATGGAATTCCAGTTGAACTACTTCAAACACTAAAAGTTAATGTTATGAAAGTGCTGTACTCAATATGCCAGCAAATTTAGAAAACTCAGCAGTGGCTAAAGGACTGGGGAATGTCAGTTTTCATACCAGTCCCAAAGAAGGTCAATGCCAAAGAATGTTCACACTTGCACACAATTACACCCATTTCAAATGCTAGCAAAGTAACACTCAAAATTCTCCAAGCTAGGCTTCAACAGTACATGAACTGAGAACTTCCATATGTTCAAGCTGGATTTATAAAAGGCAGAGGAATCAGACTTCAAGTTGCCAACATCTGTTGGATCATAGAAAAAGCAAGAGAATTCCAGAAAAGCATCTACTTCTGCTTCATTGACTACACTAATGCCTTTGACTGTGTGGATCACAGCAAACTGTGGAAAAGTTTTAAAGAGGTGGGAATACCAGACCACCTTATCTGCCTCCTGCAAAACCTGTATGCAAGTCAAGAAGCAATAGTTAGAACCAGACATGGAACAACAGGTTAGTTCAAAATTGGGGAAGAAGTACATCAAGGCTGTATATTGTCACCCTGTTTATTTAATTTATATGTAGAGTTCATCATGAGAAATGCTGGGCTGGATGAAGCACAAGCTGGAATCAAGATTGCTGGGAGAAATAACAATAACCTCAGATATGCAGATAACACCTACCATATGGCAGAAAGTGAAGAGGATCTAAAGAGCTTCTTGATGAAGGTGCATGAGGAGAGTGAAAAAGTTGGCTTAAAACTCAACATTCACAAAACAAAGATATTGCCCCTGGTCTCATCACTTCATGACAAATAGATGTGGAAACAACAGAAACAGTGATAGGCTTTATTTTCTTGGGCTCCAAAATCACTGCAGATGGTGACTGCAGCTATGAAATTAAAAGACAATTGCTCCTTGGAAGAAAAGGCATGACAAACATAGACAGTATATTGAAAAGCAGAGACATTACTTTGCTGACAAAGATCTGTCTATTCAAAGCTATGGTTTTTCCAGTAGCTGTGTATGGATGTGAGAGTTGGACCATAAAGATAGTTGAGCATCAAAGAATTTATGCTTTTGAACTATGATGTTGGACAAGACTCTTGAGAGTCCCTTGGGCAGCAAGGCTATCAAACCAGTCAGTCCTAAAGGAAATTAACCCTGAATATTCACTGGAAAGACTAATGTTGAAACTGAAGTTCCAATACTTTGGCCACCTGATGCGAAGAGCCAACATATTAAAAAAGACCCTAATGCTGGGAAAGATTAAAGGCAGGAGGAGAAGGGGACAGCAGAGGGTGGGATTTGGATGTCATCCCAGACTCAATGGACATGAGTTTGAGCAAGATCCAGGAGGTGGTGAAGGACAGGGAAGCCTAGAGTGGTGCAGTCTATGGGGTTGCAAAGAGCTGGACACGACTGAGCAACTGAACAACACAGTCATGTGCATGTGTACCTATTTATAGTTAGCTAGCTATGGATACTTTAGCCAATATTGTGAATTATTTAATGTGTGTTAAATAAGGTTACAATGAGGGATTTCCCTGGTCATCCAGTGGTTAACACTCTGCACTTCCACTGCAGGGGGTGAGAGTCTGATCCCTAGTCAGGGAACTAAGATCCTGCATTCTGTGCCGCATGGCCATTAAGTAAATAAATACACAAGGATACAATTAAATAATACACACAGGTACAGTAATCCCTGAAAATTTTATTTTTAATTATGAGTGATAAATGATATGTGAGGGTTGGGAGTCATAAGAATTGCAATTAAGAGCATGGACTCTGGATCAAGACTTCCATAGTTTAAATCCTGGCCCTCTACCTGGTTTTGAAGCATTGGTAAGCAAACTAACTTCAGTAAATCTCTGTTTCTTGACCTAAGAGCGTTTAATTATGCCACCTGCTTCATATTGGTGTAATAAAGATCCAAGTGTTTGACAAATGTAAATACATAGAAATTGGCTGACACGTAATTATTCAATTAATTTTAGCTAGTTTAAAAAGAAAACAGTATTAAGCAGACCCAGTGACAATTATGCACAGGAGATGCACAGTCCTGTGTGACAAAATGATCATCAGTGGCATGATGGCTGGGGGAAAGGTGGGGATACAGAGAAGATGGATAAGGAAGAGGTCTTTGAGTCAGTGGCTGGATGAGGAGAAAGCCAGGCAAATGATGGGGGAAAGGAACATTCAGACACAGGGAACAGCCTGTTCAAAGGCTCAGCAGTGGAAGAAAGTGAAAGGAGGTCAATACTGCTGAGGGGGAGTAAGTGAGCACAAAAGTGGGGCAACATGAGTAGAAAAAGTAGGGTGAAATCTGACTACTCAGAGCCTTGTGCTCAGTCGCTCAATTGTGACTGACTCTGCGAACCTTTGGACTGTAGCCCACTAGATTCCTCTGTCCATGGGATTTTCCAGGAAAGAATATTGGAGTGGGTTGCCATTTCCTTCTCCAGAGGGTCTTCCTGACCAGGGGTTGAACTTGCAACTCCTGTGTCTTCTGCATTGTAGGTGGATTCCTAACCTGCTGAGCCATTGTGGAAGCCCTAATCAGGGCCTTAAGTGAAAGGAAAGTGAAGTTGCTATCATGTCCGACTCTTTGCGACCACATGGATGTAGCATACCTGGCTCCTCTGTCCATGGGATTTTCCAGGCAAGGGTACTGGAGTGGGTTGCCATTTCCTCCTCTAGAGGATCTTCCCAACCCAAGGATCAAACCCAGGTCTCCCATATTGCAGACAGATACTTTACCATCTGAGCCACGAGGGAAGCCTAATCAGGGCCTTCAGTTCAGTTCAGTTCAGTCACTCGGTCGTGTCCAACTCTTTGCGACCCCATGAATTGCAGCACACCAGGCCTCCCTGTCCATCACCAACTCCAGGAGTTCACCCAAACTCATGCGAATTGATCGGTGATGCCATCCAGCCATCTCATCCTTTGTTGTCCCCTTCTCCTCCTGCCCCCAATCGCTCCCAGCATCAGGGTCTTTTCCAATGAGTCAACACTTCACATGAGGTGGCCAAAGTATTGGAGTTTCAGCCTCAGCAACAGTCCTTCCAGTGAACACCCAGGACTGGTCCCCTTTAGAATGGACTGGTTGGATCTCCTTGCAGTCCAAGGGACTCTCAAGAGTCTTCTCCAACACCACAGTTCAAAACCATCAATTCTTTGGCACTCAGCCTTCTTCACAGTCCAACTCTCACATCCATACATGACCACTGGAAAACCATAGCCTTAACTAGATGGACCTTTGATGGCAAAGTGATATCTCTGCTTTTTAATATGCTATCTACATTGGTCATAATGTTCCTTCCAGCAGTAACCATCTTTTAATTTCATGGCTGCAATTACGATCTGCAGTGATTTTGGAGCCCCAAAAATACAGTCAGCCACTGTTTCCACTGTTTCCCCATCTATTTCCCATGAAGTAATGGGACCGGATGCCATGATCTTAGTTTTCTGAATGTTGAGCTTTAAGCCAACCTTTTCACTCTCCTCTTTAAATTTCATCAAGAGGCTTTTAGTTCATCTTCACTTTCTGCCATAGGGTGGTGTCATCTGCATATCTGAGGTTATTGATATTTCTCCTGGCAATCTTGATTTAGCTTGTGATTCCTCCAGCCCAGTGTTTCTCATGATGTACTTTGCATATAAGTTAAATAAGCAGGGTGACAATATACAGCCTTGACATACTCCTTTTCCTATTTGGAACCATTCTGTTGTTCCATGTCCAGTTCTAACTGTTGCTTCCTGACCTGCATACAGATTTCTCAAGAGGCAGGTCAGGTGGTCTGGTATTCCCATCTCTTTCAGAATTTTCCACAGTTTATTGTGATCCACACAGTCAAAGGCTTTGGCATAGTCAGTGAAGCAGAAACAGATGTTTTTCTGGAACTCTGCTTTTTCAATGATCTAGTGGATGATGGCAATTTGATCTCTGGTTCCTCTGCCTTTTCTAAAGCCAGCTTGAACATCTGGAAGTTCATGGTTCATGTATTGCTGAAGCCTGGCTTGGAGAATTTTGAGCACTACTTTACTAGAGTGTGAGATGAGTGCAATTGTGTGGTAGTTTGAGCATTCTTTGTCATTGCCTTTCTTTAGGATTGGAATGAAAATTGACCTTTTCCAGTCCTGTGGCCACTGCTGAGTTTTCCAAATTTGCTGGCATATTGAGCTCAGCACTTTCACAACATCATCTTTCAGGATTTGAAATAGCTCTTCTGGAATTCCATCACCTCCACTAGCTTTGTTTGTAGTGATGCTTTCTAAGGCCCACTTGACTGCACATTCTAGGATGTCTGGCTCTAGGTGAGTGATCACACCATCATGATTATCTGGGTCATGAAGCTCTTTTTTGTACAGTTCTTCCGTGTATTCTTGCCACTTCTTCTTAATATCTTCTGCTTCTGTTAGGTCTATACCATTTCTGTCCTTTATCAGGCCCATCTTTGCATGAAATGTTCCCTTGGTATCTCTAATTATCTTGAAGAGATCTCTAGTCTTTCCCCTTCTGTTATTTTCCTCTATTTCTTTGCATTGGTCACTGACAAAGGCTTTCTTATCTCTCCTTGCTATTCTTGGAACTCTGCATTCAAATGGGCATATCTTTCCTGTTTTTTCTTTGCTTTTTGCTTCTCTTCTTGTCACAGCTATTTGTAAGGCCTCCTTAGATAGCCATTTTGCTTTTCTGCATCTCTTTTCCATGGGGATGGTCTTGATCGTTGTCTCCTGTAAAATGTCACAAACCTCTGTTCACAGTTCATCAGGCACTCTATCAGATCTAGCCCCTTAAATCTATTTCTCACTTCCACTGTATAATCATAAGGGATTTGATTTAGGTCATACCTGAATGGTCTAGTGGTTTTACCTACTTTCTTCAATTTAAGTCTGAATTTGGCAATAAGGAGTTCGTGATCTGAGCCACAGTCAGCTCCCAGTCTTGTTTTTGCTGACTGTCTAGAACTTCTCCATCATTGGCTGCAAAGAATATAATCAATTGGATTTCAGTGTTGACTGTCTGGTTATGTCCATGTGTAGAGTCTTCTCTTGTGTTGTTGGAAGAGGGTGTTTGCTATGACCAATGAGTTCTCTTTGCAAAATTCTTGTTAGCATTTGCCCCGCTTCATTCTGTATTCCAAGGCCGAATTTGCCTGTTACCTCAGGTGTTTCTTGACTTCCTACTTTTGCATTCCAGTCCCCTATAATGGAAAGGACATATTTTGGGGGTGTTTATTCTAAAAGATCTTATAGGTCTTCATAGAACTGTTCAACTTCAGCTTCTTTAGTGTTACTGGTTGGGGCACAGGCTTGGATTACTGTGATATTGAATGGTTTGCCTTGGAAACGAACAGAGATCATTCTGTCGTTTTTGAGACTGCATCCAAGTACTGCATTTCAGACTCTTTTGTTGACCATGATGGCTACTCCATTTCTTCTGAGGGATTCCTGCCTGCAGTAGTAAATATAATGGTCATCTGAGTTAAATTCACCCATTCCAGTCCATTTTAGTTCGCTGATTCCTAGAATGTCGACGTCCACTCTTGCCATCTCCTGTTTGACCACTTCCAATTTGCCTTGATTCATGGACCTGACATTCCAGGTTCCTATGCAATATTGCTCTTTACAGCATCAGACCTTGCTTCTATCACCAGTCACATCCACAGCTGGGTATTGTTCTTGCTTTGGTTCCATCCCTTCATTCTTTCTGGAGTTATTTCTCCACTGATCTCTAGTAGCATATTGGGCACCTACTGACCTGGGGAGTTCCTCTTTCAGTATCCTATCATTTTGTCTTTTCAAGAATACTGAAGTGGTTTGCCATTCCCTTCTCCGGTGGACCACATTCTGTCAGGGCCTTACAGACCATCAAAAAAGACTGTCCATTTGATTTCACCAAATATGAGGGAATAATAACCCTTTAAATAAGAAAGGATTTGGGGTGAAATATATAGAAGATGTTTAAAACTGCATTTATTAAACATATTTGTAGCAAGATAAATGAGTGCATTTTTAGCACCAACACCCACAAATGTCTTCCAAGTCGTAATAGAGTACAGACACGGCTGTGACCTCTTTTTACAGAGAAAATCTTCAGGCATTTATAAGCCAGCAGGAAGCCTCTCAACCCCTATTTCACAGGAGAGTGTGTGGTTGTGCTGTGCGCTGCCAGTATCCTCCGAGTTATAGGTGTTCTCATCTTGCTCCCCTATGGCACTAAGAGACTGCAACCTTTTCATATCCTTGTCCCCAGATGGCTCAAACTTCTCCTCCTCTCTCTTTTCATAGTTTTAGTCATTGGGATCACATCTATTTTATGTTGGTCATTTTATATCTTTAGAACCCAAAGGCAGCAGCAAGAATATTGGGTCACCATCGAGGTTAATAATAATAATAGGAAGAAGAAAAAACAAAACAAAAACTTTGTTTGCTAACAGATGTCTCTATGAGGTGGCTCAACTCTAACCAGCTTCCTCTGCTAAACACATATTTCATAAGTCTGGAGGGATGGCTTCTCATTCATTCTTTAATTTAATTCATTGTGCTGGCCAGCAAGTGGATAATATAATGCTTTCATCTCTATCCCGGGATTTGAGGGAGGTATTAATCAGTATATTTATTCTTCAATCCTGGAACATCTGTGTAACAAAGATGTTAATTGGCATCTACTGAAAAACTTGCTATTCCAATAATACGTTTACCAAGGTAATCAAGTTATATTGCTAATGCTTATGTCATGTTAAAAAAAAAACAGTGAATAGTCAAAGAGATATGTAGAATATGTAATTCACTGACTATAACACTGATTTCATATGTTAATTTTTTAGCAATAATTTATAGTCACTTGTAAAATATTTCACTATAGAATTTAAGAAATCAGTACCCTAAACAGAGATAGCGACAGAAGGAATTCAGATTTTCACTCAGACCTGCAAGGGCTTGAACCTGAGTTTTGCCACCTGCTAGGCACAAAGATTTTGACTAAGTCTCCTCTTATTTTCTCATCTTCTCACTGGTCTCCTTATATACCACGAAATGAAGATATTGTCAACGCCTCATTTTGGTATTGCTCAAATAATTAAATAATATTGAACTAACATTTAGTAAGTTGGAATCATTTGCACATTTATCACATAATAATACTAGGATATTGGTTTTATGACGCCCATTTTAAAGACAGGAAACTGATATTAGATGATGGACCCGAAAGAACTGGCATTGAATCCAAATCTACATGGCTCCAGATTTCATAAAGTTTCCAACGCAAAGCGCTGACGTGCATACGTAACAGCCCTTCCGAGATACCTGGAAATTCCTCCTACCTTCCCCATGACTGGAAATCCATCTCAAGCAAATGGGGATAACTGGTTATAAGCCCATAAATGTTTGTTCCCAAATGCCATCCTCTTGAGAGGATATCACTCAGACCCATTAGATAGGTTTTTAAAATCACAGAAGGTCTAAGAAATTGCAAGGTCCTTAGCAAATCATTCTCTGATGTCACATTTGTCACCATTTCCCTTTTTAATGTCTGTCATGGGTTTTAAACTCACACTCATATAATCTCTAGTATGGATTAATAACACCCATTTACTGTCAGTGTTCTCCCTTCAAGACCCTCATTATCACTACTGTTAGGGTGACTTCTGTAACACAGGGCTGGTGTGTCCCTTCTTGTAAAGCTGGACTTATCTCACAATGATTCCAAAACCTAAACACCAAGACCTGGTCTTCTTTACTCTGACCCCTCCCTCACCCAGGCTTCCTCCTTCCTCACCTGCATGTACCAAGTGTTACAGCCTCCTGTTACCCACTCCACTCACCAGACTTGTTCACCTGATGTAGATTCCTTCCCAAGACATCTAGATCCTACCTGGGCTAATGGCTTGGCTTGAACTTGGTATATTCTGCCTTCTACACTTTCCCTACATAGAAGAATGAATGGTACTTTATAATTTTACATCATTAAAGTTATTAATGACATACATGTTTTTTCTTGCTTATTGGACTACAAGTTCCCTTCTGAAGAACTCTCACCATTTCTCCATATATCTATCACAGTGGTCAGCACCTGGAGCTACACGTAAAACATGTATGTGCACACACACACACACACACACATACACACTATAATAGCCTCTGAATGACTGAATCCATGACTGTAAGCTCTTTGAGAGCAAGGGGGTCCTGTTGCAGAGTGCTTAGCACAAGGTCTGAATCTTGATACCTAGGATCCACTTAGCCTTGCAACTACTTCACATTATTCCTTTGAGGTGAAAGTGGGAATTCACCCTCGGTTCACTCCAGTGCCTTTATGTGGAGTTCCCTCAATCCCATGCCACGTTGCATAGCTATAGTGATTATGTAATTGGTTCAGGAATGAGCAGTCACTTAGCTAATGCCAGTGATTCTTAGAATAAAATATGCTCATGCCTTACCAGGGGTTGTGATGGTAATTCTCTTGTAACTACTAGGGAAGATCATCTTCTTGAGCGGATTCAACAACAGAGAACCAGAGCTGAAACACCTAGGGAGAGATATCCTATCCTGCTTCTATGATTTGTGCCCAGTTCAGGGACAGCAGAGCCTGGTTGGCTGCCGTCTATGGGGTCACACAGAGTCGGACACGACTGAAGCGATTTAGCAGCAGCAGCAGCAGATCCAAGCTTGAACCCAGCCAGCTCTCCCTCCAATGCTTAATTTACTTGAAAACATAGAGTTCTTCTCTCTGATTAAACCATTTTGAGACTAGTTTTCTGTCACTTGCCACCAATGAGTCATGTATTGAGTAGGTATCAGTTAATTTCTTGAAGAGATTCTTCAGGCAGTAAACAAAGCTGCCATTGATGGCCTGTGGAAGAGCTCTTAACAAGGAGCCTTTGATATTGGAGAGAAGGTTTGAATATTAATTCCAGTTCTCTAGTGAGGCAGTGAATCTTCATCTGACCTTCAGTAAAAGCTAAACAAACAGGACTCTATCAACTCCTCATGAGTTCTTGTCAAAAATCCTTAAACTCAAAACACTGCTCAGCAATTGATGTGAAGATATTTTACAGTGTAGAACTGCTTGTTGATGATATAGTTAGAATACTGGGAGAGGAACACAAGTTTAGAGGGTCGGCTTACTTAAATAGCATAGGGAGATGCCTGATGAGGACTTATGTGGACCTATGACAGTGAGATATCATTTTCTCCCTGGTTTTCTGTTTTAAGTCAGTTGGGCTCTATGATTCAAAAATTTTTAAATCTTGCCTATACTATTGTATTTCAGCCACAGCATTCCTATCTGTATAATGAGACTAGTAATTATTATATGTAAACATTTATCCTAGTTCAATGACTCTCAAACATTTTTTGGACCACAGCCCATGGTAAAAAAGTACATTGGTCATCTCAACCCAAGACACACCCACTCACACTTACACCTGAAACAAGTTTCAGAAGATAATCCTTATTCTTACAATGCAAGATATCTTCTCATATATATATACATATATTTTAGCATGGCCATGATCTACTAAACTGGTTTCATGCCCATCAATAGGTTTTGATCTGCAGATTGAAAAGCATTACCATAAATCAATAGGCGGTACAAAATGCGTTTCAGGTAAATGCCCATTACATCTGAGTAGAGCTTTGGCCCTAAATCCCTAGACAGTCTCTCACCTTAAAGAACAAGACAGTATCACACTGACTTTTAGTTCTTTTGTAGCCCCAGATTTGTACCTGGAGTCAGTGGAAGCAGCCTTCCATATCCTCTATCCCCTGGACACAGCTCGATTTTCACTCTGCTTTCCTTTCTTCCTACCTGTTTTGCTATGTGGGAGGACTCATCTGAAGTGAAACTGCAGGGGAATGAGTGGTTGAGGTTCTCACACTTCAGTCTGTGTTCCCTGCTGGGAGTTCAAAAATATTTTGGGATGCTCCAACACTGTATTTCTAGGTTTGTCAGGGGTTCTGGAGTCTGAGTACTTGATAAGTACGGGGTAGGAGCAGTAGAGAGGAGTTTGATGAGGGGACAGGCATACAATGCCTGGTTAAACCTTGCCACTCACAGAACATGAGGTTGCCCTAAACTCCACTGGGATCTGGAGGTGGGGAATCATGATGTTCCTGCCCAGCAGCAAAACCGTGAAAATTTCCTTAAAACGGAGTGTTGAGGATGGGGAGGGAGAAGCAACAAGTTACTTCTGTTTTTAGCATAATCTGAAAGCAGATTAGGGGAGACCACACATGAGCAGTTTCCTCTGTTCCCCTCGAGTCCAGCTGTCTTACTTCATTAAGCCAAACAGGTGGCTGTCTTTATTAAATGATAAAGGGATTTAGGGATGTGAAGAGGTGGCTGGGATGGGGGCAGTAAAAGCAGTACAGCAATCTCCAATCTTGTTATTTTAAATGTGGGTGTTCCATATGTTGGATCATAGTGGGTGGCAGCTTCCCTTTACCCGGTGGCGGGGCTGGGGAACGGACTGTGTTCCAGTCTCCACAACAGCGTGAGAGGCTTGCTGCGCCTTCATTATTTCTCTGAACTCCTGCAACTCTATTCAAGAGAGGGCCTGTGGAGCATTTGTTAGAGTCACGTTTGGAGAAATCACTAGAAGAGTCAGAGCTATAACTCAGTCACTGGAAAACAGTAGAGAGGATTTGGCTTCCAGTCCTTCATTCTCTGACATAAACAGTCACTTAAACACCATTGACTGTGTGATGTCCTTTGGACTGGATGGCTTATATATTCCTTCTGACTCTAAAGTGTCTAGAAACCTGTGAGTTACTGGGATATAAATGCAATTTAGTTCAAAGCCTTAAGTAAGAGGCTGAGAAACAATAGAAATAAGTTGGAAATGAAATTTTACCAATGAGTCCCAAGGGTTCAGGTTTCTGTGATAAGCTTGGGAAAAAGCGAGAGTTTGAAGGATGGGGGAAATCGGGAGGCAGGGTGAGGGGTGGCAAGAAAACTCAACTTCGAGCCAGGGCTGATAGAGATGAAAAACAAATTCTCTAAACTCTTAGCTGCCTAACCTCAAGCAAGTCACTAAACATCTCCACATCAGTTTCATTATTTATAAATGTGGAATAACACAATTGTAAGGTGAAAAGTGTGTATGTTCCTTCAGCCGACTATCCACTTATGTATTCACTCACTGAGCAAAATTAAGTACTATGGCTGGTTTCTGAACCATTGTTTGATCCACTGGATCCCAATGTGCCTGAAGATAGAGACCCTAGACTTCCAATTCTGTTAGCCAATATATTCCCCTTTTGGCTTAGCTTAGTTGGAGCTTGTCGAGCTGAGCAGAATATCTGATAAATCACTGACTGTCTATAGCAAAGTTTTCCTTTCCCAGTACTTTCTTTGTAATGGTCCCTCATATATACTTCTTGTTCTGGATCTGTGCATGTCCTATGGCGTCCTTTATAATAGAAATCTATCATTTAGCATTCTTAGCCTTGTACATTTCTTCCCCTCTTCCTCCTTCTTTCCTTCTTCTAAGAACCCACTTTTCTTTGATAAACCATTCTGCCATTATGCCAAGTGGCCCTGGTGAAGCTGTCAATCACAGCGTTCAATTAATCCCTTTGCATGGAGCGAGAAAAATGACCCAGGCTGTCCAACCAGAGTATTTATTCTTCTTGGCCACAGTAATTTGTCCAAGGAGGACACCCGACACAAGCATAGCCTTCTCTAAGATGGACTCTCTTTTCTTTTGGATATTGAGTAATAAAGTTTTAGGCTTGAGTATGCTATGGTTTTCCTGAGTACACAAAGGGATTTAGAACTCAGGAACAAAGCTTTTAGAGCCCTTAAACTGTCATTTGGGCCACTGGATCCCACTGTGCCTAAAGATAGACCATAGAGTTCTAATTCTGTTAAACAATATATTTCCTTTCTGGCTTAGCATGGTTGGAATTCAGTTTCTCTCACTTGCTCTGAACACTTCTTCAAAGTCTGCCTCAATTTATACTTTCTCATGTTACCTCCTTTGATCTACTTTGCCAGATGTCACCAGCAGAGTACATTTTATTTCCCTTCTATGAGCTTTTCTTACTACTGACTGGTTTTATGATTAACTGCATGTGTGTCAATGCCTTTCTCAAGTCCAGTATTAGAAAACCTGTTTTCAAAGGAAGTCATCTCAAGCATTTATCATCAATACTGTTGTAATTAAAAATACTGTAACATCAAGTAATTAATATTAGTGAACTAGTTAATATTAATGGTTTAATATTAATTAATATTAACTAATAGGAACTACTATGTGCCAGAACTTGTGCTAATGATTTATATGTGCTATCTTATTTATTAAAATATTGCTTTTAGGTGAGTTTTATTATTCCCTTTTTCAGATTAAATGAAAAACAGATTCAAGGAAGGGATGTGATTCACCCAAGTTCTTTCAGCAAGTGAGCAGGAAAACAGGGTTAGAATCTAGATTTCTCTTACCCAGTGAATTGTGTGCATTATCATGTTTGTGAATGTGTGTCTCTGTGTGAGTGTGTATAACTTTTTGCCAACATCACAGTGACCTATATTCCACAATGTTGTCCTGTACCCCATACTTTCTCAGTTTGGAGACCCTGGGAATATGCCTAACAAAATTAAATTTGTGAGTGAATTGATTGATGATACGAAGCTGATAATCAGAGAAGGCAAAGTTACATGCAGAGGGCATCAATGGGCCACTGATGGTAAAACATAGAGTCAAGCATAGTTGGGATCATGATCTTTCTGTTCTCACAACTTAGAGCTTGGCAAAACCCCTCAAGGCTATGAATTTCTGACAGACAAGACCAGTTAGAGGGGAACAAGCCATGATGGATGTGCAATCCCAGCAAATACAGTATGAAGGACAGAAACATTGCTATGCATGATTTTTTAATAACTACAAAAAAATTCCATGCATGGGATTTCTGTATGTGAAAATTGATTGCATTGCCAGTGTTGCTTATCTCTTTAAACAAGCAAACTCATCTTCCCTGGTGCTGTTACATCAGTAATAAATAGGCTCCTCAGACAGACCTGCTTGCAGGTTAGAACTGAGACTGAACAGAAAATAACCTCTGGGGGTAGCGACACCTGCCATGACCAATAATAAAGGAATTCATGACCTGCAAAGGGTAGGGTGAGCCTGTTCCTGTTCCAAAAATATATTTCACCTGGTTCCCCAAGCAGGTTCATTGGCTATATCCAGGAAGCTGCAAAAAAAACAAGTATTCAGTACATAGGGAGAAGGGACTCAAGAAGAATGCACTCAAATGTAGACGAGCCTGTAGTTATGAAAACATGTAGGTCAATAAGAGGCTTGCTGCTAAGTGTCTTTTAAAATCAAGATACAAGCACTGGGCCTTTGTCTGGGGGCATGCCTATCTTCACATGGGGAATTAAAGCTGGATTTTTCAGTGACCTTATATACTGTGGCAGCTTTTGTAAATATCACAATGGATGGAGATCACTTTGATGAGGCTTCGGTAAGTGGACTCTATTTTGGATGATCATTTTTCTCCCTTAGAAAAATAATTAGGTGTCAACAGTGAGCTGAGTCTATCAACATTGTGTAAACATAATTAAGCTGAATGAAGGAGGTGCTAAACAGAAGAGATTCTACAGAAAGTTGACAGCGTGGAGCGGAAGGACGTTCACCTTGGGAGCTGAGTTTGGCACTTAAGTTCTGGGTTTAGCATCACTGGTTATGGAACCCAGATCATGTTACTCAACAGGTCTGGAATTTAGCTGCTCATTTTTTAATAGTAGGAGGTTATGCCAGCTAGTGTCTTAGAGTTTCTGAAAAATGATGATTATGATCTTATAAGTTGGGGGAGTCTCTGAAGTGGGAGAGAAGTAAAATCACTATGATGACACAGTGATAGACTGAGTTTTATTTTTATTACCAACTAGGCTAGGGGCCTTCTCAGGGAATATAAAAATGTACTAAGGCAATAGCAGATATTATACCTATACAGGAAATATTAGATGCATCTCCAAAACTGGAAGATAGTTTTTCCACTGAGTTCCCACTTTGGGATCTGCAAGCAACCCAAAAGCTCTGTCTCAGGCCAGTTATTAAAATATTACTGATTAGAGCAGGAGGTACATGAGCAAAGTCTATTCCATCAATGTGTGTATCAGCATGTTTTTTTGTTGTTGTTTCTTTGTTTTTGTTTTTTTTTTTTCCCCTAATTGTCCTGAGATAGACTAGATAATGATGAGCGTAGACGACCGTTGTGGCTCCCTAAGATGTTGGCTCCTACTTTCTGCTACGTTAACCCAGACAAGACAGCTCTTGGATCACTACCTGAATTATTCCTGTTCCACTGATAAGTTCTGCCTTCTGCTTCTGTTTGGCTAGAACGTAGACTCTTCACCTATTTCCTGCCAGCTCCCTGGTCTTAGTCTGGATACCTATTCTTGGACAACTCAGTGTGAACTCTAATTTTTCACAGTTGACTTTGAGAGTGGTCTGGATATCTGTAATGTTCTCTTGATGAGCTCTTTCTTCCAAGTTGTGCATCTGTCCTATGTTTCCTTCACTTTCCCACATTGGAAGCTGGACAGTGAATGTCTCAGTGGCTTTATCCAGATTCCATTCTTGGGGAGGAGTGGGTCTGTTTCCCAAGCCCTGACCTCTAGATTTCACATCTTTTCTCCTGAGACCATCAACCATCTTGCTAAGTCACGGGAAGCTCAAGTTTGAATTTCCTTGATTGTGCATAGGGATATATACTAATTATTTTAATAAATGAGTTACAAACTCTATGGAAAAAATAAACAAAGCAGCCTCTTCACACAACTACTTGAATCTCTAAATTCCTCTCCCATGTATATAGGATGAGTTTTTTAAAGCCTGATGTCCATGTGCCTATATACAAGAATAAACATATTTAAATTGTTAAATTTAACATCTTGTTAAATTGGCACATTCTGGACCCAGAGGATTTCTCCTTTGCTAGCTAAAACATGTTCATATTTTCATCTATATGAGGACTCTGGTATATACACTCTCAAAACAAAGATACACAGTACACAATAAAATAGATTTAACACTTCCATTATTTTTAAGATAGTTATTAAAAGACTATTTTAAAAGTACTTTAATATTTAAAAGAAGAAATAAGCACCTTTTGGGTCTTTATGTTAAATGGCTTGAAAAGTGTTCTGTAATTGGTATTTAATGGAAAACTCAAATGCTCAAGCTTTAGGTTTTATTTTTATCCATGTCCATATTTTTGAACTTGAAAAAAATATCCTGGCAGATGCAGACCTCAGGGTAAATTAATATTCCCTTTTTATACCCTTATTTCAGAAGAGTGAGAACTCACAACAAAATGGCCTTATTCATTACGCATAGAGCAGTGTGGATGGGAGGAGGAAAAATGAAACACAGAAAAACAACTGGGAAATCTGTGGTTTACTTACTCGATTTTCTTTCAATATATTTAAAAAGATTAGTTTTAGTTACAAAAAGAAACTAAGAAAGAAATACATGTACAGGTCATTTCCTTCTATTTTTTTGTTTTTTAATGATTCTAACCCTGTCCCAAGAAGTTTGCAATCTTATGTGTCCTTCTAATCTATTTATATGCCACATATATATTTATATATGTAAAGTTTTATTTTACATGTGCACTAAAACTTTTGTTTTGTTTTATTTGACAGTACTCTGTGATATGTATTATAATAGTTGTGTTCTTATGGAAGATAATATATATTAAATTGTATCTGTTTATATACAAATATATACAAAAGTAAATATCTGTATATTATATATTAATACACACATAATTCCTGTGAAATACGAGACACTACAGAAGTAAAAGAAGCTAGGTTGACATTATATAGAACGTACTACAATTTCATTTCCTGGTTTATTATATTCAAAAGAAATTAAATACCAGAATTTATATATCCATCCCACTAATGATGGCCATTCAAGCTGTTTCCAAACAATGTTACAAATGATGCTGCCTTTGGCGCACACATAGATGACTTAGCAGGTTATTTTGCTTGTAAGACACTGAAGTTCTGTCAAATTATTTCTTGTAATAGGTAAAGCAGTTAAATCCAGTACATATGTGTCAAGGAAAATGTTTAAGAGCTGAAAAATAAGGTACTGGAAAGTATAGGGACTCCACTCTAGCACAATTCTGGAGTGAAAACTATTCTTGGGACCTTGGGAACTGAAATGTGGAGACCTTCCCCTTGGACTCTTCTTCAGCTGAATCCCTTCTCCTCCCAGTGGCATCCTTGCTCCCATGCTTCTCTCCCTACACAACACAGCTGCTGTTTACCTTCTGGCCTCAATGGTCCAGACTTTGGTTTTTCAGGGTCAGCTCTTTGTAAAAGCTACATGATTCCTGCATTTCTTATGCTAGAATTTCTAAGGCAGAAGTTGATTGTCCTGGCACATGTGTATGCATGCATGTGTTTACACATGTGTGTGTTTCTCTTCAGGACATGCCATGTGCCTCTGGCCCATGCTCTCTGTTAGGTATCCACCAAAAGGAAAGGAAGGACAATCCTAAGAATGTGACCTATACAAGACTGTCTCTAATTTAGGGATGCAGTGCGGAGGGACATTTCCTCAGTGAAAGTTAAAAGCTAGACCTGGTCTGCTACTTCCTTCCCAGTGCCTAGGGCAGAGCTTGGCTCAGTGTGGCTCCCTGATGACTATCTGTTCATCTAGACTCCAGAGGATTGAAGGGTAGAATATGCCACCTGAAGACGGCCCTCTTCTGTAGAATGGTTATTTTGAGGAACTGCAGACACAGGAGAACTCTGGAAAACAGAGAAGTTATCCTTTCATAAGGAAAGTTAATGTTAGAAATAGGACCTGTGCCAGGAAGAGAGCTATTTGCAGAGATCACTTTTTAACCTGGGAGACTTATCTTCAAGTAGGGAAACCTTTGTTTACAAGTGTCACCCAGAGTTGCCTCTTTGAAGCCCAAGATCCTTATCCTTTTTCTAAGCTTGAGATGTAAATAAACCATCGTATGGCTGCCTTCTGACGCTCATATATTTGTGAGGCTCCCATAAGTGCATATGTAAGTAATTAAAATTGCCTTTTTCTCCTTTTAATCTTTTTATTACAGAGGAGTCTCAGCCAAGAACCTAGAAGGGAATTGAGAAGATGATTTTTCCTCCCCTGCAGGATCATTACATCACACTCCCCCATGTACATGGCATGAACAGAGGTGCTAGGCTACAATCCAGAGACCAGATCCAGATGTTGTATGTATTCTGGACTTTACACTGTAATGTGTAAAATGAATCCAATAACACACACATTACACAATATGAATATTAAATGAGATAATGTATGAAATATTTGTGCAAACTTTAAAGCACTATTTTGCCAACGTGTGAGGTTGGCTCTAAGAATACTGGAGTAAATCAGTAACCAGAACTTGTTTACTATTCCAGGTACCGTGGTTATAGAAGGCTTCACCAAACATGGTTATTTGGCCATTATTCTTCTTAGCAAGGTGCAAAGTTTAAGGAGGTGAACAGAGGAGGCTGTTTCTCTCTGTCAACCCTGATACTTTGGAAGATCCAGTCTAATAACTGACTGAGCATAAGTGGTTTCATCATCATGATAACAAATGCCAAGAGAGAGAAAGATAGGATGACATGAAAGTTGTCTGTCTCAGGTACACCATACCATGGCATTTTACTGAGACTTCCCTGGCTCAAATGGCCTCGTCTGTGCTTGTCAAAGTCTGGCCCTTCCTTCAAGACTTAGATTTAAACCTAATGTATTGGATAACTGTCTCCTGAGAAACCTGTATGTGGGCCAAGAAGCAACAGTGAGAACCAGACATGGAAAAACGGATGGGTTCAAAATTGAGAAAGGAGTAAGAAAAGGCTGTATATTGTCACCCTGTTTATTTAACTTATATGCAAAGTACATCATGCAAAATGCCACACTGGATGACTCACAGGCTGGAATCAAGGCTGTCGGGAGAAATATCAACAATCTCAGGTATGCAGATGATACCACTCTAATGGCAGAAAACCAAGGGGAATTTAAGGCCCTCTGAATGAAGGTGAAAGAGAAGAGTGAAAAATCTGGCTTAAAACTCAACATTCCAAAAACTAAGATCATGGCATGAGGTCCCATCACTTCATGGCAAACAGAAAGGGAAACAGTGGAAGAAGCGACATTTTGTTTTCTTGGGCTCCAAAATCACTGTAGATAGTGAATGCGGCCATGAAATTAAATGATTGCTTGCTCCTTGGAAGGAAAGCTGCGACAAACCTAGATAGTATATTAAAAGCAGAGCTTTAACTATACAGACCTTGAGCTATGGTTTTTCCTGTAGTCATGTTTAAATGTGAGAGCTAGTCCCTAAAGAAGGCTGACTGACAAAGAATTAATGCTTTTGAATTGTGCTGTTGGAGAAGAGTTTTGAGAGTCCCTTGGACAGTATGGAGATTATACCAGTCAATGCGAAAGGAAATCAACCATGAACATTCATTGGAAGGACTGATGCTGAAGCTGAAGCGCTAATACTTTGGCAACCTGCTGGGAAGATTTGATTCATTGGATAAGACTCTAAAGCTGGAAAAAACTGAAGGTAAAAGAAGAAGAGGGTGGCAGAAGAGAGCATCACCTACTCAATGGACATGAAATATGAGCAAATTCTGGGTGATAATGAAGGACAGGGGAACCTGGTGTGCTACAGTTCATGGGGTTGCAAACAGTTGGATAGGACTTGGCAACTGAAGAACAATAACATTGCATACCTATATTGGGAGGAGAATGAGATTCAGAAAATCTTCCTGTCTGTGTATAACAGCCTTTGTAGGTTGAAGTTCCCTTGAAAAATCTTAACACCTGTATGAAACCTATTAACATTAGAATTATGTCATACAGTTTAAGGAATTTTTGTTTATTAAGCAATTTAATGTTTGTCAAAGTTTTACTTGTATGCATTAGATATCCTCAGAACTATCAGAATATGTGGGACAGAGTCATAAATAAACAAACAGCCTTGGAAAATTTATTTAATCTTACCCCCAGCCCTTATTTCATTATTTCCTCAACAATTTCATGAGAATTGTTGTCGTTCAGTCACCCAGTCATGTCTGACTCTTTGAGGCCCCATGGACTGCAGCATGCCAGGCCTCCCTGTCCCTCACCATCTCTTGGGAGTTTGCCCAAGCTCATGTTCATTGCATCAGTGATGCCATCCAACCATCTCATCCTCTGATGCCCTCTTCTCCTTTGGCCCTCAATCTGTTCCATGAGAATACAGGATTAATATTTCCTTTGGGAAGGTGTGGAAATAAAGCTTCAAAAAGGCTAAATAACTTACTCAAGGTCATAGAGCTAACAATAACTGGTTACCTGTACACAAAGCCAGGTGTCTTCCCTCCTCTTTGCCCCCGACTTCTCCTTAGGTTGAATCCTATGCCTTGATTAATGAGCCCTGCATTAGGGTGAGCTGTGATCCTGCAAGCATCAGCTGCTAGGTAACACCTGAGCTTTTAGAAACCCTTTCTTTTCTCTAAATAGTGCCATTTATTACCTTGCATTAGAGGGGAACAGGAGAAAAATGTTTAAATGGCATTCTGAAAGTAATACAGGGCAATGTATACAACATCTGGCTAAGCCTCATTTCTAGGCAAAATTAGGTCATTCATGTCATAAAAGTGAAAAACTAGAAATAACCTAAATGTCCACTGATAGGGGATTGATTGTATAATTCAGATTATATTCATGACATGAATTATTATGTAATTAATTAAATTGATGGTGTAGACATATATTAACTGGCTTGGAAAATTGTAGGTGAGATTAATTACATTCAAAAAGAAGTTTCCAAAGTACCTTATAGAATATAAGCTCATATGCACAATAAAAATGTATATATGCATTTTGAAGTTGATAGTGGTAAATGTGCATGTGGTTTTTTGTTTACATAATTAACATTTTTTTTAAATAAAACTTTTCTACAACCTTCAAAACAAAGGAAGATCTAGTTGAGCTTGAACTTGGCATGCAATCTTTCTCTTAGGCATAATAGATGCACAGAGGACAATTCCAATTAAGTTCTCATGACACTTGTAACAGAAGGGGCTTGCATGCTTGCTTGTCAAACTCCTACATGATAACACTATTTTTTAAAACCAATGTTAATACAATTTGTGATGGTCACCAAATTAAATTTATGAAAATCTTATATGATTGTCTCCATTCTCCCACCCAATCTGGTTTAGAGTCTTATGTTTTTATTTCCACACAGGTACTTTTCACTATTCTTTTTATACCTCTCTCTATATGACTTTATCTAGGAGTAATCATGTACAATTTCCATGTATGTTTTTGACACTGAGCTTAAGGTCTCAATGTGTAGTAAGAACCCAATAAGTGCTGTGGCAAATAATTGTAATCTAGTTGGTGCCTGGGACAGAAATGAACAAGATGCCTCAAAAAATGCTGTCTTGAAATTAGCTTTGTGTTTCAGGTCAATGAACAAAGTGTTGGATAAAGGATTACAAAGAAGAAAAAAGAATATGGTGCAGGCTGTATAGGTGCTACTTCAACGGTTTTCATATTGGAGAATTTCTACCTAAAGGTGGAGGGGTAGGTACACTCGCCACCCCTAAAAGTCCCGTCTGCAGAGAAGGATGCTTTAGTTCAATCATTTTATTTAGCTCTTACTTCACTCAATTTATAAGTATTGAGCACTTTGCTTTAGGATCAAGCGAGTTGGGTCAAAAGCAAGAAATTTTTATAATGTATATGTATATCAAATTATGTTGTATACTTTATATACCTTACAATTTTGTCAACTACATGTAAATAAAGCTGAGAGAAAAGTGGGGATGAGGATGGATTGGGAAGGGGCATAGAACTTTCTGGGTTTCATCCTATATTCTCTCTATATCTTAAAATGGGTTTCATTACATGAGTGTATATATTTGTCAGAGATCATGGAATGGATACACTTAATATTTATGTATTTCAATATATAAAATTTTATTCAAGTATAAAGAACTATAAACAAATATTGAACTTTAGTTAATATTATGCTAAAGTATTTGGGGGGAATTGTACTGAGGTCTGAAAGTTAATATTGAAGTACATTAAAAAATAAGATAGGTTGATGGAATGATAGATAGGTATTGCTAAAACAACTATAGCAAAATGATTATGGAGTCTAAGTGGTGGTTACATGTGTATTCACTGTGAAATGTTTTCAATGTTTTGGCATGATTGACACTTTTCATAGTAAAATACAGAGAAATGGAAATATCATTATTTCTCTCTTCTACACAAAACCCTCCAAAGACTTCCCAGCATACTTAGCATAAAATCCAGCATAAAACTGATAAAAACTTTGGATTATAAGACTCTTTACAATATGGTGACTGGCTGATGACCTTACTGATTTCATCTGCTCATGCTCTGGCCCTCTCTTTCATCCAATGACAGTGGGTTACTTACTGCTCCTAGATCTTCCCTAGTTTGCTCTGGTTTCAGAGCTCATACTATTATTTACACATAGCATGGGCTTATCACAGGTTTTTACATAGCTACTTGTCCCTCTCCACCCATTTATTCTTGTCTGCTCAACAGCCCTTCCTCCGAAAGGCCTCTCCGGACCACCTTGTCAGTCTCTCTCCCTATCATTCTTAAGCTGTGTTTCTTTCATTCATAGCACTTAGCACCACACGATATAATTTTAAATACATTTATATTTCATTTGCTTTCCTTTCCCCATTGTTGTGCAAACTGTTTGAGGGAGGGTTAAGACATCATTTTGTTCATCATTCTATCACCTATTTCTAGAATAGTGTGTTTGGCCAATGCTGGTTTTTGGTTGGTTGTTTTATTTAATTTTTATTTATTTATTTTAAATTTTTTAATTTATTTTATTTTTTTAAAATTTTACTTTATTTTACTTTACAATACTGTATTGGTTTTGCTATACATCAACATGGATCCACCACGGGTGTACACGTGTTTTAATGTATTATTTATTTGGCTATGTCGGGTCTTAGTTGCACATGAGATCTTTGTTGCATTGTGTGGGATCATTTTTTTTTTTTTTTTTGCAGGAACTGTTTTAGTTGTGGCACACAGGGTCTTTAGTTGTGGCATGTGAACTCTTTCATCTGCAGCATGTGGGGCCTAGTTCTCTGACCAGGGATAGAATCCAGGCCCCCTGCACTGGGAGCTCAGAGTCTTAGCGACCAGCCATTGGAGGTCTCTGGCCCACACTCCTTGGTTCGGTAAATCAATTAATGGGAGTTTTCCATAGTGCTATTTTGGGAAATTTTTAAAATTTAAAATTCTTGTAATTTACTATTTAAAAATTTTTCAGTGAGCTCTTTAGAATAGTTTTATATTTACAGAAAAACTGTGAAGTATAGTTCCCATATACTCCACAATCAGTATCCCTTTTTATTAATATCTTTCATTGTACATATGCTAAAATGAACTAACCAACATTGATATGTTATTATTAACTAAAACCCGTGCTTAGATTTCCTGAGTTTTCATCTCCTGTCCTTTTGCTGTTCCAGGATCCTGTCCAGGATACCATATAAGCTTCAGTCATCATGTTTCCTTAGGCTCTTCTTGAGTATGACTGTTTGTCAGACTTTGTTTTTGATGATCTTGACAATTTTGAGGCATACTAGTTAGGGATTTTGCAGAACGGCTTCAACTGGGAGTTGTCCACAGTGTGAATTTCCAGGACAGTTGATTAGCTTGGGAAATTCTGTCCCTGAGGAACTCTGATTCTGTACCCAGTGATCTCAGACTTTTGTACTACTTTTAGAGCATGGACATTTTGCAGGTCTTGTCTTGCTTGGTGTCCCGTAAATCTTGTGAAAAATAATATATTTCTGTGTCCATCTTGCATATGAGGAAACACAGCTTCCATAATGGTAACTGTGTGAGATCACATAGAATATATGGCCAAGAAGAATTTGAACCCTCGCTTCCTGATTGCAGATCCAGCTCTCTGTCTCTGCCACCCACATTTGCCTGTTGATATCATCACAACCTGTACTTTGCAGAAAACTGCTCAAACCTGAAACTACTTTGAGGTACATAATATCAGCATCTCTTTTCTCTGTTGTTTTCAATCAAAACATTACCACTGAGTCTACCTACCAAACCAGCGTAGTGAGAAAAATGAGTGCTCTGGGACAACATTTAAATGTAAACTGATACGTATTATCAAAATATCATGTTCTGGGTTGGTCAGTAGATGGAACGTATTTAAGATATATTTGCAAAGAACCAATAACCTTCATGCTGATAACACCTGTACCTGTATTGCACCCTCTCTGTGTAGGGGCTCCTTCTCCAGACTGAACATTGAGTACTTCCTCCATCACCCGAGTGGTGAGAGGAAGAGTGACATACCTCTCAGTAAATGAGTTACACATCTCATTCCCTGTTCCTGGAGCACTCTTTAAAGCTCCAAATCAATGTTACCAGCTGCAAAAACCCTGCTTTCCTTATGCATATAGACTCTAAGTTGATCTGTTTTGCTCCTTATAAAATGCCTCATTCTGCAATTTAAGGGTGATTTATTATTCTGAGTTCAGAAAAAAAAGAGACTTTTCATCCTCCAGGAAGCTTTCCTTCACTCTGCCATATGGTCCCATCACCCTAGACCTTGGCTATCATGTCATTTATAAGAATCGATTGCCTCTCTTTAAGTCTTAAGGGTGGGGCTGTGTCTGTCTTGTGCATCACTGCATCTGTGGGGCAAAGTCCCTCCATTGTTCATGTCCTATAAATACATTTGAAATGAAATATGTTTGTATAAACTGGCTTTATATAACAACACCATGTTGTTTGTATACAGTTGAAATATTTTATAATTTAAAAGTACTTAAAATAACTTAAAAATATTTTAGTACAAAGCACCAGACATCACACCTTTGGTGACAAATAAGTAATTTTGGGTGAATGAGTAATTATTACACTGAGGATAGTACAAGAGTTTCAGGCCTAGATGTAGGCAAAGCAACTTTCAAAGCCATCCTACAATGTGAACAACTTCCTGCAAGCACTGGATAATCTGGAGACCTTTATCCAATGCTAGACTTTACTAGAGAAGAAAGTCTATCATGTTCTCTGTCTCAGTAATAGGTAGCCTTGAGTAGTGGTTGTCTGTTTCAGAATAGGGAATATTGCTAATTTTATGTGTGTATAACATGTTCCCTCATGAAGAGCCTGGTTGGAGGCTATGAATCAAGGGTTTTGAATCCTTAAGTCTTCTTTCCAACAGAACAGCTTTGCTGGATTCACTTCTATGGTGGGACCCAGGAGAGCCACGTGAAATCGGCCTAATGTGGGTATTTGCAGAGTAGCCATGATTGATATAAATTGGGCCTTGGCTTTGAATGATACATAGGTTAATCTTGTAATTCCTGTGTCCTTTTGGTTAAAAGTCACATGTTTTTTTCTTTTTTTTTGAAATGACATGTAGCTGGGAAGAAGTCCACTCACCCAGGGCATCATCTCTTAGTTTTCAGGTGGGGGCCAAAAGGGACCTATGATGTTGAGGAGTGCAAACAGACTCAAAGAGGCCATATTTGCAAAATTGTTTTCCACATACAAGACCTTGTTCGTGCTTTTTCTGAACTGGTACTTTTCTCCTCTCTAAATCTAGAACTTCCATGAGAATCTACCTCTTTTAAAATTCTCCTGAGATTGATTTCACTATGATATTCTAGTCCTCTCACTGTTTTCCTATAGCATCTGTACCAGCTGGGATACTATCTTGTGCAGTATTTGTCAAGTTTCAGTTCCATTTTCTTCCCATTTTATATGGTTTATTGTTTTCTCCATTTAACTCTTTCTTCCATCTGGATCCTAAGCACATTAGAATTTTACTATCCTTGTATGCAATAAATTATACATTAATAGGATGGTTATGGCTTGTGAGAAGAAGTTATTTGTGATTTGCACTTAGAGAGATTTTAATCAAGTTTACCATTCTCAAAAAGTCTGTTTTGCATATAAATAAGAACCCCTAAAAATCGATCTGTTTTGCTCAATTATAAAATGCTTCATTTAGAAGCCTAAGGGTAATTTATTATACTGAATCGGATGGAAACGAAGATGTATTGCATTATGCTTAATCTTATCAAATGGCTGCTATATTTAATGACAATGTGTGTTTATCATAATTATTATAAGTTGTCTAGGTTAATAAAATCAGAAGACCTATGTGCCATTTTCAAATGTTAAATTTATTATTTATGAACTGCCTCAGATACCAGCTGTCCCCTATGGATGTGCAGTCATCCCATGAGTTTGATTTCTGCTGAGGTTGCTAGAGAACTTTGTGTTTGTCAGACAAAGTAGACTGTAAAATGAGTTCTGAGAAACTTCTACAGTTAAGCACACAGATGATAAAAATATGGAAGAGGAAGTAAATAACACATACCAGTTTTCAGGTATATGATAACTTTTACCAATGCATTTATTCCATTATTGGAGAGGCCATTTCTAGACATGGCAGATTCAACAGGAACAAAAGCAAAATCCCTGCTCTCTCATGGGGATATTCTGTTTCTTACGTGATAAAAAGAGAGTGTGTGGGGGGGGTGTGGGTGGGGGTGTCTGTGTGTGTATCGGAATGAGGGACGGGGTGGTAAAATGTCAGATATCTTATTTTGTCTCCAAAAGTATCTTGTGATGTCTGTATCTTTATCCAAATTTGAAAGTGAGAAAACTGAGGCTCAGAGAGGTAAAGAACTCAAGGTCCTACTGATGGAGGAGTCCTGTTTTAATCTCATCTCTCTGATTCCAAAGTTGAACTTTCCCCACATGGGCTATGCTATGGTCTAAATGTTTGTGTCACCCTGAAATCATATTTAACCCTGAATATTCATTGGAAGGACTGATGCTGAAGCTGAAGCTCCAATACGTGGGCCACTTGATGCAAAGAGCTGACTCATTGGTAAAGACCCTGATGCTGGGAAAGATTAAGGGCAAGAGGAAAATGGGGTAACAGAGGGTGAGACGGTTAGATAGCATCACTGACTTAGTGGACATGAACTTGAACAAACTCTGGGAGATACTGGATGACAGGGAATACTGATAAGCTGTAGTCCATGAGGTCACAAAGAATTGGACATGACTTAGCAACTGAACAACACCACCAAAATCAGTATGTTGAAATTCTAATGCCCTAAGTGATGGTGTTAAGAGGTGTGACATTTAGGATGTATTTAGGTCAAGAGGGCAGAGACCTCATGAATGAGATTAGTGCTCTTATAAAAGAAACCCCAGAGAACTCTCTTCACTGATGAGAAGTTTGCCACTCAGAGGAGGATGCTCATCAGTCCAAGTGGCTCCCTGACCTCAGACATCCAGCCTCCATAACTAGAGGTGTACATTTCTATTGTTTATAAGCCACCCAGTTGGTGGGATTTTGTTATACAGACCAAATGGGCAAAGGCAAGCTACTGATGACTTTAAAGATGGAAGGGCAGGTGGAGAAAAGACTTTAGGGCTTAGATTCTGAAACCTGTGTTTGGTTCTTAGATTCTCAGTTTTGTGATGCCGGCTGGATAAGTCAAAGTCTTCTCTTCATTCAAAAGAAAAGACAACAATCTCTTCTACTTCATGAGTTTCTTCTACTTCATGTTGTGAGGGTGAAAGTTGACAGCTTTATTGCAATATCAGAATTAAATTTCATGTATGACCATTTAAATTCAATGGCCCTGGAAAAAAAGATCATTAAAAGTATCCGAGAAGTGATACAGATGGCTAACAAACACATGAAAAGATGCTGAACATCACTCATTATCAGAGAAATGCAAATCAAGACCACAATGAGATACCGTTTCACACCAGTCAGAATGGCTGCGATCCAAAAGTCTACAAGCAATAAATGCTGGAGAGGGTGTGGAGAAAAGGGAACCCTCTTACACTATTGGTGGGAATGCCAGCTAGTACAGCCACTATGGAGAACGTTTGGAGATTCTTTAAAAAACTGGAAATTGAACTGCCTTATGACCCAGCAATCCCACTGGGATCCCACCGAGGAAACCAGAATTGAAAGAGACACGTGTACCCCAATGTTCATCGCAGCACTGTTTATAATAGCCAGGACATGGAAGCAACCTAGATGTCCATCAGCAGACGAATGGAAAAGAAAGCTGTGGTACATATACACAATGTACATTTGAATCCGTTCTAATGAGGTGGATGAAACTGGAGCCTATTATACAGAGTGAAGTAAGCCAGAAAGAAAAACACCAATACAGTATACTAACGCATATATATGGAATTTAGAAAGATGGTAATGATAACCCTGTATGCGAGACAGTAAAAGAGACACAGATGTATAGAACAGAATTTTGGACTCTGTGGGAGAGGGAGAGGGTGGGATGATTTGGGAGAATGGCATTGAAACATGTATACTATCATGTAAGAAACAAATTGCCAGTCTAGGTTTGATACAGGATACAGGATGCTTGGGGCTGGTACACTGGGATGACCCAGAGAGATGATAGAGGGAGAGAGGTGGGAGGGGGGTTCAGGATTGGGAACTCATGTACACCCGTGGTGGATTCATGTTGATGTATGGCAAAACCAATACAGTATTGTAAAGTAAAATAAAAATTTTTAAAAAAAGTATCATCCGAAAAAATGGGAAAACCACAGTCCATTTTTGCAATATCAAAGTCACAATTACAAGACCAACGCAGGCTCATCATGTTTTTTTCCTATACCTTTGCCTTAATAGTCATCAATTTACAGAAAAGGGGAACTTTGTTCACTCTTGGATACTTAGAACTCCCTTTAGAGACATTATCTTCCAAGTTGGCAAGCTCCCAACTCCCTAGAAACAGTGTTTGCCTGTGCTGAGTGTTTGGCAGCTGACATTTTGACAAATGAAGGTATTAAACCATGCATTAAATTTCAGTAAGGGTTTTACCTGCTATTTTTCCCCCAAATGTAAATATATACTCTAAAATAGAAGGGAAGAAAAGTCACCCTAGCAGCTTCACTTTTACGTAAATGCTCTCTTTGCCAAAAGTGCTTGGTTATTTGCCATAGAAAATATATCTGGTTTTAAACTGGCAGGAAAATTCTACGACATGTTGCTTGGGACCTTAGTATTAAGATGATTGCTCTGGGGAGGTGCCCAGACCTGGAATATAAGAAGGCAATGGCTTGCTCAATTTGTCTCTGGTTTATAGAACTTGTCCAGGAAACCTGTACAGAGTTGATAAAAGGGGAAAGCTAAATGAGGCATGACTAAGACAGGGACTTGGGGCCTCTGTAGATTTCCTTCAAGTCCCTTGTCCAGCACTTTCCATCAGAAGATGAGATGGTTGGAAGGCATCACCGACTCAATGGTCATGAGTTTGAGCAGACTCTGGGAGTTGGTGAAAGACAGGGAGGCCTGACATGCTGCAGTCCATGGGGTCACAAAGAGTCAGAGAGGATTTAGTGACTGAACAACAAGGGTGGGGCCCAGCAAGCTGAGTTTAACAAGCCTTCCAGGTGATGCTGATAGACAAGTTTAAGACCCACTGACCTAGAACGAGCACAGTGAATGATCTGGTGCTCAAAACTGCAGGTCCAGCACACATGTGTCTAGATGAGAAACACCTGAAGAGATTTAAAAAAAATAAAATACGGGTCGTGAGGAATCCCTTCTTATTCACTCATTCAATGGGTTTAGATGGGGGTCTGTAATCTGGAGTTTAGAACAGATTCCTTTGGTTAATCCAACAAGCACAAGTACAGAAATAAAGGGGCTGGATGGTCTCCGAGCTCCTTATCAGTCAAGCGATGTTGCCCTCTTTCAGTTATTGGGGATCATTAATCCTTTTCTTCTCCCTTAACTTCCACTGGAGGCACTATCATCTCAAACAAATGAACAGGTCCCCAGCCCAGCTCAGAGTAAGTAAATCATTTCTGAGCGATACAGCCTAAGTGCTAGTGTTTTTTTAAAGAAATTTCCCCAAGTGGTGCTAATATCAGCAAAAAGAATGTAAACAGAAGACCAGGCAATGTGGACACTATGCCATGAGTGAGCCACAGCTGAGTATGAGACTTGTAAGAATTTGGTCAGAGGCCACGCCTCTGCTAATCTCAGTCTTTAGATTCAGAGGCAGAGTCACCTGTCAGTCTAGCTCAGCTAATCAGATGTTCCTTTGTGGGTGTTGACCGCCTCAGCTCCTGCTTGGCAGTGGAGTCTCCTTAAGGCCCTGTTCTGGAGAGAAATCCTGACTACTGTTCCTATAGGTATACTGGTTTCTTCCAACCTGAGTTTTGGGCTCTAGTTTCTTTGGATTGTCTGAGCTAGTCTAGTATCCTTTCAATGAGTCCGTATATCTTCTTGAGTAAGCTTTTTTTTTTTTTTTTTTTTTTAAGCTTGCAGCCCAGGGAACTTGCATTAACACACTCTGCCATTACTTGATGATGTGAACTTGGGCAAGTCCTCTTGAATCTTTAGGCCTCAGTTCCCTGTAAAGAATCTGCCTGCAATGAGGGAGACCAGGTTTCAATCCCTGGGTCTCAAAGGTCCCCTGGAAAAGGGAATGGGTATCCACTCTAGTATTCTTGCCTGGTGGATTATGGACAGAGAAGCCTGACAAGCTATAGTCCACGAAGTTGCAGAGTCAGACACGAATGAGCAACTAACACTTTCATTTTTCACTTTCTGTCAATGGTAAAAAGAAGCTAGTGATCCAGATCCACATTTTTAGCCACTTATAAAATAATGTTTTTTCTTGAAAAAATAATAAGTTGCAGGAAACTTGAAAAAATAAAATGAATGAAGGGAGTGAATGGTTTTCCCAGTTCAAATTTTTTCCTCTCTGATAAAACTTGCTTCATTGGGATGAAGTCTCAGCAAACCTCTGAGAAGGGCTAAGTTTCCTTGCAGCCCAGATGATCTTAAAGTGCTATCTTTCTATAGTTTTATGCCCAGAAACAACTGGAGTTTTCTGGTTTAGAGCCATATATTGCTGAATGTAAAAGGCCTTGTAATGATACTTAATGGAACACACAAAGTGGTAAATGTCACACAAATTCAGATGCAAAAACTGCTTCTACAGAAGGCCTTTAACAGGAAAATTGACGAGATCTTTTTTTTTTTTTTTTTAGTTATAAAAATGCTATCTAAAAATAGGGATCCTATTATTCTGGACTGTTTGGTCACCTGTCGAGTGTTGTCTCTGAAGTCTTTTAGGACACAAGAGTTAAAACCCATGAAAAGGTCAAAACAGCTCTCAATTTCCAAATTAAATTGCTTGGAAACACACTTCAGTAGGAAGTTGGGTTTGGGAGGCCTGCTGTGAAAGTTAGCAAATGAAATGTAAAACGTGTGAAGTTTTCAGTTTTAGAAAAAAGTACTGATTTTAAAAGATTATGGCATTTTTGCTTTACCAAATTAACCTCTTTTGGTGAACTTAAATATCTCTTTTGCATTTTCTGCGGCTTACGTGAAAAATCTTCAAAAAAGATTTCATTAAAATCTGCCCCCACTGCTGAAAAGTTAGAGGTCACATTTTAGGTTATTTCTATCTGCATCTCTGTGTGAAATTTCTGTATGCTGTTCTAGGCATAGGCTTCATGACATAAAGGAATATATATAAACATAATAATACTTTTGGTGACAATGCTACATGTGAAAGCATCTGCTGTGCAGTCTTCTCATTTTAGCTCACTGAAACCCCCCATTTCTTCCCTGTCAACCTATTCCCCACCCACTGCAACCTCATCATTCCCCAGTTCTCTAGTATAACTGCTCTTGGAGAAGATTTGAAATGATCTAATTGTCTGCCCCATTGGACATGATGCTTTTTTCCTTATAATTGACTTCTCTGCTGTATGCTAATGCACACACTGACGCTGGTCATTTTCTGTTTCTCAAGACTATCTACCATCCTTGCCATTGGTTTCTCTGCATCTTCTGACTCCTCTTCGCCTTCTATGAATGTAACTCTCTGTCTCATTATTGTATTCTCTTTCCTCAGCCCTTCCTGTAAATGTTGATATTTCCTGGCATTTTATTTGTGGACCACCACTTTAAACCTGTTCTTGCTCCCTGGGGAAGTCTACTGAATGCCAAAACTCATCCCTCCTGCTTCCCCATATATATCATATTGCAGGACATCACCTAGATGGGCATGCATGCATGCGTGCATGTGTGCTAGGTCACTTCAGTTGTGTCTCTTTGTGACCCTGTGGATTGTAGCCCTCCAGGGTCCCCTGTCCGTGGGGTTCTCCAGGCAAGAATACTGGAGTAGGTTGCCACACCCTCCTCCAGGGGATCTTTCTGATGAGGGATCGAACCTGAGTCTCTTACATCTCCTGCATAGGTAGGTCGGTTCTTTACCACTAGCGCCACCTGGGAAGCATAAGCATCTCAAAATCAGATGTTATGGGGAGGGAGGTGGGAGGGGGGTTCATGTTTGGGAACACATGTAAGAATTAAAGATTTTAAAATTAAAAAAATAAAAAACTATAAAAAAAAAAAAAGAAAGGTGACGTTCATTAACAGAGTGGTCGCTGGCACGAGAATGTGGCCATAAATCCCCACTCAGCACAAATTATAGATATGACTTGGCAAATTTCTTAACATTCCTGGATCTTAGTTTCTGTGTTTCTATAAAGTCTTGAGAGTTAAATGGAACAGCATATGGAAAAATAATTTAGCAAGTATATGGCACATGCAAAGCCTTAAATAAAAATTAGCTATAATAACCCATATTCATATTGAACTTGATAATTCTTCTATCATGTTTCTTTCAAATTTCTTTACAAATTTCTTTCTCATGTTTGCTCATCTCTATAACAATCAATCATCCAATTCTATGAATTTTAAATATAAATGTTTTCAAATCTGTTCTCTTTCTGTGCCACCGTTAACATTGCCCTGGTTCATATCTTTTTATCATTTCATCTGACTATCTGTCTATCCATGTGTTTATCATGTCTATCTCTCCAAATGTAGCTTATCCTTAGAAAACAGGGGGTTAAAGAGAGATAGAGATGAAATGAAGAAAAAGGGAGGAGGAGAGAAGAGGGGTAATATTTACTTTGAAAAATCTAGGACATGTTCTTAAAACAGTTTTATGATACAGGTTAAATGTGAAAAAAAAAAGAGAAAAATCTATTAATAAGCACACCTGGACATGGTGATGGTACTTAAGGAGGTTGGCAAGCCAGTGCTAATTGAAAAGACCAAAGAACTATACTGATGTGACTATTAAAATAACCTTTCATTTCTGTGTGGCTGTTTAATAAAAATGCAGTGTTTTTATATACATCCTAAATGTTGCCTTATTGAGAAACTTAAAAGCAAGTTAATAACAGTATTCTTATGGATTAGGTGGACGACTACACTAGCCGTGTATTTGAAAAGAAAAATTACATAGTAAACCCAGTCACACACTGGAGTGATTTTACAGGTCAGATTTGGAATTCCAAGCAATCTCATGCTGGCAATACTCAAGGTTATACTATCTAGTAAAGTCTAATGAACACAAGGAAACGTTCAAACAAATGATATCTTTAATATTTTAATCATTTTAGGCCTACTTTCTTGTACTTTTCCTGACTCACAAATTAGAAATAGATACCATTTTTTTAAGATTAAGAAAGTATAAAATAATACTTAAAAAATAAGATTAAAAATAAAATATACTAATTTTTGTAGAAGATATTGTTTTCTAAAGTAAAAATTGGAGACTATATACACATTTTGCAGCAGCTTCTGCACACATTCTCTATTTCATATAATCAACCAAATTAGAGTTATGAAAGACATTCCTAGATTTCTAATTTTGTATCTTTACCTGAGTTGTATTAGTGTAAAATTTTTTGGGTGACTTTCAGTATTGTAACCAAGTTGCTACATAGGAATATCGTTAATTGTACTTTAAAAAAAGTAAAATGTCTTGCAACATTTATCACAATCTTTTAGTTACCACAGATAGAACACATGATCAGTCCCTTTATGGCTATTAGTAATGCAAAGTGCACCTTCCAAATTGTGAACTGTATACAGCAAATTGAGATTAAATGCAGAACCTAATATGTGGAACTCAACAATAATTTATGATTTGTAAGTTATTTTTGTTACTTTGGAGTTTAAATAAAAATAATTTTTCTGTCTTGCTCTCTCCTGTTTGCTGTTCCCTAGTCTCAGAGTACTCTTTTCCCAAGGCATAGAACTAAAATAGTTTTGCTAATTTTCAACCAAATCATCCATTTGTCTACAAAAAGGACACATTAAATTAGACTTTTATTCTTAAGTTTATAATTTAATATAGTGTTGCTTTCCATTTGAAGAAAAGAAGAATTAAGTAGGGTGGGTACTGTTAGACTGTGTGTTTTATACTCCTTGTTGAAGAATGAATAGGACAAAGCAGAAAGTTTAAATAAAATATAAATACAATGATCAAATAGATACTATCAAGACATTCGTGTTTCCTCCCCCACCCTCCCAAGTATAGGACAGGTAGGAAAATGTAGTCTATGACTGAAAATAGGCCCTGGAAACACAAGCAATGAACTCAGTTTGGAAATATTTTCTATGGCTGAGTGTGATTTTCATATATAAAATCTTTTAAAAAAATTAAAATGTGTTGAGAAACTAGATGCTTTCTTGCTAAGGTCAGGAATAAGGCAAGGATACCTCCACTTAGGACACATTTTAAACATCTGGCTGGAAGTCCTTGCTAATACAAGAAAAAGAAATAAAATGTATACAGATTGAAAAAGAAAACTATCTTTTGTCTGCAAAGCCATAATTATCTGTGTAGAACATCTAAAAGAATAAAAAACAAACAAACAAAACCACCACCACATCCCCCCCCACCAAAAAAAAAAGAGAAACTCTATAACTAACAAGAACAGTAAGGTAGTAGAATACAAGATTAGCGTACAAAAGTCCAATGGTTTTCTATATTCCAGCAATGAAAAAGTGAAATAAAAACACAACACTTTTTAGATTAGCATCCCTCAAAAGTGAAGTGCTTCTGAACAAATTTAACAAAAATATGCTCAATCTCCATGTGGGGAAAACTATAAAACTCTGATGAAAGAAAGCAAAGAAGAACTAAATAAATGAGATATTCCATAATCATAAAGAAGACTCAATATTGTCAAGATGTCAATTCTTGTCAAATTAATCAAAAGTCAATGCAATTTCAACCGAAGTCCTAGCAAGGTCTTTTGTAGACATTGATGAGTTGATTCTAAAGTGTGCAGGAAGAAGTAAAAGACCTTTTATGTGGGAGGGAAAAAGATAGATAAGACAGCATTGAAGGAGGACTGGCACAACTTGATTTCAAGACTTACTGCAAAGTTACAGTAATCAAGACAATGTGGTATTGGAAAAAAATACACATATAGATAAACGGATCAGAATAGAGAGTATGTAAACAGGGAGCATGGACATAATCAACTGATCTTTGCAAAGAATCAAAGGCAATACAGTGAAGAAAATGGTCCTTTCGGCAAATGGTACTGGAAACACATGCACAAAAAGGAATCTAGACACAACCTTAAAAAATCTGTATTAGTCATCTGGATGGTCATAACTGAATTTCACAGACTGGGTGGCTACTAATCAAGGTGTGGGTAGATTTCAGTTCTCTGAAGGCCTCTCTCCTTGGTTTGCTGAGCACTACCTTCTTGCTGTGGCTTTGCACAGCCTTTTATCTGTGAGTGTAAATCTTTTCTTATAAGCGTACTGTTTCTATTAGATTAGGTCCCATCCTTGTGACTTCATTTAACCTTAATCGAGTCCTTGAAGATCCTCTATCTAAATACAACCACCTTAGGTGTTAGGGTTTCAACCTATGAATTTGGTAAAGACACAATTTACTACATAATACACCCTTCACAGAAAATTTTGTCTTCATTGTATTGCCAATGGTTACCATAAAAAGCAAAAGTCCAATATGGAAGTTTTTATAAGATTGCTAGCACTGAGTAGAAGGGCAATGGCATCAATCAGTCTGCTCCCAGGATAAGTGAAGATTATTTGTTGATTTCCACTTACGTACCACTTCTTAAGTATTTAAAATAAATATTTAAATACTTTCATCACTCAAAGGTGATGAATATTTGTCAGGCCACAATTAAAATCTGAAGGTCTTTCAGATAGAGGAAACAGAGTTGAGACTGTAAACAAGACAGCATGTTCTGATAGTTATTATTTCCATAGATATAATGTGAATGAATTTTTAATACTGATGAAGATGTTAATGATAATAGTAATAATAATAACTCAATATGTCAAATCCTTTCTATAGGTCAAGCATCATAGTTCGTGCCTAATTTAATTCTCATAACAGCCCCATAAAAATTATTTTATCATTTTTATCAATAAGGAACTCAGGGCAGAGAGGTTATACAGCTCTCCCTCAGTTCAGCTCAGTTCAGTTCAGTTCATTTCAGTCGCTCAGTCATGTCTGACTCTTTGCGACCCCATGAATCGCAGCTCACCAGGCCTCCCTGTCCATCACCAACTCCTGGAGTTCACTCAGACTCATGTCCATCGAGTCAGTGATGCCATCCAGCCATCTCATCCTCTGTTGTCCCCTTCTCCTCCTGCCCCCAATCCCTCCCAGCATCAGAGTCTTTTCCAATGAGTCAACTCTTCGCATGAGGTGGCCAAAGTACTAGAGTTTTAGCTTCAGCATCATTTCCTCCAAAGAAATCCCAGGGCTGATCTCCTTCAGAATGGACTGGTTGGATCTCCTTGCAGTCCAAGGGACTCTCAAGAGTCTTCTCCAACATCACAGTTCAAACGCATCAATTCTTTGGCGCTCAGCTTTCTTCACAGTCCAACTCTCACATCCATACATGACCACAGGAAAAACCATCGCCTTGACTAGACAGACCTTTGTTGGCAAAGTAATGTCTCTGCTTTTCAATATGCTGTCTAGGTTGGTCATAACTTTTCTTCCAAGGAGTAAGCGTGTTTTAATTTCATGGCTGCAGTCACCATCTGCAGTGATTTTTCAGCTCCAAAAATAATCACTGTGTAATGTAGCTGGATCAACCTTGGGTCCCTCTAAACTCTAAATCTGTGCTCTTATCATGTACATTTGCTACAGGGCAGACAATGTTCAGGATATCATGGCCCCCAAATTTGTTTTGTGTGATTTGATTTTCTTTTTATATCAATGCAAGAGCTTTTTGGTTTTTTGCTGTTTTACTGAAGAATCAGACCAAGAACACCAGTTCTCAATAAAATAAACTCTTACTGAAAGGAGAGAAAATGTATCCTAAATGAAAACTATTCATCAAAGATGTCTGAAATTGCTGAAAAATGAAGAGAAGTATAAGGAAATTGTTACCTGTATTGCACAAATGGAAAAATAAACTTATGTTTGAACAAGTTGTGACTGGATGTTAATAAGAGGCTAATTAACAAAGTTGTAAAAGTTACTGCATCTCACAATTCATACTTTGCAAACTTTTTTTTTCTTTTAAATTAAATGATATCTTTGGTGATACTACAGGCAGATGGTATGGCCTCTTTATCACAAAGATTGTTGTGAAGCATCCATCCCTCCTCAGACAAGAAATATGTAAAAAACAAACAAAAAGCCACCTCTTTTCTTCCTTAAAGAGCAGGATCAAACAAGAAGTACTAGTTGAATTTGTGAAGATAATTCTCTCGCAGTGATGTATTTAGTAGTGTCAAGGATAACATGATTTTTATGGCCACAAGAAGACTGTAATCTAATTTTGCAGAAATCCTTATTTCACTGGCACTGTTTTCACTTTTAATCTTAAGTGTTTTCATTTAATTTTGCTTAGAAAAATTCAATGGACTGCTTTATTGACAGTTCAATCCTCAGACTGGTCTTCTGCATTAAATTTTCTCATGCCAACATTATGATTTAAGTCATGTTATCATTACTTTCAACAATCAATTAAGGAGTTATTTTTGCAGACTATTATTAGTTGGAATTGCTGGGTATAATTTATTCTACACAGTAAGAACTATCCCTTTTAACAATAGACATTGAAAACTTAATTAGAATGGCATGGCTGGTTCCATGATGAATTTCAGCAAGGGATGTTTTCAAGTATCTAGATCTTTAAAAAAGAAGACATAACTCTCTTTTTTTTTTTCTCTCTCTCATCTATATGCCACATGGTCAACCAGACTCCAGATTATGAACTGATTTCCATAAAGCCTATAACTGCTTAGGCTGTTTAGTTTTGAGGGCTGAAATAGTTTTAAAACAATGGAAATGATAGAAGTGTGCCAGTTGGCTTATATAGTGATAGCTACAGGAGTGTGGTCTAGGTAAGGAGTCATGTAGCCACTCCACCATGACTTCAAAGCTATGGTTAGCTTTCATATAAACAATCATGGCGGGCGAACAAATCCATGGACATCAACCCTGGTCATACTTGTGTCTACTTCACCTACTTTTCAGAGCAGACCATAGTGGAAAAAGTTTAGAAAAGGAGACAAGAAGTCAGGTGCCAACTTCTGAGATACTACTGAATTTTAGCCTCCTGCCTCTTCCCAGAGGACTCGCTCATGTGTTGTTTTCCTCCTGCTCTTGAGTGTTCAGGTATAATGCTCTCTACCAGCAAACATTTCTTGGAATCAGCCTGTTAACATCTGCCTCTAGAGGGTTTCTATGAAATAATCACAGGAAACCTTTTCTGACCAGCCTGCTTCCAGCACAATTAGAAGAAACTGGAGGGCCATCAGTCGAGGTTCTCCACCCTGAGGTCATATTCAACATTATAAATAGATGTACACAGGTGTTGAAACTTAGCCAAAAGAGCATGACTTCAAATCTAGTAAAACCACCACCTGATTGATGAACTCAGTTATCTGTAGAAAGTGCCTTTAAAAGACACATTGATGTGGCAGGAATGGCAAGAGAGTAACTCTTGACTCCAGCCTAATTGATTTTATTCACATTTCAATTAGGTGAGTGACAAGAAAAGTTATGGCCAACCTAGATAGCATATTGAAAAGCAGAGACATTACTTTGCCAACAAAGGTCCGTCTAGTCAAGGCTATGGTTTTTCTAGTGGTGATGTATGGATGTGAGAGTTGGACTGTGAAGAAAGCTGAGCGCCAAAGAATTGATGCTTATAAACTGGTGTTGGAGAAGACTCTTGAGAGTCCCTTGGACTGCAAGGAGATCCAACCAGTCCATTCTGAAGGAGATCAGTCCTGGGTGTTCTTTGGAAGGAATGATGCTAAAGCTGAAACTCCAGTACTTTGGCCACCTCATGTGAAGAGTTGACTCATTGGAAAAGACTCTGATGCTGAGAGGGATTGGGGGCAGGAGGAGAAGGGGACGACAGAAGATGAGATGGCTGGATGGCATCACTGACTCGGTGGATGTGAGTTTGAGTGAACTCCGGGAGATGGTGATGGACAGGGAGGCCTGGCATGCTGCGATTCATGGAGTCGCAAAGAGTTGGACATGACTGAGTGACTGAACTGAACTGAACTGAAGAGAAGAGGGCTGGTCAGTGCAGGAAACAGAGAAATATGAGCTTAGTGCCTGCAGAATTGGGAATATCATTCCTGTTCAAGGTCAGAGGAGGTCTGTCTAGAGTATTTTTTATCTCTATGAATATGGAAGCATGAGTTCACAAGCCTTTCACAGTTGAAGAAGTCAACTAACTGCCCATACACTGCTTGAATAGAAGTGTATGGCTCACACAGCATTATGTCATGTACTACTTCTTGTCCATCTGCATGATGCAATTTTACAATTATTTGTGTAGTTTTGGGGTACATTTATGTCTACTACTCAGAAAGATAAGACCCAAGAATGATATCTGTTTTTGCTAAACTTGTATTCCAGGTACATAGCTCAATGTATTCAATGAATGAATGACTGTGTTAATTAATGCACCTATTATTATTTGGAAGAGTTGCCATAATCAGAGAATTTACTGACCCAATATGTTTGCATTTAAAACTCATTGGCTGTTATAATTCTCTTATCTGTTAGTGTTGTTGGAATTTAATTAATAAGAAACAGTCCCGATTCTATTTGATTGCACTGCTGAGGTCGGTTTTGCCAACTTTGGAGTGAGAAGGAGACATTAGACTTCTGTTGACTTCACCAGTATTCCTGCTTGATGTCCTCTCTTGTGGTAAACCTGTCTTAGATGGTTTTTATATTGTCCCTTCCTTTTAAAGCAACATCATGAATAGTATCCACATTTCAGAGTGACAGTACTATTCAAATCACATGCAGACATCTATAAATATCTCCCTTGGATATCCCATGTAGAATGTAAAATTAAATATTCAATTCTTTCAATACATTCCTCTTTAAGTGAATCAATACAGAATTCTATCCAGTTTCTTTATGTATCCAAAAAGAAAAAAGAAAATATTTCCCCTACATTTCAAGTGTATATACTTTAGAAGATATGCATCTATATGTATATATTAAGTGCTTGCTAGTGAAATAAAGATATTGCAAGGCATAATGTAAAATGTCTCAAGGAACACACATGAGAAAACTATATTTAGATTTAGATATAATAGCCACAGACTAAAGGATCTGAATATCTCTTTTTCTTTCTTGCCAAATTCAATTTCAGATTCATATTAACATTTACTCATTACCTGCTATGTACTTGGCTATAAATAAACCACTGTACATGTATTATTTGTTTAAAACCTAGACACTTCACAGAGGTGGAAATGGAGAGTAGAGAAATTGTCTGACTTGTGAAGGGCAGAAAATAGGTGGAAGAGACAGGATTTGAAGACAGGAATTTTTCAAATCAGGTTTTGCTATGTAATATCATAGTTTCCTTATCTTTAAATAAGCTGATATTAGTATCTGCTCCACTGATACTGTTGAAAAATTTGAAGGATTAAGTGATAGTTAATAAAAGCAGTTAGAATGCCCCCTGGCACATAGTGCTAAACAAGAAGTTGTTTATTTTTTTATTATTATAACATTAAGTCAATGAGTGCATTCACTTACTATGCTAAATGCTGATCTTTATTTTATTTTTTAATTTTTAAATACATGATTGGATGCTACTCTCTAGTAAACCCCTCAGTGTATTATTAACAGTTGATAAAGGTATGAATGCCTCAAAGAAGTTAGAATTTCCTGGGACTATTCAGTAATTCAGCAAAGTTTGACTTTTGTGCAGTTCTTTGCAAGTTCAAAGAATGTGCACACTTAGAAATAAATTTTGATAATTTCAAAACTCGATCACAAAAGCTTTATCACTGATTTAATGTTAGTTTTATCTTGAATTGGTATGCTTTTTTTGTTGTTGTTGTTGCTTTTCATTGAAAATTACAATGAGTTAAATTTCCTCATTAGCAATTAAGTTTATTGTGTTCAGTTGTCCTTTGAGGGAGCATAACACATATTTGTAAAACATTACTGAAACATTCTTTTAACTGGACTTAAAAATTTGTAAGTACTGCAGTTTCACATATGTTATTATCTATGCCCATTTCTAAAACAGATACATACAATTACCCCAAATATTCTTGTACAGTATTTTTAATTGCTAATGAACTACATCTGAACTGTTACTATTTAAATAAGTTGTCATATGATTGATAAAGCTAACTGGTTATTTTTACAAGTTTGAATCACTTTGTCTTGTAGTTTAAAATCTTAATATAGACAAGTCTATACATATTATGATAGAAATTATAAGCAAATATAGGGGTATTTTTCTTCAACAGTTTGTTTCAACCAAGATCTTTCAAATAGGAGTGAGTTACGGCAAGTAGAGTTAGGGATTTTTATCCTAATGAGTGCACAGTGGTCAAAATGTTTGCAGGCTACTTCTCCACTCCTTGTTAACTTCCTAATGGTAAATGCTGGATATGACTCTTTAGTGTACATATCCTGAAAGCACATGGCTCATAGTTCCTGCTAAGCACTAGACTTCCTTAATAAACCCTCTGAATTTATTATTTTCCATTTAGTGTTCCATTAGGAATTTACCAAATATGGAGAGTGTGTGCATCTGGCTTATCGTAAGCCTATTCATTTTTCTTTAATTTTATGGAGTATTTCAATCTCTTTCCTGAACCCAAATCCTACTTGGACTAGTTTTGACATTATGTTTTCATTTGAGCTTTGGATCCTTAATCTTATTACTTCCTGTTTTCCTAAAACTGGAGTGAATAAGCTACTTACAAGAGCATAAGCTGAATCTGTTCAAAGCCGTTTAACTATATTTACTCTGCTCTTTGGTTGATCCTGCTTCCCCAGTTCCTCAATTTTTAAAAATTTCAGGGAAATTACAAAGTCCAAAAACATGGTCTTGACTGGAGCACCTTTTGCTAGGAGATTCTGCTAAAAATTACTCATCTTGATTGTCTTTTCTAAATGTTAGAATCAGACCCACACACACTCATAGATGGTCATCGGCTCGGTGTTCCAGCTTGCTGTTTTGTCATTATTTTTTAGTTCATACTTGGAGCGACCCTGAGAGAAAGTGAGGAATTATTGGCCACGTTTTATAAACGAAATGCCTTAGCTGCAAGAGTTAAGTCACTTGTCCAAAAAAAATAAATAAATAAATAAAACAGAATTAGTAAGTAAAAGAGGCTAGATTCAGATCCAGCTGTGATGGAGTCCAAGTTCATCTTTTTTGGCCATTAGGTATACTGCTTCCTGCCTCCTCCATGTATTAACACGGTCATACATGCCCTGGGTATCCCAGTCATTCACAAAGCACAGGTGTGTTTTATGTGTTTCCGTAAGAAAGCCTTAGGCTTGGCGCAGGTGGTGTTACCATTGGCTGGGCAGTAATTTAGTGGAAGTTCTGGGATTCAGGCAGTCCTGGAGGTGGTCCATGAAGGAGGGCTGCGCCCAAAGAGTGCTGGAGTGTCTTGGATGTTGTCCTGAAGGCATGAACAGTCCCAGTGTGCTTGCTGTCTTGGCTGCCCAACCCATACCTACCAAAGTTCTTTACTGCAAAAGCATTGGAGCCAATGGATTGTTCTCTGTTTTTAAAGAAATCACACTAATGTAATCCCTCTGCTTTGCAATTGCTCATTCAGTAAGCCATTGTTCATTAGACTCCTGGGGGTTTGCAATCTCGGAACAATTATTTCTCTGTTTATCAGGTTCCGTTTGTCATTTTGCAGACAGGCACGTTTATTTGCTTATAACACAACAAAAATAATTAGCTGTTTACCTGGCAGGTTGACCATGATTATGTATGACTAATGACCATAAATGAATAAACAGGCTTTGTTGAAAGAAAAGGACTGGGCCATTAGGCATGATTTTAATCATTGATTTTCCCCTGAGACTGACAGTCTTAAACTAAGCTTATTTTTACATGATTATAGGGTATTTGCCTGATTTCCCAAGGTGTAGTGCGTTGGCAGATTCAGACAAACTGGGATTCAATTCCTCTGCCATTAAAAAAAAAAAAAAAAAAAAAGAGTGATCTGTGGCAAGTTTCTCAAACTCTGTAAAATTCAATTTCCTAATGTGCAAAATAAATATGATGACAGCAAAATCATAGGTTGCTTCAAAGATCACATAAGACAATGCATACAAAATAATCAACTTGAATTAGCTTCTCAATATAAGATCAAGTAATCTCCATACCTTGCATGTTTAAATTGCAAGTACTTGAAGATGAGCATTCATTTCTAACATTCGTCTCATTTATCTAGTGCATGTGGATAATATTTACCTTAAATGGGTCCTTGATGACCCATTTTATCATTAAATAAGATAGTACATTAGCAGTGTCTGGTTAACTGTTATTTGAGTATTTTTACATATTTGGGGAAAACAGATAGATGGCTTATACAGATGTTGACACTGATGGCAGCAGTGTTGATGATAAAATATTCCCTGAAATTATCCATTAACTTCTCCACAGCCTGTTTCAGGGAAGTTTACGTAGCTACTCTTTCTTCTTTTCCATGTTCAATTATCCTATTGAAGTAAACACAGAACAGTTTTCATATTCTTTCTTTCGTCTCTTCAAATGCATGCACTCTAATCCAGGCTTTTCCCTCACTCTTTGTTTAGAAGCTGGAGTTGTAATTCTTCATCTCTGACTGGTGATACAGTCAATTCTTAATATCCATAATTGTCTTGTTTTCTGCTCTACTGCAAATGCAGAAACATTTTCCGCTCATTTCCTAACGAGAGCTTTTTTTTTTTTAATTAAATATAGTTTTCAGTAGCACAGCCTATTTAATTTCTATTCTTCACTAATGCCTATAATAATGACTATGCTGCTTTAACAGTTAGGAAGGAGAGAATATTTACAAAACTCCTACTATGTGCCAGGTACCACAGTCTTTGAGAACATGATTGCATTGTTCCTCCAATTGGCCTGGGATGTATTATCATCCTTTTTATTTATTATATTTCATTGTCAAGTCTTCCAATTGGAAGTTCACTCCAGAGATGTCCATGCCCCGTTACCTGTCTGAAGATGACCTCACAGTCAAGACAATTTAATCACACATAAGACATTCTGACAAAAAGAGAATGGTGCTTTGCCTGCCAGGACACTGACAATTATCTATCCAACAGTGAGAGAAGAAAAAGAATCTACCCAAACCGAATTTAAAGTTACCTCCACATTTCCCTTCTTTTCCATTATGTGTGAGGAAGACAAACTAACACCTGAAACTCCAGCAAACACTAAATAGAAGCAAGGTTTACATCACAGGAGGAGCCTGTGGACCTTCACACTTTCCACACTGGGATTTCCAAGTAGGTTCTTATCAGCCCTGAAGCCTGACATATTTCAAGTGAATCTCAGTCAGTTGGAAATATAATGATTTTAAAATGTGACTTGCAGAATCGAGGGACTTGAATTTGTATTCTAGTTTTGCCTCTTAGTCTCCATGTGACCTTGGGCAAGTTGCTTCCCACACATGAGCCCTAGTTTTCATATATGAAAAACAGGAAAAATTACACCTATCTCACCTGATGTGAGGATTTAAAGTAAAAAACAAAACATATAAAGCATTCAGCATAGTGCTGATACGTTGTTAAATTTCCACATTTGCTATTTCTTATCAATGGTAGTCTAGTAGGCTTATTTTATTTTTCAAGAGTAAATTTTCTTGTCTCTCTTTTTTTTTTTGTTTTGGCAACTAAGGATGACTTATCACTCCCTTCCCTACTGCCTTTGTCTCTCTCTCTCTCTCTCTCTCTCTCTCTCGGTAAGACAGAGGAATGCAAAAGATGGTTCATAACTGGAAATTGTATTATTTTGAAATGTCAGTCAGTGATATTTTCTCAGGAGAAATGATTCTTCCAAATACTTCCCAAAGAACACTATTTGGGAGGAAACACAACTGAATGATGAATTCAGAGCTCTGAGTTGATATTTCTGATGATTAGACTAGTCTTCCCTCTGTTTATATAATGTTGGGTGAGCTCTGCAGATAAGTTAGGCATTCCTTGACCTGTGAGCAGGAAACAGCTCCCTGTGACTATCTAAGCTGGACTAACTTTCACACACTTCTTAATTTTTTTTCTTTAGAAAGTGGTTTTCTCAACTTTTATGAAAACACTGCAGATTTATTTGATAGATTTTTATATCTTTGTTGGAGACAACTTTGGACACAGACTGTATATTCATTTGATTCCACAAAGAGTGATTAGGGGGCATTGACTGAGCTGTGTTGGAAGTTACACCTCTCTTGAAGGTCACTTATATCCCTGATGACTGGGTGATCCAGGAGTCCAGCTAATCTGTATGCTGGCTATCTGAAGAGTCATCTTGACCTGGAGCTTTCCCTTCCTGGGGCAGCTGATTACCCCTTTCTTTGTGCATGAACTGACCCTGGTTAATTCCTGCAGTGTGAAACTGACATCAACCATTGGTTTAATTGTTTCTTATCCTTCCATTGCAGGGATAATTCTTATCATTTATTAATAATAACAAACACATTCTGAGCACTTATTATGTGGCAGAATTTGCTAAAAGTCTTTCATTCTGCATCTCATGCTTTCACAGCTCATAAAACCACTATCCCCTTTTTAGAGATGAGAAAACAGATAGGCACCTGTTACTCAGTGTCACGTGACTAGGATGCGAACTCAGGCTGTATGCTTTACTCCCAAACATCTTTGAACTGCCTTTATGTCACATGACTCCTGGCTGTAGGGGAGGTCTTCAGTAAACAGGTGTCCTGTTAACATGTAAATCTGAACTTCTCTGAATCTCGATGGTCTCATTTATAAGGTGGAGATAATTATCCCAACTACTCTGGTCATCTTGAGCATTATGAGTTTATGTACCTGAAGAGGGTTAGTGGAGGGCCAAGTGAATGGTGTGTAAATATGTTTTCAATCTTATTAACAAGACACTTAAAAAAAAGATAATGGTGTGTTGTATAGCCCCAAGTCTGTCTTTTTAAATCATGATCACTGCTGCTACTGCTAAGTCGCTTCAGTCTTGTCTGACCCTGTGCGAACCCATAGATGGCAGCCCACCAGCTGCCCCATCCCTGGGATTATCCAGGCAAGAACACTGGAGTGGGTTACCATTTCCTTCTCCAATGCATGAAAGTGAAAAGTGAAAGTGAAGTCGCTCAATCGTGTCCGACTCTTCACGACCCCATGGACTGCAGCCTACCAGGCTCCTCCGTCCATGGGACCTTCCAGGCAAGAGTACTGGAGTGGGGTGCCAGTGCCTTCCCTACCAAAAGATGGTATAAAAGGGGATTTAGTATTGTGGAAGGCATGTAACAGAGACCTTCACCTTGAGGAAATGTAGAGCAGGTCCCAGGAGCTATTATATAGAGGAACTGAGTCCAGACTTGGAGATTTAGTTGAGGACTAGCCCAACTTGAACCTCTTTGTGGACTGGGATCAATCCGAGTGGTACAGAAGGCATCATTGAGGGGATAGATATTCGTGGAGTGCCAGCTGCAGGCTGGAATCTCTCTTATGTTCATAATAAATCTGGAATAGGGATCAAAGGCCCATTTTACAGGTGAGGAAACTCTGGTTTCCAAGACCACACAGGCTGTGAATAGCAAAGACAGAGTTCTAAAGCAGGTGTGCAGTGGGCATCTCTGCTCTTCCTTTTGGAAGAAGGTGGGTGGCACAGAAGCTAAAGCAAAGGTGGGCATATTTAATTCTAGATTAAGTTTTGTTCCATTTGTTTCCCCATTTTTCACTGGAAAACAACATTCCTGAAAGTGAAGTCCCAGGAAAGAGTCTCAGAAAATGCTCCCGAAAACAGAAAGTGCCTCAGTGCTTTGTGAGGAGAGGAGAGAAGGCGAGGAGCTTATCGTCTGACTTACGATGAATATTTAGGGTTGTCCTCTGTATCAGGCACTGAGGGAGGCCCAGCAGATGAGAGTGATTTGCGAGTCCCTGACCTTCACACACTAAGGGTTTGCTACAGAAACAGACAGATAGACAATTTTTGAACCATATGCAGAGACACGCATAGGTAAAACTAACCCAGCTTCGGATTCAGAGATGCCTGGGTTTTAAACATGACTTGTGACTTTTACTAACAATGTGGACTTTGGCAAAATTATTGACTTCTCTGAGCCTCATTTTCTTTATCAGTAGAATTGAGATTAATAAACTTACTTCACTGTAGTATAACGAGGCTTCAATAAATCTGAAAGTAGCTGACAAAATAAATGTTGTTGTTGTTGTTGTTTTTTTTCATATATTGGTTTTGGAACCAAAATGTAAGAAGATAGAAAAGTAACTGAGCATGGCCCATAAATGAACATAGTTTCATTTTCAAATACGTATTCTGAATTAGGCATTATCCCTCTATTTGACATATGTGGAAACTGAGGAACAGAGAAGTCAGACAACAGCAAAAAGTGACCCAGCTGGGGTTGAATTCAGGTTGTTTTGACTCCTTCTCTCAGGTAGAGCAAAGAGTTTAGGACCAACAAGGAAAGTGGGCAGGGGCAGGAGGGGAGTGCGGCACCAGTGCCTGCATTGCTCGTGTGCATCTGAGAATTGGTAGCACGTTCAACGCCTTTGGCGGAAGGCAAAGGCATTGCTTGAGAAACTACGTTGTGTAGATGATGTTGCAAGCAAGAGGAGGAAGAAGCATGTTTAGACTTGACCTTTGGGCACATGATTAAAAAGACCAGAGCCAGTGTAGACCTCCACTGACTCTAAACAGCTGATGGCAGGACATCACACCAGAGGATCCTCTGTGGGGTCCTACAGCTGTGTCACCCTCGTCCTCATGGCTTCTCACTTGCTTTCACTGTCAGCAAATTTATGAGGAAATGGAGACTGTTTTCTTCTTCTTGAAAGTACTAATATGCAGTGGTTATCACAAAACTTACGTCCTCCATGAGGAGAAAATATTTCTTAGTATACTAAATGTGAATCTTCCCAACTTGCCATGTGTTCAGAAAACAACAATCAAATGAAGGTTACTTTGTGTTTATATCTCTTTCCTCAATACATTCATCCTCCAAGTGTCTGAGCCTAAATAGTTCCGTGTCAAAGACTCAAGAAAACAGTAAGGTGAGACAGTAAAATTTCTGTTACTTGGAATGTGATGGTTGTACTTGGAAGTAGTCTAGGGATTGTTAAAGGAGGTACCCGCAGTTTGTATCAGGAAAACACTGTAAGGACAAGGAAGAAAATGCAACTGAATTCAGTTTGCATTTGTTGGGTGGCTTCTCTGTGCCAGATGTTACAATAGGCCATGGGGGCAGAGGGAGAATTTAGGGAGACTTTGGACTCCTAGGGCACTCTTTGACTGACTCATATAAAGTTACATTTATATATATAAGAATGTAATTATATAATTGCTGTAATTATATACAGTAACTATTATAATTATATAATTACTGACTATAAAGCCATTAAAGTAAAAATAAGAATTGATTGAAGTAAAATTATTGAAAGTATTGGGTGGGTAATCCAAATTGTGTTGGTCTACAAATGTAATTTATTATGTTCAAGGAGGTGAAGGAATCAAGGTGTTCTGAGAACACAGAGTGGGTCCCTAAGTCAAACTAGACACTTCTGGATGGGTTTTCTGCTATTAAGTGTGAGATACCAATATAATAGGAAGAAGGAACAAAATAAATAAGAACCTTATACAATGGAACAGTTTTATGGTTTAGAGATCCATAGGCGGTTCGGTGTGACTGGGATGAATTCCACAAGATCTAAGATTTGTATTCCCTAAATAAATAAATGTCATTTTCCCAGCTTCATCAGTGTGTGAAAGAAGAGATGACATGTAAAGAGGCATTTTTACAAGATGAATTTAGGAGTATATACCAGATGAATCAGACTATCAGGTTTTAACTTTAGTATATTTATTTGTTGTTGGTTTTCAGTAGCTAAGTTGTGTCTGACTCTTTGCAACCCCATGGACTATAGCACACCAGGCATCCCTGTCCTTCACTATCTCCTGGAGTTTGCTCCAATTCATGTCCATTGAGTCAGTGATGCTATCTAACCGTCTCATCCTTTGCTACCCCCTTCTCCTTTTGCCTTCAGTCTTTCCCAGTATCATGATCTTTTCCCATGAATTAGCTCTTTGCATCACATGGCCAAAGTATTGAAGCTTGAGCTTCAGCATCAGTCCTTCCAATGAATATTCAGGGTTGATTTCCTTTAGGATTGACTGGTTTGATCTCCTTGCAGTCCAAGGACTCTCAAGAGTCTTCTCAAGCAACACAATTCTAAAGCATCAGTTCTTTGGTGCTCAGCCTTTTTTATGAACAAACTCTCTCTTCTGTACATGACTGCTGGAAAAACCATAGCTTTGACTATATGGACCTTTGTCAGCAAAGTGGTATCTCTGCTTTTTAATATGCTGTCTAGCTGTGCGATATCTTTCCTTCCAAGGAACACGTTTCTTTTAATTTTCAATCACTTAACATATATTCAAACAATGTAAATCAGCATAGAAACTGCAATTTTATTTAAAAAAGTATTGTTTAGAGCAAGGCTAAAGCCATTAAAGTAAAAATAAGAATTGATTGAGGTAACATTATTGAAACTACTGGGTGGGTAATCCAAATTGGGTTGGCCTACAAATGTAATTTATCATGTTGAAGGAGGCAAAGGAATCAATATTGGTTAGATACAAAAGAGTTAAGTTGTTAAGATTAGAGTTCAAAGAGAATTTTGAAAGTAAAAATAAAACAAAAGGAAGAATTTTGAGGGGAAAGAAGAGGAGGAAGCACAAGGAAGAGGAGGAAGAGAGGAGAAGAAGAAAAAGGAAAGAGAACTTACTAGTATTTGCATTCTTGCCATCACAAGCAAGGGCTGAGATAAAAACATAGTTGGAGACTATTCATGTGGCACTGAGTTCCAGCAAAAACCAAGCAGAACTGCACCCATCCTGGTATCCTAGGCAACAGCCACCCTCCTCTATTATGCTAATGATAAAAAACACCATGTGTATGTGATGGAAACTATAACAGAAGGGAAGCCATTCTTGGTCTGGCTTGCTCCATGTGAAGATGGTGTTTAAGCAGAGGTTTTGGAGGTAATTGGGCAGCAATGTATGCAGTCTTGAGGGAAATGTCCATGTTGTGCATAAACAAGTTAATGAGGACTGCATGCTTGGGAATTTGTATACTGTCTATGGACAAGATTCACTTACTATTTGTTACCATTGCAAGTGATATTAATGAACAAGAGCATATACTTACCATGAAGCAAGGAGAGGCCATCAAGATTTGTCAGGAGGAAATAGGCTTTGGATATTAAAGTTGTCTGCTGGTCCTGTCTCTGGCTTCATCATTTCTAGGCAGACAGTCCCCTCCTCTCTGACTCTAGAAAAGGTTATACCTGGTGGGATCCGAGGGCAAGGAAAGTGAGGGTCTGGGTATTACAGGTACTTTATTCTCCCCATCCAGCTCCAGAAGCAATTAGCCAAATGAAACTGGATTATGGTAGGGAAAGAAATTATTTTATCAGCTTTTTCTAGGGTGTAGATAATGTTGAACTGGATGAGTTTCCAATGCTTTTGTAATGTATTGTCAATACTGCATCTTACTCTCATCTCAATTTCCCTATATGATCCATGCTTTAAAACTGAATTAGCTATTCCATTCTGTGTTGAACCCCCTCATCCCTCATCAGAATGTGAACTCTTTGGGGCAAAGAGTCATCCTTCATCTATCTAGAGCACAGTTCTGACATTAAGCGCATTTCAGCAAATGAGTATTTAGTAAACTCATTTCTTACAAAGCATTTAGAATCTTCTATGTGTCAGGACAACTGGTAAGCAATTGGATGACTCAATAAATGAGTTTATGAACTATAAAGATTCATTAAACATATAATAAAAGGATTTCAGTGTCATTAGCATATATGTGCTAAGTCAGAAGAAAAAATGCAATTACCTAAGGATATAAAATTAAGGAAAGAATAAGGAGTGAAAGCAAAAAAAAAAAAAAAAAAGAAAATAGAGCTCTGGGGGACACCATCTTAAAGCATTAGTATCTTGCTTGGAAAAGTACAAACAAGTGGGCAGGGATTTAAAAGAAGAAAGAGAAAGATAGGAGAAGAGATTGAGGGGTTGGGGGACAGATAATGATGTCAAACGCTGAATTGTACCTTTTTCATAAGAAGGTGAACTCCTTGAAGGTGTATAAACTCCATAAGGTTAGGACAGATTCATGAATTTTTTACTTACCATTGCTTTTCTAGAACCTAGCACAGTTTTTTACAGGAAACTGGATTACTGTAGGGAAAGAAGCTATTTTATCAGCTTTTCCTAGGGTGTAGATAATGTTGAACTGGATGAGTTTTCAATGCTTTTATAATCTATTCTCAATACTGCATCTTAGGCTCATCTCAATTTCTCTATATGATCCATGCTTTAAAACTGGATTAGCTATTCCATTCTGTGTTGAACCCCCTCGTCCCTCATCAGAATGTGAACTCTTTGGGGCAAAGATTCCTCCTTTGCCTTTAATAAATGTTTATTTGTATTTGATACCTAGCACCAGAGTAGCGAATGCAACCTGCTTCACTATTCTTGCCTGGAAAATTGCATAGACGGAGGAGCCTGGTGGGCTACAGCCCCTGGGGTCATACAGAGTCGGACATGACCATGTGACTAAGTAGGTATGCATGCGCCAAGCGTGGTGACTGGCGTGTCATAATTGCATCCTCACTGTTCCTGAAGTAAAGAAGTAGTCAATTATTTTACAAACTGGAAAATGTCTCCTGCCTGTTCTGCAATTATCACCTCTTGGTGAAATCTCAGTTTCTAACACCAGTGTGGTTTCTCCTTTCTGTTTCTTTGCACCGTGAGGATCTGTACATCCCCATCAAATGAAAGGACCTTGGGAGATAGAAAGAGTGGTAACCCTAGAAACAATTCCCTTCACAGCAGCATTTTCCAAACATGTAAGTTTGGAATAAAAATCATGTGAGATTTGTTTTTTTAAAGCCATGATCCATTCTGTTTGGGAAATCATAGCTATTGGGGTGCGATGGGGAATAAAACCAGACAGGATCCTCCCTTGTATGGTGCTTAGCATCTTCTGGGGAAGACAAAACTGGTCTACCATTCTCACACAAAAAAATATTAAATTGCAATGAAGTGAAGTAAAGTGAAATCGCAATCAATTAATATTAAATTGTAACTGTGAGGCAATGAAAAGATACAAACAGATATGGTCTAGTAATTCTATATCTCCCCTTGGGCTTTTAAAATGTATTCTAGCCCACAAAAGTTGCTGAGAATTCCTGAGGTGCAAGTATTCTGTACACGTCTCCACCAACATAGCATATTCACCCACAGTATGGAACTCAGCTCTGACTTGATTCCTGAGCACTTGGAGAGCCCAAGGAACATTGCTGTATATGGGCCCCTCTAAGAACAAATAAACTAGAATCTCTGAGAGACGATCCCAGGTGATTCACATGGGCAGCTAGGGTCCAAAACCTTTTTTCAGCCTTGATGGAGTTTGACAGTGGGATTGCCCCCATTAAATTCACCCAGAAGTAACACCATGGACAGCTCTGCTCTCTCTTCTGGGGCTTAATATGTCCCTGGACCCTGTGTTGTCTTCAGTGCATGTGCTCCATGGTGGGGACACAGTGAATATTTGATAAGTAAAAAAATAGCTTTTTTGGTATTCCTAATAAGGGAAATAATATATTAACACACTTTGAAATTTTGGTCAGTTTCATAAAATAAAATGGATGCACAGATAAAGTATAAAGAAGGAAAATGTCATGCATTACAGATGTCATGTCTTATAGATTATTTGTGCACAGTTCAAATAATTAAATAGAACCTACTGAATGACATTAATATGAGATCTCACTTAAAAAAAATCTTCAATTGAAATGAGTCTTACTATCATGTGTCCATTTAATGTGGTTATATTTTAAGTTGTTATTAAATCAGTGGTGTATTTTTCAATAAAAGCTATCTTAGGTTTCAGTAAAATGTCACTCAAATCAGTAAATGCTTATTATATTGGTTGACTGCAATATAAATAAAATCAATTGTCTTTCTGTAAAGAGCAATAACCTGTTAGATGATAAAAACAAAAAAGTAAAATCCCATTTTCAATACTAAAAACAAAATACTTTTACAGTAAATGTATTAATAACACAAAAGGTTTGTGATCTATTTGAAATAAAATAGATAAAAGGAGCCTTGCATAAGACAAACACACACATTGATGTATAGCAGAAACCAACACAATATTTGTAGAGCAATTACCCTCTAATTAAAAATTAAAAGATAAACAAAACAAATAAAAAACATAAAGATAAACACTCTAGTTTCTGCATGAGAGACTGGAACAATATTGCTTTTCCTGGTTATTTCTGAGATACAGATGTGATTGACTGAAATGTATTGATTCATTTATTCATTCATAAGATATTTTTGAGCCCTTAATAGATGTCATATTATATGCTGAGTGTTGAATATTCAATGAGAGAAAGCCAGGTGTGTCCCCAGAGTCTTAAATCTGGAATCTTTAATATAAAACATATGAAATAGATGCATATGTATAATTGTCAAATACTTATGTGCTGTGCTGTGCTAAGTCACTTCAGTAGTTTTCAACTCTTTGTGACCTCACGGACTGTAGCCTGCTAGGCTTCTCTGAACGTAGGATTCTCCAGGCAAGAATACTGGAGTGGGTTGCCATGCCTTCCTCCATAAAATATGTACACATTTAACTAAATAACAAAAATTGCTAGAGACCTGTTGTCCTGGAAAAATCAGCAAGTATTTCTATCAAGTATTATTTTGATAAAAAAAATTCTCCAGCAGAATGCCTTTATTGCTGATAGCAATAAAAAGTATGGATATTCTTTCCCTTTAAACAAACACAAAATCTAGATCAAAGTAACAGAAGTCCAAGGAAAATATCTGATAACATATATGAAATTCCATAGTGACAGGGTAGAGAAAAGTCATTTAGCAAATGATGCAGGGAAAACTGATTAGCTATTTAAAAATAAAAATTAACTACCCCATTGTACAGCATATACCAAAACCCAAACAATGGATTTGTAAATATATGCATACATACATACACACTCATATAAATGTAATCAAATAAAATAGAACTAGTCAGATCTTATGAAGCACAACATCTTAAGTTTTAAATCAATACAGAAAAGAAAGAAAGAGATAAATTCAATATTGTATAGTCAAATATTCTTGTATTGGAAATGGTATGATAGACCATTTTGTATTTTAAAAATGCAAAGCTAGAAAAAACACTGACGCCAAATATAACTGACATAATATAACCTTTCTATCTGATGGAGAAGTAGCTCATACAATTTGATGAAGAAAAATACCACATCCCCAACAGAAATAGAAAGAAAAGGTACAATTCACATGAGAGGAAATACATTTAGGTTTAACAGACGTATTCTGTTCAAATTATCATCAGTTCGTTCAGTTGCTCAGTCGTGTCCGACTCTTTGCGACCCCATGAATCGCAGCATGTCAGGCCTCCCTGTCCATCACCTACTCCCAGAGTTCACTCAAACTCACGTCCATTGAGTCAGTGATGCCATCCAGCCATCTCATCCTCTGTCGTCCCCTCTTCGTCCTGCCCCCAATCCCTCCCAGCATCAGGGTCTTTTCCAATGAGTCAACTGTTTACATGAGGTGGCCAAAGTACTGGAGTTTCAGCTTTAGCATCATTCCTTCCAAAGAAATCTCAGGGCTGATCTCCTTCAGAATGGACTGGTTGGATCTGCTTGCAGTCCAAGGGACTCTCAACAGTCTTCTCCAACACCACAGTTCAAAAGCATCAATTCTTCGGTGCTCAGCCTTCTTCACAGTCCAACTCATATCCATACATCACCACAGGAAAAACCATAGCCTTAACTAGATGGACCTTTGTTGACAAAGTAATGTCTCTGCTTTTGAATATGCTATCTAGGTTGGTCATAACTTTTCTTCCGAGGAGTAAGCGTCTTTTAATTTCATTCGGTGCAGTCACCATCTGCAGTGATTTTGGAGCCCCCCAAAATAAAGTCTGACACTGGTTCCACTGTTGCCCCATCTATTTCCCATGAAGTGATGGGACCAGATGCCATGATCTTCGTTTTCTGAATGTTGAGCTTTAAGCCAACTTTTTCACTCTCCACTTTCACTTTCATCAAGAGGCTTTTTAGCTCCTCTTCACTTTCTGCCATAAGGGTGGTGTCATCTGCGTATCTGAGGTTATTGATATTTCTCCCAGCAATCTTGATTCCAGATTGTGCTGGAATCAAGCACAAGCCTTTCTCATGATGTACTCTGCATATAAGTTAAATAAGCAGGGTGACAATATACAGCCTTATATATAGAAATGTATAATAAAACCTTTAAATACATAATCTATATATATTAATTGAAAACAGGGGAACATTACTGTGAAATATCTATACTTAAAATGCGATGGTTTCAGTGTAGTTGAAATGCCATTTGACAAGACCCATTAACCATTACCCTCTTTTACCTGACCTGTGGCTCACATTCTTAAAGCACTGTTAATTCTGTTTCTAAAAATTATCTTGGAGCTGAACAATTATCTCCCTTTCTCCTTCCACTGTCTTAGATTTAAGCCACATTATCTCTTGTTTGGAAGACTATGAAAGCAGCCTCCCTGACCACCCCATTTTGATTCTCTTATTCTGCACCCTGCAGGCAGCAGGATCATTATAAAACACAAACTTCACTGTTAATCTTCTGCATAAAGCGCTCCACTGGCTTCCTGTATCTAGAATCAGTTTCACACTCTTAACTGTGACCCACAAGCTGTAGTATAATCTGGTTCTCCCTGGTCTTCAACCTCATTTCCTGCTGCTCTTCTTCCCTCACATTGCCTGGCTACTCTGCCCTCTTTCCATTTCCTTTCCAGCTGCAAGATTTCCTTTGAACATTGCTGTTCCCTCTACCCTGGATGCTGTTCTGTGTTTTCTTGCCCAGGATGCCGTCTCCTTGTCCTTGAGATTTTGCACGCCTGTCCTCCCTTCAGTTCAGTCGCTCAGTCGTGTCCGACTCTTTGCGACCCCATGAATCGCAGCACGCCAGGCCTTCCTGTCCATCACCAGCTCCCGGAGTTCACTCAGACTCACGTCCATCGAGTCAGTGATGCCATCCAGCCATCTCATCCTCTGTCCTCCCTTTAGCAGGGACTCAAACATCATGTCTATATCAAACTATCTACTTTCCACACCTACCCCACTCTCTTTCCTCACTATCCTCTTCCTCTTTGCAGTGTGCACAGTGAGTGATTATTCCTTTGCTCTCTGTTCTTGTCACTCTCTTTGCTAAATCCCATTTCATGAGTGTAGAGTCTGTTTCACTCTCTGTCCTTAGAACCATACACAGAGCCATGTACATAGTTCATCTGTACCTGATAAATATTTGGAGACTGGATGAATGAATGAATATGTAAATGAATGAAGAATGAAATCTCTCTGCCTCAGAACACTCAATTTTCCAATTCTACATTGGCTTTCCACCCAGAGTTATCTTTACAATATGACTATGCTCTGTTTTATTTTAGGCATGTCAATGGTTATTTGCTGTAACTCAAGAGAAAGTACAAACACTTTAACAGGTATATTAGTTTCTTAGGGATGCCATGAAAAATTATATGGTAAGGCTAAAGATATAATATTTTAGGAATAAAATCAGAATTATATCCACATTATGAATTCAACTATGCAAAATGTATGCAGCTATAAATGAAGGACTCAAGTGAAATATGAAAAGACAGAAAATTCAAATGCCAAAGTGGGGGAATTAGGTGGGTAATATTGTGGATTTTTTTCTATTTATTTTACTGTTGTCATAATGTTATGTGTATAATAGAACCATTTGTGGGCATAATGCTCATGAGAAGAACCCACCAATTTGAATTTCACCAAAATACAAACAGCTGTCTTAGATCTGTTTCCTGGCTATTTGAAGTGGAAATGCCTATGATAGGCTGTGTCTTGAGATGATGATGATGATGGTTTTTAAGGGAAAAAGAGTACAAATAAAGTAATACACGTCATCTTAATTTTGGAAGAGCTTGGCCAAATTCGTTTACTCTACCATGCCCTTATTTTCATCTTATATAAAATACAGAGTTGGACTAAAAAATTGTTTTTACTTTTCTCCTCACAGAATCCCATCAACATATCTATTACTCCATACACAATTCTCTGGTTTTGTTTCTGTTACTCAGTCGCTAAGTTATGTCTGACTCTTTGCAATCCCATGGACTATAGCACACCAGGATTCTCTGTCCTTCACTGTCTCCTGGAGTTTGCTCAAACTCATATCCATTGAGTCCATGATGCCATCCAACCATCTCATCCTCTGTTGCCCCCTTCTCTTCATGCCCTCAATCTTTCCCAGCATCAGGGTCTTTTCCAATGAGTCAGCCCTTCGCATCAGGTGGCCAAAGTATTGGAGCTTCAGCTTCAGCATCAGTTCTTCCAATAAATCAGGGTTGATTTCTTTTAGGGTTGACTACTTTGATCTCCTTGCAGTCCAAGGAACTCTCAAGACTTTTCTCCAACACCACAGTTCGAAACCATCAATTCTTTGGTGCTCAGCCTCCTTTAGGGTCCAACTCTCACATCCATACAAGGCTACAGGAAAAACCATAGCTTTGACTATATGAACTTTTATTGGCAAAGTGATGTCTATGCTTTTTATTTTTATTTTTTTGATGTCTATGCTTTTTAATACACTGACTAGGTTTGTCATAGCTTTTCTTCCAAGGAGCAAGCATATTTTAATGTCATGGCTTGCATAACTCTCTACTCATTTCTTTGTTTACTATCTCAAGTCTGCTGGCTGATGGACCATTGCAGAAGGGCTTTTCAACCTTTCTTTCTTATTAGAAGAGTTTTATCTGAAGAGCTTTGAAAAATGCTGATGCACAGTCCCTCCCCAATCCTAGGTTTTATTATATAATTGCTTGCTGCCGCTCCTGCCACTAAGTCACTTCAGTTGTGTCCGACTCTGTGTGACCCCATAGACAGCATCCCACCAGGCTCCCCCGTCCCTGGGATTCTCCAGGCAAGAACACTGGAGTGGGTTGCTATTTCCTTCCCCAATGCATGAAAGTGAAACATCAAAGTGAAGTTGCTCAGTCATGTCCGACTCTTTGCGACCCCATGGACTGCAGCCTATCAGGCTCCTCCATCCATGGTATTTTCCAGGCAAGAGTAGTGGAGTGGGGTGCCATTGCCTCCTCCAATATAATTGACTAGGAAGTGAAAACAGCTGTCAATATTTTAAAGCTCCCTGGCAGGCAGTGTTGAGATCTAGTCTCCCGCAGGGAAGGATCTGTGCATACTTCTCAAGATGGAGGCATGCGCAGGTCTGCCTTTGCTTAGCTGAAGCATGCAAGTGTTGAAGAGGCATGTTCCTGGCATGGTTGTGAAGAGTCTACATTTTGGGAGCTGCATTATCTTTCAGGTCTCAATTAACATTTACTAAATGTAAGATAAATTTCACCAACCACCTCATTTAAAGTCCGTCCTCGTTTCTCTCTGTCACAGAATCCTCTTTGTCACATGCCCAGTACCATTCTTTAATGAGGACCAATCTCAGCACTAGAGTCAACAGGGAGAAGAAACACCAGGACTCTTCCTTCCTGAGGGTGGAAATAAGTCAGGCCACCCACTGAGATGGTCTAAGAGTCCCTCAGGTAATCCAAGGAGGAAGAAATTGCTGTGATATCTTTTAGCTATCTAAAAGAAATGTGTGAGAGGCATGAATGTTGCTTCTAATTAAAGATGGATTTTTTTTCCTTCTTCATAGATTTCAGGTGTTTTCTTAGTTTATTGAGTACATTAGTTAAACATTAGTAATAAATGTTTCCTTCCCAAAAAATGCTGATGCAAGTCACAAGATAGTTTGGCTTGAAAGCAATTGTGAAGATGGCTTTAGTGAGAATATCTATACTCACCCATCTCCCGAGTCTAACACTCCTAAATATTTGCATTTGCAATTTTATTGCTTTCACCCAATAAACTCAGTTTCTATACTTTCTCAGTTCTGCAGATTTTAATATGTGTTTCTCTCTTTTAGTCAAAATCAGGTCAATTTTATTGGCTCTTAAAAATAGGTAGTTAGTTGGTTAGCAAGAGTATGAAAAGGTATCAAATGGCTCCAGTTTTATGGAAATAGCTTTAAATAGATGCCAAGTTTATGGAAAGATTGAACCTCAACCATGCTGACTGTAGCAAAAAGTGGAAATTAAGTCTTCCCTGAGGATAGCTGAATGTTTAATATAATTTTTAATGATGAAACATCTTTAAATAGGGAGGAGTACAGCTGTTTTGACCACAGAGGGAAATATATAATGTAAACCCCTAAAAGAAAAAAGAGCAAACACAATTTGAATAAGGAAAGATGAGAAGTAAAATATCATCTCAGATCCTAAGATGATAAAAGCCTGTCCTCTGGGGACCCATTTTCAAATGTGTCCTCTACAATAACACCCGTCCCCGAACAGCAGCGGTGTTTGCAAACAGGTCCCAATTACATGACTTGATTACAGATTCAACCCACTGTCATGTGCAGCAACTAAACTTGACGTTCTCTCTCCTACGTCCCTGCCCTTGCAAGATTAGATAAAGGGCAGCTTCGCAGAATTGCAAATACTTTTCTCTTGGGCAGGAAAATAGGAGAAATCCATCTGCAAAGTGATGAATTTTATAGGAAGTGTCCCAGGGAGTGAGGTTTACTGCTTTCTCATCTCACTTGGGTGTGTGTGTGTGTCTGGTTTCATTTTTGCAGTTTCATCTATATGCACTTACATCCAAAAATATACACATTATTTCTAACACACATTTAAGGCTGAGTTTGCTTTTGTTCTTCCAGATCACAACTGACCTTTCCAGCAATGGCACACAAAAAGACATTCCCTTTGAAGGAGAGGAAATAAAAGCACAGAATTGAGTCCTTATTTGTTTGTAAGAAAAATGAACTGAAAGGCCAATATCCCAACTCCTAAATTAGTGCTGTTTCCATAAGCAGCACTTCTTAATAATATGTGTAGGATTAATAATAATATTAAATAATAATATGTGTATCACATGGCGGTCTTGCTCAGATGCTCATTCTGGTGAACCTAGAGGTGAGGCCTGAGAGTCTGTATTTCTAAAAAGCTCTGACTATGCACTGCATGTTGAGAAGCTAAGTATTAAATCAGAGGAGCTAGCCAGAGCATATTACTTAATCATGCTTTGGCCTGAACATGCTGAAGTGAACTAATTTTTTTCCCAGGATATATTTTCTTTATTCTGGTCAGAGGGTCCTAATTAAGGTTAGAGGAAAAGAAAGAAATGGGAGAAAGTTAAGGTTTCTGAAGTACTTAATACATGCGAAATATTGTGTTGGGGAGGAGGAAAACTTTACTCTGTGAGGTTCTTCTGGCTTTTCTAAGAATTAAACTGATGTGAGTAAATCAACTATACTTCAGCAAAAAATAGGATAAATTGGTGTGCAATGAGTTAACAGGAGAAAAAAATCAAATTTAATTTCATACACATGGGGCTCTCACATACATGAGAGGGTCAGAGAAAGGCAAACTGAGGTCTGTGTGCTGTGCTGAGGTAAGGTGTGGGACAAGGGGCTGCCAAGGAACAGATGGGTCATTCCCAGGACAAAAAGAAGACCAGATATTTGAAAATGAGATGTTTTCCCTGACACATAGATGAGACCACTTAGATGAAATTTATCTCTAGACTAGTAATTCTCTTCTGTGGCGGGGGGTCGGGGGGGTGGATATTAAATTCTTCTAGATAGTTAAGGTAAGGGTGGAAGTTTCTCTTGAAAACATAGAGTTTCAATTGCTTTTAGATCAAAATAATTTTCAGGCAAAAGTGGTACATTTTAGGAAGACTTGTTCTGAACCCCTATAGTTGTACTGGGGCTGACATCTGTCATTTTATTATATCACTCAATTTTCACTGAAACAAAAAATTGTTTTCTTTTTTATATCTACCATGAAATATCCTCAGAGACATCAGGGGGCTTCCCAAAGGTAAAGTGACAAAAGTAACAGAACAGGGGTCCAACCCAGATCCACTGACCTAGAGTCCTCCCTGTAGTTTATATTGCAGCATAAGGTGGCACCTTCGAGCTAATTAAAACATATCTTGTGTCCTTGTTTTTTAATGAATTTTCATATTGCCAGAACTGAAAGTGTGTGATTCTTGCAGCAGCTGCGTCCCTGGTGACTCCTGACCTGACTCAGTAGTCCTCCTCCTGTAGCTTGGAGGAGGCACGGGGAGGGTTTGCAGTGCTATCCTAAGATGTAACTTTGGATGGATACTAAAATAGATTTTGTTTTCATCCTTCCTATGTGGAAGATGACAATCTTTGAAAACCTAGAGCCCAAAGAAATGGAAATATAGCTTATTTAGGCCTGACATTTCAAAAGAGGTCATCCCCACCAGCAGTACCAGGCCTGGTCTATCATCAGGTTTTCTGTCACTCATGTTCATTAAGGTTGATAAACAGTGCTAAGCACTGGAGGTAGACCAGAGGGCATAAAGAGAGATGTAGCTGACTTGAAAAGGACTGCATTTCCTGAGAATAGAAAAGCCCATCCTCCCTTTATACCTTTGCTTCCAAAGAGGAAATCCTTTTCTAACAGTGAGAGAGCAAGCATCTTGCAGAGTACTGCTAGTTTGTCCACGGTGGGGACAGTTAGCCAAGCTACAGAAACTGCTGGGTGGAAGAACAGCCATTTGTATCATCGGGCTTCCACTGTGATCCCTATTGCATTCCATCTGACTGGTCCTAAATGGGTCTGAAGTTAGTGAAAAAGGAGACAGGGATGCACAAAGACTTTCGTGGGTTAAAGGAAGCATTTTTTGCTAATGCTGTCTCACCTCTAGAATTACCACTGACCTGCCATAATTCCAGTTTGTGAGGATTTTCCCCCAGAAACAAGCATTTCTCCAACATCAGCTGGGTGTCTTACAATTCAGCACAGTTCTGACACTAGCTACTTGGACACAGCACCAGATCCCGCAGGTTAAGACTTCAGTCATATAAGACCATCCTTCAAAGCCCACTTGAGACACCAACCCCCAGTCTAGATTGTTATCTGTGCGTCTGATGGACCGGCTATAGATTAGAAGTTCTAATGAGCCCCTCACTGGGATTAATAGCTAAAGTGGTTCATGGGACTCAAAGAAACATTTTACTTACTAGATGATTGATTTATTATAAAAGGCTATAACTCAGGAACAGTCAGATGGAAGAGATGCACAGAGCAAGGCATGGGGCAGGAGCCTTCATGCTCCTCCAAGTATGCCACCATCCAATAGTTCATCAACCTGGAAGCTCTCTGAACTTAACCCTTTTAGGTTTTACGGAGGCTTCATTACACTGGCAGAATGATTAAATCATCAATCATTAGGGAGTGATTCAACTTTTCTCTCCCTTCCCCAGATGTCAGGAGAGTGGGATTGAAAGTTCCAAATTCTAATCACTTGGTTGATCCTCCTGGCAACTAGTCCCCATTTTTACTGCTACTGCTAAGTCACTTCAGTCGTGTTCGACTCTGTGCGACCCCATAGACGGCAGCCCACCAGGCTCCCCTGTCCCTGGGATTCTCCAGGCAAGAACACTGGAGTGGGTAGCCATTTCCTTCTCCAATGCATGAAAGTGAAAAGTGAAAGTGAAGTCTCCCAGTCATATTCGACTCTTAGTGGCCCCACGGACTGCAGCCTACCAGGCTCCTCCATCCACCGGATTTTCCAGGCAAGAGTACTGGAGTGGGGTGCCATTGCCTTCTCCGCCCCATTCTTAACTGGGGTCCAAAAGCCTGCTCTTAAGTGGGGTCCAAAAGTGAGATCTCTAATATAACAAAAGACACCTTTGTTGCTCTCATCACTTACGAATTTTAAATGGTTTTGGGGACTCTGCACCATAAAAAGGGAAAAAGACCAAATATATATTTCCTGTTATAAATCACACCCAGCATTGGTGACACCCCATGGGGCATGGTATCCAGCTCATGCTCTTTCCCCTGTCTGAAAGAACAGTGTGCTTCCTTACGGGTCCAGAATTCTGCTGCCTCCTTATTGACTGTAAGGCAAGAGTCTCCCATGAAAGTCTGGGACCCTGTCTGTTGGGGACCAGTTGTAGGTCCTTCAGATTTTGGTAATCTCTGCTCTCTTTCTTCTCTGCTTTCCATGTAAAACACATAGCATTTATTTTTCAGTATTTAGGACTAAACAATCAGTTTAGTTCAGTCGCTCAGTCAGGTTTGACTCTTTGCAACCCCATGGCCTGAAGCACATCAGCCTTCTCTGTCCATCACTAACACTTAGAGCTTGCTCAAACTCATGCCCATCGAGTCAGTGATGCCATCTAACCATCTTATCCTCTATCATCACCTTCTCCTCCTGCCTTCAATCTTTCCTAGCATCAGGGTCTTTTCTAGAGTCAGTTCTTCCTATCAGGTGTCCAAAGCACTGGAGCTTCAACTTCAGCATCAGTCATTCCAATGAGTATTCAGGACTGATTTCCTTTAGGATGGACTGGTTGGATCTCCTTGCAGTCCAAGGGACTCTCAAGAGTCTTCTCCAACACCACAGTTCAAAAGCATCAATTCTTTGGCACTCAGATTTCTTTATAGTCCAACTTTCACATCCACACATGACTACTGGAAAAACTATAGCTTTGACTAGATGGACCTTTGTCAGCAAAGTAATGTCTCTGCATTTTAATATGCTGTCTAAGTTTGTTATAAATTTTCTTTCAAGGAGCAAGCATCTTTTAATTTCATGGCTGCAGTCATCATCTGCAGTAATTTTCGAGTCCAAGAAAATAAAACACAGCATTTGCTTTTTAGTATTTAGGACTAAACTTTCAGTTCGGTTCAGTCACTCAGTCATGTCCAACTTTCTGTTACCCCATGAACTGCAGCACACCAGGCTTCCCTGTCCATCACCAACTCCCAGAGCTTGCTCAAACTCACGTTCAAATAAACTTTGGATTTAAGCAATTGTTTCCTGTCTTACAAAATCTCCAAGACAAGAAAATTAAAAGGGAATAGAAACTACAGGGAAGACATAGTCAAATTTGTGTCTCAATAAATTATAACAGCAATTGATATTCTTATAGTTTGCTTATTTTTCCCTAAGAAACACAATTATGAAATATGGTAAAGGCATTGGACACATACAGGATCGGATTCAGTGTACCAAAATGTAACAGAATAGCTGTGTGAATTGGTTTCCTTTACGACAAAGTAAGTCTAAACATAGTCCCTGCTTCAGGTTGGCATAAGGATTATGACCAAATTTCTAACATTGTACTGCCTCAGAGTACCCAATAAATTGGACCTATGTTGCCTAGGTTGGGCTTAATAAAACCAGAAAGATAATATACTCCAGAGGAATGATGCTATTTATACCTACCACATTTAGAGAGATTTGAAAGGAAACTTAATATCAACATGAAATAGTCCTCAATCTATAGCATCCAAAAGTGAGATTAATCCTCACACTAATATCCACCAGTTCTAATAATTTTAACAAAGAAAGACAAAAACAACAAACAAGCAAACAAAGATTATAGTAGAGTTCATGGTTAAATTAACTATTGAGTTCTTTCTTCTAAATATAAAGAAGTTCAATTCCATCATATAAAATACAGACTGTATTTCCCAGTAATTTTTTTACTTTGATAAACAGAATATAATCATGTTTGTACAATATTCTATATTAAAGTGATGAGGTTGCTTGCAATGGAAAGCAATAGACTTGAGGGCCCAGACAGCCCCATGCACCTTACGATAACTCTTAGGGCTAACAGAATCAATCTTTTGGCCTAATTGCAGCCCATTCAGGAATATCAGAAGCCAGAAATTGGGAAACTCTGACTTAAGATATAGAAAATGATCTTCACATGTGCATATAATGAAGAATACAGCTATACTTAGGAGTGAAGTATGCTGCTGCTGCTGCTGCTAAGTTGCCTCAGTCATGTCTGACTCTGTGCAACCCCATAGACGGAAGCCCACCAGGCTCCCCTGTCCCTGGGATTCTCAAGGCAGGAACACTGTAGTGGGTTGCCATTTCCTTCTCCAATGCATGAAAGTGAAAAGTGAAAGTGAAGTCGCTCAGTTGCGTCCAACTCTTAGTGACCCCATGGACTGCAGCCTACCAGGCTCCTCCGTCCATGGGATTTGCCAGGCAAGAGTACTGGAGTGGGTTGCCACTGCCTTCTCTGGAGTGAAGTATATATTGGAATATATATAAATTAATCAGTATAACCACTGAGTCATTTAATAACCATAAGTGCCTTTTGATCTACTCACTGTTATTTGGTAAAGGATAAGATCCAATTCCTACTTTAGAAGCACTTACATAATTTTTCTTTTTTTTTTCCCTTTGCTATGTAACATGTGGGATCTTATTTCTCTGACCAAGGATTGAACCTGTATGCCCTGCATTGGAAGCACAGAGTCTTGACCACTGGACCACCAGGGAAGTCCCAAAACATGTAATTTTTAAAAATTTCTAGGAGGGTAAAGAAAGAGATGTGAATTCTAATATTTTATAGTTAACCCATTATATCCAGAATAGTATCATTTCAACACATAATTAATGTGGCATTAATGCATTCTACATCCTATTTTTTTGTATTAAATCTTTGAAATCCAGTATCCACATCTCAATTTTACTAGTTATAGTTCTAATGCTCCTCTGTAATGTGTAGTTTATAATAGCCAGAATATTAATCTGTTCAGGTCTAGAAAGATAAGATATGCCTGTAAACAGATAAGAGCATTAGAAAGGTGGACAGAGCTGAGTGAGAAAACAAAAGAAATAAGAATGAAATCCTCCTTTCAAGAGGACTCAGAAGAAAAATATGCATATTTTTAGTTCATGTGATACGTAATGATAGGACAACTTTCCTTAATTATTTATACAAAAAGACTGAACCAAGCTGCTTTCTTTTAATTGCCTGGGAAATTACAAGGAATAAAAAAAAATATTTTAAGTATGATACAATACCCTATGTTTATTAGGTCTTTTTTTATTTTGCTATTTATAGACTGCAAAGTACACTTTAATAATTGAATATGAAATAAAGGTGCAGTGTTTTCCATCAAGGAGACTTCTGTGACCATCACTTTCCCTCTCACATTCTGTCTATGGGGCTGTGGCCACTCACTCCCCAGAGTGTATCCCTGATCTGATTGTATAAAATCAGACAACAAAAATATGTAGATTGGGGAGCAGAAAGATCGATTGATGGGAAGAAATGGGTGGGAGAGAGAGAGAGAAAGGAAGGAAGAAATTTATTTTGACAAGATCTTCTATTTTAAGAAGTATAATCAAGATGGCTTTAAAACATTAAGCCCCAGATTCCACGGTCATTTAACTTTCAAACAATTTGAAGCTGTTGGCTAGTCTGGGAAAAAGCCACTTACTTATGGTCTTTAGGAAGGGACATCCTCTAGAAGCAGAGTAGGAAGTAAAATGAAGCCTAATTGGGTAAGTGGCTCAAAAGAAGAGAATAAATTTAATTCAACAAGTAAAAGTACTAAAGAGATATGCAAAATTCATGGGTTTCTTATGTCTGGCATTTTAGGATAAGACTGTTACTTATTTTAAAATTGGACTCTTTAGCAGGATTACTCAATATCAGCAGCATTAAAATTGGCTTTGGAATCATAATTTAAGGTGTAAATTAAGGTGACCTCAACTAGGGTGAAATACCTTTAAAGAAGCTGAGATATAAAATATGAGCCATTTCCAGGAAATGGACGACAATTGGGAGCTGCTGAAAATGGACCAACAAAAGTGGAAAGGGGAAATAAAGAAACAGATTACAGGACAAAAGCCTGAGCACCTAATTTAAAACAAAAATGGTTTCCTATGGTTTATGATGAGTGATAAACAGAGTCCACTGTGTGGCCATAAAAATATATCTTTAGCTCAGAAAATATGAGTCTCACTGTCAGCTTAATGTAGTGATTTAAACTCATAGCTTTTCTCCTTGAAAGAGTTACAAGGCTGCAGTTACCAATCATTCCAAATGATGTGTATTTAGAAATTATGAACTATGACCCACAGACATTATTTTTTAGTGTAACTTAATCATGGATTTACCTATTTCAAGTTATTGTTTAGTTACATATTTCTTACTGCAGCAAGAGTGGTGGAGTATTAATAGCTATAAAAACTTCATTTAACTGGCATTAGGTTTCTGAGAAAAAACCCATAAAACTAGAAAGAAAGCCCCACACTGGAGTTCTGTCTCTTCTGGCTTCAAGTCAACTTTGTTATAATAAAGTTGTTCAAAAGACTCAACCAAGAGCCAAGAGGGTCTACTGAGAAACCTCATGATGTTATAGCAGGAAATTTCTGATTCATGTAGAAGACTAATGAGCATAAAAACCATAGGAAATTCTGAGAAACTCCTAAGAAACATTAAAATGGCAAATGAGGATATTGACTCTATTAGCATATGAAGACAACACAGAAAAGAAAAAAAAGAAAAAGAGAAAGAAGGAAAGAAAAACAGTATAAAATGGCCATTCACAGTTCTTCTACTGTGTCCCTGTGTCTAGACAGTGAGTCTTCAATCCCAAAGTCATTCTCTTATAAACACACTCAGGAAAGAGAAAGTCACAAATCACTGAATGTCAAGCAGAGTTAAACAAAGTGCAGGAGCCATAATATTTTAAATAAGGAACTCAACTGAGAACTCATCAAATTGGAGATGGAGGACAAATACAAAAATCCATTCCTATCTCGTAGAAATTTCTAAAGGGAGACAAAGAAAGTGGAGACCAGGAACCAACATTTCAGAGTGTGTACTCATACTTATTAATAGATGCACTGCAGCTGTGTTATTCAAGCTGTGGTCTGTGGGCCTGTGGCATCTGCTTCACTTGGGAGCTTGTTAGAAATGCAAAATCACAAACCCTCTTCCTTTGACCACACCGCCTTTGTATCAGATTTTAGCTGATTTTTAAGCCCATGAAACATTGGTTGAGCGTCAAAGCTTTGCATCCCTATCATTTAAGACTACAGTTCTACCAGTTTTTACTCTCACTTCAGAGACAGGAAAATAGAAACTATAAGAATTGTCCAAAGGTGTCTTGCTAGCCAACTGGGAAAATGGAATTCCAAATTAAAACAGTCAAATTCCTCAAAAAAAAAAAAAAAAAAACTAAATTAATTTTTTTTTGCTTTGCAATACATATATATGTATATTCTACGTTGTATATTCATCAATAAACTAAAACAAGATTCTCAAGACTGTGTTTCATTTCTTTCTCATTTGCTTTTTTTATTTGCTTAGCATGCCTAACAGATAATTACTAAAGTGTTGATGATTAAGAGTTTATTTATGGAGTGACTATTCTGTGTCCAGGCTTCCACTGTGGCTCAGATGGCAAAGAATCTACCTGCGATGTGGCAGACCTGGGTTCAGTTCAGTCACTCAGTCGTGTCCGACTCTTTGGGAACCAAGGGACTGCAGCACGTCAGGCTTCCCTGTCCATCACCAACTCCTAGAGCTTGCTCAAACTCACATCCATTGGGTCAGTGATGCCATCCAACTGTCTCATCCTCTGTTGTTCCCTTCTCCTCCTGCCTTCAATCTTTCCCAGCATCAGGGTCTTTTACAATGAGTCACTGATTTGCATCAGGTGGCCAAAGTATTGGAGTTTCAGGTTCAGCCTCAGTACTCCCAATGAATATTCAGAACAGATTTCCTTTAGGATCGACTGGTTTGACCTCCTGCAGTCCAAGGGACCCTCAAGAGTCTTCTCCAACACCACAGTTCAAAAGCATCAGTTCTTTGGCATTAAGATTTCTTTATACTCTAACTCTCACATCGGTACATGACTACTGGAAAAAACCAGAGCTTTGACTAGACAGATCTTTGTTGGCAAGTTAATGTCTCTGCTTTTTAATATGCTGTCTAGGTTGGTCTGGTTTCCCTCCTAGTTCAGCTGGTAAGAAATCTGTCTGTAATGCAAGATTCCTGGGTGAGGAAGATCCCTTGGAGAAGGAAATGGCAACATACTCCAGTATTCTTGCCTGGGAAATCCCATGGACAGAGAAGCCTGGTGGGTAAAAGTCCCTGGGGTCTCAAGAGTCGGAGACAACTTAGTGTGTAAACCACCAAATTACCATTAGGTTGGTCATAACTTTTCTTCCAAGGAACAAGCGTTTTTTCATTTCATGGCTGCAGTCACCATCTGCAGTGATTTTGGAGCCCCCCAAAATAAAGTCTTGCACTGTTTCCATTGTTTCCCCATCTATTTGCCATGAAGTGATGGGACCAGATGCCATGATCTTAGTTTTTAGAAAGTTGAGTTTTAAGCCAACTTTTCACTCTCTGCTTTCACTTTCATCAAGAGGCTCTTTAATTCTTCTTTGCTTTCTGCTGTAAGGTTGGCATCATCTGCATATCTGAGGTTATTGATATTTCTCCCAGCAATCTTGATTCCAGCTTGTGCTTCATCCAGCCTGGCATTTCTCATGATGTTCTCTGCATATAAGTTAAATAAGCAGGGTATGGTATATAGCGTTGACATACTCCTTTCCCAATTTGGAACTAGTCTATTGTTCCAGGCCTGGTTCTAACTGTTGTTTCTGACCTGCATATAGGTTTCTCAAGAGGCAGGTCAGGTGGTCTGTTATTCCCATCTCTTGAAGAATTTTCCAGTTTGTTGTGATCCACACAGTCAAAGGCTTTGGCATAGTCAATAAAGTAGATGTTTTTCTGGAACTCTCTTGCTTTTTCGATAATCCAATGGATGTTGGCAATATGATCTCTGGTTCCTCTGCCTTGTCTAAATCCAGCTAGAACATCGTAAGTTCATGGTTCATGTACTGTTGAAGCCTAGGTTGGAGAATTTTGAGCATTGCTTTGCTAGTATGTGAGATGAGTGCACTTGTGCAGTAATTTGAACATTCTTTGGCATTGCCTTTTTTTGGGATTGGAATGAAAACTGAGCTTTTGCAGTTCTGTGGCCATTGCTGAGTTTTCCAAATTTGCTGGCATATTGAGTGCAGCACTTTCACAGCATCATCTTTTAGGATTTGAAATAGCTCAGGGGAATTCCATCACCTCCACTAGCTTTGTTCATAGTGATGCTTCCTAAGGCCCACTTGACTTCACATTCCAGGATGTCTGGCTCTAGGTGAGTGATCACACTATCGTGGTTATCTGGGTTGTGAAGATCTTTTTTGTACAGTTCTTCTGTGTATTCCTGCCACCTCTTCTTAATATCTTCTGCTTCTGTTAGGTCCATACCAATTCCTTTATTGTGCCCATTAAAGTTCTTTGTCCAGAATACTGACAAACATGAGAACGCCATGAACAGTTCTATGCCCAGTGCTCTGTAAAATATATCTCAGTCTCCAAGGATGGTGGGCAAAAAATGTCTGAAATCTTAAATCAATGTGAGACAAGAAAAAGAAAAGTATCAAATGATCTCACATAAATATAGAATCGTAAAAAAAAAAGAATACAAATGAAATTACTTGCAAAATAGAGACAAACTCACAGACTTGAAAAGCAAATTTATGGTTACCAAGGGGAAAGGTGAGGGAAGGGATAAATTAGGAGTTTCAGATTAACATATACACACTGCTGCTGCTGCTGCTGCTGCTAAGTCGCTTCAGTCGTGTCCGACTCTGTGCAACCCCATAGACGACAGCCCACCAGGCTCCGCTGTCCTTGGGATTCTCCAGGCAAGAACACTGGAGTGGGTTGCCATTTCCTTCTCCAACGCATGACAATGAAAAGTGAAAGTGAGGTCGCTCAGTCATGTCCGACTCTTCACGACTCCATGGACTGTAGCCCACCAGGCTTTTCCATCCATGGGATTTTCCAGGCAAGAGTACTGGAGTGGGATGCCATCATCTTCTCCGATATACACACTACTACATATAAAATAGATAATAAGCAAGGACCTACTATATAGCACAGGGAATTCTACTCAATATTCTGTAATAACCTATATGGGAAAATAATCTGAAAAAGAATCGATGCATATATATGTATAACTGAATCTCTTTGCTTTATATCTGAATCAAATGCATTGTAAATCAACTATACTCCAATATGAAAGAAAAATAAATAAATTAAAAAAAAGTGAAACTAACACTTTGAAAAAAAAGATTGCCTTCAAAATCAGGAGAAATAAGCAAAACAATTTTCTGTTCACAGAATCATGGGGGAAAAAAGTTATTTTCCACAGCAATCTCTCAATATGAATATAGAGGAGGGTATGTCAAAACGGGGAGAACTACAATAAATTTCCCCTATAAAAGTTTCTAATCTCTTTTTTAGGCAAGAAATTTACTTATCGATTTTCCTAAAGCAGCATTATTGCTATGAGTAACTTGCCACTGTGGGCTATAGGAATAATAGTTACCTAATCAATCACCGTTCCACTTTCCCCACCACCCATCTTGCTGAAACTTCTAGCACATATCATAGAAGCTTGAGGTGATAGCAGTAAAATGATTTGTTAATAAAGCTTGTAAAGAATCAATATGTGCTGGTATGGTAGATTAACGATGGATGTAGACATCTTTCTGGTTCCCACTAAGAGCCCTGAGAAGCCAGATAAGTTTGCGTAATACTGCCTGCTGGAGAGGCCACATGTAGCTGCTCTAGTTGATAGTCCCAGCAGGGAACAGCTTTCTGTCCCAACCCCCTCTGCATGCCACCCAGGACACCAGCCCCTCGAGTGAAGGTGATTAGACCCTAAGGTTCATCTGCTAACTGAATACCAAGAAGTGACCTTGGCTCTTCCTACCCAGTTTCAGTTCCTAATCCATGAAGTTATGAAGTATAACCACATGACTGTCGTTTAAAGCCGACGAGTTTGGGGGTAGTTCTTTGGGCAGCAGCAGGTTACTAGAACAGCTGGTGTAACTAAATCTATTCATGGGGATGTTTTTATGCTAGATCCATTTTCATCATTATGATCATAGCAAAAATCAAATAAATCCTCCAAGGAATAGATTTACTTTGCAAACATGTCAGGAAATTTCAGAAATGTGTGAACTGATTACAGAGTAAACAACTAGTCAAAAATCCCAACTTTCGTTCATTGCCAAGTGTGCATTTAAAGTGAGGGATTATGGCCTTCCCTACCCCAAAATGGAGCAAAGCAAGATTTGTTGCAAGAATTTAAAGAACTTAAAGCTTCCAACACATCCTTTATGCAAAGAGCACCTTGAGTATTCCAAAGCAATTACCACAAAGATAACTGCAGATGAAATGAAGTAGAGTGCTGGATTTATCTTCATGTACAGTTTTCCACATAGTAAAATGTCTCCCATTTGTCTCTGCTCCTTTGACATTAGATTGATCAGTTAACTAGCTTTAGAAGCAAAAAGATCAACCAGCTGACAAATTGTTCCTCTTGACTTCAAAGCACACCGAGGCCTAAATTTTAGGCCTAATGATTTTAAATCACCCTTCTTGTTACAACAGAATGCACAATGCGACTTAATCAAATTGCTAAGAAGTTTGTAAAACATGGTTTGTTTGTGCACATCAGAGGCATCAGAGTAATAAATGGATGTGGAATGGATGGGGTCCTAGTGTCTTCTATGTGTACCACGTGCAGGATTCTATTGAATTAAGCAGGCAACCCTGTTAACAGAACAGACTGCATAAATGGACTCAGCTATAAATTAAGCAGACCACATTAGCCTGCCTTTCTGGGGGAAATGGTCCCTCTTTGTGGATCAGAGTGAAATAAGACCTCAAGGGCTAATGTAATAAGAAGAAATCAGAACATTCTACCTGGTAAAAGCAAAGCACCCAATGCTTTAAATTCTATTCATCCACCAATTATAGCTCATATCCAAGGAACTGAGTTTAATAATCATAAAAACACTTTGTTTGCAGTAAAATATTAGTAATGTCATTCAGTTAAGTTGCTCAGTTGTGTCCGACTCTTAGCAACCACATGAATTGCAGCATGCCAGGCCTCCCTGTCCATCACCAACTCCTGGAGTTCACTCAGACTCATGTCCATTGAGTCAGTGATGCCATCCAGCCATTTCATCCTCTGTCGTCCCCTTCTCCTCCTGCCCTCAATACCCCCCAGCATCAGAGTCTTTTCCAATGAGTCAACCCTTCACATGAGGTAGCCAAAGTACTGGAGTTTCAGCTTTAGCATCATTCCTTCCAAAGAAATCCCAGGGCTGATCTCCTTCAGAATGGACTGGTTGGATCTCCTTGTCATCCAAGGGACTCTCAAGAGTCTTCTCCAACACCACAGTTCAAAAGCATCAATTCTTCGGTGCTCAGCTGTCTTCATAGTCCAACTCTTGCATCCATACATGACCACAGGAAAAACCATAGCCTTGACTAGATGGACCTTTTTTGGAAAAGTAATGTCTCTGCTTATCAATATGCTATCTAGGTTGGTCATAACTTTCCTTCCAAGGAGTAAGCGTCTCTTAATTTCATGGCTGCAGTCACCACCTGCAGTGATTTTGGAGCCCAAGAAAATAGTCTGACATTGTTACCACTGTTTCCCCATCTATTTCCCATGAAGTGATGGGACCAGATGCCATGATCTTCTGAATGTTGAACTTTAAGTCAACTTTTTCATTCTCCACTTTCATTTTCATCAAGAGGCTTTTTAGTTCCTCTTCACTTTCTGACATAAGGGTGGTGTCATCTGCATATCTGAGGTAACTGATATTTCTCCCGGCAATCTTGATTCCACCTTGTGCTCCTTCCAGCCCAGCATTTCTCATGACGTACTCTGCATATAAGTTAAATAAGCAGGATGACAATATACAGCCTTGACATACTCCTTTTCCTATTTGGAACCAGTCTGTTGTTCCATGTCCAGTTCTAACTGTTGCTTCCTGACCTGCATATAGGTTTCTGAAGAGGCAGGTCAGGTGGTCTGGTATTCCCATCTCTTTCAGAATTTTCCACAGTTTATTGTGATCCACACAGTCAAAGGCTTTGGCATAGTCAGTGAAGCAGAAATAGATGTTTTTCTCGAACTCTCTTGCTTTTTCCATGATCCACCGGATGTTGGCAATTTGATCTCTGGTTCCTCTGCCTTTTCTAAAACCAGCTTGAACATCTGGAAGTTCACGGTTAACGTATTGCTCAAGCCTGGCTTGGAGAATTTTGAGCATTACTTTACTAGTGTGTGAGATGAGTACGATTGTGTGGTAGTTTGAGCATTCTTTGGCCTTGCCTTTCTTTGGGATTGGGTCATGAAGATCTTTTTTGTACAGTTCTTCTGTGTATTCTTGCCACCTCTTCTTAATATCTTCTGCTTCTGTTAGGTCCATACCATTCTGTCCTTTATTGAGCCCATCTTTGCATGAAATGTTCCCTTGGTATCTCTAATTATCTTGAAGAGATCTCTAGTCTTTCCCATTCTGTTGTTTTCCTCTATTTCTTTGCATTGATTGCTGAGAAAGGCTTTCTTATCTCTTCTTGCTTTTCTTTGGAACTCTGCATTCAGATGCTTATATCTGTCCATTTCTCCTTTGCTTTTCACTTCTCTTCTTTTCACAGCTGTTTGTACAGCCTCCTCAGACAGCCATTTTGCTGTTTTGCATTTCTTTTGCATGGGGATGATCTTGATCCCTGTCTCCTGTACAATAATGTCATGAACCTCATTCCATAGCTCATCAGGCACTCTGTCTATCAAATATAGGCCCTTAAATCTATTTCTCACTTCCACTATATAATCATAAGGGATTTGATTTAGGTCATACCTGAATGGTCTAGTGGTTTTCCCTACTTTCTTCAATTTAAGTCTGAATTTGGCAATAAGGAGTTCATGATCTGAGCCACAGTCAGCTCATGGTCTTGTTTTTGCCGACTGTATAGAGTTTCTCCATCTTTGGCTGCAAAGAATATAATCAATCTGATTTCAGTGTTGATGGTCTAGTAATATCCATGTGTAGAGTCTTCTCTTGTGTTGTTGGAAGGGGGTGTTTGCTATGACCAGTGCATTTTCTTGGCAAAACTCTGTTAGTCTTTGCCCTACTTCATTCCATATTCCAAGGCCAAATTTGCCTGTTACTCCAGGTGTTTCTTGCCTTCCTCCTTTTGCATTCCAGTCCCCCATAATGAAAAGGACATCTTTTTGGGGTGTTAGTTCTAAAAGTTTTGTAGGTCTTCATAGAACCGTTCAACTTCAGCTTCTTCAGCATTACTGGTTGGGGCATAGACTTGGATTACAGTGATATTGAATGGTTTGCCTTGGAAACGAACAGAGATCATTCTGTCGTTTTTGAGATTGCATCCAAGTATTGCATTTCAGACTCTTTTGTTGACCATGATGGCTACTTCACTTCTTTTAAGGGATTCCTGCCTGCAGTAGTAGATATAATGGTCATCTGAGTTAAATTCACCCATTCCAGTCCATTTTAGTTCGCTGATTCCTAGAATGTCAACGTCCACTCTTGCCATCTTGTTTGACCACTTCTGATTTGCCTTTATTCATGGACCTGACATTCCAGGTTCCTATGCAATATTGCTCTTTGCAGCATTGGACCTTGCTTCTATCACGTCACATCCACAGCTGAGTATTGTTTTTGATTTGGCTCCATCTCTTCATTCTTTCTGGAATTATTTCTCCACTGATTTTCAGTAGCATATTGGGCACCTACTGACCTGGGGAGTTCCTCTTTCTGTATCCTATCATTTTGCCTTTTCATACTGTTCATGGGGTTCTCAAGGGAAGAATACTGAAGCGGTTTGCCATTCCCTTCTCCAGCAGTTACAGCTTCTATTTTTGTCAGTTTTCTTAAAATAATCAGGAACACAACGTTGAGAATAAGAGTGAGGGATTTTTTCTTTTTCCTGTAGGAAAGAATGCTTATGTGTAGAAAAATACAGACTATCAAAGGGCTATGCACGCCTGAAGTTCATCTAGTTCAGTTCAGTTCAGCTCAGGTCAGTCGCTCAGTCGTGTCCGACTCTTTCCGACCCCCTGAATCAAAGCACGCCAGGCCTCCCTGTCCATCACCAACTCCCGGAGTTCACTCAGACTCATGTCCGTCGAGTTGGTGATGCCATCCACCCATCTCATTCCTCTGTCTTCCCCTTCTCCTCCTGCCTCCAATCCCTCCCAGCATCATGGTCTTTTCCAATGAGTCAACTCTTCGCATGAGGTGGCCAAAGTATTGGAGTTTCAGCTTTAGCATCAGTCCTTCCAATGAACACTCAGGACTGATCTAAGGACCCCCCTCAAAACCCTTCTCAGGGAGTTTTGGTTTCTAGGTTAAGAATTTCAGGATAAGTGCATAAACTGGCCTTTAATATATAGTCTCTTTTGTTAATCAACTCAATAATCCCATATGTTGGATGATCAGTTCAGTTCAGTTCAGTTGCTCAGTCATGTCCGATTCTTTGCAATCCCATGGAATGCAACACACTAGGCCTACCTATCCATCATCAATGTCCAGAGTTTACTCAAATTCATGTCCATCGAGTCGGTGATGCCATCCAACCATCTTATGCTCTGTCAATCCCTTCTCCTCCCACCTTCAATCTTTCCCAGCATCAGGGTCTTTTCTAATGAGTCAGTTCTTCCCATCAGGTGGCCAAAGTATTGGAGTTTCAGCTTCAACATCAGTCCTTCCAAGGATATTCAGGACTGATTTCCTTTAGGAGGTACTGTTGGATCTCCTTGCAGTCCAAGGGACTCTCAAGAGTCTTCGCCAACACCACAGTCAAAAGCATCAATTCTCGGTGCTCAGCTTTCTTTATAGTGTAACTCTCACATCCATACATGACTATTGGAAAGACCATAGCTTTGATTCGCCTGACCTTTGTTGGCAAAGTAATTTCTCTGCTTTTTAATATGCTGTCTAGGTTGGTTATAACTTTTCTTCCAAGGAGCAAGTGTCTTAATTTCATGGCTGCTGCCACCATCTGCGGTGATTTTGGAGCCCAAAAAATAAAGTCCCTCACTGTTTCCCCATCTATTTTCCACGAAGTTAGTTTTCAGATGCCATGATCTTAGTTTTCTGAACTAAGACAACTTAGTTTTCTGAATTTTAAGACAACTTTTTCACTTTCCTCTTTCACTTTCAAGAGGCTCTTTAGTTCTTCTTCGCTTTCTGCCATAAGGGTGGTGTCATCTGCATATCTGAGGTTATTGATATTTCTCCCAGAAATCTTGATTCCAGCTTGTGTTTCATAAAGGCCAGCATTTCTCATGATATTCTCTGCATATAAGTTAAATAAGCAAGGTGACAATATGTAGCATTGAGGTACTCCTTTCCTGATTAGGAACCAGTCTGTTGTTCCGTGTCCAGTACTAACTGTTGTTTCTGACCTGCATACACATTTCTTAGGAGGCACGTCAGGTGGTCTGGTATTCCCATCTCTTGAAGAATTTTCCATAGTTTGTTGTGATCCACACAGTCAAAGGCTTTGGCATAGTCAATAAAGCAGTAGTAGATGTTTTTCTGGAACTCTCATGCTTTTATGATGAACCACCTGATGTTGGCAATTTGATCTCTGATTCCTTTGCCTTTTCCAAATCCAGCTTGAACATCTGGAAGTTCATGGTTATGTAAACTTGAAGCCTGCCTTGGAGAATTTTGAACATTAGTTTGCTAGCATGTGAGATGAGTGCAACTGTGTGGTCCTTTGAGCATTCTTTGGCATTGCCTTTCTTTGGGATTGGAATGAAAACTGACCTTTCCAGTCCTGTGGCCACTGCTGAGTTTTCCAAATTTGCAGGCATATTGAGTGCAGTACTTTCACAACATCATCTTTCAGGATTTGAAATAGCTCAACTGGAATTCCATCACCTCCACTAGCTTTGTTCATAGTGATGCTTTCTAAGGCCCACTTAACTTCACATTCCAGGATGTCTGGCTCTAGGTGAGTAATCACACTATCGTGCTTATCTGGGTCATGAAGATCTTTTTTGTATAGTTCTTCTGTGTATTCTTGCCACCTCTTCTTGATATCTTCTGCTTCTTTTAGGTCCATACTGTTTCTGTCCTTTATTGTGCCCATCTTGGCATGAAATTTTCCTTTTGTCTCAAATTTTCTTGAAGAGATCTCTAGTCTTTCCCATTCTTTTGTTTTCATCTATTTCTTTGCACTGATCACTGAGGAAGGATTTCTTATCTCTCCTTGCTATTCTTTCGAACTCTGCATTCAAATGGGTATATCTTTCCTTTTCTCCTTTACCCTTCCCTTCTCTTCTTTTCACAGCTATTTATAAGGCCTCCTCAGACAACCATTTTGTCTTTTTGCATTTCTTTTTCTTGTGTATGGTCTTGATCCCTGCCTACTGTACAACGTCATGAACCTCTGTCCATAGTTTTTCAGGCACTCTATCAGATAATCCCTTACATCTATTTCTGACTTCCACTGTATAATCATAAGGGATTTCATTTAGGTCATACCTGAATGGTCTAGTGGTTTTACCTACTTTTTTCAGTGTAAGTCTGATTTTGACAATAAGGAGTTTGTGATCTGAGCCACAGTCAGCTCCCTATCTTGTTTTTGCTGACGGTATAGAGCTTCTCCATCTTTGGCTCCAAAGCATATAATCAATCTGATTTCAGTATTGACCATCTGGTGATGTCCATGTGTACAGTTGTCTCTTGTATGGTTGGAAGAGGGTGTTTGCTCTGACCAGTGCGTTCTCTTGGCAAAACTTTATTAGCATTTGCCCTGCTTCATTCTGTACTCCAAGGACAAATCTGCTTGTTACTACAGGTATTTCTTGACTTCCTCCTTTTGCATTCCAGTCCCCTATAATGTAAAGCACATCTTTTTTGGGTGTTAGTTCTAGAAGGTCTTGTATATCTTCATAGAACTGTTCAACTTTAGCTTCTTCAGCATTACTGGTCAGGGCATAGACTTGGATTACTGTGATGTTGAATGGTTTGCCTTGGAAACAGAGATCATTCTGTCATTTTTGAGACTACATCCAAGTAGTGCATTTTGGGATGTTTTGTTGGCTATGACAGCTACTCCATTTCTTCTAAAAAATTCTTGCCCACAATAGTAGATATAATGGTCGAGTTAAATTCACCCATTCCAGTCCATTTTAGTTCACTGATTCCTAAAATGTTGATGTTCACTCTTGCCATCTCCTGTTTGACCACTTCCAATTTGCCTTGCTTCATGGACCTAACATTCCAGGTTTCTATGCAATACTGCTCTTTACAGCATCTGACTTATTTCTATCACCAGTCACATCCACAACTGGGTGTTGTTGTTGTTTGGCTCCATTTCTTCATTCTTTCTGGAGTTATTTCTCCAGATGAATGTTATTTTCTCCACATTGGATTTTACTATCCTCATTTTAGTGCTGGGAAAAATGAGTTTCTAGGCATAAATTAGTGAAGGAATTGAGTTTGGATGTCATTTTTGTCTGTTTTCAAAGCCTTCATCTGTGGAATAATGCTGATTAATTTGATGCAGGCATCTTCCTTTGACTAACTGCTTTATGAGAATTCTAACCCTTCAACTTTATTGTGATTGAGAAAAGAATGGGGATGGTAATGCCCCATCTCCTAATTGTCAGACACTGGCAAAATGCCCATGTTTCAATCAGTGAAAAAAATATATATATACACACATGCATATATACATACACACACATATATATAGATATAATGTACACATACCTGCATATATATGTACATGCACATACTCATATATTAATACGTATATAAGTGGTCAGTAGGCACTTGGCAGATGACTGCAATCTACCAGTTACTTGTTTGTAGTGGCTGAGATGTTTACTTTTTCTATAGATCTTATTTTTCTCATCTATAAAACAGAGGGTGTTAAATATTTCAAGGCCTGTGGAGTTGTAAAACTGCAAGAGTTGTAAAATATAAATTGGGCACAGGGTTGGGGGGTATGGAGCAAAGGAGGAGGAAGAGATGGGAGGGAGAGACAGAGAAGGGATGAGAATACTAAAGAAAGAGAAAGAAATTTAACAGGGGAGACGGTGAGATTTATCCCAGGTTCATGCTGTGTGATTTCATTTTCACAAAATGCTTAGTCTGAGGCATTTTTTAGCACCATTGCAAGCATCTGTTTTTCATTGACAAAGTTGCATTCACTCTGAAGAACAGAAAATATGATCAGTCTTTCAAGAAAGAGTCTTTCTAAAAAAAAATACTTTCTCCTGTATCTTGAAACAAAATTATTAGCACATATAAATCTATATTTTGGTGAATCTCATCATGAATCAATCCTCTCTACCCTGGACTTTGTTGAAGAAGTGATATGATATGGTTCCTTTGGTGTTCTAGAGTACATTTGCTTTGTATAAGTTCTTTTCTAAAACTTGTCTTATTATCATTACTATAAATATTATGGATATTCATGGAAAAACACAAATACTTTGGAATGAAAAACAACTAAATAATATACTATATTGATGCCTTACACAGTTTCAGCATCCAAAACCACCACTATTAAGAGTAGCTTCCATATGTAAGCCTACTGTATATCTACCACCATCTGGCTTATTACAATGGCTTATTATAAGTAAACATATTAAAAGGAAACATTTATTCTAAAAAATTTTAAATTACATACTTTAATGTCTCATATTTATACACAAAGATCTGATTTATTCTTCTTACTGGCTAAGCACAATTCCATTACATATATATTGCCATCATCTATTTGGTTCACTATTGATAAATACTTTAAAAGAGGTTTCCTAGAACTTTACTATTACAACAAAAATTTCAATAAGCATTCTTTTACATATAACTTTGTACACTTGAATAAGGGAATGTAGTGAATATATATTTCTAAAAGTGACTGGGTCAAAAAATACATGTACTTGAAATGCTGACAGATATATCTGAATTGCCTTGTGAAATGGTTGCACCAGTTTCATTTCATCTAACCATGCACAGCAGTGCCTGTTTCCCCACTTGGTCGAAATGCGATATTACCAACTTTTTTGTATATAGCTAGTGATATTAGTAAATTATGGCATCTTAATAATTTCTAGTGTTTTCTTCACATCATCAATGCATTCCCCATTCCCCTCACTTCTTCATAATTGTCAAATATCTTTGTTTCTATTTTCAAATCATTGTTTTAGGACCTTGGATTACTTCTGGAGAACTGGTTATATTTGCTGATTATAATTTACACAGGAAGAATTACCCTTTCAGTTCTTAAATTTCCATATTACTGTCTCTCGTCTCCCATTTATTTATGCTGGTGCTTGCTAATATATTCATTTATATTCCATCCATTTCCAAGGTTGATTTGAAGTGGCATATGATAAAATAGCAGGCATAAAGAAAAATAGCATTGAAATGGAAGGAAAAATATCCTTAAAAATTAATATTGTGACTTTAGCAGTAAATCTAGTTCTGGGGTTCCTAGATATCAAGGCCAAAAGAGCAGTCAGTGCTTTGATTAATACATAGCCTATCAAAAGAGAAAACATATTAGCTCATACGGAGACAAACCTTTTTTCTGATGTTTAATTATTTAATGTATATTTCAAGTATTCATTAACAATAGAACATATTCTGTCCTCAAAAATTATGAGCCATATGAATCAGAACTTTTTTATAGGACTGTTTAAAAAAGAGAGAAATATTACTTGAAAATATCATTCACAAAAGGCATTTCCTAAAGACAGAAGAAGCTTAGCTACTGCTATTAGATATTAACTTGAATATAAATCATTTTTATTATATTTAATATATTCCCTAAGTGCACAGGCTCACTGCTATTGTATTGGCTTTTGGGTCTAAAGAGAAAAAAAGTGTGAAATATATTTAATTGGCTGAGCAAAAAAATACTGATGATAATTATGATAAAGATAATTATGATTTATCCTCATACAAATCACAGCTGCCCTTTTTGCCACTTGTATCCAGCATTCATATTTTTCCCTCACAATAGCACAAGAACTTCAGGTAAAGCAACTGAGGGAAATCTGGGAACATAAATAACATTTCCCAACATTAATTCAGTCCAATCCCATCTACCCCTGAACCACATCAGCACACCAATTCATCAGTCCCTTTGTTTGTATTATCTTTATGAGACAGATCTCATGTTCCCTAATCACAGGTTTCCATGTTCTTTGATAAATGCCCTGAACCTTCTGTTCTATATATTTATCTTCTGATACCTCTCTATATACTGGTTGAAGAAAATGTTGACTTCAATAGCAACTGTAGGAAAAACTGGGGAGAATGCCCAAATAAATGGAATTCAACCATTTCACAAATTAACTTTTTTTTTCCTCGGCCACATCAATCTGCACTCAAATTGTATCCATGCTACACAGTCCAAATTCTAATCTACCCCTTTGCTTTCATTTATTACCATCCTCCCTGTAGCACTCCCAATAATTCTGAATTAATTATTTTCTGAAAACAAGAACTCCCTGCCTTCTAGACTTTCCTTCTGCTTACTTTTGGGAGAATTTCCATTGAACAAATTACCATTGCCTAAAGGCTTTTTCTGCTCAATCAACACCTTGTAATGTTTATAGTATGCAGCATGCCTTGAAAAACTCTACTGACTTGATCATTTCTTTCAATAGAAGAATACATATGTATGTGTACACAACTATATGTGTATACAAATATAGCAGAGTGAATGTATATGCTTACGTGCATGCAGTATCAAATCCCTTGAGTCTCATGCTCATGCTCAGTCACTCAGTCATGTCTGACTCTTTTGTGACCCCATGAACTGTAGCCCACCGGGCTCCTCTGTCCATGGGATTCCCCAGGCAAGAATACTGGAGTGGGTTGCCATGCCCTCCTTCGGGGAGCTTCCCAACCCAGGGGTCAAACCCACATCTCCTGCATTAGCACGTGGATTCTTTACCACTGAGGCACCAGGGAAGCACCCTGCTCCCCTTGAGTCTAGAAAGCACTAAATAAATATTTCTTAAGCCAATACATTCTTATTTCTTAAACAAATAAATAGTAAATCCTTTTCAGTCACTCACCGGGCATTTGTTCCTAATTGCTTTGTGCCACGCATAGTGGGAGGGTCTGCATATACAGGGAGGGCTACACGCAATCCTTAGCTCAAGAACCCCATAGTGCAGTGGGGAGGTTTGTCCACATATTCAGCACATACTCACATCAGGAAGTAATGCTAAAATGGAGATGGACTCAGGACACTCTGAAATTACCCATCAGGGAACACCTGCATCTTCATGTATGTTCAGGAAGGGCTTCACAGAGGAAGAGACTATGAAAGATGAACAGGAATCTCAAGGAGGAACATAGAGAGACCCTTATGTTGGACAGACATAACAATGCAGCCACTAGAAAGGAAGCCTCTAGTCCATATTAGGGGGAACCATACTCACAGATTTCCACATAAGGAAAAGGAAAAATGAATCCTCTTAAATCTATTAGTGGTAGATTTATGTTGCCACTCTGAGGGGTATTTGCATGCCCACAGGAAACACAAAAGAATAATCTGAAGTAGAAACATACTAGACATGAAGATAAACTATATAACATTTACTAATCAAAGGCTAATACACTAACTGTAATTTGTACTTGAACTGTTTACTCAAAAAATAATTGAAGAGAGAGTCAATTGGGGAAAAGGCCAATGGTCAAGTAAAACTGAGAGAGCCTTGACTGTATGGAATTAATCAAATCCCTCACTGGAGAATGAAGTACTTCCAGAATCTACACATTTCTGCCCACCTCCACGAATGCACATTTAGCCCAAAGTCCAGCTGGGTCACATCTGGACGAGTATGGCAACTTCTGAACTCAGTTTCTGCCTCCCTGCAATGTTTAAGCCACATTCAGTGATCCCTCTAAAATGCCAGCCAGGTTACTTCACTCGTCTTCTCAGATCCCTCCAACTACCACTTCCAGAGTCATATCATAAGTCCCTACAATCCTTACACTGCCTCTAAAACAGGAAACAACCTGGCCCCTTGCTACCAGCCTTCTCTCCTACCTCCCTTCACTCCCAGCTCTAGGCACACAACTTTTGCTCCTTCTTAAACCTATGACCCATACTCCTATTGCAGGACTGCCATATGGCTCCTTTGTAATATGCATGGACATTGCTCCCTCTCTTCATGAAGGGATTTGTTCAAATAGTATTTCAGAGTTGTTTCTCTTATAGCTCTTTATGGAATGACATGCTTCCCAATGATTTAGCTCTTTGCCTGTTTTATTTGTCTTTATAATACTTAATTATTTACCATCTGTTTCCCTCCAGTCAAAATATAATTTTCCTGAGAGCAGGAACTATTTCCTATATAACTACCTTTCCTGAGCTTAGAACAAGTGCCTTATACTTGGTTGGCACTCAATAGTTACTCCCTGAGGAAATGAATAAATGCCTTTTAGAGCCCTTATCCTATAATATGCATTATAAAAATAAAAAGTAAACCATAAACATCCAGGAGAAGGATATGATACTTGGTGCTTCTCGACAGTTTGCACATGGCACTGTTTTGCAGATTAACTCACATTTATCCATCTCTTCAGCAACTATTTACCTATCATGTTCCAGCAGCTCACCATGGAAACTAGCATGTTCTGAACAAACTGTGGAAATTACTGGTTCAACAGACACCAAGGGAGGAGGACTCTCCCTACTTTGGAGCCTGCAATGAGTCACAGTGAAAGACAATGAAAGTGGCCTACAGGTCTGTCTCAGTGACAGTCAAGAATTGGAGGGGCTGTGAAGACTCTGGACTCTGAGATTAGAAGAGGTAACAGTGGAAAAATGGGTTGAAGCCCATTGAACACACCTCAGAAGGCAGGCAATTAGATTACTGAAGAGAACAAAGATTAAACTGCTAAAATGGAAGTTGGGACCTTTAACTTTATGTGTCAACTTGATTGGACCATGGGGTGTCCAGATATTTGGTTAAATGTTATTTCTAGATGTGTCTTTGAGAGTGTTTATGGATGAGATTTAATATCTGAACCAGTAGCCTGAATAAAGCAGATTACGTTCCACAATATGGATGGACTTCATCCAATCCCTTGAAATCTTGAGTAGAATGAAAGGCTGAGGAAGCAAGACTTCTTTTTCTTTGCCTGATTGTCTTTGAGCTGGGGTGGCTTTCTCCTTCTTTCAAACTCAGGTTTGGACTGGAACTATACCATTGGCTCTCCTGGGTCTCTGGCTTGCTGACTACACACTGTGGAACTCTCAGCCTCCTTTATCACATGAGCCAATTCTTTCTAGTAAGTATCCTTCTCTTTCTCTCTAGATAGATAGATAGAGATGCATATAGATAAATACAGAAATACAAAATAATGTATCCTGACTGAGCAACTGAACTGAACTGATAGATATATTTTGAGCTTCCTAGGTGGCACAGTGGTAAAGAATCCCCCTGCAAAGAAGAAGACATAGGTTTTATCCCTGGGTCAGGAAGATTCCCTGGAGAAGAAAATGGCAACCCACTCCAGTATTCTTGCCTGGGAAATCCCATGGACAGAGGAGCCTGGAAGGCTACAGTTCATGGGGTTACAAAGAGTCAGACAGACTGAGATACTGATTACACAGATACTGATCACACAGAAATATATATTATCTATCTTACTGGTTTTGAACTGTGGTGTTGGAGAAGACTTTTGAGAGTCCCTTGGACTTCAAGGAGATCCAACTAGTCCATTCTAAAGATCAGCCCTGGGTGCTCTTTGGAAGGAATGATGCTAAAGCTGAAAATCCAGTACTTTGGCCACCTCATGAGAAGAGTTGACTCATTGGAAAAGACTCTGATGCTGGGAGGGATTGGGGGCAGGAGGAGAAGAGGACGACAGAGGATGAGATGGCTGGATGGCATCACTGACTCGATGGACATGAGTTTGGGTGAACTCCAGGAGTTGGTGATGGACAGGGAGGCCTGGCGTGCTGCGATTCATGGGGTTGCAAAGAGTCGGACATGACTGAGTGACTGAACTGAACTGACTGATCTTACTGGTTTTGCTCTTCTGGAGAACCTAGGCTAATACCAAAGTTAAGAAAAGGAGAAAACATAGTATAAAGGGATCCATACAGTTCCTTGATGAACCTGCAGTTCTAAGTAAAGACTAGTTAGATCTGTAATGAGTCAGAAGTTGAACATTTGCATAAAGACTTTGGAGGCCCTTACTTTTTAGGCAAGATGGAAGTGACTCTTGAGGGCTGTGGTTTCAATGCTATGCTCTGGATTTATGGTCAGAGGGGAAACACCTCTGAGAGACAGGAGAGCCCAGACAGTGTGAAGGAAGAAGAAGGGAAGGAGAAAAAAGAGGGAGAAAAAATAAGGAGTGGGGGAAGATCCAGCTAACTTCAAAGGGTTTTCTACTCATTTCCTCCCTGCCGCACTGGAGGGTATGTTTCAACAAAAGCTGGCTATTCTCAAAATTCTGTACTTTTACTTTCCCTCCTCAGGAGACTCAAATAAAACTGCAGGGTTGGGGAGAGGGGGTTGCCACTTAGTTTCCTTGAAAACACCTCTGATTCCATAGTGGCATCTCTCTCATATCTTAATCAGCATGTTGTTAATAAGACAATTTGATGTTGAATGGTAAATGAGTGATGAGGGGAGCACAGGCTGGGAAGTGGTGGATACATGTGGTAAAGCACGCAGCCTCAGAGGATAGTAGGGGCCAGATGGGCCTGGATGGATCTTGTCCCAGGCTCATTGCTGTCCTGCTGCTCTGTGGAGTGCGATGCCCAGAGCAGGGGAGCCAAATTGAAACAGATCAGGGTTTGGATCTGGGCGCTGCCAACCAACCCTGTGATCTTGGGACATTCTTTATACTCTCTGGGTTTCATATGTTATTTAAGCTTTGAGAGGAGGATAATGACGCTTCCTATTTACAATGTGCCATGACTATTAAAGGGCACTAAGAACACGAGGTGTCTGGCATTGCAGAGTGTGTTTTGTGTTCAGTAAATGTTAATTCACCCTTCCTTTCCTAGTTAATGTTTTCTTTCATTTGTTCAATTATTAATTTATTCAACAAATATTTACTGACCAATTCTAGGATGTCAGGCACTGTGCTGAGCACTGAGGATAAAATGATGAGAGACAGAGAGACAGAAATAAAGGGAAAATCTACTTATTTATGACAAATATTGTCATTATTATTAGAGTTACAGTTTCCATTTTTAGAGTTGTTGAGACTCTTGATGCCCTGAGATTAGAAAATGGTCAGTTGACTTGATGACAAGAAATGGCTCCTGACCTTCACAATGTTGCCTTTTTTTTCATGTAAAATACTTTTTCTACCCTTATTCCCCTAAAAGTTCTCCAAAGTTCCTTTGAGGCTCTGTGTGTATACCAGTTCTGGACACTGACATTGCAACACAGAACTAAAAAGATTTGGTTTCTGCTCCCAGAGGCTTACAAACTATTTTTATGACCCTGGCCTTACACCTAGCATGTGACACAGGACCTAGTAAAGAGGGCTTACTGAAATAGTGAAAGACTGAATGCATGTCTAACTAAGGGCATGTAGCTAATCCCCTTAGCACCATCAGAAAAACTGTCCTGAAGCAGCCATATGGATGGCTGCAGAGAGGTGGGCCTAACAGAGTGGTTCCCAGACCTGAGCATGTTGGCATTACCTGGGAAGCTGAGAAAGTTATTGGACAGGTTGCCAGGAGTTATAGAAGCTCAGCAGATATGCTTAAGTGCAGGCTGAGTGGAAAATGGCTATTCTAAAGAGGATCAGCATGAAATCACCTCAGTTCTCACGAAATGCCCCATGGACTGCAGCATGCCAGGCTTCCCTGTCCTTTACCATCTCCCAGAACTTGCTCAAACTCATGGTAACTTTTGATATATTGAAGTTCTTGATTTTTTAAAAGTATTTATTGTTTTTGGCTGTGCCAGGCCTTCATTTCAGTGCATGGGTTTTCTCTGGTTGTGGAATACAGGCTTTCTCTAGGCGTGGTGAGTAGGCTTCTCATTTCATCTACGAAAGCTAATAGAAGGAGTGCTATCACCATGGGTAAACTGTGGATGACTGTTGTTTAGGCCCAACTCTGCTGACCTGAGGCCATTCCATCAGACTAAGGTGGCTGTGAACACATTATCAACCAATAGAGGGCACTTTAAAAAATAATTCAAAATGTTGTATAGACACTCAAAAATGCACAAAGTGTACAAATCAATGAATGTCACAAAACATATATATTCATAACACCAACAACCCAAAGGCAGAAGGAAAACATTACAATAAACCAGAATCTCCCTCACTCTCCATCCACCCTCGACCCCTCACCAGGCTTTGTGTTCTTCAAAGGAAATTGCTGCTTGGATTTCTAGGTGGATGGATTAGTTTTGCTTGTTTTTATAAATGAACTCATAGAATATGTGCTCTTGTCTGGTTGCTTTAATTCAATTTTAGGTTTGAGAGATTCACCCATATAATTGTATCTAGCTGAACAGCATCCATGCTTTCTCTTTATATTTCATTGTTGTGAACATATTACAACTTACGTATTCATTCCACTGCTGTGCATTTGGGTAGTTTTCAATCTTGGACTATTACTAATAGTGTTACTATGAGAGATTTAATACATATATTTTGGTGAGCATATGTATCTATTTCTTCTGTGTATATATCCAGGAGTAGGAGTATTCATCATGGGTATACATAAGCAGATGCTGAACTTTTGGTGGATAACTGGCAAAACGCTTTTTAAAGTATTTTTTTTATCAACTTATTTTTCCATTAGCAAGGCTAAAGGTTCTTCTTGCTTCACATCCTAATAATATTTGAAATCATCAGTCTTTATCATTTTAGCCATTGTAACATATTTGTACTGACAGCTTATTGTGGTCTAAATTTGCATTTCCACGAAGGTGGATGAAGTTGAGCATGTCTTTATACATCAATTATCCATTTTCACAGCTTCCTTTATGAAGCAGCCATTCATGTCTTTTGCCCCAGTGGATTGTCTTATCTTTTTCCTATTGATTTGCTTGGAGTTCTGCATATATTCGGTATACACAAATTATTTGTTGGATATATTCATTGAAAATATCTTTTTCCCACTCTGTAATGGTCATTTCACAATCTCGATGGTTTGTTGTTCAGTTGCTCAGTTGTGTCTGATTCTTTGTGATCACATGGACTGCAGCATGCCAGGCTTCCCTGCCCTTCACCATCTCCCAGAGCTTGCTCAAACTCATGGTAGCTTTTGATAAATCAAAGTTCTTGATTTTTTAAAAGCATTTATTGTTTTTGGCTGTGGTGGGTCTTCACTGCATTGCATGGGTTTTGTCTGGCAGTGGAATACAGGCTTTCTGTAGTTGTGGTGAGCAGGCTTCTCATTTCAGCAGCTTCTTTTGTTGTGGAGCATGGGATCCAGGGCACGCAGGCTCAGTGCACAGGCTTAGTAGCCCAGCACTATGTGGGATCTTTCTGGACCAGGGATGAAACCCATTTCCTTTGCACTGGCAGTTGGATTCTTACTACTGGATCACCAGGGAAGTCCCAGTTCTTGATTTTAATAAGATCCAGTTTATCTTGTTTGATTGATCCTTCATTATTAGTACCTTTTTGTTTGTTTTAAACAATATATATTGTTGTTATAAACAACAGTAAAAATATTGTTGTTTACTCGGTTCAGGACATATTTGAGAGTGAAAAGAAATATTTAATATTTTAGGACAAATGACACAGATTGGATTGTCCCAAGCATTCCAAAATGTATGTGCATTCTAAGCACATTCTCCCCATTCTGAGCTGCACCGGACCAGGGAGTCTCAACCCTGGTGGCACATTAAAGTTATCTAAGATGCTTCTAAGAATTATTGTTGTCAGGAGCACCACCTGAGACCAGTGAATCATGATTTCCAAGGGTGTGGCCAAGTGTGGGTAATTTTCCTTGTTTTTAAGAGCTGTCACCCTGCTTATTTAACTTATATGCAGAGTACATCATGAGAAACGCTGGACTGGAAGAAACACAAGCTGGAATCAAGATTCCCGGGAGAAATATCAATAACCTCAGATATGCAGATGACACCACCCTTATGGCAGAAAGTGAAGAGGAGCTAAAAAGCCTCTTGATGAAAGTGAAAGAGGAGAGTGAAAAAGTTGGCTTAAAGCTCAACATTCAGAAAACGAAGATCATGGCATCCAGCCCCATCACTTCATGGGAAATCGATGGGGAAACAGTAGAAACAGTGTCAGACTTTATTTTTTGGGCTCCAAAGTCACTGTAGATGGTGACTGCAGCCATGAAATTAAAAGACGCTTACTCCTTGGAAGAAAAGTTATGACCAACCTAGATAGTATATTCAAAAGCAGAGACATTACTTTGCCGACTAAGCTCCGTCTAGTCAAGGCTATGGTTTTTCCTGTGGTCATGTATGGACATGAGAGTTGGACTGTGAAGAAGGCTGAGTGCCGAAGAATTGATGCTTTTGAACTGTGGTGTTAGAGAAGGCTCTTGAGAGTCCCTTGGACTGCAAGGAGATCCAACCAGTCCATTCAGAAGGAGATCAGCCCTGGGATTTCTTTGGAAGGAATGATGCTAAAGCTGAAACTCCAGTACTTTGGCCACCTCATGGGAAGAGTTGACTCATTGGAAAAGACTCTGATGCTGGGAGAGATTGGGGGCAGGAGGAGAAGGGGACGACCGAGGATGAGATGGCTGGATGGCATCACTGAGTCGATGGACGTGAGTCTGAGTGAACTCCGGGAGATGGTGATGGACAGGGAGGCCTGGCATGCTGTGATTCATGGGGTCGCAAAGAGTCGGACATGACTGAGTGACTGAACTGAACTGAACTGAACTGACCCTGTTGACTCTGGGACCCTTAAGTGTGAAGAACTACACTCTAGCCCAATGCCTCTTAAACTATGAGCATATGAATCCTTTGGAGTCTTGTCTATATAAGGTTTTTGATTCAGTCTTTGGGATAAGGTGACATACTACACAGAAGTATGCAGTATGATGCTGATACTGCAGTATGGCGCTGATATTGGTCCATGGACTAGAATTTGAGTACGAGGGCTCTAGATCAGATTTCTCCACCTGGGCAATGTTGACATTTTTGATCAAATAACTCTTTGTTGTAAAGGAATGTTCTATGCATTGTAAGATGTTAACCAGCATTCCTGGCATTACACACTAGATGCTAATTGCATCCCCCAAGATGTGACAAAAATGTTCCCAAGCATTGCCAAAAAGTCACTTGACGGGGAAATCAATCCTGGTTGAGAATAATTTGTCTAAATCTTTTAGACAGTAAAGCGTCTGCCTACAATGCAGGAGACCTGGGTTCAATCCCTGGGTTAGGAAGATCTCCTGGAGAAGGGAATGGCAACCCACTCCAGTATTCTTCTCACCACCCCCCACTCCAAGAAAAAAGCAGTTCAAAGAAATATTTGGGGCTTCCCTCATTCAATTCAGTTCAGTCGCTCAGTCGTGTCCGACCCTTTGTGACCCCATGAATTGCAGCACACCAGGCCTCCCTGTCCATCACCATCTCAAGCAGTTCACTCAAACTCACGTCCATCAAGTTGGTGATGCAATCCAGATATCTCATCCTCTGTTGTCCCCTTCTCCTCCTGCCCCCAATCCCTCCCAGCATCAGAGTCTTTTCCAGTGAGTCAACTCTTTGCATGAAGTGGCCAAAGTACTGGAGTTTCAGGTATAATATCATTCCTTCCAAAGAACACCCAGGACTGATCTCCTTTAGAATGGACTAGTTGGATCTCCTTGCAATCCAAGGGACGCTCAAGAGTCTTCTCCAACACCACAGTTCAAAAGAATCAATTCTTCGGCGCTCAGCTTTCTTCACAGTCCAACTCTCGCATCCATACATGACCACTGGAAAAACCATAGCCTTGACTAGACAGACCTTTGTTAGCAAAGTAATGTCTCTGCTTTTCAATATGCTGTCTAGGTTACTCATAACTTTCCTTCCAAGGAGTAAGTGTCTTTTAATTTCATGACTGCAGTCACAATCTGCAGTGATTTTGGAGCCCCCCAAAATAAAGTCTGACACTGTTTCCACTGTTTCCCCATCGATTTCCCATGAAGTGATGGGGCTGGATGCCATGATCTTCGTTTTCTGAATGTTGAGCTTTAAGCCAACTTTTTCACTCTCCTCTTTCTTAGCTCAGTTGATAAATCACCTGCCTGCAATGCAGGAGACCCGGGTTCAATTCCTGGGTCAGGAAGATCCCCTGGGGAAGGAAATGGCAACCCACTCCAGTATTCTTGCCTGGAGAATCCCATGGACAGAGGAGCTTGACAGGCTACAGTCCATGGGATCGCAAGAGTCAGACACGACTTAGTGACTAAACCACCAAACCACCACAAATGGCTAAGAAGCCCAGGAAGCATCATGATGGATCTCAGGTCACATTACTAAATAGTAGATTAGATCAAATATTATTTGGTATTTTGTTGTTATGACTGTATCACAATTTTGGTTCAAAAAACCAGATTGAGTGTGCCACATATGGATTGGTTGAGTTGTTTAGGTATTAGTTTATTTCCTCTGTGATGACAAAACATGGCACCTGATCCATGGGTTCTTATCCATTTGGGTCCCAGCAGTAGTAGGTACCCTTAGGAGTACACTGGAGGAAGAGAGATAACCATTTCTTTACAAAGGCTTCAAAACAAGCAGACCATCACTACCTCCTCCCACCTAAATGTCTGAAATGTCTATTTCAATAATATAAAAATGCCTCTTTTTTTTTTGGCTGCACCACGTGGCATGTGTTCTATTATCTCCCTAACCAAGAATCAAACTGCCCCTACTTTGGGAGCTAAGAGTCTTAACCACTGGACCACCAGGGAAGTCTCTAAATGTCTCTACTTTGACACAGTCACTTTAAAAGTTATCAGAGCTAAGACCCCAGAAAACATTTCTTAGTATTGTACATTTAGTAAAATTCTATAGATTACAAAAACAACAACAAAACAAATCGCTGCCTTGTTTTGCAGGCTTACATATGCATAGCTCCCCTACCATATACAACTTCTGCAGCATATCATGACTGATTCCAAGGACACTCTTCCTTCTTTACTCCTGTGACATCATAACTGACTTCTCTATCCCACCCAAGACCAGAAATGGAATAATAACCCATTTTCCCTGTTCCCTTGTACTTTAATCTTCTGGGATCAAAATTCAAGGAAGTGCCAAATGACGTAGCACAATGGTTATCTTAATGGCCACAGTTATTATCATTAAACACCCACTATCTTTTTTTTTTTTTCTCATAAGAGTGCGTCTAGGTATATTTATTTTACTTTTTTAAAAGAAAGAAATAGTGTGCCAGACAGAATAGAAATAATCAGAATTCTGAATGCCAAATGGAATTCAAAATACCTATGAATAATCTCAGTGTAATATGCTTTTAGCTTTGGCTTAGATAAGAAATCCTGGCCATAAAATAGTACAAGAAAATTGATGTAAAGAAATTGTTCAAAATGTAAGGCCTATATCTTTTGCATTTCCCAGCCTTCAATTACCCTTACCCTGGTACTTTCCAAAGATATAATCTATTTTTGTAAGATGGAGGAAAGGTCTAAAAAAAAAGTCACTGCAATGAAAACAATTCAGAAGTTTCAAACACCAAATCAAGAACATAGAATCCTTTGTTTGAGTTTTCTCTATGCATTACTAAATCCGATTCAACTAAAATTGCTGAGCACTCATTATGTGTCATTCAGCATGCTGAAGAAGCATTAACATTAAGTTACACTCAGTTCATTCTCTAAGAATTTCACCTTTTAATACTGAAACAAAACATGCACCTGAATTATCATTATCATCAATATCACCATTTTTGTCATCATGACCACATTATTAATATATATTATGGAGTGTTGTGTTATAAGAAATTAACAGATAAAGGGCTTTGAGTTTGTGTTTTTAATTTTAGTATTGCGTGGGGCACAAAATTCAGTGGAAAACTTTTGAAGTAGATGATATTTTAGAATGATTTCATGTCTGATACAAGTGGACAAATGAAGGCAGGGAAGACATCTAGGCACTTTGAGAATTGTTAAAAACACACTTAGGCGGAGGTAGGTAAGCAAATTTGGTACAGACAGAACACAGAATTGCACAAGGCACTGGGTGCTGGAAGTGTGTGTCGGGGGGTGAAAATGTACAATGTGGATTTGGGCACAGTTACTTAGGTCCTTGAATGTCAATAGACATGGATATCTTTACATGATAGTCCCCATGAATGTTACACAATCTGAAGTAAACAGATGCCCCAGATCATGTGTAGAAATTATCTCACTCAGAACACAATCCGTCAGTCACTCTGTTTCTCTGAACTGAGTGGTCTCACCAGCGCTCTTTCTAATAAGCTCTTGTCAGAAAGCTTCTCACCACTTCTCTGAAAGACAGTGAATTAGACTCTCACATCTGACAGGAAAAGATTCTGGGGCATAGAGGGATATCAAACAAGAGAGAGCAGAAGCTTGGCAGAAGCCAGGCTACCCACAAGCATGTGCAAACTCTCAGCGGAGCCTAGGTGATATAATCAGGTGAGCTAATTGAAAGGACTGTATTTCCTTTGGAGAAGGTCTTCGGTACAGCAGGGTGGAATGGAGAGCTGTCATCATGTCTGTTCTCTCTCAACTTTCATTTTCCCTTTTCAAACAGGCAATTGAAGCCAGAGACTACTTTTAGTCCCCTGGCTAAGGGTGAGTGATAGAGTACATTAGTCATAGGTGGGGCTGGAGGTAAACCTAAGTGGGAGCCTTGATGGGATACCCCCACAGAGCTGGCCAGGGGCAGGAGATTGGCAGCAACATTACAGTGACAAACAGGATCCAACCAAAATCTTCAGGGGCTATACTTTCAAGTGCTGCAACCAGCAGACTCTATATAAATAGAAGGAAAGGAGAAGAGGGAGAAAACCAACCTCTAGGACCGATTCCTATCTGATTTGGATGCACAGGTTCTGGGGAGAACGTGGAATTCAAGTCAATTTTGTAGGCACAAAAGATCCCAGATGGTAGACCAAGGCAATCTTGTTGGGAGTTGGTGGGTATTTTATGGGTTTAGCTTGTACATATAGTCTCATAGGTTCTAAAAATTAATTTTATCTATTACATGTCTACCATTATCTATTAATACTTATTTTGTCATTTTTTAAAATTTTTTAGTATCAGCTGGAGGAGCTGTCTTAAACCTAATGTCACATTACTTCTAGTCCAAGGAAATTTCACCTTATCATTTTTTGCAGTGAAGGAAAATGAAAATAGCTTTTCTTTCCATCAGGTATTTACTGGGGATCAGATTCCACATACACATAGTATAATCTGCCATGCCATACTGTGCTAAGACACATCAGTCATGTCTGACTCTTTGAGACCCTGTGGACGGTAGCCCACCAGGCTCCTCTATCTATGGGATTCTCCAGGCAAGGATACTGAAGTGGGTTGCTGTTCCCTCCTCCAGGGGATCTTCCCAACCAAGGGATGGAACCCACATCCCCTATGTCTCCTTCATTGGCAGGCAAGTTCTTTACCCCTAATGCCACGTGGGAAGCCCTGATACTATAATCTAATAACATATATACATATGTGTGTGTGTGTATATATATAATTTAATATTTAGTGAAGCTGCAATGTTGGCACTCTCCTGAATTTGTAGATGAGTGTTGTGAGATTCTCAGAAGCTATGAGACTTGTCTCAGTTCCATTACATACAAGGAGTTGCACTGGAATTTGAACCCATGTCTGTTTGCCTGTATGCCACATATTTTTGTACTGCTCTTTCTGCTTGCTGAGTGTGTGTGTTTTGAGGGGTGAGTAGTAAACTTCAAGGCTTCCTAATACATCAAGGTTCAGAGAGTTGATGGGAGGAGATCATACTGGAGAGTCATGGTTTAGTAAAGAAGACTGGAAATGTTTCTTTGTAATTGGTTTGAACAACAGTTGTTAAATAATCACCTCACATTTTAAAAAATGCATCACCCCTGAATAAAAGTGGATTATTGAAAACAAAAATTGGAGAAATTTGATCAACTAATTCTTGAGACACTAACTAAACTCAGATAAGAGCCTTCTGGGCATAAGCTCCAAAGGATGCTGGTGCATCCACAGGACAGTAAGTATGGAATAATAAAATTCCTTTGATTAGAGATTCAAATTGTTCTAGGGTAGTTTGCAGAGGGAAGGAGGAGCAAAGAAGAAGGAGGAATCAGAGTTTCTATCTGTCCAGTGAAGGATATTCAGACACACAGATGTGAAGGCCCATGACTGCAAAGTGGTCCCTGATTTGGAATTACTTGTATGAGGAGAAAACAGCCCATGAAGATAAGTGGGGCTAGGGTGAGCTCTTCTTGCTGTTTAGAGAAACATTTGAAGCTAAACTCAGGAATGGGTTGTCAGTCAGAATCCCAGGAGTGAGACCAGATGCCAGTCACTGTGATAAGAATGAAGTCTGAGGAGAGGTTCGTGCCTGTCATCAAGCTACACAGTGATGCCTGGCTTAACCTGAACCAGGCCCCTGGCACACAGCAAGACTAGTGAACTGGCAGCCTGTGATTTGGCATGATTAGAGGGAGTGATGTTGGGGGAAGCTGGCTGTTTGCAGACTGCTCTTGCTGGAAGCCTAAGGTTCTGCCCTGAGGGCAAACTTTCAGAAACCTTTATACCACTCACTTAATTTTGCTCTGCAGCAGTTTCGCAGCTGAAAAATAGTCTTATAAAAATCATGTGCCCTTATAGCCCCTTGACCCTCACACACAACCATCAAAGATATAGACAAATTTTAATCCTTACGGATGCTATAGATTGCAGTCAAGGCAATCTTGAAATATAGAACAGAGCCATTGTATGCAAATACACATTTGTGGAATTAATGCATGAGTGACTGGGAACAAAAGAGCCATGGGTATATAGCTCTGTGTGTGAGTTTATTTGTGTGTGTGAGAGAGAGAGAGAGAGAAAGAGAGCGAGCGAGTGTGTGTGTGTACCTTATGGAAACAATGTCCTAGAATTTATAGAAACCAGAAGGACCTGGAATGGCCTTCTTTAGTTGTGTAAATATCAGAAAGTTGGAATAAACAAGCCTATATTTCTTAAACAAAAAGAAAGAAAGTATAAATATTTAAGGAAATACTCAAGTTTAATTCAATTCTCAGTTATGGTGAACTGACCACATTTTGGAAATAGAAAAAAATAGTAGTAATGATACCGGTACCAACTATTTATGCAATGATAATGACAGTAGTTACTGAGTTCTTGCTTTGTATCAAGTACTGTGTGATGCACTTAATGGACAGTATCATACACGGCAGGTACTATTATAATCCCTTTTTACTTATGGAGAAACTAAGGTACAGTTAAGTGATTCACACAGTGTCACTTAAACTAATACATGACAAAGCTGTGTTTCCATCCTGTTCAGTCTGACCTGGGTCCAGATGAACTGGAAACATAATGAGGCATTTAGCAGGAGCATTCTTCTGATTTCTTTACTCTCTGCAAGGAAAGGATAGGCAGGGTTTTCTGAGGAAAATGCTGCCCTTCAGTGGTTTACTCTGTCTCATCTTCTTATTTGTGGGGCACATCTATCCATGCTCATTAAACTACGCTTAGCATGTGTGTGGAACATCTGGATGTGAGTAGACTGTTGAATTTAGTAAATGCTTATCACTTCAGGGTACTATCATGTTATTCATGATTAGTATCCTTCCTCCCTCCTTGTTTCTCAGAGTAAGGCTTTTCTGTATAAACTCAAGGTGTCATTTCCACAGATTTCATGCTGGAAATAGGATCTGCCTTTGCCTGGCTAAGTGCCTTGCAGGCTGTTGACAGTCTTCAGAGTTGAGAAGGAGACATTAGGGTCAGACCTTCCATTCATAGTTAGGATGTGCTTTTCCAATCAAATGAAACTCTAGTTGTGTGCATTTGGACAGGAATGCACTATTCTTTTCACACTATATGCGTCCTGCACAGAAAATTAGGTTTCTTTCCTTGCTGGCTTATTCTGACATTTTCAACACCTTCCACTCTTAGTGGGAATGAAGGAAAATATGGACAAAACAGAAATGAATTCTAAATTAAGGCTCAACTGGTCACTTTGAGCTCTCATTAGAATGGAGAGTTAATATCCCAGAAATGTTTGACTATGTGTTCAAATTAAAATATGTCCCCTGAACGAATTTTAGTTCTAGAAAGTTGGACTAATACCTTCTTCTGCGGAATGGGGATGGTGATGAATGCTCCCCAGAAGCAGTCACAAAAGACTGCTCTATCTTGACCCTGAAAGTTACAATGAATTGTTTTGCTTTTTATCTTAAGAAGAAAGAAAAATACCCTAAAGTTTATATTTCTTTCATATCCACCCACAGCAGGGACTCATAAATGCCTGCTAATGAAATTAAGGAGAACTATGTACTCAGGCATTATTAGCCCCAAGCACTCAAAAATAAGTAAATTAAATACTTAATGAGAGTAATTGTTTTGGGGGGAGGATGGGGTATTGGTTCTGAAATGTTTAGGTTACTAGAACATTTTGACCTTAGTATATCTGCTTAACTTAGGCTGAAACTTTTTGCTCTATATTTGCTAAATAAATGTTAAATCATGGTGAAAGGCAAATAGTTTTGAATATTTTAATAAGAGCAACTACCACCAAGAAGAAAACAATTGTGTAGTTTTTATTGTCACTACTCTTGAATAGTGGGATAATGTTATCCCACAAAATCAGCAATACTGAGAAAACAATCTTTTTCTCTGTCCAGTAGAGAAGAAAGAGTAACTGCTTGGAAACTTTCGAAACCAGGGTAAATTCTGGAATGACTAAAGTGATTTTTTTCATGTAAGTTTTCAAGCCACACAAATCTTTTATTAACCTCCCTGTAAACTGCAGAGGAAAATAGTTAATGCTTTTCATAAGAAGTCCTCCACAACCAGATTTCAACCTTCAGCTCCAGTGTAATCAGTATTTTCCACAATTACTATTCTCTAAATTTCAGTTGTAACAAGAGTGAGATAGTTACACATCAAGAGCCTATAGTCTAAATCTAAGGAATAGAAATGCTTTGTTTTACCTATTTTGTTTGAAAATTGGGATATTTTACTAAATAAAACTTTGGAAACATTCTTTAAAAATGGAAAGGTCTGGAAATAGTGAGTTAATATTTCTGCATAGCATTAGTTAGCTAGAACTAAGTAATGGCTGAACTGTGTGGATGAGGAAGGGATTTTCTTGTTTACCCTACTCCTCTCTATTATCTTATTTCTAGGTCTTTGTGCTGATTTACGCTATACACTTGGTTGTCATACACATTTGAATTTGCCCTTCAGGTACTTTTCTAATTCCTTGTTTTTGACTTTCTTTTCTGCTGTGCTCTCTCCCCGCCTCCCCCACTTTTCCCCCCTTTCTGATGAATACTATTTTCAAAGATTATCTCTTTTTTGGTATCTTTTTCTGGTACTTATAACCTTTGCACAGAATTGGTTATACCCTCAGCTGTCTTCATTCATTCAACAAGTATTCAGGGAGCAAAGGCCATAACTCAGGTACTCTGCCAAGCACTGGGACCTTAGTAGTAAGTCACTGCACGTAGTAAGTCACTATGTGTGTCTAGGATATGTCCTGGAGTCATTTGATCACATTACTGTTAAAGGACTCAGATTAAGCTTAGAGATGTGAGAACTAAATAAATAGTCAGTGCAGTTCCTCCAACAACTGCAGTTTTCTTCCAGGCAAAGGGTGGGATTGTAGGTTCCTCCCTTGCTGGTGGTAGGTATGGCCAGCTGATTTGTTTTGGGGAGTGAAACATGAGTGTAACTGATGAGTATCACTTTTTCAAGGAAAAACATTAAAAAATGCTAAGTGGCTTATCACACACTCTCTCTCCCTTTGCCAAAGTGATCAGCTGCACTGGTGGCTTCTCCCAACACCCAGGTCCTTGGATAGGATATAGAGCAGAGTCAGGTGATCCATAATGAACATGAGTTTTCAGTGAGAAATAAAACTTATTATTTTCACATCATGAGACCTTTTTTTTTTTAGTTTCCATAGGAAAACTAGGATAGATCCTAGTCTGTCCTGACTGCCACATTTAGTACTTCTCAAACTGGGGACTAAAAGACTCATAACATTTAAGAAAACAAATTAGTAATCTAAATAATACAATTTAGGATGACAAAATTTCTTATTTGCTGTGGTTACAGCAATTGAAAATGGGTGTTTTGTTTGTTTCTTGGCCATAATGTATGGCTTTGGGGATCTTGATTACTCACTGGGATTGAATCTAGGCCCATGGCAGTTAAAGAGCTGAGTCCTAACCACTGGACCACCATTCCCTGAAAATAGGTTTAATACACTTTGAATATTATATCCCCGAATTAAACATTACTAATATTTAATTATTAATTATTATTAATTAAATATTATTCAGTTTAAATGGGTTTCTCGACAAAATGACTCCTTGGGTCTCTATTTTGGATAGAAATGTTTTTCCTTTTGTAAAATTATCCATCTAACAGCTAAACTCGAGAAATATTCTCTGGGTGAAAAGGGCATCTGTAACAATCTTTAATTCTATTTTTGAGGTTTATTTCAATGAAACATAAACATATATGCAGATAATTGCACTAAACACAAAGGTTAGTGAATTTTTATAAAATAAGCACAACCAAGTCATTATAAAGACCAACAAATATAATTATCAGCATTATCTCTTCTCAAATGCCTTTGAAAAAAAAAAGCCCTTTCAATCAATATCTTCCCTGCCCAAGATCAATATTAACCCCTACTGGGATTTCAAGTATCATAGATTAGTTCTGCTTATGTTTGAACTTTATATAAATGACACCATCCTGAATCTGCTCTTCAGTGTTTGAAAAAAATTTGCTAAATCTTTGTAATATTCATTCATCTTATGTTATATAGCTGAAGTTATATTGTAATCCAGTATGTAGATACAGTATAATTTATTTATGTACTGTATTGAAGACAGTTGTTTAGATTATTTCCAGCTTTTGCTATCAAAAGTAGTGTTGTTGTGAACATTTTTGAAAATATATATTTTGTACTTGCATTTTGGTTAATGTGTGGATATTCTTGTAATACTTAAGTATTACACATTTTACACATACTTTTTCTTATTGATTTGTAGGCATTCGTTATATATTGTAAATAAGAGTCATTTGTTAGATTAGATATATGCAAAAAATTACTCAAGAAAAAGTCTTAATGGTTACATGTTACACAGATTTCTCAAATACTAATGTTTTACTACATATGCTAGTCTCCCCCCAGGCCTGCCTACCTATCTAGGTGAATAAAGATGTTTTCTTTCATTATTGGCCTATATGGTTAGAACTTTTGGTGTCCTGTTTAAGAAAACATTGCCCTCAAAGCCCTAAGTATATCCTGCTTATCTTTATTCTACATCAGTTTGAAGGAAGAAGTGCATTGAACCTGCTGTTGAGATGCCTAGACATTTTTCAGGCAGAAATGTGGAATTAGGTAAATACGTGGATAGAATTATAGGCATATTCGTTATTCCCTTCAGAATAAACAATTTTCTTTTATTCTGTTCTTTGGCTCTATACTTTTATTTTGTTTATATTTTTTGGTTCTTATTGCAGTTTAATATTGTTATTTTAGATTTACTAAAGTAATAAGTCCCAAGATGCAAATTTAAGCTTAAAGAAAATTATCATTTAAAATATCACACCATATCAAATGTATTCTGCATATAATTTGGCTCAGTTTACCAAATTTAAGGTCAAAGCCAGCCATTTGTAAAGCAGTATTTTGCCTGCCTTTGACATCTTTGTGTCTGTATCTCCCCTCACAAATTAGGGAGGCATGAAGGACAGGTGACTTTAGCTATCGCTACATCCTATGGATCAAGTCACATTATTAGTCTCCTAACTTCAAGTCTTCATAGATATATGTTTTATTGATCCAGCAAATTTTAGGATAAATGACAAAAAATCAGTAAGAAAAAGGAAAATTACAATTGGTTTGAACTTTATGGGAAAACTAGACAGAGCTGAATAAGGAAGAGGGGGAGCAAGAACATACCTTTTTGGTATAATTGTTTATTAATAAAACATATGGAAATTAAATAAGCTAGACTAAACAGTCTCCTCCTTATATTTCATGAAGAACTGTATTGTCTTACATTAGGACAAGGCCTTTCTACAGTATGCCCAAATATTTACTTTCACATTATGAACGTTTGAACTCTTTTGACATTTTCTACAAACCTCAGAACATCCGTTTAAAGCCGACTGCTCAGTTTCGCCTTTTAATTTCTTCATGCTGTAATTTAACACTAGAGTTACTTTTCTGATGTATTTGGTATGAATAAATTATATCCTACAAATGTTTCAAATGTTCAATAGGCTCTAACTAGTCATCATTTATCTATGAGTACCCTTTAGAAAAGAACAAAATGATTTTCATTTTTTGATTTGTACAATTTAAATCTAAGAAATGTGCAGTTATGTAAGTGCAAGATTAAGGACTTCTCTCATTGCAAATTTCTAATCCTCCTGCTGGAGGATTACAAACTCCCATGCTGTTGTAAAGTTTCTCTGTACACCAGGGTTTTGTAACTGACTGGAAGAGTGAAGGGTTTTTTTTTTTTTTCAATTTAAATATGTTTGAATCATGGGAGCCCATTAGAAAAATACAGCCTCATTGTAATTAGGAGAAAATATACCTTTTGTTTAATATTTAATATTGTATTTCCAATTCACATATAATTGTTTATATGGTTTTCAGTCACCCACAACCCAAATAAAAAAGGTTTTATACTCTATAGCTATAAATTTCAAAAGACAACGTCAAAACATTCACTAGAATAGAACTTTCTTATCACTCCCAGCAGACTCCTAGCTCCTACATGGCATGGAAAGAAAAGGGCTTAATTACAACTGTTTCCTATTACAGTAACCTACTTGGTTACCACATGTTGCAAAGTTAGCAGACATGAAAAAAGGTGGATCATGTTTCTTTCTGTTTATTTTTCCAAGACGTTTGGGGAGGGGAGTTGCACTAGACTAGAGTCATGGCCTTTGGGGCAGCCCTTAGTGATCACTAAATTTACATTAAAATGAACTATAATAAGGTTTAAACAGGCTTCATCCTGTGTATGGATGTATTTAGTGGCTATTCAGTAGATATCAAGTCTTAGTCTAAATCAAGACATACAAGTTTGTGAGGTAGGGGTAGGGGTGAGGTGGGTATTTTGCTGACTCTGACATTAAATCTGGTAGTAAAAATGGGAAGAGGGGAGGACCACCCTCTTAATTTTCTTGTTGACTTAATAGAAGAGAGAAGTGGGAGTCACCAGTGGGACGCATAATAAGGGCCCGGATATTTGTCCATAGAAATAGCCTGGATACCTAGGTTTGACCCAGTACCTACAATGCATTTAAAAAAAAAAAAAAGCAAGAGAGAAAGAGAGAGAAAGGAAGAGACAGAAAGAGAGAGAGAGAAAGGAAGGATGGAAGGGAAAAACAAAGAAAAAAAAATTGGTTTTCTTCCTACAGTGGTACTTAGCACTCAAGTCAAGGATACTTGAATCTAGATCTAACTGTATTACAATGCATCATAATGTGATACCTTAGTCAAATCATTTCCTCTCTGTGGGCCTTAATTCAATCATTTATTAAATAGTAGGGAGGAAGGAGGATAGTTTTGTCCCAGGTAATAATATAATTATGCAGAAGAAGCTGGACCCCTGATAACAAGGCTAATGGCTGAACCAGAACACTGTCTACCATCCAGACTCAGTTCAGCTCAGTTGCTCAGTCGTGTCCACCTCTTTGCAACTCCATGGACTGCAAAATGCCAGGCCTCCCTGTGCATCACCAACTCCCGAAGTTTACTCAAACTCACGCCCATTGAGTTTGTGATGCCATCCAACCGTCTCACCCTCTGTCATCCCCTTCTCCTCCTGCCTTGAACCTTTCCCAGCATGAGGGTGTTTTCCAGTGAGTCAGTTCTTCCCATCAGGTGGCCAGAGTATTGGAGTTTCCGGTTCAACATCAGTCCTTCCAATGAATATTTGGGAGTGATTTCCTTTAGGATGGACTGTTGGAGACTAGTGTATGTCAAAAGCAAGACTCAGAGGAAATGCTGGGTGTAAAAGGATGTTCCTTAAGAAAAATCATTGCTGAAGGCAGTTTTATTTTCAATAGACTGTAAAGATTCGCTTGGTCCAGAAACCGAGAATTAGAAGATTGGCACCTGTGCCTAGGGGAGGGTCAAGATGACTCATGACTGAAGCAGATTTAGAGGCAAAGAGTCCTGTTGGTTAAAGGCACCTGTACCCATTCATGATGCAGTGTTGTAGATGTGGCAACCTCATCAGCGACCAGCTGTTGGCAAACTAATCACCATCATTCCCCAGCTGTGCCTTATTTGGGCTGTGCTAAAAGTAGTTATGTGCAGATGTGAGAGTTGGACCATAAAGGAATCTGAGCACTGAAGAACTGATGCTTTCAAACTGTGGTACTAGAGAAGAATGTTCAGAGTCCTTTGGACAGCAAGGAGATCAAACCAGTCAATCCTAAAGGAAATCATTTATGAATATTTATTGGCAGAACTGATGCTGAAGCTGAAGCTCCAATACTTTGGCCACCTGATGTGAAGAGCCGACTCATTGGAAAAGACCCTGATACTGGGAAATATTGACGGCAGGAGAAGAGGGTGACAGAGGATGAGTTGGCTGGATGGCATCATTGACTAAATGGACGAGTTTGAGCAAACTGTGGGAGATAGTGAAATACAGGGAAGCCTGGTGTGCTGCAGTCCATGGGGCTGCAAAGAGTTGGACACATCTTAGCGACTGAACAACAACAAAAAAAGTGAGCTGGTGATTGCAGTGCCCAAGGTGTTTGTCTCCACTGTTTGAGTTTAATAGTGTCAGTGAAAGTGTCAAGTCCATAGATAAGAAAACCTTCCCCTTGACCTTCTGAAAAGCAAGTCCAGCATCCAACCACATAATGATCTGAATTATATTTAAAAATTTTATTTTGAAGAAAGAAAACACTTTGGAAGGAAAAGGGAGGGGAGGATGGAATCTGATGCAATAAAGGGAAAAGCTCTGAGCTTGATTATAGAAGATCTGACTCAAATCCCAGCATCACTTCTTTCTCCCACATTTCTGTCTCCTCTCCTCTCTTTCACTTCGACTGCCCACACATTCATGTTTATTCTTCTTTTATTTTGTCTGTTACTTGTGCCATGTTCTGTCACAGGCAAAGTGAGGGCTGGTGGAAAACAAGAGTGACATATTCCTGCTTTCATAGAATCTACCTTTTAGCGTTGGAGACAGGAAGAAATGAGGCCCTTAGAAACGATCACATGATAATCAAGACAGCAGATGATCTGAGAAGGAAGCATGTGGAGTCTTAGAAAACCAATGACATGAAGAAGTGCGCGGTTTTAGAAATCCATATAACAAGAGGACTGCAGGCATGCCTCACTTTATTGTACTTCTCAGAAACTGCATTTTTTTTTTTTTAACAAATTGAAGGTTTGTGGCAACTCTGTGTCAGGCAAGTCTACCAGCACCATTTTTTTTTCCAACAGCATGTGCAGATTTTATGTCTCTGCATCATATTTTGGTAATTCTTGCTTATATTCCAAAACTCCACCAGCAAAAGCTCAAGATGATGGTTAGTATATTTTTTAGCAATGAAGTATTTTAAAAATAAGATATGTATATTGATTTTTTTAGATATAATGCTATCACATACTTATATACTACATTTATAGTAGATTGTAAAAATATCATTTATATCCAAATGAGAAACAAATTCTTGTAACTCACTTTATTTTGATATTTGCTTCAGTTGAACTGGTCTGGAACTGTACCCACAATATATGTGAGGTCTGTCTGCACTCTCTTCAGGGAGTTCTGGAAAGCTTCTGTGAAGAAGCAATATTGAAAGGGGGACACTTTCAGCTAAGTAGGAGTTAGTATCAGGTTTCTGAGTGAGTTAGAATCAAAGAAAATATATTTAAGCCAGTTGATTTTTACACTTCTTTTTCTCATTCTCCTATGTGTGTTTATTTGCATATCCAGCATATATGCAGCTGGATATTATTCCTAAAACATTTTAAATTCCCTGATTCTTTCTCTAACTGGTAGTGGTTGGGGCTTTTACTTCTTTGAAACTCTTACATGGTTTCTTCTTTCTTAAATTCACAGCCAAGTAGAAGCTAATAATATTCCTACTCTCTACAACTGGAAATTTTCATTTTTGCAAAACATAAAAAACTGCACAATTGTCTATTTTGACTGTGTGGTGCTAGGCACTGTATTGAGCATTTAAAATACATGAACTCCTTTAATGTTTGCATAACCAGGTGAGTATTTACAGGTGATAAAACTAAGTTACCGAGAGATGCTATAGCTAGTCTACAAGCTAGTGATATACTGAACCTGGAATTTGCAACCAGAAAGTTCTAAAGCTGACATCTGCATATTTCATTTCATTCATTACATGCCTCTTCAGTTTAATCAGCTTTTGCTTTTCCTGAAGCCCAAGGAAGGAAAATTGACTTGCCTAATATGGCAGAACTTAGTGAGAATAGTGTCCTTATATCACTATGGGGAGGAAAAAATATAGTCTAAGAAAGATGCAAAATTTTTTCTCTATCTCATTTAGGTATACAGATATAGGGATGATAGATGTTTATATATATATATATATATATATGGATATATTGATACATAGATTTAACAATGTCTTTTATGAATATACATTTCTAATTTTATTATAGCCCCATTTATTTTTCCATTATAGTTAGAGCTTTGGTTTCAGAATTAGAATGCAGGCTCCAGTGATTTCTAGCTATATGCCTTTTTAAACAAAGCATCTTAATGTCTTTGCTCTGTATTTCCCATCTAAAAACAAAGTTAATTACATGATATTTCTATCATGTAGGTTGGTAGCTGATGGAATGTATATCAAGTGGTATCCTCAATGGTCAGCAGACAGAAAACATCAGTAAATGAGAAGTCAAGTCAGGATTAACACATAAGGTATGGCTTCCCTGGTGGCTCAGAAGTAAAGAATCCACCTGCCAATGCAGGAGATATAGGTTCGATCCCTGGGTTGGGAAGGTCCCCTGAAGAAGTAAATGGCAATAGACTCCAGTATTCTTGTCTGGAAAATTCCAAGGACAGAGGAGCCTGGTGGACTACAGTCTATGTGGTTGTAAAGAAACACAATTTTATGACTACACAACAACAACAACACATAAGATAGTCTTAAAAGGAAAGAGAACATGCAAGGACAGCCTGAGTAGATAATGTGCCTGGAGGAAAGTGGAGGAGAAAAGACATAACTCTTTTATTTTATTTTTTTATTTTAACCAGCCACTCTGTACTTTTTCATAAGGATTCCTAAGCTGGAGGCATTATATGAGCTCTAACAATGTGATATCCTCTGAATTATGAGCAAATTTCCTTCAAGTTAAGTAGGCTGAAGATGATTGATCACCTCTGAAATCTGTTTCTTTTCTGACTCCCAGTACCAATTTATCTGCACTGCTCTTTCAAAATGTATCTCTTCCAATCTCTGTGACTCAGGTCTACTCTCCCATAATAGAATATGAGTCCCTTTAAGACAGGGTCAAGTTAATTGTTTCCCCTCTCACTATCTTTCCTTCCAGGGTTATGTTTTTACATGGAGGAGGGAATAATAAATGCTAACTAACTGTACATAGAGCAATTTCTTTTCCTACTTTTCTTTCTCTTCTCTGCCTTTGGCTTAGTGTCACAATCACAGATACTTTTTTTTTTTGCTTCTTAGCTTTCTTTACCCCCAGGTCATAATGATTTTGTCTACAGATTATATATCCAGGTTTCCAGGTATTTGACTGACTATGATGTGAGATTCATAATAAACTTCCTTCTGATTTAGATTTTGTTACAAATCTAGCTGCATGGCCTTTGACAAGCCACAATCTCTCTCTGGACCACAGCTTTCTCATCTTCAAAATGAGGTTGCAGGCTCCAAGACCCTTGATTATCTAAATTCCATGACTTTGGCAGCCATCCTCATTTCTGAAGTAATGAAGCTCTGAAATAAAATTTCAAGTGGAGCATTTTTGGGTGAACTAGAGATGCTCGTAGATGCTCATGAGGTTTATCTTGAGGCATGAGCATGCAGAGCATCTTCCTCAATCTGACCTTGGGTCTGGATCTTGCCTGGCTCTTGGACCATAGTCTTCTTTCCATGACGACAACACAGCATCAGCTGAGTGCTGTCATCTGTCGAATTACCTCTTCCCTTCCAAAAAATGAAACTATACTTTCAGATACATTTTAAGGCGTGAAATGTACATGCTATGTAGACACTTCACTGTCTATGGAAAACAAAGGTTTGAAAAGAGAAAAAAAAAATGTTTTTCATTCCATTCTTAACTTCCTCTGACATTAACTTCAATATAGAAACTAAGGTTTCGGTAGGAGAACAATCTCTGATTCTTGGGACTTTGGTTATAGTTAGTTCCAGCTCCATCGCTGACTTAAGGCAATATTTTAAATAATTAGCTCAGCATTTCTTTGTCACATCTATCTTTGTGTAAAATGGAGATAAGGATTCTTTCCTTTGTTCCTAACACACTGTTGCATAGGAACACTCGATAGGAAGGAGATGCCTTGTCACTTACTAGGTTTAGTGATAAATCCCTCAACTTTTCTGAACATCCTTAAGATGGTGATCCCTACTTCATGGGATTTTTGTGAGAATTAAAAGATTGTAGTTTCTGGCACTTAGTAGGTGTTCAACACACAACAGTAGTAGTTAATGTCTTGAGATAACAGCCATCCTAACTGTCTATAGTTATGTTTTGTTAAATCCTAGATGTAGAGCAGAGTGACTGGTAACAGAATTCACGTTGGAGGACACATGGTGTGGCCCAGGCATTCCGTATTCTAGGGTCTGGAAGAAGATGTACAATAAACATAGAAACACCTTTGGCTGGACCTGAACTGCTTTGTTCCTTTCAAACTGTTTCCCATTTCTCTGCCTCTCTTTTTCTTGCCTGTCATTCAAGCAGTGTCATTTAGGTATTCTCAATGTTTCTTCAGGCTTACCAATGTTAGGGGTGAGAAACTGAGCCTTTCTCTTTCCAAGAATAGTTGGTTGGGATTTGACGGTTTCAAAATTAAGATAAATTGTAACTGTGCCCTCGAGGTACAATGGGGGAACTTCAGGTGTGTTAAATCCATTGCAGAGTGGGGAAGCCTTAGTTTCAAGGATGCTGACAATAATGCCTTGTTTGTAATGTTAGTAGCTTGTGTGTTTCTTGGCCAGGATATTCATTAAGACCCAGAAATATTTATGCATTTTTCGCTCTACTCAAAGAGCAAAAGACTTAGCTTCTCAAAACTCCAAGTGATTTTCTTTTTTATCAAGCTCCGAGGCTTGATAAACAACAGGGTATGCTAATAATAATCATTATGAGGATTTTTTATGACAAAAGTATATCTATGCCAAATTCTCTAGGCACCTAAGAACGCCAGACTGAATATATTGCCTAATAAAAGGGCAGCCCAGCTCTATAAATCTGAAGCATAGTGAAGAAAAATTCTCCATAACAACCACCAACTATATAATAAATAAAGCAACTATTCACCCACGCAAAACAAAGGAAATAAGGAGCTTTATAAAGTACCAGTGTTTTGCATCTGAAGACTGTAAAATGGAGGCCGAAAACCTAGAAAGGTATTATATGCGGAAATGGTCTACTAGGCGCTTAGAAGCTAAACCAAACCTCTTCTTAGGTACTGGGTAAGCCAAGTAGCCACTGACAACTTTATAGCAGCTGAGATAGAATGAGCTGTGTGTGCTGCATCAGTGCACACTTTCAGAGTTTCAGTGGCTTTAATCCATTAGATGTAATTTCATGCTCATGTTACGTCCTATGGGGATTTGATGTTTGTTTAATTCTCATCCATGTTCACTATGGGAGCCAGGCTGGATCTTGGCTGCTACCATCTCAGTTCAGTTCAGTTCAGTCGCTCAGTCATGTCTGACTCTTTGTGACCCCATGAATCACAGCACGCCAGGCCTCCCTGTCCGTCACCAACTCCCGGAGTTCACCCAAACTCATGTGCATCGAGTCGGTGATGCCATCCAGCCATCTCATCCTCTGTCATCCCCTTCTCCTCCTGCCCCCAATCCCTCCCAGCATCAGGGTCTTTTCAGCCTCAGCATCAGTCCTTCCAATGAACATCCAGGACTGGTTTCCTTTAGGATGGACTGGTTGGATCTCCTTGTAGTTTGAGGGACTCACAAGAGTCTTCTCCAGCACCACAGTTCAAACTCATCAATTCTTCAGCACTCAACTTTCTTCATAGTCCAACTCTCACATCCATACATGACCACTGGAAAAACCATAGCCTTGACTAGACGGACCTTTGTTGGCAAAGTAGTCTCTGCTTTTGAATATGCTATCTAGGTTGGTCATAACTTTTCTTCCAAGGAGTAAGCGTCTTTTAATTTCATGGCTGCAATCACCATCTAGTGATGGCAAAATCTTGATGTTCTTCACTTCCAGCCATACAAATGAGGGGAAGAGATAAGGAAGAGTAAAAGACTCCTTTCTTACTTACCTTGCGCTAAGGATAACTCTTGCCAATGTTGCTCAGAACTAGCCACATTCCGTAAGTTTACATGAGGGAAACTGAATTAAGAAGACTGCATTGTGAACAAAATCATTTTGCTATATAGCAGATCTCTTTCATCCTCAAGGGTGAATCTTGTCTGCGTCTCTTACCTTGATGCATGATCCTGAAAAGAGCTTGCACCTTCATGGACTACAATATACTCAGGAGTGAACACATGAAAATATTTTTTTTCAGGTGGGCAGATTGCAACAAAGATCAGTTGGAATAAAGGCCAAGGAAGTGTTGAGCCTTCTATAAAGAAGCATCAAAAAATGAGTCATTATATATCATGAAGATTATGGGTCATGGTGCTATTGTATCTTTGTTCAAATTGTGATATTGACACTTATTTAAACTACTCCTTGTTGAGTTACTTAATCTTTTGTTTCTGATATCCCATTATTTAAATGGAATAATATTTGCCTTAAAACTATCAGAGATGAGTTATGAGTTGTTTTTTTTTAAATGATAGATGTGGTCTAAAACATTATGTACTTAATTTGAGTTGAGGATCTTAGGTCCTATAGACCTCATGAAGTCAGATAGAATACTTTCAGTAGCCAAGTAACAGATGGCTTGACCTAAAACAGAATTAAACAATGAGGACACTCATTATCTTCCATAATGGGGAGTCCAGGAAAAGGTAAATATGGCAGATCATTGATGACTTAAGTTTGTGTCATGTCTCCACATTAATATCCTTCACACTACTTCATCCTCAGTCTACCAACAAGGAGACTGCTACAGTTCCAGGTGTCATATCCAGACAAAACAATTAAGGGCAAGAAGAAGGATCATTATTCATAGGTTCTCTTTCTTCAGCCTGAAGAAACATTTACATAAATTCTATGTTTCCCTCTACTTCTTCCTGTCAAAACTTTCCCTGCCCATTTCTAAATTAATAGCTGGCAAAGGGGATTAGAATTGCCATCACTGGATTGAACACATGACATCAAAATTAGGCTGTTAAGGAATCAACTAGAATAACGTCTAGGCTTACTTTGTGTTCACTTTCTAGAGTAACATTTCCTTTTTGAGGAAAAGTCTCCTTTTTCTGATAGAGTCTGCATTGTGTTCTCTTCAAATCTAACAAAGAATCTTAGCTTTGCTATAGCTGTTGAGGGATCCTATTTGACACCAAGGTGAGGATATCAGATAGATAAAAATTGGGCTGGCCACCTGGCCTTGTGAAAGAACAAGGGCATCGTAGGCAGTCAGATTTAGATTAAAATCCTGACTTGACCACTACTGACTTGATTTTTGAAAGATGCTTACATCTCTTATGCTTCATTTCCTCTGTACAAAACCAGCTATTACCAGCTACCTCATGAGTCTTTAGAGACAACTGAATTAAATAATGCAGCATTTCTGGCATATAGTGGACAATCAGTGTTATTATTGGAAATAGCATTAATATTGTTAGTGGCTCAGTCATGTCTGACTCTTTGTGACCCCATAGACTGTAGCCCGCCAGGCTCCTCTGTCCATGGAATTCTCCGGGCAAAAATATTGGAATGGGTGGCCATTTCCCACTCCAGGGTATCTTCTGTACCAGGGATTGACCCCACGTGTCCTGCATTGGCAGGTGGATTCTTTAACAATGCACCTCCTGGGAAGCCCCGATATTAATATTAGTGTAAGAATAATAAAGAATTAGAAGAAGAAAAACTATTTTTGGCATCTTTTCCCACATCCTTTTTCTTCTGGCCATGTTGGACATATATTGCCCTATTTATTTCCTTTCCAACAAACTCTCTGTTAAAATGTATAATTCTCATGTTTTTATGCACATACAGCTTAAAAAATATTTGTCCTCAGTGTTCAAAAACTGGGGCATGGTTAAGTAAATTAGGGAAAGTCTGCATGGCAGAAAGTTAATCAACCATTAAAAATGATGTTTGTGTAGCATTTTTAATAACATGTAGAATGACTTACATTACACTATTAAAAATAGGTTTCAAAGTATATCCATAATATATCAACTATGTAAGAGAAAAATATTCAGAGGAAGAAAACTTGGAGAGAAAATCAACAAATTGAACAACCTTTGGCTCTCATCAGATAAATTCTGCACAATATTATTTTTTCTGTTCTTTAATTCCATATTATCCACATTTTCTATTTTGACCATTATTAATGATGTCTATCATAATTAAATAATAATTAAATATGTCAAATATAGAGTTATCAATATAGACATATAGATAGATATGAGTATGTAGATGTTATCATTTATTGCAGATATTATCACTTATTGAGCTTATACCTGACCTTGTGTTAAACTCATTATATAGGCAGTACCTCATAAATTTCCTACTAGAACCCCAACGAGTAGGTAAAATTATTTCCATCAGTATTTCCATATGATGAAATTAGAAGTGGAAGTAATTTCCAAGATTACTGACGCCTGCTAGATAGCTAGGATTGGAGCCCTAGGTCTAAGCCCCAGCACCCATGATTTGAACCACTCCAAATACCTCTCCTTCTACAAAGCAGAGACTTAGAGATGAATTATTTGTTGGGGATGTTAGTGTGGTAACTTAAGTACAACGCCAGGTGAACTGAAAGGTCCCATTCAATGTAAAGACTCGTGGATTCCATGAAAGAGTAAAGTGGGATGCATGTCTTGGACTTGTGAGTATCCAGCAGAAAATGATGTGCAGGGAAGTAAGGAATAACTGATTTGGGTAGAGATGAAATGGGGGAGAGCAGGATGAAAGACACGAGAAATAGAAAGCGGCATTTTGGTTTTTCTGATTACGTTGCTGCTGTGTGATGGTAGGTGTTGGCTATTTCTGATGGAGTCTGCTGTACACCTAACTTCCCAGTCCACTGTGCTTTGTTCACACAACCAAGAGGTATGGATATATTTGCATGTCACCCTATGGAGCAAGACTGGAAGCTGTTTTTTCTGGAAATGGGAGTCACATATGATTTGTTTTAAAAGTCACATCATTAAAGACATAAATTAAGATGAGGAAGCAACATATCAAGACAAATTTGTGCTGGCATTTCTAGTACCTTGATGACTCTAGTGAAGGGTCTGTAATGAGCTAAGTACAAGGAAGTTGCTTGAGTTAAATTACAGAGTCAAATCTTATCTTCCACATTTTCTGTGATTTTTTGATGAGCACTGATATGATGATCTGCCAATGCAAGTTCTTCCTCTGAATTCAATTAGACTGTATGTGCTGGAAAGAGGGTACTCCTACAACAAAACCCCTGCCATTTCTGCTACTGTCTGTGGGTTCTTGTCCATGTCGTGTTGAAGAAATACAAGTGTGAAGGCTGTGTTTGCTTACAGCGGATATACTTAGATGACATAAAATGGAGAGAACTCCATGACTGCAATGGATACCATGCAAAGCATTATCTTTAAATGTCAATCTCAAAGTATAGATGCTGCCTGAACTGAAATGGGATGTGGGAGTAAATTTGGCTCTAACATTGGCACACTGACATCTACGTGATGGCAGCAGGACACTTGGGTCTTGAGCAGTAGGTACGTCCTTAGGGGGAAGCATATGGTTAATATTAGCTAGAATATTGATATTTTCTAGCTGCTCAGCCCTCAACCCTCCTTCTTTTATTAAGATCTCTCAGATTCTGGAGACATCATCTTTAGTCTTTCTGGGTACAGTGAAGCTGACTCCATTTTTAGTGCCAGGAGTTGAGTATATAACCAGGTTGGCCAACCAGAGTCTCACTTCTCTTAACCTCAAAGCTTGATTTAGGGATAGTGAGATGGACAGGACTAAACCAGTCCGAACCAACACATGCCTGACAACTTCTTCTTCTTTTTTTTTTTTTTCAATTTTAAGAGAAGAAAAGATTTTCCTATTTAACTTAAAGATCAGTCTTCAGCTGGTGGGGAATAGAGAGGTAGACAAGGAATAAAGATAACCTTCCTCATGAAGAAAATAACAGAGGAGCAAAAAGAAAGTACACAATAAAGAAGAAAAACCTTATTCAAAATACACTGAGTGAGCCCCTGGATCCAGCAAGTTCTGAAATTATATTTGGATTACTTAATTATATGCACTGATAATGACATTTTTTTCTTCCGGTTTGATTCGGGTTACTTTCATGAAAATATAAAAATCTACATTAGCACCAAGTTTTCTGTATGTAAAAATTGCCACATTTGAAGTTTCTTTTTCATAGATTTTTTTCATCATATATATGAACTTACTATAGTTGAAAAATTAAACTAATAAATGGCAAAAATAGTATTGTAACTATACATCAATAACAAACAAAAAATCCTTCACTTTGTTCCATTGTCAAGTGAAATGTTTTAGAATTAATAAAGGGAGCTAACATGTCTTGTAACAGGTTTTAGAAATGCTGAGATTTGTCCCTTGAAGGTGGGCATTCAACTCGACGAGTGAATGGCAGTTGTAACTGTATTCAGCCATCCGTGTTTGTGGTATCCATAAAAGAGAAAATGATCACAGACAAACACAGCTTGTGTTATGAACCACTGCATTTAAAAAGCAAAGACAATGATGTGTTCAAGCTTATCAAAGACTTCTGTTAGAAGCATAAAAATACACAGCCACATGTGGATTGATCTACACTGATGATGCCCCTGCTAAGCTTGGGTAAATTCCAGAATAGTTCCCTAAGAAAAGCATACCTCACAGCTTCATTACAGACTGTATGTTGCACAATCATGAAAAGGCTGCAAAACCCATTCATCATAATCAAAGAATGCTTTGCTTACTGCAGCAAATATAGTCAACTTCAAGGGAGGATGTGTTTTCAATTATCATTGATTCTATTTCTTTTGTTAATAAATTGATAGAGAGCACTGCCTTTCTTTTCTGTGAAGAAGTGTGGTGACTTTTTTGGTACCTAGATAATTACTTGTATTGTTTTCAAATGTACAAAATAAAAATGTCTCTTTAGAACTGAAACAATAGTTCAGTTGACTTAGAAATAATTGCATGTAGCAGATACACTCAAATACTTAGCTATACTAAATACACATTAGTCAAATCAGGGTAAGCACAATAATGGCTAGAGTGAAGTTATATCCTTTTATTAGGAAGTTACATTAGAGTGAAGTTACATTTCCTTTTATTAGGAAACACTATTGGTTCATAATTACTTCACTACCATTTCTTTTTAAATAAAGAGTTGTTATGGAAAAAGAAGGAATGTCCCTCATGTGTGAGTGACTATACATTTGCCACATTTGAAGTCTCCTTTCCATGAAAATTTTCACTCTGGAGGTAACAGTGCGAGAAAAAAGTAAGTGCTGGGCTCCTTCCCAATATTGATATGATGGAAGTGCAAGTTTTACACCACTGTGTCCCAAATTTTAACACCTGGAATAGTGCCTGGCATGTAGTGGGAGCTCAAAAATATTTTGCAAAAAAAAGAAAAGAGTAAAGGAAGAGCCAGTTGTTGCAAATGAAGGGAATGATACTGAAGTTTGAGATTGTCTGATGTGCTCAAATATCATCTTTTCAAACAACATGCAAATATGATGCTGTAGACCTGGGCACTAGACAGCATTATCATCACTTTATGCATTCAAGCACAGACTTGGAACCACTTAAATGTGAATGTTGACATGTATGTGTCTATTTCAGCAATGCTCCTCATTTTTTCCAAAGTTATAGACACAAGTTCTAACAGAAGAGTGATTGACAGAGCAATAATAATAATAAATAAAGAATAAACAAGAAGTAGTAAATTTGACACTATTTCATGTACTCTTAGGATTGTTTTGAAACTAAAAATAAAATATAATGATAAGCCTTTCATTGCTTGCTCATGATATATCTAAAATTTTAATAGCTAACCTCTCATATGCTTTTTAATAGGATACATGAGGACAGGTCTTGAAAACAAAAAGCAGGGATTTGGGGAAGGCTACAGTGAAGTTAAGCACCACTGATGTGTACTAAACTAACAAAGTTGTCTAAACAGAAGCCATCAGAAAGAGAAAGACCACTATCAGGTTATGTCATGCAATCCTTTCACATAGCCTCTGACCTTGCAGAGTTTATTTGAAGGAAGTGGGAGACTCTACATCTGGCCTCTACTCTGTTCATTGCGCTCATCTGCTTGCTGTGCCAAAACCTCAGTTGACACTGCACCCTCATTCTCAGGACTCCTGTGGGGCAAGTCACCAGGTTTTTATTCCACTTGCCTGGTGCCAAGGAAGCCAGGCAACAGCCATAGGTAGGGCACCTACATTTGAGAGTGAAGCTCTCAGAGACAGCAGGAGATGGAGAACATTAAGTCAGGATGGAAAATAATGTAATTGCAGGGGAAAAAAAAAGATTCCAAGGACTTGTTAACTCCAATTTCATAGTCCCATCTTAGCCTTAGAGATAGATGAATATGACTTTCAGTCAACCAAGCTGGAGGAGAAATCTTATAGGTATCCAAGCTACTTCTCCATCCATCTCATGGGCAACATAAAGCCTACAACCCTAATGGACAAGACATGGCCTTAGTTTGCCCATGAAAACATCATGCTAGTGTTCAGACAAGAGTGTATCAGCTCCTCTGAGTCTCAGCTCCCTCTTCCAGGAGACTATAGGAGATGCTCCTTTTTCCTAATTTTATTAGGGTTTAATTTAATCCTCTTTCTCAAGCTTACACAGCAAAAATCACATATATTTCTACTGTGCTATTCACATGGCATTTCTCTTCTCACCTGCCGAATATCTCATTTTTAATAATTCCTTAAAAGCACAATGAGTGGCCAGCTCCTGGTAGGTCAGACAATGGATTTGTGAATGAGGCTAAGAGAAAAATAGTGTCTGAAGTAGGGAGATGATGTTTCTACTTTGTGACAGTGGCCATACCATACTTGGAATATTGATTTTCATTGTGGAAACTAAATGAAATTTGGCCAAAGAATCACGTTCAGAGGGAATTAGCAGAAAGGGGAAAGGGCCTAAAAATATACTATTTATGGAAAAATTGAGGAATTAGTGCCCAGAGAAGGAAAGGAATAAGAACACATAAGAATAGGATTGAAGTATTTGAAGAAGCATCCAGTAAAAGCAGAAGCTTTTTACTTTTTAGTAATTACAAAAATTTGAATATATATTTAATTTACTATATTAAAGTTACTTTGTAAAGGTCAGATTCATCCTCAAATTAAAAAATTTACTTTATAGGAAATAGTGGGTCAACGGAGGGTCCACAGAGGTCTTGGAAAAATATCTGTGTGTGCATCTGCTAAGTCGCTTCAGTTGTGTCCCACTCTGTGCAAGCCTATGGACTACAGCCTGCCAGGCTCCTCTGTCCATGGGATTTTCCAGGCAAGAATACTAGAGTGGGTTGCTAAGCCCTCCTTCAGGGGATCTTAAAAAAGGAAGTCGGCGAATTTATGGCTCTGGGCCAAGTTCAATGTGCTGCCATTTTTACTGGGAGTCACCTCATCCATTTAGTTACAGATTTTCTATGCCTGTTTTACCTCTACAAAGCAGAACTGAATGGCTGTAATAGAAATTGCGAGACAGCAAGAGACACAGATGTATAGAACAGTCTTTTGGACTCTGTGGAAGAGGGAGAGGGTGAGATGACTTGAGAGAATGGCATTGAAACATGTATAATATCATATAAGAAACGAATTGCCAGTCCAGGTTCAATGCAGGATACAGGATACTTGGGGCTGGTGCACTGGGATAACCCAGAGGGATGGTACGGGGAGGGAGGTGGGAGAGGGGTTCAGGATGGGGAACACGTGTACACCTGTGGCAGATTCATGATGATGTATGGCAAAACCAATCAGTTCAGTTCAGTTCAGTCGCTCAGTCGTGTCTGACTCCAATACAATATTGTAAAGTAATTAGCCTTCAATTAAAATAAATAAATTTAAAATTTTTTTAAAAAAAGAGAAAAAATAAGAAATTGTGGGCTTCCTAGGTGGCGCTAGTGGTAAAGAACCAGCTTGCTAATGCAGGAGATGTAAGAAACATAGGTTCAATCCCTGGGTCAGAAAGATCCCCTAGAGGAGGGCATGGCAACTCACTACACTATTCTTGCCTGGAGAATCCCATGGACAGAGGAGGCTGACATGCTAGAGTCCATAGGGTCTTAAAAGAGTCAGACACAACTGAAGTGACTTGGCACACACTCACAATAGCGACCATATGGCCCAGACAATCTAAAACATTTATTATCTGGCTCCTTAAAGAAAAGATTTGCTGATTCCCCCCACAGAGGAAACTCAAGTGCATGAATAGAGACCTTGAGAAGTTAAATTTTCTGACTTTGTCTTGCTGACTTTCTTTAGAAGAGAGAAATCTCTATTGGGAAGCAATGGAGAAGAAAATGATTTAATTCCCAAAAATATTTTGTAGAAACACACCCTTATAAATAAGTACTATAAAGGGAATTACCACTTGATGGAGAATTTATGGATTACCTCATTAAAATAATCATTAGTGGGAGGCATTAATATTCCAAGTTTAACAGTTCGTAATAGCTATTGCAAAGTCATTTTCATGATCATCAACAAAATATTATTACCTAGTTCTTTTTGAGATACATGGAAAAATTGAGATATCATCTCTGTAATGTATGCATACAAAGCATATTGAAGGAGGAAGCAAGTCACTGAAAGAAAAGAGTTTTGGAGAAGTAAGTGATAAATCTCTGTATCATAAAGCATACTCCAACTTTTATAGAACCTTATTCATAGTCTTGGAATACGTTTTCAAGGTTCAGGCATGTTTTTACTGTACCTGAAGTCAAGTAAGTCTTTTAATTGCAAACATTATGTTCATTTCCATATGCTCATAACTTTGAAGATGGTGAATAGCAGACATTTTGCAAGATTTATTGGAGTGTTATTTCCTGTAGGCATTCATTCGGTGAGTTTTTATGTGATGAATGCATTTCTAATTGGGGTTATTTACATAGGCATCTGGGACCTGGTTAGGAATGGAGAGTGGGGACAGGGAGACTCAAGTTTAGTTGACTTTACATTTGATTTAACATTTTCCAGAGTGGAGCAGGGTTCACGATATGTCATTTCTGCCACAGTTTTGGAGTGACATAGGTAGCTTTATGGTTCCTTCCAGTTCTTATTGTCTATAACTTTATATCCCAACAAAATTTATCTTTACGATGCCCTGGATATATGTTAAGGAGGAAAAGAGAAGGTAGAGAGGCTAGAAACTGCTAGCTCAGACTGAAAATTTGTTGATTTTGTCAGCTGAGTTAGGCTGGGAAGACAGGTACAAGTCTACTACAAAGCAATGAGAATTTTTCCAATTGCTGGTTGTGTGCCCATTCTTGTGGGGCCTAGGAATAAAGTGAAGAGTGTTTTGTTTTTTTTTTTTAAGTTCATAAATAGATTTTTCTGGAGACTATTTTTGTACATTCATAATTTGGGCATCCCTTATCTAAGACAGCTATTAAAACATTTTTTTTAAACCATTGTCAGACTGCATTTCTATTGTGCCTACATTAATAGGGCAATTCAGACAGCAAAATCAAGAGTAATAATGACATATATTGCTTTCTATATGTCTAAGTCTGCAATAGGCTGAATAGTTCTCACTTTGGGTTATTTAGCACCTAATAGCTCACAGGAAACCCACTTCAGTGTTCTTGCCTGGAGAATCCCAGGGACGGGGGAGCCTGGTAGGCTGCCATCTATGGGGTCGCACAGAGTCGGACATGACTGAAGTGACTTAGCAGCAGCAGCAGCAGCTCACAGGAAAGTAAGAGGAATGTATAATAGGAGGGAAAGGGATTGGTTGGGAAGAGACAAGTGGACAACGGAATAAGAACAGGGCCTGCAGAAGCTGGAGCTATCTATTCTGGAGACTGTGCATTTAGCAGAAGGATGGTTAAGACCAAAGGTTGTATGCTGCTAAGTCGGTTCAGTTGTGTCCGACTCTGTGCGACCCCATAAACTGCAGCCCTTCAGGCTCCCCCGTCCCTGGGATTCTCCAGGCAAGAACACTGGAGTGGGTTGCCATTTCCTTCTCCAATGCATGAAAGGGAAAAGTGAAAGTGAAGTTGCTCAGTCGTGTCTGACTCTTAGCGACCGCATGGACTGTAGCCCACCAGGCTCCTTCATCCATGGGATTTTCCAGGCAAGAGTACTGGAGTGGGGTGCCATTGCCTTCTCCAAAAGGTTGTATAACCATGGTAGAAAAGTAAGCATACACCAAATGTTGTGTGTGTCAGCTTAAGAAAGAGAAGAATCTCCTCTCATGATTGTGCAGTTTTTAACCCTAAGTCCATCTAGTTTTCCAATGTCTCTGTGCAATCTAAGTTGAAAAGCTGTAGAAAGTTACAAATGCATGGCCTGCCCTGGATTCTTCGCTCTTTGTGAGACACTGTGTGGTTTGTTTACTTATTACTACAAAACGAAAAACCCCAAAATGTAGTGATTTAAAAACAACTATTCAGTATTTTTTGTGATGCTGCCATTTGGGTGGGTGGTTCTCCATGTGAGGTTGGCCCAGGTGACTCATATGGTTCATTCAGCAGGGAGCTTGTAGGGCTGGAGCATTCTGGACTGGGTCCTTGTTCTGACTATTGGTGGAGGACTTTGCTTTCCTTTTGATTCCTCATTCAATAGACTAGATCCAAGTTGTTTTATGAAAAAGCAAAAATTAACACTGTCCAGACCCCCTAAAGGGCTTCTCTGGTGGCTCAGATGGTAAAGAATCTGCTTGCAATGTGGAAGATCCAGGTTCAATCCCTGGGTTGGGAAGATAGCCTTCGAGAAGGGAATGGCTACACACTCGAGTGTTCCTGCCTGGGGAATTCCATGGACAGAGGAGCCTGGCGGGTTACAGCCCATGGAATTGCAGAGAGCTGGACACTGAGACCCCATAAGGGCTGGTCTCAGATAAAAAACAATACTATTTCTGCCATAGTTTGCTGCTGCTGCTGCTAAGTCGCTTCAGTCATGTCCGACTTTGTGTGACCCCATAGATGGCAGCCCACCAGGCTCCCCCATCCCTGGGATTCTCTAGGCAAGAACACTGGAGTGGGTTGCCATTTCCTTCTCCCTGCCATAGTTTATTAGCTACATAAAGCCAGGGTAAACAGACGTCTTCACCTGATGGAAGGAGCTGTAAGCACCTACAGCCTTCTCTATTATGTGCTTTCTTATTTAGACATAAGCTACCACACCCTGATTAATGGAAGTATTTGATAAACTCCAAACTGTAGTCATATACAACTATATTTCCAAAGCCTATGTCTTATTCAGAAAATAGGTGAAAGATGATTAGATGAATCCACAGAACACCAAAGTAGAAACTTGGTTGGATGCAGTTTGAATAATGGCTAAGGGGATATAAGCACAAAAAGCTTCCTGCGGTCACAGAAGTTGAAACTTACTCAAGCAACTTTCTTTACTTAGACTTGCAGGACTTCTCACAGCTTTTAATGTGATAATATGCATTGCTGTTTTCAAAATACTAAATATATTGTGAAGCATTCCTATACGGATTTGATTACAGATCTCTTTTTTCATGGAACACTTTAAAGAAGAAATGCTTTACAGAATACATTTTGGGAAATGCTGAGGCAAAGCATTAGAGGGCCAGATAAATGTGTGTGCGTGTGTGTATTAAGTTGCCTCAGTTGTGTCTGACTCTTTGCGACGCTATGGACTGTAGCCAACTGAGCTTCTCTGTCCATGAGATTCTCTAGGCAAGACTACTGGAGTGGGTTGCCATGCCCTCCTCCAGGGGACCTTCCTGACCCAGGGATTGAAGCCACATCTTTTATGTCTTCTGCATCAGCAGGTGGTTTCTTGACCATTAACATCACTTGGGAAGCCCCAGATAAATGGTGCATATTAATACATCATACCCTCTGAGACTGCAGAAACATGAAGAAAGTGAGGGAAAGCCCACAAATCATACTGGGACATGGAGGAAAATGCCCAGATTTGGAGTCAAAACACCTTTCTGTCATTTCCATACCTGTTGAATATGCTGAGCAAGTGATTTCATCTGATCTATAGAACGGCTTCCCTGGTGGCTCAGAGGTTAAAGAGTCTGCCTCCAATGCGGGAGAATTGGGTTCAACCCCTGGGTCGGGAAGATCCCCTGGAGAAGGAAATGGAAACACACTCCAGTATTCTTGCCTGGAGAATCCCCTGGACAGAGGAGCCTGGTAGGCTACAGTCCACGGGGTCGCAAAGAGTCGGACACAACTGAGCGACTTCACCTTCACCTTCATAGAACGGAAAGAATAGTGTTCCTTTTGCATAGAAAGGATTCTGTGCACAGGTTCAACTGGGACATGAGTTATGAAGTTGTGGGAGGTGGTTTCCAAGTTTTTTTCATTATGAGAGTACTGTTTTTATTATTTTTCTATGAATCCTATAATCTAAGTTTGCTTACCAAGTAATGATCAAGGAACGATACAGGCTAAACTTGGTCCACTAGAGATATGTATGCACATACTAGTTAGTTTAATTTTTACTAATAACTGTTAAGGCAGATTCTGCCTTTGATATCTCTGGTGGCAGCACTATCACACGATTTTACTATGTGGATTTGGAGGAGGGTCATAAGATCTCCTGTCAGCCCTCTCTTTCATCTCTTAGTTTTGAAATTAGCTGTTCTCTTTACATTCATTCCTGCCACTGCTTCTCACAAGAGCAGGAAGAGGAAGAGTGGATAATAGTCACCTCAGAAACAATGATCTCAGGGCATGTTTTAAAAATGGTGGAAAGAAAGCTTCTAAGATCTGTGAATGACTGGCATGTGTGCAGTTGTACCCATCGTGGTTTTGCCTTCTGCATTTCCATCAGGAAACGTGGGCATTCACCTTTTTTTTAATTTCTCTCTCTTCTCCCTTTCTTTTTCATGCTTCCTTATGTCTTCCTCTCTCCCTCCTCTCTCTCTTCCCCTCCTCTCTGTCTCTGCCATTTTCTCTCTCTCCCTCATGCCCTTTCCTTCTTTGTTCCTTTCTCCATCCCACTGCCTTTATCACACCTCTGTTAAATCTTCAAGGATATACTCATCCTATTCTACCCCTTAAGACTGGGGGCCTGAATGTGCAGTAATTAAACTGCGTCTGGAAGCTAAATAGTGTTAGAATCATCTGCTATAATGAAGCCCTGTCAATTCCACACCCCCCACCCGCCTGCTCTTTTAATAATCCATTCTGATGTGAAATATACAAGTTAAAATTTCATTAAAGCTGCATTTAGGTCATGAGATATTTCAAATCCACCTTTGGCATATAATAGGCACTTGGTATATTTTGTGGGATTTGTTGGTGTTGCTGTCGCTCAACAGGAGAATTGGGGATCTACAGTTTGTCCTATGATGCAGTAGGAAAAAAACCCATGGTGTAATATATTGGGGAAAATTGTATTTTTCTCAGAGATTTTAATATTAACATTAACATCTTAAAGTCTCTGACATGTCCTAGAGCCAAGAAACATTTATCTTTCTTTAGCTCAGAATCTTTAGATTTATTTCAAGGCATAATTAAAAGAAAATTAATATGGACTGATATCCAGGGGAATGCAGAGAGGAATTGAAAAAAGAAAAAAAAAGGAGAAAAAGAGAGGAATTGGGAAATCTGCTCTAAATATTCTCAGAGTCCTTCAATTTATCAACTCTACAGTTATAAATTAGCAAGATATTTTCATGAATGTGTTTTATTTTTGTATACTAATTTCTGCAAATTTCATAACCAAAAGATAAATAAATAAAAATCCCTGGCCTGCTTTGATCTAGTAATTGATATGTAAATTATAACTTCATGTGAGGTGATTTCCAAGTTTTTCATTATCAAATTATTGCTTTAATTATTTTTCTATCAACCCCATGGTCTGAGTTTGCTTACCAAACAAACTGCACTTATTCATAGCTCATTTATTTTCTTAGGGTTATTAATCAGATACATATCTTTCAGAGTGCCTTATAGCATGAGCTAACCACAGTGACTTCATAACATTTCAACCAAATAAAATTTAAAAACAGAAACTTTTTATTTGTATTTAAACTGCGGAGTCTAATTAGAAGCAAGACTTCTTTTTTTAACATGGAAAACAGCTCACAAACCCTAATTACTGCTGTTGAAGTAGCCAAGGATCTAGAGTAGTGGTTCTCAGCTTTGCACATTAATCGCCTGCAGAGCTTGAAAAAGAAAATGCCAGTGCTGAAGCCTCATCCTCATGTTTAAGTCTGAATCTCTGAGATAGGCACCCAGTACTTTTGTAATGGGGTTTTCTGGATGGCTCAGCGGTAAAGAATCAGCCTACAATGCGGGAGCCTCAGGAGACATAGATTCCACCTCTGGGTCGGGAAGATCCTCTGGAGGAGGGCATGGCAACCCACTCCAGTATTCTTGTCTGGAGAATCCCGTGGACAGAGGAGCCTGGCAGGCTACAGCCCATAGTGTCGCGAAGAGTCAGACACACTGAAGCGACTTAGCACAGCACACAACTTTGTAATGCTCCAGATTATCCTTATTTACAACAAAGATTGAGACTCTCAACCCCTGATATCACTACTCTGCTTACATCATATAGGTGAGATACAGATTTCCATACAGATGGAGTTACCTGTTTGGAGACAAATGGTAAAGAGGAAGGCACTGCCTAACAATGAGTCAGCTCATTCAGGGTCACTGCTCGCTTCTTTGGTTTTATCCAAACTCCTTTATTGTATCATAATCTTACTCATAAATTAAATCTCCCCAAGCAATCATGTGGGATATTTATGCATGTTAGAATGTAGAATTTGGATAAGACCCCAGAAACTAATTCTTCTTAGCTCATTATTTAAGGCAATTCATTGAACTACATTTCTCTAACCTTCAGTTTCTTTATTTTCATTCCAATAAAAATACCTGTGTTGTAGGCTTCTGTAAGATTTAAACAACAAATATAAATTAAAAATTGCATAGTTTTACCTACAAAGTTGTTGTTCAAGAAATGGTAGTTGATGCTGGATCATTAATTCAAATATATTATTAAAAAACTTGGGATAAGCATTATTGACACACTTCAAAATTAATCAAGAAAAAAGTAAATCAAAAATTTGCTTTTAATTAGAGTTCTGAAATTGTAGCAATATATTCTGATAAATAGGTAACATTCATTGCTTATTTATTTTGTGCTTTTTTTCATGGAAAGATTGCCAATGTTCAATCTAAAAACTAGCATTTTCTCCAATGGCTCCTCATAACTTTGAGTTAATAGGAAAGACATTAGTAATCCTCATTTTTACATTGAAAGCAAATTTGAAGATGGGTCCAGTGATGGCTAAGGACATGCACAATCTAGAAAGGTTAAGAAAACAGTTCTTTAGTAATGTATTAATACAGGATTTATAATTTTTCAACTCAGTTTGCCTTCGAGTTAATTTTTATTTTTTCAATATTTGAAAACTTTTCAATTTTCTGGAGTCAAATTACTCAATTTTTTCTTCTGTTATTTTATTACTTAGTAGGTAAAAGATCCTACCTTTCCACAATTACTAGATAATTAGCTATATTTTCTTCTTATATTTAAAATATTTTTTTGAATTTTACATTTAATAATTTAATCAGGAAAGCCCAATAATTTAATTTAACTTAGTTGGAAGTAATTTGATCTATATTCTGATACAAAGGATATTTATTTTATTGCGATATTAGAAAATCTTTGGTACATAGAAGTAATGTTGAATCTCTGTCATGATGTATATGCCATCTTATAACTATATTCAAAGTAATTAATGAACTTCATATACAAGCTCAGCATGGCACACAAGGCCCCACAAATTCAGCCCTAGATTCCTTCTCTGATCTGTATCCTACTGCCCAAGTTGGATATTGGCATCTAAAAAGCAGATTCATTGAGTACAGGGAAAATCCTAGTGATCCTTGATTCTGTTACCTCCTTTAGTTCACACATGGATGCATTTACACTCAGTCATGCCCCCTCTTCAACTGGTAAATTTATTAAGAAGATAAAGGAAGAATAAATAATGTCTCTCATACATTCTCTATATCCTGACAATATTCACAATTATTCCTGTATCTATCTATCCTCACAAAATTTTTGAGTGGAAATTGTTCTCCATTTTAACATTGGACACATCATGTCTAAAATTGTGAAATGTTAAGAATCTGCCCAATGTCACACAACTGACAAGTGACCAAAATTGGATTTTATTATGTGGATCTGTCTTAAGTTAAAGCTCACTTCCTTATATTCTTAAATTCCTTGTATTCTGTACTATTTTGCTTCTCGTTTTAGCAACTTTATGCAGTCTGCTTGCCAGCTCAGACTTCCCTAGTCATCATACTTCAACATACGTATGTTTCTATGCCTCACTTATGTTTCATGTGTTATTTTGTGGGTGGATGTTGATATTTCTGACCACTCATGATCTCATCACTTTCTTGAGGAATCACATAGAATTAATCTCTGTGCTTTCATCAGTCAACATAAGGCTGGACACAAGTTAGATGTGATAATAATAAATATTAGCTAGATGGATGGGTGCAATTTGATCACATGGTATTGTCTATTCTCTTATTTGCTTTCTATTTTAGTTATACTGCACCTCTCAATATAAAGTTCCATTATAATGTATTCACCATTCCAAATGGTTTAGAGGGGCTTTTATTTTAATTGAAGATATAGTATTACAATTGTGTGAGTCTTATCATATCTCTTTGAGAGGCAAAATATATTCCTTTTAAACATATACTGAAGAGTTTGTATGGGAATTGTTTCCAAGCTATAAAGTTATTTACTACTGCAGTGAAGAGAAAACAAAATCAATTTCCCTCCAGAAATTTATGAGTGGTCTAGATAGAGCTTTAGGTAATACATCTCAAGGAGATCTTTTGATAGACCCTCACTGCTGCTGTATTTCTTTTGAACTGCACTCTACATTTCCTAATCAGTTATATCCAGACATTAAAGTAAAATTTACGATAAAAATAGAAAAGCCTAAAGTCCTTGAATTCCATTGGTTTGAATAAAACACTAGATGAGAAAATTGTTCAACAGTTGATTTTTCCCATTAATCGTCTTATTAAAATGTTTTCTGTAAGTCAGAGGACTAGAAGTGCATTTCCTATATTTTATTCTGTCAAGTCTAAGGCAAGGAACACTTCCTGCATAACTAGCATGAGAAACAAATGAATACAAAAAAAGCGTCATCAGTAACCTTCATTTTCAGCACATTCATTTTAGTACACTTGAAATTCTGAAATTAGGAAAAATGTACAAGAATTTAATTATCATCATCAAGGCACTATTGTTAGGAATTTGATCTGGATTGTATCTTTGACACTGTAAGCTAAGTATGTAAGACAAATACTATGCCTATCTTTTATTGTAAATATGGAGAATGTACTGAAAGGAATCAAACTGTAAGAATTGACTTAGAAGTGATATATTTAATATTGAAAATAGTTAATGGTGTGGTAAGTTATAGATTTAATAACTATCTCAGTGTGGGTGGCATCATCCAATCTCTTGAGGGACTGAATGGAAAAAAAAAAGTTGCAGGAAGAAAGAGTTTATATTTTTCCTGCTGAATTGTTTGAGTTGGGACATCCATCCTTCCTTCTCATGGTGCTTCTGGTTCTCAGGCCTTCAGAGCTGGACTGAATTACAACACTGGCTTTCCTGAGTCTCCAGTTTGTAAACAGTGGATTGTGGGACTTCTAGGCCTCCATAATTATGTGATTTGATTTCTTGTAATAAATTTCTTCATGTATATCTCATCTTGTTTCTCTTTCTCTAGAGAACTCAGACTAGTTCAAGACTCATTCTCATGCAGAATATCACAACATAAAACAGATAAATATCAAACTGCCATAGTTGAAGCATGAATGGAGATTGGAGACATGCCCAATTATCTGTCTCAAATCCAACTCTAGAAGCCCCTCAATTCCATAGATTACAGTTTAAAACTACCAATTAATTCTCATAACTTTCTTTTAAAATCGATGGTGGATATGGAGACTGAGAGAAGTTAATCCCTCAGATCCAAATGAGGGATTTACTTATATAACAGCCAAGTCAGATCTATGTGGTTTAGTTTCCAATTTGACAACTTTGAAGATGAAAATTAAAGTACCATTGTTAATGGAAAGAAAGTAGAAGCCTGTGAATCACACAATTGTGCTGTAACTTCAGAATTTTAAGAAAGGAAGTGAGGTCACATTTGTTCTGACCTTCTAAGTAAAGTGAAAGTCGCTCAGTTGTGTCTGACTCTTAGTGACCCGGTGGACTGTGGCCCACCAGGCTCCTCTGTCTATGGGGATTATCCCATAGACAATAAACAGGATACTGGAGTGGGTTGCCATTTCCTTCTCCAGGGGATCTTCCCAACCCAGGGATTGAACCCAAGTCTCTCACATTACAGGCAGATTCTTTACCACCTGAGCCACTGGGGAAGCCTGGCCTTCTAAGTCTCAGTGCAAATACCTTTCCTTACTACGGAGAATTAAGAGAGTCTAATTTTTTATTCCTTGCAAAAAAAAACATAGGATGCTTTAATATGCTCTAAGTCATTTGCAAAAATGGTCAACAGCTTAAGAATTATCATATTTTAAAATCATCTGAGTAGGGTGTCTATCACTATCCATTGCTGTTCTCACTATAAATGTACACACAATAGATATACTCTATTTGCTCCAATAAGTTACTTTATAAAGGGAAGCCCTGTTCATCCTCACACTGGCTTTTCAGGATACTGTTCTGTTTTCTTCATTCTTGCATATCTGTGAATATGCCCCAGAACTTTTTATGTTTGTTCCTTTTGCTTTTGTTTTTAACCCTTAACAATAAACAGCATGTGTATTTACTTTGACCTCACTGTTTACTTTGGTGTTGGTCAGCCTCTCTTTCCAAGTCCATGAGACTCTGCCTGTTGCCTGGTACTCAGCTTTGCTGTACAGAGGTGATTTTTTCCTATCTCCAGTGCCTGGTTCTCCAAAGTTCTGAGTTGTTGGTGGGCATGGAAAGTGCAGTTGGATAACCTGCGGTAAGAACTCTTTTCACGAAGACCCTGACACAGCTATTACTTATTAAGACTTGTTTCTATCTCCAGGACTGCAATTGACTGCCATTTTTACTTCCTGCCCAATTGTCTTCTTGGAGTTTTACATTAGGATGTTAAAAAGGAAAATTTCTATTGGGGAAGGAAATTAAAAGTAGCAGCATTTGGGGAATCATACACCCAGAATCGGATGGTGACCAACTGGCTTTCAGTGGTGGGGTTGAGGTGAGTTACAACTGGTCCAATATCAATGCATTACAGTATATGAACTTGCGAAATAAGGACCAAAGAGTAGGGGGAGTAAATAGGGGTTGTCTTACTTTCTGGAGAAACAAGCATACTCTGGTCCTCATGGTTTTTCCATTTCTTGCCTTCAAAGTTGAGATGAATTCACCTCAAGAACAGAAATTTCTCTCAAATTCCAGCAGTAAAATTGACAGCCATGCCCAGTTTTCAGAGATGTGATTTCTCACCTCTGTTGGTTTCTTTGTAGGTATGTTGGCAGAGAGGTGGGAAAGATGCCATCAAGAGTTGTTTTCCAAATGCCATTTTAAAGCATCATCACAAATCTCTTTTGGTAAAGGATGAGTAAGGAGGAATGTTCTGTACTCAGCTCCAGAGGATTTTATTTCCCTCTTATGTAAACCACTTCATGTCAGAATAAGAGTTTATGTAAAATTAATGTGTTATATATACCAAGACTAAATGACTTAATTTTGGATATATAGACATTTTCAGTGATTAAATATTAGTATGTAGAAATTAAAGGGCCTCTCAGGAATGCTAGAGCTCCCAACCCTCCTTTATGTTTTGTCTAAAACAGGATTTAAAGGTTTTTAATAGACTTGAGAAAGGCTAGAAATCTCCATATATACAACCTCAGCTGCCCTGATTTATTGGTGGATTTCCTGTGGAATTTTTAATGTGACACTTGATTTCCCCTGCGGGGCTTGTTAACTCCTGATTGGGTAATGTAAATTTCCAGCCAAGATTAAGCACAAACAAAGCCAAAACTCATTTATTTTAAGAAGGGAAGTTGAGGTTCTGAAGGTCTGGTGTTTCCATTTTCAAATAAATGAGTTTGTCAGGTGACTCTTTTTAAAATAGTTGGTTGGAATTAAGAACAAATACATTTAATGTTTTAAATTCTGGGTTATTCACTAAAGTTTGAAATAAGAAATTAAAGTTTGCAAGTATTTTGTTTGAGTCTCTCCCTCTCTTTCCCATTCTCTTTTTTTTGGCTCACAGGATAAACTACTGGGAGATGTATTTCTACTTTTCCTTAGGCCTGTGCGGTGCTGTGCTCAGTGCTCCATCTTGTCTGACTCTTGGGGACACCATGGACTACAGCCCTCCAGGCTCCTCTGTCCAAGGGGTTCTCCAGGCAAGAATACTGGAGTGGGTAGCCTATCCCTTCTCCAGGGGGTCTTCTCTACCCAGGAGTCAAACTGGGGTTTCCTGCATTGCAGGTGGACTCTTTACCAATTGAGCTACCAGGGAAGCTCTTCCTTAGGCCCAGGTACTCACCATCTCAAATGTCTTGCTCGATTCATTCTCAACATAGAGATGGCATTTCTGTTGGCCTTCAGCAAATGAATGTGACATTTTTAACCAAAGACAAACTAATGATATGTTTGTACTGGAAACTGTATAAGCTCCTTACATGCCTTTTTTTTTTTTCTATTAATTATTTCTTACCAAAAGAAAGACCACTATAATGGAATAAAAGACTTTCCTCAGAGTAGTGACAACATGTGATAGAGTAGAAAGTGTTTCCAGGCAAGACAATTAGGAGAAAGACGTGACGGGGGGAGAACATCGATTGGGAATGTAAGGGGAGAAGAAGAAAGAAAGTATACTCGATTTCCTGGCTTGAATAAACTGATGACAGATTTACAGATGGGAAAGACATGAAGAGGAGTAGATTGAAAGGTGAGAAAGTTAATAAACTAGTATTTTGATATGCTGAGTTTAAGGTACCTTGGGGACATCCAAGAGGTCATGCTGACACCTTGAAATATATATTTGGAGTATGGAAGGCAGTCTGAGGAGATAGTTATGTATTTTGGAATAATTCTCATAGAAGTTCCTTAGAAACTTTGGATATTAAAGTTGTAATATACATTTTGTCTTGTTTTCTGCTATAATTCTGGCATATAAATGACCATATTACTCAATATGTATTTCTTAATATCTGAATGAATTAATATGTGAATCAGTAAGTGAAGTGGAATAATGTTATTAGAGAGAGAAAGAGTTACATTGGATAACAAGTTATTACTTATCTACTCACAATTTTCTATATCCATTCATTCAGCAAGTTAAATTTTTTCAACAGTTTTAACTCTTGACTTTAATGAAAATTCTTTATCAGTCAGAAATTGTCACAAACCACTCCAAAACTCAGTTTCTTAAAATAATAATTATTACTCATTTTTGTTCTCAGGGCTTCACACTGGCTGAAGTTCAGTTGGCCTAGACTACACTCATCTGGTCTTGGCTTCAGGCTACAGATTTAATCCAGTTTTTTCTCATGCATCTGTCATCCTCCTTCATAACAACAGCTATTAAGATTCTCACAGCAGAAATAGGAGGCAAAGCCCTACCCTTCAAGCACATTTTAAAACCCCTTGTCTACTACATAATATTGTCTTTAAAAGTCACATGAGTAGGTTCAAAATTAAGGGGCAGAAAAGTCCATTCCCTACACAGAATCATGAAAAGGCAGTGAATATTTATCAATGATAGTTCTATCTACCTCATTTTCCAAAATCAGTATCTGAAGTTTCATAGTCTTGCTAACATATTAGGTCAATAAAATGCCTACTGGATATCTTTCTTTGAATGTACCACATCCTTTCTAAGGGCAACACTTTTCATAATCCTGTCAAAGGACTCTCCTCACCTCATGGTTTCCATATCTACATGATCTTTTAAGTTAGGAAGTAGAAAGCTTTATATACTTTAAACCTTTCATAGCATCCATTCATCAAATGTTTTCAAATTTCCCTATGATATTCCTGTTTAGTTTCTCTTTTTATGTTCCATTTCAATTGTCCAAACTGTACTGATTCCCTCATTCCCTCTTCCTGGTATAGCCACTCAAATTCAAGTCATTCCTTACCAAATAAGCCTTCATATCATTTCCACTTTCCCACAAAAATGACTTGCTTCACATCACACCCTGCCAAACATTGGTTGACCATTTTATTAATACAGCAAATGTGTATGTAGCCATGCTAAGTGCCAGATACACTGCCATGTGCAGGGGTAAAATAGTGAACAAGGAGAGAAAGTCTCTGGGCTCTCTTGCAGCTTCATGCTAGTAGGGTCAGAGAGAAAAGAAACATAAAAATGATCTGAGAAATACCTAAGAAAAATCTTAATGGTAAGTAACCTGCAGTAGGTAGAAGGTGATGATTTGATAGACTACAATTGGGCACTGCCTTTAGAATGAGTGCTAGTAAGGCTTTTTCTGAAGGAGTGATGCTTGAGTTAATACTTGGATGGTAAGAGAGTTACAAACATGCAAAGATCAGTGAGAAGAACATTCTAGGCCAAAACTGTACCAAACATACAGATGAACATTTTAGGCAGGGAGAACAACTGGTGCAGAGACCATGAAATGACAGGGATGATTTTGGCAAGACTGAGAATCAGAAAGAAGGCCACCATGGGTGAAAAATAGAAAAAATAAGTTGGCTGACAAATGATTTTGAAGAAATGGCATTGAAGATTGAGAGAAAACCAATTAAGGGCTTGAGGCCAAGAAAACAAGATTTAGATTCCATTCTAAGAGTGATGGAAAAACACTGAAGACTTAGATGGTTAACAAAGCTCTTTTAAAAGAGCACTTTGGCTATGGTTTGGAGAATTGATTGGTCAGAAGTAGCAGTAGTCAAGATTGGAAGAAGAAATCAAAGATACATGGCCAAGATAGCAGTGCAAAGCATATAACAACAATGAAAAATCAAGTTTTATTTTATGTCTCACATTGTTTTGTGAAGTGGTAAAATCAAGAGCTCTGTTTAGACATATATGATTTGAATTGTTTAATTAGACATCTAAAGTGGAGTCGTCAAATAGTTAAAAGTCAAATATCTGGAGATTTGTCAATTTTAACAATCATACAGGTATTGTTATGGTTTCTTTTCAAGTTTTGAGGACATTTTGGATTAAGTGGGGCTCAGTAACTTGTTAGTATGTCTTGGTGCTAGAACGAATCCCTAGAGAATTAACTTTCAACTACTGCAGTGCTCTTGACTGGCCTCCTCCTGTGCTTAACCCAGAGTTGGATAATATATTCTTAGAAAAAAAAAATAGATAAGGCAAGGAACAAATGTCTGCCAGAGTGGAACATTTCTCATAGAATCTATCCATACACTACTTAAGCAAATGGATTTCCCACTACTGTCTACACAAATTGTCCACTTTGGGCCATCATATCTTCTGGTGACTGTGGTGATTCTTCTCACATCCAGCTAAACTCTACTACTTTTTCCTTTACTTAAAATCCTATTTCTGTTCTTCTCGGTACCTTTCAATTTCACTCATTCTTTAGGGTCTTAATCATGATGATTCATAAAACACTTTACTTCCCCTAGCCTACACTGATGTTTCACCTAATTTTATTTCTTTACCATAAAATTTGGCACTCCTATATCATCTATATCTAATTAATTATCCTTGAGTTCTCAGGTTGTTTTTCAGCCAGACCTACCCTCTTTGTTTACTCTCAAGCCCTAATTATGAAAATATATTAATGAGAAAAATGTGAGCTTTGTACTTAGAATTCGGCTTGCAGCTCCATGCTTTATCAGTTTTGGACCTTGACCTAGTTGTTTAGTGTCTCTAAGCCTTCAGTTTCCTTATAAAATAGTCATTATGGGTCCTACCTCAAAAGGATGTTGTAGGCATAATATGAAATATGATATGCAAAAACTTCTCCTACAATGATCTGCACATTGTAAATTCTCAAGAAATATTAGACTCCCCATTTTCTTCTCCTTAGAACCTTAGCATCTATCTATATATTGGGATCACAATAGGAGCTGCCACTAGCTATATGGACAAAAGAAGAAAAAAATGCAATTTGTTATGAAGTGCTATATGGAAGATTTTTGTTTGTTTGTTTTCCTATTTGCAATCCCCACTGCAACTCACTTGATTTTCTGAAATGTCCTTCTTAATCAAAGTGCAGCATGGCCTGCAATTTTGCAAATTGAAGTGGATTAAAATTAGTTTTGTCAGAGAATTTCATGACACCCTCCACCCCCTCCTGGAAATAATTGGAGACACCCTGGAATATCATAGACCTGGACTCAGGAATCACCACTCTCTATGTTGTCTCACTTGTGTTTTTATGAGAACTAAATTGACAGCAGCAGTTCATTAGGGGAGCATGATTGAATGTGCATGGTTTGCTGATAAACTTGTAAGCACTTGGGGAACCATGAAAAATGTCTTCCATTTTCTCAAAGAGGTTGGAACAGAAAATGTCAAAGTGTGAGAGTAGGTGTGCATGTGTTTAATAAAAAAGTAATTAGAAATAAGACGCCGAGATATCTAACTATAGTAAGAAATTCGTCAATATTAAGACAAGCTTTTAAAGATATACTCAGTAGTTTTTACTGCTCCCAATCATATGCTATCTAAAAGTAAGAATGTCATACCTACACTATGTGTTTATTGCCTATGTATGTTAGTCATTCAGTCGTGTCCAACTCTGTGACAATGGACTGTTGCCCTCCAGGCTCCTCTGTCCCTGGAATTTTCCAGGCAAGAATATTGGAATGGATTGCCATTCCCTTCTCCAGGGGATCTTCATAACCCAGGGATTAAACTTGGGTCTCCTACATTGCAAGTGGATTCTTGACCTTCTGAGCCAGCAGGGTTGTATGCAATTCCAAAGAAGGAAGACATGAAAAACAAACGAGAGGAAGACGGATGAAAGGAGCTATATGAGTCCTCAACACCAGAAGTGTTTACTGAGCTCCCAGAAACTGTGGAAAAAGCTCCTCTCCAGTTTTAGACTGCTGGGGGTTGGGCAAAGAAAGAGGCAATTAGACTTGAGTTGGATTGCTGCCCATCACAGATTTTGAGTAAGAGCTATCTCCCTAAAGACCAATGGCATATAGGAAGGGTGTAATCCCACAGTGTTTATTAATAATACATGTCTACTAGAATTTGTGCTTATTACCACTGCTTTTCTCTGGACTTGCATTTTGAAATGGATCATCCTGTTTCTCAGCACATCCAGTTTAGGAAGGCAGTCAGTAGAATTTCGACACATTTTTAGAACACTTAAAGGTTCTTCTATGGCTGTGGTCATGCTCATTAGCAAATGATCTGCACACTAATTCCTCAGCCCAGAGGGCTCACAAGAAGCAGAGACCTCATTAGGAAGTCCTTTGACACTCCCTTCCTCTCTTCTTTTCATCTGTTCACTTCGTCCTGAGAAAAGCCAGAGCCCCCACAGATCTGCCTCCTTTGGCCAGCAGCCTAAACTCATGGAAGCCAGCCACACAGGAAATGTGGATTCAGGGGAAGAAGCCTCCTTTCAAGCCCCCAGGGATACTTTCAGTACTAATTACAGCAAATGTCTGAGGCAGGCAACAAGTTTTGAAACCACTGATGGTGGGTCAAGGACTGAAGCTATAAGGCCTCCCTCTAGAGTTTCCTGAAATATTTTTTTACCTTAATTTTTCTTTTACCCCATCTTCTCCATGAAGACTTTCATGCAAGTCAGAACATGAGGATAAAATTTGATTTGAAAAACACTGTTACTGCAACAAATACACATACTACAACAGCTTATCTAATAACATTAAAAATACTAGTATTTATGAATTGCTGAAACATGGGAAAGCATTCTATCTGTATTTTCTAATTTTATTTTCATGGCAATCCATATGTGTTATTGGTGCTATTATAAGGAAATTGTGACTCATGATAATAATTTGCTCAGAGCCAGGAAGCATGAGAGTCAGTTTCTAAATCCCACTCTGTATTATATCATAGTCTGTGCCCTTCGCACCATACTGGGCAGCTAATAGATAAATAGATAGATAGACAGACCTATGTATGTTTATAAATACAAGGAGAGCCATTAAGCTTGGCTTTAAAAGATCCCTGCCATTCAGGGGAAGATCTTATTTGCTAAAAGCTTTTCCAGAAATCAGAATACATGACGTTTTGGGGCTATTTTCACCCTGATTATTCCTACTGTGGATCAGCTTTCCTCCTGTCCGTAAGGATAAATCTCATTGATAATGTTGACACCAGCAGTAAGCTCTGAATTGATTCCCATCTGATATGCATCCTTGATAGCGATTTGTTCTTTCCTTAGTGTTCACTGGCTTTGGTCTGCTTTCTTTTTAGTTAGTAAAATGTAATTAAACTTGGAGGCATTGCTTAAATTCCATTCCCCAGTGTCCCAAACTTTCTCTTCTAAATCAATCTTATCACAGAAAATGTCAAAGTTAAAATAGATCTTGGAAGGGACTTAAAAACAAAACAAAACAAAAACATAGAACAAGAAGATTGAGTTCCAAGGTTTGGGGTGGTCTTTTGCAAGGTCAAAGAGCTGACAATGTATGAGAGGTTGCAGTGTGGATAGAATACAGTAGATTGAATTTAAAAAATGAATGTATGGTTCTAAGCAAGGAGCCTAGAAGGTCAGGGCTGGAAGCTCACAGTGGATTGATTGCTCTCACCCCCGTGGCCCCTTTAAACTTTCCTACGCGAATCTCCTACTATTAGAAACATCAAAGTGCCACCCACCTTCATGTGCTGCTCTCCAGTGAACATTTATTGGCTATTTTTGGTCATTGTTGCCTCTGGCTTTCTGCTTCCTTCTCCCAAACCAAATGTCATGCTGTTGGTGGTCTTCCTCACTCACCTGAATTTTAGTGTTTGTCGTCATACTTTGTCACCTACTTTTGTTGTAAAGTATTGGAGTTTTGGAGTTTACTTTGGCCACCTGATGTGAAGAGCTGACTCATTTGAAAAGACCGTGATGCTGGGGAAGATTGAGGGCAGGAGGAGAAGGGGACAACAGAGGATGAGATGGTTGGATGACATCACTGACTCAATGGACATGAGTTTGTGTAGGCTCTGGGAGTTGGTGATGGAACAGGAGGCCTGGCATGCTGCAGTTCATGGGGTCGCAAAGAGTTGGACATGACTGAATGGCTGAACTGAACTTTATGTTTTAAATCTTATCTACCAATGTTGGTTTTGTAAACTCATTCTGTTTCTATTAATACGTGATATTTGGAAAGTCTGAACCTATTGCATTTTTCTTCCACCCCATGATCCCTATGTGGCCTCTATGGGACTCTTTGCATTTTTTTGCTAATCTAGACAATTTGCCTTCCTTCCTATCCTATAAGCTGAGTTCCCTTGAAACACATAAGATCAGATCATTCTACTCATTGCCTCTTCATTAGATTTATGGTCACTTCTTCTTATTGATTAAAGATTTTAGCCATAAATTATAATATACTATTCACCATTGTTACATATTATTCTTAGAAAATTCAACATCCAAATAAACTATATATTCAACACCCTGATCTCATTAGTCCCTGAATTCATTCATATATTAGCCTACTATTTCCCACCTCAGGAACACATTCTAATGGTCATAGCTGAGACATCACTAATAACTGCATCATTTGAAAATCTTGATTTCAAGTATAGCACTCTCTTCTAATCATCTTTCTATCTCTCTGTTCCATTATTCTGCATCCAAAAGTTCTTTGATCTTTTTGAGACTTCCAGACCATTCACTATAATATTTTTCACTGAATATACCTTCATGTTTTTATTATTGTCCTTAATTAATTATGAGAACATGGCCTATTAGTTCACTCCCTTGGATATGCCATTCCTGGAACATAGTAAAATATTATGAAACTTAGATCATATATTATCTACCATTTTAGTGGTAATTCCATATTCAAAGGCCTAAAGTAGAAGAAGGAGACATTTTTAGGAGAATAGGGTTGCTAGTTTAAAGGTCAAACCATGTGGAAGAAGAGTTAGGCTGAAAAAGCACAGAAATGTCAGGTAACAAGAGTTTTTTCATGCCAAAGAACTTGTTTTTTTGTTTGCTTGTTTTTCTTAGGCAATAAGGAACCATGGAAAGTTGATGAGGTATTTGTGGCATTCTGAATTGTCTTAGATTGCTAGAGCTGCTGTAACAAAGTGCCACAAACTGAGTGATTTAAACAAAAGACATTTTTTTGTCTCACTGTTCTAGAGACTAGAGGGCTAACATCAAGGTGTTGGTAGCACCATGTTCCCTCTGTGCATACAAGGAAGGATATGTTCAAAGATTCTTTCCTAGTGTCAAGTAGTTCCTTAACTTATGATAGCATAACTCCAATTTTCACATAATACTTTCCTAGTGTATATGTTTCTGTCTTCAAATTTCCCCTTTTATAAAGGACACCAATCATATTGGACTAGGGGCTCATCCTACCCCTGTATGAAATCACCTTAACTAATTATATTTGCTACGATCCTATTTTTAAATAAAGTCATGTTCTGAGGTACTAGGGTAGGGATTTCAACATATGAATTTTGTGGGATAAAACTCAACCTGTAACATGAATATTTGTGAAGAGCATTTTTGATATCACATAGGAATTCAAACGCTACCTCACTAAAAAGGACCCTATTTCCTCCTACCACTAGGAAATAAGTTTGCTGTGAGATGAATGAGAAAAACCCAAGAGGGTTTCCTCTGTAGATTTTCTTTTTCTGCAAATGGCCTGGTTAAGAGACAGAGCAAGGATTTCAATATAATGTGCATTTGGCATTCACTGCTAATGCAGGAGAGGAAGATCCAGAGCGATACACAGAAATGGAGGCTGTGCCTCTTTACTTCTACAGGTGATGCTCAAAAAAGCCTCCGTTTTCATGTCTGGTAGCATTTGCCAAAGTTAGGCCAAGAGAAGTCAAAGTAATTTAGATTCAATCTTCTCTCAGAAATGAAATGAACAGAAGTTTTATTAAAAGGAAATGAAGAGGAAATTGAACTTTCATATTTCATTGTGCAATTGCGATGACAAAAAACAATATTCGTGAATAGAAGTTTGAAAGATTGTTATTTATATGTCTTTCCCCACCCCTCCTTATGTTCACCTACACTCTACTTGCTCTTGTCAAAATAGGGGGCAAGGTATTTTTTTTTTCATTAAGAGTTGAGTCAGGGTAGTGGCATGGCAAGCCTTCAGATAATACATTCTGTATTACTTTTAAATTTTTATAGTTTCCATGTAGAACAAATTTACTTAAAATATTTAATAGTGGAAGTTGGAATAATATCATAATTTTTATATCATTATTAACTAAAACATAGATAAAAAAATATATTTCTGCCCTTTTCTATCTTTGGAGGGGAAGAATATAGTTGAAGAAGTCTCTAGTAAGTAAAATCATAAGGGAATAAGCAGTTACTTGAGCAAACGTTTCCTACTGATAAACCAGAACATGTATTTTAAGATTATGCTTCTACTTACTTGTATCATTCTGTTGCATGGGAAAAAAATGCCTGAAGTAAGACTTGCTATGACTAAATTCTTTAGTCATAGCTCTTTAGTCATTGGCTCCCTCATTGGAGCCAATCTAGGTAGTGAAGTGCTGACTTTAGTGGTCAGGAGGTGCCCTCAAGGTGAGGAATCTTCATTATAATCTTGAGAATTCCTTAATGTAGGGCTTTATGAATCTACAGTGGGCCCACGGAGAATAGCTGATGGTGCATTTAGAAATGGGCACTGGAAACTACTTTTTCCTGATACCTCAAAGTCAGTCATGAAACTAAAAGACGCTTACTCCTTGGAAGAAAAGTTATGACCAACCTAGATAGTATATTCAAAAGCAGAGACATTACTTTGCCGACTAAGTTCCATTTAGTCAAGGCTATGATTTTTCCAGTGGTCATGTATGGATGTGAGAGTTGGACTGTGAAGAAGGCTGAGCGCTGAAGAATTGATGCTTTTGAACTGTGGTGTTGGAGAAGACTCTTGAGAGTCTGCAAGGAGATCCAACCAGTCCATTCTGAAGGAGATCAGTCCTGGGATTTCTTTGGAAGGTATGATGCTAAAGCTGAAACTCCAGTACTTTGGCCACCTCATGCGAAGAGTTGACTCATTGGAAAAGACTCTGATGCTGGGAGGGATTGGGGGCAGGAGGAGAAGGGGACGACCGAGCATGAGATGGCTGGATGGCATCACTGACTCGATGGACGTGAGTCTGAGTGAACTCTAGGAGTTGGTGATGGACAGGGAGGCCTGGCGTGCTGCGATTCATGGGGTAGCAAAGAGTTGGACACGACTGAGCGACTGAACTGGAAAGTCAGTCCCCATTGCAGCAAAGGTGAGATATTGGAGATCTGTGCATAGTGTGTTGCTGTCCTGGCTCCCAAATGGCCCACGTCAGTTTTAATCACAAGGAAGGGCCAGAATTAGTCATACTCAACTACTAAACTTCAAGAAGCTTAGAAACCTTGGGACTACTTAGTGAGCAGCAGCAGCATAGGTCCAAGTTGCCTTACTGTATATCAGAATCCACCTCACACTGTCCTCTTTATGGGCTACAACCTGAGCTTTATGAACAATGGTGTTGCTGAGGGATGAATTTTTTCTTAGTGACTGGCAATGCTGGGAGGCATGAATGGAAGTTCAGTAAAGGAGAATCACCATGTGAGCAGGGTCAGAGGTTGAGGGAAAAATAAAAATGAAGAAAAACTTATAGTCTGAAACAGTTATGATTCTGGAAGTTTATTTAGGACTCAGACCATTGTCTTGACTTTTTAAAACATAAGCTTATTATTTCAACTGTCAGTCCTTTTAATTACAATATTCAAATCCATATGCTCTGTTTTAATAACAATAAATTAGGATACCAAGTTGGGGCAATCAAAGAACTAATACTTAGAGAACTACGACAGGTGACATAAGTGGTTTCTAAGTAAGTAAAGGGTTATTTCTGGTGAGGGTCCTGCCTCAGGAGTGGCTAGGGAAGGAGGTAAGAAGGAGATAGAAAAGAGAAATGGCTATGCATTAAAGCAGAAGGGATTAGGGATCTTAAGTAGAAGAGTTTCTGCCTTGGAATGATAAATACTGAAATTGGTTAGCAGTGGAAAGGGGTAGAGGAATATAACTTTGCAGAGAGTGGAGGTCCTGAAATTTAGAGCTGGGTGTTTCCTTCCATGCCACTAGACCATCTCCTTAATTTTGTTATTGAAACACAAACACTAGAATACATTTCATAGAATGTTAGTAGGCTTTCCTGGAAGATAGTATTCAATGGATAATTAAGTTTAGGAAATGCCTCTTAAACACAGTTAAGGAGATAGGTGTGACACTGGGTTTCTTTCAGTATTTAATGTGATAATGCATGGGGTTAAACTCCAAGAGAAAGGATATATTAAAGAACATTTCTTCAAGATTTGACCACGGTACATTTTTTTTGTCAAAATAATCCCTGTGACAAGACAAGTGTGTGGAAATACTGAAAAACAAACAAACAAAAAACCCAGCCAGTCATTTCTTCCTGAGGATTTAAACACTAATGCTTTGGTTAGAAAGAAGAGAGGTCCCCATAGCTCACTGGGGTCATATAGTGGTTAGTATTCTGCCTTGTGGCTGGAAGATGGTGAAGGACAGGGAAGCGTGGTGTCCTGTAGTCCATGGGGTTGGAAAGAATTGGATGCAACTGAGCAACTGAACAACAACAAAGAAAGAAGATGCACCCATAATCTTTTCTCCTCCTGGACTTTGTCAGTGTCAGCAGTTCAAATATCAGGCGAAGAAATAGTTTTCTTAGAGGTAATCTTACTTTTATTACATATCAGTTATCTGTTTTCTTGGTTTGCAGGCTCACAGTAGGAATTTAAACCTCACTATAAATGAAATGTTCAACCATGCTTTTCAGGATTCTGTCTTGAGATCCATCTAGTATGCGCATGTGCTTGGGAGGAGGTGTGAGTGTTCTCACTTGCACCTGCATCATTCAGTTGCTGGCATATTTCATTTATATAAGAATGGTCTGGTATTTAAGCAAAACTAAATTGAGGGTAAGAATGCAAATGTGCCTCAGAAACTCCTCTGCTGTATCACTTACCCTGGAAATTTTTATTCCTTCTGGAGCCATGGTGGAGTAGAAACCTAGGAAAAAAAAAAGAAAGTGGTGTGTTCACCATGGATAGAACCTCTGGCTTTCACACATTTATATGATGTTTGAAAACAACCATGATTACAACATGTACATAAATAAATGAACACTTGGCTTTGTATATGTAGGATAATATCTTTCTCAGGAAAAAAAAGAAAAAAGTGCTGCATTATTTAGCATCACAATTCCTCGCTGACACATGCTGATCACTCATGGCCCCTGGCAGAAGACACTGAATGGACAAAGGGATTGACATTATCAAGTTAGAATATATAGACTCAGAATGAGCATCATATAGCTCCCAGATGGTGGTTTATTTTCTTTGATTGCTTTGAAAAGTAGAAAACTGCAATAAAAACTGCTGCTCTGACTTGCTCACTTATTGAACTCTTTTTTTTTTTTTTTTGAGACATTAAGGTTTTAGCTACAATTAAGATTCAATAAAGGTCAGTTCACTAGGCTATGAAAGAGAAATCAGAGCATAAGAATAGCTGAGTGGATCCCACCAAGCTGACCTATAGGAGTCAGTTATGATTTCCAAGGCAGAGTGAGAGGGAGTGACTTTCATGAACAAAATAGTGACACCTTTATAAAAAAGAGGAACAAGGGAAAATGAACATACTCTGTTAACATAATTAAATATCTTTCTTGCTGGGGTCATTGCTAGAGTAATTGTCCACAGTACTTGCATTTTTATTAAAGAAGCCTAGCTTTTTTTTGTGGTAAGTTAGATTATATTATTGATATAAGGGACTTTCAAATATACTTCAGTAACACTTTTTGCAGGAATGATTTTTTAATCCATTTAGAGAGTTGAAATAGACCATATAAATTTTTGTATTTATTGAAAAGTTGAAACTCTGACTGGAATGTGAATGATAATATATCTTACTAGAATCTGGTTGGATCTGTTAACAAAAATCACTACATCACTTTACATATCATTGAAGTAATGGGCTGAAGAAGGTAGATTTGTATTCTTTGCCTTGGTTTTGAATGCAAGGATGTGCCACAAATGATTTGTAATATAAGTACACAAGAGACATATTTGTGGTATGATACAAATTGAGTTTAAGTCTTCTGGATATTTCCTTGTGAAAGTCATTTTGACAAATTATATACAGTATATTGTGATATAGAGAAGAGTTAACATACTAGTATTTTAATGACATACATATTTTTAACAAATTAGAATATCCTTAGGAATATTAAAAATTATGATAATATTACTAAATCTACATTTTCTCATTCTAATCCTTATCATGTTCCCAAATGAAGCATTATTTAAACTTTCTTTGCAGATTCATAAGAATCTACTAAGCCTTTAAATCTTCATTATGGATGCAATTTTTCACTGCATGGATGAGTAAAGAAAAAATACTACATATAACAAAGCTTCCTGTTTAGATGAAAACAGATGCTCTAATACATATGACATTTTGTGATGATATGGGTTAGTTTCTGCACACAGCAGTGTAGTACCTGTTTAATGTTTTCTTGTAATGTTCACATATTCACTTTTGTTGTTCAGTCACTCAGTTGGGAATAACTCTTTGTGATCCCATGAACTGCAGCACACCAGACTTCCCTGTCCTTCACCATCTCCAGGAGTTTGTTCAAAGTCACGTCCACTGAGTCAGTGATGCCATCCAACCATTTCATCCTCTGTCGTCGCTTTACCTCCTGCCTTCAATCTTTCCCAGCATCAGGGTCTTTTCCAATGAGTTAGCTCTTTGCATCAGGTGGCCAAAGTATTGGAGCTTCAGCTTCAGCATTAGTCCTTCTAATGAACATTCAGGGGTGATTTCCTTTAGGATTGACCAGCTTGTTCTCCTTGCAAACCAAGGGACTCTCAAGAGTCTTCTCCAGAACCACAGTTCAAAAGCATCAATTCTTTTCTTTGTGGTCCAACTTTCACATCCATACATGACTACTGGAAAAAACCATAGCCTTAGCTATATGAAACTTTGTTGGCAATATTAACTTTAATATTGGGCTAAATTTCAGTTTATGTTGCCACATGCAGCAGATGCCCACACTGCAGAGTTAGGTGTGTCTTCCCCTGGTCAGCAGAGGGCCTAGTCCATCATTCAGCTTCTGACAATTCTGTGATGGGTCATAAGGAATCAGAGAAAGGCAAGTTATTGCTGCACCAGAGCCAAATTTAGGGCCAGCTTCACCAGAAAGGCACATGTCCTAGAGCGTCATCTGCCTCTTGCTTTGTAGCACCCCAGGATCCCATCATCCTATATGTGGAGCCCCCTCCCCACTTGCTTCCATGGACATTCCCCTAATCCCAGTGGAAGATAAATTCCATGACTCAGGGCTTCCTTTGCCTGCTTATTTGTTTTTCACACCTAAATCCATAATACTTAGAAGGTTGCTTAACAGAGTAGGGATTCAATGAATTCAACCAAATAAAGAAATCATTTCCTCAGTAGATACAGCTCTAGCCATACTCAAACTCCCTCCATGTGGAACACCTCAGAATGTTCTGGGGCATTCTGATCTGTTCCATCATCCCTCTCACCTGGATTTTAACTGCTTCCTACACAACAGACAGAAGTAGAGTGGTTTTACCTTTCCTACATCTAATTTTTAAAATTATAGTACTCCCACCAAGGTACAGAGTTTAATGTTTTCTCAATTCTCACACCATAATCCTCTGCTTTCTAATATGTACCAATAAGGAAAACCTGACCAAATTAAATTTCTTCTTTTAAAAGCACTGTTGCAATTTTAACTTGAAATAGCAAATACAAAAGACAAATACATTCCTGTATCTTTCATGTTTATTTTTTCTCCTCATAAAAGCAATATATGTATCATAGATATTATAGAGAGTAGAAGGATACATGTCACATAATTATATCTCCCAGGGATTTTTGTATGACAGTGTTTATATCTGCTCCTTCTTTGCCAAAAGACACACACAGACACCACCCTCCCCCCCCACCCCCTTACAAACACACACATAGGCTGTATATGTCTTTTTGTAAATTGCTTTTCTTAATACCTCAAAATATTTTATTGTACAAATTTTATTCTAGGAGTCCCACATCATGTTATAATAAGAGGATATGATGTGAACTTGCCTATTCCAAACACAGCAAAATTAGATCAATGCCAGCCAGTGTGATAAATCTATAAGCAGACAGGTAGAGGAGGGAACAATGAGGTTGAGAGAAAAGAAAAGTCCAGATTAAAGCCATGGAAAGTAGAGTCTGGAAATTCAGTGATGTCTGCAGGGACAGGAGAATCCATTTGGGCACTCAGGAGTTAGAACCATGGCAGGAAGACCCCTACAGAAGACCCTTGTGAAAAGGTGCAGCCTCTGTGAACAGAGGACTATAAAATGCCACCCACTGGTCCAGATAAGTGATAAGAAAACTGTTTCCACCCATGTCTCTTTGACAATAAATGTTAGAAAAAAATTTCCCTATGAGGATTTGAAAGTGCTAAGCTTGCACCATATACTGATGTGAGGCCTAAGATTTCCAAACTCATGAGATATTAATACTCCGTGAGGACATATTTATGAATGGAATAATGCCAGAGCTAACCTAACATGAATGTGACTTGTATTCTTAGGAGACTCATTTCTAACACAGGACACCAGTGGCTTCTGCAGAAAACACCACACTATCTTTAAGGAAGCTTGGAGTCCCTAATTACAGACCCAAAGAAGAAACAACATTCCTTGAAAGAGAGCCAGCATACACAACCAACAATAACGTGAGCGTAAGGGCTGTATCCGGCACATTTGACACAGTGCATCAACTGTTTTTTCTTTCTTTCAACAGACCTGTCTTCTATACTGTAAATATTCTCAATGATATTCATGAAATATCATGATACTGGCTAAGAAAGAAATGCAGACAATGAAAATGTCTTTTATTGAACTTCCTATGTGAAATCTGTCCCATAAATATAAAGTAAACTTAATAATGCATCCCATCACTTCATGGGAAATAGATGGGGAAACAGTGGAAACAGTGTCAGACTTAATTTTTGGGGGGCTCCAAAATCACTGCAGATGGTGACTGCAGCCATGAAATTAAAAGACGCTTACTCCTTGGAAGAAAAGTTATGACCAACCTAGATAGTATATTCAAAAGCAGAGACATTACTTTGCCAACAAAGGTCCATCTAGTCAAGGCTATGGTTTTTCCAGTAGTCATGTATGGATGTGAGAGTTGGACTCTGAAGAAAGCTGAGCGCTGAAGAATCAATGCTTTTGAACTGTGGTGTTGGAGAAGACTCTTGAGAGTCCCTTGGACTCCAAGGAGATCCAACCAGTCCATCCTAAAGGAGACCAGTCCTGGGTGTTCTTTGGAAGGACTCATGCTAAAGCTGAAACTCCAGTACTTTGGCCACGCCATGCGAAGAGTTGACTCATTGGAAAAGACTCTGATGCTGGGAGGGATTGGGGGCAGGAGGAGAAGGGGACGACAGAGGATGAGATGGCTGGATGGCATCTCCGACTCAGTGGAGGTGAGTTTGAGTGAACTCTGGGAGTAGGTGATGGACAGGGAGGCCTGGCGTGCTGCGATTCATGGGGTAGCAAAGAGTCAGACACGACTGAGTGACTGAACTGAACTGAAACTTAAAAGTAATGGATGTATAATATTTAAGTCCATTAATTCCTTTTGTGAATAAGAGGGGAAAAGCACTCAAAGAAGTACTTTCCAGAGAAAGCTCTACAGGTTTCCCAGAGAGAGCTCTGTATAGAAAGTAGAACTGAATTAATTCAAGTTATATTTCTGAACATGTACAATAACTATATCATTCTCATTTAATTTTGAACATAGTTTACACTCAGGCATATAAAGTACCAAAATTCTAGAGAACCATTTATAGTGAAAGAGACAAAAAAGTTATTCTAAACCTATGAACTCACTTTCTAAACAAATGAATATAACTGAGGTCATGTAAATGGAGGTCCATCATATAAATTAGAGTTCTCCAAATTAGCTTCCATGTGGAATATAATGTTCATTAAGAGAACAGTAATAAAAAAAATTAAGACTAAAAAGTAATCTACACACAAGTTTAGATATGAGTATGCGTAAAAATTAAAACCCAAATTTAACTGTAACAGTTATTTAAAACTTATACCACTATGCAATTTTTTTTCATGGAAGAATATTAATAGAACAAACTGAAAGAGAAAATGGTAATTATAGTGATAAAAATAATAATATTCAGTTATTATTACTATAGCTCTTAATTGTAGTTAATATATTGTTATTTCTTATTCTCTTTAAACAAGAAGTAACTAAAATATTGCAACAATTAATTAGAAATCATAAGGAGATATTATAGGTTAAATGCTTAAAGGATCCTGAGTTTTTGAAAGGAGAATTATTAATTAATTATATGCTTTATGTCAGGCATACAGGTTGATATCAAGAACATCTATAAATACATGAAAAAGCAATAAATGAAGTGATGAGAATTGAAGGCCATTGAAATAATTAAAAGAATTGTAGTAAAGAGAAGAAAACAGTAAAATGAAGGTTTTAATAAAAAAGACAAGAGAATGGTAAAGTTCAAATAAATTAATGACTTATCAAAAGAAAACTTAGTGAAGCAAATACCAAATATTTATAGCTATTTTAATTATAGCATTTGATATTTATAGAATATTGACAGCAATAAAGATACAATTTGTCATAAAAGGAATAATTTGCAAAAAATATCACTTATAGTCAACTTATATGTTCTTCTATCGTTGGATCAAAATAAGGAAGAAAATTCCAGAATTACAAAGATAAATTGACATATCAATTTCACTGCAGACAAATTCATTATTAAATAGTCACACACTAAAATGACCATAAAAGAATTCCAATATAATAGAATGCTGAAACAAATAAAGTATGAATATATTTCTTTTATTTATATATAAAAAATTTAAATGGACTGCATACTAAGATGCAGAAGTCATCTTAGTGAGCAGTGAATTAAAAATTAATATGAAAATTTCTTTTAAGAAGTGTATTTTGAATAATATAAAAAATACAGAAGTGTAGATTAAGACTTTTTTTGAATCACAGTAAAATACTGCATATTAAAGTTGTATAGTACAGCTACTGTGGTATTTAGAGGCTAATATATAACCTTAAATGTGAACCAGGAGAGAAAATAAAACTAAAAATTAATGATAAGCATTGAATTCATCGTTAGTAATTACAGAACACTAGACTAAATTTCCCAGCTTGCTCAGTGGTAAAGAATCTGCCTGCCAATGCAGGAGACACAGGAGACTCAGGTTCAGTCCCTGAGTAGGGAAGATCCCCTGGAGAAGTAAATGGCAACCCACTGCAGTATTCTTGCCTGGAAAATCTCATGAACAGAGGAGTCTGATGGGCTATAGTCCATGGGTTCTCAAAGATGCGGACATGCCTGAGCATGTCCACATACTACATTTCAAATAGGAAAACAGGGTATAGTAATATAAAAACATATTTTTATAAAATATAAAAGAAGAATACAAATACAATTTTAAAAGAAAAAATAAGGAATATTGCTAAAGATATGAATCAGTTTCATGAACTTTAAAACAAGAAAAAAAAATGAAACAAAAACTGGGGAAGGACCATAATATTTCTATAAATAATCAACATTAAGGATTTAAAAAAGGACACTATTGAGACTTTCCCACTTCATTGCACATTATTAACAAACATCCTTTATTCATTGCATTATATTTACTTGCAGACTACTTGCAGAGTTTTCTTGCAAAATTTTAAGGATCAGTGTATTGGAAATCATTCCTCTCCCATGCCCATGGTTCAAGCTAAAAGAGCATTTTCTCTCTAGACTCAGAAAAGGGAGAAATGGAAGAAGTCCTCTTTTATCCCATTCAATCAACTCTACCCCCAGTAAATGTAACTCTCACAACTGAGCATTTTTCATCAGAGAGGTAACACATGGGAAAATAATAATGCATTTATGATATAATTTAACTTCCTGTGTTCACTTTTTCTCACACCACCCCCCCTACTCCCACCCACACACCCTCCATCTACTCTATTCTGTCACTCTCTCTTTATTTTAGCTGTGCTAAGTCACTTCAGTCATGTCTGACTCTTTGTGACCCCATGAATTGTATCCTGCCAGGTTCCTCTGTCCATGGGATTCTGGAGTACTGGAGTGGGTTGCCATGCCCTCCTCCAGGGGATCTTTCCAAGCCGAGGATTGAACTCTAATGTCTCTTGTAGTGGCTGGCCACTAGTACCACCTGGGAAGCCCTTATTTTAGTTGCTTGGTTTGCTTTTCAAGCAATAATACTTTGAGCTGAGTTACATCTCAACACATTACTTGTATAAGACCAATCTACTTGATAAAAACCTCACTTTAACAGGAACCTCATTCTTTGATCCCCTTGAAGAAAACTTTCTGTGAAATGGTGCTACTGCTTTAGGTATGTTTGTTACATCAGAATTGGAGGCTTATTTTGCAAATAAACAAATTAATATCTTGTGGAAAGTTCCCCCTAAATAGGTGGGCACCTGTTTTTACTGTTCCTTTCCACAATCTTACTTCAGGTCAAACTTGGATAATCAAGAATAGATCATTAAAGAGGGCCACGTTATAAATACTTCCTTACTTTTGTAAATTTTCTTGCAATATTGGATTTTTATCTGGGTTTTTTAAATACAAAAAAAATTATAATGGACATTTATGTATATTTATTCAGCATTGCTAATATACTCCCTAGAACAAATTTAAAGTAGAATTATTAAGTCGAAGTATGTGATGATTTTTAGGGATTCTGATTCATATTGTTTTATTAATATTCATTAAAACCTCCTAATTTGTGCTGTCAGCAATGTATGACTTATCCATCTCATTGGAGTTGCATGAGCTTGAGAACTCAAATATTCTTTTTATCTAATTTGATAAGTAAATATGGTATCTATTGCTTTTAATTTAATTTGACTACTAATATGATTTTGCTTTTTTAATGACATGCATTTTCATCTTTTATACTTCACTGCATATTTATTTTCAACATCTCACATGCCCACATACTTATGAAGGTATTAACATTTTATCCCACTGATAGAAGCAATTATTTATATATTGAAGGTTTTAATCTGTTGTCTTATTTGCTATTATTACTACAAGTCAGTGCTTTGCAGTTTTTTATATTTTATTGTTTATATTTATTCATTTTATGATTATTTTCATTACTTTCACACTTTAATGAAACTTTACTCTCTTGAGATCAGTTAAGCATTGACCTTTTGATTCTACCCATTTTGCATTACTTGATGGCCACAGATCTCAGAACTGTATGATAGAAGTATATCATAAATTTAAAATGTTTTACTGTATGGAAAGGTAAACTCACAGCTATTATGAATTTGTGGGTACAGATGGTATGTTCTTGATTACTCTAAATATCTTTCAGGGTCATTCTACATAATTTCATCCTAAATAACATCCACTTTTAGTCCATTTTACATTGGTAAAGCTTTCGTGTTAAACAGACATTTCCCCCTTCAATTTACCTAAGAATAACTTATTATAATCTGAGGGCTTTGATTTGTTTAGGTAAGCTCATATGTGCATGACCATAATGGGTGATAATGAGTATGATAATATATATGTAATTAAGGAAAAACTTTACTGGTGGAAGATTGATTGGAAAATAAAAGTTACTAGCAGTTTAAGCTTTTAGTCAAGAACACATATATGAATAAGTATAAACAATAAAATATAAAAAACTGCAAAGCACTGACTTGGAGTAATAATAGCAAATAAGACAATGGATTAAAACCTTCAATATATAAAAGACATGAAGACAGCATTCCGGTGCTACCATTGGAGACAACTTGAGAATGAATTTATTTCAGGGAGTCAGAGGCAATATTGAAGGTCATAATTAGCAAAAGCACCAGGGCCCTCAAAACTGTTTAGAAACTGCTTCTGTTACCTGAGAGCTATGTAAGTGCTTAGAACAGAGAATGTACATATCAAGGGCACAGGTATTAGGACATAATAATCATGAGAATCTCTATCTGTCACATCAGTATTTTCCCATCTCATAGTATTTTCTGTGGTCATGGCTTTCAACTGATTGGAAAACCTACATTAGGGAGGGTAAGATGCATTGTTGCTGTTCAGTCACCAAGTTGTGTGTGACTTTTTGTGATCCCATGAACTGTAACACACTAGGATTCCCTGTCCTTCACCATCTCCCGGAGTTTGCTCAGACTGCTGTCAATTGAGTTGGTGATGCTATCTAACCATCTCATCTTCTGCTGCCCACTTCTCTTTTAATAAATAAGATCAACTGATTGTAAATATTAAGGCATCTAAAAAATAATTTCACCACAACATCTAGATTAGTATTAGACAAAACAGCTTGGTGCTGTACTCTAGCCAAGGGGATACATAAAATTAGCTATCACAGACATCAAAAGAGCATCACAGTCTGTGGTCCTGAAAGAGGTCCAGGGTCACTGGAGGAGAGTTAATCCAGCTATGTCTACAGAGAAACTCAGAAATAGAAAGTCTCCTAAGACAGGCCTATACTCTCGGTCTTAGCTATTTGAGTTTAACATTCAGTCTACACAAGGGAAAATGTCTGATAGTTTCAAGGAGGAGAGTTATATTTTAGAGTGTACAGCAAAGGCTCTCTGGCTCCATTTTATTCCTTGCATCTCCTTTAAAGGGAGAAAATCTGAGTATTCTCATATATGATGACACTGCACTTAAATACAGCTAGATTTCAGTGGTACTAACATAAATAACCTCAGATATGCAGATGACACCACCCTTATGGGAGAAAGTGAAGAGGAGCTAAAAAGCCTCTTGATGAAAGTGAAAGAGGAGAGTGAAAAAGTTGGCTTAAAGCTCAACATTCAGAAAACGAAGATCATGGCATCTAGTCCCATCACTTCATGGGAAATAGATGGGGAAACAGTAGAAACAGTGTCAGACTTTATCTTTTGGGCTCCCAAATCACTGCAGATGGTGACTGCAGCCAATGAAATGAAAAGACGCTTACTCCTTCGAAGAAAAGTTATGACCAACCTAGATAGCACATTCAAAAGCAGAGACATTACTTTGCCGACTAAGGTCCGTCTAGTCAAGGCTATGGTTTTTCCTGTGGTCATGTATGGATGTGAGAGTTGGACTGTGAAGAAGGCTGAGTGCCGAAGAATTGATGCTTTTGAACTGTGGTGTTGGAGAAGACTCTTGAGGGTTCCTTGGACTGCAAGGAGATTCAACCAGTCCATTCTGAAGGAGATCAGCCCTGGGATTTCTTTGGAAGGAATGATGCTGAAGCTGAAGCTCCAGTACTTTGGACACCTCATGTGAAGAGTTGACTCATTGGAAAATACTCTGATGCTGGGAGGGATTGGGGGCAGGAGGAGAAGGGGACGACCCAGGATGAGATGGCTGGATGGCATCACAGACTCGATGGATGTGAGTCTGAGTGAATTCCAGGAGATGGTGATGGACAGGGAGGCCTGGCGTGCTGCGATTCATGGGGTCGCAAAGAGTCGGACACAACTGAGCAACTGAACTGAACTGAACATAAATAAATTCAGTGTTTTTCACATCTGTATTTCCAGAAGTGTAAGATTTCTTTTAACTCTGAATGGATCCCTGACCCCCTTCCCAACTGCTGTACCTGGCCTCTACTTCGCTTAGCTAGGTTAGTTGCCAGACTGCGTTGATCTTTCCTTCTGTCACATTACCAAATTTCTAATTGATATTAGCTCTCTGGAGCCAACATGATTCTGACCACCTGATACCTTACTTTTGAATTATTTAAGCTCATCTGGTTCATTGGCTATTTCATGTCCATTTGCTAAATGATCATTCCAGATAATAGTAGAGAATCTAAATTTTTTTCTGTAAAGGCTAAGATCCAACATCTTGATATTCTGTAAAATTCCTTCTTCATCCTAACATGCTTTTGCTACACTTTTTTTTTTTTTCCTCAATACTCTTTGGTGTAAGAACTCGTTCTATACTGATAGTTTGAGGATATCAGATTCTAATATATTTGAGAGAGAATGTTTCAGTCACATCTCTGTCCAATCAAATATCTGGAGATTTGCCCATTTTAGTACTGTCCAAGAGAACTTTTTGCAATATGGTAGCCATTGGCTGTTTGTAGCTATTGAACACTTCAAATACAGCTAGTGCTTCTGAAGATCTGAATTTTTAATTTGATTTAGTTTTAATCAATTTAAATTTAAATAGCCACATGTTGCTGGTGGCGCTTATATTTGACTGCACAATCTTAGATACTGCACAGGACTCTGGCATCAGAGAATCTCATTATGTCAGTGCTTCTCCACATAAGGGCAAGAGTCTAAAGGTTCAGAGGACACTTCCACCTGGAGCCCACACACTTCACCTTCCAGATCACTCTCCCAGGACTCCAGTATCCCATGCCTGGATGGGCCCAAGTGTAATTCGAGGACCTGTGCTGCCTCTTCTCATGTCTGTCTTCTCAAGGGAAATTCTTGGAGAATGAGTAGGGGGTTATGACTAGCACTACTGACTATGGTCTTGGTTGTTGTATAGATGTGAAGAAGATCAGCAGAGAAGTGGGGTGGGGCTAGAGATGGAACGTGAAGGGGGTGAGCCAAGGATCTGCTCTCCCTGCACCACTAATGAGAATTTAAAATCTGAATCTGGCTTCTTTTCATCAGGTTCCTAAAAGGCATGCTGGAGTAAGCCTCTTACAGTCAGATATGTCCTGGCTTAGACTGGGTCAAGGAGAAGAAACCCAGCAAGAATAGTGGAGATGGCATCGTTATGTGATTATTAGGTAACCTTGAACAGGGTTAAATGAGCCTTCTTTCCCCCTCCATAGGAAGAAAAGGAAAAATAGAATTTTGTCCTGTGAATTTCTCAAGTGATTAAAAGATTAAGAGAGCAAAAATTGAGTCAGCAGGTATTCATTCTATTTTTGTTATGATTGTATATTTGTCAAGTTTCAATATTTTATCACATGATTGCTAACCAGATTTATTAAATATTCAAATATTTAAATTTATATCTTAAATATTTAAACAGTAAGGTATATGGACCTCTATGTGTACTCTTGTTTCAGGCCCCACGTACTTTAGGGGTGAACTTGGTGCCTAATCTGGAACTTCCTCATTACAGTGCCCGTTAGGCTGTCTCAGTATTTATGTTTTTTTCTAAATTATCTTACTAGACTGTAAAATAATTTAGTCTTCAATGACTAGTCAATACTTGGCATATAGTATATCCTTAATCTATGAGAGTTGAAGGAAAGAATGAATAAAATGCCACATAAAAAAGGACACATGCTTCCCCTAACGTCTGCAGATAGAAGTACCTAGGATGATTATATAGCCAAATATATATTTAAAAAACTGAAAACCCAGATATTCACGCTACAATATTCTCATATCCTCCTCTTTGACCTAATTAGTATACGGAAGTACATCTTTGCTCTTTTTTTTTTGCATTTTATGCAAATATCTTTAAGTGAAAGAAAGAAGAAAGAAGGGAAAAAAGAAAGGGAGGATGGCAATTGCCAGATGTCCACATTCTCCAAGAATCCATCTTTTACTTTTCTATGACACAATTTTTATTTATTTTTAATTTTTTTTATAACATAATGGTAATAGAATTTTTTTTTAATTTTTATTGATTTTTTTAAATTTAAATTTCTTACTTTATAATACTGTATTGGTTTTGTCATACATTGACATGAATCTACCACAGGTATACATGAGTTCCCAACCCTGAAACCCCTCCCACCACCCTCCCCATATCATCTCTCTGGGTCATCCCAGTGCACCAGCCCCAAGCATCCTGTATCCTGTATCAAACCTAGACTAGCGATTCATTTCTTACATGGTAGTATACATGTTTCAATGCCATTCTCCCAAATCATCCCACCCTCTACTTCTCCCTCAGAGTCCAAAAGTCTGTTCTATACATCTGTGTCTCTTTTACTGTCTCACATACAGGGTTACCATTACCATCTTTCTAAATTCCATATATATGTGTTAGTATACTGTATTGGTGTTTTTCTTTCTGGCTTACTTCACTCTGTATAATCGGCTCCAGTTTCATCCACCTCATTAGAACTGATTCAAATGTATTCTTTTTAATGGCTGAGTAATACTCCATAGTATATATGTACCGCAGCTTTCTTATCCATTCATCTGCTGATGGACATCTAGGTTGCTTCCATGTCCTGGCTATTATAAACAATGCTGCAATGAACATTGGGGTACACGTGTCTCTTTCAGTTCTGGTTTCCTCTGTGTGTATGCCCAGCAGTGGGATTGCTGGGTCATAAGGCAGCTCTATTTCCAGTTTTTTAAGGAATCTCCACTCTGTTCTCCATAGTGGCTGTACTAGTTTGCATTCCCACCAACAGTGTAAGAGGGTTCCCTTTTCTCCACACCCTCTCCAGCATTTATTGCTTGTGGACTTTTGGATCGCAGCCATTCTGACTGGTGTGAAATGGTACCTCATTGTGGTCTTGATTTGCATTTCTCTGATAATGAGTGATGTTGAGCATCTTTTCATGTGTTTGTTAGTCATCCGTATGTCTTCTTTGGAGAAATGTCTATTTAGTTCTTTGGCCCATTTTTTGATTGGGTCATTTATTTTTCTGGAATTGAGCAGTAGGAGTTGCTTGTATATTTTTGAGATTGGTTGTTTGTCAGTTTCTTCATTTGCTATTATTTTTTCCCATTTCGAAGGCTGTCTTTTCACCTTGCTTATAGTTTCCTTTGTTGTGCAGAAGCTTTTAATTTTAATTAGATCCCATTTGTTTATTTTTGCTTTTATTTCCAGGGAGGTGGATCATAGAGGATCCTGCTGTGATTTATGTCGGAGAGTGTTTTGCCTATGTTCTCCTCTAGGAGTTTTATAGTTTCTGGTCTTACGTTTAGATCTTTAATCCATTTTGAGTTTATTTTTGTGAATGGTATTAGAAAGTGATCTAGTTTGATTCTTTTACAAGTGGTTGACCAGTTTTCCCAGCACGGCTTGTTAAAGAGATTGTCTTTAATCCATTGTATATTCTTGCCTCCTTTGTTGAAGATAAGGTGTGTGACACAATTTTTAAACTTAGATTTTGCTTTGATACTTTGTAATAAGTACCTTTCCTAATTTGGTAAGAGAGTTTGTCATTTGGCAGAAGTATATCTCTACCTATTTGATAAACTCTATTCTGTTTTATGGAGAAGGCAATGACAACCTACTCCAGTACTCTTGCCCAGAGAATCCCATGAATGGAGGAGCCTGGAAGGCTGCAGTCCATGGGGTCACTGAGGGTCGGACACGACTGAGCGACTTCACTTTCACTTTTCACTTTCATGCATTGGAGAAGGAAATGGAAACCCACTCCAGTGTTCTTGCCTGGAGAATCTCAGGGACAGGGGAGCCTGGTGGGCTGCTGTCTATGGGGTCGCACAGAGTTGGACACGACTGAAGAGACTTAGCAGCAGCAGCAGCATTCTGTTTTATTAAGCTGTCGGTTTGGTCTTGGTTGAGAAGACAAATAGATTAAAATAAACACATGCTATTAAAAACTCAGGAATTGGAACAACATTTGCTTCTTTTGATACCACAGCTTTCTCAGTCACACATTCTGCAATTCAGTACTGCTTATTAACTGAACCTGGAGTGTGATTGAGGGATATAGACTAGTAGGAGAAATAAAACACTGCTGGAATACATCTGAAATGTAGTGTCAATTGATTCAGGTTTCTACACAACTCCAATATAACTCATGAAAAATAAATTGGCTCTATCTCTTTCAGTGCATAAAATAAGTCCTCTAAAATATTTTTAAGATTAGTGAAGAGAAAGAAAAGTATGTCATTTTTAATACCCATTCTCTTTTAAGAAATATAGGCCTTGGAAGCTAAAGAGTCTTTGCTTTCAGATCTCAAAATTATTATCTTCTGGGTAATGGTTTATGTTACGCTTCAAGACTTTTTAAATTGTGGGGTGGAGGCAGGGAAGCTTGGCAAAAGAAATGGGGACAGAGTTAAGTCCTCTTGCATGTGAGGATGGAAGTAGGTAGGGAATTTCCCAGTGAGGGGCCAGGAGCAATGAAAGCGAAGTTCTGGAAGACAATATATGCAAGGGATGGACATAGTGGCTTGGAAGCAGGGACATTTAGAAAAGATAGATGAGGCTAAAAGGTTTTTTTTGTTTTTTTTTTTTTTTTTTTTTTTTAGTGAAATGCTAGACATTGTGGAATATGAACTCCTCCATCTTCTTCTTCTTCTTTTTTTTGTAATCCTATTTTGTAATGATGTATTTCTCCTTAGTATTCTTGGGCAAAGGACATCTGGGGAGAAGTAGTTGAAGAAGAAGGTGAATGAATTACAAGCATACTGAGAGAGTAGTCAAATTCGGGACTTTCTAGGTGGCTCAGTGCTAAGGAATCTGCCTGGCAATGTACCAGATGCAGGAGACAGAAGTTAGATCCCTGAGTCAGGAAGATCCCCTGGAGGAGAAAATGGCAACTGACTCTAGTAATCTTGCTTAGGAAATCCCATGGACAGAGGAGCTCAGCAGGCTACAGTCCATGGGGTTGCAAAGAGTTGGACATGACTGAGTAAGCACACTGAGACAGGAGAGAAGTGAAATTCTATAAATAGAAAATAAGTATCTATATGTGTGTATGTATTTTCTAACCCAGCTGTGAAATTATTAACCTGTCAGCACTCTTACTCATCTTGTTCTGGCCCTAGGTTAGCTTAAGACTGAGTATGGTGGAAGAATAAATTTAACAGTGTTTCCTAAGTGTCAACTGTATGTTACACTTTGAGTTACATGATATGGTACCTGCCTCTCGTCTCCTATAATTCTGGTCTTTTGTTCATTCAAATGTTTGTAGAGAGCCCTACCAGAAATAACTCTTTCCAGAGGCACCATGTATATATCCAACAGAATAGGAATTAGGGCCCTTTATCATTTCAGAACGGAGAAGGCAATGGCACCTCCCTCCAGTACTCTTGCCTGGAAAATCCCATGGACGGAGAAGCCTGGAAGGCTGCAGTCCATGGGGTCACTGAGGGTTGGACATGACTGAGCGACTTCACTTTTACTTTTCACTTTCATGCATTGGAGAAGAAAATGGCAACCCACTCCAGTGTGATTGCCTTGAGAATCCCAGGGACGGGGGAGCCTGGTGGGTTGCCATCTCTGGGGTCGCACAGAGTCGGACACAACTGAAGCTACTTAGCAGTAGCAGCATCATTTCAGAAATGAATGATATTGTTCAGTTCAGTTTAGTCGCTCAGTCATGTCTGACTCTTTGTGACCCCAAGAATTGCAGCACGCCAGGCCTCCCTGTCCATCACCAACTCCTGGAGTTCACTCTAACTCATGTCCATCGAGTTGGTAATGCCATCCAGCCATCTCATCCTCTGTCGTCCCCTTCTCCTCTTGCCCCCAGTCCCTCCCAGCATCAGGGTCTTTTCCAATGAGTCAACTCTTTGCATAAGGTGGCCAAAGTATTGGAGTTTTAGCTTTAGCATCAGTCCTTCCAATGAACACCCAGGACTGGTCTCCTTTAGGATGGACTGGTTGGATCTCCTTGGAGTCCAGGGGACTCTCAAGAGTCTTCTCCAGCACCACAGTTCAAAAGCATCAATTCTTCAGCGCTGAGCTTTCTTCACTGTCCAACTCTCACATCCATACATGACCACAGGAAAAACCATAGCCTTGACTAGACGGATGTTAGTTGGCAAAGTAATGTCTCTGCTTTTGAATATGCTATCTAGGTTGGTCATAACTTTCCTTCCAAGGAGTAAGCGTCTTTTAATTTCATGGCTGCAATCACCATCTGCAGTGATTCTGGAGCCCCCAAAATCAAAGTCTGACGCTGTTTCCACTGTTTCCCCAATCCATTTGCCATGAAGTGATGGGACCAGATGCCATGATCTTTGTTTTCTGACAGTGAGGGAAAATTTGGATTTGACGTGTCATATTTCAGTAAAAAATAAATGTAAATGAAACATGTATACATTTCTCAGTTTTAGAAATATGCATATATAATTCTAAATTTCTATATATCCTGTAGAAAAGTACAAGGTTTATATTGTCTTGGAAAAGAATGGAATGATTAACAGCTCTGTAATTTAGTCAACATTAGAATTTTAGTTATCCCTCTATGTTTCCACAGTTTCTTATCAAACATTATTTGTTGGTTCCTGCTGCCTATCAGTCACCTTTGGTCTGACATCTGAAACTCAACATGTCTAAAATGGATCTTACAAATTACATGCATTTCTTCAACAATGGAATTTACTTTGACTTTGGAGATTTTTCTCTATAGGCTGATAACTTGTCCATAAGACCCTGAAATTCTCTACAAATCTACACTCTATTTCTCCCCATCTCAGTTACCAAAGGTATCTGATTGCTTCTTCCAAAATTGTTCATTTATCTAACTTCTCATTGTCATCTCAGAGTCTGAGCAGGTTATAACTGAACTATTGAAGTGAAGTGAAGTGAAGTGAAATTAGCTCAGCTGTGTCTGACTCTTTGCAACTCCATGGACTATACAGTCCATGGAATTCTCCAGGCCAGAATATTGGAGTGGGTAGCCTTTCCCTTCCCCAGGGCATCCTCCCAACCCAGGGATCAAGCCCAGGTCTCCCACGTTGCAGGTAGATTCTTTACCAACTTAACTCTCAGGGAAGCCCCAAACTACTGAAAGAGGATCTTAAGTATTTGGGGCACTTTTACTCTCTGTTTATATTATCATGTTGGATGTAGATTCCAGAATAATCCTAAAATACAGCTTTGACTCCATCACTACCAAACTCCTAAACAATACTTGTTTTCCCTTTCCCCATAAACATAGTGGGGGGGGGGGGGGGACATCTATTCTTGTATCCTATCACATTTTCATTTGAATCTTATCCTCCATTTAAACTGCCTCTTTCCAGCACAGCCTAAGTCTTTCCTCTTCTTTATCTTGATTGATGGGGCTTCCTTTACCTGATACACTCTTTTTACTGTTTCAATTTCTTTTTTTTTAAACTTTTTATTTTGTATTGGGGTATAGCCAATTAACAATCATGTAGTAGTTTCAGGTGAACAATGAAGGGATTCAGCCATACACATACATGTATCCATTCCTATTTCTTATAATTGTACTCACTCTCTCTTCTAAAACCTAGAATATATCATTTCAGCATGTTAATACTTGACTTATTTTGTTTATCCATTCAATCTTTTTCAAATACTAAATGAGTATTACTTTTTGTCAGTATATACTAATTAGCTTTTTTTGGGGTTCAGATAAGAGAAACTCAACCTGACACCTTTAAGTGTTTGGTTAGACCACACAGTTAAACTGCAGTGAGAAAGAGAGTAAATTATATATTTCAGTGCTTTGGAGTTGCTCACCACCATGGCAGATTCAAGTTTTTTTTTTTTAAAAAAACAGAATATTTGTAAAATACATAATTTAAATCTTTTTCATAAAGGTACTTGAGTGTCTCAGAGAGCCTAATAATGAGGTCACAGTTCAATTTCAGAAAAACCTGGATCCTCGAACATAAATACTGTTGGGTTTCTTCTCCTCGCTATTTTATGATTTTAAACATACACCCTCTATGTGACTTTTCACTCATCTATTTATGAGTTAACCTTTCATTTCCCCCTTACTCGATTTACCTGTTGGGACATGACAACCGAAGTTCCCAAGGTTGCAGCTCCACAATTCAAAGTAGTGTGGCAGACTGAGATGGTATTTGGATCCATTTCAAATACCTAGGGAGGTATCACATTGGATTATTTACTGATCTTCGAGCCAGGGGTTAGGGCTATTTGGACCAGGATGGTAGGGAAAGCGGCTGCTCCTAGGAAATGAAGGGTTCTGGGCCCAGAGTAGCATAGATGCCCACCACAGAGGGTTATAAAGACAAGGAAAACCAAAACCTGATTCTAGGAGGTCAGGACAGGATGAACAGATGCGATGCTTCTCTTTGGACACATTTAAAAGCATTTTCATATTCAATAAGATATTTGATCTAATCTTAACTTCTTCATGGCTTTTTTGCAGTAATTTGTGATTTTACATCTTGAATATTAATCCCAGTGTTAGCATTTTGGGGTAGTTACACTTAATGCAAATTTCTCAACAGCCATACTTGTGGGGAAATGTAAAATTAAATTAGTCTTTAACATATTTTTCAAGTAATTGAGTTGCATCAGCGTGCTTTCACTCCTTCCATCTAAATTTACTGCTTTTTGTGTCTCTTCTGAACCGTTCTCAATTCAATGGGTTTGTTTCAATTAAATTTTCCAAAGCAGTGTGAATGTCAGTGTCCAGGTATAGGAAAAGGTTTGGAACAGATTTGAAATCCTACTGGGGTGACAAAGCCAGCAGTGCTTCTTATAGTATCTACTTCCCTTTTTTCTGTTACACCTGGGCTGCTTTATTTATCTGGCAGGGTTCTTTGCTGCCAAAAATATATTTAGCACGCTTACTCCTCTAATTACCATAGCACAGAGAATCTCCTCAGAGAAACTTGGAGAGGGGTTCCCACACTAAGCGCCAAATGAAGAGAGGAGTGAGCTTATTACCCAGAAATTAGTGGAGAAGAGATTTGGAAGCTGTTGTAGGCAGAAGATTGAGAAAGTTCTGAGGCAGCCATGGTGAAAGCACTGGGAATAGTGTCAGAAGATCAGAGAATCTGAGAAAATTGTTATAATAACAATTGAATGATGCTTTTAGACTCATCTTAACATTTTCTGTTTCAGAGAAAAATGAGGTGCAATGGAAAGCATAATGACTATCAGATTTACCAACTATTTCCCAATTTCTCTTTCCAAGTCATTAAACAGTTCAGTGATACTCTTTTATTAAATCCATTTACCATTGGTGTTTTAAAGACATGTTCCCTTGGGAGTGATTCATCTTTACTTTCAAACTTTCACTGTATTGCCTATTCTCCTGGCTTTATTGATCATCACTTCCAGATAAAATTATGAATGGCTTGCGTTTCCTGATTAATTCTAAATTTCCTAGTCTCTTAATCTGTTCGGGGAATATATGGACATTCTTTTTACAGGAAATGGTATGCAATAATTTAAATACTAAAGAAGTGTGTTACATTTAACAATAATAAAAAATAAGGTCAGATTCTTGAAAAGTTAAAAGGATTTCAGTTTGAAGGTTTTATATGTGGTTATAATTCCTTAGGAGACAGAATCATGGATTTCTTTTACGTAAGAGTTTTCTGAAAACCAGCAAGCAAACGGAAAGAAGACCGTTTTGATCACAAACTTTCATTGTTGTTTCTGACAACAAATGGGTTAATTCATAAACTGCCCATGACGTTTAAGTATCATATTTAAAACTCCTTAAGTTCAGTCATTTATTTGCAACTTTTTTCTCTTATACCTTTGGCTATATTATAGCCTAATGTGTATGTTAATACAGTTTTTATGATAATTCCTTTTTTGTTTCCCAAATCTTCAAAACCTCTTACATTGATAGTGTCATTTAAAGAAATATGGAAGAATCCAGTGAAAAAAATGTCTGTTTTTCACTTGTGACTAAATCTGTGGTTTTATCCTCATCTTTGGTTGAATTATGTACCATTTAAAATTAAAGAATTTTTCTCTAAGATCAGCTGGATGCTTATAAAGGAGTATGACTATTAGATCTTGATGGTACAAAGGTTTCCCAAGCCAACTTCTTTTTGCTTTAAAGTCTATGACCTATTCTGAGGGTTTTGACAGTTTCTATTTTCTCCCATCACATGCCTAACATGTGACGAGAAATGATCTATATTCCCACAATGATTGTCACTTCAGTCTTGCATTATGACATAATCTGATAAAATAGATTTTAAGTGACAATTTAAAAATTAAGTTCCAATTAAAATCCATCCCCATGGAGCACCACTGCACAAATGCCTCATTTCACCTCAGTCATGTAGATGATTATGTAATGTAATATTCACTTATAACACTAAGCTTGTTTGTGTGCTGTCAATAATAACTCCCCCAAAGCCAAAAGCATTATCTTTTGACATCTGTGGAAAGCAAACTATCATTTCAAAGGTATTAAACAGGAAAAAAAAAAAAAGTGTCAGAATCAAAACAATCAGCAAGTGTAGATTTTCAAAGCAGAAAACACACACACACACACACACACACACACACACATTAAAACCACACAGACCTACCATCTAATTTCTTCAGTGAATGGAGATATAGGTATATTCAAAGACGTCACCAAATATGACACAGCAATACAGGAAAACCTACAATAGAAATAGCTTATTTTACTTCTCAGTTGGGTCTTTTCTACCATGACTGTTTGCTGTGCAAGTGTAAATGAATGTGCCAAATAAAGAAGTGAGAAAAACAATTCAGAGATAAGTATACCAGTAATTCATCCTCACTGGATGTCTTCCCATTTATTTGGGAGTGGGAGGGGTTGATCTCTGAGATAAAATAATGACAATAGAAATAGACTCAGAGATAAAATAATGAGAGTTGAAATGCTAGACAGTCTACCATTGAGGGGGGAGGAGCGTGGAAAAAAAGTTACTTTTTTTTCAGATCAGTTCAATTCTAGGAAAAGTAAGAGAAATTGGGATTTCTCTGAGGTACATACATTAGGTTCCAAAAGCTTAAGAAGATGATGAATCATATTTCATAAATCACTAGCTAATCCATATAATAAAAGCTTTAACAATAATCAGATTCCATTTAACATCTATTCAATTGTCAAATTTTAAATAGCTAACATCTAACTAGTGAAGATGCTGTATTAAAAATAACCTACTTTATTGGCAAGCAGTTTGGCTTACAAAATCAATATCTTGACCTAATGAATTAAGTTCTGGTAAAGGATACTAAAAATAATTGCAAAATACAATATGCACATTAAATATTTACTTTGCATGACTAATTATAATAATGAAAAAAGAAATGTCTAAAATGCCTCAGAGTAGATGACTCCTTAGATAAATTACTATTTGTCTTCAAAAGATAAGATAATATAGCTATTCACTGAAAGCAGGAGAACCATGAATGATTCTTTTTGTATAACGATAAACCCAAAAGGTAGAAAGCAAAATTATCATAGTGTTATACATGTCTTTATGTTGAAAAACATTAGAGGAAATAGTTATAAATGCAAACATGAAAGATCTAGGGATTATAAGTGAGCATCCTTTTTCTCTCTCATTGTCTCTTCAAATTTCTAGCAATGTCAATAGATACAATGTAAAACCTCTGAATCATTCCCACTTCAGTAGTTTGACCCACCTCTCAGAGACCTCCCCTGGCATTCTGGAAATATCCAGAGTGCCACACAAATTCTCTTCAGAGAACAGGCATTTTCTTCCCCCTTTTCAGATGACCTTGGCTGCCTACCAAAAGAATCAAAGACTCATCCTTGACATTGTTGCTGCTGTCCTTTTCTAAGAGAGCATTACCTCTCTAAGGAGCTAACTTGTAAAGCTGCAAAATTCGTAGGTAGCACATTAGATCCTCTACTTTCTGGAGTACAAAGTGTCCTCTGAGTTCCATGCAAACACTGGAAGACTGTCAGGAAGCAGCCAAGAGAATTTTGTCTTCTGGAGTCCTCTATTTTTCTCCAAGGTCCCAGTCAATGGAATGTCCTTCTTGAAAGTCTCCTCCCCTTATGTCCACTTGCATTCTCCACTACAAATTGCACAAGGGAAGAAATCAACACATTTTTCTTCATGGGTTATTTCTATAGTCTATGACAAAATGAGGAATTCAATTGATGCTCAACAAATAGTTTTTGAATGAGTGAATACACATAGACTAGTTGCCAGCTCACCAGGATGTCAGTCACAATCAGGAATAATGAATGAGTCAATGCCCTACTAGATCCAGGGTGAACATTTCGGCCTTGTGTTGATGACCCTCACTGTGCAAATCACAATTAGATGGCCCATTTAGGCCAATTTTTAATCACACAGGGTAACAGTTCACAAAGCTCTGAAACACTTCTGCCCCCACTTTATTCTCTTTCATGTTCTTAAGAGGCTTGTGGTTCACAGACCTGTTGTTAGAGAGCCTTGTACTCTATTCTCCTGCTACAGGGAAACTACTGGGTCCACATCCTGCATAGCCCTCCCTGCCACATCTGCTCTTTGTCATATGCTGCTCACTATCTTGGAAGACCTTCATTTATTACCTAGAACATAGCAGATACTCAATAAACAATTTTAAGAAGTCAGCTATATATCTGTTGTTTAGGGGAGGAGAAATATAATTCCATGATCTCTTTCTTACATTTAGGACACTCTCAGGAGAAAGAAATGGCAACCCATTCCAGTGTTCTTGCCTGGAGAATCCCAGGGACTGGGGAGCCTGGTGGGCTGCCGTCTGAGGGGTCGCACAGTGTTGGATATGACTGAAGTAACTTAGCAGCAGCAATGGCATGAAAATAAGGTTTCTATTTCTTCTTCTACAAAAAAGATTTCAATATCTTAATTCATGAAAAATATTGGAAACTGTGCTCTCTAGTTATTTTCCTCGTCTTTAAAAAGATGCAAGCACTTTTAGAAGAAAAAATGAGTTAAAAAAGTCTTATACAAAAAAAAAAGTCTTATGTGGAACACAACATGTTTTATTGTATAATTATTTCTCACATATTTATAGTTCTCTCATATTCCCACATTTTCTTTTACATTAAAAATCCTTACAAATATATTATTACATTTGCTCTTTAATTTTTGTTCACTTATTCATTCATTTAGACAGAAACAAAATATTACCGAACACAATAAATGGTGGGGGTTCTGTTAGTGGCCAGGGGATTCAAAATGTATCAGTTAAACGTATCTGTAAAGACAGAAGCAAGAGCAATGGCAGGGAGCAAACATGTAAGACTACATAAATAAACGTCATCATGGTTGCATAAGTACTATAGAAGGGAAGTTCAGGGTGCAATGTAAGACTAAGGAAGGTCTCTGTACATTCACCCCCATTCAGCTGAAACTTAAATGATGGTAAGAAGTAATTCAGATGAAGAGTATGATTAAAACTACCTCCCCCAGGAAAAAAGAATGGAACATTAATGCTCCAGATGTATAAATAATTTCATCCACTTTGAGAAACAAAAGGAAGGCCAGCTCAGGTGGCATACAATGTGGGAGTCAGGTAACTACAAGAAATCTTCCTGGGAAAGGTAGGCGCCATGCTTTCATAGCTATTTAACCCAAATGAATGATTTTAAACTTTATTCTCAAAGCAATAAAAAGACACTAATGGCTTGTAAGCCAGTAAATGATGTCATTGGTTTCACACTCTTGAAATGCTTCTTCTGACCTCTTCTCTGACCACTGTATGAAGGATAGATGAAAGGGAGTTGTCAAGAGCAGACATGAGTACCCAGTTAGAAAACCACTGTAGAAATTCCTCCAGTAGATAACTGTGGTATGAAGACAGGCAGGAAGAAAAATTGATATTTATTTTGGAAGCATAATGTGCAAAAGTGGCTTCAGATATTAGCAAGCTAAGAATTATTAACCTAATTTCAAAGAAAAGGAAATTAGTCCTCAGAAAAATGTTCTAAGGGTACATAAATATGAGTGTCCACCATTTGGCAGTCCTTTTAGTACTGGGGCACACCTGGTACACTTTCCTCTTAATGTTACATTTAGTTCTATACTTTGCTTTGACCAAGGAAATAGAACCCACCTGCCATTTATGGGTTGAAGCTTCAAGAGAAAGCATATTATATGTCTCGCTCTGTTCCCCTCTAATAAACCTAGATCAAGGCTGTTCCACCAGCCTGACTAAATGAAGATAATTTGGAACAGATTTTCAAACTATTATGGACATATAGTAGGAACAAGTGATTTAACGTTTGTTATGCTAAGCCATTGAAGATTTTAGAATTGTTACTGCAGCAAAAGCAATCCTATTCTGTTTCAATATATATCATTATTCTCATCTTATGTTTTGGAATGGAGGGTTCAGAGGAGGTTCAGTGTATCACTGAGAGGGAAGCAAAACCCAAGTCTATCTGAAACCAGATAAAATGATTTCCTTACCATGATTATAAGTGTCATTTGCAAGTATAGCAGATATGAGAACCTATAGATGAACACAGTGAATACATGAAGATGTAAAAGTCAATCAAAAAACAAAGATTAAAATCTTGTGAGCTGAAAGCAAATAGTAGAGTTTTTTTCAGTACTTTGAGACTCCACTGCATGGATTGTGTGTAACTGAAAAGGGAGAAAGAAAATGAAAGTATTTAATAGGAGTAATGGGTTATAATATCTATGTTAAAATTGATCATATTGAAGGATTATTAAATCTTGGAATATATTTTCTTATTGGAGTTAATAAAAAGGTGTCAAAATGTAAGTATATAAAGTTTGAGATAGAGACAGTCAGATACAAAGTGAGAGTTTTTTGTATTTTTTATCTTTTTTTTTGTCTAGAGAGATACAGATAGGTACATGGAATAATGGGTTCTGGGAATAATATCCACTGAAGTTGTAAAAGCTACTCTAAATTTAAGACTTGTCAAAACAATTCATTCATTTCGGAAAGGAATTTTACAACATATGTCGGTGTCAGCTGCATGGCACTAAAGAATCCAGTTTCAGTGTAAGCGGGCTTAAATGGCTTCTGCTGCCCCCTTAGCTCTCCTTTCCTTAAAAGTGGTTGTTAGAGAGATCAACATATGGCAAACTTGGCAGTAAAACATCATTAGTGAAAAACACCCACAACTGCAGAAAGTTGAAAGAATTTTGGAAATTACAAAGAAACTTGAGGGCTTTGATGGTATGTGCTGTTTGGAAATGGTGTTATTTGTTTCTATGCCTATGGGGATATTATCCTGCTTCCCTCTTCCCAGCATTCATTCTTCTATTGGTGTAACTATAGCCGTCGCTCCCCCCACCCTGCCCCCGCCCCACTTCGCCCCCCCAACCATGCCCACCCCCCTCACCACACACACACAGTGATTGGTTCAGGGTGAACTCATGACATAAAATCATCAAATCAGGTTTACTGGCACTTCCAGAAAAAAGTCTTTCTCTGGATTTCCAATGTTCAGAATGTAGGATTGAAGATTCTCTAGACACTTTTTCCCAATGAAAGGAGAATGGAGCCAACTTGAAAATCATAAATGGGAGATAGAAACTGGATTTAGATGATGTTACAAAAGTGATGTCCTAGTTACTTCTTGAGCTGGGCTTCTCTGAGCCAATGGGGCTGCATGAGCTGTTTTTGTTGTTGTTCACTTGTGAATAAGAGTCATAACCAATGAAATGCTCTCAAAGTTGACCATCTCTAAGAAGAGTATTTTATATTCAACTGCTCAAAATACATGCTATAAGTGAAAATATATTTACTCGTCTATTTTACAAATATTTTCAGAATTTCTTCTTGCTTAAGGAATTGTATTGATAGTTTGTGACATTTACACAGAGACTTAGCCTTCAAAAGAGTATTCATTTATCTGGAAAATAATACCTAATTGCAATGTAAAGCAATGATGGCAGAGGTAGTGGATTCCTTGAGAGCGGAGAGGAGGGACAATTCAGCAAGCCTGTGGATACTGAAGATGTCCTGGTGAATTATGACTTAACTCTTTCTGGCTGTAGGAATCCACTTCTGGGTGGGGGTACAACTTGGGGACCTGCTTCATTTCAGCATGCAGGACACCAAATACCTCAAAGTCCCAAGAGGAAATGTTCTTATGCTTGACAGTCTCAGGTCTCCATGATTGTTCTAAACTGATCTTGTATATTTAGAGCCCAGTGAAAAGCTGCACGCGTGAAGCTCAAGCATCTACAGACTGCTTTCCCAATCACAGATAATCTTTTCTCCTTGCACTGCACGTTGTCCCAGATCTCCTTTTCCATTTTCACAGTTTTCCTCAAATACTCTGCTACTCCCTCTCTTACAGATTACATGATCCATCTCCCCTTTCCCTGGGGTATGGGTGCTATAGCCCAATAAAATGTGAAGGAGTTGTGGAAGCTAAGACAGGGCATCCCAGGGGCCTCCTGGAGGATTTCAAGGTTTCTTCAAATAAAGGTGGTATTTTCAACAACAAGTATAAAAACTAGTGCTTTTGGAAAAAGAAAATCAGGCTTCGGAAAGGGAATTAAAATCAAATGGTTAAAAGTGCTCTCACAGTTACCAGATTTTGTTCTTGTAAATAGCATGTGTTATGTGCTAAAAGTTCAAATAGGTATACATTACAAAAAAAGAGATAGGAATGAACCTAGGAAATGTAATTTTATTTTAATAAGTATTTCTAAACCCATTGTTTTAAATAAACTATTGATTGATTGTGCTTGATAATAAAATATATATTAAAATTAATTAAACATACACAAACACATGTTCTCACCAAAAATGTTACTATGAAAATGATATTATATAGCTACCTATATAGACATATTTATCATATTATATTGACTGAAAATTGTATGGTATAATTAAATAATATTTTAAAGACTATTTAATCTTATCATTTATCTGATTGCATTTTGGATTCTGTTTTATACTGTATATTCTAATATGTAAGTTCAGTTCAGTGGCTCAGTAGTATCCAACTCTTTGCGACCCTGTGGACTACAGGACGCCAGGCTTCCCTGTCCATCACTAAAACCTGGAGCTTGCCCAAACTCATGCCCATCAAGTTGGTGATGCCGTCCAAGCATCTCATCCTGTGTTGTCCTCTTCTCCTCCTGCCTTCAATCATTCCCAGCATCAGGGTCTTTTCAAATGAGTCAGTTCTTCGCATCAGGTGGCCAAAATATTGGAACTTCAGCTTCAGCATCAGTCCTTCCAATGAATATTCAGGGCTGATTTCCTTTGTGATAGACTGGCTGGAGCTCCTTGCAGTCCAAGGGACTCTCAAGAGTCTTCTCCAACACCACAGTTCAAAAGCATCAATCCTCTGGTGCTCAGCTGTCTTTATGGTCTGACTCTCACAACCATACATGACTACTGGAAAAACCGTAACTTTGACTAGATGGACCTTTGTTGGCAAAGTGATGTTGCTGCTTTTTTTTGTTGTTGTTGTTGCTGCTTTTTAATATGCTGTCTAGTTTGGTCATAACTTTTCTTCCAAGGAGCCAGTGTTTTAATTTCATGGCTGCAGTCACCATCTGCAGTGATTTTGGAGCCCAAGAAAATAAATCTGTTACTATTTCCATTGTTTTCCCATCTATTTGCCATAAAATGATGGAACCGGATGCCATGATCTTAGTTTTTTTAATGTTGAGTTTTAAACCATCTTTTTCACTCTCTTCTTTCATTTTGATCAAGTGGCTCTTTAGTTCCTCTTCATTTTCTGCCGTAAGGATGGTGTCATCAGCATATCTGAGGATATTGATATTTCTGTCTGCAATCTTGATTCTAGCTTGTGCTTCATCCAGTCTGCTATTGGCAAAATGTACTCTGCATTTAAGGTAAATCAGCAAGGTGAAAAGATACTGTCTTGATGTACTCCTTTCCCAATTTGGAACCAGTTCATTGTTCTGTGTCCAGTTCTAACTGTTGCTTCTTGACCTGCATAGAGATTTCTCAGGAGGCAGGTAAGGTGGTCTGGTATTCCCTTCTCTTTAAGAATTTTCCACAGTTTGTTGTGATCAACACAGTCAAAGACTTTAGCATTGTCAGTGAAGCAGAAGTAGATATTTTTCTGGAACTATCTTGCTTTTTTGATTGAACGGATGTTGGCAATTTGATCTCTGGTTCCTCTGCCTTTCTAAATCCAGCTTGAACATCTGGAATTTCTCAGTTCACGTACTACTGAAGCCTTCTCACTTGGAGAATTTTGAGCATTACTTTGCTAGTGTGTGAGATGAGTTCAATTTTGTGGTAGTTTGAACATTCTTTGGCATTGCCTTTCTTTGGGATGGTAATGAAAACTTCTTTTCCAGTCCTGTGGCCACCACTGAGTTTTTCAAATTTGCTGGTATATTGAGTGCAGCATCATCTTTTAGGATTTGAAATAGCTCAACTGGAATTCCATCACTTGCACTTGTTCATAGTGATGCTTCCTAAAGCCCACTTGACTTCATAGTCAAGGATGTCAGGCTCTAGGGGAGTGATCATACCATCATGGTTATCTGGGTCATTAACATCTTTTTTTGTATAATTCTTCTGTGTATTCTTGCCACCTCTTCTTAATATCTTCTGCTTCTGTTAGGACCATATGATTTCTGTCCTTTATTATGGCCATCTTTGTATGAAACTTTTCCGTGGTATCTCTAATTTTCTTGAAGAGATTTCTAATCTTTCACAGTTTATTGTTTTCCTCTATTTCTTTGTACTGATTGCTAAGGAAGGCTTTCTTATGTCTCCTGCTATTCTTTGGAACTCTGCATTCAAATGGGTATATCTTTCCTTTTCTCCTTTGCCTTTCACTTCTTTTCTCAGCTATTTGTAAGGCTTCCTCAGACAACTATTTTGCCTTTTTCATTTCTTCTTCTGGGGGATGGTTTTGATCACCACCTTCTGTACAATGTTACAAACCTCTGTCCATAGATCTATAGGCTCTCTAGCTATCACATCTAATCCCTTGAATCTATTTGTCACTTCCCCTGCATAATTGTAAGAGATTTGATTTGGGTCATACCTGAATGGCCTAGTGGTTTTCCCTACTTTCTTCTATTTAGGTCTGAATTTGGCAATAAGGAGTTCATGATCTGAGCCACAGTCAGCTCCCAGTCTTGTTTTTGCTGACTTTATAGAGCTTCTCTGTGTTTAGCTGCAAAGAATACAATCAATCTGATTTCTGGTGATGTCCATGTGTAGAGTTGTCTCTTGTGTGGTCGGAAGAGGGTGTTTGCTATGACCAGTGTGCTCTCTTGGCATAGCTCTGTTAGTCTTTGCCCTGCTTCATTTTATACTCCAGGGCCAAAGTTTCCTGTTACTCCAGGTATCTCTTGAGTTCCTACTTTTGCATTCCAGTCCCCTATGATGCAAAGGATATCTTTTTATGGTGTTAGTTCTAGAAAGTCTTGTAGGTCCTCACAGAACGGTTCAACTTCAGCTTCTTAGGCATTAGTGGTTGTGGCATAGACTTGCATTACTGTGATATTGAATGGTTTGCCTTGGAAACAAACAGAGTTCATTCTGTCATTTTTGAGACTGCACCCAAGTACTGAATTTCGGATTCTTTTCATAAGTCAATAAATACACTTTTGCTTGTGTTAGCATGTACATTTTAAAAATACTTTTTAAATGCTAAAAATTGTTTGATAAAATTAACAAATAATAAGTAAATATATAACTACTGTTATACTTATTCTTACACTTCCTGTACAACAGAATACCACTTTATAATAACATCTTTGTTGCCTACTGCAAATGCCAGAGACATGATTTCTCTGTTTCATTTTTGCAATGGAGAGCTATTAGATTTTCTGACTTATTTTTGTTTCAGGTAACATGAAGGTATGGATTTGGAAAGCTTAGCAGTTTGAAGTAACCTCATTACCAGAAATTGTTAAAGGGCAGAAGGATATTTTAATCTAGCAAAGAAAAATCATTTCTCATGTATACTTAACTTCAGTTTCCAGAATTTCAAGCACAGACTGGTGGGAGTAGATGTAACAAATGCTTCTGGAAAGCTGGGGACAAGTGACAAGGCTGAGGCATTGGGTGCATTTAGTAATGGAGACTATATGACTAAGATGTATGACACATTTTGTTATTTATTTGCAGTGGCTCAGAGGTAAATGCACAATTCAAGGTTAGTTTTTAATGTGAAACATTGAATTAAAACTATCCCTGGGGGACTTCAAATAGATGTCTAAGAATAGTAACTCTTAGATCTTTTTTGATGATTTTGTTTGCTTTTAAATGATTTCAGATGGGGTAGAATTTGTGCGTGGGATTTTTCAATTATCACACAGCTTAGGCATATACTTAGTAATATGGATTGCGTTAGTAGATGTAAAAGAAAGTCATAAGATCTTTGCTATGAAGAGTTAACAATTTAAACTATTTTAACATAACGATCTTAAACTCAGGATTATTTATATGTTGAATATAAGCAAGAATTAAATTCTTCAATACACTTGAGGGATTTTATATGTAGAATCTATATTCTGTTGGGAGGTCAGCAATGCTTATTTTCTCTCCTGCAATGCAAAAGAAAGATTTCTCCCTAAACTTTCCTATCCTTTTGCTGTTATTCTTCCCTAAGGAGACAAAGGATTGCCTTGTTGGTAGGTGCATTCACTGGTTTATCTTTCTCTGGTGGGTGGAGATAATCAATCACAAATCAGCATGGGAGAGAGTTTAGTTTATAGCTATATTCTCCTCATGACAAGTGGGAGACAGAGATCCTGGGCTTTCTCCTATGTATTCAAATATACTGCATAAGCCTGGATTAATGTATTTGTATGCATGTGTGGTATGGAGTGGGGTGTCTGGGTGGTGATAAAAGTGGTAGAAAGATTAAAATGCCAGTGTTGAATTTATAACTGAAGTCTTCCAATCTAGCATTTATTGAACATAAAGTAAGATGTAGGGATCTATCTAAATGTATTTTTTTGCCCATCTTAGTTGATGTTGTTGTTGTTGCCTAACTAAATGTTATGTAACATATTAGTTGTTGTCTAATTCAGGCAGGAAAAAAAAGGAGTCATCATTGGTCGTATCAAACCCCATCTGACTTTCTTAAATTTACCCCACAAAATTTCTGTTCCTCAAGATCAAAATACTTGTAACTTTTTCATATATTATAATATTTCATAATCTTCTTCCTTTGCATAGACTGATATCCCATTCTACTTTCTCTGGACTTGAAAACAATTATTTATGTTTCAGAAATGTATACATATCTGCTCTAGGATGAGTCCCTATCTGGTGCCCAAGTTTTTTCTTGGAAATATCATGAAAATTGAACACAAATTTCTGTAAGACAAGGTTTAGTAAAGAACATCTCATAGGCCAAATATGATCCACCACCATGTTCTGTCAATAACGTTTATTGGAACATAGCCACAACCATTCACTTATGTATTATCTGTGGCTACTTTTGGGCTTTTCTGGGCTTCTCTGATGATTCAGATGTTACAATTCCACCAGCAAGGCAGGAGACCTGGTTTGGGAAGACTCCCCTGGAGAAGGGAATGATTTAGCCACTCCAGTATTCTTGCCTGGAGAATTCCATGGACAGAGGAGCCTGGCAAGCTACAGTCCGTAGGTTCACAAAGAGTCAGATATGACTGAGCGACTAACACACATGGTTACTTTTATGGAATAATAGTAGCGTTCAGCAGTTGCAATAGGTACCACATGACCCACAAAGACTGTAACATTTACTATCCAGCTCTTTACTGAGTGTTTATTAATCTCTACTTAAGGCAACAACTGGTTGAAATAAAATAGCAAGGATTCAGTGGAAACAGTGTTTTCTAGTACACTAGAAGCCCAATCAGTACCTAGCATGTTGCACTGTCAGTGTGTCATTCATCTGTATTCCCAATCTTGTTCCTATTGGCGTTTGAGTATATGAGAGTCTTCTTAAAGGAGATTTATCTAATGATCAAAATCTAGAACAGGCATATTTCTGGAAAATTTGTTCAGTTATTCTTTATCATTATATTTTTCTCCAAAGATTTCCTTTTTTCACTATAGACGTATTTTCCTTTATTTCTTGAGCCTAGTTATAATAGTTAATATAAAATCCCTGTCTGCTAATTCTAATATCTAGATCATCTCAGGTTTAGTAACTGTTGCTTATTTTCTCTTGAAAACTTTTTTGTTGTTGTTTTAAATTTCCTTGTATGCTGAGGACTTGGGACTGAATTCTGGACATTGTGAATGATATTTTGTAGAAGACTCTGAAGAGTATTATTTTATATTTTTAGTAGATAACTTCAGTTCAGTTCAGTTGCTCAGTCGTGTCCAGCCCTTTGCAACCCCGAGGATCACAGCACTCCAGGCCTCCCTGTCCATCACCAAATCCTAGACTTCACTCAGACTCACATCCATCGAGTCCGTGATGCCATCCAGCCATCTCATCCTTGGTCGTCCCCTTCTCCTCCTGCCCTCAATCCCTCCCAGCATCAAAGTCTTTTCCAATGAGTCAACTCTTCGCATGAGGTGGCCAAAGCACTGGAGTTTCAGCTTTAGCATCATTCCCTCCAAAGGAATCCCAGGGCTGATCTCCTTCAGAATGGGCACTCAAACTGACAAATTTATCTTTCCTTACAAGAGGGGGACAGTTAAAACTTCACTTTTATTCTTTTAAGCATACCTTTCAGGTCATCTTCATTTAAGTTCAGCTTTTCTATTCAATATTTGCTTACCCAGCAAGCTGCAGATTTAGGTATGCTGTATGTAGTAAACATCATAAAAAATGAAAAGCTTATTAAATGTTATTTTCTTTTTTCAACAAACTGACTCTCCTTCATTGATTCTTCTTCCTGCTTTTGTTTGTGCTCCGGTGCCTTCACTGAATAGTCATTGTCTATTTTGTCCAGCAGTTACTGTTATATAAGGAAGGCTGATTTGATTGGAAAAAATTGGATATTACCAGAAGTAGAACCACTGAATAGTAGTTCTTAGATGTTTTATTTTGTTTTCTAGACTCTTTTATAAACATCAAAATTTGCTAAAAATCATCATTCTTAATCCTTATAATCATTGGCTCAGTTTTACTGTATTCATTTTACAGATTAAAAAAACTGAGGATTAGAAATATTAAATTAAAAAAAACTAGCCAAAATTATAGGATATAGTATGCAGAAACAGAATTCAAATCCAAATTTGACTGACAGTTGTCCTATAATCATGGAACCTCTACACTGATTAGGTTTCTGCCATTCTGGGTCAAGCTAAGCTCTGTAGATAAGGTGCTCTGCTCTGATGTTAGGGCAAATTATTGAGAAACAATAACAACAACAACAAAACAAGTAAATTCAAATTTCCTGAATTAATCTTGTGTTTTTACAATTTTGTTGCACTGCATTCATATTTTCTCATTCTTGTCAGATGATCTTTTCTTGATAAGGGTGGTATAAAAGATTCATATTTCTACTGAAGTGCTCCTCCACTGTTTATCCAAGTCTAACTGCTAAGAGTATGAAATGTTTTATGTTTATTGTTATGCATTAGACGTTAAACCTTCCAAAATATGCTGCGAATGGGATAGCTATTAGGATGTTGTCATTCTTTTTTCTGTTAGCAATGAGTTTAGATGAACTTCTACTAGCTCCCTTCAGATGAAGAAGTTGAATTTTCTCTTACATTTAATCCATGTCTTGGTATTTCTGTACTTATTTGCTCATCATACTTCCCTGACTTTTTCTTTTGTCAGACAGATTTGCTGCACAGTTCACAAGGACAGATATACAACCCCAAGTGGGCCAATTATGTACTTTCAAGGAACTTGGAACTAGAAAATACTCACAAGAGTTTGAAAACAGAGCATAGCAGCTACAGAAGTTTATGGAACTTGGAGTTTCTTAGTGCTGTACTAGTAACTTTTCTTTCTAAAGACTGCTCTTATAGCCATACTTTTGGCTTTGTAAGTAACTTTAGTTTCTTTATATTACATTTCTCATTATTTTCACAATAAATTTTTTTGTGGCTTGGTACTAATAACCTCCCTTCCCCTCCCCCAAAAAACCACATATAATGACCTACTGATGTTGTTACACACACATACATACACATTCAGAAAATAGGCCATTTTGAATTACTTAGATACAAAATAATAGGAGTTTGAAATTGTTTTCTATATTGTCTTGATTGCCTCAGCTTCCCCAGTTTGTATTCTGGAGATGGAAAGATTAGAACAAGTGAAGGAATTAGGAGCTGCCAGATTTAGCAAGTAAAAATGTAAAGTCCCTTGTTAAGTTTGAATTTTAGATAAACAACAAGTGACATTTTGGCATATCCCATGTAACTATGGATAGTAATAGTTATACTGAAAATATTAACTTTGGTTACCTGAAATTCAAAGTTGACTAGGTATTCTGAGTTTTATTGGGCACCTATATACTGGCCAGTATAGCCCATCATGTTTTCAAACCAAAGTAGGATTATTCAGGTAAGAGGAATTGATCAAATAATACCTTATCAGCATACTCTTGCCTCCCATGGAATATGTACTGATATATAAAAACTGTGTTTATGAAAAGTTCATGGCTGAAGGGAAAAGATCATTAAACAACACTCTGACTAGATGTCATCAAACCACTCTATCTTTTCCTCCCTAAGAGTTGGGAAAAAAGGTTTCTCTTTCTGTATAATATGATAGTGCAAATAACCCTTCTTGTAGAAGTCCGTATCTTCAATCAAGGCTGTTCCATGGAGATGGGATTATCAAAAAACTTTTACTGTAAAGCAAAAAAAGGTCTCTGGAAAGAAATTTTATATGTATTTTTATACTTCACCTGTTTGCCACTCTAGGGACACACACACATATACACATGGGTTTGCATACTCACACAAACAGAGTTTTAGGAAAGCTTTCCCAATAAGTAAACACTAAAAAGAGTGTTGAATCAGTACAGTCAGAAGGTTATCATACTAGAGACAAGGATGAAGAAACAGCCAGTATACCAGGGAAAGACAGAAACAGAGTAACAATGCAAGGTGATGCTGGGATATTAAGACTATGATGGAACATGACTTAAGATTGGATTCAGCTGTTGATTTAAAGAGTAGGTTCAATAAAGTATTTTTGCCTATCATAGGAGAGAATCAGTAGTTTAGGGACTGATGAAAGTTGATACTGCACTCACGGTTCTTTAGTCCCTACTTTATAGACATCTCTATGATGTGTTATTGGAGAAGGAAATGGCAACCCACTCCAGTATTCTTGTCTGGAGAATCCCAGGGACAGAGGAGCCTGGTGGGCTGCTGTCTCTGGGGTCGCACAGAGTCGGACACGACTGAAGCGACTTAACAGCAGCAGCAGCATGATGCATTATATGTGGTAAAATTCATGAGACCCTGCAAGGGTCCAGGACTATTAGTCTCAACCCCAAATAAATAGATCTAATATTTATTGACAATATTTTTCTTGGCTAAGCTTGCTTTTTCTAACATATGTGAAGAAGGATTATAAGTGGGGTGCATCCAATTGTCTCAGGAAAGGATGATACTATTTTCTCTTAGGGAGGGAACTCAATGAAGCTTTGTGTTTCCTGCCAGAAGAAACTCCAACATATGGGCAATATATCACTGCTACAAATTTTCTTCAAGCACAGACATGCAAGGGGAAGAAGGGATGAACATTTTTTCTGGACTAAATTTAACATTATGGTTCCTGCAAAATTGACCATAAGTAAGACACATGGAAAGTACTCCAGGATGTAAAATTGAGGGAGAATTTGCTGAGGCATGGCTGTAGATACTGCTTATGCACTGGCATCTTCTTGAAAAGTTGGATAAAGATAAAAGCTACAGAAAATTGCAGATTCTGATGTTTATGATGGCAAGGATTGAATACATTGCCAACATCAGAGACCCCTTCCTAGAAGATTAAAAAGATCTAGGAAAGCATCATCCCTTTGAATTCACCAATGGCTGAGAAAATAGTAAAAATGAAAGACAATCAAAGCAAATTTTAGTTCTTACACTTAAAAATGTTTCAAACATGCATGTACACATACATGTATGCATGTAAAAGTCATGAATAATGTGTTATTTTTTAAGATCATATGTTTTCCTGTTTGTGTATTATCCCATGTAGCTCTATTCCTTAGAAGGAGCTAGCAAGGTTGCAAAGTATCACCAGGAAAATTTGTTTATAATCTCAAGAAGAGTTTGGCAGTCACAGTTTTTATGTAGGAGAGTAAATATAAACATCCCACTAATATGTTTGTCATTTAAAAACTAGTTTAGAATGTTGGTGCAAGTGGATTTCAGTTTAAAGAATTCTGATGATCAGAAAATAGGTTGCTTAAACAAATTAGCAATTACAATGAAAAGTAAACACATGCTTTCATATAAAATTTAACCATTTATAAAGCAGAGAATTCAAAAAAAATTATAAAGCCAAAGAACTGATGATTTTGAACTGTGGTGCCGAAGAAGACTCTTGAGAGCCACTTGGACAGCAAAGAGATCAAACCAGTCAATTCTAAAGGAAATCAACCCTGAATATTCATTTGAAGGACTTATGATGAAGCTGAAGCTCGAATACTTTGGTCACCTGATGTGAAGAGTTGACTCATTGGGAAAGACCCTGGTGCTGATAAAGATTGAGGGCAGGAGGAGAAGGGTGCAACAGAGGATGAGATGGTTGGATGGCATCATCAACTCAAGGGACCTGAGTCTGAGCAAACTCATGGAGATAGTGAAGGACAGGGAAGCCTAGCATGCTGCAGTCCATGGGGTCACAGAGAGTCAGATAAGACTGAGCAATTAAACAACATCAACAACAAAGCAGAGAATTAAGTTTAGTAACTCATTTATATGAAATTTTAGCTCAAAAATATAGTTCAAATAGTTTTAGTGATTTTTCAAAAAAAATCTGTCTCATGAGGCAGTAAAACATACATTATCATCTCCATGCAGAAGAATCTGGAATTCGGATGGACTGAGTAATTCATCCAAAGCTGAACAGTTAAAGGTTATGAGAGGGTTGAGGTGGGGAGAAGGTCAGAGATCAAACTTATCACCTTTCTTGGCTTAGTAGGTTTTCCATCTTACTATTCTTGTTTATTCTTTTGATATTGGAATACAATTGGAAAAAAAAAGATAGAAAGTCTTCATTTATAATATCAAAGGCATAGTGACTCCAGCATCAGTTATATTCAGTTCAGTTCAGTTCAGTCGCTCAGTTGTGTCTGACTCTTTTCGACCCCATGAACCGCAGCACGCCAGGCCTCCCTGTCCATCACCAACTCCCGGAGTTTACTCAAACTCATGTCCATTGAGTTGGTGATGCTGTCCAGATATCTCATCCTCTGTCGTCCCCTTTTCCTCCTGCCCCCAATCCCTCCCAGCATCAGAGTCTTTTCCAATGAGTCAACTCTTCACATGAGGTGGCCAAAGTACTGGAGTTTCAGCTTTATCAAGAGTCCTTCCAATGAACACCCAGGACTGATCTCCTTTAGAATGGACTGGTTGGATCTCCTTGCAGTCCAAGGGACTCTCAAAAGTCTTCTCCAGCACCGCAATTCAAAAGCATCAATCCTTCAGCACTGAGCTTTCTTCACAGTCCAACTCTCATGTCCATACATGACCACTGGAAAAACCATAGCCTAGACTAGATGGACCTTTGTTGACAAAGTAATGTCTCTGCTTTTGAATATGCTATCTAGGTTGGTCATAACTTTCCTTCGAAGGAGTAAGCATCTTTTAATTTCATGGCCGCAATCACCATCTGCAGTGATTTTGGAGTCCCACTGTTTCCCCTGTTTCCCCATCTATTTCCCATGAAGTGACGGGACCCGAGGCCATGATCTTCGTTTTCTGAAGGTTGAGCTTTAAGCCAACTTTTTCACACTCCTCTTTCACTTTCATCAAGAGGCTTTTTAGTTCCCCTCTGATATAAAATTCAAAAGGAAGTTTGTCATGAAAGCTCTGAAGAAGAGTAATTGATTCTGCTGAGAGATGTTTATGCCCAAACAGAGGGACAGTGTAATGGCTGGAGTTCAGATACTAAATCTTTGATGATATGGATATTTTCAATGAGGAGAAGAATTAAATAAAGTGGAACTTGGACTGCTTTTTAGTTGAAACATGAGAAAACTGAAGATGAGACAAATTGTTTCACAGGAGTACGAAACCCACAAGTTGCTTAGGGAGTGGAAAACCATACTCATGCTATGACTCTGTAACAGCGCTGACAGGAGATAAAAGTGTGACTGCAGGAATGACAAACTGTTTGTACCTTGACACATGAAACTGGGAATCAAAGTAGTATTTTGGTTTTAAAAAAGTCTACAGAAGGAAGTCAGTAATATGAGGGGGAGCACCCCCTCGGTAGACAGTGTGAGAAACTGGACAACATAATCTCTGAGTTGGACAGATCTAGGTTTCCATCCTTGGAGAAGGCAATGGCACCCCACTCCAGTACTCTTGCCTGGAAAATCCCATGGACGGAGGAGCCTGGTAGGCTGCAGTCCTTGGGATCGTGAAGAATCGGACAGGACTGAGCGACTTCACTTTCACTTTTCACTTTCATGCATTGGAGAAAGAAACGGCAACCCACTCCAGTGTTCTTGTCTGGAGAATCCCAGGGATGGCGGAGCCTGGTGGGCTGCCGTCTATGGGGTCTCACAGAGTTGGACACGACTGACGTGACTTAGCAGCAGCAGGTTTCCATCCCAGCTCCATTAATTGCTAGATGGATGAGACTGGGCATGTCTCAAGACTCCATTTCAACTGGAAATTCTAACACTAGCTTCACAAACGTTGAGGCAGCTATTATATGAGCACCAGGCTGGGCTACCTGTGTTATATAGCAACTTCTTACCAGCTATCTATTTCACACATGGTAGTGTATATACGGGGATTCCCAGGTGGCGCTAGTGGTAGAAAACCTGCCTGCTAATGCAAAGACATAAGAGACTTGGGTTTGATCCCTGGGTCGGGATATACCCTGGAGGAGGGCATGGCAACCCACTCCAGTATTCTTGAGTGGAGAATCCCATGGATAGAGAAGCCTGGCAGACTACAGTCTACAGGGTCACACAGAGTCAGATGTGACTGAAGCGACTTACAATGCATGCACACAGTGTGTATATGTCGATTCTACTCTCTCCATTGGTCCTACTCTCTCCTTTCCCCACTGTGTCCAAAAGTCCGTTCTCTGTATCTATGTCTCCTTTCCTTCCCTGCAAATAGGTTCATCTAGATTCCATATATGTGTAAATATATGATATTTGTTTTTCTCTCTCTGACTTACTTCATTCTATAACAGACTCTAGGTTCATCTATTCCACTAGAATTGACTCAAATTCATTCTTTGCTATGGCTGAGTGATACTCCATTGTATATGTGTACTATTTCTCCTTTATCCACTCACCTGTTGATGGAAATCTAGGTTGTTTCCATGTCCTAGCTATAGTAAATAATGCTGCTATGAACATTGAGGGTACATGTGTCTTTCTCATTCATGGTTTTCTCAGGGTATGTACCCAGTAGTGGTATTTCTGGGCCATGTGGTAGTTTTATTCCTAGTTTTTTCAAAAGAATCTCCATACTGTTCTCCATAGTGGTTGTATAAATTTAATTCCCATCAACAGTGCAAGAGGGTTTCTTTTTCTCCACACCCTCTCCAACATTTATTGTTTGTTTATAAAATTTTTGATGATGTCACTCTGACAGGTGTGAGGTGACCCCTCATTGTAGTTTTGATTTGCATTCCTCTAATAATAATTAGTGATATTTAGCATCTTTTCATGTGTTTATTGACCATCTGTATCTTCTTTGGAGAAATGTCTATTTAGGCCTTCTGCTCATTTTTTGATGGGACTATTTATTTTTCTGATATTGAGTTCCATGAGCTGCTTATATATTTTGGAGATTAATCTTCTGTCAGTTGTTTCATTCACAATTATATTCTCCCATTCTGAGGACTGTCTTTTAGTATTGTTTATTGTTTTCCTTGGTTTCTCTGGTAACTCAGATAGTAAAGAATCTGCCTGCAATATAGACCATGGGGTCACGAAGACTTGAGCATGACTGAGCAACTAACACACACAACGCTGTGCAAAAACTTTTAAGTTTAATTAGGTCCCATTGGTTTATTTTTGTTTTCATTTCCATTATGCTAGAAGGTGAGTCAAAGAGGACTATTGTTGTGATTTCCCCCTATTTCTTTAATTAATGAGGTGATTCCCTTTATAACATAATGTTTGGGGACAACAAACTTCTTTCTGACTGTCTGACTAGAATCTTGACACCAAGTGATATATACAGTCATTACCAGAATAAACACAGTGAGTCTTCCCAAACCCAAGATTTCCTCTTATACCTAAGTATTTAAAAAAAATAAAAAAGAAAAAGTATATCAGCCTGGCACTTTTTTTTTCTAACTGAATTATCCACATAATTGCCTCAATTCTTCACATCATGAATGTGAAATATTACCTTGTAATTCTTACATTAACTTGTCTCATTGCTGAACTAACATTCAAATAGTTCTTAAAGTGTAAGGTAGACAGTGTGGCATTAGCAGGTTAAATTAAAATGCAATTAAAAAGGTAATAATTTTCATTCTGACAGGAGCAGTGTAATAGAGATGGTACCATATGAGAGCATTAATTTTTAAGGGAATTTAAGAAAAAAAATGAAAGACGACTACTTCTCTAGCAATCCTACTGCATTAGTCTTTACCACTTTGCTAAACATTGCTTTAGCTTTCCACTTTAATAGTGGCAAACTCTGAGGTCTGACATGAAATAGGCTATTTCATCTGAGATGGTTTAAGCTGGCCTAAGGAGTGACAGGAGAATATAGCAAGCAGTCAGTGCTAATGACAGCATACCATTTTTATAGACTAAAGGTCGAGCAATGAATTTCAATTACAGAGTGTCAGGATGCCCAAATGCAGGTACCTGATAACGAGTCAGAAGCTCACAGTTTCTGTAAGGTTTCTGTTGAATTTCAATAAAGCTCTTCATCCTTAGAACAGCCGTTTTTATGCCTTTTTTTTTTTTCTTTGCCAGAAGCCAAGAGATGTAATCTTTTCTGAGCAACTCCATCTATAGCACCCTTCAGCCATCATGTTGCAATAGCTAAATGAAGCATGCCTTTCTAACATATGGGCTTCCCCTGTGGCTCATCTTCCAATGTGTTTGGAAGTGACATCGAGAGTAGCATAGATTTTCATCTGCAACATTTAAATGGATTTTTCCAAAAATGCATTATTAGCTCAGCAATAGTGAAGGTTCTATGATGACCTGATAAGGCCATTTTCCTGCCAAATATTTGAACAGGTTGGAGGAAAAAAGTAATTGTAAGGGACCACACTACTCACTTGAAATTGAACAAGTGAAGATTTATGCTTAAAAAAGCAGTAAATATCACTGATTCTATTAAATTCACTTCTCACATAGCTCAGGGGAATGGTTAGGGAAGGCAAAATGAGAACAATCAATGTATTCCATCTTTTTATGCTGAAATAAATGATAAATGGTTGAGTTTACCATCCATTTCCTTTAAATGATATCAATTTAAATAAATGATAAATGGGTTGAGTTTACCATCCATTTCATTTAATATTTTTTATTATAACATGCCCAAAAGACAACTTCTGATTTTTCTCCTCTAACTTGCTTTACTTGCAGTGGTTCTTAACTTGGTTGTAGGCAGTGCCTTTCAGCTGCTAATACCAAAAGAATTGGATTCCTTCTTGACCCCCTTTTTTCTCTTATTTCCCACAGACAGCCTAGCAGGAAATCTTTTTTGGCTCTGGCTACAGAAACAAACAATTTCCCTCAACCTCACCATCACCATTATGGTACCAAGCATGTCGTTTAGATGCATGAATTTTATAGTGGCCACCACAGAGTACTCTCTGCTCACTCTTGCCCCACCCTGCCTCTGTCTTTTTTTTTCAACATAGCAAACAAAATTACCCTTTGAACATTATATATATATAATATGGAACATTATATATATATATATTTATATAATGATGAACATCATAGGTTTCTATCTACTCCAAAGTATCTGCTTTTCTGGCCAGTGGATAGAGTAATGATGGTATATTTTGATGCTGCCATGAGTGGGTTCCAGCTCCACTCAGGCTGGTCTATTTCAGTTTTCTTCTTACTCCTCAGGTTGGTTGTATCACATTTGAAGGCTTGAATCCCAGTCTTTATCATCTCAGCAACATGACTGATGAAATCTCTGCCCAGTTCCTCAAGCTCCCACATGTTGTTTTATTTATTTTTCTTTCCTTATATTTAAAAGTAAAACTGAAAGTCGCTCAGGCATTTCTGACTCTTTGTGACTCCATAGACAATACCGTCCATGGAATTCTCTAGGCCAGAATACTGGAGTAGGTAGCCTCTCTCTTCTCCAGAGGATCTTCTCAACCCAGGGATTGAACCAAGCTCTCCCATATCGCAGGCGGATTCTTTACCAGCTGAGCCACAAGGGAAGTCCAGGAATACTGGAGTGGGTAGCCTATCTGTTCTCCAGCAGATCTTCCCGACCTAGTAACCAAACCAGGGTCTCCTGCATTGCAGGTGGATTTTTTAACACCTGAGTTATCAGGGAAGCCGAATTGAGCACCTCTTTTTTGTTTGTTTGTCTGCTTGTTTGTTTATCTGTTGCTCAGTCATGTCTGACTGTTTGCAACCCCATGTACTATAGCTCACCAGGCTCCTCTGTCCATGGGTTTCTCCAGGCAAGAATAGTGGAGTGGGTTGCCATTCCCTTTTCCAGGAGATCTTCCTGACTCAGGGATCAAACCCAGGTCTCCTGCATTGCAGGCATTCTTTACCATCTGAGCCAGGAGTGAAACCCTTGAGCACCTCTGAAACTGGCCAGTTCCTTGGGAAAATATTATACACATAATTTTGATGTCACCTCTTTCTATTTCTCTGCTGTCAAGGATTTTGCAATTTTAACCGCAGTTCATCTGCCAATTCAGGACCCTACTGTTGGTTCAGTCAGCAAGACTGAGCTTTCTCTTTGGGTTTCATTTTACCTTGCTGCAAATTGGCATAAAACCTCAGGGAAAAGATAGGGTAAATGTGGATCTTATGGTCTAGTATTGTTTTTACTCCAAGATTTTGGCCCCACAAATCCTACCTGCAGTAGTTGTTCTCTAACATGTCAGAAAGATTTGTTTTAAAATTGAATTCTATCCAGCATGTGCAGTTAATTCCAAAGGTAGGTTAATCCAATTCAAGTTACTCCTGTATGGCCAGACCTGGACATTCAGTTTTTTTCTTATTTTATTCTCTAGACATTAACACGGAGAAGGCGATGGCACCCCACTCCGGTACCCTTGCCTGGAAAATCCCATGGATGGAGGAGCCTGGTAAGCTGCAGTCCTTGGGGTTGGAAAGGGTCGGACATGACTGAGTGACTTCACTTTCACTTTTCACTTTCATGCATTGGAGAAGGAAATGGCAACCCACTACAGTGTTCTTGCCTGGAGAATCCCAGGGATGGGGGAGCCTGGCTGGCTGCCGTCTATGGGGTTGCACAGAGTTGGACACAACTGAAGCGACTTAGCAGCAGCAGCAGCAGATATTAATATTTTATGCCTATTTCACTACCCTGTTCTTCCCACATACCAATTTAGAGACTCAGCTTATCCCAGATGTTAGGCATTAAATCTGTTTTATAGACTCTCAGTCTTTCTGTGGGTTATACCTTTCCACCTTAATAACTCCAAGTTCAGACCTTTCCATTGTCTTTACAACTCACATCCTAGAATAATTAATGATTTATAAAGACTTATGAGGTTATTGACAAAAAAATTGCAAGTTTTTCTCTAACTTCATTAAAAAATAAAAACAAAAAACTATCCTCAGTGTGTCTCACCTCCTAATCTTTCCTTCTTATTTAAGGCCCTCAACATGCCAGTAAGAAAATGGAAAGTGTTCGACCATTATAATATACAGGCCAGGGAGGTTTAAAATATCCACAGTCATGAAATTTTCTGACCTAGTATTTTCAAAAGTAACTGTGTGACTGTCTTCCCTGTTAAAACATTTTTCAACAATGTTATTTGCTTTTCAGATAAATACATTATTTACAACACAACAAAGCAAAACCACTGTCTTCATCTCAATGCTGTCCTTCCATTTTATTTTTTTATTCTTTGAAAAGTATCTTCTTAAGAAATTCTGCTTGCTACCTCATCTTTTCAGTACTATCTCTGCAGATTTTCCCCAACTGGAAATCCAAAAGCAAGTTTCAACAATAAACCTCCCATTGTCTAGTCAATTTGCATGCATACATAATTTAATTAGAATATCAATATTTTATATCTCACTATTATTCATATTTCTCCAGGTTTTCAAGTTCTTACAGACAAATTATGATTACCAATATTTTCATAGGATTTATATTGACTATGTTTCCTATATTGCTTCCTATAAAAAAGGTCAAAGCCCTAGTCTGTGTATTCAAGTGAAACATCTATATTCAATCTAAATATCTGTTATAAATATTTTCCCTTTCTTTCCAAATTATTATATAACTTTCCCTCTTGATAATTATTTAGAATTTGCATTTATGATGAGTTTTAATGAGAATTTAATTCATGATGGCTTTTGTGCACCAAAGTATATGTAACAATAAAGAAGTACAAAAATAAATAATTTAAACCCTTGAAATTTCAAAGCACTTGAAAATGTTGTTATGAAACTTGCTACTTAATTTTGTGGATGGTCAAATACAAACAGGGCCCATTATATGCTACTCTGACCTTGTGCAGAAATGAAATAATAATCTTGGGATATTGTACCCAAAGTAATTATTAACTCGTAGCTCTTGCCTTTCCCTTAGTTTCTGCCTGACTTGGTTATTCATATTTTCCTTTGCAATTTGTCTTGCTTCATATCCCCTGGAAACTGGTATTTTGTTCTTTCATTTCCATAATTTCAATCTAGCTTTCACATTCCCCAAAATGCATGCTTGTAAATTGTGTGTGCATATCTATTTCGAACCTTTCAGTGTTTTTACTTTTAAATAATTTCAAAGGGACCATAGGGAACTCTTTTTTTTCCTACTTTATATTAAATGTTCTCAGGTAAAGTCAGTCCTTACGCTTACACATTTTCAATGAAAATCTTAGGAATATAGAATATCTGAATACCTGTTTTTTAATGTCAAGTAATTAAAGATTGTCAGTTTGGATGGCTATACATATATTTATTTAGAGAACCATAGTAAACTTGGATAAAAAGTTGTACTCTAAATAATATAATATTTCCCTCAGAATTTTGAGAAATAAAGTGACAGATGTAGTTGGAATAACTGGTAATACTTGTATCTGAGACTTGGAAATTTGATTCTCTTTTTGTCCAAGGACTTGCAAAAATATTGTAGTTGAGGTCTCCTTGATATTCTGAACATATTTCTATGTATGTGAGCTGATATATAAGCCTCCTTAAAAATGGGGGATTTTTGTGAACACGTCTATCTGAGAAAGGCTGGAGTTTAACAAAAAAAAAAAATTGGAAAATTTGCTGGAAACTTATATTTCATTCAAATGAAGATTTCTAGTCTGTGGTGACTGATTGAAAGCTAAAGTGTCTTAAGTAGAACCCTCTGAATAAAATCCTGTAATTAAAATTAGGGAAATCATTTCATCGGGTTCCAGTCAGGATTTACCTACCATTCATGATCATGTTAAGGAGAACTGTATTGCTTTTTTTTTCTTTGTTCATCATTTCCAATCTTAGAACCAGGCAATATGGTTTCAAATCCCTACTACACACACACACACACACACACACGAACACATACCACTTATAGATACTTAGACACAGATATGTTCACTGAAAGATTAATTTTAAAAGTGAAGCTTAAAATGTTGATATAAACTAACTTTCAACTGTGGGCAAATGGATAAATACATCATGTTTCTTTAGCATGATGAACTATATGAAATAATACAGAAATAAATACTAAATAAAATTTATATATAATAAAGGTTGTGTTAATGGAAAACATATGAAATTATAGGGTTAAAAATATGTCTCCATGTACATTTTTGTAATGTCCTCTTTGGACTCAGATGATTAGAGCAGAGGAGGGACATGGCCTCATTACCACTGGACAATGATGAATGCCCTGGCTCTCCACTAGGCCTCCTCTGATACCACCCCAGTTGGGAGACAGGGGCTCCTCATTACTCTTACTGCGGAAGTCTAGGCCCCCACACCATCTCCGATGACTACAGAGGTGTTTCATTATTGCTAGACAGAGATGGAAATGCAGGCAACGTTCTCAGCCTTCCCTGTCACTACCAGCAGAAGGGCTGGGGTAACGTCTTGTATTTCAGTTTAGCAAAAGTGGAAGTCTAGGCTTTCCACTTTGTTGGGGGAGGGTGGAGGTAGACCCACAGTGGTGTGAATGTGTGTCCATGTATGATGTTAGATTGTAGCAGTAAACCAGTTAACTTTTCTCTACTGCTCGTTTGTCCCTTTCCTGGTTCATTGGCTAGAAGGAATGAGTTTTTATTGGATCTTTTTTCTTTCTTTTTATTTTCAGGGGAATGGGGTGGGGTCAGGTCTGTGCACTGTCATTTCCAGGATACTCAGATCTTCAGCCTCATTCCAGGGATTATGAGGCAAAAATAAAACCCACCACCATATCATTCCTTAAGACTTAAAATCCCTTGCCTGTTTGTGTTCTTTCCACATTACAGAATATTTTAATACTTGTTTTGCATACAATAGAGATGTCTTTGTTTACATTCAGTGGAATAAATAGAGAAAAAGATGCCTTCATCTACCTTACTAGAATCAGAAGGTCAGATATTTTGTATTTACGGTTGGAATACCCAGATACCACTCTATCCTACTAACCCAGAGTTGTCAGTGTCAGTACCTGACAACTCACTTCTGATTACTTTTGTCTTTGTAGAGTCTTTCTGTCTATGGCAGGCATTTCTTGCTTCACCTAGACTAGGAGCTCATTTTCAGGAATGGAAAGTGCATAGCTCTCTTTTACCTCTGATGGGTTTAGTCTCTCTAGAATTTATGCCTTCAAAGTTTTTTTTTTTTTTTTTTTCCTCTCTATCACACTTTAGCAGTCCTGTATATAGTTTTTATTTTGTCTGGGATTTATTATTTTTTAACTATATGAATGAATAAAGATCTTTCATATCCTTTCACCTATTAACAGACAGAGGGAATATTTTCAAGTAATTTGGAAGATAGAGATATTTAACAGTTTATGCTTGAATGAGGTTATGGTTGTGTGCTTGTCTGTTGGTTTTTGGTTTGTTTGTGCTCCAGACACATTTCCTCATGTCTCGGCTCTCAGAATTGCACACCTGAATCCATTAGTTACTTTCTAAATTACAAAAGTTTGGTAATCTTTAAAACATTTTTGTTTAAAATAATGCCAAGTATTAACACAATTTCTAATTTTTTATAAATTACAGAAGCATATCTTATGCCTAAAAGTAAAGACCTGATTTAATAAAATTACTGATTACCAAAATCAGCCAGCTAATGCATTTGAATGAGATATATTGTCAATTATATATAAGGCTTGTTAGTCAAACCAATACAATTCAATAACATCTCAATTTCTTTTCTATCATCAATTAGAAAAGAAATTTCTAACTGATGATAGGTATTAATTTCTGGGTGAGATGATTAGATAGCATGAAATGCTTGTTAAAACAAAGATAATGAGAGTGACTGAGAGGTCAAATATTCTCATGAATTACATTATCAAAATATCAGATAATTCAAAAGAGACATTAGGATATTTACATTTTCCCCTATAAGGCAATAGGATAGTTTATGAACTTAAAACTATTTCTGAAGATTACCAGTTTAAAGTTGAATCTTGTAGAAGATTCAGAAAAGGCCTCTTCAACTTTCTCAAAAAATACTTGATAAAAGTCTGGGGAAAAAAGCCAACAAACTTTAGAACATAATACTATATACACCGCTGACAGCAGCCTATCCCTAAATGTGAGATGGTTTTCTATACATTGTAAAGACAATGCAGATTAAACAAAAATAAAACTATGAACAGTAAAGTTCCTCTCTCTACATTTTGTCAGATCCTTTAATATTCAACCAACCTTAGGAAAGAAATAAAGAGACTTTGACGAGATGAGCAGTTACATATTGCCTAAAGAATATGCAGTACTTGCAAATAAACTAGGATGTGAAGTAGATATTACAAGTTCAGCCTATCAGCCAGAGTGTGGGGCTGAAGTTTTCTCCCCAGTTCCCAAGAGCAAGCAAAAAACAGGCAATCTGCATCCTATGTCTATTGATAAAAAATTATTCATCTAGCTGCATCTCCTTTCATTCAACAGGAGTAAATCAAAGGGTGAAACCTAACAAACAAAATCTGAATGAAAATAAGAGAAAAGGGAATTGACACTCTGAAGACAAGTATAACTTTATAATTGATATACTGGGAACCAAATAATATTTGAGGAATATGTTCTTCACTTTTGGTAGGATCAGTTCAGTTCAGTTCAGTTCAGTCGCTCAGTCGTGTCCGACTCTTTGAGACCCCATGAATCGCAGCATGCCAGGCCTCCCTGTCCATCACCATCTCCTGGAGTTCACTCAGACTCACGTCCATCGAGTCAGTGATGCCATCCAGCCATCTCATCCTCGGTCGTCCCCTTACCTCCTGCCCCCAATCCCTCCCAGCATCAGAGTTTTTTCCAATGAGTCAACTCTTCTCATGAGGTGGCCAAAGTACTGGAGTTTCAGCTTTAGCATCATTCCTTCTGCAAGAAGATAATCTCATGAAACTATTATACAATATCATAAACAAAGAACGGTGGAGAAAAAAACTTTAGATCATCCAGATTAAAACAAGTAGAAATTAATGATGGCTGAGCGATGTCTGCTCAGCTTCTCCTGAAATATCCATGTGATACAGATGAACAAATGTGCATGAACCCATACCAGAAGTTAAGATTACCAATCACTATAACAATTTTCTAATCAACAAATTACTAAGTAAGGCCTTGAGAGATCGTAATGGACTCAAGAAGCAAAATGGTTAAAGATTTCTACATACTCCACTGTGTACTTAAAACCTAGAAACTTAAAAATTTCTAATTTGAGAAAGGAAACCATTGCCCAATGTGCAGGATTTGCTCTCCAGGACAAGCACTTCATTTTTTATACACGTCTCTGTTGATTTCTGAAATGTGAAGGGGAAGGTAGGATGTGTCTGAGACATGAATTCACTGAGAATGGTGACGGTGCACTCTGGGAGTTTTAGTTTTTTGAGCACAGTCTGAATAAGAAAAATATTCCAGATGGATTCACACTATCCTTGGTACACAGTCAATGGATCACACGAAGGTAAGAGAACAAAAAGCTGTATTTAAGCATGACTAGATACTCAGAAAATGGACTATATTTTGTGCTTACAGAAATTTTACCAGAGACCTAGAATGACGGGAGAGAAAGTTGAGTCTCTCCACCAAGTTGGCTTACAGGGTTGTCATATGAGTAACAAGATATGGAAGGGTAGGGGGGTGAGGGATATGGTGAGATTTCTGAAATAGACATCAAAGGAGTCCTTGGATTCACAAAAACCACATTTTTGAGGAAATTTACTATATGATCAGGAATAAATGGTGGAAATAAGTTATTGACATAGAGCATGAAAATAGTATTTCAATACTGAAATATTAGTGTGTACAGGAGACTACTAGAGCATAAATGCCTTGACTTTATCTGGAAACAGCACTGAAACCAATTAAATATAAGTTACCTCTAAATTATTTTCAGTGGAAATCTATACTAAAGCAATTCACAAGCAAACCATTTTATTACAATCCTGTCACATGTAATTGGACCTATGGAATATAAAAATTCACATAATAATATTCATTCAGCATATAGGTATTGATTATTTTAGTCTAGGTCAGACAGTGTTAGATGCTGATGAATCAACAATGAACACTGTGAGAGTCAGAAGGCTGAATTTATCACCTGGCTTGGCCATTTCCTCTACCATTATGACTAAGAAGAAATTAATTACTATCTCTTTTAAATAATTTAGTGTTTAGTTCCTCATTTAAATATTTTAAATAATTTAGCCTTAGTTCTTCATTACAAAATAGAGGTGATTTTATTTATATTATTTAACTGACACTCTATTTAATTATATATCTATATTTGTATATGTCTAGGTATGGTTATACATATATATGATTATCTATATTGCATGAATATTCATGACTGTGCCTAATTAGCCATATATGTGTGTGTGTGACTATATAATTATTTGTAAAATAGATATATATGTATATATACACTTATATTACATATTCCATATACATGTGGATGGATGATGTGTATGTGCATGCATATATATGTATTTGTGTGCATCTATACAGGAGAAAGAAAGAGAGAAAATTTAGAATTGCATTCAGCATGTTTAAGTAGTGTATCATGGAAGTTTGTAAGAATTGTTATCACCATTAAAAATTTCACTAGCTTAAAGGATGAATAGGATGTATAAATACACATTTGAAATTTAATGGGTAGACATTACTGTGGGAGATCAGAGTGTGTCACTCTTTTGGGGAAATATGAGATAGTATCCTAGGATTGGAAATATTTTGGTTTAGTACTGGTTATTTATATTTTTTTCTAGATGGGAAAGAAGAATAAATATATTTTTAAGTAAATAGTGGAAGAATTCAGCTTTGAAGACGTCTGGACCTGGGCTTTTGATTGCTGGAAGATTTCTGATTGCAGTTTCAATTTCCGTGCTTGCGATGGGTCTGTTAAGATTTTCTATTTCTTCCTGGTTCAGTTTTGGAAAGTTGTACTTTTTTAAGAATTTGTCCATTTCTTCCATGTTGTCCATTTTATTGGCATATAATTGCTAATAGTATGATCTTATGATCCTTTGTATTTCTGTGTTGTCTATTGTGATCTCTCCATTTTCATTTCTTTTTTTAAAAATTATTTATTTATTTATTTTTACTTTACAATACTGTATTGGTTTTGCCATACATTGACATGAATTCACCACAGGTGTACATGAGTTCCCAACCCTGAACCCCCCTCCCACCACCTTCCCCATATCATCTCTCTGGGTAATCCCAGTGCACCAGCCCCAAGCATCCTGTATCCTGTATCAAACCTAGACTAGCACTTCGTTTCTTACATGATCGTATACATGTTTCAGAGCTTCCCTGGTGGCTCAGAGGGTAAAGTGTCTGCTTGCAATGTGGGAGCCCTGGGTTTGATCCCTGGATCAGGAAGATCCCCTGGAGAAGGAAATGGCAACCCACTCCAGTACTTTTGCCTGGAAAATCCCATGGACAGAGAAGCCTGGTAGGCTACAGTCCATGGAGTCGCAAAGAGTTGGACACGAATGAGCGACTTCACTTTATACATGTTTCAATGCCATTCTCCCAAATCATCCCACCTGCTCCCTCTCCCACAGAGTCCAAAATTGATTTGATTTTTCTCCCTTTGTTTCTTGCTGAGTCTGACTAATGGTTTGTCAATTTTATTTATCCTTTCAAAGAACCAGCTTTTGGTTTTGTTGACTTTTGCTATGGTCTCTTTTGTTTCTTTTGCATTTATTTCTGCCCTAATTTTTAAGATTTCTTTCCTTCTACCAACCCTGGGGTTCTCCATTTCTTCCTTTTCTAACTGCTTTAGGTGTAGAGTTAGGTTATTTATTTGACTTTTTTCTTGTTTCTTGAGGCATGCCTGCACTGCTATGAATGTTACCTTTAGCACTGCTTTTACAGTGTCCCACAGGTTTTGGGTTGTTGTGTTTTCATTTTCATTTGTTTCTATGCATATTTTGACTTCTTTTTTTGATTTCTTCTGTGATTTGTTGGTTATTCAGAAGCGTGTTGTTCAGCCTCCATACGTTGGAATTGACCCACCTCCCAGAATACTGGAAGTAAAAGCAAAAATAAACAAATGGGACCTAATTAAAATTAAAAGCTTCTACACAACAAAGGAAACTATAAGCAAGGTGAAAAGACAGCCTTCGGAATGGGAAAAAATAATAGCTAATGAAGAAACTGACAAACAACCAATCTCAAAAATATACAAGCAACTCCTGCTGCGCAATTCCAGAAAAATAAACAACCCAATCAAAAAATGGGCCAAAGAACTAAATAGACATTTCTCCAAAGAAGACATATGGATGGCTAACAAACATGTGAAAAGATGCTCAACATCACTCATTATCAGAGAAATGCAAATCAAGACCACAATAATGAGGTACCATTTCACACCAGTCAGAATGGCTGCGATCCAAAAGTCTACAAGCAATAAATGCTGGAGAGGGTGTGGAGAAAAGGGAACCCTCTTGCACTGTTGGTGGGAATGCTAACTAGTATAGCCACTATGGAGAACAGAGTGGAGATTCCTTAAAAAACTGGAAATAGAACTGCCTTATGACCCAGCAATCCCACTGCTGGGCATACACACCAAGGAAACCAGAACTGAAAGAGACACGTGTACCCCAATGTTCATTGCAGCATTGTTTATAATAGCCAGGACATGGAAGCAACCTAGATGTCCATCAGCAGATGAATGGATAAGAAAGCTTTGGTACATATACAGAATGGAGTATTACTCAGCTGTTAAAAAGAATACATTTGAATCAGTTCTAATGAGGTGGATGAAACTGGAGCAGATTATACAGAGTGAAGTAAGCCAGAAAGAAAAACACCAATACAGTATACTAACACATATATATGGAATTTAGAAAGAAGGTAACGATAATCCTGTATGTGAGACAGCAAAAGAGACACAGATGTATAGAACAGTCTTTTGGACTCTGTGGGAGAAGGAGAGGGTGGGATGATTTGGGAGAATGGCATTGAAACATGTATAATATCATGTAAGAAACGAATCGCCAGTCTAGGTTCAATGCAGGATACAGGATGCTTGGGGCTGGTGCACTGGGATGACCCAGAGGGATGGTACGGGGAGGGAGGTGGGAGGGGGTTTCAGGATTGGGAACACGTGTACACCCATGGCGGATTCATTTTGATGTATGACAAAACCAATACAATATTGTAAAGTAAAAAAAAAAATAATAACAATAAATAAAATATGAAAAAAAATTAATAAATAAATAGTGGATATGGAATATTCAAGAAAGTGCTAAGCTTAGTAGGACACATGATAAGACATCTAGGAGAGAAGTGTTGGACTTGGACCTATGGTGGGATATTAGTGGCAAATTGTAAATGGTATGTTACTTTTGAAGTAACTTGAGGTTTCTTATTCTATACTGCAATGTAATTAGCGAATTTCATCAGTCAAATATCAGTTTTCAGTGATTAGTCATGTTGTCAAGTTGATCTGATACCGATATTTCTACCTGGAAACAAATTCATGCCAAGTTCTGAAAGATAACCTTAACATTTCTCATTCTCTTAAAATTATTAGAAGCATAAAAATTTGTATATGGAAAGATCTTTGAAATTCGAATATAGCCAGAGTGTCTTCCTCAATGCCAGAGAACATGTTACAATTATATTTTTATTTTCAACATCCTCAAACAATGTAATATTAGTTTATTGAATATATGTTGAATGAACTACTAAAAGTATTAAGAACTTCCTGTTGACAAGCACTGATAATATTTTACATGAATTATTTCAATAATTTAAGAGAGTCAGAAATAGATAGAGGTGTTAAAACAAATAATTGATTTAGTAATCTTCACAGAGTGTATGCTTTTATATACAAGCACAATGAATGAATGATAAATGGAGAAATCTAGGACTCTCAAGGAAAAAATAGCTGAATCACAAACTTCCACAGCACCAAGAGCTGGGCTGGGCCCAGTTCTGAACTGGTTGTTTTCCAAAAGAAGATTCTTTAACATCTCTAATATGAATCCTATATATGGATTTTTTTTTCTTTTGAGATATATTTTCAGTTCAATGGTAGATTTTCAAAATCAATAAAAGAGTTTCGCTTCTTTCTCCTTACCCTTTCATGTTCCCATTACCAACCTTCAGAAGTGGATTACCCACTCTTACCACTATTTAGGGGTTTCCCAGGTGGCGACAGTGGTATTAACCTGCTTGCCAATGCAGGGGACATAAGAGACAAAGGTTTAATCCCTGGATCCAGAAGATCCCCTGGAAGAGGGCATGGCAACCCACTCCAATATTCTTGCCTGGAGAATTCTGTGGCCAGGGGAGCCCGGTGGGCTACAGTTCATAGGGTCACAGAGAGTCGGACATGACTGAAGCAACTTAGCGCACACACATCACTATTTAATGTTTGTGTCAGCTGTCCCAGACTGCAGTGCTCTTGTAGTCATGCTCCCTTCTTTGGGGGAGCACTGGGCAGTGAGAAGTGCCCCCTTCTGTTTCCAGCAGCTGGGACAGACAACATGATAAATGTGAGATGCTGAAGGAGTGCACTCAGATCACCAAGAAAATGGACTGCAGGTTATTTGAGGACGTTCTAGTCTTCATTCACTTCCCAAGCTGACAAAACATTATTTGAATCGTAGCTTTTCCTTACCCTCATCCATTTTCTCCCTCACTTGTCCTTCCTCTTTCTTGAATTCATCAGACATTTGTACATTCCTGCCACAGGTCAGAGCTGTGTTAGATATGGGGGAGTGGTGTAATAAGTACGCTATCTATAATGGACTGAGTGGACACAGAAAGAAGAATCAATTTCTCTGAAACCATGTAATAAATTCAATAACACAGTGGCTTTCAAAACCTTTTTACCTTGAGATTCCGTTAATGTCCCATGATATCACATATCCTACACTCTTTGAGGCACTGCTATTACATCATCCACTGAATTCATACTTTGAAACCTTTGCATTTTACCTAATCACCATTATTCTTCTTCACTGTCCAAAAAAACCCAGATATTGTTTTTGTGTGGCCATCAGGTAAATTAGTGGGAGTTTTATAACAGAATGGTACTTCTTTCCTCCTGAATTTTAATGTCCCAGTTCAAGTTTTTACTGTTCTCTGATGAGTGCTAATGGATGATAATACATTAAGTCAATATGTGGGTTAAGACGTGATATGGAAGAGGTGACATAGAACATGAAGGATAACTTATTTTTATGTGTGTCTTTGGGCTGGTCAGGAAAGTCTTATGGATCTCTAATTTTTTCATCTGTAAAATCAGAGTGGATAATGATTTTTTTCTCTCTCTCTCATGGACATTAATTCCTAACAGTTTTTCAAAGCATGATTCCTCATTGCATCCCCAGCATTAAACATGGTGATTTCTATAGCATATATGGTTTTAAAATTAGGTTTAATTAGTGAGTGGAGAAATACTTTGAAAAGTATAAAAAGTTGTATAGTACATGCATAAAAACATTGTTTATTTATTTAGAGCTCATGTATATAAGGTTATTTGAGATAACAGGAAAATATGGCTTCTCATACTTTCCTTTTCAGCCTGGTAGAATGGATATTAAATTGGTTCAAGGGTAAGAATGCTATTATGCAATGAGAATTGAAGCTCTGGGATCTGATATTCATGCATGGAGGTTTCTCACACTAGCCAGGGGCATGGCACCTTCATGCATCAAAATAATGGAACAATGCTGACAATAATGAAGATGAATGGCTTGACTTTAGGCATTGATAGACTTGTATTTTCAACTGTAAAAATGTAGGTGATCCAAAGCATAAGCTAATGCTGCCTGAAAATTGTCCAATAATTACCTATCTAAGTATATAGGAAATGACTGTATATTCTCATTCAGTTACACTTAATGTTCTAAAATGTTTTCCAAATAAGTTTCAGGTACCTGGTGTTGTATCAGTAATTAACTGCGCAAGAAAAACTTTGATGTTCACTTTTCATTTCTGACTTACTTTTTGGGCTCTGTAAAAACTGTTTCTGTTCATAAGCACCCTTACATAATCAATTGATTTTCATCATCAAATATTTGAAGCTTAGGAAAAAATAATCTTATCAACTCTTAGGTGTCTAAAGAGGGATAGGATATTCACCTGTATTATTTAAAGACATCTATAGGGCCAAAGTGGCATATGTAGTAAGAATACAAATGTTCTTTATTCTTGTCTTAGATGAACAGTCTTCTAAACAATTAACAAATAACTCATTACATCATTTACTTACTTTTGAAAGGTAGTATATATTCAATGTCCTACGTGAAAATTATAGACAAAGAGAAAATTGCGATGCAAAAATCTATATCCCACCACTCCCCAGTAATCTACCAACACAATATTGGTATACACTTTTGGTTTTCTTTTTTCCTAATTATATGGGTGTGTGTGTTGGAAGGAGAGCTAGAAAATGGGAGAGAGATTGTATTCAAAGTGTTTTTTTCTTCATAAATTGTTTATGCACTTAAGAATATGACCTGCACATTTTTCATGTCATCATATCATTTTGAAAAATATTTCAGTGTCCCTATGCTATATAATTATGTGCATACACCTGCATTTTTTCATATTTAAGTCTTCCACACATTTTTGCTAATATACATAACCATGGTAAACACTTCAGTCATCCTAAGACTGAATTTATTAAGGTACAAAAGTCAAGTGAGCAATTTACTGTGATTTCCAACAGGAGATATAGTTGAAAGCTAATTAGATAAAGAAGGTAACCAAACTACATTACTGCTTTGATTTTCCTTAGAACATTTTAGAAAGCTCTCAGATCTGTTCACTCATTTCCATGAGCAAAAACTTTCATCACCTATATCAACTGCCGACTTTTAGTGTCTCGTCTATTTCACCAAGTTCCAAACTGGCTTTCTTATATACACCTCCTGGACTCTTCTGTACAGAATAGCCAGAATATGAAAAAGAAAGAAATAAAAAAAAAACTAAACATCTAATGAAGTCACCACCTTGGTTTCAACTCATTTTCTTATGCTTATTAAATAACTTTAGGATAAATACTGAACTCTTGTCAGGCTTCACGAGGTTCCATGAGTTCTGATCCTAATCATCCCTCTTGCCCTGTCCTCATCACACAACTATCTATTCTTGCTCTTTCAACTCCAATCATGCCAGCCTTCATTCAGTTCTGTTTTTATTAGTTTCTTTTCTAATATATATGATTCTTACTTATCTTTTAAAGCCACTTTAAAATTTTTTTTCCAGAAGAAGAGAAGTCTTTCCTGATTTCCAGTCCAGATCAGTCCTTAGTGTATTCATCACTTGTGAAATATTTTTACTTATGAAATTTATCCCATACAACTTTGGATTATCATTTGTGTCTGTGTTGTTATCTGATTAAACACTACCACTCCAATGAGAGTGTAAGTTCAGCTCAGCTCAGTTGCTCAGTCGTGTCTGACTTTTTGCGACCTCGTGAATCGCAGCACACCAGGCTCCCTGTCCATCACCAACACCTGGAGTCCACCCAAACCCATGTCCATTGAGTTGGTGATGCCATCCAACCATCTCATCCTCTGTTGTCCCCTTCTCCTCCTGCCCTCAAACTTTCCCAGCATCAGGGTCTTTTCCAATGGGTCAACTCTTCGCATGAGGTGGCCAAAGTATTGGAGTTTCAGCATTAGCATGAGTCCTTCCAATGAACACCCAGGACCGATCTCCTTTAGAATGGACTGGTTGGATCTCCTTGCAGTCCAAGAGACTTGCAAGTCTTCTCCAACACCACAGTTCAAAAGCATCAATTCTTCAGTGTTCAGCTTTCTTTATAGTCCAACTCTTACATCCATACATGACCACTGGATAAACTATAGCCTTGACTAGACGGACCTTTGTTGACAAAGTAATGTCTCTGCTTTTTAATATGCTGTCTAGGTTGGCCATAACTTTCAAACTCTATGGTAATAAGAATCTCATAAATTTGAAGACATTACTGTATCAACAATGCAAAACATATACTATCAATGAGTGGGATTATTTTATTCCAACACTGTTTCCTACTGGTAGAATAGAGAGATAGGTGGGTAGATAGGAATTTCCTTTATTTTCTAAGAAGCACATTTCTACTGAAAGTTGTCAATTCATTGGCACTGCCATCTCAATAAAGGACAAATGGACACAGAGTATTTAAATTTAAAATGTTGAAATAAAAGGCCACATAATTTTAATTTATGCAAGCTCTTGATTTCATTGAACAGAGCACTGAGCTTGGAATAAAAAGTTGTAGTTGTAGGTTTATCACTCATGAGTTGTGTGGTTTGGGACAGGTCACCATCTAATTTAGAATCCCTGGCCTGGGAAGGGAGAAGCAGGAGAAGAAACTGGTATTTCTGGATAAAGTCCTGCATAAAATGTTTATGCATGCTAAGTCACTTCAGTCGTGTCCAGCTGTTTGTGACTCTATGGACTGTAGCCTGCCAAGCTCCTCTTTTCATGGGATTCTCTGGGCAAGAATACTGGAGTGGGTTGCATGACCTCCTTCAGGGGATCTTCCCAACCCAGGGATTGAACCCATGTCCGTTATGTCTCCTGCATTGGCAGTCAGGTTCTTTACCAGTAGTGCCACCTGTGAAGCTCCCCCTAAATATGACAAATACTCCCAAATGCTCTACATTTCCTCCACCATTTTATTTAGAATTATCCTTCCAACACCCTGACCAGTAACATTCTCATTATTTTACAAATAAGAATCTGCAAGTCAGTGGAGGTTGGCTACAACCTCCAAAGTTATATGGAAAATAAGTGATAAAACTAGGTTAAAATTATGTGTGTATGACCTCAAAGCAGATGCTCCTTTAAATCATAAACCATGTGGCCCTAGTTGGAAATAAGGATATCTTTCTCACCGAGTAGTTTTGAGACTTGAATGAGATTATTTATGCGGTCACAAGAGTGCTTGGCTATTAGTAGATAATTAATCCACATTCGATAAGTAAAACTGAATATATAATCCATGGAATAACTTTTGTGTAATAAACACAAATTAACACAGCTCACTCTCCCTACCCAGAAGCTTTATTCATCACAGAGAACTTCTGCAAAGATAGATCAGTTTCTGCCTCTGTAATGCTCATAAAAAGTATTTTACGTCTTTCTATAAGAACATTTGGTTAGAAGACTGAATCACTGAATACATATAGGGTAATTTTGGGGGGAAAAAAAACTAGCCTATAGAAGACATTGTTTCACACAACTAGTAATTAAGATCTACTAGCTGTTGAGAGGCAGTAACCTCGACATACATTTTTGGCTCTGTGTATCACAAAAGCAACATTTTATGATTGTTCATAAAAATATACATAGGCTTAGAAGGTCTGGTTATTAAATGAATACATAATTTGGGAAGTGCACCAAAAAATAACAATTTGAACAATAAACAAGAGTTGTTTGGGTATTTCAATGATTTACTTATAATGGCAGCAGTTTAAATTAGATACTGTGATATTCATAATCATTGTACAAAACCTAGCTGAGTATTTTAGCTCTGTGCACTTAATATACCATGCATTTTCAATGTAAGCCAATTTGTCTAATAAAATGATGAAAAAATATACCAGTTCAATGAAGCAGCTTTATAAAGACTGTAATTTAAAGACAGAGTATTAAGCAATCATTTCCTGCTGTTTCCTGCCTGCATATTAAGCAGTGTACACACAAACCTAGCAATTCTGATGCTTCAGAACAGTTCTAAAAAGTTAAAATCAAACTGAAGATTCTTTTATCCAAACAGAATACTCCCCAGGTACAAAAGTCAGAACAATACAAAAGTCTAATTTGCATCTCTCATAATCAGACATGCATTCAAAAGTGCAATTAACCTGAAGCTGAATTCAACCTGAATAGTTAAGAGTTTGTTAATATGTTGAGTTCGAGATTTTCCTTTTTTTTAAATTTTTTAAAAATGTCTTCTGTTACTATGAAAAAACTTTAGTTATATTGCTTCATATTTTTTCCAAATTGTAATTTGGATCTGAGCCCAAGAACTTTAATGGCTGTCTTCCGATACCAGGCCGCCTTTGTGAGCGTGTCAGACAATGGGAGGAAATCAATTTGTCTTGAAAAGATTATTTGCATAAATAGATGACTTTTCCCTGAGTATGACTTACTATAAAGAACTTGTAAAATATCACTAAAGGGTTATAAGGGTATCAAAGGGATAAAAAATCAGCAAAACAAAGTCTGTGTTCTCCAAGCCTGAACTAACTTACATCTGCATTGGATTTCATTCTAATTTTACTTCTAAACCCCTCAGATTAAGTTTCTGTTGTCTTAGCTTTCATGATGTCTCCAAAACACTGGTGAAAGAGCCAGGGCAAGGCAACTCAAATAAAATGGGAACAAATTAAATACTGAAAACTCAAGTTGAATAGGATGTAATTGTGTTATTAAATCTCCTACACATAATTACATGTTATGCATTAGCTTAGGAAGCAAATGAATGACCATTTATAATTATGTTCAGAATCACTTTAAATTTAGGTCTGTGTTTAAGAGACTAGTAGTGCATTTGGACAGGAAGGCAATGGAATAAATGTGTCTCTGGTCATTGAGGACAGCTCTCTGATTTTATAATAGTGAGTGAGATGTGCGCAGTGAAATTTATAGCATTCTTCTTCAATATAATTTAGTTCAACAAATGTTTATGAGTACCATACATATTCTGGGGATATATATCTTTTAATAAGGAAGTTTCTCTTCCCTAAGGATGCCTGCAAACTAATGGAGGAGTCCTAGATGGCTGAAAATCAAGTTATCACACACCTTTTTCTCAGGCCAATGTTCTGTTCACTGTATCAAGTTAAGCCTAACACATATATCTAAGGAAGCCCCACTTGCAATGTCAAACACAGTTTGAAAAGACTGAAAACAGATATACTTTCCAAATACTCTCTGTGTGGATGCTTCTTGAATTGTAGTTTTCTGTAACAGTGAGTGATAATTTGAAAGTGATTGCCTTCATATGCAAATGCCTAGTATAAATGTACAAATAAACTTTAAAAGATTCCAAGTTCACAACAATTAAAAATGGAGTGTGGAAGAGTACAATATGTGAATAAGTGTGGTAAAGTATATATCCTTTGTCTAAGAGGTACACACAGTGTACAAAGAAATTTGGGTTGCTCCCATCAATAATCCATAAAAATAAATTATTGATAAAAAGTTCCATAAAGATATTTCAACTATTAACACAATGCTCAGTGCATGGTAGGTACTCAAGTATTTGTTTAAAGTAAGAGTAGTACTAGTTTTAGGACAAGTGAACTATTCTACTAATATTCTTTTCACCCACAAAATTTATTATCACATTGAGGACTTAGTATTTCTGAAACCCATGCGTAGTAGACAAGAAGAAATTAAAAGTATCACAGTGAACTACCTGTCACAAGAGGGTACCTCTTGATGATAATTCCTATAACTGAACAGGAATATGAGAGCAGGTCCCAGGAAACTACACATGCGAGAAAGTAGTGGTGTAATGGAGTCATGGCTTCCCGACAGCCTTGCTCAGAAAATCTCAGCTCTATTGTCCCTTTGCCCTCACATCCCATTCAAGCAGGAAGGTCATCAGAATCTCTCCTATCAGAACTTTTTGACAGATGGCATATGCAATGTTCATTTCACTCTGAGGATTTGCATACACTGTCTATTTAATAGCAGTTCCTGTGCCCACAGAATCTGCAGTAGCACAGACGAACGATAGTGGCTGGAGCAATAGGAAAACCATTATAAATGTCATTTGGTTGAAAATGTTTCTCATGTTAAAGACTGAATTTTGAGTAGTAGCTGGCAAAGAAAATGAGATTGCTTCAATTGTTTATATATTTAGTTTGCTTCAACTCAGGTCCCTGGAAGCCTCCCATATATTTTTGAAAGGAGAAGTAAAAACATCAGGCAGAGAAACAGAATGAGATGGTGAGGAGAGGGAGAATAAGCAGTGGTAGAGAACAAAGAGGAGAGAAAATATAACACCACCTCAGTACAAGGAAGCTATTTGAGGGCAAGGACTCCTTTCTATTCATTGCTGTATCCAGAAATCCTAGAACACAGCCTGACAACTGTTCTTTAAATATTTGTTGACTCACTTTCAATGCAGCTCCTAGAAAATGAATGTATCACCATTATTCTAGCTACAATCTACAGATAGTTAACAACCACAACTTCCTATGTGTAGTTCTATTTCACTTTATTTGTAATTTGAATAAATATGTATTCATTAGGTAACTGTGTAGTAAACCAAACATAGTTCTCTCTTCAGGGTGCAAAAGCTTCTTCTCAACAACTTTTTGGTTCCTGTTAAACACTGAATTAAAAACATTTCATTCATTGAACACATATTAACTGAGAAGCAAATGATACTCTTGGTATCTTGCAGGCACTAACTGTTAAAACATGAATAAGAAAATATAAACTCTTCTTGTGAAGAACCTAAAGTGTAGAATCACTGTGTGTGTATATATATATATATATATATATGTATATATATATATATATAATTTTATTTTATTGTTTTTTTTTGAGAAAGGACTTCCCTGGGACATTCCCAGAGGCTTATGTGAGTCATTCTTTGGGTTCCTGCGGTGGGAAAATTGGTAGAGTATGCTGTTTTACACAGTGGTGCCTGAACAATTATGTCAACTACTACTGCTCAGGCACAACACCCCTGACTTTTGTAAACATCTAAAGTTAGTCATTTGGAGCCAAGTTTGTTGAATTGGGTTTCCTGTCCAGGTAATGTGTGCTCCCAACCCAGCATGAATATGAAGAAGTGAGATAGAATTTCTTGTGTCTCTTAAGCTATCTGTGGGAGTAATATTCAGAGAAAAGTCTCTCAATATATTGAGTCATAGATGCATTCTTGAAGTATGTGTCAACTTTGCCAAGGGGATCACTCTGAGGGATTCTGCTCTTTGCATTATACAGGTCTGGCATAAATACCAGAAACATTCGTTTCTTTGTGTCTTATATGTGAAAATAGGTACCCCCCACACTCTCCTTTTTTCCTATATTTATCACCAAAGGAACTTAAAATTTATTGAAATGCCAAAAAACTGTACAGAGGTAATTTTAAGTGTGCTCTTTGTCCTTTTTATATTTGTAAAAATACCATCTCAGCAATGTAACTTTGTGTCTTGTATACATTAGCTTAAATATCAACTCAGAGGCCTCTCCATAAATGTGTCCTCTAGTCCTTTACTCATTTTACATGGTGAATTTCCTATCTTAATGGCTCTAAATGCATAAGTACAGTCACTTCATACTAGTGATGTTAGTCTACCTGTTTTACTACTTTTGTCCCTGATTTCATGAAAATAGGACTGTTGCCTATCTGAAGAGACCACTTTATTTTATTCCCAGATCCTAAAACAGTGCCTGAGATATGAAAAATACTTGATTTGTTGAATGAATAATTGAATAAAACTTTGGGTGTGCAGCAAATTCCTCTTTCCTCATATCCTACATTTAAGTGGCTCAGACGGTAAAGTGTCTGTCTACAATGCGTGAGACCTGGGTTCGAGGCCTGGGTGGGGAAGATCCCCTGGAGAAGGAAATGGTAATCCACTCTAGGACTATTGCCTGGAAAATCCCATGCACAGAGGACCCTGGTAGGCTACAGTCTATGGGGTTGCAAAGAGTCGGACACGACTGAGCAACTTCACTTCACTTCATTGCATGAACCACTATAAAATCAAATCAGTAGGTCTCAGTTGCATAACTTTGCATTCCAAATAAAGCCATTCGCAAAACTAAAGCAATGCCTAAATAGAGCAACAAAACATTTTAAAGGTATATTCTCCGAAACAACAACCCCTGCCAAAAATAACACAAAATTAGAAAACCACAGGCTGATCTCATTTGTGAATACCAAACAAAAAGTAACTTGCTAGCATGTTGAATTTAGTAATATCATAATAGAGTAATACACAGTAACCAATTGAAGTTCAATTAAAAACTAAGAATGATGTGATATTAGTATCATTCACAATATAGCCATCTCAATAGATATTAAAGAAGGCATGTAATACATTTCAAACATCAGTAGTCTGCCTCATGCTTAACTGTGAAATATTGAAACATCTCTTTTACAGTCTTATCTATATAAAGATATGATTGTTCATAACAATCATTATAATTTAGTACTATCTTGAAAGTACAAGACAAAAGTTAGCAAAGAGAATGAAAAAGAGGGATGTGTTTGAGAAAATAGCAACCACACTTATAATCATTCAGAAATTTATATTTAATTATAAAATAATTAAATATTTTAAAAGTCTAAATAAGAAAATGGACTGATGTTACTGAGTAAAAAATTAAATGGTTTCCTTATACACAAATAATTGGCTAAAAAATATAAACCAAGAAAGAAAGTGGTAAAGATCACTAATTAATTTCTAACTTATCCAGAATTCTCTGGATAAGAAAGAATTCTTACCCAGAGATAAGAATTCATTCTTATCTCACTCTTATGGAATGACAGACATTAATGACCATTTAATGCATAATCTTTTAAAGAATACTCATCTTAAATTCACACATTGATATGTAAATGAAATGATATTCGATAAATTTCCTAAAAAATGTTTGGAGGGAAACTATTAAAAATATGAATCTAGATCTAAGGATTTAATCTAAAAGACAAAGCCTTAGAAGTAGTAGGAAATGAAAAGGATGAAGAGAATAAGAAGAGGGTGCCAGATCATCAGGCAGCTCAATTCCAGAAAAATAAACAACCCAATCAAAAAATGGGCCAAAGAACTAAATAGACATTTCTCCAAAGAAGACATATGGATGGCTAACAAACACATGAAAAGATGCTCAACATCACTCATTATCAGAGAAATGCAAATCAAGACCGCAATGAGGTACCATTTCACACCAGTCAGAATGGCTGCGATCCAAAAGTCTACAAGCAATAAATGCTGGAGAGGATGTGGAGAAAAGGGAACCCTCTTACACTGTTGGTGGGAATGCTAACTAGTATAGCCACTATGGAGAACAGAGTGGAGATTCCTTAAAAAACTGGAAATAGAACTGCCTTATGACCCAGCAATCCCACTGCTGGGCATACACACCGAGGAAACCAGAAGTGAAAGAGACACGTGTACCACAATGTTCATCGCAGCACTGTTTATAATAGCCAGGACATGGAAGCAACCTAGATGTCCATCAGCAGATGAATGAATAAGAAAGCTGTGATACATATACACAATGGAGTATTACTCAGCCATTAAAAAGAATACATTTGAATCAGTTCTAGTGAGGTGGATGAAACTGGAGCAGATTATACAGAGTGAAGTAAGCCAGAAAGAAAAACACCAATACAGTATACTAACGCATATATATGGAATTTAGAAAGATGGTAATGATAACCCTGTATGCGAGACAGCAAAAGAGACACAGATGTATAGAACAGACTTTTGGACTCTGTGGGAGAGGGAGAGGGTGGGATGATTTGGGAGAATGGCGTTGAAACATGTATAATATCATGTAAGAAACGAATCGCCAGTCTAGGTTCGATGCAGGATACAGGATGCTTGGGGCTGGTGCACTGGGATGACCCAGAGACATGGTATGGGGAGGGAGGTGGGAGAGGGGTTCAGAATTGGGAACTCATGTACACCCGTGGTGGATTCATGTTGATGTATGGCAAAACCAATACAGTATTGTAAAGTAATAAATAAATTAAAATAAAAAAATATTTAAATGTATCAATTAAAAGTGCATGGCAATGACACAAACAGATCAATAGAAAATAATGAAGACTGAAATACAACCAGTATATTTGTGATCTTAGTATGTGAGAAAATGGCACTTTAAAGAAGAGAGGTAAAATATGGTTTATTCATAAATTATGTTGATATATCTATGAGTTTTTGTGGGGAGAGTTAGAGCCTTATGTCATTCCATTCATCAAAATAAATTTCAGAGATATCAGATATTTAAGCAAAAAAATAAATTGGGAAAAGTTTCAGATGACTTTTTTCTTCTGCTGCTAATATTTTTTCTATTCATATCATGAAACCAAGAAACCATAAAGGTCTGAACTGTTAAATCTGACAATGATATCACTGAAAAAACCTAAGCCATATGTCTTTATATAAAATGAGATACTGAAAAATAAAACACATATGACAAAGAAAGTTTTGCTGTTTATAATGTAGAAAGTGTTCCATCAAATATTTAAATAAAACAAAACAACAATGAAATAAACTTATCAGAAAAAAAAATATGGAATTAATGATATGGCTAGTGTGTTCAAAGATCACTGATACATGTAGTCAGGAAAAGATCATAAATTCAAATTTTGAACTTCTCACACTCTGCTAAGTCACTCAGTCGTGTCCAACTTTGCGCGACCCCATAGATGGCAGCCCACGAAGCTCACGCGGTCCCTGGGATTCTCCAGGCAAGAACACTGGAGTGGCTTGCCATTTCCTTCTCCAGTGCAGGAAAGTGAAAAGTGAAAGTGAAGTCATTCAATCATGTCCGACTCTTACTGACCCCATGGACTGCAGCCTACCAGGCTCCTCCGCCCATGGGATTTTCCAGGCAAGAGTACTGGAGTGGGGTGCCATTGCCTTCTCCGTCTCACACTCTACCCTGCATTAAAAACATCACAGTGATTATATGCAAAGTATATGGGAGAAGTATGAAAAGACACTGAAGCATCAAAGAACAAAATTAACATTTCCACAGAGCAGGCTAGAACAGAAATGCAAGAGGGTAAGCAAGCTTCGCTGAAGTTGTTCTAGGGTGTTTCTATTTCAGATATGTTTATGGTAGAGACTGTTGCCTCCTGTTAAGCAAGGAGACCCACATGGTGCTAGAGTGAAGGCAGATTTATGGCTTGAGACCAGAGGACAGAAGGATACATCTCTGATGATGAACAGATGCTGATGTTTAAAATTTGCTGCAGCTTTGGTTATCTTATGTAGAAAAGAATGAGAGAATGGAGGATGTATAAGTGGAACTTAGTGAAAACATAATTTGCAGAGTCACAGGCTATCACATCCCATTGTGACTATCATCTAAAATATGTACAAACTGAATCACTCTGCTGTACACCTGAAAATAACACATTTTAAATCAACTATAATTATAAAATATATATTTTTAAGGTAGGGCTGCCTTAAAAGACTAGGGAAGGGAGGCAGAGAGGTAAAGACAAACCCCTAGGAGACAATGAGGAGTGAGAGAGAGAGAAAAAATAGTTGATTCTCAGTAATGATAATCCTGCCCACTTCAAATGAAAGCTGCTGCTGCTGCTAAGTTGCTTCAGTTGTGTCCGACTCTGTGGGACCCCATAGATGGCAGCCCATCAGGCTCCCCCGTCCCTGAGATTTTCCAGGCAAGAATACTGGAGTGGGTTGCCATTTCCTTCTCCAATGCCTGAAAGTGAAAAGTGAAAGTGAAGTCATTCAGTCGTGTCCAACTCCCAGCAACCCCATGGACTGCAACCCGCCAGGCTCCTCCATACACGGGATTTTCCAGGCAAGAGTACTACAGTGGGGTGCCATTGCCTTCTCCATCAAATGAAATCATATTAATGTAAAGAAATGGGCTTCCTAGGTGGTGCTAGTGGTAAAGACTCCACCCGCCAATATAGGAGGTATAAAGAGACTCGGGTTCGATCCCAGGGTCAGGAAGATTCCCTGGAGAAGGGCATGGCAACCCACTCCAGTATTCTTGCCTGGAGAATCTCATGGACAGAGGAACCTAGTGGGCTACAGTCCATGGAGTTGCAAAGACACAACTGAAGAGATCTATCACACAATGTAAAGAAACTTAAAAAATTAAGTTAGCAGGAAAAAAAAAAAATCCCTCAAAAAACTGAAAGTAATTTCAATTACTTTCAACAGCATAGAACAACATAAAAATAATTTAAAAATCAGTGAAGTTCAAGGTCTTCAGAGAAATGAAGGAAAAGGTTACACTGACAAAAAGTAGAACTGGAAATTACAAAAGAATAATAGGAGGATGCTGCTGCTACTGCTGCTAAGTCACTTCAGTCGTGTCCGACTCTGTGTGACCCCATAGACAGCAGCCCATCAGGCTCCCCCATCCCCAGGATTATGGAAACCTAAATAAAAGCCTATGAAGGCCAGAGGGAGCAACTGAAATAAAAGACAAAAACAATACCAACATTGCACACAGATGAGGACAGAATTTCTGAAAAGTAGAAATAGTCTGCTAGGCAAGATGGAATTTAAGGACACATAGAAACGAGACCGAGAGATTCCTAAATAATTCCATTGTTCTAGAACAGAATAGAGGAAATTAAAAGATGAGATATTTGAAAAGTTGACTTTTTTTCAGAAATGAAGAAAAATATGCATGATTAAATTAAAATTACACTCTGAGTAGAGAGAAGGTGTATATAATTTAGTGTGCATCTAAACATAGTGATAAAATTGTAGATACAAAGGTTAAGTTAATTTAAAATATAAACATACTAGAACAGTAAAGATGAAATTAAGGAATTTCTGATAAGAAAACAAAAACAGAGGAAGGGAATTAAAAATGGGGAGAATGAGGAGAATGGAAATTAAAGCAACAAAGAAAACTATTATTTTGCATAGTTTATTGACCTACCAGAAGGCCAAATTATATTTTAGAAGGAAAGCAAAAGAAAAATAAGATAAGAAATGAAGTCCAAAATATTATTTGACACATTAAATGAAAATTAACTAAATTCATTTTGTAAAAGATACTATCTGATAAAATGGTCAATTTCTCTGACCACAATGCAAGTTTATTAGAAAGTAACAATAGGAAATAGATGGGGAAACAGTGGAAACAGTGTCAGACTTTATTTTTTGGAGTTCCAAAATCACTGCAGATGGTGACTGCAGCCATGAAATTAAAAGACGCTTACTCCTTGGATGAAAAGTTATGACCAACCTAGATAGCATATTCAAAAGCAGAGACATTACTTTGCCGACTAAGGTCTGTCTAGTCAAGGCTATGATTTTTCCAGTAGTCATGTATGGATGTGAGAGTTGGACTGTGCAGAAGGCTGAGCGCCGAAGAATTGATGCTTTTGAACTGTGGTGTTGGAGAAGACTCTTGAGAGTCTGCAAGGAGATCCAACCAGTCCATTCTGAAGGAGATCAGCCCTGGGATTTCTTTGGAAGGAATGATGCTAAAGCTGAAACTCCAGTACTTTGGCCACCTCATGTGAACAGTTGACTCATTAGAAAAGACTCTGATGCTGGGAGGTATTGGGGGCAGGAGGAGAAGGAGACGACAGAGGATGAGATGGCTGGATGGCATCACTGACTCGATGGACGTGAGTCTGAGTGAACTCCGGGAGTTGGTGATGGACAGGGAGGCCTGGCGTGCTGCGATTCATGAGGTTGCAAAGAGTTGGACACGACTGAGCGGCTGAACTGAACTGAAGTGAACTGAACAACAGGAGAGTTATTTATCATGTTTCCTAATAAGCACAATTAAAATTATGTATTAAAAGGGAAACAAGCTAATATCACATATCAAAATGTGTAAATGCAACTATATAAATAGTTCTACATTCAGTTATTAAAATGAAAACTATTGAAAATAAACGTGTTCAACTCAACAAATTATTCAAGATCAATAGTATAACTTGGGAAAATTTAAGAAATAATAGTTTATGACAATGTTTAATGAGCAACATACACAGAAACAATAGAAGATCAATGATACAAAGTTCATTGAACAACTAGACAAAATATAAATCTTTAGCTAGACTGAACAAAACGACAAAGGAAGAAAATGTAAAAATGAGAAAATAGTTACAAATATTCAGAAGTATAGATGGATAGATGACACATGTGTAATAGGAATGTTATAAATTTAAAATAACTTCAATAAAACATTGTGAGACATTAATTTGAAAATTTAGAAGAAATGACTATTAAAATGTATATATATATATATACGTATGTATACACACACACACACATACACGTATATATAATTGTGGATGAAAAATGTTAGCTGCCATATCCTTCTACAAAGGATGTTGTGGCCAATATGCCATCAGACAATGAAGCCACTCTCAACTGTGCATTCTAAGTGGATTCAGGATGAAAAATAACACAATGCTGGCACTAGATAGTTAAGGTGCATATCAAAGGAATTGTTGCAGGAAAGGGGACCCCTTCCAGGGCCCAAAACTGGGCTCTTGTCTAACACTCAGGAATGAATTGTTTGAGGAGACACATGTGCTGACAAAGCAAGAGATTTTATTGGGAAAGGGAACCCAGGAGAAGAGCTCTGTCACATGGCTTGCAGTCTCTGGTTTTATGGTGATGGGATTAGTTTCTGGGTTGCCTTTAGCCAATCATTCTGACTCAGAGTCCTTCCTGGTGGTACAGGCCTTGTTCAGCCACGATGGATGCCAGAGAGGATTCTGGGAGGTGGTTGGACATATGTGGTGTCTCCTTTTGACCTTTCCTGAACCTCTTGGTGGAGGCTTATTAGTTCTTTGTTTCTTACCAGGACCTCCTGTCATAAAACAACTCATGCAAATAGTTACTATGGTGCCTGGCCATGGTGGGTGGTTTCAGAAAATGTGCTTCCCCTAACAGAATGTTTTCAATAATTCCAGACTCTTGCATTTTCCCATACATAGAAAAGAGCTAAATTCATTAACTTGAGGTGTTTCTTTTTTTTTAATAGCAGAAATCTCTAGATGTTTAACTGGTTTGTTTTAGGAAAAACTCCTATATATCCTGGCTCCTCCTTTAACCTCTTTGAAGTTGTCCCTCAGAGCTATCTTAGAGGCTGTCGCCTAGGCCTATATGATTAACATGTATAATGAATAAAACATAATTCTCAACTTTTAGGTTGTGTATTTCTACTGTTAACATAACCAAAATTGACTCTGAAGGAGTAGAAAATGCAAATTTTTGAGAATACATTTCCGTGTGATTTTACACACACACACACCCCCCAAACAACTTATAGGAAATTGCTACAAAACACTCAAGAAATGAATAGGCAATACCTATGAACTGATGTCCTTCCAATAGAGTATTTCAAAAACAAAATAAAGATAAGTAAATAAAATATCTACTTATATGTCAGTATTAGATATCTGTATTTAAAACCAGGTAAAAATACAAATTAAAATATTAGTATGTTTTAAATAATAGAAAAGCTCTTGAAATTCATCAAGAGAAACTATATATTGAATTATGCACATGTAAAGTTTATCCCAGGAACACTGACTAAATACCTAAAAATACTGATATACTGTATCACATTACCCAAAATGAGAAAAAAAAAGAGCAAATTTTGTAGATACAATCGATTATTTCAACAGATTAAAAAAAGAGATTTGATAAAATTTGCTAAAATTCAGCATCATTCATATTCACTTCAGTGCAGTTCAATTGCTCAGCCGTGTCTAACTCTTTGTGAACCCATGAATCGCAGCACGCCAGGCCTCCCTGTCCATCACCAACTCCCGGAGTTCACTCAGACTCACGTCCATCGAGTCCGTGATGCCATCCAGCCATCTCATCCTCTGTTGTCCCCTTCTCCTCCTGCCCCCAATCCCTCCCAGCATCAGCGGCTTTTCCAATGAGTCAACTCTTCGCATGAGGTGGCCAAAGTACTGGAGTTTCAGCTTTAGCATCATTCCTTAAAAGATCACCCAGGGCTGATCTCCTTTAGAATGGACTGGTTGGATCTCCTTGCAGTCCAAGGGCCTCTCAAGAGTCTTCTCCAACACCACAGTTCAAAAGCATCAATTCTTCGGCGCTCAGCCTTCTTCACAGTCCAATTCTCACATCCATACATGACCACTGGAAAAAAACATAGCCTTGGCTAGACGGACGTTTGTTGACAAAGTAATGTCTCTGCTTTTGAATATGCTATCGAGGTTGGTCATAACTTTCCTTCCAAGGAGTAAGCGTCTTTTAATTTCATGGCTACAGTCACCATCTGCAGTGATTTGGGAGCCCAAAAAAATAAAGTCTGACACTGTTTCCACTGTTTCCCCATCTATTTCCCATGAAGTGATGGGACCAGATGCCATGGTCTTCGTTTTCTGAATGTTGAGCTTTAAGCCAACTTTTTCACTCTCCTCTTTCACTTTCATCAAGAGGCTTTTTAGTTCCTCTTCACTTTCTGCCATAAGGGTGGTGTCAACAGCATATCTGAGGTTATTGATATTTCTCCTGGCAATCTTGATTCCAGCTTGTGCTTCTTCCAGCCCAGCGTTTCTCATGATGTACTCTGCATAGAAGTTAAATAAGTAGGGTGACAATATACAGACTTGACGTACTCCTTTTCCTGTTTGGAACCAGTGTGTTGTTCCACGTCCAGTTCTAACTGTTGCTTCCTGGCCTGCATATAGGTTTCTCACGTGGCAGGTCAGGTGGTCTGATATTTCCATCTCTTTCAGAATTTTCCACAGTTTATTGTGATCCACACAGTCAAAGGCTTTGGCATAGTCAGTAAAGCAGAAATAGATGTTTTTCTGGAACTCTCTTGCTTTTTCATTCATATTAAATTTCATTAATTATCAAACTCTTAGAAAGAGATATATCTTTCCTCAATATATTAAAAATATTTTTAAAAACCTACCACAAATCTCCTGTATATGGTAAAATTCTAGAAATTTATTCATTAAGTCAAGATCAATTTTTAATTGGATTTTACAGAAGAGACAAAGAAAAATAACAATGACCTACTGTCTTTTTTTGTTTTGTTTATTTTTGAAGTCAGTAGGTCACGACAAAATTTGTTGCAAAAAAGGAAGGAAAAAAAAAAAACAGAAAGAGAAAAAGAAGAAATCAGCAGCCAAGGCAATGTTTTATAAGATTCAGAATGTGTGTAAAGACCATCTAACACAGCCTGCCTAATGACTGTATTCTTTTCAGTGCCTGTGTCTCTTTAACTAGCAAATGTTTTTCAGTCTTCTTTCTCAACTTTATACCACATTGTTAAATGCTAGTCTTCTATTTGATATTCTCAAGCAGTTATGGCAGCAGCACAACACTTCTCCTCTGAAAGCTTTTGAAGTCTTTGGCCTAAGATCTTAAATTAGTTTTGATTAAGAATGAACTTAATTTATTTGGGACTGGAAATTATTTAACTTGTACTATATAAACAGATGATCTGTAGAAGATGGAAACTGAATGATAGCATATGTTAAAAGATACTCAGTTCTCCTAATGATCAGGGAAATGCTTATTAAAACTACAATGAGATGCAATGCTATGCATATCAGGTTGGAATACTTAAAACTACCAATTACACTTTTAGAATATTACTTACCATATCAAAAAATACCTATGGGAAAGATTTACATTTGATGAAGTTCTGTGACATGCAGGTGCCCATATATTCTCTACAACTTTCTATATGTGCATTAAGTATTGCAGTTAATTATAGCTTTTGTAGCTTACATGCATTCAATTTTAATGATTTATTTATAAATATTATTTTAAATATGTCCATGAAATACTGTTAAATTTAAAGTTTCTAAAATATAGATGGTATAACTGTATTTAAATACTGCCCATACACACAAATATACACATTTTAAAATAGAAGAGTGAGAGAAGGAATGAGAGAGAGAAGCATTGCTGTAGATAAGACATATGCAGAGATAGACAGATAAACATCAGAGAGGAATACAAGAGAGTGTCACATAGACACAGTGATGAAAAGAGAGAACAGAGAGGTGAATAAAAGCTTCAAGACGATGCACTAGTTTATATACAGAGACTTCCCTGGGGGATTCAGTTCTACTACTGTTATTTCTGCTGCTTTTTTTTTTTTTTTTTCTGTTGAATAACCTCATACTAAATACACTTTAAGAAAAAAAATTGGAGTTTTATTTTAAAAAATCAATAAAAACACAAAAACTAGTTCTATTCACACTATCACACTCCTTAGGGTATATCTGAAATACTTCAATATTTCCCACTCTATGATGAGGAAAACAATTTTCAATTTTTTTTAGTTTATTTTTTATTGAAGGATAATTGCTTTACAGAATTTTGCTGTTTCCTGTCAAACCTCAAAATGAATTAGCTATAGGTATACGTATATCCACCTCCCTTTGGAACCTCCCTCCTATCTCCTTCCCCATCTCGCCCCTCCAGGATGACACAGATCTCCTATTTCAGTTTCCTGAGCCAAACAGCAAACTCCCCTTTGCTATCTATTTTTATATGGTAGCGTAAGGTTTCTTGTTACTCTTTTCAAACATCTCACCCTCTTCTCCCTTCCCCCATGTCCACAAGTCTATTCTCTATGTCTGTTTCTCCACTGTTGTCCTGTAAATAAATTCTTCAGAACCATTTTTCTAGATTCCATACATATGCGTTAGAATACCGTGTTTATCTTTCTCTTTATGACTCACTTCACAATAACTGTGGAAAATTCTGAAAGAGATGGAAATACCAGACCACCTGACCTGCCTCGTGAGAAACCTATATGCAGGCCAGGAAGCAACAGTTAGAACTGGACCTGGAACAACAGACTGGTTCCAAATAGGAAAAGGAGTACGTCAAGGCTGTATATTGTCACCCTACTTATTTAACTTCTATGCAGAGTACATCATGAGAAATGCTGGGCTGGAAGAAGCACAAGCTGGAATCAAGATTGCCAGGAGAAATATCAATAACCTCAGATATGCTGTTGACACCACCCTTATGGCAGAAAGTGAAGAGGAACTAAAAAGCCTCTTGATGAAAGTGAAAGAGGAGAGTGAAAAAGTTGGCTTAAAGCTCAACATTCAGAAAACGAAGACCATGGCATCTGGTCCCATCACTTCACGGGAAATAGATGGGGAAACAGTAGAAACAGTGTCAGACTTTATTTTTTTGGTCTCCCAAATCACTGCAGATGGTGACTGTAGCCATGAAATTAAAAGACGCTTACTCCTTGGAAGGAAAGTTATGACCAACCTCGATAGCATATTCAAAAGCAGAGACATTACTTTGTCAACAAACGTCCGTCTAGCCAAGGCTATGTTTTTTTCCAGTGGTCATGTATGGATGTGAGAATTGGACTGTGAAGAAGGCTGAGCGCCGAAGAATTGATGCTTTTGAACTGTGGTGTTGGAGAAGACTCTTGAGAGTCCCTTGGACTGCAAGGAGATCCAACCAGTCCATTCTGAAGGAGATCAGCCCTGGGTGATCTTTTAAGGAATGATGCTAAAGCTGAAACTCCAGTACTTTGGCCACCTCATGCGAAGAGTTGACTCATTGGAAAAGACGCTGATGCTGGGAGGGATTGGGGGCAGGAGGAGAAGGGGACAACAGAGGATGAGATGGCTGGATGGCATCACGGACTCGATGGACGTGAGTCTGAGTGAACTCCGGGATTTGGTGATGGACAGGGAGGCCTGGCGTGCTGCGATTCATGGGTTTGCAAAGAGTTAGACACGACTGAGCGACTGAACTGAACTGAGGTTCACCCACCTCATTAGAACTGACTCAAATGTGTTCATTTTTACGGCTGAGTTATATTCATTTGCATAGATTCACCACAACTTCTTTATCCATTCATCTGTCGATGGACATCTAGGTTGCTTCCATGTTCTAGGTATTGTAAATAGTGCTGCAATGAACAACGGGATACATGTGTCTCCTTAAATTTTGGTTTTCTCAGGATATATGCCTAGGAGTGGGATTGTTGGATCATATGATGGTTTTATTCCTAGTTTTTTTAAGGAATCTCCATACCGTCTTCCATAGTGGCTGTATCAATTTACATTCCTACCAACAGTGTAAGAGTGTTCCCTTTTCTCCACACCCTCTCCAGCATTTATTGTTTGTAGACTTTTTGATGAAAGCCATTCTGACCAGTGTGAGGTGATATCTCATTGTAGTTTTGATCTGCATTTCTCTAATAATGAGCATCGTTGAGCAAATTTTCATGTGTTTGTTAGCCATCTGTATGTCTTCTTTGGAGAAATGTCTGTTTAGGTCTTCTTCCACTTTTTGATTGGGTTGTTTGTTTTTCTGGTATTGAGTTGTATGAGCTGCTTGTATATTTTGGAAATTAATCTTTTGTCAGTTGTTTCATTTGTTATTATTTTCTCCCATTCTGAGCATTGTCTTTTCACCTTGCTTATAGTTTCCTTTGCTGTACAGAAGATTTTAAGTTTAATCAGGCCCCACTTATTTACTTTTGTTTTTATTTCTATTATTTAGGAGGTTGGTCATAGAGGATCTTCTTTTGATTTATGTCATCAAGTGTTCTGCTTATGTTTTCCATTTTGAGTTTATCTTTGCACATGGTATTATGAAGTGTTCTAATTTCATTTTTTTACATGTAGCTGTCTGGTTTTCCCAGCACCATTTATTGAAGAGGCTGTCTTTGCCCCATTGTATATTCTTGCATCCTTTCTCAAAAATAAGGTATACATAGGTGTATGGGTTTATTTCTGGGCTTTCTATCTTGTTGCATTAGTCTGTATTTCTGTTTTTGTGCCAGTATCATCCTGTCTTGATGACTGTAGCTTTGTAGTATAACCTGAAGTCAGGAAGGTTGATTCCTCCAGCTCCATTCTTCTTTCTCAAGACTGCTTTGGCTATTTGGTTTTTTTTTTGTGCTCCCATATGCATGTTGAAATTTTTTGTTTTAGTTCTGTGAAAAATGGCATTGGTAATTTGGTAGGGAGCACATTAAACCTGTAGATTGCATTTGGTAATATAGTCATTTTCACAATACTGATTCTTTGTACCCAGTAACATGGAATATATCCCCATCTATTTATGTTGTCATTGATTTCTTTCATTAGTGTCTTATAATTTTCAGTGTATAGTTCTTTTGTTTCCTTAGGTAAGTTAATTCCTAGATATTTAATTCTTTTTGTTGCAATGGTGAATGCGATTGATTCCTTAGTTGCTCTTTCTGATTTTTCATTGTTAGTATATAGAAATGCAAGTGATATCTGTGTATTGATTTTGTAACCTGCAACTTTGCTAAAGTCACTGATTAGTTCTAGTAATTTTCTGATACTATTTTTAGGGTTTTCTATGTACAGTATCATGTCATCTGCAAACTTGAGAGCTTTACATCTTCTTTTCCAATCTAGATTCCTTTTATTTCTTTTTCTTCTCTGATTGCTATAGCAAGGAATTCCAGAATTATGTTGAATAATAGTGGTGAAAGTAGACACCCGTGTCTTGTTCCTGATCTTAGGGGGCATGCTTTCAGTTTTTCACCGTTGAGAATAATGTTTGCTGTAGGCTTATCATATATGGGCTTTACTATGTTGAGGTAGGTTCCTTCTATTCCCATTTTTGGAAGAATTTTAAGATAAATGGTTGCTGAATTTTCTCAAAGATTTTTTCTGCATTGATTGAGATGATCATTTGGTTTTTATCTTTCAATTTGTTAATATGGTGTATCACATTGATTGATTTCCTTATATTGAAGAATTCTTGCATCCCTGGAATAAACCCAACTTGTTCATGGTGTATGAGCTTGTTGATGTCTTGCTGAATTCTGTTTGCTAAAATTTTGTTGATGATTTTTGCATCTGTGCTGGTCAGTGATATTGGCCTGTAGTTTTGTATTTTTGTGTTGTCTTTGTCTGATTTTCATATCAGGGTGATAGTGGCCTTGATGAATGAATTTGGAAGTGTTCCTTCCTCTGCAAAGTTCTGAAAGAGTTTTAGAAGGATTGGCATTAGATCTTCTCTAAATGTTTGATAGAATTTTCCTGTGAAGCCATCTGGTCCTGGGCTTTTGTTTGATCACAGCTTCAATTTCAGTGTTAGTAATTGGATTTTTCATAATTTCTATTTCTTCCTGATTCATTCTTGGAAGATTGAACTTTCCTAAGAATCTGTCCATTTCTTTCAGGTTATCTATTTTATTTCCATATAGTTGTTCATAATAGTCTCTTATAATCCTTTGCATTTCTGCATAATCTGTTGTAACCTATTCTTTTTCATTTCTAATTTTGTTGATTTGATTCTTCTATATATATATATTTTTTTCTTGAAGAGTCTGGCTACAGGCTTGTCAATTTTATTCATCTTCTCCAAGAACCAGCTTTTAGTTTTGTTAATCTTTGCTATTGTTTGTTTCATTTATTTTTCCTTTATTTCTGCTTGTATCTTTATGATTTCTTTCCCCCTATGATTTTTTTTTAAAATTGTTCTTCTTTTTCCAGTTGTTTTAGGTGTAACAGGCTATCTATGCAATGTTTTTCTTGTTTCTTGAGGTAGGATTGAATTGCTATAAACTTCCCTCTTAGAACTGCTTTTGTTGTATCCCATAGGTTTTGAGTTGTCATATTTTCATTGTCATTGGTTTCTAGAAATTTTTTGGCTTCCTTTTTGATTTCTTCAGTAATCTGTTGGTCATTTAGAAATGTGTTGTTTAATCTCCATGTGTTTGTGTTTCTTACAATTTTTTTTACTTGGAATTGACATCTACTCTCATAGCACTGTGCTCAGAGAAGATGCTTGATATGATTTCAATTTTCTTATATTTATTGAGGTTTGATTTGTGACCCAAGATGTGGTCTATCCTGGAGAATGTTCCCTGTGCACTTGAGAAGAAGGCACATTCTTTTGCATTTGGATGGAATGTCTTGAAGATATCAATGAGATCCATCTCATCTAATGTATCATTTAAGACTTGTGTTTCCTTATTAATTTTCTGTTTTGATCTATCCATTGGTGTGAGTGGGGTGTTAAAGTCTCCTACTACTATTTGTTTTACTGTCAATTTCTCCTTTTAGGTCTGTTAGTTTTTGTCTTATGTGCTTCTATGAGGTGCTTCTATGTTGGTGCATAGATATTTACAATTGTTATGTCTTCCTCTTGGATTGATCCCTTGATCATTATGTAGTGTCCTTCCTTATCTCTTGTAATCTTCTTTATTTTAAAGTCTATTTTGTCTGATATTAGGATTGCTACTTCAGCTTTCTTTTGGTTCCTTTTTGCATGGAATATATTTTTTCCATCCTCTCACTTTCAGTCTATATGTGTCTTGAGGTCTGAAGTGGGTTTCTTGTAGACAGCATATATATGGGTCTTGTTTTTGTATCCATTCAGCCAGTCTGTGTCTTTTGGTTGGAACATTTAATCCATTTACATTTAAAGTAATGATTGATATATATGTTTCTATTGCCATTTTCTTAATTGTTTGGGGTTGATTTTGTAGATCTTGTTACTTCTGTTGTATTTCTTGACTATATAAGACTGTTTAACATTTGTTATAAAGCTGGTTTGGTGGTTACTGAATTCTCTTAACTTTTGCTTGTTTGAAAAGCTTTAGATTTCTCAATCAACTTTGAGTGAGATCCTTGCTGGGTACAGTAATCTTGGTTATAGATATTTCCCTTTCAGTACTTTAAATATATCCTTCCATTCCCTTCTGGCCTACAGAGTTTCTGCTGAAAGATCAACCGTTAAGTGTATGCAGTTTCCCTTGTATGTTACTTGTTGCTTCTCCCTTGCTGATTTTAACATTGTCTCTTGTATTTAGTCTTTATTAGTTTGATTAGTATGTGTCTTGGCATGATTCTCCTTGGGTATATCCTGTATGGGACTCTTTGTGCCTCTTGGACTTGATTGACTGTTTCCTTTTCCATGTTGGGGCAATTTACAACTATAATGTCTTCAAAATTTTTCTTATATCCTTTCTTTCTCTCTTCTTCTTCTGGGACCCCCTATAATTTGAATTTTGCTGCATTTGATATGGTCCCAGAGGTCTCTGAGACTGTGTCAGCTGTTTTTGTTCTTTTTACTTTATTCTGCTCGTCAGAAGTTATTTCCACCATTTGATCTTCCAACTCACTGATTCATTCTTCTGTCAGATATTCTGCTATTGATTCCTTCTACAGAATTTTTAATTTCAGTAATTGTGTTTTCTCTGTATGTTTATTATTTAGTTGTAAGTCTTTTTAAATTGATTCTTGCATTTTCTCCATTTTGTTTCCAAGGTTTTTGATCATCTTTACTATCATTATTCGGAAGTCTTTTTCAGGTAATTTTCTTATTTCCTTTTCATTTATTTGGACTTCCATGTTTCTAGTTTGTTCCTTTATTTATGCAGTATTTCTCCACCTTTTATTTTTTTTTTAAGCTACCATGTTTGAGTTCTCCTTTTCCCAGGCTTCAAGGAAAGTTGAATGCTTTCCTTGAAGAAGGCTGAATTATTTCTTCCTTTTAGTTTCTTCCCTCCTAATGTTTGTCCATGGTTTGTGTGAGCTTCCTATAGGGTGAGATTTGTGTTGAGTTTTTGTTTGCTTGTTTTTTTTCTTCTGATAGGTAAGGCTGAAGGAGGTGGTACTCCTGTCTTCTGCTGATTGGGTTTGTATTTTTGTTTTGTTTCTTGTTTAGATGAGGCATCCTGCACAGTGTGCTACTGGTGGTTGGGTGATGCCAGGTCTTGTATTCAAGTGGTTTCCTTTGTGTGAGTTCTCACTATTTGATAATCCCGTTCTGAAGGAGATCAGCCCTGGGATTTCTTTGGAAGGAATGATGCTAAAGCTGAAACTCCAGTATTTTGGCAACCTCATGCGAAGAGTTGACTCATTGGAAAAGGCTCTGATGATGGGAGGGATTGGGGGCAGGAGGAGAAGAGGGCAACAGTGGATGAGATGGCTGGATGGCATCACTGACTTGATGGGCGTGAATCTGAGTGAACTCCGGGAGTTGGTGATGGACGGGGAGGCCTAGCGTGCTGCAATTCATGGGGTCGCAAAGAGTCAGACACGACTGAGAGACTGAACTGAACTGATGGTTAGTTCTCTGGTAGTCTAGGGTCCTGGAGTCAGTGCTCCCACTCCAAAGGCTCAGGGCTTGATCTCTGGTCATTAGCAAAGATTCCACAAGTGGTTTGTTATGGCATTATGTGAGAATAAAATAAATATTCAAAAAGGGGAAAGCAAAGATGAACCCCAATAAATGGCAGTGAGACAATTAGGTAAATAATAATTAAAATATTGGAATATACACATATACCTATATACCCATGAGCAGAGTGAAAATAGTCCAGCAAAAATAAAGTGTAGTGGGTTGATCTGGCATAGAAAGGAAATAAAAAATTATATTTACCAGTTAAGAATAAAAATAACTAAAGTACAAACTGGAAAATAAAGCTAAAGCAAGGTGCCAAATGGGAAATAAAACTATGAAAACAAAACTAATAAATATGTTGAGAGGAAAGGCAAGAAAGAAAGAATAGATATGCAAAGTTAAATAGAGGTAGATGAAGAAGATTTATATACATTAAAGATTAACTGCAAGGGCAAAAGAACATTAGGAAAGGCAAACAAAGGAATAAATTTAGAAAAAAATTAATAGGTTTAAAAAAATTAAAAAGTAGAAGTAAAAAAAAAAAGAGAAAAAAAAAGGAAGAAGAAAGAAAAATGGGGGGAAAATGGAAAGCTTCACAGAACTGCAAAAGCCCATAATAGAGGGCGAAGTTTATAACAATAGAAATTACGACTGAATATACACATATACATATACACCCATAAGCAAAATCAAAACAGTTCAACAAAAATAAAGTACAACAGATTGAGCTGTTCAACAAAGGAAACCAAAAATAATATCTAACAGAACAAAACTAATTAAATCACAAACTAGAAAACAAAACTAAAGCAAGGTGAGGAATAAAGCAATTAAAATAAACTAACAAATATGTTAAAAGGAAAGGAGAGAAAGAAAAGAAAGAAAGACTAGATATGCAAAGTTAAATAGAGGTAAATAAAGAAGATTTATATATGTTAAAGATTAACTTCAAGGGGAAAAGAGCAGTAGGAAAAGCAAACAAAGGAATAAATGTAGAAAAAATATTAATAGTTTTAAAAATTTAAAAATTAAAATAAAAAAGAAAAATAAAAAGAGGAAGTTTCCACAGAACTGCAAAAGTCCAATGCAGAGGCAGAAGTTTGTGACAACAATAAAAAAATGTGACTGAGGAAAAAAGAAAAAAAAAGTTTCAAAAGCTTAATTTAGTATCTTCAGTTCAGTTCAGTTCAGTCGCTCAGTCATGTCCGACTCTTTGTGACCCCATGAATTGCAGCACGCCAGGCCTCCCTGTCCATCACCAACTCCTGGAGTTCACTCAGACTCACGTCCACTGAGTCAGTGATGCCATCCAGCCATCTCATCCTCTGTCATCCCCTTCTCCTCCTGCCCCCAATCCCTCCCAGCATCAGAGTCTTTTCCAATGAGTCAACTGTTCACATGAGGTGGCCAAAGTACTGGAGTTTCAGCTTTAGCATCATTCCTTAAAAGATCACCCAGGGCTGATCTCTTTCAGAATGGACTGGTTGGATCTCCTTGGAGTCCAAGGGACTCTCAAGAGTCTTCTCCAACACCACAGTTCAAAAGCATCAATTCTTTGGTGCTCAGCCTTCATCATAGTCCAACTCTCACATCCATACATGACTCCTAGAAAAACCATAGCCTTGACTACATGGACCTTAGTCGGCAGAGTAATGTCTCTGGTTTGGAATATGCTATCTAGGTTGGTCATAACTTTTCTTCCAAGGAGTAACCGTCTTTTAATTTTATGGCTGCAGTCACCATCTGCAGTGATTTTGGAGCCCCAAAAAACAAAGTCTGACACTGTTTCCACTGTTTCCCCATCTATTTCCCATGAAGTGATGGGACCAGATGCCATGATCTTCATTTTCTGAATGTTGAGCTTTAAGCCAACTTTTTCACTCTCCTCTTTCACTTTCATCATTAGTGCCAATAAAATTGACAACTACAACAAAGGGGGGAAAAAACTGAAAAAAAAAAAAGGAAAAATCCGAAAGAATCTACGGAACAAATCAAAAAATAAGAATAATAAATGTTTTTCTTGAGTAACTGCTCTCAAAGTCCTTTCCCTTGCTGGGAGTCACAGTCCACCTTACCTCCCTAGAATGCCCTCCAACACTGTGCTGATCTCAGACCTGCTGTGGGGGCTGCTCAGATTCTAATCTGGTCCTACTCCTGGGTGTTCTTGCCTCCTATGTCCACACCTATCAGAGCTAGTGCATTTTCTTTTGTCAGTGCTCTCAATGGCCTTTTATATACTCCACAGACGCAGAGTCTGCTTAGTTGATCACGTGGATTTAATCTGCAGCTTGTACAGCTGGTGGGAAGTTTGTGGATCGTCTTCCTTAGCCACACTGCCCCTGTGCTTCAACTGTGATTTTATTTCCACCTCCACATGTGGGTTGTCCACTGGGGTTTACTTCCTGAGGTTTCCCTGGAGGGCTTGGGTTTGCCCCTGTGAGAGCCAGGTGTGGAGGTGGTGCAGTTGTTTGAGTCACAGGTGTTCTGGCAGCACCAAGTACTCAGGAGGGTTTGTGGCTAGGGAAGTAGGAAATACAGTGCTCTAGAAAGGTATGGCAACCTGTCTTGTCCAATATGCTTCAGTATTCTTGCCTGAGGAACCCCCTCTCTGACAGAGAAGCCTGGCAGGCTACAGTTTATGGTCACAAAGAGTCAGACATGACTGAAGCGACTCTGCGCAAAAACTTCATGCAAGAGGTTTTTTTTGCCTGTGGCAGCTCTGCCCCAGTGAGAGTTGAGCATGAAGGTGGTGCAGCTGCTTGGTTTTCAGGCACCCTGGCAGCACCAAGTGCACAAGGACACAGACTGCCTCTGCCGCAAGAGTTATGTCCCTATCAGAGTCTTTTTTTGATCCTCTTGTAGCTGGCAATCAGAAGGCTTCTCTGGCCCATCTTTCTCCATAGCTCTGCCCGTTCAGACACTTAGAGGGCTCCCTTACCTGGGGTCCTTCTCTGTTGTTCGGCTCATCAGGCACATAGATGGGCCGAGCCCTGACTGGGGTCCTATTCTGTAGATTGGTGCATCAGGCACTTCAAAGAGCACCCTGGGAGGAGTCCTACTCTGTAGTTCAGCACATCAGTCACTGAAAGAAGCACTCTGGGCGGGGTCCTACTCCGTAATTCAGTGTGTCAGTCATTTGATGGGCTGCTTCTCTATTGTTCAGCTACAGATGCTGGTGTGTGGGGAGAGAGAGGTTATGGTGATGGCTCCACCCCCTATGCATGACTCAGCAGTATCACCTTGCTTCCATGGCTTGCCTCCACTGGCATTTCCCACCAAGATCTCCTCCCACACATCCCCTCAATCCATCTCTCTGCATTCACCAGCAGCCCTCACCCTTGGATTGCTCCACATTCCCTTAACTCCAGCTCCCAGTCACTGCCCCTTCCAGAAGACCAGTATTCCTGCCTGGGGTATGTATGGCTGTGGCAAGGACTGTCTGATTCTCATTCCATTTAGGCTGCCACACATCAGCTGTTTCACTCTTAGTCTTAAATGCTTCTTCTCTGACTCAGACAATTGACCTGCTGTGGGGACCAGACCCCTGCTTCAGTTCCCCCACCCGCTGAGGGCAGATCCAGTCCTACTAACACTGCTGTTTTTTCCCCTACTCCCTTCATCCTACCGAGTTTTGTGTGGTTCTAAATATTCTTTACCACTGGTCAGGTACTCCTGTCTGCTCAGCTGGTGTTCTGCATGCACTTCTGTGTCTGAAGATGTATTCCTGATGTATTGGTGGAGAGAGATGTACTCCACATCCACCTACTCCTCCGCCATCTTGTTTTCCCACTTTCAGGTTGTATCATAGAAGTACTACTCAGACACCAGTGGCTCTCTTCAGAATATCATGAAATTCCTGAACACTTCCCACCCCTTTATAAATAAATTATTTTCTCATTTCACTTCATATTTTGTAAAGCCTTCATAAGCTTATTTTTAAAAGAAAAAATAAGTTACACTCACCAATTAAATTACTTCATTTTTTGGAGTTGTGACTATGATAAATGGTAGAAAAATCTTTGGTCTAATTAATTATGCTAATTAGATATGTTTGTAAACTCATTTACATTTGTGTTAAAATCAATCATTTATTTAGCCATTGTGGCTTCCCTGGTGGCTCAGATGTTAAAGCGTCTGCTTACAATGTGGGACACTGGGGTTCAATCCCTGGATTGGGAAGATCTCCTGAAGAAGGAAATGGCAACTCAATCCAGTATTCTTGCCTGGAAAATCCCATGAACGGAGGAGCCTGGTAGGGGTCACAAAGAGTCAAACATGACTGAGCAACTTCACAGTATTTAGCCATTTACCTGTTGATGTAAAAATGAAACTTAGGATGGCACTCACTTATTGCTACAAACACAATGATGAACCTTTTTACTGTATTTTTCTCTAAGTAGAGAGCACATATCATGAAAAACAAACCTCAAGATTCAGCTGCTTTTCCAAAACTGGAGGTTTGAGGTTGCAGATGACAGGAATAACTATATTTAATATTAGTCGCAGATTATTATAGAACCTAACAGTAATTTCTAGCATTAATTGTAATTCTTAGGAAACTGTCTCAAGTCTCACTTCATATCAATTGTATCTACCCCTTCTTAGACTATTTATCCTCTGTGGCATTCATTTATCCAAAGTATTGAACCCAAGTCCCTGAACTACAAGATTATACCATTTGAGCACTAAGTAAGCATTAAACATACACTTCTAGAAAATGGGCTTTCTGGATCACTATATGTTTGAGAGTAGAGTTACACCTGGCTTATTCTTCCTCCCACAAGACATACCTTAACTGAAGCTGAATGTGGTTTGATAACTAAGAAGAACTCTAAACATATTCTACAATAGGAACAGATTCTTGTATAATTGCTTCCTGGGTGATGATAAAGGTGTTAGGTAGTTAGAATAGGAAAAAGGTGTCAAGAATGGCGGTGGCTAAAAGACAAGGAAGGGAAAAGCCTGCAAAAATAGAACAAAGGAAAGTCCGAGGACCAGAGTGAGGACCTCAGGTAAAACAAACAGCACTCCTGCCTAGCCCAATTTACATAGGGCAGGCCCAAGGGGAGGAGAAAAAAATCATTTAAAAGAGGAGCCAAAGGGCTGGGTCTCTCTCTCTCTCTTCTATTTGCATCTTTTGGGTTGGCATGCCCTCACGCCTGGAGGAGTATTTTCCTTTATTTTACCCGTGGTGGATTCATGTCAATGTATGGCAAAACCAATACAGTATTGTAAAGTAAAATAAAGTAAAAATAAAAATTTAAAAAATAAATAAAATAAATAAATAAATAAATAAAACTGAGCTGTAACACGGAGCAGTAACTCTGGTCCATCCAAGAGCTGTAACACTGGTCTGTCCAAGAGCTGTAACACTGGTCTGTCCAAGAGCTGTAATACTGGTCCATCCAAGGACGGTAATGCTGGTCCATCGCTTCAAACTTTTGTTGTGAGGAGACAGAACTGAGGAAATAACACACTCTCCGGACAAAGGTCTGAGGGAAAAAGAACTCCTATACAGTATGAAATTAAACATCAGTTATAAAAGACATTTTATCCAGGGTCTCTTGCTGAGAAAATGGAATACCAATATGAGGTAAGCTGGATTTGCTTTTACTCTAGGAACTCCCACATTTTCCTGATGTTTTGAATTATTTATGAAGAAATCCCATAACAATCCATTTTTACAGTGTGTGTGTATGTGTGTGTGTTTGCTGGGGGGAGGATCTCTTTCCACCATTCTGAAGCCCTACTTATAACAAAGGCCGAACTGAACAAGTATACTGTCGTTTCTGAATCTACATAGAAACCTGACACTGACCGAGGGCACAGAACTGGTGATATTTATATAAACAACTGAACAAAAGATGTCAAAAACAGATAAAAATCTGCATCAAGATTGCTGAGTAATTTAAAGAACACTTGTATAAAAATTAAAAAAGTAGCTTTGCTATAGTCTTAAGATAATTTTGGCCAGATCCTGTTTTCTATGAGGATGCCTGGAGCATAGAAAGCAAGAGAAAAGTCAGGGGTCACAGAAAAATTTGAACGTAATTCTCTCCCAAAATATATCTAAAAGAAATTAGATAATGCAATTAAAGTGTATATATCATTTCCTACAAAGTTTATACATTTAACATTGTGTGATTTGGATCCTATTAAAAAGTATATTAAACTAAAATAAAATATTCTAAGAATCATCTTAGTGATGGGAGAATATTTTTACACAGCTAATTGAGAGCACAAATCATCTCATTTAAAACTACATTAAGTCTAACAAAATTGTAAATTAAATTGAGAATGGATCTGGGCTTTTCTGATCATAATTCTCTAAAGGAGAAAGTTAAGTTGAATGAAGACTCAATTTTTAAGAGAATCTTTTGAAGCAACTGAAAGAATAATCATATTCCTATCAAAGCTTCATAGATGGGACTTTCCTAACAGTAAAATTCTTCTCATACTGAACTACTGGGAATTAGATAATATTGGCTGTTATGCCATAAAGCATTAGATTTTTAACAATCAGGTTATTTACATCTTTTTCCTTCTCTCAGTTTCTGTGGAGACAAACTCTGCCAGGAACACATGCTTTATGGGATGGCGGGCAGTGTAAGAAAGGGCCAGGACCTCATTCCTACCAATACAGTATTGAAATGGCCAGTTTATATATAAGGCCCAGATGTGTCCTAGATTTTGATTAATGTCATTGACAACTCCTACTACCTGGATGATAAACGAAGAAAAAAATAAATAGTCCAGTTCTTCCTGGAAAAGGCTGATGATCAGAGTTTTAAGTTATGGGGTCTCCTCAAGGCTCTGACTACAGCCTTACTCTTCTCTCTACTCCTTCTGGGATCTTTCATCTAGTTCTATTTCTTTAAATATCATCTATTTTCTGTAGACTCTCAAATTTAAATCTTTATGCTCTACTTGTCCCCTATGTTCCAGACTCATATATCAAACTGCCTACTGTCTTCTCTACTAGGAATCTCAATATGGCCTAAACAGAACTATTCATCCTTCCCAAATTCAACACCACTCCAAGCCTTCTCTATTTCAAAAGATGGTATCATTACTCACCCAGTTTCTCAGGACCAAAACTGACAATTTATTCTTGTTTCTTCTATTTCTCTCATATCTCATATATAGTATGTTGGTGAATTCTGATGACCTACTTGCAAATCATATGTCAGATCTGTCAGTTCTCATCACTGCCTCTGTTATTCACCATCATCTGTAGCTAGGAACTCCAGTTACTTCATCATTCTCTGTTCTTGCCTCCTCCACAAAATAGCCAGAATGATTAGATGGCTCTTTAAAATCTACCAATGTCTTCTCATTACAAAATTATTACAAAATAATCCAAACTCTTACCAAAGTACAGCTAATTCCAGGATGCTGACCAGTCCTACTGATGCCCCCTTTGAAGAATTCTGCTATTATTGTAACTATCCATTTGCATTTCGGAATCATCCTATCAAGTTGTATCATAATACTGCATCAATATTTTGGTTTGAATTCTATTGAATTTGTGGGTTAATTCTGTTAAACAGACATCTTTATGATATCATCTTCATGTCTATATACTTAATATTATTTTCTTATTTGTATACTTGTATAGGTCTTTTGAAACACCTCCTACTAAAGTTTTATTGTTTGCCTGCAGATGTTTCACAATTTCTGTTATACTTGTTCTAAAGCACTTGATATTTTCTGATATATGCTGCCTTATAATTGCATTTGTGGTTGTTTTTGCTCTTTGATAGAAATTCATGATGACCCAGCAATCCCACTGCTGGGCATACACACCAAGGAAACCAGAATTGAAAGAGACATGTATACCCCCAATGTTCATCGCAGCACTGTTTATAATAGCCAGGACATGGAAGCAACCTAGATGTCCATCAGCAGATGAATGGATAAGAAAGCTGTGGTACATATACACAATGGAATATTACTCAGCCATTAAAAAGAGTACATTTGAATCAGTTCTAATGAGGTGGATGAAACTGGAGCAGATTATACAGAGTGAAGTAAGCCAAAAAGAAAAACACCAGTATAGTATACTAACACATATATATGGGATTTAGAAAGATGGTAATGATAACCCTGTATGCGAGACAGCAAAAGAGACACAGATGTTTAGAACAGTCTGTTGAACTTTGTGGGAGAGGGAGAGGGTGGGATGATTTGGGAGAATGGCATTGAAACATGTATAATATCATGTAAGAAACGAATCGCCAGTCTAGGTTCAATGCAGGATACAGGATCCTTGGGGCTGGTGCACTGGGATGACCCAGAGAGATGGTATGGTGAGGGAGGTGGGAGGGGGGTTCAGGATTGGAACACATGTACACCTGTGGCGGATTCATGTTGATGTGTGGCAAAACCAACACAGTATTGTAAAGTAAAACAAAGAGAAAAAAAATTAAAAATTAAAAAAAAAGAAATTCCACCACTTTTGTTATATTATGTCCAGCCACCTTATCCACATTTGCTATTACTTTTAATAATTTGTTCTGAATATCCTTTAGAATTTCTATGCAAACGATCATACTTTCTAATGATAGTGTTATGTCCTTTCCAATCTCATGCATATAAATTGTTTTTTATTAATTTAAATGCTGATAAAATACTGAATTCAAAAGTCATCCTGGGCACCCTTGTCTCATTTACAATTTTAGACGCAATACTCTTAATCTTTTCCTGTTTAGGATTACACTTAACTCTAGATTTCTATTTTTTTTCCTTTTTGTGTCCACATCATCCTCCTCATATTAAGAAAGTTCTATCTCACTTTGCCAGGGATTTTTCTTTTTCAGCGGAAATGAAGTGAATTTTATCACATACTTATTGGTTTGTATAATTCAAGAGGAAACTATAGTCATTCTCTTAAATTTGTTAACACAGTGTATTAATGTATGTTCTCTTCTAACAATAAATTATCACTGATGTTCAGAAATCAGTTCATGCATACTCGTTCACTGAAATTTATTGACCTTTATAGTCTAGAATTTGTGGTGAATTTAAAACCATGCTTCAACATGGGCAATACATGCTGTGAAACTCTCAAGTTTAGCACATAAAAGTCAACACAGCTTTTGTCTGCCTTTGTGTCTTTGGACAGAAACTTTTAGACTTAAGCTATCAGGCAAAGAATTTAGCTGCTCTGAGGCTCCATGCTGCAAACAAAACTTGGTGATACTACATGAAGACAGAGATGCCTTAAGACGACCCTCTGTTGCTCCACTTTTCAGCTCTTGAGGCTTTCTAGCTCAAGTGCCAGAAAGGTAAGTAAGTCTTTCTATGTGTCTGGCCCCAGTTACCATCTGGAGTGCCACAATTTGAGGTAAGTTGAGTGAAAACTACCTAGTTGACCCCAGTCAATCTCCAGAACCATGGAAGATAATGATAAAACAAGTGTTGTCTTGACATTGAAATTGGAATGATTTAATATATAGAAATAGGTAATTGGGAAATTTTTTGGTTGTTAATGTTCCAAGGGAACTTGAGAAATTTTGAATATTGCTTATGTCCATAAAATCAAGCTTATTGATTACATTGTTCAGATTGTTATGATTTACACATTATGTATTTGTCTGAAAGTTTATTTGGTATTAATACAGTTAGTATAAGGTGGATGCATTTAGTCTTGTGTTAATGATTATGTAGAAATAAGAATATAATTTTTACCCTAGACTGAAAGCCTATGATGATTCACTCACACACACACACACACACCAGCTCAAAGAGCCCTCTGGTCACTCTGGGGATTTCATACCATTCTCTCTATGAAATTCCACTCTATCCTTCCTCTAGGGCATGGATCTGCAATATTTTTCTGTAAAGTACCAGAAAATACATGTTTTAGGATTTTGGGGTCATATATACTCCTTCTCCTCCTCTTTTTGTCTCTCTCTATCTTTATTTTCTTCTGCTGTATTTATTGTTTGTTGTAAAAACACTTCATGTGCTATGTGCTAAGTAGCTTCAGTTTTGTCTGACTCTTTGAAACCCTATGGACTGTAGCCTTCCAGGCTCCTCTGTCCATGGGATTCTCTAGGCAAGGATAGTGGAGTGGGTTGACATGCCCTCCTCCAAGGGATCTTCCTGAATCAGGGATCAAACCTGCATCTTTTATGTCTCCTTCATAGGCAAGAGTGTTCTTTACCACTAGTGCCATCTGATTAAAAACAAAACAAAACAAAACAAACAAAAACCCCACATTCTGGCTCATGGATGAACAACAATGGGCTCTAAGTTGAGTTTGGCTTGTAGACCATACTTTGTTGATCTCTGCTTTCAGGATCCATTTGGATGGAGGAAGTCAGCAGGAATTTCACAGCTTGGAAAATCCAATTTTTTTTCCAGAATACACCGGAAGATTATCTTTTCCACACTTTCTTTTTATTGGGTTGGTGCCATATAGCTGAGTTCCAATAACTAGTTTCAGGCCAGACCTCTAAATCATCTTGCAGGATCAACCACATTTTCACGTTGATCTCACTGGATATCTGGAAGGGAAGATCCAAATAAGGACTCTGAGGAAAACCTAGAGGATGAGCAGGGACCACTGAGGCACTGATTGAAAGAGACACCTACAAGACTTACTCAACTCACATCGAATTTTGGTACAAGAGGGGGACATATTCATTTTGGATTAAGTCAATTAACTGATTAGGAGGTTGTTTGTTACAGCACATGTGTTATCATGGCATGGTTCGCAAGACTTTTAATGATACTTTGTCTACTTCTCTAACCTTATTTCTCTCAGATTTTCCTCTCATTCATCATATTTCCAACCAAACTGGACATTCCTGTTTCTCATAAACACTCTAAGATGGTCCCTATTCAGGCCCTTTGCCCTGTCTATCTTGATGGAAACATTTCCTTTCAGATTTCCCTCATGCCTCCAATCAAAGGTAAAACAGAACTTTTCCAATTACCATTTGTGAAGATGAGGCACCCCATCCAGTTTTCAAAAAAATTTATATATATATATATATATATATATATATATATATATACACATATATATGTGTATGTGTGTATTCTTGATATCATTTCTTGAACTGAGATGATCAAAATTCTGTTAATTATAATCTTCCTTTACTTTAGCATATAGAGGATTTTTATATTGAGAAGGGGAGGCAAAAATACACAGAACTATACAAAAAAGATCTTTATGACCCAGATAACCACAATGGTGTGATTATTCACCTAGAGCCAGACGTCCTAGAATGTAAAGTCAAGAATCATTATGAACAAAGCTAGTGGAGGTGATGGAATTCCTGTTGAGCTATTTCAAATCCTAAAAGATAATGCTGTGAAAGTCCTGCACTTAATATGCCAGCAAATTGGAAAACTCAGCAGTGGCTACAGGACTGGAAAACATCAGTTTTCATTCGAATCCCAAAGAAAGGCAATACCAAAGAATGTTCAAACTACTGCGCAATTGCACTCATCTTCAACGCTAGCAAAGTAATGCTCAAACTTTTCCAAGTGAGGCTTCAACAGTATGTGAACTGAGAACTTACAGTTGTTCAAGCTGGTTTTAGAAAAGGCAGAGGAACTAGAGATCAAATTGCCAACATCCTTTGGATCATATAAAAAGCAAGAGAGTTCCAGAAAAACATATATCTATGGGGTTGTGCAGAGTCGGACACAATGGGAGCAACTTAGCAGCAGCAGCAGCTGCTTTATTGACTAGGCCAAAGCCTTTGATTGTGTGAATTACAACAAACTGTGGAAAATTCTTCAAGAGATGGGAATACCAGACCACCTTACCTGCCTCCTGAGAAATCTGTATGCAGGTCAAGAAGAAACAGTTAGAACTGGAACAACAGACTGGCTCCAGATTGGGAAAAGAGTATGTCAAGGCTGTATATTGTCACCCTGCTCATTTAACTTATATGCAGAATACATCATGTGAAATGCCAGGCTGGATGAAGCACAAGCTGGAATCAAGATTGGCAGGAGAAATATCAATAACCTCAGATACGCAGATAACACCACCCTTATGGCAAAAAGCAAAGAAGAACTAAAGAGCCTCTTGATGAAATTGAAAGAGGAGAGTGAAAATTTTGCCTTAAAACTCAACATTCAAAAAACTAAGATCACGGCATCTGGTCCCATCACTTCACGGGAAATAGATGGGAAAACAATGGAAACAGTGACAGACTATTTTTTGAACTTCAAAATCACTGTAGCCATGAAATTAAAAGACACTTGCTCCTTTGAAGAAAAGCTATGACTAACCTAGATAGCATATTAAAAAGCAGAGACATTACTTTGCCAACAAAGGTCTGTCCAGTTGGACAGGAAGGTTTTTCCAGTAGTCATATATGAATGTGAGAGTTGGACTATAAAGAAAGCTGAGTACCAAAGAATTGATGCTTTTTAACTGTGGTGTTGGAGAAGATTCTTGAGAGTCCCTTGGACTGTAAGGAGATCAAACCAGGCAATCCTAAAGGAGATCAGTCCTGAATATTAATTGGCAGGACTGAGGCTGAAGCTGAAACTTCAATATTTTGGTGACCCAATGGGAAGAAACAACTCATTGGAAAAGACTCTGATACTGAGAAAGACTGGGATGACAGGATGAGATGGTTGGATGGCATCACCAACTCAATGGACATGAGTTTGAGCAGGCTCTGGGAGTTGGTGATGGATAGGGAAGCCTGGTGTGCTGCAGTCCATGGGGTCGCCAAGAGTCAGACACAACTGAGTGACTGAACTGAACTGACAGAGGCTTTGTTGAACCAGTCTACTTTTGTACGTCCAGCAGCTAGAATAATATCTGATATATAAAATACCCTCAAAAATAAGTAAAGCTGATAACATGATATAATTAGCCATGGTGTAATTAAGTTTCTAGCTATGTTTTTAAATTTCCAATTGCTTTTGCAAATGTATAGAACATAAATACATACATGTATAAACACAAGAATGAATATAATAAGAACCTAATAATATGTGCCTATGAAATAACCCTTCATGTATTAGTTTGCTAGTACTACTATAATAAAGAACTACAGACTGGGTGGCTTAAACAAGGATAAATATAATACAGATATTTATTTTGTACAGTTCTGTAGGCTAGAAGTCTGAAATCAAGCTCTTAGCAAGGTTGGTTTCTTCAGAGATCTATGAGAGAAGGATCTGTTTCCGATCTCTTTCATTTGTTTACAGATGGCTATCTTTATGTCCATATGATGTTCTCCCTGTATGTGTGTCTCTGTGTCCACAACTACCCTTTTTATAAGGACACCAGTTATTTTGGATTAAGTCCCATCCTAAGGACTTTGTGTTGGTTTGATTACCTCTGTAAAGAGTCTGTCTTTACATAAGTTATACTGTGAGCTACAAAAGGCTAAAACTTTATCATACACATTTTGCTGTGGGGACACAATTTAACTCATAACATTATGCCCTCTGGACAACCAAAATCCATGTCCTTCTTACATGCAAAATACATTTACCCAGTCCCCACATCCCCCTTTCTGCCCACCTATCTTAGTTCATTAGCATCAACTCTGTCCAAGACCTCATCTGAATATCATTTAAATCAAGTATGGGTGATTATGGGTATAATTCACCCTGGGTCAAAATATCTCTTCTCCTGTAAACCTGTGAAACTAGACAACAAGTTATCTGCTTCAAAAATATAATGGTGGGAAAAATGTGTTAAACATTCCCATTCCAAAAGGGAGAGATTGAAAGGAAGAAAGCGGTCATGGGTTTCAAGTAAGTCTAAAACCTTAGCAGAGAAAATTCCATTAGATTTTAAGGCTTAAGGCTAATCCTCTTTGACTCTATGCTCTGTCTTCTAGGCCCACCAGGATGGTAGCCCTACTCTCTTGGCCAGTGCCTTTTGGGTTTATGGCACCACTGGCAGCCTCGTTGGCCTCTGAACTACTTTCAAGTTATTAGTCCCTTTTCTTGAAAGAAAACCCGGGTTTGATCTCTGGGTTGGAAAGATCCCCTGGAAAAAGTGATGGCAACCCAATCCAGTACTCTTGCCTAGAAAATTCCATGGTTGGAGGAACCTGGTGGGCTACAGTCCATGGGGTCGCAAAGAGTCAAAGACTGGATGACTTCACTTTCTTTCCTTCTTTTCTTTCCAAAAGCTTTCCTTGATCACCTTATCTCTATTCCTAGCTTCTGCTGAGGTGGTTGATTAGACTCATGTGTCACTTGCCTTCTCTTGAGCAAATTCTTGATCAGCCAAATGCTCATCCCTTTTGCCACACTCTCTGCATAGGCTGACAATTTTCCAAACCTTCAAGTTCTAGCTCCCTTTTGCTTACCAATTCCCTCTTCAATTAATCTCTTCTCCCATATTTTCCTATACACAGCAAAGACAAAGCAGGTCACATTTTAAGCACTTTGCTTAGCAATATTCTTAGATAAATATCCGAGATTATTGCTTACACATTCTACCTGCAGCAGAACACTGTTTAATTCAATTCAGCCAAATTATCTACCACTTAAAACAAGGATGGCCTTTCCTCCATTTTTTAGCAAAATATTCCTCATTTGCTTGTGTGATTTTTCCCGAAGCACTTTAATGTTTATATTTCTAACAATATTCTGGTCATTCTACCCTCTTTCTGAGCTCTCTCCAGAATCACTTTAATGTCCATTGTTCTACCACAGTCTCTTCAACTCAGTCCAGGCCTTTTCCATCATGCACCTCAAAAAAGTTCCAGCCTCTATCAATTACTTCTCACAGCATAACTCTACCTCCTGTACCAAAATCTGTATTAGTTAGCTAGGGCTGCTGTAACAAAGTACCATAAATGGGGTGGTTTAAACAACTGAAATGGATTATCTCAGAGTTCTTGAGGCTAGAAGTCTGAAATTAAGGTGTGGACAGGATTGGTTTCTTTGAAGGACTTTAAGGGACATCTTTGTTCCAGGGCCCTCTGGTTGGCTTGTATATATATGGCAGACTTTATATTCACATGACATTCTTTCTATATATGTAACTTTGAGTCCCAGTTTCTCATTTTTATAAGGACACTAGTCATACTTTAGCTTTTTACTTTCATGCATTGGAGAAGGAAATGGCAACCCACTCCAGTATTCTTGCCTGGAGAATCCCAGGGACGGGGGAGCCTGGTGGGCTGCCATCTATGGGTTCGCACAGAGTCGGACATGATTGAAGTGATTTAGCAGCAGCAGCAGTCATACTGGATCCAGGCATCCTAATGACTTCATTTAAACTTTTTATCTCTGTAAAGAGCCTATCTCCCCCAAAAAGGTCACATTGTGAGGTACTGGGACCTCGGGCTTTAACATGTGAATTTGTGGGGAGCATAATTCAACCCTTCCTGATAGCTCAGTTGGTAAAGAATCCACCTGCAATGCAGGAGACCCCTGTTTCAATTTCTGGGTCAGGAAGATCCACTGGAGAAGGGGTAGGCTACCCACTCCAGTATTCTTGGGCTTCCCTTGTGGCTCAGCTGGTAAAGAATCCACCTGCAATGCGGGAGACCTGGGTTTGATCCCAGGGTTGGGAAGATCCCCTGAGGAAGGGGAAGGCTACCCACTCCAGTATTCTGGCCTAGAGAATTTCACGGACTATATAGTCCATGCAGTGGCAAAGAGTCGGACACGACTGAGTGACTTTGACTTTCACTTCATAATTCAACCCATAGCATCCCACAATATGTAGGATAGGAAAAAAACGTGGATGGTGGCTCAAGCATCTAACTTTGACCTATTTAGTCTCATTCATTAAGTTTTAGGCTTTAAAACCTAAAGCATATCACAGAAATATAAATGATATACAGAGATAAATGATAACTTCACTCATATTTATCTTAAATTGTGGACATACACTTGTTTTAGACACTATGCACAATATTATAACCTCATAACTTTTCCAATTAGAATTATCACTTGTTTCCAACATTCTTTTTAATTTCCTTATGTGTGTTTGTGGACAAGGCAATGACAACCCACTCCAGTACTCTTGCCTGGAAAATCCCGTGGACGGAGGAGCCTGGTAGGCTGTAGTCCATGGGGTTGCGAAGAGTCAGACACGACTGAGCTAATTCCCTTTCATTTTTCACTCTCATGCATTGGAAAAGGAAATGGCAACCCACTCCAGTGTTCTTGCCTGGAGAATCCCAGGGACGGCAGAGCCTGGTGGGTTGCTGTCTATAGGGTCGCACAGAGTCAGACACGACTGAAGCGACTTAGCAGCAGCAGCAGCAGCGTGTCTATAGTTGAGCAACTTCATTTTACAGCTCCTTCTTATCTTAGTGCATTTAGGTAAAGAATACACACGTTAGTCTGTGCAAATCAGGCTTTGCCACATACTGTTTCATGTACAAATCTTTCTAATTATGGAATTCACCTTTAGGCTTGTAAATTATTTCCCCAACTCTACCAATAGTGAGTTTCAGTATCATTTCATGCGTAAGTCCACGTCCATAATTTGCTTCAGATAGATTGCAACATGAACATCAGTTCAGTTCAGTTCAGTCACTCAGTCATGTCCGACTCTTTGCTATCCCATGAATTGCAGCATGCCAGGCCTCCCTGTCCATCACCATCTCCTGGAGTTCACTCAGACTCACGTGCATCGAGTCAGTGATGCCATCCAGCCATCTCATCCTCTGTCGTCCCCTTCTCCTCCTGCCCCCAATCCCTCCCAGCATCAAAGTCTTTTCCAATGAGTCAACTCTTCACATGAGGTGGCCAAAGTACTGGAGTTTCAGCTTTAGCATCATTCCTTCCAAAGAAATCCCAGGGCTGATCTCCTTGGACTGGTTGGATCTCCTTGCAGTCCAAGGGACTCTCAAGAGTCTTCTCCAACACCACAGTTCAAAAGCATCAATTCTTCACCACTCAGCCTCCTTCACAGTCCAACTCTCACATCCATACATGATTCCTGGAAAAACCACATACCTATAGACTATTCCTGGTAATTTCTCCATTTTTATCTGTAATAGAGGCCTTTCCTTTTTCTCAACATCATTTTTAATTCTAGTTTAGAATTCAGATTAGGTAAGAACTGTGCATAACTGCTAGAGTTTATTCAATCAAAAACTGAAGCATGTAGTCTCACTAATATGAGAATAAAGGGAAAATATTTGAAATTAGACCTGCAGCAAAAATCCACAGTGTATGACTGCCTTGGATATGCATCATCAAAGCATCAAAGTGTGGATTGTAAACATCTTTAAAGTAGTGAATCAAAACAGAATGCAATGATATTAGCAAATTTTACCCTTATCAGAAGCGACTTGAGACGTGACTTTCTGCCACTCTTGTGGAGGTAGCTAGATGAGATGTTAATCATATCCAAATCAGAAACACTCAAGACACTATTAAATAAAGTGTTATCAGTAGAAATATATCTTGAACTGAAAAACTATCATGACTAAAATATTGACGTGAGAAATTTTGACTTGCACACAGTGTGATGCCTCTTTTCCCTTGACCCTTAAACACTGACAAATGTTTGTTAAATTTTCTCAATATTGTTATGAAGCCAATATAAAGCCAGACTGTTCATAGCACTCTAATAGGGATAGGGACATAAAGATTAATATAAATTGTTTCATTTATTATGTGTGTGTGTATGTGTATGTATGTATGTGTGTGTGTATATATATATATATATATATATTCCACATCAGTTTTTAAAAAGTAAAGTTTCCTTTATGTAAGACTATTATAATTGAGAGCTGGAGTTGCCAAGCATTTCAGGATAGTAATATCTCAATTGTTCCGATAAACATTCTAACTTCAGATAGTTGACTGGAAATCATAATTAAATGTGAACTGTAGTATTAGCTAATGACAAGATTTATGATGCAGATATACTGTCACTCATTAAAAATATTTGCATTGTAAAAGATCAAAAACATAAAGGCTTACTTGACAAATGTTCATTCAGAAGCATATGTTTTCAATATTGTGAACTTTTTGAGAGAAGTATATGCTAATTAGGTTTCTCTATAGAATTTAAACTAGTTTAACAGCATTTTGAAACAAATGTCTCACAAAAGAAATCTGTTGCTACCATGTCTAAGTTATCCCTATTTTTTTAAAAAAACTAAATTATCCTGAAGAGTCGTTTTCTTCTGGCAAACTATGACAATTAAGTACATCTTTCTAGACATGATTTGTGTATAATGTGAAGAATGTAATAATACTTACTTTTCTGGGTAGGGATGAAGAATAAATTAATTAATACATGTGAGGCATTTACTACAAATGAAACCCCAAATACAGTAAGTGCTTAATAAAGGTTAACTACTGTTTTGTCTTTGGTTTATTTTCTAATAACTAAAACTTTATCTTCTAAAATTAATTCTGTTTAAAGTTTCAGGTAATAAGATTTATTTTTTAATGAATCAAGTTTGAGTCCTTGCTCCATAAGACAGTGTGTGTGTGTGTGTGTGTGTGTGTGTGTGTGTTTAGAAATGTAGATAGAAGTTGCTTCATTAAAGTATAAGTTTGTCCAGGTTTGACACACTAATAGAATGGAGTCACCCCAAACAATAGCGGTTACTATTTTGAGTCAACAAGAGTTTAAGAGAATCAAAGATATATCTTAAAGTAGAGTGAAGAAACAAACGCTGTATGAATACAAGCCAGCACTGTAGATTTAAAGAGATGGAAGTGTATCAAAAGTTTACAGCAAGGGAGATAATACGTTAAGAATAAGTCCAAAATCTATCTGAAGTTGGATTCTCCAAGAAACAAATGCTGAGATGATGTTTTCAAGCAGGAAGTTTATTAGGGAATATGAGTATACATATATGGAGGAGTGAAGAGCATGGGATTGAGAAAAGGGAGTAACTGGGCTGTGAGACAGTTGCAATGAAGGTCTCAGACATAACCATAACTGGTATGGTCTTCAGAGTTGGTCCACCTTGAAGCAATCAGGAAGGATCTTTACACCTGCCTACCACTAGCCAGTCATTGGATACAAAATCCTATTGACAGGAAGCTCTCAGAAAGCAATTTTCAGGGGAAGCACCAACAAAGCAGCTGGGAGAATGAATGCCTCAGACTTGAAGGGGAGACATGGTGCTTGCAATGGCATTCACTACACAATGAAACCAATCTCTGAAGTTTGATTTTATTGCCCTGTAACTCTGAAAAGAGAAGGGAGTTGCAGCAAGAAGTCAGGAAGAGAGTTGAGAGACCTGATAAAGCCATCTTCAAAATACTTTTTTCATGTTTCTTTAAGAAAGTAAAAGTTGAGCACAATTTGGAAAAGGCTTAGAAATTCCCTTTTTGATTATAGAATCACACAATAATATCAGTATTATGAGTGGAATTTGTCAATGAAGATGTATTAATTAAACTGCTTTGAATTATATTTCTTGTGTGCACAGCTGTTTCCAATTACATAATTATAGCTTACAAAGCCAACAATTGAAATCATGTTTTTTAATTTTTTTTTCACCATCCATGGGAGAAAGCACACTGTTTAACTATAAAAATAAGCTGTCATTCTGTTAGAACATGAAATGCAGGATGAGGACTACAGATGCCAGCCATTGAGGGAATTCATGCAGAAACATGCCCTCTGGCATGATGCTTATTCTAAATGATATGACTCGTCTCAGAGCTCCTTTCACCAAGCAGCTCTTTAAATTAACAATAGGTCAGATTTAGAAATATTTGGTTAGGAGATACTCAACATAAAAATGTTTGTTTGTTTTTTCATTTTTCGTGACCCACTGCTTTCAAGTTAGGTGTTCCCAAATCACTAATGATGACATATAGAGGTCAGTGGGACTCCATCTCTCTTGCTTTCCATAACTTTTTAGGTCTTGTGGACTTAGAGCTAAGGAGAATAACTCATGACCTATACAACTAGAAGAGTTCAAGGGTTTAACCCTCAGGCTCTGTGTTCAGACAGATATGGGTTTGAATTCCAGTTCCTCCAGTTAGTCACTCTGATTTTTAACAATTTCATTTAACAACATATAATAGATGCATCAAAAAAGTCATTGTGATGAAAACAGACTGTAGACAAATTTATCAACAGAGATGTTTCAGTCTCTTAATTAGTTATTAATTACCACTTACTGCATATCTCTTATGTGTCAGAACAGTCTTAGGTATATTAACTAATTAAATCAAGTCAGCTTCATGCAGGGAGTACTATTATCATCTGTGTTTTATAGATGAAGAGCTAAAACTTTGAGAAATTATATGAATTGCGCAAGCTGACTGCTAGTAAATTGTAGAATCATATTGTTATGTAGTAGCATTAAAACAGTGGTCATGACAAACAATAAATATTAGGTGCTGTGGTCACTAGTTCTATGGTACTAATACCACTTTTACTACTGCTGCTGCTACTAACTCTATACAGTGCTAAGGGGATAGAAGAGAGTACAGTTTGATTACAGAATCATTTTACCACATCTACTTCTGGTTGAAACCTTGGTTTCTTATAGTAATATTTAACTGAAGATCATAATACAGCCCACATTTGAACAACATGGGTTTGAACTGTGCAGGATCACTTATACACGGATTTTTTTAAAAAATAAATACAATCTGCAGTACTACACAATCCAAGGTTAGTTGAATGTGCAGCTATGAAACTGTGGATACAAAGAGCAGACTACTATAAAGTCTTACTCAGATTTTTGACTGCCAGGATCAGTGGTGCTCCTAACCTCACACTGTTCAAGGGTCAACTGTACTTTCAGCTTTAATTTATATATTCCACTAATTTGAACTGCTGTGAATCTTCAGTATGTTACTTATGGCAAGTATTTACCTAGTGTAGATGAGAAAAGATAGAAGCACAAAAAGAGGAAAGAAAATAAGCAGGATCTCAAATTTGGAGGACTGGGAGGACTGGAATTAGAGCTTGAATCTGATATTTTGTCCACTTAGTTTATTATAAAGGAGAAATTTAAAAAAACTTATCAACAAACTTAAGTTTCTTATTTCTTTTGCCAAATCACATGAATGATTTCATTGCATTTGGAGAATGTAAATGAGATGGCACTGTGTAAAATATAGGCTACACAGAGTAAGCACTTCACTTTGAGGGCCCTGTGTGCTACCTGAGTGTTACGTTGTCATCTACAAGAACAGCTGAAGAATAGAGTGAGATTTGCAAGACTGAAAACATAATTAAAACACAGAGTAGTTTAAAATGTATAATCCAGTTTGACCCATGAGATGAATGGCTTCAGAAAGCATGTACAGTTGGTAGTCTGTGGGTTCCATATCCATGGATTCAACCAATCATGGTTATAAAATATTCAGAAAAAAACTTTCCAGAAAGTTCCAAAAGGCAAAACTTGTATTTGCTCCAGTCAGACAATTTACTTAGTATCTACATTGTATTTACAACTATTTATACAGTATTTAAGTTGTAATAGGAATAATAAGTAGTCTAGAGATGATTTAAAGTATACAAGAGGATGTGTATACTATACTATACTATACTATACTACAGTATTTGCCATTCTATATAATGGGCTTGAGCATCCACAGAGTGGATTTTGGTATCTGAAGGATGTCCTAGAACCAATACCTTGTGGATACAAGGGATCACTGTACTGATTTACCACTGGGATGATTCTTACACATGGGCAGCTCTAGATAACAAGTTCCAGGGTGAATGCTGGTAGGAAATTAATTCTTAGCCATGGTCAATTTCCTCTCAAAGGTAGAAAAAACAAACAAACAAAAATCTATGGGCATTCCACCAAACTGAGTTACTCCAGTTCAATTCAAAAGCTGATCTGCTGATTCAGATAATTTACTTTGCCTATGGATACAACAGTCTGACTTTGAAACAAAGACATAAAGGGAAAAGTGAAAGTGTTTTTGGAAAGGAAACAATGTCTTAGGTAGGATGAGCATCAGATTGAAATAGGATTTTCTATGTTGAATTATGGCACTTGTAAGCTGAAAGTGTACGTCCCCTCAAAATCCATATGTTGAGGTATGATGGTAATAGGAGGTGGGAAGACAATTAGGTCATGAGGGTGGAGTGTTCATAAATGGGATTAGTGCTTTTGTAAGAAGAAGCAGGAGAACTTGGTGTCACCCTCTACTCTCTACCACGTTGGGATACAAGAAGATGGCCTTTTGTAAACCAGGAAGACTGTCCTCACCAAACAGTTAATCTGTTAGGGTCTCGATCTTGGATCTTCCAGGCTCCAGAAATGTGAGAAAGAAATGTGTGTTTGTTAAGACACCCAGTCTATGGTAATTTGTGGTAGCAACCCAAGCTGATTTACATACTTGGTCAGATTGCTTCAATCATTTAGCCTATATTATCTCATGTAAACTTCTCATGTTCTTGCTCAGTCACTCAGTCATGTTAGACTCTTTTGCAACCCGGTGGACTGTAGGCTGCCAGGCTCCTCAGTCCATGGGATTTTACCAGGCAAGAATAGTGGAGTGGTTTGCCATTTCCTTCTTAGGGGACCTTCCTGACCAAGGGATCAAACACATGTCTCCTGCTTGGCAGGCAGATTCTTGACCACTGAGTCACTTGGAAAGCACCTCATGTAAATTAAAGACCTTGAATTTGCTAGTCAATGAATGGGTATTTTCAGAAGTGAATTTCAGGGACATTTCCAAATCATACACTTTGCCCCCATAGGGTAATATAAAAGAATGATCTAGTCATTCAGACAGTTGGCTAAACCTCAAACATTCATGTATTAACTTCATGATTTTTCTACATCTACTTATACTATTTTTACTTATTTTTTCTTTATACCATTACATAATTATACTTAGATTTATTTAAAATCAAACTAATTTAAATCAACACTGAAAGTAGAATACAAGGTAAAACTTGCTTTACACCAGAAGTATAACAATAGAACCATAAATTCAACAAAAGCAAAACATTTTTGTTAAGGTGATCAATTTGCTTAGGGATCTGAATGAAAGTTTTAGTCTATTTTTAATGTATAATGAGTAAATACTGAAGTGGTTGGAGAGTGGTTTCCAACATACTAAGACTTTTTCCTTGGATAACTGAGGGAAAATCAAAAGAAAAAATACTGTATTTTAAACAGTGATTTACTTTAAACAAATTCCTGTTTAGGTACCACCAAAAATGATCTCAGATCCAGATGATATGCATACTAAATCTTGGAATTCTACATTTCCTTATCCAGAAAATATTGAAGTGTTTTACCTGACAAAAGAAGTAAACTCACTTGAATCACAGTTGAGTCATGCTTTTAAGGAACTAAATATGCATTATGAAGCAGTGAAGAAGCACATGTACATAGGTAACTACCGAGCAAGAAGGGGACTACTCAGCAGATTTCCTCTTTTTGGTGTACACTAGGACCTCTTACGTGGCTGTGCTCCTTTCTGGAAGTACAGTGAAATATGCTATTTTCAGAACAAGAGCTTTTATCTTCTTCCAGATTAACTATTTATGTCTTCACTTCTGAGAGCTTCTTCTTACTTTCACCATTTTGTTCTTTCCATCCCAATCACCTTCATAGAAATGATCACTACCTTGTATTTTCTTGTGTGTTTAATTTAGATGTGGGCTCATTTTATTTTTCGCTCTCTTAGAATGTTCATTCCAAAAGGGAAAGGCTCTTGTCTGCTTTGTTCACACTTGGGCCAATGGTGTGCTGGACCTGGCTTGTTCAAGTGCATCATAGTGGATTAGTAAACTTTCAGGAATTTTATGAACCAGTTGAGACTATACCAGTAGTTTAAAATCATCGTGTTAGGAATATTTATATAAGACTCAGCAAAACTATAAATAATTTTTTTCTGGGGAACTTGTTCTTAAACAGTTACTTGCACATCACTTGCTCTGTTTCCATGCTAGAAACATGCTTGTAACATGGAAGAAGCCTAATGAATTTCTGGTTATTAAATAAACTGAATGTCCAAAAAACAGGAAAAAATAAAACAAAACACTATTCCAGCTCAAAGGAAGTCAGGCAGGAGTTCCTTCTCATTCAGGCTTTTTATTCTATTCTGGTCTTCAACTGATTGGGTTAGGCTTGCCTATATTAAAGAGGGAAATACACTTTACTCAGTCTATTGATTCAAATGTTAATCTCACACAAAAGCACCCTCATCAATACACTCAGAACAGTGTTTGACCAAATATCTGGGCATCTAGGAGCCCAGTCAAATTGACATATTAAATAAATCATCATGACTAAGTTCCTGATATAAGCTGCTATTATAATAATTGTGATTGTTAATATCAATATTATAATATTAATATTAGGTGACAAGTATTTTGGTGGACATTTTCACAAACCAAATTTTTTATCCATATCTCTCCTTCACATATAGTATTTTAATTATTAAATTTCAAAAAGCACTGTTACAGCAAATTATCACATTACCCTTAGCATTAATTAAAAAACTAAAATAACTTAGAGAGATCCTATTATTAACCTTGAATTCCCCTGCTTTGGTACACATAGTAGGGCCACAAGGAGTTCTTTGTTGAATATATTTTAAGAAAATCTAGGACAGGACTCGGGGGCCTTATTCAGAGAAACAGAGAACACATCTGTTATCAGATAAAAATATGTACTTATTTTAGCAGGTGATATTTGTTTTAATTTTTCTTGCCTCTCTCTTCCACAAAGGCCATGGTTAAGATTTATTTTTCAAATTGTTAGAAGTTGTTATATAAAAATGACCTCTGACTGCAAGAATAGAAACATAGTTAAAAGTTCATGATTTGGACAGTCAGCATTAATGTAGACTGGAGAAATAATTTGGCAACCTCTTCCCTTTTCCCTAGGTAGCTTGATGAATGACCATTTCTTTATTCTGTGTTCAGAAGTTTTATGGGCCATGGAGAGTGCAAGATCAGAGTTATTTGGGCCTGAAATAAAAAGAAGTATTTTCCAGCCACAGTTAAATAAATGTAAAAGACCTGAACAAAGTATTTTTGAGTACCAAAAATTCCACTTTTCAGAGAATTTTTATAGTATTTGCAAATAAATAAGAAAGAAAACTATATTTATGGTTTCAAAGTAAGGTCATAGCTCCTAGCATTGCAAATTATTTTGGGAATTGGTATTCATTCAGCTCCATTGAATTAAAGACTGTGCAAGATGGATTATCTAAAGCCCTAATGTGGAGAATTTCCTAGACATTTTCAAAGACTATAGGAAACACTGAGATCACCATCAATTAGGTTAAAACAAATACAAATTTGAACATTCTAGCTTTTTGGATAAAATACAGAATAGGGAATGAGAAAGGGAAAGGATCCTAAGCTCTCTGTCTGAGTTTCCAAACTTCTGTTCATTATACTCTAAGATATTCTAGGACAATTATTATTTTCTAAAGATCTTTTCCATCATTAGAGCACATCTGCTGAAACTTGATTCACTCTCTTAATACTCTAATTGTAACAACTGTTCTTATTCATAGCTCCCTAGTAAAAGTTGATACCTTGATTCTTTTCTCTCTAAATTTGCCTTAGAAACATACACATGCACTTTATGTCATCTGCCATTCTTCCTTCTTTCCAACTTGTTCTCATCACACATGTCACATTCTAACACATGTACTCCTCTCTATGTACTGATTAGTCTATGAAATGATCTATGAACAGTCTTATTACCACCTCCTCCCAAGTATGGACCACCAAAAACTTTTATCTGAAAAATTTCCAAAATATGTCCTGTATAGTTCTCCCTTCTTCACAGTACACCAGTGATCTATGCCATCTGAGAAGCAATCTGACTGTGTCATTACTCTGATTAAAATCTTCCAAGTCTACACTTGCACTTCCAAGTCAGTGAAAATCCCAAGCTTCTAAAACTGTCTTACTAAGCCTTGCTGCTCTGCTCATTGTTTGGCTATCCAGTCATTCACAACTCCTTGTGTTCTTCTCCACTGTTTTGTTGTGCCACACTTCTTCCATCCTATGAGAGCAATGCAAGTCCTCTTGTCTGTCCAACTTCACATAGACAATCACCCAAAATCCAATCCAGTCCCTGACACCTGACCATTTATTGGGCCAAAATACACCAGTTCTCTGATGTTGCCTTGGACAAGAAAATGGCAATCCACTCGAGCATTCTTGCCTGGAGAATCCCATGGACAGAGGAACCTGGTGGGCTACAGTCCATGGGGTTGCAAAGAGTTGGACACGACTGAGCAACTAACACACCTGATGCTGCCTAAGATGCTACTTTCTTCCCTGGTGGCCCAGGAATTGCTCATGTTCCTTCTGTATATGTTCTCATCACACGTTGCATTCTAACACATGCATTCCTCCCTAAGTACTGAATAGTCTGTTTTCTTAGCTGTCTTCCCTACTAGTCCACAAGGGCAAACTGTGAAAAATTCATCATTGCAAATTAAGACTTTATTACAGTTCTGATGATGAAAATGTCTCAGTGAATATTTGGAGAAGGAAGAAAAAATAAATTTTTCTATAGGGAATAATTACAGAAAATAAGAATTGGATCAATCTTTCCACTTTTCTCTCCTCTCCATTCCTCTCTCCCTCTCCTCATTTCTCCTCTCCACTCCTTTCTTTACTCTTCTTTCCCTCTCCCCCTTTTCCCACTTTCTGGACTTCTGCTACCTGGAATCTCACTAAATTCCATGTCCATTACACCTTTCTCTTTTTCCATAATAGTGGTTTTATTGATGTACTACTTCCAATGAGTTTTATAGATAGAGGTGGAGAGAAAGAAGGAGAGAAGGAAAAGTAGGAAGAGAAGGAGAAAATGGAATAGTCGTAGGAGATTTTAACATCCATGAAGCACTTTATACATGCCATGCACTATACCAAGTATTTCATCAGGATCTATCATTAAATCCTCATATCAGCAGTATGTGAGAGGTATAATTATTCACATTTTATAAAGAGGGAAACTGAGGCACAGTAAGGGGCACACTCAAAAGACTGAGCTGGAACCTGTCCACCTGTATCCCAAGTACACAGTTTGTGTATGTGTGTGTGCCATCATATAGCCTCCCTCCCTATGCATCAAACCAATGCTCAGATCATTCAGTTTGGTTCAGTCGCTCAGTCATGTCCAGCTCTTTGCATTCTCATGAACCACAGCACGCCAGGCCTCCCTGTCCATCATCAACTCCCAGAGTCCACCCAAACCCATGTCCTTTGAATTGGTGATGCTATCGAACCATCTCATCCTCTGTTGTCCCCTTCTCCTCCTGCCCTCAGTCTTTCCCAGCATCAGGGTCTTTTCAAATGAGTCAGCACTTCACATCAGGTGGCCAAAGTATTGGAGTTTCAGCTTCAGCATCAGTCCTTCCAATGAACACCCAGGACCGATCTCCTTTAGGATGGACTGGTTGGATCTCCTTGCAGTCCAAGGGACTCTCAAGAGTCTTCTCCAACGACACAGTTCAAAAGCATCAATTCTTTGGCACTTGGCTATCTTTATAGTACAACTCTCACATCCATACATGACTACTAGAAAAACCATAGCCTTGACTAGATGGAACTTTGTTGACAAAGTAATGTCTCTGCTTTTTAATATGCTATCTAGGTTGGTCATAACTTTCCTTCCAAGGAGTAAGCATCTTTTAATTTCATGGCTGCAATCACCATCTGCAGTGATTTTGGAGCCCAAGAAAATAAAGTCAGACACTGTTCCCGCTGTTTCCCCATCTATTTCCCATGAAGTGATGGGACAAGATGCCATGATCTTAGTTTTCTGAATGTTGAGCTTTAAGCTCCTCTTTCACTTTAATTAGATGTGTACAGAGCTCTTGAATGAAACTCTCTGGTCCCTTTAGAACCTAAAGCCAGAACTCAAGACATGGGAATTCTCTATAAATGCTAGAATGCTAGAATGAATAAAAGCATATGTCTTTGTTTTCCCTACCCATACAGAATCTGCACCCTCTGCTAGGACATTCCTCAGTGATTATCCTGCTTAGCAACACTGCAGTGACAATGCAGTAGAAGGACTCTTTTCCCTAGGAACACTTTTCAACACTGCATCAGGCCAAGGCACATGTTAAGAGTGAAAATCAGAGACCATTAAGCCCCTTGCATGCAATGGGTTTCTCCTTTTGCTGCAAACTTCCTGACTTGGCTTCTTTAAGCAGCGAACATTTCCCAAAGATCTCCAGGTATCCCTTCTTGTGATAGGTCATTACCTCTCTAGCTGCTGAGAGGTGAAAAGGTGCTATTAAGGCAAGTGGTATCCACTCCAAGAGTCATATTGATTGCAATCCCTTTGTCAGATGCTGTGTGGAAACAGGGCTCAGCCTCTCATTCATCACAGGTGCTATTTCTGGTATGCTTGAAACTTGTCCTGTGCTTCTTCAAAACCTGTGCCAGCTAGTGTGCCCACTACAAGTGTGTGGTAGATATCACATACTCATGAAATGAATATGAGAGTGTATGTAAATTTCTATGACTCTTTAAGAAGGCAACAATTGATTATACCTCTTCTGGTTCCTCAAATACACCTTCTCTCTCTTCCTTGTATTTCCTTCTCTGTCTACAAAGGTGAGCTTTTCCCCCTCCTTTTGAGTTGACTTGAACTGATCTCACGTTTGAAATTCAGCTCAGGATCTCCCTTCTTCTGTTTTATGAAGCAAGCCTTGGCCCAAATATCTCTCTGTTAGGATTCTTTTCTCACTGGGCTGTGAAAGCCCACTTACTTATATGTGTGTGGTGTCTTCAATTACCTCTTTTCTTTTCAAAATCTAGAATTATAGACCATCATCTTTAGTATCTGGTATTGTGTGTGTTCTCAGTCATATCTGACTCTTTGTGACCCCTGTGGTCAGTAGCCTACGAGTCTCCTCTATCCATAGGATTTCCCAGGCAAGAGTACTGTAGTGGATTACCATTTCCTTCTCCAGGGGATCTTTCCAACCCAGGGATCAAACTGCCATCTCTTGTCTCCTGCATTGGCTGACAGACTCTTTACCACTAGTGTCACCTGGGAAGCCCTATCTTGCATTGTAGCCGGAACCAAGTCTTGTCTTAATATGTTTCCATTGAGTGAATAAGTATCCTAATAATTTCACTAAGTTCAAAATAACCTGAACCAATGACCTGAAATCCAATAGTTTGGCTAAGGTATTCAGGACATCTAGTTGTACAGCATTCATTCATGCTTTCAGCTGTGCTAAAGGACTAGCCTTTGCTTATCTTTAGAAGTTTGACATGGTCATTAATGTTTCTTCTGCAACTGTAGCTTTGCTCCAAAAGAGAAAAAGTTTAAGGGAGTCTTTTTATCCTCCTCTTTATTATTTTGTAGAGAAGTTACCATGAAGGAGTGGAGATTGCAGAGATTTGACATCTGACATGCTGAGAGCCACCCTTACTTTTGCTAGTCTTAGGGACTGTCATATAAATTGAGAGCTCATCCACAAGATGGGAATAGCAATGCCTTCTTTTTACATCTTGAAGGGTTGTTGTAAAGATCCATATATATTATTATTCATTTTTTTATTCTCTGGAAATACTCAAAGAAATATAACTTCTGCTAGAACTTGTAGAAGACCTCTGATATCTCTATCAATCAATTTATGTTCTAGTTTCCCTTAAACTCCACTTTATATCTGGTTATTAGTGTCCTAAATACAAGCTAGTGCACTTTTATTTATTACTTCTCCCAGATACATGTTTTTATTTCCCCAAACTTATGAGCTTTCTGGTGAACAAGAGCTATTTCTTCAACTTGAAATAAATTTATTTGACTTAGTCATTTAAATACAAATTGAGGGTGTTTTAGTAGGGCTGCATTACAATATTATAAAATTATGGTTTCAAATACAGCTGGTCCTCAGAATTATCCGTGGAACTTAATAAGAACAAAACAATAAGGAGAGCAGACTTCTTGTCTTTACTATGGACACACTGCAAGTCTGTATGAAATATCTGCCTCACTGACTCTGATGATGGTGCTTGTGTTCCTCAGCAGACTCTGTTCCCCAGCAATGGTGTTTTGCTCCAGAGAGTTCTTCACCTTGGCTACAGGTGATTGGACAGGGGAGGTTCTTCATTTAATGAAGTCAAACTGTAGGCTTCTCAGTGAATTATCTTCTGAATACAAGGGCTAGTCTTATTTGCTAGTGGCAGAGATCTAGTCATTAACTATCTATTTCTACTACTTAATAGTTGTATGAGTGAGAGAGTGAGGCAGTGAGTGCTCAGACTCTCAGTCATGTTCGACTCTTTGCGATTCTATGGATTGCAGCCCACGAGGCTCCTCTGATCATGGGATTTTCCAGGCAATAATACTGGAGTGGTTGCCACTTCCTCCTTCAGGGGATCTTCCCACCCAGGGATTGAACCCGTGTCTCTTACATCTCCTGCATTGCAAGCAGATTCTTTACATCTGAGCCACTGAGGAAGCCCCATTAGTTGTATAAACATAGTCAAATCACTAACATTATCACTTCAAGCCTCAAATTGGAAGTGGGGATAAATCAAAATGTGCTATGTGTTCCTTTGTGAAATAAAGGAAACAACAGAACTTAACTCACAGGCTTCCAACATGTATGATGCATAGAAGGTACTAGATCATAGGTAGTTATCATCCTACCCTTCATGGGGTTGTTGAAAGGAATGATTTACATGATGCATATAAAGCGATCAGAATATTTCCTGGCATCCATAATTGCTCATTTGCTCGCTCTCTCAGTCGCTCAGTTGTGTCCGACTCTTTGCGACCCCATGGACTGTAGCCCACCAGGCTCCTCAATCCATGGAATTTTCTAGGCAAGAGTATTGGAGTGGGTTGCCATTTCCTTCTCCATAATTGCTCATTAGCAGCTAGCAATATATTATTGTTGTTGTTTTATTTTACCTGATTCTTGGTTGTGTGCTTTCTTTTATCTCCTATAACATGTATTTATAATTCACTGGAGTTGTACATCCTCATACACTCATTCAGCAAGAGTGCTCTCAACAGCCCAGTGTGTGAGTACCTGCTGAGCCTCTGGGTATGGAATGCCCTGTCCAGTGTCCTGAGACTGCCTGGTCTCTCCCAGTCTTCTACGACCAGTTTCAGATCTCAGCTCTGCCTCTACAGCTTCACTGACAGCTTGACCTCCATAGAGAGGCTCCTCTTCTAAACTCTCCTTGCCTTCTGAGACACACTCAAGTGCCTGTGCTCATCACAGAATATTAGTGTCAGTTGTTTTTATGAATGCATAGGACTACTACATACAGCTATAGAGGTCATGCCCTGTACGAGATTCTAATATGAGTAGATATCTGAATGCAGCCCTAGTTATTAGTTAATGCTGCTTGGCATGGGGCTGGATCTAATTCGTTCAACAAGAAGTAAGTTTATAATTTATCTGTCTGAACAGGTTGTGTTATATAATTTATTGGAACCAAAGGAGGGTGCTTATTGATAGTTGGCACAGTTGGCCATGACATGTCCTCATTAAGTATGTTATTGTTGTTGTTTAATCACTAAGTCATGTCCAACTCTTGTGATTCCATGGATTGTAGAACACCAGACTCCTCTGTCCATAGGATTTTCCAGGCAAGAATACTGAAATGGGTTGTCATTTCCTTCTCCAGGGAATCTTCCTGACCCAGGGATAGAACTTGCATCTTCTATATAGATAGGCACGTTATTCAATATTGAGCCCCCCACTAAGCATGTAAGCCCCTGAAGTCCAGAATCACAATCTTCAAATTGATTCATTTATGTATCCACTCATTCAATCATTCAATAAATACTTATTGAGAACCTAATTTCTGTTCATTCTCCTAGATTCTGCATCTCTGTTCTTTGTCTCACATGGCAGATAAATAGGTTACAGTTTCTTCAAATCTGGTTTCAGATTTGTTTGCATGAGTGTCTAGATGATGTGAATAACTAGCATATTAGACAAAGTTACCTTCTTACCTTAATTTTTCTCATCACTGACTAAAACTAATTTCTATAACTCTTCAAGACCGTATTGTGCTATGTTGTGCTTAGTTACTCAGTCATGTCCGACTCTTTGCAGGACTGTAGCCCACCAGGCTTCTCTGTCCACGGGGATTCTCCAAGAGAGAATACTGGAGTGGATTGCCATGCCCCTCTCCAGGGGGTCTTCCCAACCCGGGGATTGAACCCAGGTATCTCACACTGCAGGCAGATTCTTTACCATCCAAGTCACCAGGGAAGCCCAAATACCATATTAAATGATGATAATAAAAAGATAGCTCATAGAAGCTACTGCTACCAACAAGTATGTTTATATTGCTGACATTCATCCATCTATCTTCAACATATATATGTAACTCCCATGTCCCTGGCTTGAGGTTAGGTATGAGGAATACACAGGCAATTAAATTAGATCTTAGTTCTGCAAAATTCAAAGTTTAGCATTTTCATGTAAGTAAACAAATTTAAGGAATGGACTTCAAAGTAGTGAGCAATGGTAATAGCAAGTTAATGAAGAACAATACACTACTCTAAATTGCATCATTTATGATTTGAGTTTTGGGAAAAGTATGTTTACCCTGGATAGGATTATGGAGGTTGCGTGTTCAATGTTAATTAAACCTGTTGAAAGGTTCAGAGTTAAAACTTGCACAAAAGAACATGTTGAGGCAAAAAAAAAAAAAAAAAAAATTGTTTTGGCTAGAGGCCAAATTTCTGTATCAGCATTTAAGGAGGTGTTTTATAGGAGGGGGGAAGTTATTTTACGGGGGAGTCCCAAAATTTCAAGTATATTAGTTGTCCTATCACATCATAGCTAGCAAGACAGATTGGTATCATTGAGCAGAAGTGATTCAGACTAATGAATAGACAGAGTGGGTTCCACCTGAAGAGAAATGTCCTTAACCTGGACAAGCCATGTTGGAATACTATTTGAAGAACAGCCTTTTTTTCTGTTGCCTTCTGTGATATCTCCAATTTTAAAATGTTAGCAATATACTAGAAAAAAATTAATGTGCAGAACAAATTAACCATATCTTGATCTGCCCAACTTGTAACCTCTAATATTAGGACTTGTTTGTCAATTTTTATCCTGAAAGATTGTGAGTGGGGTGAAGAGTTGGGGGTGGGTAGGGTGGTAGGAGAGATGCTGATCATGTTTGCATTCTAAGGATAATTCTGGCACAACTGGAAGTATCACTCATAGTATAGAAACTTGCATTCAATCCCTCTGAAGTACTTATTAAAATGCTTGTTCCTGGCCCCACCTTAGATGTTTGGAGTCAAAGTAGCTGGAGAGTGTACTGGAACCCATGGTGTGAGGAGAAGCCCAAAATGACAAAGACCAAATAGTATACTATCTTCCCATTAGAGGAAGGGATATTTTTATGTTGTGTTACTCATTATGATGAAATAATTCTTGAATTCGATTGCTGTACAGAATCAAGTCTGTCTTTCATAAGGACAGGCTTTGAAATATTGGAGACTCTGAGAGTTGACCTGTTGCTTAGTGTCAATGTCACTCATTTGTAAAGTAGGGATTTACTTATTGACTTAATAACTCCTTGGTAATCACTGCTTATAGCATCTTTGTACACAGAGACCTCCTGATTAGTGTATTATTGACCTGGAAGATTATGCTTTTATCATTTAGTTTAGGCCAGTGCAAGCTTTTGGCATGCTCACTCCAACAAATCCCCACATTAAAATAAAAACATTACTCTCATTAAAATTAATGGCTGTTATGCTTACTCACAAAAGGGAGACTCCATCACTAACTGCAGCAGCAAGGGGTAGCATTAGATAATTTCAACTAAATGTATTAAGACATCGCACTTACTTTCCCATTTACAAAATTAATGAAATTATCAAAATTCTAATTTAAAATACATTTACTGTCACTCACAGAGCTTTGCTTTTTTTTTGACCTATTTCATCCTTTTGCTCTAACTACCTACTAATAAAAATTTCACCTCATAAAACATAATGATAAATGCCAAAACTCATGAAATATTTTCATAAAACTCCAGAACTCCAGTATCTTGATTCCGGGCAATCAGGAGCTGAAGATTCCATTTTCATCAGGTGAAATATTGGAGAATGCTTCTTTATTACTGAATCAAAACTGGCTTCAGTTAATGGTGAAGCTGAAAATGATTACATGTCTCACTCAAGAGCACACCAACTGGGAGGCTCTACACTGGGAAAAATGATTTGAAACCCTGGTAAGTGCTTATCCAGATCTTATACTTTTCTTATTAACTGAATTACAAACAGACCAATGTTTTACAAAAATTATCACATATCACAAAGGGCCCTGTAGAATCAAAAACCTTATAACATTCATGGTAAAGCAAAATAAGTTTTCTACTACCAGAGGAACACCTTACATCCATGGTACCAACTTATGGTTGAAAAAAAAAATTGAGAAAAATTCGCCAATTTACCTTCAAATGAGAGACCATTATTGTTTAATTTAGGGTCATGCCAGGTTATAGTTCAGTCCAGTTGTTCAGTTGTGTCCAACTCTTTGCCACCCCATGGACTACAACACTCTAGACTTCCGTGTCCATCACAAACTCCCGGAGCTTGTTCAAACACCTGTCCAAGTTGATGAGGCCATCCAACCATCTCATCCTGTCATCCCCTTCTCCTGCCTTCAATCTTGCCCAGCATCAGGGTCTTTTCCAATAAGTCAGTTCTTTGTATCAGGTGGCCAAAGTATTAGAGTTTCAGCTTCAGCATCAGTCCTTCCAGTGAATATTCAGGACTGATTTCCTTTACGATTGACTGGTTTGATCACCTTGCAGTCCAAGGAACTCTTAAAAGTCTTCTCCAGCACCACAGTTCAAAAGCATCAACTCTTCAGTGCTCAGCTTTCTTTATAGTCCAACTCTCACATCCATACATGACTACTGGAAAAACCATAGCTTTGACTAGATGGACCTTTGTTGGCAAAGTAATCTCTCTGCTTTTTAATATGCTGTCTGGGTTGGTTGTAGCCTTTCTCCCAAGCTTTTCTCCCAAGGAGCAAGCATCTTTTAATTTCATGGTAAATTAAATGGTAAATTTCATGGTAAATTAAATTACCACTAATCAAGGTAAATTGGAAGTGGTCAGGTTATAAACCATGTTTTATTAACAAAGATCATATGAAAGGGTCATCAAGTCTGAAAATATGAGGGAAGCAAAGAGTAGAAAAAGAACACACGAGAGAGCTTGAGGCTCTGGATATATTTTGATCAGGATAGGCATGCATTTCCTTTCAATGGTGAGCCCAGTTCTAAAGCCAATAACTTATGAATGCCCTGGCTTCTATAGCAGGAATGGTAAGATAAAGGCAATTGAAGAGAGCAGAGGCAACCATGTTTATTTAATCAATAAAGAAAGATTTGGAAAACTATTTCTTATTGATCTTAGAGAAAAAATATGCAGAAAATATTAGGAATAACTCACTTCCATGAGGTTTAACTGTAGTCCAGCAATTTAAATAAAATTGTAAATAGAAGCCTTTTTATGCAGGAATCTTTGCAACTGTATTAAAGAATTAAAAGTGTGCATAAGGAAAAAACATGTGATCTCTTTACATATCATAAGTTTTATCTTTGTCTCAGATACATGGTTAAGATGGATTGAGTTTTTGACACTATGAGCCATAAGAATTTAAAAAACAAAAAATGAAACAAAGCCTTGAATTGTTCATTCCCTCAGTGCTCATGAATAAGTGTTGTGCCAACTTTCGTGTCTGAGGCTCTTGTTAAGAGCTAGGATTACAGTGTGAGCAAATGTGACTCCAGTCTTCAAGAAGTCTATGTCCTATTGTAAATGGCTGACCAAGCCACCTAAATTTCCTGAGCCTTGGGTTACTTCTACTGACATTAAAAGGGCTGGATAAAATTTTCCTGTGTTCTCTTTTAAGACCAAAATTTTAACAAATATTTAGAGGGCTGTATAGAAGGAAATTATGCTTCTCTTGTGGCTCAGACAGTAAAGATTCTGCCTGCAATGTGGGAGATCTGGGTTCAACTTCTGGTTTGGGAAGATCCTCTTGAGGAGGGCATTGTAACCCACTCCAGTATTCTTGCCTGGAGAATCCCCAAGGACAGAGGAGACTGGCGGGCTATAATCCATGAGGTCACAAAGAGTTGGACATGAATGAGTGACTAAGCACAGCACACAGAAGGAAATGGCCACCGACTCCAGTATTCTTGCCTAGAGGATTTCATGGACAGGGAGACTGATGGGCTAGGATTCATGGCATCACAAAGAGCTGGACATAACTGAGCAACTAAAACACACACACACACACACACACAGAATTTAGTTTACAAAAGAAATGTATAGATATTCTAGGAGTGTGATAAGCAAGACTGCTGTGAAAATTCATTTTCTATTCCTGTTATCATATCTTACCTTTCAAATTCTTCCCGTAAGTGTAGGCTTATAACTTGCTGTGCTGTGTTCATTAGATATTCACTACCATTTCCATTCTTATTTAAAGAGTACTGTCTGACCTCCCTGGCAGTCCACTGGTTAAGACTCTGGGCTTCAAATGCAGGGAGTGTGGGTTCGACCCTTGGTCAGGGAACTAGGATCCCACATGGCACTTGGTGCGGCAAGAAATAAAAAGAGTACTGTCTATGCTGTCTATGTATAGGTTAGTCAGTGTACTAGGGATTTTAAACACATTATCTTGAACTTGATTCTCAACACAATCCAATTATTATTATTCTTCACATATTACAAATGAAAAAAATGGGACTCAGGGAAATTGAGTAACTTACCAGTGTCACACAGGTATCAAGTGACCAAGACAACATTTGAAGTCAGAAAGCTGATCCCCAAGGCAAGTGCTCCTAACCTATTCATTTTCATCACAGGAGGGTCATTGTTAAAAAATATACTCTTTCATCTCCAGCATTACCATCATTCTGGGAACTAAGCACTGCACCCATTAAATTCATAGGCTTTCATCCTCTCCAAGGGAGAACAGACGTCAGTTACTCTGAAACATTTCCTGACCCTCTCTCCAGTCTGGTTGGAAGTAGAGCTCCTCCTTTGTGCTTGCTGCCATCATTTATCCACTGTAGCTGACAGCTTTATATTTGCTTGATTTTCCCCTCTCGATTTTGATCCCCTAACAAAACTGTTTATGCCTTTCTCATCTTTGTATCCCCAGTTCCTAGCACAGGATTTGACTATGACAAGTTCAAGAATATATGTTAATTAAACAAGTGGTCACGTGAGCAAATGAATGCAATGACACTCAGTCTGCCTTGCTAACTATAATTAAACCATATGATTTTACTGGGTCCTGAGAAATTATGTCTAGGAATGGGTGAGCTGACTAGGAAGATATTATACTTAATTTTTATTGTTCTGCATAATGTTTTGATTAGTGACTAAAAAAGAAATGACGGGAAGTTAAGTGTATGAGCAAGGTGACACTGCCTGTGACTGTTCACATGCTGTAGAAAACGTTTTGTGGGAGATGACATTGAACAGTGTGACTCAAGATGGGGTCCTGGACCAGCTACATCTGCATCACTGGATAAGTATTATATTCAGAAACATGGGGAATGGGCTTGGCAATCCAAAATCTGAAAAATGTTGGTATAATCATTCCTCACTCCTAGGCACTAGTTACATAAACTAAGCATGACAATGTTATGTTGTATTGTGCTCAGTTGCTCAGTTGTGTCCAACTCTTTGTGACCCCATGGACTGTAGCCTGCCAGGCTCTCTGTCCATGGAGATTCTCCAGGCAAGGGTTGCCATTCCCTTCCCCAGGGTATCTTACCTACCCAGGGATCAAACCAAGGTTTCCCACACTGCAGGCAGATTCTTTGAATTGCCCTTTTGGTCCCTCAGTTTATTTTATGTTGCATGCAAAGGGTCTGAGGGGAATATTGCTAGTTCTAACTGGGTCCCGTTGGAGAACAATCTGAGAGAACTCTCCTGAACCCATATTTGGGAACATATACAGTAGTACTATGGAGAAGGCAATGGCACCCCACTGCAGTACTCTTGCCTGGAAAATCCCATGGATGGAGGAGCCTGGTAGGCTGCAGTCCATGGGGTCGCAAAGAGTTGGACACGACTGAGTGACTTCACTTTCACTTTTCACCTTCATGCACTGGAGAAGGAAATGGCAACCCACTCCAGTGTTCTAGCCTAGAGAATCCCAGGGATGGTGGAGCCTGATGGGCTGCCGTCTATGGGGTTGCACAGAGCCGGACACGACTGAAGTGACTTAGCAGCAGCAACAGTAGTACTAAGTGACCATACTGATGAAATGCTCCTGGACTTCCCATGTATGTATACAGTAGACACTCAATAAAAATCATTGACAGAGTTAACAGATGACCTGGATTGACAAATCAAATCATCCCAAGGAGTTTATTTTCTGCTCATGGGTTAAAATGATACTCTGTCAGAATAGGAAATGCAGCATTGAGTGCTCATATTCTAATAATTAGTTCTGTCGGTGTGTGCCTTCTCTCTCCTCACACAACTGTAAAAATCTCTCTCCAGTTGCTTTCAGGGAAATTCACTTACAATTATATATTAGTTATTACTGGATGAGCAAAACCCATGTACCTCTTATTTTTGTTTATTGCAGTGTCTTTTTTTTTTTTTTTTTTTTCAAATAAACCAACAAGAAAACAACCCCAAAGCACAGACAGTAGCATCTGGACGATGTTCTTTGCCGACAGATCATGTTGCTCTTGTGTTTACAGCAAGTTCCATTGTGCACTGCTGGAATGATTTTGGGAGAACAAGCCCTTTATCTACACAAGTGGGTGCTTTTATTTTCCTGACTGACTTTCTCAAGGAGAAGATGGTACAATCACAGTTCAGCAATGAGAAGTCAGGAGGAGGAGGAGGGAGAGAGGAGCAATGCTAACAAAACTTCTGTCCTACAAGGACTCTGTTCTCCTTGGTCCCTTTGTCAGTCTTAACAAAACTAGCACACCTGGCCAGTGATGCAAACCACTCTGCATGGCCTCTACATTGTTATGAGATGAGTTGGTGGTTGGAAGAGCTGCCACTGAAATGAAGCCAGTTTTCAGGGAAGTTTAGCTACAGCTTATGGCTGATGGAAGCATTAACTCACTGGTGTTAAGACATTCTGGTGATGGGGTAATGCTCAATTTCATTTTGAAACATCAATATTGCAAATATCCACTCTAGATGTAAAACTGGTTCATGAGTGTTTAATTTATTTGAAAGACACTGCAGATTATTGATTTTTTTTCTCCTTCAAGAAAATGAAAGCAGCATATCAGTGTGTCCTTGGGCAACTGACATAACTTGCATATGCCTCTCTTTGCCCATCTGTGTCAGATACAGGACCAAAAGTTCATGGCATGGTTCATTCATCTGTAATAACATACTGAGTACATGATATATGTCAGATTACAAGTGAAGAATGAGAGTGGGAAGGGGCAAGAAGGGAGCAGAAGGAACAGAGGAGGATAAGAGGCAAAAGTGATGCGTCGAATGGGTAAAACATCCAGCGAGCACATAATTAAAATAAAATGTCTAAATGTTACAAGGGATACATGTCCCAGGTAGTCAACCAGCACAGAGAAGTAATAGATAACTTAATTTGAGGGTCTCACAGGAAGAATCACAAAAGAATAGAAAATGAGTTATTGTTTGAGAGAGCCCAGAAGAATGTGCTGCAGGAGAAAGAGTGAGTGCCTTATAAAGGAGGATGAGCATTTTAAAAAGGATGGAGACAAAAGATTGAGATTGGACCCTGCACTGTATAAAAGAGAGTGATGGAAAACCATCCCAGGAAATGAATAGTATATAACTGCAATCTTTTTTTTTTTTTAATGCAAACAGAATGGTTAGAAAGAAATGTACCAAAATGTCAACAGTGATTCTATCTGCACAGTATGAGTATAAGCTCATTTTACCTTATATTTTATATAATTTTGCATTTTCTGTAGTGAGTGCATGTGTACATGGTCAGTTGCTTCATTTGTGTCCAAATCTTTGCAACCCTACTGACTGTAGCCTGCCAGACTCTTCTGTCCATGGGATCCTCCAGGTAAGAATACTGGAGTAGTTACCCATGTCCTCCTCCAGGGGATCTTCCCAACCCAGAGATCGAATCCACATCTTATACATCTCCTGCACTGGTAGGTGGGTCTTTACCACTAGCACCACTGGAGAAAAACATCAATCACACAGGGTCACGGGGCAGATTAAATGTGACTATGTATTCATTAACCAAAATTTGCATGCCTACTATGTATAATGAACTCTGGTCCTTTTAAAGCCTAGGGAGCAAAAAGAGACAGTGCTTGTTCTCTTGAAGCTCATTATTTTTGTGAAGGAGACAGAAACACAACCAGTTTGAAGAGAGAAATCAGATCACATGGAAGCACCAAAGAGTATCTCAAAATTTAGAACAGAGGTTGTCAGGACAGTTTACTAGGCTGGCCCTTGAAGGACTGTCAAGAAAGAGCAGTCAGGAAGGACAAGGCAGCACATGTAGAGACAAGACCATGGAGCGGCTGTTGGGAAATCTCAAATAATTTTGTACAGTAAACTAGCATGGGAAGAGTACGCAGCAGCCACTGGAGAAAGTCAGATGGAATCTTCATGGTCCAGCTCAAGGAACTGATCTTTTAACATAAAGTTAAAATAACTGGAAAAGTATTTTTGAAAGAATTGGGGGAACAGGTAAGTTGACCATGGAAAGAGGTTCTAGACCACTCATGTTGCTACTGCTAAGTCGCCTCAGTCCTGTCTGACTCTGTGCGACCCCATTGACACAGCCCAACATGCTCCCCCGTCCCTGGGATTCTCCAGGCAAGAACACTGGAGTGGGTTGTCATTTCCTTCTCCAATGCATGAAAGTGAAAAGTGAAAGTGAAGTCGCTCAGTCGTGTCCGACTCTTCACTACCCCATGGACTGCAGCCCACCAGGCTCCTCCATCCGTGGGATTTTGCAGGCAAGAGTACTGGAATGGGAGACAACTCATGGGTTGATTTATTTCACAAATGCTGAAAGCCAGAGATGTAGGGACATAAGCACACAGGGGATATCAAAGAGGAGTAAGGGTGAACCAGGAATTAGTTGGGTTTTTGCTTGAAAGAAAAGTGAAGTCGCTCAGTCGTGTCCGACTCTTTGTGACCCCATGGACTGTAGCCTATCAGGCTCTTCCGTCCATGAGATTTTCCAGGCAAGAGTGCTGGAGTGGATTGCCATTTTCTTCTCCAGGGGATCTTCCCGATCCAGGAATTAAACCCGGGTCTCCTGCATTGCAGGCAGACACTTTACAGTCTGAGCCACAAGGGAAGCTTATGAGTCAGTAAATAGTGGCTCTTAATGGTCATCTGTTACTTTTCAGTCTGTCCTGAAATGTTTCCATTTTGAAAATTCCTTTCTATTATTCCATGTGCATCTGGTGAGCTCATCTGTCATGTGACTGAAACTGTCAAATGAAGAGGCTTTACCAAGACTGGCCAAAATGATTCACTGTGGAGTAGTCCCACAATATAACCAGAGACAGAGTGAATCCCTTATAGGATGGTCTAGAATGCTAGGAAGAGAAACTTGGCTGGAAGGATGCAGTAAGCACAAAGTTAATATAAACATCATTGAGCTACATGGGAAAACTTTTCTTGAGGATGAAGACAGCAGAAAGAAAGGTGAAACTGAGTAGGGGTAAAGAGAGGGAGAGACTCAGAGCAAGAAGGAGAAAACAAGTTGATAAAAGGGGAGGAGAACAAATGGGAGAAAGAGGAGGCAGACAAAAGCACAATGAAGCCTGACATCATAATTTGACTAGAACTAGCTGTTGCTCACACCGACACCACACATTGGACCGCTTCATTGAAACAGCCAATATACTCTGATTTTTCCTTAAATTATTTTGCATATGGAATCACAAATTAGGAATATATTAATACGGAATCTCATATGAAGTATGAAGGTGGAGAGGGGCAAGAGGAGAGCTGAAAGAGCACCTTGAGAAAGGAAGCAAAGATGAACTAGTCAGTGTCCAAGGATGAAATGAGGGAGATGAGAATACAACCAGACAAAGAAGTGGAGTCAGGTTATATGGGAGCACAGAAGAGTGTCACTTTTGAATGGAGTTCCATGGAACAGCCTTCCAGAGGAGAGGACACCTAGCCCAGACTTTTGAGGACAGGTGAAAAATTACATTCCAGGAGAAGGGTTATTAAATTCTTTTGAGAGGCCCACCTGCTTGGCTTTGTGGTTACCCTTTCAGTAGCCTTTTATTCTTCTCTAAGTTCCCTCTGTCATATCTAGAGATCACTGTCTTTATTTTAGTGTTACAGAATGTTATTTAACTTTTTATCTAATTTATTCTGATTTTAAGCACTTTGAGAAAGAAGCACATGGCACAGGGACTTAGGCTTCCCATGTGGTCCTAGTGGTAAAGCATCAGCCTGTCAATACAAGTTAGACTTAAGAAACACAGGTTCAGTCCTTGGGATGGGAAGATCCCCTGAAGGAGGGCATGGCAACCTACTCCAGTACTCTAGCCTGGAGAATCCCGTGTATAGAGAAGTCTGGCAGTCTGCAGTCCATAGGGCTGCACAAAGTTATACATGACTGAAGCGACTTAGCACACATGTACATACAACATAGGGACTTAATAGTCTACAATGGATACCACTGAATCTTTGCATTATGTACTGCTACACAGCAATAGAGGTTTAAGATAAATAATGTACACGCATTCCATCACTGCTTCAGCAGATAAGGAATCTGGCTATGGCTTACCTGGATCTTCTGCTCCAGGATGTCTCACCAAACGCCAAGCAAGGTGGCGGTGGGGCTTAAGGTCTCATTTGAAAGTTCAGCTGAGGAAGAATCTGCTTCCCATAGATTGCTGTCAAGATTCAGTCCCCTGTGGGCTGATGGACTGAGGTACACATTCCTTTCTTGGCTGTCAGCTGAAAGTCACTCTCAGTTATTTTCAGTATAAGGAGGTTGACAGTACTGGCAGCTTGTTCCATCAAAAGCCTTTACAGGAAAGTGTATACAGGGAGAGTCTGAGAGAAAGATAAAGGCATATCTTATATACTATATTCATAGAAGTGATATGACATTGACTGAGCCATATTCTATTGGTTAGGAGCAAGTCAGAATTCTCATCCATACTCAAAGACAGGGCATAACCAGACAGAGACATAATATCCAGATACAAGGAGCATTAACAGCCAACTTAGGATGCGTCCTCCACAATCCTCTCACTTTGTAAGGGTAAGGTTCATTTTCTCTCTTCAAGAACATCTGGATTGGTAAAGTATAATAGAATAAATGTTTAAAAAACTAAAAATACCAGATAGAGGTGACATTTCTAAATTTTTGCTTTATCATCTTTTAAATTTGTTCAGTTCAGTCACTCAGTTGTGTCTGACTCTTTCTGACCCCATGGCCTGCAGCACACCAGGCTTCCCTGTCCATCACCAACTCCCAGAGTTTACCCAAACTCATGTCCACTGAATTGGTGATACCATCCAACCATCTCATCCTCTGTCATCCCCTTCTTCTCCTGCCTTCAATCTTGCCCGGCATCAGGGTCTTTACAAATGAGTCAGCTTTTCACATCAGGTGGCCAAAGTATTGGAGTTTCAGCTTCAACATTAACCCTTCCAATGAACACTCAGGACTGATCTCTTTTATGATGGACTGGTTGGATCTCCTTGCAGCCCAAGGGACTCTCAAGAGTCCTCTCCAACACTACAGTTCAAAAGCATCAATTCTTCAACACTCAGCTTTCTTTATAGTCCAACTCTCACATCCTTATATGGCTACTGGAAAAACCATAGCCTTGACTAGACGGACCTTTGTTGGTAAAGTAATGTCTCTGCTTTTTAACATGCTATTTAGGTTGGTCATAACTTTCCTCCCAAGGAGTAAGTATCCTTTAATTCCATGGCTGCAGTCACCATCTGCAGTGATTTTGGAGTCCCCAAAATAAAGTCAGTCACTGTTTCCCCATCTATTTCCCATGAAGTGATGGGACCAGATGCCATGATCTTCGTTTTCTGAATGTTGAGTTTTAAGCCAACATTTTCACTCTCCTCTTTCACTTTCATCAAGAGGCTTTTTAGTTCTTCATTTTCTGCCATATATAATATGTATATGTATATGCCATATATAATATGTATACATTTCTGCCATATGTATAATCTGCATATCTGAGGTTATTGATATTTCTCCCAGCAATCTTGATTCCAGCTTGTACATCATCCACCCCAGCATTTCTCAGGATGTACTCTGCAACAAGTTAAATAAGCATGGTGACAATATACAGCTTTGATGTACTCCTTTTCCTATTTGGAACCAGTCTGTTGTTCCATGTCTAGTTCTAACTGTTGCTTCCTGACCTGCATACAGATTTCTCAAGAGGCAAGTCAGGTAGTCTGGTACTCCCATCTCTTCCAGGATTCTCCACAGTTTATTGTGATCCACACAGTCAAAGGCTTTGGCATAGTCAATAAAGCAGAAATAGATGTTTTTCTGGAACTCTTTTGCTTTTTCGATGATCCATCGGATGTTGGCAATTTGATCTCTGGTTCCTCTGCTGTTTCTAAATCCAGCTTGTTCTCAGTTCAAGTCCTGTTGAAGCCTGGCTTGGAGAATTTTGAGCATTACTTTGCTCAAAGTGTGTGAGATGAGTTCAATTGTGTGGTAGTTTGAAGATTCCTTTGCAGTGCCTTTTTTGGGATTGGAATGAAAACTGATATTTTCCAGTCTTGCGGCCATTGCTGAGTTTTCCAAATTTGCTGGCATATTGAGTGCAACACTTTCACAGCATCATTTTAGATTTGGTAGCTCAGCTGGTAAAGAATCTGCGAGCAATGCAAGAGACCCCAGTTCTATTCCTGGGTAGGGAAGATCTGTTGGAGAAAGGATAAGCTATCCACTCCAGTATTCTTGGGCTTCCCTGGTGGTTCAGACAGTAAAGAATCCACTTGTAATGCAGGAGATTTAGGTTTAATCCTCGGTTGGGAAGATCCCCTGGACAAGGGAAAGACTACCCACTCCAGTATCCTGGCCTGGAGAATTTCATGGAATAGACAGTCCATGGGGTCACAAAGAGTCAGTCATGGTTGAATGGCTTTTCTGTTATATGCAACCCTAAGAAATCTGCCAGGCTAATCTGTTCATGGAATCCTCCAGGCAAGATTACTGGAGTAGATGGCCTTTCCCTTCTCCAGGGGATCTTCCCAACCCAGGGATCAAACCTGCATCTCTTGAATCTCCCACATTGCAGGGAGATTCTTCATCATCTGAGCCACCTGGGAAGCCCCAGAGGTGGCTTAATACATCTTGATTTAGAAATGAAAAAGTGGGGAAGCAGAGAATTAAAGTGACACTCTGAGTCAGGACTGAACTTGGTTTACCTGAATCTAGGGCAGTACCCATTTTCAGACTTTAGCACTCAGAAGGCAGTTAGAAACACTTGTTAGGAGGGACAGTTAAGACACAGATCTTTGGACTTTACCCCTAGAGCTTCTGATTCAATAAGTTTGGGATGGGGTTTGAAATTTGCATTTCTAACAATTTCTCATGTAATGCTAATATTGCTGGTTATGGGGCCACATTTTGAGATCCTCTGATCTAGGACATTCAAGCTTTGGCATGAAAGTTCCAACTGCTGAATAAATGTGAAATGAATGCCATTTATGTGTCTTACTAAACTGTTAAGCAGATGTGGCTTATGGTTGAATTGCATGTAACTGTTTCATATTTAGGATCTTACGTAGAACTATTTTTGTTCATGAGTGAATGTTTTAGGCTGGAATATATGATGACCGTATAACACTGCCAGACATGGATCTTGCTCTTGTTTAAAGGTGTGGCAAACTCAATGAACTCTTATTAAAGTTGTACTCTCCTGTTTCTCTATTTCCCCTAAACAAGCAAGTGGCCAATAAAAATCATGTGAGTAAAAACTACCTATGGTCAATCTTAACTTGCTTATAGAGACAAGTTCAATACAAACTGGGTCTAGTTCATAGAAAAAATAATTTTTTAAATCTCTCTGGAAACCAAGCCAGATGTACTTTATTATGTTCAGTCTTTACTCAACACACTGCTGAGAGAAATTCCAGTTTTTCCTCTGACACCCAACTGTCACTCCAGACAGTCCTCTGTGACACATCACATACAAGAAACACATATATACATTGAATACCTAAATACCTCATTTTTCACCAACACATGTTTATTCTCCTTATAATGTTATCAACCACTGTCTGGCAGAGGTTTCCAGAGGATTTGATTTCATGAAAGAGGAAATTTTTACTTAACAGTCAAAAAAAAAACAACAACAACAATAAAGCCATTTAAAACACATCATTTTCAGTCTACAAAAAAGGTGGACTTTTTAAAAAATGCTTTTGTAAAAATAAATATAGGTGTCATATATCCTGATCATCAATTATAAAGCCAGAAGTTTCTTCCAGAGGAAATTGTTTCTGGAATTTTGAGCAAATGTAAAACATTCTTTTCCAAGCATTAATTTCCTGTACTCTCAGAGGGAACAAACATAAAGGTTGCCACCAAGCACTGATACATAAGTAGAGTGCAAAGATTTATACCATTCTATTTTTATTGAATAAGTATATAGTATTATTTTGATCAGAGAGAAAATGAAAAACTAGATTAAAAAATATTGTTTATATTTACTAATTATTTACCATTGTAGGTCCAGGTATTAGGAAAAACCTGGGAAATAAACCTTAGGAAATAAGGTTTTATTTATTTCCTAAGATAAACCTTCTGCAAAACCTGGGAAGATTGAAAAATATTTCTTGAAAAAAATGAACAAATACGTGAATGCTGTTAGAATTTAAGGTGGGTAATTTTCTCCAGGTTTCTTTTAAAGACATTATATATCTTTCTTAATTTTTAAAATATTTTTTTTCTCATTACATTACATTCTTGGCTACAATTGCTCTCTCTTTCCTACTATGAGCTGAAGACTGTACTCAGTACTGAGGGTATAATCATAAGCCAAAGCACATGGTTCTGACCCTCATGGAGGTGCCAGCTTACAGAGAGACACAGGCATGGGTCCAAGAGTCACCAAATATATTGACTACACTGAAGTGAGCACTCATATGCCGTGAAAATAGGAGATGGACATTTAGTCAGCAAGGTCTGAGAAAGCTTCCCTGAGGAAGTGATTCTGAACAGCCATCTGAAGAAAGACTAAGAATCAATTATATCCATACTTAGCCCTGATGGTCCAGCAGCTAAGACTGTATGCTCCTAATGCAGGGTTCGATCCCTGGTCAGGGAGCTAGATTCCACATGCTGCGACTAAGAGCTTGCATGCTACAACTAGAAGATCTTGCATATCATGAGGAAGATTGAAGATCCTGTGTGCCACAACTAAGACATGGTGCAGCCAAATAAATAAATAAGTTAACTATGTCATGAGGAGAGCAACAGTAGTAAAGGTAGATCAAATGGCGCCTGCCAAGGTTCAGTGGCAGAACAAGCATGATCCTTCAAGGAGCAATACAAATTGCCTTTCAAATTTGCTACAAAATCAATTATATCCACTCTAAACACAGAGTACAACTAGGACATCTAAGCTTATTGAACGCATAAATCATATACAGTAATATGATTTTTTCCCACTGCAGCATAGGGTATCACTGTTTTTTCAAAGATAGAGGTCATACCTTCAGTCAGATGAGAAGGAGACTCATTGCTATAATATACTAGCTCTTTCATGGTCTGAGTTTCTGGTTAAACTAGTGGAGTATATAAATGTGGAGAGTATTTAGGAGTTAAACCCTTAATCCTACTATCCCACATAGGAAAGGCTCTCATGCAATCTCATGTAAAATCTTTACATTAGGCAGCCTGATTTATCTTTGCAGCCAAGGAACTAATGTGGAAACAATTGCTAATGACAGCACACTGGTGAGAGTTCACATTGGTGCTTATAATGGTCAGCATGCAGATCTCCAGACCACTGTTACTGACCTGATCAAAGCCATGGGTACCACTGGGAGGCTGTGCTCACACTTCTACTCCATAAATTCAGCAGACTAAGAAGTTTATTATTACCCTGAGACAAGCTGATGATGGAATGGCTGGTTGAGTTAGTGCCTTAGCTCTTCCGATCTATTTCCAATCACTGGTGGAGGAACCAAGGCTGTGTAATATGTGTATTTTCATTGGGTTCTTGTTACTAAGACCATATGATAAAGCTCCTTGAAGACATGTGTGCTGGGCTTTTAGCAAAATCCCAAAGGCTAGTGAAATTGTTCTTGGGGGGAGAGGGGGAAGGATAGGGCAGGAACATTAGCTCCATATTCTTTCAGAATGATGTAAAACAATCAAGAGGCTTTGAGAACCTGATCCTTGGCTAGGTCATGGATGAATTTTAGATACTATTATTGTAGGCATTTTAAAGTGGATTTTCAGCATAACACAAAGTTGTAAAGGATCTAGTGATAGTTACCTGAATTCAAGCTAAATAATCTTGCATTTACAGGAAAAAAAACAACCTAGAAATTGTCTCTATGAATTTGGACAAACAGAAATAATTATACAGCTTAAAATCCTAGTTTGATTTTAGCTCATTAACTTTTGTCTATAAGAAAAGAAGAAACAATTAGGAAATGGAAGTATATAACAGTGGTTGAAAGTGTGTACTCTGGTAATTGTCTGTCTGTGTCTCACTTCAAACTGTGCCACTTACTCACTTGGAAATTTAAATAGTACCCTGAAATACCCCTGATTTTCTGTATGTATAAAATAAAGATGATGACACCATGTTCAAAGCTTGGTCATGAGAAATGAATAAAGTAGGCATGTAAAGTGGTTAGCATAATTCCTAGTACAGTTCTGCTATCAGTCACCCTCATTAAGATGAAATATGACTTATTCAGTTAATCCCATGAGCTGGAGCAGCATCTCCACCACCATACCATAACCCATTCGTGTCTGGCACAAAGAAAGAGAAAAGGTCCAGTGTACTGGGAACATATGGCTTGTTCACACTACAGAATGGAAACCATCTGAGCATCTCATTGTGTAGCTGTACCAGCATAAGATCATATACTAAATGCCACACATATTATAAGGGAATACTGACAGATGCCAGACAGAGGAGGGACCAGTTTCAGTTTCATACTGAAGGAAGGTTGGTCTGACAACATAAGGTATATGAGTTGGCCTGATTAACACAGGAGTGAATGTTCTATCATAGACGTAAATGTGGAAAGAATGAGAGTCTGATCTAAGGTAATACAGTGGGGATGGAAAGGAGAGCATTTAAAATATTATGATAGAATCCTTTAGATGTGGTGGCAGAATTGGAAGAATATTTATTCTGATGTCCTACTTTGAAAAAAAAATTAATTTACCTCCTTTAATTCCTCTTATTCTTCATCCCTTCCATGTGTCCGGCTTGTGAGCCAGGGGACATCTCTACCCAAGATGGAGAAATATGGAGAAGGAATTAAACAGCAGAGAAACAAGCTTTGAGCTCAGGAAATTTATAGGACAGGATAGTCCTCTTGTGTTCAGCACATTCCAATCAGGCACAAGGACACCTGGAAGAGGGCAGTGGACATCTTTTCCATCCCAGGATTTGAAAAGAACTAGAACATGCCACCTTGGGTGGCTGCACCAGCAGTAGGCAAGAGACCAGAGGGGTTCAGAATGGAAAGGCTGGGCTATACATCATCTGGCTGGGTTATGCAATCACATTAGTCATGATTCAAGAAACACACTTCTGTTTCTATTTAAAGCTAGCAAACATAGTACCAGTATATTTGAAAGGGAGTTAGCTTTTGTGACAGGTCTTGATAGAAAGTCTAAGACTTAAGTATGGTCTACAAGGTTTAAAAGACTGGCTTCTGCTTAGCTCTTCAATTTTATCTCTCATTAGCCCACCCCTCCTTCAGCACCTTCCTGGCTTATTGTCCATTCTTTTCCTACTTTTCCCCACATGCTGCCACTCTGGGGCTTGAGGCCCTGCTGGCCCCTGGGCTCGAAATATTTTTCTCACTCCTCCTTCATGTGGAAAGCTTCTCTTCATTATTTACATCTCATCTTGACTTAAGGCAAAGCAGGTCCACAGTCCTTGGACACTGTCTTATAGAAATACTCAATATCCTCATAGAATCCAGTTCTTTTCTGCAGAAAATGTATTACGTTGTAACTATGCAATATTTGAATTATTCTTTTTTTATAGAAAATACTAGAGCATAAGCTACACAGAAACAGGCTCTGGGCTTGGTTTTGCACACGCACACAGATACAGACACAGACACACATACAGACACACACACACACACACACACACACACAAAAGTGAAAGCATTCTACATGCCAGATTGCTAAATAAAGGCATGAATGAACTCCTTGACATTATTACACTGAATTTTCATGTAATCTTCCTGAAGAAGGTATTATCTCCATTTTATAGAGGAAGAAATGGGGGCCCCAAAAGATTATGACAACTTTGCTAGGTCACCACAACTTTGCTGGTTTTGACTCATGCTAGTGACATTTTATACAGCAAACTCTTTTGTTTTGACTCTGTATTTTGCCTCCCAAATAGAAAAAGTGGATTCTGTACAGACTACACACAGAATTCACAGAAGCAGTCCTCATCTTGGGGGTATTTCCATGCTGAAACATTTGACAATTTATTTTTTTCTTTTATTTATTATTATCATTTTTACTTTACAATATTGTATTGGTTTTGCCGCACATCAACATGAATCCACCATGGGTGTACACGTGTTCCCAATCCCGAACCCCCCTCCCACCTCCCCCTCCACACCATCCCTCCGGGTCATCCCAGTGCACCAGCCCCAAGCATCCTGCACCCTGCATCGAACCTAGACTAGCGATTCATTTCTTATATGATATCATACATGTTTCAATGTCATTCTCCCAAACCATCCCACCCTCTCCCCTCTCCCACAGAGTCCAAAAGACTGTTCTATACATCTGTGTCTCTTTCGCTGTCTCACTTACAGGGTTATCCTTACCATCTTTCTAAATTCCATATATATGCATTAGTATACTGTATTGGTGTTTTTCTTTTTGGCTTACTTCACTCTGTATAATCCGCTCCAGTTTTATCCACCTAATTAGAACTGATTCAAATGTATTCTTTTTAATGGCTATGTAATACTCCATTGTGTATAGGTACCACAGCTTTCTTATCCATTCATCTGCTGATGGATGTTTATAATAGACAATTTATTTTTGAAAGTCACAAGGCCTAGTCTTGAAACAGACCAGATGCCACAAAGAAGCAAACAAATAAAATAGGAAACTGTGAATCCCTGTATATGGATCTGGTTATTAATATTCTGTGAGAAAAATAAAACAATGAAGAAAGACCTCCCTTACTTTTAATTCTTCAGCTCTTTAAACATGTATAATATCATATATGAAACAAATTGCCAATCCAGGTTCGATGCATGATACTGGATGCTTGGGGCTGGTGCACTGGGACAGTGGGCTGGTGCAGAGGGATGGTACAGGGAAGGGAGGAGGGTGAGGGGTTCAGGATGGGGAACATGTGTATACCTGTGGCAGATTCATGTTGATGTATGGCAAAACCAATACCATATTGTAAAGTAATTAACCTCCAATTAAAATAAAAAAATATATATAAAATAAATAAATAAATATATATATATATAATAAATAAATAAATATATATATATATATATATATATATATATATATATATATATATATGAGAAAGAATCCACCTGCCAGTGCCCAAGACATGAAGATGCAGAGTTTGATCCCTGGGTTGGGAAGATACCCTGGAATAGGAAATTGCAATCCACTCCAGTATTCTTGCCTGAGAAATCCCATGGACAGAGGAGTCTGGCCTGCTACAGTCCATGGGATTGCAAAGAGTCAGACACAGCTAAGCATGTATGCAGGATGGTAAAACATACACTGTGTAAATGCAATTGAAATAAATAAAAATGGTTCATAAAAATAAATTAATTAAGTGGCTCAGAAATGCAGGGGTCAGTGAGACCTATAAACCCTCCACACCAAAGTGCCCCCATAAACTGATAACCCGAAGCAATAAATTATAGGCAGGGAATAAGAAGATAAGGATTTAATATGAAAAAAGTATAAAGCTGTTACTTATGAAAAATAAAGAGTTCATGATCTGAGCCACAGTCAGCTCTCGGTCTGTTTTTGCTGACTATATAGAGCTTCTCCATCTTTGGCTGCAAAGAATATAATCAATCTGATTTCAGCATTGACCATCTGGTGATTTCCATGTGTAGAGCCTTCTCTTGTGTTGTTGGAAGAGGGTGTTTGCTATGACCCGTGTGTTCTCTTGGCAAAACTCTGTTAGCCTTTGCCCTGCTTCATTTTGTACTCCAAGGCCAACTTTGCCTGTTATTCCAGTATCTCTCGACTTCCTACTTTTGTATTCGATTCCTCTATGATGGAAAAGACATTTTGGGGGTGTTAGTTCTAGAAGGTCTTGTAGTTTTTCATAGAACTGTTCAATTTCAGCTTCTTCAGCATTATTGGTTAGGGCATAGAATTGGATTACTGTGATATTGAATGGTTTGCCTTAGAAACAAACAGAGATCACTCTGTCACTTTTGAGACTGCACTCAAGTACTGCATTTCAGACTCTTCTGTTGACTATGAGGGCTACACTATTTCTTCTAAGAGATTCTTGGCCACAGTAGTAGATATAATGGTCATCTGAATAAAATTAGCCCATTCCTGTCCATTTTAGTTTCCTCATTCCTAAAATGTTGATGTTCAGTCTTTCCATTTCCTGTTTAACCACTTCTAATTTACCTTGATTCATGGACCCAACATTCCAGGTTCCTATGCAATATTGTTCTTTACAGCATCAGACTTTACTGCCATCACCAGTCAAATCCACAAGTGGGTTTTGTTTTCACTTTGGCTCCATCTCTTCATTCTTTCTGGAGTTATTTCTCCACTCTTCTCCAGTAGCATATTGGGCACCTATAGACCTGGGGAGTTCATCTTTCAGTGCATATCTTTGCCTTTTCATATGAAGGGGTTTGCCATTCCCTTCTCCAGTGGCCATGGCTATAGGGCCAGAAAAGGTCAGTTTTCTTTCCAATCCCAAAGAAAGGCAATGACAAAGAATGTTCAAACTACCACACAATTTCACTCATCTCACACACTAGCAAAATAATGGTTAAAATTCTCCAAGTCAAGCTTCAACAATATGTGAACCGTGAACTTCCAGATGTTCAAGCTGGATTTAGAAAAAGCAGAGGAACCAGAGATCAAATTGCCAACATCTGTTGGATCATAGAAAAAACAAGAGAAGTCCAGAAACACATCTATTTCTGCTTTATTGATTACTCCAAAGCCTTTGACTGTGTAGATCACAACAAACTGAAAAATTTTTCAAGAGTTGGGAATACCACACCATCTTACCTGCCTCCTGAGAAATCCATATGCAGGTCAACAAGCAACAGTTAGAACCAGACATGGAACAATAGACTGGTTCTAAACTGAGAAAGGAGTATGTCAAGGCTGTATATTGTCACCCTGCTTATTTAACTTATATGCAGAATATATCATGTGAAATGCCAGGCTGGATGAATCACAACCTGGAATCAAGATTGGCAGGAGAAATATCTATAACCTCAGACATGCAGATGATATCACCCTTATCATAGAAACTGAAGAGGAACTAAAGAGCCTCTTGATGAAAGTGAAAGAGGAGAGTGAAAAAGTCAGCTTAAAACTCAACATTAAAAAAATGAAGATCATGGCATCCAGGCCCATCACTTCATGGCAAATAGATGGAGAACCAAAGGAAATAGTGACAGACTTTATTTTCTTGGGCTCCAAAATCACTGCAGATGTTGACTGCAGCCATGAAATTAAAAGACGCTTGCTCCTTGGAAGAAAAGTTATGACCAACCTAGACAGCATATTAAAAAGCAGAGATATTACTTCACCAACAAATATTCATCTAGTCAAAGCTATGGTATTTGCAGTAGTCATGTATGGACGTGAGAGTCGGACCATAAAGAAAGTTGAGCACTGAAGAATTGATGGTTTTGAACTGTGGTGTTGGAGAAGACTCTTGAGAGTCCCTTGGATTGCAATGAGATCAAACCAGTCAATCCTAAAGGAAACAATCCTGAATATTCACTGGAAGGACTGATGGTGAAGCTGAAACTCCAATATTTTAGCCACCTGATGTGAAGAACTGACTCACTGGAAAATACCCTGATGCTGGGAAAGATTGAAGGCAGAAAGAGAAGGGGACAACAGAGGATGAGATCGTTGGATGGCATCACCATCTTGATGGACATGAGTTTGAGGAAGCTATGTGATTTGGTAATGGACAGGGAAGCCTGGCATGCTGCAGTCCATGCAGTCACGAAAAAATCAGAAACGGGTGAATGACTCAACTGATGAAAAATATGTGATTGGCAACTTCAGTTTCCTGTTTAATTCATCTGCTCAAATATTGAAAACTCATACATTATTTATTTAGTATGCACCTATTTGATTCAAATTTTTGAAGTGCTTTCCATATACCAAACTTCTGTTGGAAATCTTGCAGAAACTGATATGAATAGGCAAGATCTTTAGCCACAAATTCTCACTAAATTGATGGGAAGAAAGCTTTAATCAAGAGACTTCTAAAATATAGTGATTGTGCTCATGATGGGGTATGTTTTAATACTCTGGAATTGCAGATAAGGAAATGATAAAGTTCATTATTTTCAGTTTCTTATAAGACATTATTTCTTCACACAAAAATGTTAGTATTAAAGTTAAGAATCCAATATTTACTAAATTGCTACTGTTTAAGTGAAATCAGATTCAACCAACATTGTCTGAAATATCCAGTACCTTTTCAGGACATAAACTAATTTATGTTTGAGGTAATCTACAGATAAAAAATCAGTGCTCAATCACTTTCTTGGATTGTCACATTTAGAATTTTTAAAAGAAATCTGCCTATATCCACCTATTTCTGTAAGGGTGGCAGTTATTTCACTGTCCACACAAACAAAAAGTTTATCAGAGATGAGACTTTTGAATACCCAAGGCTTCTATGATAAAACTAGCTTATACTGATGGAAGCTCTGTAGGTGAAAACTGTCTTAACATTAAGGGTTAAATGTGGTGTCCCTACCAATAGAGAAATGAAGATCCATTTCTGAAGGCACCGGGGAGCTGGCCTGGTCATTCAGGGAATGAGAAAATGAGGGTTCCATTTAGTTGGGGCATCAGTTTTCTAGTGCAAAGGTCAGTGAAGATGGAATAGAAAAAAACAAGGCAGAGGCACCGGCAAATTACTCCCACTATTTCACCAGTGACCTCATTTGACTCTCTTCCCTGCTGCTGACACATCCTTTCCTTTAAAATTACACATAGTGCTAAACAAATGGGTCTCTTCAGAGTTATTTAGAAGAACTAATCAGCACACCAGCCTGGTTTCAAAATGAAGGGTCCATTCTATGGCTGAGGAGGGCGATTACTTTCCTATCCTCCATCAGAGGTAGGGGTCACCTGAAACTTGGAAAGAATTGGTGCTTTTTCCTTCATTCAGGGCAAGAAATTGTACCCCTGTCATCCTGAAATTTAATTCTTCCACCTGAAAACTCATTTCCTTTTAGTATTATCCTTCTGGACTTTTCCCATGCCAGATAGAAATTGTGCTCAGCCCTGATGTACATAAGAAGTGAAGATGGTCTTTTGTGCTGCCTACGGGGTAGTGTTACTCCCTGAGGGGAAATTGCTGGATGGTAAGAAGCCAGCTAGCTAGAAACATACACTTTAATAAACCTTCATCTGATAATTGAATCTCATTCTAATCAATGGTGGTATGGAACCACTCTGCTCTCCACCAACACTAATTATGGTTCATAAGCTAGTGAAGGTGGTTTGGGCATGGGATTGAAAAGGAAAGGCAGTGTAGCAAACAATTTTCACTCTGTTTTACAAACACTGAATTTTTCCCTATTAAACAGACATCTAAACAAACCATCCCTGTTTAATGGGCATTTGAGAAGCTCTTCATTTTTTTTCGGAGAAGGCAATGGCACCCCACTCCACTACTCTTGCCTGGAAAATCCCATGGATGGAGGAGCCTGGTAGGCTGCAGTCCATGGGGTCGCTAAGAGTCAGACATGACTGAGCGACTTCACTTTCACTTTTCACTTTCATGCATTGGAGAAGGAAATGGCAACCCACTCCAGTGTTCTTGCCTGGAGAATCCCAGGGACGGTGCAGCCAGGTGGGCTGCCATCTACAGGGTCCCACAGGGTTGGCTGTTCTAATTCCCTGTAACTAAAGTGTATCAGGGAGCAAATAAACTAATAACAAACCTGATCAGATCACCTGAAAATAATTTAGTAGATCCCACTGCAAAAACTGGATTTAAGCTCTGATCTCATTGTACATCCTTAACCATCCTGACTGCTTGGAGATGATATTCCCATCTTACAGATGATGAAATTGAGGCTCAGAAGGGCTAAGTAGCTTGTTGTATGCACGTGCTTGCATGCTAAGTTGCTTCAGTTGTGTCCAACTCTTTGCAACCCTATGTACTGTAGCCCACCAGGCTCCTCTGTCCATGGGATTCTCTAGGCAAGAATACTAGAGTGGGTTCCCATGCCCTCCTCTGAGGGATCTTCCTGACCCAGGGACTGAATCCATGTTCTTATGTCTTCTGCATTAGCTGGTGGGTTCTTTACCACTAGTGCCACCTGAGAAGACTCAAGTAGCTTGTTGACAAAAGTCAGAACACAGTAACTTAGGAAGAATGACTGAAACCTGATCTTCTGACTTCAGGCCCACTGGGCTGAACAACAGTAATCTATAGTTCTGGAACCTTTTGTAACCTGGAGATACTGTACCCTCCTAGATCCTAGAGATATTGGAAAAGAAAGTCTCTGCAGATGACGTACACATGAAAGTAGGAAGACTCTGGTAACAGTTGCATCACTTATGCTCTTTGAAAGGAGAGGCACACAATGACAAGACCTTTTCTTACTGTTGCTTGAGAATATTGTGAAAGATGTCTTTATTCATAAAAAGAGATGCTGGCATGAGTCTTTCCTAGTTATAACAAGTCCCTAAATAAATGCTTCTTTTTTTCCCCAAGTGACTTACCACAGTGAAGTTTTCAGCTACATTTTAGGTATGAACTCATATTAACATCTTAATACTGTTCATCTGTGAGAGTTCCTTGACAATCTCTGATTAGATTTCTATGAGGCACTTTCCAAATCAGATTCTGTCCATGTTCTGGAATACACAGTTGGACAAAAATAAGTATGATTTCACACAGGCATGGGACACTAAGCTAACTGCTCAGACTTTTCTAAATAGCGTCAGAAGAAAAGTGAGTTCAGCCCTGTAAAGAACAAGGAAACATAAGACCTTGGAAAGCAGTAAGAAGGAAAGTGGAAAGTGTTACTCAGTCACATCCAGCTCTTTGTGACCCAATGGACTGTACCCTGCCAGGCTCCTCTGTCCATGGGATTCTCCAGGCAAGAACACTGGAGTGGGTTGCTATTCCCTTCTCCAGGGGATCTTCCTGATCCAGGAATTGAACCCAGATCCCCTGCATAATAAGCAGATTCTTTACCGTCTGAGCTACCAAAGCCAAGTTTGATATCTTCAGTGTAACCTATACAAAGAAAAGACATGTCCATTAAGGATTACCTTCCTCCTTTGCATTTATATTATCAAGGATTTGTAAACTTAATTAAAAACAAACAACTAAGCATTGAATTATGTTGCTAAAATCTGGCAGCAAATATGTGTAATGGAATTTAGCTCCTGCAGAGACTATCAAATTCCTGGACCAGCAAACAAGTTCTCTACAAATATTTGTCTATCATCCCTGAAAGACATATTCAGATAAGTAAGGATTCTTGGTGTGAAAGGACCATGGAAACACATTAATATGGGAAAATCCCTAGAATGTTGTAGGCATCTGATTCAAACAACAGGAATAACTTTCAAGCACTGATTTTGTCTAAATATACGGGCTGCAATGAGAGTTAATTAGATAAACAACTTATAAATGTTATTACACCTTTTAGATGAATAATTGGGTAGTTAAGCATATGCTCAATGAGATCTTTTTTTTATCCCATGAAATGATTGACAACAATATTTATTTATTATATGTAGTTATTTACCTGGAGGTGAAAATGAAGATTAATCAGGCCCAAACTAATATACCCTGACAGGTTTTCTGAAGATATACCTTGCAGAATAGAGAAAAGTTCTCTATTTTTCTTTCCTATTTATATCTTTTCACTTTTAACATCTTCATGGAAGCTGTCAAAAATGTTCTCAAATATGAGAGATGAGATTTATAGAATAAAAAATGGAAATTTAACCATAGATTTTGCATCATTTTGTCTATATGATAAGCTATTTTTTGATTCTACAGTTTATCATTACTTAAAACAGAGAGAGTTTGTTTTCTGTTTGTGTTATTTAAAAAGTGAGTACAGTTCTTGCTTGAAATTTGAGATCTATAGAAAAGAAAAGGTAAAACAAATTACTAACAATTTTACAAATCCTTGAAAACCACTGGTACTATTTTGGGGATTCCTTTCCAATCGCTGTTATATATAAATTTCACATATTTATGTTTACTATTTGGCATGCTAAATTTAACAACAGCAACAAAAAATTAATGTCTTCAACATTCAATAAATATAATGGGTAATGAAATCACAACATTCTTTAGACTAGGTTAACTATAAATCATTTATGTAGAATATTTCAAGTGATTTCTGATGTTAATAACAGTTCACTTCAGTTCAGTTGCTCAGTTGTGTCTGACTCTTTGTGACCCCATGGACTACAGCATGCCAGGCCTCCCTGTCCATCACCAACTTCCGGAGTTTACCCAAACTCATGTCCATTGAGTTGGTGATGCCATCCAACCATCTCATCCTCTGTTGTCCCCTTCTCCTCCTGCCCTCAATCTTTCCCATAATCAGGGTCTTTTCCAATGAGTCAGGTCTTCGCATCAGGTGGCCCAAGTATTGGAGTTTCAGCTTCAACATCAGTCCTTCCAATGGACACCCAGGACTGATCTCCTTTAGGATGGACTGGTTGGATCTCCTTGTAGTCCAAGGGACTCTCAAGAGTCTTCTTCAACACCACAGTTCAAAAGCATTGATTCTTTGACATTGAGCTTTCTTTATAGTCCAACGCTCACATCCTTACAGGTCTACTGGAAAAACCATAGCCTTGACTAGATGGACCTTTGCGATAAGGTAATGTCTCTGCTTTTTAATAAGCTGTCTAGGTTGGTAATAGCTTTCCTTCCAAGGAGTAAGCATCTTTTGATTTTATGGCTGTAGTCACCATCTTCAGTGATTTTTGAGCCCAGAAAATAAAGTCAGCCACTGTTTCCACTGTTTCCCTTTCTATTTCCCATGAAGTGATGGGGCCAGATGCCATCATCTTAGTTAATATAGTAAGTATAACAAATATTCTTTTATGAAGAGAACTTCTTGCATTTCTTTTGGATAAATTCCTAGCTGAGAAATATTGAGTCAAATTGCCTTCATTGTTAAAGCTCTAAAAGCAATATCAAATGAATTTTCAGATTGATTATGACTCTCTCCCTCTCACTTGCAGACTCCCTCTTTTCCTTCCTCCCTCCTGTCTTATATTTCTTCCTTCTTTCCTTTCCTCTTTATTTCATTCTTTTTATCAGAATAAGCCAGGGATGTGGTTCTCCCATGAAATGGCAATGTTATTCCTTTTGGGGAGACATATAATCATTCTGGAATATACTGGTATCACTAACTGCTATGTATATCTTTGAAACATTGTCATGGTACAATGAAGCATATTTTTCAGAATACTTCAATCTGAAGTTGCCTTGAAATTCCACTGTGAGACAATTTTTGGTTTCAGCATAAATTTTATATAAGCATTCTAATGATGTTATGGTGTTCTTTCTACTCATGGCTCTTCAGTTTTTGAGAGGCACAGTTTATCAAAATACAATAAGTTTATTGTATAGTCTGTGTCAGGCATTATGTTTAGGGCTCCACATGCATCCTCTCATTTAGTGTATACAACAGCGATATGAGAAAGATACCAGTATTTTGTCCTCAATTTACAGATGAAAAAATAATCAGATACTTTATATTATTGACCTGTCATGTTACTATTTTATTATGCTCACAATTGTTTTGGTTATGAATTAAAGCAGGGAACAGTAAATTAAAGGAGAGCACAGTAAAAAATAACTTATTCATTTTCCATAATGATGATGGTGTTCACTGAGATAGATTGAAAAACAGAGATGTTTGGGGTAGTCTCACTGGGGACCATACGTTTAGGGACTTTCTTCTAGTTGTCATCTGAATTCTTTGCTTCCTCCCCATATCATCGCTACTGGGTCTGATGTATCTAGCATTGTTTCCTCACCACATGTCTTATGCCTGGGCTAGGATGACTATCACATCCAAGGATGCCCAGCTCTCCCCAACCCTGCACTCTCCTTTCTATTGATGATGAAAAACTATGTGGTAAAAAGTTATGAGTGGTTTTGGTCTTTTGGCTCTTAGGACCTGCCTGTCAAGTGGTCAAAGATGAGTTCTCTCCTCTTTCAAGTCACCAGTCTGTGAGAATGATGTGTAGCTGATGATGGAAGCCAGGACCTGTCCTGGTTCTTTGGCTGTGATTGGCAAGGCAAGTTCCATTCAAGGAGAAACTTCCATGTCTTAGGTATAAGCCAGTAGTTATATGTTGATATGTGTCTGAAATTTGTGTCTCTTTCTCCATCAACTTGGAGCCTGGAGCCGAGACTGATTTGAGTGACTGACTCCCTCAGATTCTAGTACATGGTGAAATGGCCTCATGTTGCCCTCACTCTCTCTTGTGGTGATGGGAATACCAATATTAAATGGAGAAATGTATATATATATCAGTTCAGTTCAGTCACTCAGTCGTGTCCAACTCTTTGTGACCCCATGGACCACAGCACACCAGGTTTCCCTGTCCCTCACCAACTCCCAGACCTTGCTCAAACTCATGTCCATTAAGTTGGTGATGTCATCCAACCATCTCATCCTCTGTCATCCCCTTCTCTTCCTGCCTTAAATCTTTCCCAGCATCAGAGTCTTTTCCAATGAGTCAGTTCATTGTATCAAGTGGCCTAAGTATTATATATATATATAAATTTTTACAAATTCTTGTACTATGTCTTTTTGTCTTTTAAAATCACTCTCTGGTTTAACTTATTCCTTTTCATACTATATTAGTCAGAATTTCTAAAAGAGTTTTAAGATAGTATTGACACAAAATAATTTTGTTTATTCTTCTTGATCTGAATGTCACTATTATTTCACTATTAATTAGGCATTAAGACATTTATCCTTTCACTTAAATAAGGGAACCTATATGAGAAATATATTCTTCAACTGAGATGTCCATGGACCTTTTTTTTCTTATTACACTTATAATTAGATGGATATTTAGGAATATATTTAGAAATAAAGTATTTCTAGAAGTGGGGGGCAAACTCCACTTGAGGGTAAATTATTATGTAGATGTAACCATATCTACAAATGAAACACTTTTCAAGTATTTTTTATAATTATATATATTTTTCATGAATGGATTATACTATAGTTTCTTTGTATGTGTTTCCTACCTTTGTGGGCTTCCCTGATGGCTCAGAAATGTAAAGAATCTGCCTGTAGTGCAGAAGACACAGGAGACATAGTTTTGATCCTTGGGTTGGGAAGATCCCCTGGAGTAAGAAATGGCAACCCACTCTAGTATTTCTGCCTGAAAAATCTCATGGACAGAGGAGCTCGGAGGGCTGTAGTCCAAAGGTTTGTAGAGTCAGACATGACTATGTGACTAAACACACAACACAACAGCACCCATCTTTGTCAAGTTTTAGTACCAGCATTTTGCTAGCTTCCTAAAAATGAATTTGATAGCTTTCCACTGAAAATAGCTGTTTTGATTATATTCTTTCCACATATTAAATTGGCATGTTAATTTTGATGACTATTTTACTGATCACAAATTACTTTAGTCAGAAGGTCAATTAGTAGAAAAATAGAAACTGTAAAATATTTAAATATACATCTAATGGGGTGGGTAATATGTGTTTAGAAACAGACACAGGCAGTATCTCTTGCATATAAACATTTTACCATGAAGGAGAGTTTATATATTTGATGTTGTCTTTGTAAGAGGAAAAAATAAATCAATGCTACTCAGTTCAGAAAGGACTTTGACTACACAAGCCTCACTTGAAGAGATAACAAGTTAGACCAAACACTGGCTGAATACAAACACCCCATTTATCATGAATATAAAATATTAACAGCATTCAGAGTGTTCATGACAATAATATAAGTGGTGTGTCCTTAATGAACTTAAAGAGAAGAATTAAATCCAAGTTTTAAGAATTAAATCCTAGATTTAAACCTATGTCAAATTCACCCAGTCAGAAAACCTTTACAGAGTGATGGTTAAGAGGTTAGGTACCAAGCTTGGTACTGTGTCATAGGCATGAGAACAGAGAGGAAAATGAGGTCTTTAATAAAGTGATATAAATGGTCATTGAGCTCTCACAAACACAAAGATTCATATGTTTTCTCATGAAGATAATGAGGGTGGTAACCCACCTCCTAGTATGTATACAAAGGTTTACAAGCAACTCTGATCAGATAGGGCTTCCCTGATAGTTCTGTTGGTAAAGAATCTACCTGCAATGCAGGAGACCCAGGTTTGATTCCTGGGTCAGGAAAATCTCCTGAGAAGGGATAGGCTACCCTCTCCAGTATTCTTGGGCTTCCCTTGTGGCACAGCTGGTAAAGAATCATCTGCAATGCAGGAGACCTGGATTCAATCCCTGGGTTGGGAAGATGCCCTGGAGAAGGGAAAGACTGCCTACTCCAGTATTCTGGCCTAGAGAATTCCATGGACTGTATATAGTCTATGGGGTCACAGATGTGTCTCTATCTTCCTTATTTGCATCCTTATTTTCAGTTAGAGAAAGAGAGAGTGGCAGAAAAGAGAGGGAGAGGGAGGGAGGCAGGGAGAGAGAAGGAGATAAAAGGAAAAGTCAAATTTTAAAGTATTATAGTACAGTATTCTTGTGCACCTGTATTTTTATATGATTTTCTAAATAGCACCATGTTTAATAAATGAGAGTGGTAATGAAAAATCTTAATATTAAACATACATGCTTTGCAAATGTTGCCAACACCATTGTCTATACTTTGATTTCCTATTCATTCTTCAAAATCCAATCCAAATGTTCATCTCCCTCACAGAAGTCTTTTGAGGATGTCAAGCGAAACAAAGGGATCTCAGCTAACATTTATTGCTCCTCTATTACAGGCTAAGGATTCTGTTAGGTTCTCCAAAAATGCCATCTTATTTAGTCCACAGAATAATTCATTATATCAAATGCTGACTCCCATTGTATAATTCAGGAAACTGAGGCAAAGAAAAGCAATCATATTGTCCAAAGTATTGGCTAATCAATTACACAGGCTAGATTTAAACCTAAGTCCTCTTGAGCTAAAAAAGAAAAAAAAAAGCACTATTCATTCCATAATACAAGCAGTGTTTCCTCTAAACTCCCATATAATTGTGTTGACAAAGTATTTTACATGTCACCTTGTCTTATATATCAACACATAACTTGGCACTCTGAAAGCACTATTAAATTTGACATAGGTTTATTTATATATATTATATGGAAATCAGGTTAACGTCACATTCAGTAAATGTCCAATGTACACATAATCGGATACATTCAAAATGGTAAGAGACAAGGACACCTTTGAATTTATGCCTGACAGACAGAATAGAGAAGAAGATTAAAGGAATAAATAAAACGTACCCACTTCAAAAATATTTTATACCAAACAGAATACAATTTACCTTTGTAATTTTTTTTTCCTCTGGTGCTTATCTATCTTTAGTGATCTTATTTTCCTTTAAAGGCTTAAATTGAAAAATTCTCCCAAAGAGGAAGCCACTGCCGGTAAGGCAGATGGGATACTTGCTTAGGAATGTGCCACTCACCTTACAGTTACTGACAACCTCTTCTATTAATCATTGGCACAGGTATTTACTAGAGTTTGTGGTTAATTTTGGGCAATAGGACCAATTTAGATCTCTCTTAGAGGAAAAATATTCCCCATTAGGTACTGAAAGCAACCCCAGGAGATGACAATTACAAGTTAATAGGGTCATTTATTTTTGTGTTTATATTTTCAGCTGAAAGAAATACATTAACTACTACAGAAGACCTTGAGAGAGTGTGAAGGAGGTAAAAGGACAGTTTATTTTTTCACCTGAAAATCAAGCTATACACCAAAAACTAAAGTCTAATCCAAGCTTTACTACACAAATGTAAGTGAAGGGGAGGGGAGTTGTAATGTAAGAACCTATTTAGCAGGATTGACTCTGAGTCTGAAATTCTTTGGAAACCACAGGATAGCTTCCAAGATGAAGTATTTTGATAATAGTTCAGAAATTAAGACACATCCACTAAGACCAAATGCAAGACACCCTGCTAGGCAACATGGAAGGTAAAGCTGGAAAGCTAAGTCTATCTTTGACTCCAAAGCTGAAAACTAAGAAGATACAATGAGTCAGTATGTAGCAACTTTTTATCCCAGTGGGGGAAATGACATATGCACAAATAAATATACACCTTTCTTGAATATTAACAGACAAATCATGTATAAATTTTGCTGAATCAGTGTCAGGGTGGATAGAATAAAAAATGTTTAAATGTAGAAACTACTGCTTTTAAACAAGGAAGTACCATAAGAATGGGCTTCCCAGGTGACACTAGTGGTAAAGAACCTGCCTGACAATGCAGAGACATAAGAGAATGCGGGTTCGATCCCTGGGTCAGGGAGATCCTCTGGAGGAGAGCATGGTACTTGCTCCAGGATTCTTGCCTGGAAAATTCCATGGACAGAGGAGCCTAACAGGCTACAGTCCACAATATTGCAAAAAATCAGACAGAGTTGAATCAATTTAGCACACGCACATTGTAAGAATGTAGAATGTTCTATGGGAAAGAGAGAGAGATTGTAGAATACTGAAGAATATGTCATGAGAACATGATTGCATGAGCAACATATCTCCTTTATTGGATATATGAAGTATCCTAATGGAGGGCCTGACTCAGAAGCAAGGATTCTGAAGACACAACTATAGAATTGAATGGAGTCAGAAAACCATGGGATTCATGAGTATATACATGAAAGTACAACTTTCTTTCAGTTTGACTGCTTCATAAAAGGACTTGCAGAAAATGCAACAGGAAAAAAAAAAAAAAATATATATATATATATGCTATTGAAAGTTTGCAATTAGTCCTATTTGCAGGACAGAACCATTACAAAATTAAAATCCAGAGAGAGATATGCAGAGTTGCAATTCAGGAATATTTAACAGTTGGTGGTAATATTTCAGTAGGATTTAAAATATCATAGAGATGAACAACACGAGTTTCAGAGTCATAATGATCAAAATACAAGGACTAAGTTCATAACTTGTTGGCTTTTTGACATATGCCTTAACTTCCTTATTTATATGTACCTGGGAGATACTGTTGGGTTTGGTTCCAGACTATTTCAATAAATCAGATATTGCAATAAAGCAAGCTACATAGATGTTTTTGGTTTCCCAATGCAGAAAAAAGTTATGTTTACCCTATACCATTATCTATTAAGTGTGTGATAACATTATGTCTTAAAAACAATGTACATACCTTAATTAAAAACAAAACAAGACAAAACATTGTTAGAGTTCCATGGTGGTTCAGTGGTTGAGGATCCGTCTGCCAATACAAAGGACACATTTTTGAGCCCTGGTCCAGGAAGATTTCACATGCTCCAGGGCAACAAAAGCCATGTGCCACGACTACTAACCCGAGCTCTAGAGCCTCTGCTCCACAATAAGCAGGCCACTGTGGAGCCCGAGCACTGCAGCTAGAGAGCAGCCCCTGGTCTCTGCAAGTAGAGAAAGCCTCTCTGCAGGAAAGAAGGCCAAGCACAGCCAGAAAGAAGTGCACAAATTAATATTCTTTAATTCAAAAATACACTATTGCTGAAAAACAAAGTATTAACCCACATCTGACAACACAAGGCTGCCACAAACCTTCAATTTAAAGAAAAAGCGCCATATCTGCAAAGCACAACACAGTGAAGTACAATAAAGTGAAATGAGTCCGTATATAAAATGGGTGTAACACTACCTACTTCACATTTTTTAAAGTAACAGGGGTGATAACGTTTTTGTAGCATTTAGCACAGTACTTGATACATAATTAGAAATTAATAAATTACACTGTGGTCATTATTTTCATTGCTATTAATGTGAGGCTGTCCTTGAGACAAAATTACAACAAGTGTATAGGAAATAATTTGTGAAGAGTGCAACAAAGGTCCGTCTAATTACAGCTATGATTTTTCCAAGTCACGTATGGATGTGAGAATTGGATCATAAAGAAGACTGAGAGCCAAAGAATTGATGCTTTTGAACTGTGGTGTTGGAGAAGACTTTTATAGTCCCTTGGACTGCAAGGAGATGAAGCCAGTGAATCCTAAAGGAAATCACTCCTGAATATTCATTGGAAGGACTGATGATGAAGCTGAAGCTCTGACACTTTGGCCACCTGATGTGAAGAGCTGACTTATCAGAAAAGACCCTGATAGTGGAAAAGATTGAAGGCAAGAGAAGGAGATGACAGAGGATGAGATGGTTGGATGGCATCACCGACTCAGTGGACATGAGTTTGAGCAAGCTCCAGGAGATGGTAAAGGACAGGAAAGCCTGGTGTGCTGCAGTCCATGGGGTCACAAAGAGTCAGACACAATGGAGTGACAGAGGAACAAGGATTATGACCTAAGAATCAGAGAGGATGGAGCAAAATGTGAGAGAATTTGCAAAGTTAAAATCTTCTGACAGAGGTAGGAAAGATCTGAGAAGGAGCCCCTGACCTTCCAGATCTTTTTATCCAGTTTGCCCAAAAAGTCAGCTTATGTTTATCTGTAGCCATGGAATCATCTAGAAATGATCCCTGATGGGTATGAGTTTTTTTTGAAAATATGGTACTGTGCGTAAGCTGAACATGTTAAAATCGCCTGAATACTTCTTTGCCCAGGGTGCTTCACCATCTCCAATTTTCTGTACTTTAAGTCACCTCCTTCAATAGTTGTTGCTTACACTTACTTCAATTATTCTGTCTGAATATATGGATTTTTTCAAGGGTAAGAAATATTGAGATGAATGGTATCACAAAAACTGCTTCCTGATTCGAAGGGCAATGAAAGAACATTTTATTACTTTTCTGTCTTTGTTTATTTCTCTTTTGCATGCTTGCTTGCTCCTTCCTCCTAAGATGATGGACATGAAGATCAAGTGCACCTAAAGTACCCATTGCATTGAATATAAAATACATCTACATGAATAGATGGAGATTATATGAGTAACTCACCTAGGGATAACAAGAGTAACTTGTCACAGAATTGTTTTTCATTTCTATATTTGGAACCTAATAAGTTGAAACCACACTTTACCAATTTTGACTGATCAGGACTATCTCCCCATGTCTCTAATAGCATCCAGAGCTATTTAGGAACTTTAGGATACATGTTTTTCTTTTCTGGATATCCCACTAAAATTCACTCAAATTAGTGGAAACAGGAAGAGCTTCTCGCTGACAGAAATACCTTAGTTATCTAACATCCCCAAAACTAAATCCATTGTTTTAATTTTATTTTTAAAGTGACCAGGGCTGGAGGCATTTACGGCAACATTATAATATATGGTGGAATACTAATGAGCCCAAGTGGACCAAGAGTGGGTCAGAAGAGGGCTGGACATGCTGTGGGTGTGTGGATCCTTGGAGGACATTTTTGAGGAGCACTGTTCGATGATTTAAGAAGAACCGAAGATTATTAGAATTCTTTAATCTTCTTGTAAATAGATTCATCACACTTTCTACACCAAGCTTGGGTCATAAGTCTCCACTCAGCCTTCATCTGCAGATTTTGCACACCATATATGACTATGGTATAAAAAGGGATCTGTGAAAATCTAATGGACTGGTCAAATGAAGATCCCACACTTACACTTGGAGACTGAACTAAATATGGAGAAGTATCCTCTGGCTCAAAGGGTAGAGCCCAGATTTCCCTGTTAGAGGTAAGAAATCAAGTACCTATAGGTGACAGGTGCTTAGAACACATAGATTTGGTTTTGAGTACTGATCCTTTCTCTGATCGGGGGTAGCTGGATAATGTTGAGAAATATATTGAGGAAATACACACATCTATATATATTTGTCTATCTGTATCAATATTTATCTATATGTAACATGCACATACAACATGCATATAATGTAGACCACATACAAGTACAGGGAGAATGTAGAAAAAGTGCTTAGAATGGTGTTTAGAAATTATCAGGTAATTATAAGCTGCTATAATTCTAGCAATACTTTTTGAGAGCAAAATATGCATCTGGTCCACTGGCAACATTTTACCCTTTGATTTGCCATGTTATACACAAGTCTAAACTTCTGTTCCAAAAATCTTTAATTTTTCTCAGAAAATACTGCGATTAGAAATAATCTTTAAAATGTATCTCTCCTCAGATATTCATACTGTTTTTCTATTCTACAATATTACTTACCATTGATTTTCTAAGAAGTTTGGTCAACAGGAAAGCACACATAAATCACCAGCACTTAATAATACAGATTTTGAGATCTGCTTATCTAGGAAACATTTTCTTATTATCTTGTTTTTCCCTGCCTGGTTCTGGAGTAGACAAGGTCTGGACACATAAAATTTTAAAAAAAAGCTCTTAGTTCACTTAAATCATATTAATATAGATCTGAAACAATGGTGCCAGACAATAGCAACTGATCCCATCACTCGGAACATCGGAAGAAGACACAGCAATTTCAATCTCTGTTTTGAGACACTTAGCATATTCTATATACTCTATTGAGGCCTTGAAGTGAAGTTGCTCAGTCGTGTCTGACTCTTTGCGACCCCATGGACTTTAGCCTACCAGGCTCCTCCCTCCATGGGATTCTCCAGGCAAGAGTACTGGAATGGGTTGCCAGTTTTCTTCTCCAGGGGATCTTCCCGACCCAGGGATCGAACCCGGGTCTCCTGCATTCCAGGCGGATGCTTTAACCTCTAAGCCACCAGGGAAGCTCCCAACTCAGTCAAGGAAAAGTAAAATCATAAATGAATGAATACTTGAAATAAGCTAAGTAATATTATCAGCAACTACATAGAAGAAATCAATTACAGAGGGAAAAAGGTGAAAGGAAAAAAAGTATAGGATTTCACAACAGTTAAAATAAGTGAAGAAAACTACACACAAGAAATACATAGTGCTTATGCTTTCATCTTTTAAACATGCTTTAAACATCATTTAAACATAATTTAATAGAAAACACATTGGCATGATCTCCAGATTAACATGTGCTCTACTAAAAGATACCAGTACCTGTTTTAATCATCTTTATTTTTTTCTTTGGAAATATTATAATAAAAATATGAAAAGTTACATCTCAATAACATGGATTTGGTTAAACTGGAATTCTGGTTTTCTCTGTGCTATAATTATTATATTGATGTCAATTACACCTAGGGTCCAGGGTAGTCTTGTGGGAAGAAAATTAGAGGAATCCTCCAGTTACCATGAAGGAATGAGAGATCCTATGTATATTCTATTCTCACTTCACTTAAAAAAATTCTCCTTGACACATCTATATGTATGTATATATATACTTTATATGCTATATTATTATATGCTTTATATATAAAGTATATATATATACTTTATTCTATTGGGGTTGTTCCATCCCGGGGAGACTAAAAGACGGTCAGTCATCTAGGAATTCAAAAACGCGGGAAGTGTTAGTTGGTAAATAGTTGTGTGAACAGTTCAGTTTCATCTAACAGCAAGCTACAGATGAGGTCTGCCCCTGTTTCGGAGAATAAAATGAGTGCTGGCCATGAAGCCCTCATTTCCCAAGATATAAGAATGGGGAGAAGTTCACCTTGAGGTTTGACAGAAAAAAGCAAAATTCTATAAAGCAATTATCCTTAAATAAAAAATAAATTAATTAAAAATAGGGAGAAGTTATTTGAATAAAGTGTGTCTCTACAGGAAACTGGGAATAAAATAGTTATTTTAATAATATTTCTGAGTTTAAGGAGTTATCCCCTTAGTTTTATGTCATAGAGATGAATATCAACCAAATAAAAATATTAACTGTTAATAATGGAGTAATAGAAGATATCATCTTTGAGGTTGTACCTATATTGCTAAGGACTGTACTAAATGCCAGACTATCTAAAATTTTCTTTACAGCGGGTAGGGTATACAATGGTCTTCCCTAGAGGCTTAGTGATAAAAAATCTACCTATAATGCAGGAGACGGCTTGTAATGCAGGAGACTCAGGTTTGATCCCAGGGTCAGGAATATGCCCTGGAGAAGGAAATGACCAGCCACTCCAGTATACTTGCCTGGGAAATTCCATGGACAGAGAAGCCCGGTGGGCTGCCGTCCACATGGACACAAAAGAGTCAGACATGACTTGGTGACTAAACAACAAGAGGATATACATACATATTTAATATATAATATATAAACCTTAAAAATATAAATGTGGATACTCAGAATTTAAGTAACTTCTCCAAATTTTTAGAGCTCCTCTAAAGTCTTTTATACAGTACAAAGTGTATCTCAATAAGCAAGTTAGAGCCAAGGCAAATTTTTCTTATGTAAAACTTTCCCAAAGTGAGGGAGAGGGAGGAAAGAGAAAATCATCTTTGTGATTTTATATAGGATCAATTTAATTTGGATTCACAGTACTTAGACCATGGTGAAAATACAATAAATGTCAAATATATGTTAGTGCTATTAGTAGATGTGTTACAGAGGTTTATCACAAGGTAATTCATAGAAGGTTATGTTACTATGCAATTAAAACTATATGCGGCACAGTAGAATGAAAAATACAACATTTGATCCATAAATGTATTGCTGCCCAAACCTAACAAATCTAGTATCCTTAACAGAAGAAAGAATGAGACTGTTTTCAATCTCCAATCCTGACTTAAAAGCAGACACTATGATCCATATTGATAAGAGGCCTTTGCTGTCTAAAAATTGCATAGTTTAATAATTAGAACCTATTATTTGAGATCAAGTTAGATAAAATAATCCCAAGAAAATGACTGCTTACCGAGAAGATAAGGTTGATAATAGCCCCTTGCTTCTTGGAAGCAAGAGCCCCGCTGCATGTGTTTTACTAAAAGTACAAGACAAAGAAGCCTGATAGAAATTCTGGCTTTCTCACACCTCTTTCTGTTCAGAAAATATATGAGAAGGTAGAATTTTCCATTTCAGGCAGGAGATAGAGATATTACATTATTCTGTAGAAGACAGAATTTCCTCAGAGGCTACAAACCAACCTGCTGTCTTCATACAGAAAACTAACTCCACCAGAGACCCTTATTCCCTGTCCTTGGACAAATGCCACTCTCTAGACAGGGCCCTCCCCATTTCAACAAATAAAATTAGAAAATAAAGGAAATTAAAAATAAAAAAACAAAAGCATAACCACCTCATTGCTGCTGCTGCTGCTAAGTCGCTTCATTCGTGTTTGACTCTGTGCGACCCCATGGGTTGCAGCCCACCAGGCTCCCCCATCCCTGAGATTCTCTAGGCAAGAATACTGGAGTGGCTTGCCATTTCCTTCTCCAATGCATGAAAGTGAAAAGTCAAAGTGAAGTCGCTCAGTCGTGTTCATTAACTCATTAAAATAAATGTTCACTGTCATGAAAACTCAGTGGCTGAGATAATTTCCGAATTTTCTGTTTAAGCTACAGGAGTAAGAATGGAAAAATAATGTTATTTTTTAAATACTTGGAATCTTAATTGCTGCTGCTACGTCGCTTCAGTCGTGTCCAACTCTGTGCGACCCCATAGACGGCAGCCCACAAGGCTCCCCCATCCCTGGGACTCTCTAGGCAAGAATACTGGAGTGGCTTGCCATTTCCTTCTCCAATGCATGAAAGTGAAAAGTCCAAGGGAAGTCGCTCAGTCGTGTCCATTAACTTATTAAAATAAATGATCATTGTCAAGAAAACTCAGTGGCTGAGATCATTTCTGAATTTTCTGTTTAAGCTACAGGAGTAAGAATGGAAAAGTAACGTTAGTTTTTAAATGCTTGGAATCTTTAGTAGATATTTTTTAAATGCTTTTTACTTACTTTGCTTGTCTTTGTTAAACAACATCTTTTTAGGAACATAGGTTAATATAGACAAGATAAATCAGTTAGAATTACACAAAAGGTGGGGGCGGTGTTGAGTTGATCTTAACTATTCGATGATTCTAGGGAAAATTTCCCCATGCTAAATTTTAGCCTATACTCTCTCTCTCTCTCTCTGTTTGTGTGTCTGTGTGTGTTCTATCAAGGTATTATGAAGTGAAGTGAAGTGAAGTCGCTCAGTCGTGTCCGACTCTTTGCGACCCTATGGACTGTAGCCTACCAGGCTTCTCTGTCCATGGGATTCTCCAGGCAAGAATACTGGAGTGGGTTGCCATTTCCTTCTCCAGGGGATCTTCCCAACCCAGGGATCAAACCCAGGTCTCCTGCATTGCAGGCAGACGCTTTAACCTCTGAGCCTATACAAATACAATTAACACATATGAATTATACAGGTTTGTGGCTTTTGTAAAATGTTTATGCTAAAGTAATCACCACTTCAATCAAGATAATGAACAGTTCTATCACTCCAGAAAATGCACTTATTCCTTCTCACTCCCACCCTTCAATCCAGGAAGTTACTAATCAGACTTTGCTCAACATTAATTTTGCCTATTCTGAAATCTCATATAAATGGAATCATACACTATGGACTCTTTTGTGTGTAATCTCTTTTGTTCAGCATAGTATTTGTGAGATTAACCCAATGAGTAGCTTGTTCCTTATTATTAATATATGCTTTCATTTTTCTTGGGTAAATACCTTGGAGAAAAAATGCTAAATGTATATTTCTTTATAGGAACCTACCAAAAATGTTTTCAAAATTGGTTATACCATTTATACTCTCACCACAGTATACAAGGTTCCAGTTGTAACATATTATTGAACAGAATTTTGTTATTTAGTGCTCCTTTCATTTTGGCCATTTTAGTAGGTGTGAAATTGTGTGTTGTGATTTTAATTTTGCATTTCTTGAATGACTAATGCTATTAAGCATCTTTGAATGCTTATTATTTGCCACTTGTGTATTTCTTAAGTGAAGTGTCTTAGACTTTTGCTCATTTTTAGATTAGTTTATGCTTTTTTTTCTGTTACTGAGTTATATGATTTTTTTCTACATTTTGAGTTTAAGTCTTTTTTCAGGTAAATGTGCTAAAAAGTTGTCATTGAGTCCTTAGTTTTTAATCTCCAGATAGTGTATTTTAAAAGGTAGTTTTTGGAGAGTAGAGCTGAAGCTTTAGACTAAGGTGAGGCAATACAGTCTCTTGTTACATGGGTTTGAAAGGAGGAAATCAACACCACCCTGTGTTAGCAGCATCTGGGAACATCTATCAGGAGATAACATGTGTAGACAACAAAGAACAAACTCACAGTTTGGCCTCCACATAGAAAATGATTATTCCTGAATCTCTCCTGAGACAAAGGACAGGAGATTTTTTTTTAAGTGCAAGCTTTTTACTTTTGATCAAGCTGTACTTAAATATTTTTCTATGTTTCATCTTTTTATATTTCATATTAGATATTCTTGTCTAATCAAGAATTGGAAAATATTTTTCTCCTCTGTTTTCCTCTAGAGATTTTGTTGTTTTAGTTCTAAGATTTATTTATGTGAGTTAATGTTTATGGATGATGTTAGTGGGTTAAAAATATTTTTTAATATACGGATATTCTGTTTTTCCATCATGATTTGTTGAAAATAATATTATTTCCCATTGAATTATTTTGGCTACTAATTGAAAATTACTGACAATGCATTTTGTTGTTGTTCATTCACTAAGTTATGTCCTACTCTTTGCGACCCCATGGACTGCCGTACATCAGGCTCCAGTTTCCTCTACTATTTCCTGGAGTCTGCTCAAATTCATATCCACTGAGTTGGTGAATCTTTCTCAGCATCAGAGTCTTCTCCAATAAGTCAGCATATGGATATCTATTTCTGTGCTCTTTATTCTGTTTCAATGATCTATATATAAGTCCTTATTTCAGTATCATTCTATGTTGACCATTAAAGCTTTAGAATAAGTCCTCAAGTCGGATAGTGCCAGTCTTTGCTTATTTGTTTCAAAGGTATTTTGATTATTTGAAGTACTTTGTATTACGTGCATACATGTTAACTCACTTCAGTTGTGTCCAATTCTTTGTGACCCTATGGACTATTGCCTGCCAGTTGCCTCTGCCCATGGAATTCTCCCGGGCAAGAACACTGGAGTGGGTTGCCATACCCTCCTCCAGGGGATCTTTCTGACCCAGGGATTGATCCTGCGTCCCCTGTGTCTCCTACAGAGCAGGCAGATTCTATACCACTGACCCACAAGGGAAGCCTACTTTGTAATGTATTTACATATGAATTTTAATTGACTTGTCAATTGCTACAAAAAAAATCCTCTGTGATGTCAGCTGTGACTGAGTTGACTCTATAGATCAATGCAGAGCAGATTTACATCTTTATGATATTAAGTCCTTTACCATCAATATGGCATAACTTAACATTTACTTATATTTTATTTCTTTAAGTAATGGTTTATAGTTTTTCATTGTACTAGTCTTGTACATATTTTGTTAAATGTATCCTTATTTCATGTTCTGATGATTTTGAGTGGTGTTTTAAAATTTTATTTTCTCATTGATCATTGCTAGTGTATAAATATAAACTTTATTTTTGTATATCCAGTCAAATGCATCTAAACATAAACTGTTCTAGGATTTTACAAAATAAATTTCTTAGAGTTTTCAATGTGGACTATTGTGTCATATAAAATGTAAAGAGGGAGTTTTACTTCTCTTTCCAATCATTAAAACTTTACTAGTAACAATGATAATAATCTTTGCTTTCTGAAATGATGATGGAGATTATATTGTTGATGATGTTGATGGCTGCCTTACTGTACAGTTCCTGCTTCCAGAAAAGTAGTGAGTAGAAGTGGTAAGACAGGCTATCTTTATCTTGTCATCAGTTCAGTTCAGTTCAGTTCAGTCACTCAGTCATATGTGACTCTTTGCAACCCCATGAATCGCAGCATGCCAGTCCTCCCTGTCCATCACCAACTCCAGGAATTCACTCAAAATCACGTTCATCGAGTCAGTGATGCCATCCAGCCATCTCATCCTCTGTCATCCCCTTCTCCTCCTGCCCCCAATCCCTCCCAGAATCAGGGTCTTTTCCAGTGAGTCAACTCTTCGCATGAGGTGGTGAGAGTACTGGGGTTTCAGCTTTAGCATCACTCCTTCCAAAGAAATCCCAGGGTTGATCTCCTTCAGAATGGACTGGTTGGATCTCCTTGTAGTCCAAGGGACTCTCACGAGTCTTCTCCAACACCACAGTTCAAAAGCATCAATTCTTCGGTGCTCAGCCTTCTTCACAACTCTCACATCCATACATGACCACTGGAAAAAACATAGCCTTGACTAGACGGACCTTTGTTGGCAAAGTCATATCTCTGCTTTTGAATATGCTATCTAGGTTGGTCATAACTTTTCTTCCAAGGAGTAAGCGTCTTTTAATTTCAGGGCTGCAGTCACCATCTGCAGTGATTTTGGAGCCCCCAAAAATAAAGTCTGACACTGTTTCCACTGTTTCCCCATCTATTTCTCATGAAGTGATGGGACCGGATGCCATGATCTTCGTTTTCTGAATGTTGAGCTTTAAGCCAACTTTTTCACTCTCCTCTTTCACTTTCATCAAGAGGCTTTTTAGCTCCTCTTCACTTTCTGCCATAAGGGTGGTGTCATCTGCATAGCTGAGGTTATTGATATTTCTCCCAACAATCTTGATTCCAGCTTGTGCTTCTTCCAGCCGAGTGTTTCTCAGGATATACTCTGCATATAAGTTAAATAAGTAGGGTGACAATATATAGCCTTGACATATTCCTGTTCCTATTTGAAACCAGTCTGTTGTTCCATGTCCAGTTCTAACTGTTGCTTCCTGACCTGCACATAGGTTTCTCAAGAGGCAGGTCAGGTGGTCTGGAATTCCCCTCTTTTTCAGAATTTTCCACAGTTTATTGTGATCCACACAATCAAAGACTTTGGCATAGTCAATAAAGCAGAAATAGACGTTTGTCTGGAACTCTCTTGCTTTTTCCATGATCCAGCAGATGTTGGCAATTTGATCTCTGGTTCCTCTGCCTTTTCTAAAACCAGCTTGAACATCAGGAAGTTCACGGTTCACATATTGCTGAAGCCTGGCTTGTAGAATTTTGAGCATTACTTTACTAGCGTGTGAGATGAGTGCAATTGTGCATAGTTTGAGCATTCTTTGACATTACCTTTATCTTGTCATAGGGGTAAATAAACTTTTTTTGTCATTAATAATGGTGTTAGGTGTAGATTCATTTTTAATGAACCTTTTTCAGATTCACCAAATTTCTTTTTATTCCTAATTTGCTGATTATTTTTAGAATGTATATACATTGAATTGAATTTTATCAAATATTATCAAGACTTTCTTTTTCCCTATTTCTATTAAGATGACCATATATTCCTCCTTTATTCTGAGGCTGGAGTATAGACTGAGTTTTAGACGTTGAACCAAATTACATATATTTGAGTTGCTGATGTTTTGTACAGGATATTTGTGTCTAAACTCTTAAGAGATGTCACTCTGTAATTTTTTATTTTTTATTTGTCACTCTCAGATTTTGTGTGTAAGGGTAATAATGCTGATCTCACAAAATGAGTTGGTCAATTTCCATTCCTCCTCTACTTTCTGGAAAAGTCTGAGTAAAACTGGTACTTCTTTCTCCTTCTTTGATCATGTTAACAATCATGCAGACTTCTTTGTGGGCGATTTTGTTCATAGAATTTTGATTTATTTAATACATTTATGACATTCTTATCCTCTGTTCTTTCTGCAGTTTTGGTAACTTGTTTTATGAAATTTCTTCCTTTATATACCCTGTAGAATTTGTTAGCATAAGGTGATTCATAGTATTTCTTCATTATCATTTCATGTCTGTTGAATCAGTGCTAATATTTTCACTTGTATTCCTTATTTGGGTAATTTGCTCTCATTCTCTTTTTCTGCTACATGGTGTTTACTTCGATTGATATTTTCAAATATCTAGCCTTTGACATTCTTAGTTTTCATTATTAGTTGTTCCTTCTATTTTATTGGTTTTGGCTTTTTATTACATCTTGCATTTTATTTATTTTATTTTGGCTTCTTTAGGTGAAAAGATGAGTCAGTGTTTTAAAATACTTCTTCTTTTCTAATATTGTTTAAAGCTGTAATTTTCCCTCTGCTGCTGCTGCTGCTAAGTTGCTTCAGTCACGTCTGACTCTGTGTGACCCCATAGACGGCAGCCCACCAGGCTCCGCTGTCCCTGGGATTCTCCAGGCAAGAACACTGGAGTGGGTTGCCATTTCCTTCTCCAATTTTCCCTCTAGCTACTGGTAATTTTACCTCTAAGTACGTATAACTCATAGATTCCAATACATGTATTTTTTTGTATTTATGTAGGCCATGATATTTTAAAATTTCATTGCACATTCTTGTTTAACGAGTAATTTAGAAATGTGTATTTGCAAATACCTAAAGATTTTGAAAACATTTAAATGTATTGATTTATAATTTAAATTTTTACAAATCTTATAAGATTTCAAACTTTTGAATGTATTGAGCTATGCCACAGGCAAAAGTCTGCTTGGTTAAGACTAATGTGTACTGACCCTTTATCTAATCAAACTATTCAATTTGCATAGAAAATAAGGCAAATGTATGATAAAATGGGTTTTGAAAAGTAAATAAATTAATTGTGACTATTATTTTACAAAAATATAAAGATAACTACTATTGATAATAAAATAAAAATCTGTAAACTATCTTCAAAGTTATAAAGAGGTAAATGGCAACCAAAGAGAACATACAACAGAACATTCAAAATTAATGAGAAGTAAGATAGTCAAATATAAAACATAACATAGAGGCTTTCCTGGTGGCTCAGTGGTAAAGTATCCACCTGCCAGTGCAGGAGATAATGATATGAGCTCTAATCTGGGAATATCCCACATGCCCCAAAGCATTTAATCCCTTGCACCACAACTATTGAGCCTGTGCTCCAAGTCCAGGAGCCACAACTACTGAACCCACATGTTGCAGCTACTGAAGACCATGAGCCTAGAGCCTGTGCTTTGCAACAAGAGAAGCCACCACAATGAGAAGCCCAAGACTCACAGAGGGAGAGTAGCCCCTGCTTGTCGCATTAGAGAAAAGGCTACACAGCAACAAATACCCAGCATGGGCAAAAATAAATAAATAAAATTATAAAAATAACATAAAACAATGAAAAATAAAATTTTAGTGGTATATCAATTATGATATTTATTTAAATAAAGATTTATTACTTAAAATCTCCTAGATTCTAAGACTTTAAGATTTTGTACATTTATTTAACTCAAAGATGCTTGTAAGAGATACAAGTAAAATGTACAGTACAGTAAAAAGTTTAAAAATAATTAGGCAATTTTAATAAGAGAAAAAACCTGCAAAAGTATTTTTTTTAGTTGTCAAAGGATAAGTGGTTAAACAAAGAACATTTTATATAGAATCCCAATGACAATATAACATTTATAAAACATTATGCACTTAACAAGTACCTTCTAGGACTAACACCCTCCCCCCCCCCTAAAAAAAAGATGTGCTTTTCATCATAGGGGACCTGAATGCAAAAATAAGAAGTCAAGAGATACCTAGAGAAACAGGCAAGTTTGGCCTTGGAGTACTAAATGAAGCAGGGCAAATTCTCATTGAGTTTTGCCAAGAGAATACACTTGTCACAGGAAACACTCTCTTCCAACAACAGAAGAGATGACTTTACATGGACATCACTAGATAATCAATACCAAAATCAGACTGATTATATTCTTTTCAGCTGAAGATGGAGAAGCTCTACACAGTCAGCAAAGATAAGACTGGGATTTGACCATGGTTCATATCATGAATTCCTTATTGTAAAATTCAGGCTTAAATTTTTAAAAAGTAAGGAAAACCATTAGGCCATTCAAATATAACCTAAATAAAATCCCTTACAATTATACACTGGAAATGACAAATTGTTTCAAGGGATTCGATCTAATAGACAAAGTGCCTGAAGAACTATGGACAGAGGTTGGTAACATTGTAAAGCAGGTAGTGCTCAGAACCATCCCCCAGAAAAGAAATGCAAAATGACAAAATGGCCTATCTGAGAGGCTTTACAAACAGCTGAGAAAAGAAGAGAGGTGAAAGGCAAAGGAGAAAAAGAAACACACACATATATAAATGGAGAGTTCCAAAGAATAGCAAGGAGAGATAAGAAAGGCTTCCTAACCGAACAATGCAAAGAAACAGAGGGAAACAATAGAGCAGGAAAGACTGGAGATCTCTTCAAGAAAATTAGAGATTCCAAGGAAACATTTTGAGCAAAGATGGGCACAATAATGGACAGAAACAGTATGGAACTGAGAAGCAGAAGATATTAAGAAGAGGTAGCAAGAATACACAGAAAAACTATACAAAAAAGATATTAATGACCCAGATAACCATGATGGTATGACCACTCACCTAGGGCCATACATCTTAGAGCACACAGTCAAGTGGGCCTTAGGAAGCATTACTATGAATAGTGGTAGTGGAAGTGATGGAATTCTAGGTGAGCTATTTCAAATCCTAAACGATGATGCTGTTAAAGTGCCGTATTCAACATGCCAGAAAATTTGGAAAAATCAGCAGTGGCCAGAGGACTGGAAAAGGTCAGTTTTCATTCCAATCCCAAAGAAGGGCAATGCCAAAGAATGTTCAAATTACCACAAAATTGCTTTCATTTCGCATGCTAGCAGAGTGATGCTCAAAATTCTCCAAGCGAGGCTTCAATAATGCATGAACTGAGAACCTCCAGATGTTCAAGTTGGATTTAGAAAAGGCAAAGGAAGCAAAAATAAAATGCCAACATCGTTTGGATCATAGAAAAGCAAGAGAAGTCCAGAAAAACATCTGCTTCATTGACTATACTAAAGCCTTTGATGGGACTGGATGCCATGATCTTTGTTTTCTGAATGTTGAGCTTTAAGCCAACTTTTTCACTTTCCTCTTTCATTTTCATCAAGAGGCATTTTAGTTCCTCTTCACTTCTGCCATAAGGGTGGTGTCATCTGCATGTCTGAGGTTATTGATATTTCTCCCAGCAATCTTGATTCCAGCTTGTGTTTCTTCCAGTCCAGCGTTTCTCATGATGTACTCTGCATAGAAGTTAAATAAGCAGGGTGACAATATACAGCCTTGATGTACTCCTTTTCCTATTTGGAACCAGTCTGTTGTTCCATGTCCAGTTCTAACTGTTGCTTCCTGACCTGCATACAGATTTCTCAAGAGGCAGGTCAGGTGGTCTGGTATTCCCATCTCTTTCAGAATTTTCCACAGTTTATTGTGATCCACACAGTCAAAGGCTTCGGTATAGTCAAAAGCAGAAATAGATGTTTTTCTGGAACTCTCTTGCTTTTTCCATGATCCAGAGCATGTTGGCAATTTGATCTCTGGTTCCTTTGCCTTTTCAAAAACCAGGTTGAACATCAGGAAGTTCACTTGATGGGGAAACAGTGGAAACAGTGTCAGACTTTATCTTTTGGGCTCCAAAATCACTGCAGATGGTGACTGCAGCCATGAAATTAAAAGACATTTACTCCTTGGAAGAAAAGTTATGACCAACCTAGATAGCATATTCAAAAGCAGAGACATTACTTTGGCAACAAATTTCCATCTAGTCAAGGCTATGGTTTTTCCACTGGTCATGTATGGATGTGAGAGTTGGACTGTGAAGGCTGAGTGCCGAAGAATTGATGTTTTTGAATTGTGGTGTTGGAGAAGACTCTTGAGAGTCCCTTGGACTGTAAGGAGATCCAACCAGTCCATTCTGAAGGAGATCAACCCTGGGTGATCTTTGGAAGGAATGATGCTGAAACTGAAACTCCAGTACTTTGGCCACCTCATGCGAAGAGTTGACTCATTGGAAAAGACTCTGATGCTGGGAGGGACTGGGGGCAGGAGGAGAAGGGGACGACAGAGGATGAGATGGCTGGATGGCATCACTGACTCGATGGATGTGAATCTGAGTGAACTCTGGGAGTTGGTGATGGACAGGGAGGACTGGCATGCTGCGATTCATGGGGTCTCAAAGAGTCGGACACGACTGAGCGACTGAACTGAACTGAGAGCCTTTGACTGTGTGGATCAGAACAAACTGTGGAAAGTTCTTAAAGAGATGGGAATACCAGATCAGCTTACCTGCTTCCTGAGAAATCTGTATGCAGGTCAAAAAGCAACAGTTAGAACCAGATCTGAAATAATGGACTGGTTCCAAATTGGGAAAGGAATACATCAAGGCTGTGTATTGTCACCCTGCTTACTTACTTTATATGGAGATTACATCATGCAAAATGCTGGGCTGGATGAAGTACTAGCTGGAATCAAAATTGCTGAGAGAAATATCAGTAACCTCAGATATGTAGATGACACCACCCTTAAGGCAGAAAGTGAAGAGGAAGTAAAAAGAACCTTTTGATGAAGGTGAAGGAGAAGAGTGAAAAAGCTGGTTTAAAACTCGACATTCAGAAAACAAAGATCATAGCATGTGGTCCCATCACTTCATGGCAAATAGATGGGGAAACAATGAAAACAGTGACAGACTTTATTTTCTTGGGCTCCAAAATCACTGCAGATGGTGACTGTGGCCATGCAATCAAAAGACACTTGCTCCTTGGAAGAAAAGCTATAACAAACCTAGACAGGATATTTAAAAACAGAGACATTACTTTGCGAACAAAGGTCCATCTAGTCAAAGCTATGTTGTCCCCAGTAGTCATGTATGCATGTGAGAGTTGGACCATAAATAAGGCTTTCAAACTATGGTGTTGGAGAAGACTCTTGAGAGCCCCTTGGACTATGTGGAGATAAATCAATCAATTCTAAAGGAAATCAAACGTGAATATTCATTGGAATGACTGATGCTGAAGCTCTAATACATTGGTCACCTGATGGCAAGATCCTACCCATTAGAAAAGACCTTGATGCTGGAAATGATTGAAGGCAGGAGGAGAAGGGGACAATGGAGGACAAGATGACTCTGGCACCACTGACTCAATGGACAAGTTTGAGCAAGCTCTGATAGATGGTGAAGAACAGGGAAGCCTGGTGTGCTGTGGTCCATGGGACTGCAAAGAGTCGGACACAACTGAGGAACTGAACAACAACAAGAAATGTACTTAATAATAGGACACAAGCAGATTTTAAAATTAGCAACTTGGGGGGACTTCCCCAGTGGTCCAGTTGCTAAGACTCCAACCTCCCAATTTAGGGAACATGGGTTGGATCCCTGTTCAGGGAACTAGACCCCACATGCTACAACTAAGAGCATGCATGACACAACTAAAGATCCCAAGTTCTGCAAATGAATCTGGCTCTTTGTGACTCTATGGACTGTAACCTGCCAGGCTCTTCTGTCCATGGGATTTTCCAGGCAAGAATACTGGAGTGGATTTCAATTCCTTTCTCCAGGAAAGCCTCCCAACCCAGGGACTGAATCCAAGTCTCTTGCATTACAGGCAGATTCTTTATTGTCTGAGCCACCAGGGAAGACCTAAATAAAACCCAATGCAGCCAAAGAAATACATTTATTTTTAAAAAATTAGAAAACGTTTAATAATAAGGTAAAATGATAGAAACTAAATTCTTAGAGAGTTAATAAGTCCCAATAAGGTCTGAGTGATTAATATATTATAAGGAAGACAAAATTATAAATATTTAAATGAATATAAGAATAAAATCAGGGGGCAGTCCTAAGATGGCAGAGGAAAGGACAAGGAGACCACTTTCTCCCCCACAAATTCATCAAAATATCATTTTGAGCAACTTCCACAAAACAACAAAACAAAACAACTTCTGAATGTTGGCAGAGGACACCAGGCACCCAGAAAGGTAACCCATTCTCTTAGAAAGGAGGTAGGACAAAATATAAAAGACAAAAAGAGAGACAAAAGAGTTAGGAATGAGACCCATCCTGGGCAGAGAGTTGTGAAGGAGGAGTAGTTTCCAAACACCAGGAAACCCTCTCACTGGTGGGTCTGTGGGGAGTTTTGGAATCTCAGAGGGCAACATAACCAGGAGGAAAAGAAAACAAAACACAGAATACTCACCTAACCGCAACTCCCAGTGGAGACGTAGCCAGATGCTCACCTTAGCCACCAGAGAGCAGGAGCTGAACAGGGAGGTGCGGGTTGCATGCTTAGGGTAAGGACCAGGCCTGAATGCCCTGAGGACAATCTGAGGGAGCTAACGTGAGATAGCTACCCAAACTGTGGGATAGCCAGAGAGGGGAAAAAGAGAGAGAGAGAGAGAGAGAGAGAGAGAGAGAGAGAGAGAACTTTCTCACGAAAAGCTCTGACCTAAGGCACAGCCTGACCTCTTCACAGAATGAAGGGTTGCGTGAATACCAAAGGAGAGCTAGCCGACTGCGGACCAGCCCATCCCTCCACTGGAGGCAGAGAGGCAGGTGGGAGACAGCCAAAGCCAGAAGGTGAGGGACATCCTCCATCAAACTGTGAGCAGGCTCCAAGTTGCTAACCAAGTCTTTCTGGGATCCTGGAGGGTTGACATCTGCCAGCAGGGTTGCAGCCAGAGATCAGCTCCCCAAAGGAGACACACGGCACATCTGAGATGGCGCTGTTGCAGCGCACCTGGGAAACTGAGCAGCCAGGATCGGGGAGGTGATTAAGATGCACAGTGCACTCACCAGAACTGGTCTCCTGAGCTGCTTGAACCTGGGAAGGACACTAAACACACGCTCAACCGAGTCTGTGTCTTTGTGGAGTATCTGAGAACCAGAACCTGAGCAGCTTAGATCTGGGAAGTGCATGAAATTCAGGACCCACTTTGGACAGTTCACCTGCAGAGCAACCTGGAGCCTGAGTGGTATAGACCAGGAAAGCACACATGCCATGAGCTGGGGCAAACCCAGTGTGGTCCATACACTGTGAGCACTCCCCACACATGCCAGTGATATTTGTTTGCAGTGTTCCTCCCTCCCCACAGCACAACTGAACAAATTAGCCTAAATAAATGACTATCATCACCCCCTTGTGTCAGGGTGGAAGTTAGACACTGAAGAGACTTGCAAACTGAAAGCCAAAAGAAACAAAGAAGAGGGAACCACTCTGGAAGTGACAGGTGCAACAGATTAAAACCCTGTAGTTAGCATTGACTAACCACTGGAAGGGGCCTATAGACCTTGAGAAGAAGTATAAGCTGGAACAAGGAACTATCTGAAACTGAACTGACCCCACACTGCCCTCAAAAACTCCAGAGAAATTCCTAGATATATTTTTACTATTATCATTTTTAAATTAAATTTAAAAATTTTTTAACTTCTTTATTAATCCTTTAATTTTCATTTTTATAACCTACTATTACCTTGCAAAAAAGACTATTTTAAAGCAAATTTCATATAAACATTTTTAATAATTTTTGTGATTTTGTTTTATATTTTTAATGTATTTTTCAGAGTCTAGCCTCTACTCTAGATTTTTAATCTTTGATTTTTGGTATTTGTTATCAATTTTGAACCTTTAAGAATCTAATCTTCAATACCCATTTTTACTTAGGGGTGTGATTACTGGTTTGATTTCTCTCTCCCCCTTTTGACTCTCCCTTTTCTCCCCCAGGTCATCTCTATCTCTTTCATCCCCCTTCTCTTTTCTATCTAACTCTGTGAATCTCTCTGGGTGTTCTGTGTGTGGAGAACACTTAGGGAATTGATTACTGGCTAGACTGGCCTCTCCCTTTTTGACTCTCCCTCTTCTCCTCCTGGTCACCTCTATCTCCCTCCTCCCTCTTCTCTTATCCACGTAACTCTGTGAACTTCTCTGAGTGTCCCTCACTGTGGAGAATCTTTTCGCCATTAACTGAGATGTTTTATCATCTGTGCTGTATGGATGGAGAAGTTTGAGGCTACTGTAAGAATAAGACTGAAAGCCAAAGGCAGGAGGCCTAAATCCAAAACTTGAGAACACCAGAAAACTCCTGACTCCAGGGAACATTAATCAACAAGAGCTCATCCAAAAGCCTCCATACCTACACTAAAAACAAGCTCCACCCAAGAGCCAACAATTTCCAGAGCAAGACATACCATGCTAATTCTCCAGCAATGCAGGAACCTAGCCCTGAGCATTAAAATACAGGATGCCCAAAGTCACATCAAACCCATAAACTCACAACTGGACACTTCATTGCACTCCAGAGAAAAGAGATCCAGCTCCACCTACCAGAACACTGACGCAAACTTCCCTAACCAGGAGACCTTGACAAGCCACTAGTCCAACCCCATCCACAGGAAGCAACCTCCACAATAAAGAGGAACCACAAACTTCTAGAAAGACCACCCCAAATATAGCAATCTAAACAAAATGAAAAGGCAGAGAAATATTCAGCAGGTAAAGGAACAGATAAATGCTCACCAAACCAAACCAAAGAGGAGGAGATAGGGAGTCTACCTGAAAAAGAATTCAGAATAATGATAGTATAGATGATCCAAAATCTTGAAAACAAAATGGAGTTACAGATAAATAGACTAGAGACAAGGATTGAGAAGATGCAAAAAATGTTTAACAAGGACATAGAAGAAAAAAAAAAAGAGTCAATCAATAACGAATAATCCAATAACGGATACCAAAGGCACTCTGGAGGGAACCAACAGTAGAATAACTGAGGCAGAAGATAGGCTAAGTGAGGTAGATGATAGAATGATGGAAATAAATGAAGCAGGGAGGAAAAAAGAAAAAGAATTAAAAGAAATGAGTACAAACTCAGAGACCTCTGGGGCAATGTTAAACACCCCAACATCCAAATCATAGGAGCCCCAAAAGACAAAAAAAAGGCCATGAGAAAATTCTTGAGGAGAGAATAGTTGAAAACTTCCCAAAGGTAGCCACCCAAGCCCAAGAAACCCAGAGAGTCCCAAACAGGATAAACCCAAGGTGAAACACCCCAAGACACATATTAATCAAACTAATGAAGATCAAACACAAAAAGCAAATATTAAAAGCAGCAAGGGAAAAGCAACAAATAACACACAAGGGGATTCCCATAATGATAACAGCTGACCTTTCAATAGAAACTCTTCAGACCAGAAGGGAATGGCAGGACATACTGAAAGTGGTGAAAGAGAAAAGCCTAGAACCCAGATTACTATACCCAGCAAGGATCTTATTCAAATATGAAGGAGAAATGGCATTGAAACATGTACATTATCATATGTGAAACAGATCGCCAGTCCAGGTTCGATGCATGAGGCAGGGTGCTCGGCGCTGGTTCACTGGGATGACCTAGAGGGATGGGATGGGAAGGGAGGTGGGAGGGGACTTCAGGATGGGGAACACATGTACACTCGTGGCAGATCCATGTCAATGTATGGCAAAACCACTACAATACTGTAAAGTAATTAGCCTTCAATTAAAATAAATAAATTTATATATATATAAAGATTTACAGACAAGCAAAAGCTGAGAGAATTCAGCAGCACCAAACAAGCTCTTCAATGAACGCTAAGGGGTCATCTCTAGATAGGAGACACAGAAAGGTATATAAATTCGAACCCAAAACAACAAAGTAAATGACAATGGGATCATACTTATCAATAATTATCTTAAATGTAAATGGGTTGAATGCTCCAACCAAAAGACAAAGACCAGCTGAATGGATAGAAAAACAAGATCCCTAAATATGCTGTCTACAAGAGACCCACCTCAAAACAAGGGACACACACAGACTGAAAGTGAAGGGCTGTTAAAATATATTTCACACAAATGGAGATGAAAAGAAAGCAGGAGTAGCAGTACTCATATAAGATAAAATAGATGTTGAAATAAAGGCTGTGAAAAGAGACAAAGAAGGACACTATATAATGATCAAAGGATCAATCCAAGAAGAAGATATAACAATTACAAATATATATGCATCCAACATAGGAGCACCATAATATGTAAGGCAAATGCTAACAAGTATGAAAGGGGAAATTAACAATAACACAATAATAGTGGGAGACTTTAATACCCCACTCAAACCTATGGATAGCAGGAGATCCAACCAGTCCATTCTGAAGGAGATAAAAACTGGGATTTCTTTGGAAGGAATGATGCTAAAGCTGAAACTCCAATACTTTGGTCACCTCATGCGAAGAGTTGACTCATTGGAAAAGACTTTGATGCTGGGAGGGATTGGGGACAGGAGGAGACGGGGACGACAGAGGATGAGATGGCTGGATGGCATCACTGACTCGATAGACATGAATCTGAGTGAACTCCAGGAGCTGGAGATGGACAGGGAGGCCTGGCGTGCTGCGATTCACGGGGTTGCAAAGAGTCAGACATGACTGAGTGACTGAACTGAACTGAACTGAACTGAGATCAACTAAACATAAAATTAGCAAGGAAACACAAACTTTAAATGATACAATAGGCCAGTTAGACCTAATTGATATCTATATGACATTTCAACTCAAAACAGTTAATTTCAGCTTTTTCTCTTTTTGCACACAGAACATTCTACAGGATAGATCACATCCTGGGCCATAAATCCAGCCTTGATAAATTCAAAACAATTGAAATCATTTCAAACATCTTTTCTGATCACAGTGCAGTAAGATTAGATGTCAACTACAGGAAAAAAAAAAATTAAAAAGACAAACATATGGAGGCTAAACCACACGGGTCTGTATAACCAAAAAATCACAGAAGAAATTTTCCCACACAACTTTTTGTAAAGTGTTCTCCTGTTTTAAATCTTTTAAAATGTGCTAAATATTGTTTCCTAATTATTTTATCAAGTGTATTGCCTCTTTTATAGCTTCAATTAAATAATTGGTTTTATGACTAAAAAAAAAAAAAAAAAAAAAAAAAAAAATCAAACAAGAAATAAAAATACGCATAGAAATGAATGAGAATGAAAACACAACAACCCAAAACCTATGGGATTCAGTAAAAGTAGTGCTAAGCGGAAGGTTCATAGCAATACAAGCTTACCTAAAAAAACAAGAGAAAAATCAAATAAATAACCTAACTTTACCCCTAAAGCAACTAGAAAAAGAAGAAATGAAGAACCCCAGGGTTATAGGAGGAAAGAAATCATAAAAATTAGGGCAGAAATAAATGAAAATGAAACAAAGGAGACTATAGCAAAAATCAACAAAACTAAAAGCTGGTTCTTTGAGAAGATGAATAAAACTGACAAACCATTAGCCAGACTCATCAAGAACAAAAGGGAGAAGAATCAAATCAACAAAATTAGAAATGAAAATGGAGAAAGCACAACAGACAACACATAAATACAAAAGATATAAGAGACTACTATCAGCAACTAGATGCCAATAAAATGGACAACTTGCAAGGAATGGATGAATTCTTAGAAAAGTATAACCTTCTAAAACTGAACCAGGAAGAAATAGAAAATCTTAACAGACCTATCACAAGCATGGAAATCGAAACTGTAATCAAAAATCTTCCAAAACAAAAGCCCAGGACCAGATGGCTTTATAGGTGAATTCTACCAAAAATTTAGAGAAGAGCTAACACCTACCTTACTCAAAATCTTCCAGAAAATTGCAGAGGAAAGTAAACTGCCAAACTCATTCTATGAGGCCACCATCACCCTAATACCAAAACTAGACAAAGATGCCACAAAAAAAAGAAAACTACAGGCCAGTATCACTGATGAACATAGATGCAAATATCCTCAATAAAATCCTAGAAAACAGAATCCAACAACATATTACAAAGATCATACATCATGATCAAGTGGGCTTTATCCCAGGGATGCAAGGATTCTTCACATTATTCACAAATCAATCAATGTGATATACCACATTAACAAATTGAAAGATAAAAACCATATGATTATCTCAGTAGATGCAGAGAAAGCCTTTGACAAAATTCAACATCCATTTATGGTAAAAACTCTCCAGAAAGCAGGCACAGAAGGAACATACTTCAACATAATAAAAGCCATATATGATAAACCCACAACAAACATTATCATCAGTGGTAAAAAATTGAAAGCATTTCCCCTAAAGTCAGGAACAAGACAAGGATGCCCACTCTCACTACTACTATTTAAGGAGTTTTTTGAAGTTTTGGCCACAGCAATCAGAGAAGAAAAAGGAATAAAAGGAATCCAGATCAGAAAAGAAGAAATAAAACTCTCACTGTTTGCAGATGACATGATCCTCTACATAGAAAACCCTAAAGACACCAAATTACTAGAGCTAATCAATGAATACAGTAAAGTTGCAGGATATAGAATTAATACACAGAAATCCTTTGCATTTATATACACTAATAATGAGAAAACAGAAAGAGAAATTAAGGAAATAATTCCATTCACCATTGCAACAAAAATAATAAAATACTTAGGAATAAATTAACCTAAAGAAACAAAACACCTATATATAGAAAACTATAAAACACTGATGAAAGAATTCAAAGATGACACAAATAGATGGAGAAATACACCATGTTCATGGATCAGAAGGATCAATATAGTGAAAATGAGTATAATATCCAAAGCAATCTATAGACTCAATGCAATCCCTATCAAGCTACCAATGGTATTTTTCACAGAACTAGAACAAATAATTTCTTAATTTGTATGGAAGTACAAAAAGCTTCAAATAGCCAAAGCAATCTTTGAAAGAAGAAAAAAGAATGGAACTTCTGGAATCAACCTGCCTGACTTCAGACTATACATCAAACCTACAGTAATCAAGACAGTACGGTACTGGCACAGACAGAAATATAGATCAATGGAACAAAGAGAAAGACCAGAGATAAATCCATGCACCTATGGACACCTTATCTTTGACAAAGAAGGCAAGAATATACAATGGAAGAAAGACAATCTCTTTAACAAATGGTGCTGGGAAAAATGGTCAATCATTTGTAAAAGAATGAAACTAGAACACTATCTAACACTGTACACAAAAATAAACTCAAAATGGATTAAAGATATAAATGTAAGACCAGAAACTATAAAACTCCTAGAGGAAAACATAGGCAAAACACTTTTCTGACATAAACCACAGCAGGATCCTCCATGACTCACCTCTCAGAGTAATGGAAATAAAAGCAAAAATAAATAAATGGGACCTAATTAAACTTAAAAGCTTTTCACAACGAAGGAAACTATAAGCAATATGAAAAGACAACCTTCAGAATGGGAGAAAATAATAGCAAATGAAGCAACTGACAAAGAATTAATCTCAAAAGTATACAGGCAGCTCCTGTGGCTAAATTCCAGAAAAATAAATAACCCAATCACAAAATGGGCCAAAGAACTAAACAGACATTTCTCCAAAGAAGACATACAGAAGTCTAAAAACACATGAAAAGATGCTCAACATCACTCATTATCAGAGAATGCAAATCAAAACCACAATGAGGTATCATTTCACACCAGTCAGAATGGCTGCGATCCAAAAGTCTACAAGCAACAAATGCTGGAGAGGGTGTGGAGAAAAGGGAACCCTCTTACACTGTTGGTGGCAATGCAAACTAGTACAGTCACTATGGAGCACAATGTGGAGATTCTTCAAAAAACTGGAAATAGAACTTCCTTATGACCCAGCAATCCCACTGCTGGGCGTACACACTGAAGAAATCAGAATTGAAAGAGACATGTGTACCCCAATGTTCATCACAACACTGTATATAATAGCCAGTACATGGAAGCAACCTAGATATCCATCAGCAGATGAATGGATAAGAAAGCTGTGGTACATATACACAATGGAGTATTCAGTTCAGTTCAGTTCAGTTGCTCAGTCGTGTCCGACTCTTTGTGACCCCATGAATCGCAGCATGCCAGGCCTCCCTGTCCATCACCAACTCCTGGAGTTCACTCAGACTCACGTCCATCTAGTCCGTGATGCCATTCAGCCATCTCATCCTCTGTCATCCCCTTCTCCTCCTGCCCCCAACATCAGAGTCTTTTCCAATGAGTCAACTCTTTGCATGGGGTGGCCAAAGTACTGGAGTTTCAGCTTCAGCATCAGTCCTTCCAAAGAAATCCCAGGGCTGATCTCCTTCAGAATGGACTCGTTGGATCTCCTTGCAGTCCAAGGGACTCTCAAGAGTCTTCTCCAACACCACAGTTCAAAAGCATCAATTCTTTGGTGCTCAGCTTTCTTCACAGTCTAACTCTCACATCCATAAGTGACCACTGGGAAAACCATAGCCTTGACTAGATGGACCTTAGTCTATTACTCAGCCATTAAAAATAATACATTTGAATCAGTTCTAATGAGGTGGATGAAACTGGAGCCAATTATACAGAGTAAAGTAAGCCAGAAAGAAAAACACCAATACAGTACACTAACGCATATATATGGAATTTAGAAAGATGGCAACGATAACCTTGTATGTGAGACAGCAAAAGAGACAAAAATGTATAGAACAGTCTTTGGGCTCTGTGGGTGAGGGAAACGGTGGGATGATTTGGGAGAATGGCATTGAAACATGTATAATATCATATATGAAGTGAATCACCAGTCCAGGTTCAGTGCAAGATACTGGATCTTGGGGCTGGTGCACTGGGATGACCCAGAGGGATGATACAGGGAGAGAGGAGGGGGAGGGGTTCAGGATAGGGAACATGTGTATACCTGTGGCAGATTCATGTTGATGTATGGCAAAACCAATACAATATTGTAATGTAATTAACCTCCAATTAAAATAAATAAATTTATATTAAAAAAATAGAGCACTGGTGGTGGTCATGAGTACCCTCATGCTTGCATAATAGATATTTGCAAGCACACTAGAAAGAATAAGCCTACTAATTATATGATTAATCATATTTAGATTTAATAATCATGTTCATGTAGAGGTGGGTGGGGGGTTCAGGATGGGGTGTATATATGTACACCCATGGCTGATTTATGTCAATGGATGGCAAAAACCACTACTATATTGTAAAGTAATTAGCCTCCAATTAAAACAAATAAATTAATTTACAGAAAAAAAATACAATCAATTTAAGAATATAAGTATATTTCCAAATGGATTTTTGAATATTTTTTAATGATAAAAACTTGAGATCACCTATTCATAATTTTTATATCAGGAAATTAGAAAGTAAAAAAAACAGAAAAGAGAAAGAAAACAGCTAAAACACACTATAATTTAAGAAAACTGATATTAATATTTTCATACTAAATGGACATTACTAAAGTGAAGAGGAGCTAAAAAGCCTCTTGATGAAAGTGAAAGAGGAGAGTGAAAAAGTTGGCTTAAAGCTCAACATTCAGAAAACGAAGATCATGGCATCCGGTCCCATCACTTCATGGGAAATAGATGGGGAAACAGTGGAAACAGTGTCAGACTTTATTTTGGGGGGCTCCAAAATCACTACAGATGGTGACTGCAGCCATGAAATTAAAAGACACTTACTCCTTGGAAGAAAAGTTATGACCATCCTAGATAGTATATTCAAAAGCAGAGACATTACTTTGCCGACTAAGGTCTGTCTAGTCAAGGCTATGGTTTTTCCAGTGGTCATGTATGGATGTGAGAGTAGGACTGTGAAGAAGTCTGAGCACCGAAGAATTGATGCCTTTGAACTGTGGTGTTGGAGAAGACTCTTGAGAGTCCCTTGGACTGCAAGGAGATCCAACCAGTCCATTCTGAAGGAGATCAACCCTGGGATTTCTTTGGAAGGAATGATGCTGAAGCTGAAACTCCAGTACTTTGGCCACCTCATGCGAAGAGCTGACTCATTGGAAAAGACTCTGATGCTGGGAGGGATTGGGGGCAGGAGGAGAAGGGGAAGACCGAGGATGAGATGGCTGGATAGCATCACGGACTCAATGGACATGAGTCTGAGTGAACTCCGGGCGATGGTGATGGACAGGGAGGCTGGCGTGCTGCGACTCATGGGGTCTCAAAGAGTCGGACACGACTGAGTGACTGAATTGAACTGAACTGAAATGTGTATTGCTTATGTTTATGATAGGGAAAACATATAGTTCATTCTGAATAGAATATCTCAAAGTATCATATTTTTCCATTATTGATATGCTTCATCTCCTGTTTCCAAAAATGAAACTTTAGCTTAAAATTTTAAACATAATATAGGATAATTGAGAATAAAATTATAATGAAGGCAATCTTAAAGTAGCTATAGTTATAAATATCAGCAGCTCCCTAATATAAAGGTACTGCCTTTGCAATCTTGTCCTTGACAGAAAGAAGAGAAAATAAGTTTATTGTTTCCATTGCCTAAGGAATATATTAGAATATAGTTATTATTTTTTTTCTGTATAAGCTAATAGAAATTACAATCCCTCTTGTGCCCTAACTATAAAAAGTATTGTAAAAGTTTTACACTGATTTGATAACAAACTTATGCTTGTAAATTCAATCATCAATTAATAATCTATACAAATCTAGGATGAAAATCTATTACACATTTTCAGTTTATAATTTTAGGAAAATCAAAACACTCAAGTGTATATAATTTGTACTCAACATCAATCCTAATTGCTAACTGATTCAACTTTATGTCAAAGGATTTTAACAAATTGGATACTATGTTACGCACAGCTAAAACTCTAAAATGGTAAGGACCTAACAGAAACAGAAGAGATTAAGAAGAGGTGGCAAGAATACCCAGAACTAATACACACACAAAAAGACTCAATTACCTGGGTAACCACAATGATGTGCTCACTCACCTAGAGTCAGACATTCCGGAGTGTGAAATCAAGTTGGCCTCAGGAAGCAATACTACAAACAAAGCTAGTGGAGCTGATGAAATTCCAGCTGAGCTATTTCAAATCCGTGTGTATGTGTATAATATGCACATATTAGCCATTATGTCATCTATTCCTTTGATTAAAAACAACAACAGCAACAACAACAACAACAAAAAACAAATCCTTATGGATGATGCTGTTAAAGGACTGGACTCAATATGTCAGCAAATTTGGAAAACTCAACAGTGGCCACAGGACTGGAAGTCAGCTTTCATTCCAATCCCAAAGAAGGGCAATGACAAAGAATGTTCAAACCACTGCACAATTGCACTAATTTCACATGCTATAGCGAGATTATGCTCAAAATCTTTCAAGTTAAGCTTCAACAGTGCATGAACCAAGAACTTCCAGATGTACAAGTTGGATTTAGAAAAGGCAACATCTGTTGGATCAGAAAAAGCAAGAGGATTCCAGGAAAACATTTACTTCTGCTTTATTGACTATGTTAAAGCCTTTGACTTTGTGGATCACAACAAACTATGAAAAATTCTTAGAGATAGGAATACCAGACCACCTTGCCTGAGTCCTGAGAATCTTGTATGCAAGTCAAGAAGCAACAGCTAGAATCGGACATGAAACAATGGACTGGGTTTAAAATTGGGAAAGGAGTGTTGTCGAGGCTGTGTATTGTCACCCTGTCTATTTTTTTATGTTGGTGCAAACATAACTGTGGTTTTTGCATTGTTGACATTTGCAATTTGACATTGGAATACATTCTTAATAATTGTGGTCATTTTAATGTACATTTCTTGCTTTCTGTTTTCTTTGCTAATGATATTACTTGCTGTTTAGCTTATATTTATTTTAGACTATGGAAATTATGTCAGACAAAAAGTAAATCCAAGTGATTTTCTTATTCACATTCAAAATGGGTTGTAAAGCACTGGAAAGAACTCACAAATCGAGAACACCTTTGGTCCAGAAACTGCTAACCAATGTACAGTGTTGTGGTGGTTCAAGAAGTTTTGCAAAGGAGACAAGAGCTTTGAAGATGAAGAGTATAGTGGCCGGCCATCAAAAGTTGACAGTGATCAACTGAGAGGATCACTGAAGCTGATCCTCTTAGAACTACATGTGAAGTTGCTGAAGAATTAAACATAGATCGTGGTTTGGCATTTGAAGCAAATTGGAAAAGTGAAAACCTTGATAAGTGGATGTCTCATAAACTGATCAAAAAAAAAAACCCACATTATTTTGAAATGTCATCTTCTCTTATTCTACACAATGACAATGAACCATTTCTTGATTGGATGGTGACATGTGGTGAAAAGTGGATTTTATACGACAATTGGTGACAACATGCTCAGTGGTTGGACAAAGAGATTCCAAAGCACTTCCCAAAGCCAGGTTTATACCAAAACAGGTCATGGTCAGTTTGGTGGTCTGTTGCCTGTCTGATCCACTATACCTTTCTGCATCTCAGCAAAACCATTACATCTGAGAAGTATGCTCAGCAAGTTGATGAGATGCACCAAAAATTGCAATGCCTGCAGCCAGCACTGGTCAACAGAAAGGGTCCAATTCTTCTCCAGGGCAATGTCTAACTGCATGTCTGTCACACAACCAATGCTTTAGAAGTTGAATAAATTGGGCTACAAAGTTTTGCCTCATCTGCCAGGTTCTCCTGACCACTCACTAACCAAATGCCACTTCTTCAAGCTGCTGCTGCTGCTGCTAAGTTGCTTCAGTCGTGTCTGACTCTTGGCGACCCAATGGACTGCAGCCTACCAGGCTCCTCTGTCAATGGGATTTTCCAGGCAAGAGTACTGGAGTGGGGTGCCATCGCCTTCTCCGTCTTCAAGCTTCTAGACAGCTTTTTGCAGGGAAAATGCTTCCACAACCTGCAAAGGGCTGAAAATGCTTTCCAGGAGTTCAGTGAATTCTGAGGCATAAATTTTTATGTTACAGGAATAAGGAAACTTATTATCCATTACGGTCAAAATGTGTTGATAGTAATGGTTCCTATTTTGATTAATAAAGATGTGTTTGAGCCTAGTTATAATGATTTAAAATTCACAGTCCAAAACTACAATTACTTTTGCATCAACATAATAACTAATATGTAGAGTTTACCATGCAAAATGCTGGGCTGGATGAATCACAAGCTGGAATCAAGATTGTTGGGAAAAATATCAATAACCTCAGGTATGCAGATGATACCAGCCTAAGGGAAGAAAGTGAAGAGAAACTAAAGAGCCTCTTGATGAGGGTGACAGAGAAGAGTGGAAAAACTGGCTTAAAACTCAACATTCAAAAAACTAAGATCATGGCATCCAGTCCTATCACTTCATGGCAAACAGAAAAAGTGTAAAGAATGACACATTTTAGTTTCTTGGGCTCCAAAACTGATGTGGATGGTGACAGCAGCCATGAAATTAAAAGATGCTTGCTCCTTAGAATGAAAGCTATGACAAACCTAGGCAGTGTATGAAAAACCAGAGACATCACTTTGCTGACAAGGGTCCATATAGTCAAAGCTATGGTTTCTCCTATAGTCATATATGGATATGACAGTTGGACTGTAAAGAAGGCCAAGCACCACAGAATTGATGCTTTTGAAAAGTGGTGCTGGAGAAGACTCTTGAGAGTCCCCTGGACTGAAGGGAGAGTCAATGAGTCAATCCTAAAGGAAGTCAACCCTGAGTATTCATTGGAAGGACTGGTGCTGAAGTCGAAGCTTTGGCCAGTTGATGTGAAGAGCTAACGCATTGGTAAAGACTCTGATACTGGGAAAGATTGAAGGCAAAAGTAGAAGAGGGAGGCAAAGGATGAGATGGCAAAGGATGATGAGATCGACTCAACAGACATGAATTTGAGCAAATTCCAGGAGATAGTGAAAGACAAGGAAGCCTGTTTTACTCCATTCCATGGGGTCACAAAGAGTCAGACATGATTTAGTGACTGAACAACAACAAATAGTAACTAATTCAAGGAAACTTTGTGTTTTATATATGTGTGTGTGTGTGTGTGTGTGCGCACGCACACGCACATAATATATATGTATCCCTCTTCCCTCCACTGGCAGAAATCTTTTTCAGATTATGTGATTCTTATTTAGCTTCTTGGTCAAAAGATGGAGACCTACAATGATAGCATCTTCTGACATACTGAAAGGAACCTATCACCATCACTTTGTCTAAGAAATATTCATTAAGATTTTATGATTTGTTGCTTCTATGATCAACCCTAGGATTTCTTTGGAAGGAATGATGCTAAAGCTGAAGCTCCAGTACTTTGGCCACCTCATGCGAAGAGTTGACTCATTGGAAAAGACTCTGATGCTGGGAGGGATTGGGGGCAGGAGGAGAAGGAGACGACCGAGGATGAGATGGCTGGATGGCATCATGGACTCGATGGACGTGAGTCTGAGTGAACTTCAGGAGATGGTGATGGTCAGGGAGGCCTGGCGTGCTGCGATTCATGGGGTCTCAAAGAGTCGGACACGACTGAGCGACTGAACTGAACTGAACTGATGGTCAAGGCAGTTCATAATGGTGGTGAGAGATTATCTTCAATTCATGCATGTTTTTCTAGGGTTTATGAAGTATTGTAAATAAACTTCTTTTATTCATTTAGTGTTTTAGGAGCTAAATGTACAAGGGAGAAATCCACATGTAACCAGTATACAACAAAACAACATGGCTCATGATTTGATAGAAGAGTGACTGAGAAGTCACATGAGGGGCATGGATGTGCCAGCAGAGGTGTACTAGAAATGCAGGTAATGATGGGCCTTGATTTAGCAAGTCATGTTATCATAAAGCTGACTAGTTACAGCTGGACGGCAAAGTTCTCTCTCAAGTTTTTTATATTCTCACACTCACATCCTCTGTACTGCTCTGCGGATCCAGGGTTCTTTAATCTAAATGAGCTGTACCATCTGAATGGGTGAGTTCAATATATATATTCTGAAATATTCATTTAGAGAAATGGAAAAAACAAGGCCTTCTGATGATGGCAGGTTAAAAATATTCCTATGTAAATAATTCTCTAGTTATCAAAGTTGAGTTTTTGTTTATTTTCCTCACCTACTCCTCTTACTGGTCCCTGTAAACATTTATTTGGCTTTCCATATATATTACCATTTCAAATTAAAATCTATACTACTAATGAAAATCCCATAAGCTGCATTTCATTGCTTTGGTAAACATTTTGCAATGTTTCACATAAGTCGTAACTTCTTAATTATGTGGCTTCTGTTTATTTTTGTCTATTTATCTGTTTTGTGTGTTTGTCTATTTATTTCTGTATATAACATCAACCATATAGGTAAGATGGTAAAGCATATGCCTGCAGTGCAGGAGACCCAAGTTCAATCCCTGGTCAGTAAGATCCCCTGGAGAACAGAATGCAACCCACTCCAGTACTCTTGCCTGGAGAATCCCATGGATGGGGAGCTTGACGGGCTAGAATCCATGGGGTTGCAAAGAGTCAGTCAGGACTGAGTGACTAATACTTCTGCTTATATAGGTACAGGAGAGAGGCATGCTATATAACATGGCAGAAATTTAAACGGTGGTGGTAATGAGAGCAACTAACATAATTTAAAGGTTTATTTTGTGTCAGACTCTGTGGTAAGCACTTAGAAAGTGTTTTTACTGTCACAATAACCTTTAAAGGTAAGAGTCTTTTTTTTTTTTTTTTTTTTTTAACAAAGAGCAAATGACAGTAGAGAGGGACTGAGTACAGTTTCCAAAGTGCTAAATTTGAGAGTATGCATGCATCTGGGGTCTGTGGGATTCTAAGGCCTTATATTCTGATCTTCCTGTAGTATTTCTCTTTTCCAGTATTTTCCTCTTAAGTAAAATGAATGGAAAAAAAATAAAAAAGAGAAATGTCAACAAAATATGTCTCTCTGACAACACACCTAGCTAGGCTGCCTGCTCAGGTTCATTTTGGTTGCCTGTGACGACCCAGATGACGACGTTTCCCTATCACATTCTCATTCTCAGAAAAGGAAAAGCTGACCATCTCCCAGTCATCAGCTCTGGCTACTGTCCCTTTCTTCCCTTTTCTGGTTCACCGATCCGTCTTACCTTCTTGTTATTCACAGCATGTTGAGTTTTTACCATACAGGTAAATTTGATACTCTGATCACCAGTCTCACACTCTCCAGCAAGACATCCTGCAGCACTTCTCAAAGAGGAGCACTAAAATGACCAGGGAAGTCCCTCTTTCTGTCCTCAGAACAATGTGGATAATATGCAGAGCTGATGGCTGAGTTCAGAGAACATAAACATAGTACTAGTTTCCATTCCCTTCAGTCAGCCAGTCAGTCAATTCAGTTGCTGAGTCATGTCCAACTCTTTGTGACCCCATGGACTGCATTCCCTCCTTTTCATTAAAATATATGAAATCCTTATTCTGAAACATTTAAAATATACCTACATCCACCAAACAAATCCAGCTTGGCTTGCTTATGAGAATAAATGAAAGATATGCCACATGTCTTATAATAACAAGAAAATCTCTCTCTGTGTAAAATAGCTCCTTGAATCTATGGAGCAAATGACCTCTTTAAGTAAAGTTTCAGATTTCCCAAAGTGAAGCGGTCCCTGGGGAGAGCAGTCATCAAATTCCCTGAGGTGACATTTTCATAGATCTGCCAGTGTGTGAGGGCGACAAGCGATTTAATTACTGAATAGGCTCTCCTTCCCTAAGGTCCCTTTTTGAAATTGTATGAAACAATTCCCTTCAAATTTATTCCTGAAATGTGTCATCACTGTGCATCTTTTCATTATTTTCACATAAGCCGAGAGATGGATTCTTTTCCAAATGTATTTATTTGGTGAGATCCTGGAAGCTTTTTCTTTCTTTCTTATTTTTTTTAAATCAACTTTGATGCTAGTTTCCCTTGAAAAGGAATGCACAAATCATTTTCAGAACCAAACTAACCTGCTTGTATCTGTTTTTCTTTAGCACTTTTTTTTAGCTCTAGGTGAATCTTGTCTTTTTTCCTTTCTCTTGTTTTCTTCTCTTTCTTTCTATCCCTGTCTCCCTCTCTTCCCCTCTTTTTGTCTCTATTCAATATATTTACTATGTGAATACTTTGTTCCAAACTATGGAGAATATATTAGATATACTAATAATAGTTGATGTAAAAAATAAGATTCTAAGCATTGAGTGTATATTTAATTTATATAACAATGATATGAAGTCAGTACTAGTATTGTTCCCACTTAAAGATGCAACAGAGTTTGAATCAATTGTCTAAGGGCGTCTCAGTGCTAGCGGTAAAGAAATCAGTTCAGGAGATATAAGAAACGTGGGTTTGATGCCTGGCTTAGGAAGATCCGGAGGAGGACATGGCAACCCACTCCAGATTCTTGCCTGGAAAGTCCCATGAACAGAGGAGCCTGGCAAGCTACACACTCCATAGGGTCACAAAAGAGTCACACACAACTGAAGCAACTAAGCACAATAAATTGTCTAAATTCACTTGGCTGAAAAGAGAGAGTAAAGTCAGCATGAACCCAGGATGTTTATCTACAGAGACTGTCCCCATAAACATGACACTCTTTAGCTAGTATTATCAACACCTAGGGGGAAGAAAGAAAACTGACATGAGTTACTTCAAAGGTTCTCTCAAGTTATTCTCATGATTAGAACTACCAGTTAAAATACAGGACACAGTTACATTTGAATATCAGATAAAGGATATATTTCTAGAGTGTAAGTAAAATATATCCCAACTTTAACATGAGACACACACTAAAACTGTTTCAAATATTTATCTGACATTTGAATTTAGCTGTGATCTTTTTGTTTGTTGTTGTTTTTGGCTAAATCTGATAACATAGTACTTGTGAGAGGCAATTACTATTTTTATAGTACATCTCTTTTTATATATTTTAACTTACATTATATATATTACTTATAAAAAGTGAGATTCAGTTTCCATGGCCATATGCCTAGCAAATGGTAGAATAAAAACCTTATCTCTGGCTTCAACACATTATGTCATTGCAATAAATTCAACTTTATGGAGACATAATTTAATGGTTCAACCCACAGATACACAGCAGCATTTAATTGACTAAACTGATGACATTACACTGCTAAATTGGTTATGGAAGTGACCATTTCCATCTTCCAAAACATCTCCAAAGGGTGCGATTAAAAGACTTCAGTGATCCCCACTTCCAGGAATTCAGAGATATATTCTCATAAGTGAACAACAGAGAATAATGTATAGGTACTGAAGCTTATTATTCAAAATGCTGAAAAGTCAACCAGCATATATGTCATAGGGGTTGGGATGCTTATGGTTATGAAGTAAATAACCACATGGAGGTCTTTCCCTCTTTTCCAATAACTTAAAATGAAGTTCAATGAGAGGAACCCTGTTTTATGTTGTAGTCCATATTATGCGTGTTTTGTGGTTCCTTTATTGATAATCTCCTAAATTATTTAAACAGCCACAAGTTTGCCAAGAAAACCCTGGAAGGCCTTTTCCTTAAACTCTTCAAAACAATGCATGGAGATGAATTTCATCTTCAGAAACTCACACTTTAACAAATTCAAGCCAGATATTTCTTCAACACAAGCTCTTTGGGAGAAGACTGACTCATAATAAGGTCTCGGCTGCTGCTGCTGCTGCTATTCGCTTCAGTCGTGTCCGACTGTGCAACCCCATAGACGACACCCCATCAGGCTCCCCTATCCCTGGGATCCTCCAGGTAAGAACACTGGAGTGGGCTGCTATTTCCTTCTCCAATGCATGAAAGCGAAAAGTGAAAGTGAAGTCGCTCAGTTGTGTCCGACTCTTAGCGACCCCATGGACTACAGTCCATTAGCCTCCTCCATCCATGAGATTTTCCAGGCAAGAGTACTGAAGTGAGGTGCCATTGCCTTTTCCGAATAAGGTCTTTAGGTAACCCTTATAAGGGCAAGGTTCTGGGTTTATCCTTTACCAGCTGTTATGATTATTTTTACCAATACCCCTACTATTTATGAATGAGTAAATGCATAAACAAATAAAATAATTATTAGTCAGTGAATAAACAACTGAATTATATATACATATACACAAATAATGATAAATGTAAAAGGTATATGATGATTTTATATATACATTTGATTATCATATAAATATCATTTAAAACACTTAAATTATATATATAATATAAACACCACTGTATGTACATACACATGCATACATACTATTTATTACCATTTAAATTGCCTTTGTATCAAACATTTCTAGACATCACAGCACATGATAAAAGTAAGATATCTTATTCCTGTTATGTATTCTCATTTCTCAAAAATGTCTCTGAAAATCCAGGGTAGGATGAAATTTAGGGAAAAGAAAAAACAACTGGTTGAGCAATGTAGAGATTTATTTTTACCCTCCTTTTAAGGAACTATCAGTAATCAATTCAACCTTCTGAAGATGGTCTTCCAGTCATGACACACTGAACCAAGAGGTTAGCTAGGAGGAGTTATTACCTATTTCTTGGGGGAGGAATCAGAGGCACAGACTACAGCAAACAAAAAAATAAACATCAGAAGTCTTCCCATATCCAGAACTATTGAAAGCAACATTTAAGTTCAAGGTTTTGATGATAGAGGTAATGATGATTGAGTTGTGCTCAAGGAGACTGACTGGATTCTAAATTTGTCAAAGGAACAACTTTCCTAATAATGAGACCTGGGTGCAGTTTATCTCATCTTAGGTCATTGACAAAAGGACAATGAATAGATTGTCCACTTTATTAAAATGTGCCAAAAGTCAGCTATGTGTTAGACAAGTTACTGAATTTCACTGGGTCTAGGTTGCTATAGGGGCTTCCCACATAACTCAGTTGGTAAAGCATCTGCCTGCAGTACAGGAGACCTGAGTTCAATTCCTGGGTCAGGAAGTTCCCCTGGAGAAGGAAATGGCAATCCTCTCCAGTAGTCTTGGCTGGAGAATCCCATGGACAGAAGAGCCTGGCAGGCTATAGTTCATGGGATTGCAAAAGATGGACATGACCTAGCGCTTTCTTTCTAGGTTGCTACTATATAGCAAGATGGATATGGCAAAGAATTGTTCATTTTACTTCTAGATGTGACAATCAAAACTTAAGTGCTAAGAGATTTTCTGCATTAGGAGAAAAAACAGGCTCCTTCCAACCCAAGAGGGTGCACCCCAGTATCTGCCCTTAACCAGCATCCTCCAGCATCTCCCTCTGTGCTCCAGTTGTCTGTCATTCATTTGCCTTTCTCTCTACAACACAAATCAGACATTGTTTACCTTTGTCTGAAAAAGTGTCTAATAAGTAGTGTGTAAGAGCTGTTCAATAAATGTTAAATGATTGGAAGAAGAGGGTGAAGCAGCAAATGAGCCTGAGTCCCACCTGTATCTTCTTCCCCATGACTGGTACCTGGGATTCTACCTTGTTCAGTCAGTCCATCAGTTCAGTCACTCAGTCGTGTCTGAGTCTCTGCAACCCCATGAACTGCAGCACACCAGGCCTCCCTGTCCATCACCAACTCCCGGAGTTTACCCAAACTCATGGCCATTGAGTCAGTGATGTCATCCGACCATCTCATCCTCTGTTGTTTCCTTCTCCTCCTGCCCTCAATCTTTCCCATAATCAGGGTCTTTTCCAATGAGTCAGCTTTTTGCATCAGGTGGCCAAAGTATTTGCGTTTCAGCTTCAACATCAGTCCTTCTAACGAACACCCTGGACTGCTCTCCTTTAGAATGTACTGGTTGGATCTCCTTGCAGTCCAAAGGACTCTCAAGAGTCTTCTCCAACACCACAGTTCAAAAGCATCAATTCTTCAGAACTCAGCTTTCTTTATAGTCCAACTCTCACATCCATACATGACTACTAGAAAAACCACAGCCTTGACTAGATGGACCTTTGTTGACAAAGTAATGTCTCTGCTTTTTAATATGCTGTTGAGCTTGGTCATAACTTTCCTTCCAAGGAGCGTCTTTTAATTTCATGGCTGCAGTCACCATCTGCAGTGATTTGGGAGCCCCCAAAATAAAGTCAGCCACTGTTTCTACTGCTTCCCCATCTATTTGCCATGAAGTGATGGGGCCAGATTCCATGATCTTAGTTTTCTGAATGTTGAGCTTTAAGCCAACTTTTCAATTTCCTCTTTCACTTTCATCAAGAGGCTCTTTAGTTCTTCTTCACTTTTTGCCATAAGGGTGGTGTCATCGGCATATCCACAGTTAATTGTGATCCACACAGTCAAAGGCTTTGGCATAGTCAATAAAGCAGAAATAGATGTTTTTCTGGAACTCTCTTGCTTTTTCAATGATCCAGCAGATGTTGGCAATTTGACTCTGATTCCTCTGCCTTTTCTAAAACCAGCTTGAATATCTGGAAGTTCATGGTTCACATACTGCTGAAGCCTGGCTTGGAGAATTTTGAGCATTACTTTACTAGCATGTGAGGTGAGTGCAGTTGTGCGGTAGTTTGAGCATTCTTTGGCATTGCCTTTCTTTGGGATTGGAATGAAAACTGACCTTTTCCAGTCCTGCGGCCACTACTGAGTTTTCCAACTTTGCTGGCATATTGAGTGCAGCACTTTCACAGCATCATCTTTTAGGATTTGAAATCGCTCAACTGGAATTCCACCACCTTCACTAGCTTTGTTCATAGTGATGCTTCCTAAGGCCCACTTGACCTCACATTCCAGGATGTCTGGCTCTAGGTGAGTGATCACACCCTCGTGATTATCTGGATCGTGAAGATCTTTTTTATACAGTTCTTCTGTGTACTCTTCCTACCTCTTCTTAATATCTTCTGCTTCTGTTAGGTCCATACCATTTCTGTCCTTTATTGTTCTGTCTTGCCTTGTTCTGGAGACACTATTCTATTCATTGATTTCAGTTCTTTCAAAGCTACTAAGCTCTGTCCTCATAATCCTGCTCTTCCTATACCTATGAAAGGCCCATCAGAGACCATTTTTGTGAGGAACATTCACCCATTCAAAATTTCATTCCAAACCAACTATGTGCTGGGCATTGTTCTTTGTTCTGAAAATGTATAGTTAATAAAATAGATTAGAACAGGTTTCAGCTCTCCCTAATCTTAGTTTCTAGTGAGGGAAAAATAAAACTAAAATAAAAACTAAAATAAAAAATAATTACACATATGAATTATTCTGAAGAAATGAAACTAGATGAGGTAACAAAAGGGGGAGAGAGAAGATCAGAGTTTGTCAGTTCAGTTCAGTCACTCAGTCATGTCTGACTCTTTGTGAACCCACAGACTATAGCACACCAGGCTTCCCTGACCATCACCAACTCCTGGAGACAACTCAAACTCATGCCCATCGCATTGGTGATGCCATCCAGCCATCTCATCCTCTGTTGTCCCCTTCTCCTCACGCTTTCAACCTTTATCAGCATCAGGGCCTTCTCCAATGAGTTGGTTTTTTGCATCAGGTGGCCAAAGTACTGGAGTTTCAGCTTCAGCATCAGTCCTTCCAATGAATATTCAGGAGTGATTTGCTTTAGGATGGACTGGTTGGATCTCCTTGCAGTCCAAGGGACTCTCAAGAGTCTTTTCCAATACCACAGTTCAAAAGCATCAGTTCTTTGGTGCTCAGCTTTCTTTATAATCTGACTCTCACATCCATACATGAGTACTGGAAATAACCATAGCTTTGACTAGATGGACCTTTGTTAGCAAAGTAATATCTCTGCTTTTTAATATGCTGTCTAGGTTTGTCATAGCTTTTCTTCCAAGGAGCAAGCATCTTTTAATTTCAAGTGTAGTGGTTATTAATTTCTTATTAAGGAGATTATTCTAAAATATTTGCAACCATGGGACATAAAGAGAGGATTGTTTCTGGTTATATGTATAAACCCATATGGCTATATGGTCTTCGTTGGTAAACCCATCTTGAAGTACTGTTTTAATTCTTCATTTATCTCCTGTATACATTATGTCATCCCCCTTCCACCTGATGGCATTTCTGTTGCTACTATGTTTCCCAGATCTTGTATGGCACTCCTCTTAGGACATGGTTTTTTGGTTGTTGTTTATTTTTATTTGTTTATCAGGACATAGTTTTTAAAAAGCCTTCATAAGTTTTGTTATAAGACAGTGTCTTTAGCTTCTCCTACCTTTAACACCATTGATCTCTGAATGGGAAAATTTTCTTTATTCCAGACTTAACTTGCCTGAGTTAGACTTGCCAACTGAGGTGGTAAAATTGGGGGGATTACATGTCCTCCTGGGAGCATGCATACACTGTTCTCAAACCAAGGGAAAATGTTGGATTGGGAACACTAGTTTTCTGGTCCAGGGCCATAAATATTAATCCACACGGATTTCTTTCATTCTCTTCTAGCTCATTTTATTTCAACCTTTTTTTTTTTTCCCTCAACAGCTGCAGTTAGTCACATGACTATATTTCTTTCATTAAAAGCCCATACTTAACAAAACCTAGATTTCTTTGTAATTAGCATGTCATGCACAATTTGAAGGAATGCTGTGGTTAAGGCATGCATATTTTATATAGATTTTTTTTTTTTTGCAAACTGCTTATTTTGCTAATGTCTTTTAAGAACCAAAGAAAATTTTCTAGCATATTAGGTCAAAAAGGTAAGTTCTTGTTAAGGAAATCTGAATGCTGCAGGGAGACAGGGTACACAGTATTCTGGCAATGTCTTTTTTCATTGAGTCTAAAAAAATTTTAGGATTGTTTTTTGTCTTCATTTGTCTTGTTCATCCAAGAAAGTGGGCTTCCCTAGTGGCTCAGAGGTTAAAGTGTCTGCCTGCAATGCGGGAGACCCTGGTTCGATCCCTGAGTCGGGAAGATCCCCTGGAGAGGAAACGGCAACCCACTCCAGTACTCTTGCCAGGAGAATCCCATGGAGGGAGGAGCCTGGTAGACTAGAGTCCATGGGGTCGCAAAGAGTCAGACAAGACTGAGCGACGTCACTTTCTTTCTTTTCTTCCTTATTCTTTAAAACTATTTTGACAGTGATCAACAGCCTCTTTGAAGTGGATTGTAGAATGTTTTTCTGATAGTTAATGTGTTGTAAGGGTGGTACACAAGACTGGAACATCCAGAAGAATCTCCATAGTATACCCAAATACATCCTGAAGGTATTTTTCACTCAAAATAACCAAAGTTTATTCCCTGCTTATGTTTCATATATATCAATATCACAGCTCATTAGAACATTCTGTTCTGCATAATCATTCTGGGTGCAGTCTGAGAGACAGCTTGTCTCCACGTAGGATAAAGAAGGCTCTGCAGGGTCTTCAGTTCAGTTTAGTCGCTCAGTCGTGTCTGACTCTTTGCGACCCCATGAATCGCAGCATGCCAGGCCTCCCTGTCCATCACCAACTCCTGGAGTTCACTCAGATTCACATCCATCGAGTCCATGCTGCCATCCAGCCATCTCATCCTCTGTCGTCCCCTTCTCCTCCTGCCCCCAATCCCTCCCAGCATCAGAGTCTTCTCCAATGAGTCAACTCTTCGCATGAGGTGGCCAAAGTATTGGAGTTTCAGCTTTAACATCACTCCTTCCAAAGAAATCCCAGGGCTGATCTCCTTCAGAATGGACTGGTTGGATCTCCTTGCAGCCCAAGGAACTCTCAAGAGTCTTCTCCAACACCACACTCCAAAAGCATCAATTCTTCGGCGCTCAGTCTTCTTCAGAGTCCAACTCTCACATCTATACATGACTACTGGAAAAACCATAGCCTTGACTAGATGGACCTTTGTTGACAAAGTAATGTCTCTGCTTTTGAATATGCTATCTAGGTTGGTCATAACTTTTCTTACAAGGAGTAAATGTCTTTTAATTTCATGGCTGCAGTCACCATCTGCAGTGATTTTGGAGCCCAAAAAAATAAAGTCTGACACTGTTTCCACTCTTTCCCCATCTATTTCCCATGAAGTGATGGGACCAGATGCCATGATCTTCGTCTTCTGAATGTTGAGCTTTAAGGCAACTTTTTTACTCTCCTCTTTCACTTTCATCAAGAAGCTTTTGAGTTCCTCTTCACTTTCTGCCGTAAGGGTGGTGTCATCTGCATATCTGAGGTTATTGATATTTCTCCTGGCAATCTTGATTTCAGCTTCTGCTTCTTCCAGTCCAGCATTTCTCATGATGTACTCTGCATATGTTAAATAAGCAGGGTGACAATATACAGTCTTGACGTACTCCTTTTCCTATTTGGAACCAGTCTGTTGTTCCATGTCCAGTTCTAACTGTTGCTTCCTGATCAAATGAGTTAAATAAGAGAAAATACTTAGAACAGTGCCAGGCAAGTGTTGCCGTTACAGTATCATCCAAACATATAATAGTGTTCTTGTATCAAGTTCTGGACAATAAAGAAGGCAGAGCACTGAAGAATTGATGCTTTGGAACTGTGGTGCTTGAGAAGACTCTTGAGAGTCCCTTAGAAAGCAAGGAGATCAAACCAGTCAATCTTAAAATAAATCAAAGCTTAATACTCTTTGTTGTTTTTTTGTGTGTGTGTTCTTTATTTTTTATTTATTTATTTATTTTACTTTACAATACTGTATTGGTTTTGCCATACATTGACATGAATCCTCCACAGGTGTACATGAGTTCCCAATCTTGAACCCCCTCCCACCACCCTCCCCATATCATCTAGCTTAATACTCTTTGGAAGGACTGATGCTGAAGCTGAAGCTCCAATACTTTGGCTACCTGATGTGGACAGCTGACTCACTGGGAAAGACCCTGATGCTGGGAAAGACTGACAGCAGAAGGAGAAGAGGGAGACAGAGGATGGGATGGTTGGATGGCATCTCCCATTCAATGGACATGAACTTGTGCAAACTCTGGGAGATGGTGAGGGATAGGGAAGATGGCATGCTGAAGTCCATGGGACCACAAAGTGTAGGACATGACCTGTCAACTTAAGAGCAACAAGTTCTGTTTTAATGGGGTATACAAACTGAAGAAAGAACTAACCAGAGGTAGGCAGAAATGTTGCACTGGGTCAATTTATTCATTATGCATCTCTGGTAAAAACTTAGGTCCTCATCCATGATCTAGCTGTTGTCATTAAGGGACACTCTGGTATTTTCTGAGCCTCAGTTATGAAGTGAGAAAGCAGCACAGATTGAGTAAGGACACTACAGACACACAAACATTTCATTCATCCTGCTCATCTCACCCCCAGTCTCTAGCAGACATTAATAATGAAGGAGACACTCTCTCTGGCAGGAACAGACCTTCTCTGCAGAGCCAGGACATAGTCTCAGGATGCTTTTCAACTTCCTGTCTGTGAAATCTAGCCTAGGTCAATTCTAAGGTTCCTTCCAGCTTCAAAAGTCTATGAGTCTAAGATTTAAAACTGGCACTTGAAAACACAGATCCAGTTGATCTCACTGGAAAATTATAACACAAGGATTTATATGGTTGCCAGGTCAAGTTGACCAGTACTCATAAGCTCCAAACCCATCAGGCCTGCATTCAAGGTTATTCTGGATTGAAAGTTGCTTGTCCCTTTGCTCTGTCACATGTAAGATTTTCTCTAGATTATCCATGAGCAATGAATATTTAAATTCTGTAGTAAGTGTTGATGGAAGCTTTCTGCCTTCTAAGGAAACATGTTAAAGCTTTGGATAAGTCTGTCTATTAAAGCATTCTTCCTTGTATTAGGACCAATGGATTTCTATTGCTCCATAATCTGACTCTCAGACTTATATCAACTATAACTGACTTTACTGAATTTGCTTTTCATCATTGAATTAACCCTCCACAGGTCTTTAAATATTCTGCCTGTGGGTAGGAGTGCTTTAATCTTTTCCTTCCCAGTTGCCTTACTATGGGTAACATCAAATGTGTTGATCAGTGTCCTCTAAAGCTTTCATCTCATAGTCTCTCTCTCTTTTTACACTCAATAAGTATCTCCTTTCCTCTTTTAGCCTCATTCTTACATAGACTGATTTGAAGAAATAAGACTGTGCCATCTACTTGGTTTCTGAAAAAAAACAATTCAAACTGGTTTCTGGGAACATTTTCAAAATGTCAATTGAGAATCATAGAAAACTATCTATAGATTATTACAGTAAATGTGGATCCGATCTAGGAAAAGTGCCTATTATGTTGGTATTGAATAAGATGTAGGCACTTAGGCCTTCTCTCAAACACAAAATGTTTTTGGATCCAATGCTCACTTGTAGTGAAACACTGTGCTGGTTTATAATGGGCCCCAGGACCATCTATATCCAATTCTTTCCTTCTGTTGGGAACTACCATTAGAATGAGAGTTAGTCACAAATGGAAAGAACAGGATTGTGCACAATTAATATTGATATTACTACCAGTACTCTGTTAGTGCTTTCACCATTGGTATGCTGCTGCTACTGCCAAGTTACTTCAGTCGTGTCCGACTTTGTGTGACCCCATAGATGGCAGCCCACTAGGCTTCCCCATCCCAGGGATTCTCCAGGCAAGAACACTGGAGTGGGTTGCCATTTCTTCCTCCAATGCATGAAAGTGAAAAGTGAAAGTGAAGTCACTCGGTCATGTCTGACTGTTCGCAACCTCATGGGCTGCAGCCTACCAGGCTCCCCCGTCCATGGGATTTTCCAGGCAAGAGTACTGGAGTGGGGTGTCATTGCGTATCACTAAAGAGAACTTACCCAGCACCAGGTTCTATACTGCAACCTTAACATAGATGTTCTTATTTAATTTCTCAGTAATTGTGAGGTAAATATCATAATTCACCTCTGCCATAAGACAAAATGAAACCTAAGATCTTGGGGTAACATGAGTTTGGAGTTTCACCTATAGTTATTTGGTAAGGGAAATATTTTGGGCAATTATTACTATTATTATTACCGCTGAGGAGACACTGCTAAAAATTAGCATTTTAAATTATTGACAAATAGCTTGAGGAAGTTTGGTCTGACAACAGAATCTTAGCTCAGCAGGGCTTCTAGCCACTACAGTATATTTTCTTCTGTAAAATAAAACCTCAAGACTACTCCAAACTGCAAAAAGAGACAAGAGATTAAGGTAACTTCAGGGCTTAAATGCTGGGGTCATGGGGAGGCTCACAGAGCTTAACTGACACAGTGGGCCCAGTTAGATTGAGTCAATACTGATTTTTTCAGAGAATGTGGCAAAACTGCTTGAATCCTTCGAGGGCAACGGAGCTGTTGCATTACTCTTTGCTCCTTTGGATGGTTAGCTTGTCCCCATTTTTCCATTTCATTGTAGGAGATAATTCTCCCCTCTGTGTGGCCACATAAAGATCCGTGCACGTGTTGCTTAGAAATCTTCAAAGTTTGTGGATAATCATAGTTGTATACATTCATATATGTCTTCTATATAATTATACTGACTTTGTGAGAATTGAGGCTTATTCCAGGAATAGAAGAAAACTCTATGTGCAAAGATACATTTCCCAAGCATTCATATTGCAATTTTAATGAGGCTGAAAAACAACTTACTGCTTAAAAGTTTTTTTAACATGGTTGAACATAGAATGTTTCAAGTGGTGTCAATAAATAAACCTGCATTGTGTATGTGTGTGTGTGTGTCATTAGAGTATCAGCTTAGGTGGCATTTGTGGTGCTTTCTAAAATAATGTCTTATCTTTCAAAATAAATCACAAGCAGGGACATCCAATGGGTTGATTATTTTAACAATAAACACTAACTCAGGCACTATCAGAGAAGGCAATGGCAGCCCACTCCAGTACTCTTGCCTGGAAAATCCCATGGATGGAGGAGCCTGGTAGGCTGCACTCCATGGGGTCACTAGGAGTCGGACACGACTGAGTGACTTCACTTTCACTTTTTACTTTCATGCATTGGAGAAGGAAATGGCGACCCACTCCAGTGTTCTTGCCTGGAGAATCCCAGGGATGGTGGAGCTTGGTGGGCTGCTATCTATGGGGTTACACAGAGTCGGACATGATTAAAGCGACTTAGCAGCAGCAGCAGGCACTATAACAGCTAAGTAAATTTTCCAGTGACAGGAACATGTGGACCATTAACATATGGCAGATGATTTTCAAGAGCACTCCATGGTTACTTAGGTTCACTGGATTCTCTGGACCAGAAGGCATGTCTGGCAACCTTTAGTATAGTGATCCTAACAATGAGGAAAATATCAGCATCAACTTATATTGATGATGATATTGGGATAGTACAGTGTTTTAATGCAAGAAATAAAAGAGAAGGTCGGACAGGGAGAACACTACTCCCTCAAACCAGTTTTAAAAAAACAAAAAAAACCTCCTCTGCATAACTGTCAAGTTCTCACATGAGTTTCTCATTCAGAGAAGAACCGATACATTGATTTTTTTTTTTCCACTGTGGTTTCTCATTAACTTAACCAATAAAACTAAGGCAGACTTTAGTGGTGATTTCATTGACCCAGTCCTGTTTTGTCACCATTAACTGCCATTTATTGAGGCTCTATCTGAAAAAAAACTGAGCTAGACATTCTGTATGACTGACAAGATAAATAGAAAGGGAATTATGATCACTGACATTCAGAAGAACAAGTGTGGAAACACGGGGTTTATAGCCACTAAAACTCATATTCAAAGCTCAGTTCAGCCACTCCATATTGCTCTCTGGGCCTCAGCTTACTTACGCATTAAGTGAGGAAAATTATACCCATCTAATAGGATGGTTGTGAAGATGAAGTGAAAGCCTCACTGTCATGTGTCTTGTTTCATGTCTGGCATACTATAGGTTCTCAATGAGTGTTCACCTCCCTCCTCCCTTTTTCTAAAGGGTTAATTTTCTACTACTTTAAGAGACAGATATAGAAAAGTAGAAAATGAGACAGAATGCTGAAATATCTTAATTATTGAAACTATAAAATAATTTACAAAGGAACTGTATAATACAGAGAGAAGTAAAATGAAAACATGAGAATGGCACTACTGTATCAGAACCGTGATCTTTGGAAACACGGGAGTTACTTCTAGAAGTATTCGAAGTTTCATTTACAGTTGAAATCCCAGTGAATAAAATCATTGATTTATAAATAGCAAATGTTGCCTTAAAAGTACAAATTTATGATTCACTATGAGAACTGAGTTAAGAGTGTGTATCTGTGTCTGTGTCTGTGTCTGTGTGATACCAAGAATCAGTAATGCTATAAGCAGATTATAGGCAGATGTGAGACTGCTGCTGCTGCTGCTGCTAAGTCACTTCAGTCGTGTCCGACTCTCTGCAATCCCATAGACGGCAGCCCACCAGGCTCCTCTGTCCCTGGGATTCTCCAGGCAAGAACACTAGAGTGGGTTGCCATTTCCTTCTCCAATGCATGAAAGTGAAAAGTGAAAGTGAAGTCGCTCAGTTCTGTCCAACTCTTAGCGACACCATGGACTGCAGCCTTCCAGGGTCCTCCGCCCATGGGATTTTCCAGGCAAGAGTACTGGAGTGGGGTGCCTTCACCTTCTCCGAGACGTGAGACTAGAGGGCAGTAAACTTTTGCACGAGCACTCAGGTCATCTGTAAATGGACATACTAGCCTATTCTGTGTTGAACCAAACAGATTTCATGATAATAAAAACAGCAGTGAGTTTCATTTTATTTTTTCCTTTCTTATTTTTGTATACAAATTTTAAGAACTTTGTATCTTGTGTATATGATTTTTGTCATCTTGAAAAACAGAAGGTGGGGAATCTTACTCTTATATTCTGCTCGTGTTACCATTTTAAGAATACAAATAGACACAACTTTCACCTTAGTATCTAATTATACTATAACAGATTTAGTATTATCCAAAGATGGACTGTGTGTGTGCTTGTGTTTATATATCCATATACACAGTGCATATATTTGTATTAGTGCCATTAGACATGTGAGAAATCTGGAAATCAGAATGTGAGTGTTTTGGGAAAGATCAAACAGCCAAACCATCTCATGATAGTTTTGTATACTATTCTGTTTTTACACACTTTCAAAGATGATAACTTGCTGAGCACTATCCATTTTTAGCTCAATTTATTCCATGAACATTATCTTTAACAGGCATAGTTTCATCAATCTATGTTTATTTCATAAATCAGGTAATTATAATGGCTTTAAATATACTGCCCTGCTTCCAATCTGATTAGTACCAATGAGACTACAACCCTTGAATACAGTGCATATATCTGCATTTCTTTAGGTATCAGTTATCTGTCCAAACTCTAAGAAAGATACATAATCACACACTCTTCAACCTTCAACCAATAAGCCTGCCTATGTCCATTTCCTAACCTATTGGACACTTACACAGCCTTATAACTTCATTTTAAGCAAGGCTAATCAAAAGATGCTGGGAAAGATTGAGGGCAAAAGGAGAACACGGGGACAAAGGATGAAATGGTTAGATGGCATCACCGACTCAATGGACACGAACTTGAGCAAACTCTGGGAGATAGTGGAGGATAGGGAACCCTGGCATACAAGGTCGTGAAGAGTTGGGCATGACTTAGCAACTGAACAACAACAACAATCAAAGGATAATGTAACATGAATCCATTTGTTGAATTCCTATCATGTGAAATTTGTCTCAGAAACTTTACTTCTATTATCTCAAATTTAAAGGGCAAAATTATACAGGAGTGACAATGTCTCTGTATACTCCACACAAAGATATTTAAAAGGTCACAGAAATTAATAACATTACCAAAAGATGAACAGTTGATGTATTAACAAGTCTTAAACTTAGACCTCTGGACTAAAACTCATGTATTTTCTTCCCTTAACTGCATACTGCTACAAAGTAAACAAATTGTGTCTCCTTTTGGTTGTCATCAAGCTATATTTTAAACCTAAATTCTATTTCTTGACTTATAATTATCTGAGTGCCCCAGACATTTTCCATCCCTTTTTCTGCACTTCAGCAGCAGGCATAATTAATAATCCACAAATAATCTTGTGATCCTAGGGGGCATTGCTGTTCATAAAAGGCATACTGAATCGCCACTAAAAAATTGGTGTTTTAATAAATGAAAATAAACGCATCCCAATTTAGGTCAGATTTGTGTGTATGTGTGCTTCCTAAAAAGGTTCATGACTGCATTCACCTTTTTGTTCCTACAGCAAATTTTATTTGAAAAATGCTCAATTTTTAAGATGCATTGAATTTTTTATGTCTGACAAAATCTTATAGTTGAACATAAGACTCATTTTCATTTTATTTCATTATCATTTTGGTGACCAGACAATTCCACAGAGATGAGAAGGATATACTAAGCAAAAAGCTAATGGCAGTTTTTAACACTGATTACAATCTAAATCTTGGTAAAAGATAATTTCACTTTTTGATAGTAGAACTAGCAGTTTAGTTGAATCTCTATCTAAACAAAAATTTAATAGTTCTTATTTCATGCTCATATGGTCAAGTTTTTGGTCCAATCTGTAATGAGTTAGAGTAACTGATATGCTTATTACTGTTGGTTAATTAAAAGTAGAGTTTCCATTTAGTTACAAAGTACATTAATGTGCTGAGCATATCACATGCCAGATGACCCAAGTCACATATTTGAACTCCTAAAATGAAAAGGAGGTAGTGGAAAATCTATTTGATATGTTGCCAGGAGTGCCACTAAGTTCCTTCTAGAAATAGATTTGGCCTGATGATCAGAAAGACTGGGTTTTTATCTTGTTCTACTGCTGTTTTGCCCTGACCCTCGAGTTCTGTCTCTTAAATCTTCAATGAGTCAATTTTCCAAGAGCAAAGTATGGAATAAAATTAAATAAAGCCCAGGCCCACTTTCTTGTGCTTCTATGAATAAGATTTAAAAGTAATCCAGGGGTTTGACTCTCTGCTCAGTTTTTATAGCTCTGTGATTTAGAGAATATATTTAGCCACTCTGATCTTCATTAAATAGTTAGGATGACACAAGGGCCAAGAGTGGTATTCACATGGCATTTGTGGGCAAATACAGTTCATAACTGTGAAGAAAAAAAAAGATGATGATGATAGCGACAGAACATAAGGAAGAGAGGAAGCAGCAGGGTAAGAAGCTGGAGAAGGAGAGGAAATAGTATTCAAGAGGAAGAAAGAAAGAAATGCTAGAGTTAATTTTACTGATATTATAAAATTTTGTTGCTCCTGAAAACTGCAAGTAAATGTAAAATAAGAAAGAAAAAAAAAACTAACTATAAAAGCAGGCACTGAAATATAATCTAATCGAGCTTTTCTTAAAACCTTATCCACAGGGTTCTGTCAGCAAGTATCAGTCAAACACATATTTCACGGTTGGCTAAGTTTTGGGAAAAGATCAGTTAAACAACATGACTTATAGAAAGCAGGGCCTCCTTGAATTTTCTGAATATCACTGTACACAGTGATTCCTCAAGACTGTTTCTTTGAAATTTCTTTTCTTCCTTTTTTTTTCATCTTTTTTGAGAGCACGTAGAGGAGGCAGAGGTATGGAGATGGTACAGGCCTAGTGCTCTGTGGAACAAACCTTAGCCAACATGAGAATGATGAAGATAAGTGAAGGACTGGATCTTAGAAATCTAACTGAAATCTCACTCCTGCCACTTAACTACATCACTTAACCAAGCTAATCCTTGGTTGACTCTTAACTGGAGATGATCCCATCTTGAAAGATTGTTTTAAGAATGAGGATCAATAAAGGTAATGATATCTGCCTGTGATACAGACCAAATAAACTGATGGTAATAATATGGTAGATTCCAGGTATACTTCCTTTCATTGAAGACCCAAAAAGAGGAAATTGTGCATTTTCTCCCATTCTCCACTGAAATCTATTTGTTATGAAAAACATCAAAGACTGATTCCCATAAGTGGAACACTGTGGAAACAATTTGTTGTTGATTGCTTCCTTCTTGAAATGGAATTAGAGGAAAACGGGATGGAAAGTTCTGATTCCCCCAAAGAATGAATCTGAAATAGGACTGAGGGCGTAAGTAGAACACACATTTTGAGGTTAACGATATTAGAAGTTAACTAATTCTTTCTGGAGGATGGATATCATTTGCAGTAAAGCATCTACCAATCGTTGTAAAATATCAGAGTAGCTGGACCTGCCATTGAAATAAACCAATGTGAACAATCCTTTTCCTGCAGGAGGCATGATTAAAACTAGAGCCATTTTCACAGATAATCCATTTATAAATCATGGTGATAAAATGGCCATCATGACAGCAGCTCAGTGACATTTTTTTCACAAGCTCAGCTGTATCCAGGCAACCAAAGCATTCTAACTCAGATGAGAAGAAAGGCAGGCTGGGGTTCCAGGAGTCAGGGAGCAAGATCCCCTGTCTGGTTCTCTTTTCCCGTGAGAGAAGGTAATGGATTGATGGCTAAAGAAGCTTTATATGGTCCTGGGTACTACAGTGTGCTTTATTTGCATGTCAGAATCAATGGACATAAAGACTTGGGTTTTTCTCAACTCTTTCCTTATTCTAACAACTGATAAAGGGGAACTCCAAGGTCCATTATATATATCCACATCCAATTTGATCCACACCCAATTTGATCCACACCTTGCTGTGAGAGACTCGACTGATCAGTAGGAACTGGAGACAGAACATGTGGCAGAAATCCAGATATTCCCTACTCAGCTGTTTATATGTGTAATTGCAGTATGACAGTGGCTGTGATACTATTGAGAAGAGGTTCTAATAAGCATCACTACAACAATTATCATGTGCTATAATGCTAGAAAAGTGTGTCTCTTTCCCCCAGAGGAGAGACAAAAATTATCTTTTCACTACTTTGGGAATTTTCTATGCAATTCATCCTCGTAAGCTTCTGACAACTGAACTGTCCTAACTCAGCAGGGATTAAAATATTTAAAACTTCTTAAAAAGTAACACAGTTTTTTTTTTTTTTTTTTGAGCTGCTGCTGCTGCTGCTGCTAAGTTGCTTTAGTTGTGTCCAACTCTGTGCGACCCCATGGATGGCAGCCCACCAGGCTCCCCTGTCCCTGGGATTCTCCAGGCAAGAACACAGAAGTGGGTTGCCATTTCCTTCTCCAATTGAGGAATAGTTGAAAAATGTAATTCTATACATTTCAAGTGTGCATAGTGATGATTATAGATATACATTGTGGAATGATTACTGATATCAAGATGTTTAACATATCCATCACCTCACATAATTAACTTCTTTTGCATGTTGGTGAGAATGTTTAAGATATATTTTTGTCCATCCATTCCAAGTGTGCTTTTATCAATAGCTGCTAGACCTATGCCTCTTTGTAAGAAGCTTTTCCACAGGCTGTCTGCAATCACCTCCTCTTAGTAGAGGCAGAGTTTTAAATGTCTGGGGGTAGCCTTCAACCAATAATTGCTGGATACAACCTCAAGTTTTCTTAAGGTTTGTTTGGGACAATTCCAACTTTTCCAGGGAGCTAGATTACCTGCACATTGATGTATAATCCATGCTCCTCTGCGGGACTGAGCAAACATTTCCCTCCCTGGGATTTGCTTGATACCACACTCTGTGTGGTCTCTTTATTCCCCACTCCCCACTCTTCTACTATTTTTTCCTGACAACTCTTTCAGATTAAATTACATCCTCATGAATACTTTGCCTGATACTTCCTTCTGAGGAACCGATCTTGTACATCCAGAAAAGGGATGGACGTAGTTAGGACCTCAGTGGGGACTGGACTCAGTCAGGCTCCTAAGACAGAATTTCCTGTATAAGACCTAGGAAACATCCAGTAGCCAAAAACACAGTTCAGGTGAAAGAATTTCACCAGGAGATAGCTATGGTTAGAGACCAAGAACTGGAAAAACAAATAACTACACTGATTAAAATATTAATAAGCTACCATTGTAAGAACATACAGTATTGATTGAGGCTTTGTGTTAGGTGCTGTACTAAGGGCCCTAATGCATTCTTCCCCTGATTCAGGGCACACAGCACTGAGGTAGAGGCTATTGTCTTTTCTGTTTTACAGATGTGGAAACAGAGGCTTAAGAATGCTTTGTGACTTACCTAAGGTCACATAGCTATGGACTTGGATTTGTGCCTACATTTGTCTGGCTCCCATTATAAGGATAATCACTATATTGTAAGACATTTTACCAATCTATTGGTGTTTTTGAAGAAGAAAAATGCCACAATGAGGTGAAGGAACATGACTGATGTGATCAAGCTGATATGATAACTAGTTGGAGCAAATGCCATGTTTTAATGCATATTTCTGCCTTCCTTTCATTTGTCTCTTTAAAGACATGGGGCTCAACAGAAAGTTAACACCCACTGTGTCAGAAGAAGACTTTTGTTCTTTGTTCTCAATAAATCTGCCTCCTCCCTGCCTCCCACCAGCTCACACACACCCACCACACTACCTTCCAAACCTCAGCAGTATTAAGTGATACACTCAAGGTCACAGAGCTGTAAAGGTAGGTTTGGCAGCAAAGCCATATCTTCTGATTCCTAGCCCAGGTCGGTTTCTTTCCAACAACATCAGGCTAATTTAGTGTCATATATCCAAATCCTGGGCAAAATCAAAACTGTTTTAGTATTAGATGGCTGTCCAAACATAAGTTTCCAGTGGAGAAGCCAAAACCAACCCTCTGTAAACCTCAGCTTTCTAGAGGAATGTCGAGATTCAGCTTCTGTCATCATATTTCTGCCAATGCTCTGGCCTTTGGACTCAGCCTGATTTTGAAATGTTAAAGTGATTCAAGTGGATATTAACCAAAAAATTATTAGTAAGTACTTCTCAAGCTCAAGTGTAATAGGCCCCATAGAAAACACAAAATTGTTTATTCAACATATTTAAATATGTCTAAAATGAATTAATTGCTTTTCTCAGGTGTTCCAGCAAATTTGTGGCTTTATACCTGCTCCAGAGATTGGGAATCTGAGGAAAAGAATCTATAGATAAACAGATATTTATCTTTCCATGCATATGCAGACACAGAGGCATTGAAATCAATCATTTCATAGGAGGAAGGTCATAAGCACAATTTATGTCTTCCTGGATTAAGTTCTGACCAAACCAAGAGGATGGAGAATAACTTGTACACAAGATGGAAATCCAGGGCAGCTAGATCCCTCCATTTGTGAGAAACCATTGAAACCACCTTCATTTCCAAGCTGCCATCTCATTTCCCTGACTCACAGGCTTATTTAAACATAGTTCCCACAAGAACGAGCCTCAATATTATCCCTTGATTATAACCAATTATCTCTCACCAGTAGGCTGACCACTTGTCTCTTTCCTCTCATATTTGTCCATTTCTCTTTGCTTATTTTGCTCTGATAACTGCCAGTTCTATTCACCAAACCAACATCTGGTTCTGTTTCAGTTCAGTTCAGTTCAGTTCAGTTGCTCAGTCATGTCCGACTCTTTGCAACCCCATGAACAGCAGCACGCCAGGCCTCCCTGTCCGGTTCTGTTTAGTCATTGGGAGTGACCTGGTAGAAAACTGGAGGATCAAATAGAGGAAGAGGCCAGGCTACTTCTCCCCACTCTATGGTTTGGGAAGCATCACTTATGGTGGGATGATGTATTTTCCATTGTTGCATATTCTCTCAGACAGGAAGTCCTTACCCTGAGGTCAAGCACCTATTAATGGAACCATATCTTGGGCACTAGACAATGATATCTGTCCCTTTACAGTAGCTATGGTAGCAATTTCTAGTTATTGCTACAATCCCGACTGCCTTACTACCTCCCTTTTGGCCATTTATCTTTTCCAACGTATTAGTATCTAATTAAATTCCTCTATTGAACTACCTATTGTGGGCTCATTTTTTTTTTCCTCACTGATAAAACTAGTTTCAGTCATATGCCCTCTTATCAGAGTAATTACATGCACTTTTCCTAACCTTGATGTCTCCCTCAAATGAGCACAGCAGACCGTCCACCCCCTCCCCATACTCTTATTTCTAGGATATTTGTGATTCATTCTTATACACATTGACAAGGCCCTTCCCTTCCTCATGCAGGTAAATGTGACTCAATGGAGAATTTCCAAAATATATCAATAAGACCTCACTTATATGATACAAGTCTCTAAGGATGTAAATTTGAACTTTGAACAGCTGAGAGAAATGGCAAAAAGGACTAGCTTTGAATCCAGACAGGCACTCATGAGGGCACTTCAGGTATAAAACCTGATTCTGCTCTTAGTTTACACACAGTTCCCATAAATGTAGACACCTGATTTCATAGTAGATTAATGAAGAACAAGGAAAAATACCAACAGCCACTGATACACAGTAATAAAACTGATGGCTGACAATGAGAAAATGATAAATGGAAGCAAAACTTTAAAATTAATTATAATATTCCCAAAGTAAAGTCAGTTAGAACACTTTGATATAGAGGAAAACACAGCTGCCTATATCTGTGAATCACAATCTAACACCAGAAAGGGGTAAAGACATAGTATATACATAATGCCAGGAATCATTTTAGGGGTTAAAATATGTATTATTTTAATATTGGGGGTACTGATAAAAATGTTACTATGTACTATGCTCAACCATCTCATAGTTAAGGACAACAAGGCTCTTTAAACTAAGTACCATCGGTAGTGTTACAGGCCTGTGACAAAGGAACGGATGGAGACGTAAAACATGATTGGCCTCTCTCAAAATCCCATGGCCTTACTGCTCCATGTTAGAGAATTGTCCTTTGTAATTACAAACTTCAGATTCTTTTGTTTTAAAAGAAATGGCTGATTTTTCAAAGTGATTAAGTATCTATTATCTTGCAGAAAACCTTCCTTTTGTCATGAAAGAGTAAATAATATTTTGAGAATTGAGTGTTGGAAGCTTTAATGCAGAGGGGTGAAAAAGGAAGCTTTATGAAAGCACCCGGGACAGCTCAGATGTACACAGTGCTGCTAAACCTTTTTATATTCCATGTTGTAACCAAATTTCTATTTGTTCTCAGTGACCATTTATAAATCAGTGGTTAAACTCTGGCTTTCCTATCCCTCTCCCTCCAAAAATACCCACATTGTCTAGGAAAGTAGACTCAGAGCAGCTTCATTCCTACAAATACCCATTACTTCCTCTGTTGGTGAATGGAATTTAACCAGACCAGAAAACTAAACCAAAGTCACATAAAGGGTAAGATTTGATGTGTTTAATGAGAAGCCTTTATGCAACTGTTCCCACTAGTCAGACAGAGAATAAGATGATGTTATTTTTACTTCATCTTGGCTTTCCACAGAAAATTTTATAAGCCTTAGGATCAGTCCTGATTGTCAACAGATCATCTCCCATTTTGTGTCAGGGCTCACTGCTGTTTCCATGAGACCCAAGAAGGTCACTGATATGGCTGTTCCAAGTAATTTTATTTTATTTTATTTTATTTTTTTTTCTTTTTTGTCTGCTGTGTAGGCACAACAGCTCCAGCCACAAGGACATGTTCTCGTCATCTTCCCACAGCCCACGAGGCTCACACTGGCTGGAAACTATTTTTCTTAGGAAAAGAAATTAATAATCTAAGTTTTAACTCATTAGTTCTTTATTTACTTTTCTTTTTTTTTTTTTAGTATTAAGTTTTTTATTTTTTTAATTTTTAAAATAATAATCTAAGTTTTAACTCATTAGTTCTTTATTTACTTTTCTTTTTTTTTTAGTATTAAGTTTTTTATTTTTTTAATTTTAAAATCTTTAATTCTTACATGTGTTTCGACTTTCTCTTCTGTTGTAATAACAACTGAGAGTGATAAAGCTAAATGCCTTACTTTCCTCCTTCTCTTTATCTTCCGATGCCAAGTAAGATCCTCCACTCTTATCAGAAAGTGTGGTCTTTCTTACTTCAATATTTATGGAATGTTGATCCCATGCCAAATGTAGTGCTAGGTACCACAAGGATAGGAGGAACAGGTTATAAGCACACCTGTGAGAAGCTTGTAAAATAAAGAAAGAATAAAGTTTGAATTCTAAAATTTATCTGACTCCTTCTAATTCCTCACTGGTTAATCACTAGGCATTTTCACTTCTATATAATGTCATTTGAGCCTACCTATTCATTCTTATCTTCCAGATGTTCAAGCTGGTTTTAGGAAAGACAGAGGAGCCAGAGATCAAATTGCAAACATCTGCTGGATCATGAAAAAAGCAAGAGAATTCCAGAAAAACATCTATTTCTGCTTTATTGACAATGCCAAAGCCTTTGACTGTGTGGATAAGAATAAACTGTGGAAAATTCTGAAAGAGATGGGAATACCAGACCACCTGACCTGCCTTTGAGAAACCTATATGCAGGTCAGGAAGCAACAGTTAGAACTGGACATGGAAAAACAGACTGGTTCCAAATAGGAAAAGGAGTACATCAAGGCGGTATATTGTCACCCTGCTTATTTAACTTCCATGCAGAGTACATCATGAGACACACTGGGCTGGAAGAAGCACAAGCTGGAATCAAGATTGCCGGGAGAAATATCAATAACCTCAGATATGCAGGTGACACCACCCTTATGGTAGAAAGTGAAGAGAAATTAAAAAGCCTCTTGATAAAAATGAAAGAGGAGAGTGAAAAAATTGGCTTAAAGCTCAACATTCAGAAAACGAAGATCATGGCATCTGGTCCCATCACTTCATGGCAAATAGATGGGGAAACAGTGGAAACAGTGTCAGACTTTATTTTTGGGGGCTCCAAAATCACTGCAGATGGTGACTGCAGCCATGAAATTAAAAGACGCTTACTCCTTGGAATGAAAGTTATGACCAACCTAGATAGCATATTCAAAAGCAGAGATATGACTTTGCCAACAAAGGTCCATCTAGTCAAGGCTATGGTTTTTCCAGTGGTCATGTATGGATGTGAGAGTTGGACTGTGAAGAAGGCTGAGCGCCAAAGAATTGATGCTTTTGAACTGTGGTGTTGGAGAAGACTCTTGCGAGTCCCTTGGACTGTAAGGAGATCCAACCAGTCCATTCTAAAGGAGGCCAGTCCTGGGTGTTCATTGGAAGGATTGATGCTGAGCCTGAAACTCCAATACTTTGGCCACCTCATGCGAAGAGCTGACTCACTGGAAAAGACTCTGATGCTGGGAGGGATTGGGGTTAGGAGGAGAAGGGGACAACAGAGGATGAGATGGCTGGATGGCATCACTGAATCGATGCACATGAGTTTGGGTGAACTCCAGGAGTTGTGATGGACAGCAAGGCCTGGCATGATCAATTCATGGGGTTGCAAAGAATCGGACACTACTGAGGGACTGAACTGAACTGAACTGATTCATTCTTATGGTTTCTGGTCTTGGCTAAAGCCAGTCCTCACCTGGATGACCACCATCAATAATTCTTCTCACCATTTTTGTTTATTAAATACTTGAATTATAATGAAAATGTACAAAGTGCAACTGTACAAGACAAAGAATTATAACCATATGTAACACTCTGCCCAGATCTAGAAATGGAATATCAGTTTACCCAGAAATTACCTCCCCAAAATGATTTCCATTTTCTTCCACAAAGACAATAGTATTCTGAATTCAAACACTGTAGATTAGGTTCCAAAGTTTGTCTAAGTGGAATCATATAGTAAGCGTTCTTTTATTCATGGCTTCTTTTGTTCAATGCTTTGTCAGATTCCTCAATGTTGTATGTAGTGGCAATTTGTTTACTCATTGCTGCAAACTATTCCATTTATGATTTATATCATGATTAATTAGCCAATCTACTCTTGAGTTTTTGGTTTGTTTTTAGATTGGTGATAGTACACATAATGTTGCTATAAATTTTCTTGCATGTCTCTCTTGGTGCAGATATGCACGCATTTCTGTTGGGTAGTATATTTAGGGGTAGGTTAAAAAGTGACTTGGTTACATGCAAAAGTAGACACAAGCAGTTTCTAGTATTCACCCACCCATTAATAGTATAGAAGAAATTTTAACATCCATTCCTGCTCCATAAGATAATCTTCTTTATTTATTTTCTGGAATGCAAGTGTGATCATGTGATGCTCCTGTTTAATGGCTTTTAATAGCTGGGCTTTTCTCTTAGAATCATGCTCAGGATGCACTAGTGCCTGAAAGGCCTGCAGAATCTGCTCTCACCTAAATCTCCAGGCTAACCCCCTATCCCTCTGCCTCTGACGTTCTCCACTATGACCATCCCAAACCTTTTCCAGGTTCACATGCATGCTACATTCTCACTCACGTCTAAGCTCAAACTTACTGAGATGTTTTTCCAGATGTACCTGTCTCATTGTTTTTCCTTTCCTCTTCCTTTTTCTGACAGTACCTATCACATAACCCTAATGTAAATCCCCTTCATTATACAAGTTAGTGCCAGACATGGCATAATAGCCTCATTTTGTTACTTGTTTACTCCGTCTTCACCACAAGAACTTAAAGCTGCAAAAGATCTGGGAATTTCCCTACTTGTTCACTTTTAAGTTTCCAGTATCCAATAGTGCTCAGCATCAAGTAGGAACTCACTGTTTGTTAAGTGAGTGAGTGAGTACATGAATGAAGAAATATTAGCATTTTAGCATAGTTTCCCTCTGGTAAAATCAGTTGTTTCCTCTTTCTTTAAGTGGTAATTTGTACTCATTCTCGAAGTCTTGGCTTCAGTAGTATTTTCATCAGGGCAATTAATTTGACTAACCAAGCTCAATTAGAACACTCTTGTGTATATTATAACTGATTCTGAGATTCAGTTTCATAGCACTGATATATTCTTAAAATATCAATGGATGATTTGTAATTATTTTGCTTATGATCCACATTCACCCCTATCTTGTAAGCTCTGAAAGTGCCTGAATATCTGCTTTCCTCACCACCTTATTCCTTGTGCCTAGTACAGTGCTACATGTGGACTTTCTAATACACAAAGCAGACACTCAAATCCTGTATATCAGGTCAAGGGAAAATTGTCTGGCATTTCTCGTAATGCTAGGAATATAGTGCTGTATATACAGAAAGAAGATATAATCAGGGCCAAATAGGGGAGGACTGGGGAAATAGTCATACAGGCCACAGTAGATAATCTAAGCCTTATATGACAGATTTTGATAGGCACAAACACTCTGGGAAGGATAAATGCCATGTAAAACAATGGGGATGGAAAATAGTATTTTTGAGCAAGAGAAGGAAAATCTAAGCACTCAGTGGTATTTTTTTCACTTTTTCTTGTAACCATAAATATATATATATATTCCTTAAAGACCTCCCTTTGCTCGTGCCCTCTCAAGCAGCACCTATTAATGGTATTAGGTAATTTAATAAAAATTTATATTGCACTCTGTGTGCATACTGAACACCAACTAATAAACACACAGGTGTTTACCAAACGGCCAGTTAGAATGGTGAGAAATGGCCAAGGCTAAAAATAAGTAAGGTAAGGATGTGGGGACAACACACACACACACACATGGATGTGTATTTGGAGGTTTCTTTTCACATCTCAACTACTTTGTATGGGAAAACAATAGTATTACTTAACACATTGTGCACTTACATGTCAAACACTATTCTAAGACATCTATCTATGAACTTCGTGGGGGATAGGATTTGTGACACTTGCTCAATTAATCACAACTTCATCTGAAAGCATTATATATTTTTGGTGATGTTAGTTCCATCATTATTACCACCACTACACTTTATTGAGAACCTAGTATACATCAACTTCAAAGTAGTTGATTAGTACTGGGGGACAGAAAGCAAGTGCTCCAGGGAAGAATAAAGGGATTCTATCAGACAATCCGGCTGATGATGACAATAATATGGAGCTTCAGGAAAGTACTGTAAAAGTAGAGGAGTGGACTTCCTATTAGATAGGACAAGTGATTACAGCACAAGGGGAGAGAGGCTCTTCTTCTAAGAAACTACTTAAACATTGACATTCCATCTCAAACAAGGTGGACTAGACTGTCTTTTTGGGAACTCTGGGATTATGACTGATAGCCTGTCAGCAAGCTTGGTTTTACTTGCCTAATAGAAGCACTTTAACACAGAAATATGCTATGGACATGAAGCAATGAAGCAATATACAAAAGCAATTTGTACAAATGAGAACACGATGCATATTTAGGTATGCAGAGAAGATAATAGAAAAGATTTAGGATTATGGCTTTTCCATGTCTATTCCTGGAGAGGTTCTGGAGAAATCCCAGTAGTTTTGGAAAAAAAGGAATTTCCATTTGGCTTCTCTATAAATTATGTCATCTTTATTAGGAAACTGTGACTCAATTATATATCTGAAAATTCTCTATGATCCCCATGGATGATGGTGGAATATTAATAGCTGTTGAAATCTGTTACATAAATGTGTGAGTGAAAAAAAGAAAGAAAGCAAAGGATAGAGAAAAAGAAAGAAGGGAGGAAAGACAAAAAGAAAGGAACATTTAGAAGAGTACTACTAACTTTGCTAAGTCCGTGGAATAGGAAGTGACTTTAAGAACTTAGGACAACTCTCATATCACAATATCAATTTTGATGATACAGCTTTTGGTAAGCAAAACAGGGTACCCAGATGGTTCCCAGATCCTACATATGAGGTAGTAACTTAATGCTCCATAGAAAGAAAGGGTAGGAGTGTGTTAAAGCATTTAAAAGCATCCCACCTTTGCCAGGATTATCTCAAGGACCAAGGTCTGAGCCTGCAGGGAGAGGTGGACAGGAGCCCACAGCAGAGAACTAACTATGAAAACCAGAGGAAGTAAATCAAAATGGCTTGGATCTCTAGCTGGGTTAAGTTGTTTTCTCTTCCAAAACTACTCAAAACTTTACCAACTTTATAAGGCACTTAAAAAAAATCTCTCTCTCTTTCTTTTTCACTTCAACAAAGATCAAGAGTCAAAGAAATATCAAACAAGCATACAGCAGACAACCCAAATAAATAAGCTTTTCTTTTTGGAGAACAGCATCTTTTGTTGTTTGTCAGAGAGCAGTGCTCAAGCAAGGGTGTACAAATTAGCCTCTGGAAGCTCAGAGCTCTCCCTGGAGCTCACCTTTATTTCTGAATGTTTAGTCTACCATTTGTGGCAAGCTGTGTCTTGCAAGAGAAATCTAGATTTCATTCTGCCCTGAAAATGGGAAAGAGGAACTGTTGATATTATAAACTCTTTTCAAGACAGGCCTAAAAATATGCAATTGGTTTTTTCTTTTCATTTCTAGCACAAGACATTGAAGATCATTTTATAGAATCCACACAAAGCATGATTCAGAACCCTATGCTATTTTACTGAACTAATGTCCAGCATGGAAAGATAATTTGGCCTCATTATTTGAAAAGCCAGACCTTATTCACATACAATTTAGTAAAGTTGCTCTTTCCTTCTTGGCCTCTTCCATATTAAATATATAAATATTTATTTTAAATTATTAAATTATTACTATCTATATTTAATATTTGTAAATACATGACTAATAATAGCTGGTCCACTGTTAACCACATTGACAGAAACCTGAGCATTTGTGTTTGTGTGTGTTTCACACTGAATTGGTGCTCTGTATCAGTGTCCCTTATTCTCTCTAAAGTCTGAGAAGGATGAAACTCTGGTAAATGTGTGCCTAGCCAAAACCATAATTCTAACTGAGCTGACTCAACTTTGATCTATTCAGAATATGGCTAGAAGCAGTGTCTCAGAAACCTGACCATGGTCAAATTCAGCAACATTCTGGCTCTTCTAGGTAAGAAACTTTGGGTAAGATCCTTAAATCTTACTGTACTCTAGTTTCCTGGTAATGTTTCATGTGTCAGTATTTGCAACTATTTAGTACATTTCCTGACACTATTTTGTCTTATATATATTATAAGCAGGTTTTACATGATAAAATTAGTTATTATTATTGCTTAAAAGGAAAAGAAGCAAACATCATTTGTGTATTTCAATCTTGCTCCCACTATGCTTATTTTTTTAGTACTAACCTGAATCACACCTTTCAGAAATTCAGAAAAGAAGTCCAGTTCTGTGCAACAAATTTTACTGGAGATACTTACCAAGCAATGAGACCACTGAACTGGATGTTGAAGTTACATATATATATATATATACACACACACACACACACACACATATATATATATATATATATATATATACCTTTATAGAAAAGAAAGGTCATGGGGTTCCCTAGTACGGAAGTGTTTTAGAAGAGCCTAGACAGAGAGATCAATTTAAATGTCTTGCTAAATGTCTAGGCTAAGATGATAAGCCCCAAACCAACATTTCCCAAAATAAGGGATCCATATCACAGGCCAAGTTTGGGGTATATATATTACAGGGTGCAGAAAAGGTTCAAAACAATGCTATTTGCATAGTGAGTTTCTTTTTCTAGTGCTATTTCAGTCCTCCTGATTACAGAAAGTATATGGTCTCAGTTTGGTGATAGCTGTTCACATCTCTTTAAAACTTGCTAATCCCCCATCTCAACAGTCAGAGCTGACCTCTAGGCAGTGGCTTTCAGCTAAACAATACATTTTTTTAAAAATTGTAATTACTTTAAGGTTATCTTGTTTTCTTTCCTGAACTGTTTTTTTTTTTTTTAACATTCATGATTGAAATATATGTTTTTTTAAACAAATGCACTTAAGTTTGTGTGTTTAGATAAATATATTAGGTAATAGTTTACTATGTTACCTGAACACAGAAAACATCAAAAAGGTGATAATCAATGCCCAAAAGTAGGTATGCACTCACAGCAGAGATTAAATAATAGATTAGAGAAACATTTAGAAGAGAGGATAAGCAGAAGTTAGCGATTTGTTTAGACAGGAAAGAGCTTCAAATGGTCAGTGGTCAAGTGATTCTGAGCCTCAGCCAAACCTCTAGTTGGTTCAGAGTATCTGAAGAGGTAACTACCTGATTAATGCGGGTGTTGCCTGCAGGCAAGAAGCTTATTTGAGAAACCACATTCTCTCTGTATTTATATTCTTGACATATGTTGTGTCTGCACAATTCTGTTTTTCTCGGCCATTTCTGGGGCGTGAACACCCTTATCAAAAACATGAACAGGTATCATTGATTGCCCTCCCTATTCAAAATGATGGGGTTGGACATATTACTTAATCAGGTATATACCTGGAGTGTGGAAGGACTCTAGTAAAATTGAAAAATGCACAAAGCACTTAACATTTAATTCCACAAAATGCAACTTTCTGTCCAATAACATATGATCACTTTACTTTGTGAAAAATTTCTGAGAATTCCCCCTCTCTTTGCTGTTGGAATACCCAAATATGTTTTAAGCTATCATTAGACTTTATGAGAAATGCCATTTACTATAGGTTGTGACTTAGAGGAAATTGGGATATAAATAAACAAAACACAATGTTTGTGAGTTTTAAGTTCCACAGGAGAATTGTATCTGTTCTATATACTTCATAGGGTTGTTGAGAATATATAACAAAATTACATGGAAAAATATTTTCCAGTAGTTTTGGGTGAAAATAAACAAACAAAAAAGAATTTTCTGTTATTCACTGTTTAGTCTATAATACTTCAGGGTCATGACACTCATATTAATTTGTGATGGAAACAACCAAACTGAAATGATTTCTTCTTTGGACAGACTTTTCTAGCCCTCAAGATAAAATCAAACTTTCTTTGGTACTCATAGTTGTGTATGTTTATGTCCATATGCACACAGAGCTGCTCACCCTGGGTGCTGCTGACATTTGGGTTGGATAACTCTTTGTTGCAGGGGGGTGCCTGTGGATTGCAGCGTGTTTAGCAGCATTGCTGTTATCTACCCATTAGATGCTAGTAGCACTTTCTACCTGTGACAGTCAAAAATGTCTACAGACATTGCTGGATATTTTGCCTGGTAGGTCAAAATATTTCCAGCAGCACTGTCACATAGTTATGTGGCACATATTTCACTGTATTGAAGTTATTTGTTTTTCTATTTGTATGAATACATTAGAAATAATCTATACGTCACTGAGCACTGCCTAGTGGGTACTCATCTTTTTTTCTGGATTTTATAGACGACACATACTATAGAGATAGGCACAAATTCCTATCTATCATTTCTCTGCATTTCAAGGACCTGCTCAGTGAGGAGACGTGTAAAAGTCTCAGTAACATTTACTCATTGAACAAATGATGAATGACCTCTTCAAAAGCAGTACCTAAATAATTTTCAGCTTGGCATTTCTGGTATCAAACACAATGTAGGACATAAAGCAGATTCTTGATGAATGTTTTGAGGATGAATCAGTGAATGAATGGATAGAAGGATGAATAGAGAAAGACAGCCTCATATTCACAGAGTCAGACATTCAATTGTGTACATCCCTAATTTTCCCCTGGCGTTACTATGACTACAAACACCTGAGCTGCCAACATTCTGTCTGAAACTTTAAACAAGATTCCAGGTGAGGAAGTGTCCTTGGCAGGATCCCAGCAGACCCAGCAGTGGCTCACAGGAGGAAATCTGCACAGACTTAAGTGAAAATCAGATTCATCCTAGCTGAACTAATCTGTGGCTAGGGGAAAAAAAAATCACAAGTCAACATGGTTGGGCAGGGACAGGAGGGACTGAGATTAGACAATTTAATGCCAGACAGTTTCAGAAAGGCAGTGTCCAGAACAAGTACTAATGGAGCTGCTGCTTCTAAAAAGCCCCACTCTTCAATCAGGGGCAAACATTTTAGACCTAAAGGGTATTTTGGAAGAGGAGAATCCATGTGGATCACCACAGAGTTTCCCCTGTTCGTTCTTCTTTACAAGGAAAGGACATGGAACAAATGACTGGTTCAAAATTGGGAAAGGAGTACGTCAAGGCTGTATACTGTCACTCTGCTTCTTTAACTTACATGCAGAGTCAGTCAGTTCAGTTCAGTTGCTCAGTCGTGTACAACTCGTTGTGACCCTATGAATAAGAACGCCAGGCCTCTCTGTCCATCACCAACTCTCGGAGTTTACCCAAACTCATGTTCATCGAGTCGGTGATGCCATCCAGCCATCTCATCCTCGGTCGTCCCCTTCTCCTCCTGCCCCCAATCCCCATCAGGGTCTTTTCCAATGAGTCAACTCTTCGCCTGAGGTGGCCAAAGTACTGGAGTTTCAGCTTGAGCATCAATCCTTCCAATGGACACCCAGGACTGATCTCCTTTAGGATAGGCTGGTTAGATCTTGCAGTCCAAGGGACTCTCAAGAGTTTTCTCCAACACCACAGTTCAAAAGCATCAATTCTTTGGCACTCAGCTTTTTTCACAGTCCAACACTCACATCCATACATGACCACTGGAAAAACCACAGCCTTGACTAGACGGACTTTTGTTGGCAAAGTAATGTCTCTGCTTTTGAATATGCTATCGAGGTTGGTCATAACTTTCCTTCCAAGAAGTGAGCATCTTTTAATTTCATGGCTGCAATCACCATCTGCAGTGATTTTTGGAGCCCCCCAAAATAAAGTCTGACACTGTTTCCACTTTTTCCCCATCTATTTCCCATGAAGTGATGGGACCAGATGCCATGATCTTCGTTTTCTGAATGTTGAGCTTTAAGCCAACTTTTTCACTCTCCTCTTTCATTTTCATCAAGAGGCTTTTTAGTTCCTCTTCACTTTCTGCCATAAGGGTGGTGTCATCTGCATATCTGAGGTTATTGATATTTCTCCCGGCGATCTTGATTCCAGCTTGTGCTTCTTCCAGCCCAGTGTTTCTCATGATGTACTCTGCATAGAAGTTAAATAAACAGGGTGACAATATACTGCCTTGACATACTCCTTTTCCTATTTGGAACCAGTCTGTTGTTCCATGTCCAGTTCTAACTGTTGCTTCCTGACCTGCATATAGGTTTCTCAAGAGGCAGGTCAGGTGGTCTGGTATTCCCATCTCTTTCAGAATTTTCCACACTTTATTGTGATCCACACAGTCAAAGGCTTTGGCATAGTCAGTAAAGCAGAAATAAATGTTTGTCTGGAACTCTCTTGCTTTTTCCATGATCCAGCAGATGTTGGCAATTTGATCTCTGGTTCCTCTGCCTTTTCTATGCAGAGTACATTATGCAAAATGCCAGCTTGGAAGAATCACAAGCTGGAATCAAGATTGCCAGGGGATATATCAACAACCTTAGATATGCAGATAATACCACTCTAATGACAGAAAGTGAAGAGGAACGAAAGAGCCTAAAAGAGGAAGAGTGAAAAATAGGCTTAAAACTTAACACTAAAGAAAGAAAAAAAGCTAAGATTGTGGCATTCAGTCCCATCACTTCCTGGCAAATAAAGGGGTAAAAATGGAAATAGTGACGGAACTTCTTTTCTTGGGCTCCAAAATCACTGCAAATGGTGACCGAAACCATGAATTTGAAAGACGTTTGTTCCTTGGAAGAAAAGTTATGATAAACCTAGTCAGTGTGTTAAAAAGCAGAGACATCATTTTGCCAATGAAGGTCCATATAGTCAAAGCTATGTTTTGTTTTTATTTTTTCCCAGTAGTCATGTATGGATGTGAAAACTGGATCATAAAGAAAGTACCCAAGAATCGATGCTTTTGAAGGGTAGTGCTGGAGAAGACTCTTGAGAGTCCCTTGGGCTGCAAGGAAATCAAACCAGTCAATTCCAAAGGAAATAAAATCTGAATATTCACTGGAAGGACTGATGTTAAAGCTGAAGCTTCAGTAATTTGACCATATGATGCAAAGAGCTGACTTACTGGAAAAGACCTTGATGCTGGGAAAGATTGAAGGCAAAAGGAGAACCGGGTGGCAGAGGATGAAATGGTTAGATTGCATCACCTACTCAATGGACTTGAATCTGAGCATATTCCAGGAGATAGTTGAAGGACAGAGGAGGCTGGCATGCTGCAGTCCATGGGATCACAAAGGGTCTAACATGATCTAGCAACTGAACAACAACAACAGGGAAATCTGATTCTTCTGAATAGATTCGTTCTACTGGGAGCTTTTCCAACCACAGGATCTTTTATGACCTGCATAAAAGAGGGAAAATCATAACCTCTTGGAGAAGAATCTTCTACCACCATCTACTTAGCATCACCTTCATATATTCAGGGTAAGTTAATTTGGGATTCTAAGAATTTCTCTGGTGTCTGTTTTCAAGAGAGTTTTAATGTTGAAGCTGCCCTGTTCTCTGTTTAGCTAAATCATAATCGAAGTTTACAATATCTCTTAAGCAAAATAAGAATCATTTCCTATACTTACATAGAAAACCTCTTACAATCTCTTACATCTTTCAGAATTCTTTCCTATAATGATTTTGCTTTTATATTTATTTCCACTAAATTTAAATTCCTTGATACAGGAATGTGTATGCATGTGTGCATGCTAAATTGCTTCAGTCATGTCTGAAGCAACACTATGGACTGTAGCCTGCCAGGCTCCTCAGTACATGGGACTCTTTAGGCAAGAATACTAGAGCAGATTGCCATACTCTCCTCCAAGGGATCTTCTCAACCCAGGGATCAAAGTTGCGTCTCTTTACATCTCCTGCATTGGAAGGCAGGTTCTTTACCACTAGCACAACCTGGGAAGCCCTGGTGTAGGAATAGTGTCTGAATAATGATGACTATGATGATGATGATGATGATATAGAAATAAATAATTCACTGAACATTAGTATTAACCTAGTCAATGACCTTAGCAATTTATTAAAAATTACATTTGATTATTAATATAAATTTATGAATCTCATCCAACTGTATATTCTTATGTCTTTGGTACTCATATAGGCTTTGATATAAGGGTGATTACTAAGTTTCATTGCCCTGAATTTATATATAAAGAAATAAAAGAAGTGGGGTAGAGACCAGGCCAAAGAATAAGGAATACCATAGACTGGGATTCAGTGTTTTCTAATGGACACTGGATCTAACGTATGACCTGAATTTGAATCTCAGTTTTGTGTGTTGTCTGGGCAGTCATTTAATAATTTGAGTCTCTATTGTCTCTTTAAAGATTGTGGATTATGATGTATGCTAAAGAATGGCTAAAAGGATGTGAAATTTAATAAGGGCTCAGCCTCTTTTGTTATTAACATGCATTTTAACAATTGTACATATCATAAAGAAAAGAAAGTTAAAGAACCATCTAGATCAAAGCTGGTTAATTCAGGTTCTATTGGGATTAAGTCAAATCACTGCTCTTGCACCAAAAAATTAATAAAAAGACTTTCAGATGATAGTTTTTCAGTCTATTACACAACATTCTGAAATTCTCAGCCCATTTGCTCAAATCAATGACCTACACTTCACATTCAACATATTTGATAGAACAGCACAACACTAACTACAGTTTAGCTAACATTCAGGGAGTTTATCAGAAATCCTCATCATGAAATTCTCAGTATCTCAGTTTAACTCAGAGGTACTATATTTTCACTTCTTACATAGCCAACATGGAAAATCATATGATTCCTCTGAGTGAACAGTCACAAGGAATACATATCCCAAAATGCTGTATGATGACTCTTTTGCCAAACCTCTGAAGACAAAACTTAAGGAGGCTTATACTGATAATTTAAATAACTGCAACTTTGTTTTCTTAAAACTTTATCATTTAATGCGGTACTTTTGATAAATTTTAATAGCTCCAAGTTCTAAAAAACATATTAAACTTTGTAACTAAGTACTGAATGATATTGCTTGTGTTGTTTAAACACTAAGTCATGCCCACATTTCAGGCTCCTCTGTCCATGGGATTCTCCAGGCAAGGATACTAGAGTGGGGTGTCATTTCCTACTCCAGGGATCTTTCTAATTAGGGATTAAATCTGTGTATGTTGCATCTCCTGTATTGGCAGGCAGATTCTTTACCAGTGAGCCACCTGGGAAGCCCCTAAGGTTGCTTATGGATGCTTAAATTGCTAAACACCTTATACTCTAATGGATTTACTCCAGTTTTAAAGGATTTTTCAATACAAATAAAGTCTATTCTAGCAACTAAAAATACCCTGAATCTTCAAAATATCAAATTTTTCATTAAAATAAGCTTTAAAATATCATGTGCTCTTTAGCTACCGTGTGCTACATTATCACAGTGAATTGTCATCCATTCAACACACACACACAAAGATATGAGTAAACATGACTTTGACTTAAGGCCTAGAGAGGACTCCCCCTTACATAACACTGTTTTCTATAGAATTTAGGAGAGCTTGTTTCATCAGGTTTGGGGAAGGTGCTTATTAGTGGAAGATATGGCATTACATTCTCAAAGATTTTTATTCAGTATTTTTGATGGCAAACATTTAAAATAACCAGCCAATGTGTTCTTCATAGTGGGGGTGCTTTCAAGATCACAGTTTAATATTATCATATTCTCATAGAAAGGTGATAAGACTGAATATTTGCTTATGATGTATTTCCAAATAATAAGGTGATAAGGCATTTTCTTCTACAGACAGGATCTTGACCCTTACCAAATATAGTGGGCCATGTGGAACACTGTCCAGACCACTTTTTAAGACAGAAGGACTTATTCCTCAGCTACTGGCACTGCAGTCAGTTGATAGCCACCAGCTTTTAAGGATCTTGGAGACTTGCCTCAGATGAAGACAGTTTTCTTATCCAATATCATATCCTCTCCTCAGGCAGCATAATGCATCAAATGTCTTTTTCATGCAGGACCATAAATACCATTTCCCCATAGTTTAGGGCAGTATGGAAAAGGATACTCTTCAATAACAGTCCTGTATTCAGATCTCTATCCCAGTATCTGTTTCTTGGAATCCAAAGTAAGACAAGAAGCTAACTGATAAATGGCCATTTTTCATATTTGTTGTAAATAGCTTATTGTTTCAAATATCAAACTGCAGAGAAAGTCAGAGAGTGAGTTCTTACTATGTCTGGCAGAAAGTTAAGCATTTCACCAACAACACTCCATGGCTAATCCAGTTCTGAGAAAGAGAAAGAAATATCAGATCTCAAGAATCACATACAGAAATGGATGAGAACATGAGTCAGTCAATGCAGAGGACATTGACAGAGTTTGGTACTTCTTGATGTAAAGTTTGTATTGGTCTACTTCCTTCCACTTTATGCACTGATGACCTGTTAGATTTAAGAATGTGGGATCAGGCAGTCAAAAATGCCTGCTGTAAAGTTACATGGTGTCCTTGATCTATAAGACGGTCTCAATAAAGGGAGGTAGGGTTTATGAGCTCTGAGAACAGGTTAATATGAGGGATATGGCTGCATTATTTGAAAGAGCTCAGGTCTACCTCTACCCTTCTGTTCTGAGGCTTAAAATTCCACTATTTGAAATACAAGATAGAAAGAGAGTATAAAAGCCTAAAGCCATTAGAAGTTAACTGTAACACGAAGTGAAACTCTTCTTAGGCACAGTAGGGGATACCACAATAAAGGCTGTTCTCTGATCCACATAAAGAGAACTCCAAATCCCAGGATCCATCCAAATATTTGTGTTTTAAAAGGTTCCAGCCAAATGTAGCCTAACTTTTGCACACTTTCTTGACTTATATTGAGAAATGGACACAATTCTCTGTTTTCAACTTCTCACCTTTAAAACAAAATATACAGCAAAGCGAACAAAAGAACTACAATAGTGGGTAGGAACCAAATAATTACAACAGATGGTATGAAGTAATAGGCATCACAAAGGAGCAACAGAGAATGTTTGGTGAGGATTGATTCTTTTACCTATGATAAATCAATAAAAAACATCATGCAGGAATAGCTGTTGACCCAGGCTTTGACGGATATGTAGTAACTGCTCAAAGTTATACCAAGATTTTTATTTGCTTTCTAGAGAATATATAATAAACCATTATATCACTACCTGTTTTATTGTATGCCTGGTATACCAGATATATTGCTTGCAGTTATGAATGTATTAGAGAACCAGTTTAATAAAATCCTTGTCCTTGTGCTACTTATAGCACAGTGGAATGTAATACTGAGCTAATAACTTGAGAATACTCAATTGAAATTAAAAACATAATATGCTAAGTTGCTTCAGTCATGTCTGACTCTTTGCAACCCCTTGGACTGTAGCCCACCAGGCTCCCCTATCCATGGGGATTCTCCAGGCAAGAATACTGGACTGGATAGTCATGCCCTCCTCCAGGGGATCTTCCTGAAACAGGGATCGAACCTGTGTCTCTTAAGTCTCCTGTGATGGCAAGCACGTTCTTTACCACTAGCGCCACCTGGGAAGACCAAAACATAATATGGAGTGAACAATTTACTTGATTTCTAAGACTTGGTAACAATAAAATAGGATGGGTTATTTCAGTCCCGTTTAACATTCTATGTTTGAAATAAATTTACTTGAATTCCCTGAGAAAAGCGAGCCAATTTCAGATTTCTCAGGAGCAACAGAGTGATCTTTCTTCTTTGCTTTAGGATAGAAGGGTCTAAAGTAGGATTGGACATGAGGTAGAAGATGGGCTGCAATGACTGAAGTATTAAGTCATCATCATGGGGAGATCTGTCCTATCTATGATGAATGTTAGGACAAGTCCTTAGAAGCCTATAGGCTCCCCTGGTGGCTCAGACAATAAAGAAACTGTCCTAAATGCACGATACCCAGGTTCGATCCCTGGGCCCAGCAAATCCCCTGGAGAAGGGAATGTCAGCCCACTCCAGTTTTCTTGCCTGGAGAATTCCATGCACAGAGGAGCCTGGCAGGCTACAGTCCATGGGGTCGCAAAGAGTTGGATCTGACTGAATGACTAACATTTTCACTTTTCACTTTAGAAGCCTATTTGAATAATCTTTGGATGGGAACTAGTACCAAGCAAGGAATAAGACTTTGGGTAAGGCAATTGCATCTAGGTTTTGGAAAATTCTGGAGAGGAACTGAACTTTGAATGGTCATCAGGTAACATTCCTAGCAGCTGAAAAATTAATGTCTTAATTTTGAAGTGGGCATCTGGTCAGCACACCACAGCCTCGGCTATAATTTCTAATACAATTTTTTTTTCCATGACCATAAACCATATTTCTAACTGTGCTCAAGACCTTTCCATATAATGTGAGCTTCAAAGAAGCATTTTCTTGCTATTTAATTTCCTGAGCAAGGAAACATGGCAATGATATGGATTGAACTGTGCTCCCTTAAAATTCATATATTGAAGTCCTAACTCCTAATGTAACTGTATTTGGAGATTAAATGAGGGCAGAGGTTGGGACTTCAATCAGATAGGATTAGCATCCTTATTAGAATAGGAAGAGATACCAAGGGTACACATGCACAGAAAACAGGCCATGTGAGGATACATTTTCTTTTTTTTTTAAGTAGCCATCTGCAAACCAAAGGAAGAGGCCTCAGGAGAAACCAAAGCTGCCAACACCTTGATCTTGGACATGCAGTCTCTAGGAAGGTGAGAAAATAAATTTCTGTTGGTTAAGCCACCAAATCTGAGTTAGTCTGTTATGCAAGCCCAAGCAGAAGAAGACAGCAAGCAGGAAGGTGAGGTAGGTGTTTTCATGTATCAGAAAGGTAAACATCCAATCATCAATTCAAGGCCTATAATTCCAGGTTTGGATTTTTGACCTGGTATCTGGACAATTTAGGGATACAACAGTTTCTTCCACTACATTCTAGTTCACATAAATTTACCATGTAATGAAGATTTAAAATATTTGATTCTAAAATGAAATTTCATAGTATGGTTCATATAGTTAATATATGTTAGTGAATATTTATATGTTTAAATAACCAAAATGTATGGGCTTCCCAGAAGCTGTCTGCCAATGTAGGAGATGCCAGAAATGCAAGTTTAAGATGCCCTGAAGGAGGGTATGGCAGCCCACTCCAGTATTCTTGCCTGGAGAATCCCATGGACAGAGAACTTTGAGGGCTTCAGTTCATAGGGTCCCAAAATGTTGGACACAACCTAAGCAGCTGAGCACAAGTCTGGAGAGCCTCAACTATGCTCTTCTCTGAAGCCAGATAATTCATCCCAAATGCAAATTTACTGACATTACTTCTTTGCTTAAGTCTTTTCCAATTGCCTTCAGCAGAATGCCCAAGAACAGTGTACAAGGCCTTTCCTGAGCTATCTCATACACGTGTCTCAAGACCATTCTGCATATCTTTATAGCTCTATATGCTTCAACCTCACTGAAATACTCGTGATTCTTATACGATTCATGTTGCTTTTATGTGTTTGTGCCTAGGTAGAGCTGCTCTTTCTCTTCCCACTGACGAAATCTTATTCCAATCTATGTTCCCCAGGAAAAGCCACCCAGCCATTGTACAATAGTTCCATTTTTAGAGGCTGTGCTGTTATACATATGCCCACAGCACCCCACTGCCCTGCAATGGCCCAGTATGCTTGTGTCTTTCCTGGTGAGTCTGTGAGCACCACAGAAACAACGAGACCTTTTTCTTTACATCCTTAGGAATTTCCTTAGGAACGTACACCCAGTATATTCACAAGGCAAATTCACTGATTTGAACTGAAGGATTAATAGAAAAGTGATATATATTTTATCTAGAATAAATCAATGTTTTGCCATAAAATCATATTATTTTCAAAACATAAATATGAAATATAACTGAATTAAAATGTAATTTTCTTGTTTTTATTTTTTATGAAAAACTATGTTCTCTTTTTCTTCAGATGCTCATGTTTAACACTGTATTGAGTTTTAGTAAAGATTTAAGCAGTTACATAGTCACTAGGGGTCACTCTTACAATTTTGAATCTTGTGAATCTGTGTAAGTTTTCTTAGAACAATTTAATTTCAACTCTTTCCTCTGTTACATAATAAAGGTGTCAATGATGCACCTGATGGGTGTGTCACATAAATAATTACCTAACTCTATGTTTATCTTTTTGGCTATTCAATATAACCAGGATGGTTTCCCTGGATGTGTCTAAAAGAAACTGCAATTCAGTTATATTTAATATCCTAAAACTGGATAGTCGAGGCACATATTAATGAAAAACAAAATACTATTTCATCATTATGTTCTCATTGGAAAACATTACCTTACTGTTAAGGTAATATTGTTACAGATTTTTGAAAAAGGTTATGGTGAGCCTTGCAGATGATCTTCCCATGGATCTACCTCTAAAGTACCTGCAGAAATGCAGGTACAATGTTTGGCTATTCAAACCACCAAGTGTAATTTCAGCAGGATTCTTAATCACAAACAAGCTGAAAGGAAACCAACAGACATTTGCAAATAACAAGGGAGCAGCAAAAAGAGAAACAAATCTCTTTCTAACTGTTCTGTGATCATCTCTCTTCCCATACCCACTCCCAAACCTTCCAAATAATTAGTGAGTGGCAATCAATCATGGCTCCTCAGGCAGGCACCAGTGCAGATGTTTGAAGTTTGATTTTACATCTCACAGGAGCAAGTCTTTTAGGAGTTAGGAAAGGACTAGGAAGGGCAGGAGGCTGGGCAAAATAAAGAGAGGGTTGTGGAAGAGGCAAGTTATCCCTTCACAAGGCATCTGTAATCAGATGACCAGGAGCCTGGGGCATGTTCTCAGAAGGAATAAATGAGGTAAAGAAAGAAAATTTACATTTCAAAAATAAACTGCCAGGATGTAAGAAGATTGGGAATAATGACTACAGGCTTTAAAGCCAGACTACAAAATTAGAATCTTATTTCAGCTACTCACATGTAGTAGACCTTAAGAAAGTTGTAAACTGCAAATTTTCCGACTTGTATAATGGGAA